>NW_027362772.1:237565588-238896158 GCF_046119375.1 Phyllobates terribilis
ACCAAATCCTCAAGCTTTTAGTCTCCCCAGGATGACACAGGGGTAGAAAAGTCCTTGCGGATCCATGATTTGTTCATCTTTATGAACGTGAGTCTGTCTACATTCTCAGTGGACAGCCGCGTGCGCTTATCTGTCAGCACACCACCAGCAGCGCTGAACACACATTCAGAGAGAATGCTGGCTGCAGGGCATGACAAGATCTCCAAGGCGTGAGTGGCGAGCTCCGGACATTTTTCCAGATTGGAATCCCAAAATGAGCAAGGGTCCAGTGACACAGTCATGGCTTCGATGTTCACTTGGAGATACTCCTGTACCATCCTCTCTAGGCGTTGACTATGTGTCAGACTTCTTGTCTCCTGTGGCCTTGCAAAGGATGGTCTAAAAAGTGGTGAAACGATTCCACAAAATTGCTGTTACCAGCAGATACTGTGTTACTGTTACGGTTTGAGTGATGAAGACTCGACAGTCCCACGGTTTGCAAGTTAGAACTGTGAGATTCACTACGTGCACCACTGGTGTTTTGTGGAAAAGCACATGTAAGATTCTGCAACAGCCTCTGCTGATACTCCTGCATGCGTGAATCCCTTTCTATGGCAGGAATTATTTTGGCAAATTTACGTTTGTACCGGGGATTTAAGAGTGTGGCAACCCAGTAGTCGGGATTACTTCGAATTCTGACAATCCAAGGGTCATGTTGCAGGTAGTGCACCAAGAAGGCACTCATGTGTCTTGCGCATCCAGGAGGACCAAGTCCTTGTTGTGTTGGTAGCGAGGTAAGAATCATGCTCCCTTCCTCTGCCCTCACCCCCCAACCTCACAGAACAGAAATGTGATCAAGGTCTCCCTCATCTGATGAGCCTTACATGCCCATCGCCAGTTCGTCCTCCACTTCTTCTTCGGCTCCTGCACCTTCCTCAACAGTTTGGCTGCTACCATGCGCCCTGGTTAATCCCTCTCCCCCACCCTCCCATGCCTGCCGCCTTGATGCTGCCGACCGTCTGGACCTTGGAGATGTTATCCCTTCTGCATACGACTCCTCCTCTACTTCCTCCACCTCCTCTTGTCCCACCACCTGACTCTGAACTCTGTTTAACGTGTGCTCCAGCATGTAAATCACCGGAATAGTCATGCTGATAATGGCATCGTCAGCACAAAACATCTTCGTCGCCATTTCAAAACTGTGCAGAAGGGTGTGTGGCGCCCCTGAGGGTTCAGTCGCCACAGAGGTACTGCATCTCACCCAGAGGTGTGGTATCGCACCCTCAGGTAAGGAAGGAGTATGGCTCAGGACCCTAACACCTGCATCCAACACAAACCCCAAGTGGGGGTAGGGCAAGATTTCTCCTAAGGGAGAGCACAGTCCCAGGTCCCTAGCTGGCGGGAGGGTCCTATTTAGTGGGTGTGGGTGGAGAAAGCAGCTTAGGGGAGCACATGACAGGGAGAGTATAAATAGGAAGCCATCTTAGAAAGAGCAAGCCAGTCAGAGGAGGAGAAGTGACAGGAGCAGAGGCTCTGCATGGGCTCTGCTCCGGAGGCGGGCCTAGCCTGGGAGGCCCAGGACTGAAGGAGAAAAGAGAGGAGTGGGAGCAGGAAGGCTCCAGGAACCGAAGGGAGCCTATAGGTATGGGCAGTGCAGAAGGCCACCCGTACGCCCTCTGCTACCAGGAGGTAGAGGGGTCAGGCCAGATAAAGGGAACCGGTCCCTCAACTAGCGGAGAAACAGCAAGGCTCAACTAGAAACCGGAGGCTGCAGCATTTCATGTACTGCAGGCCAAAGTCCACACCAGTCTCACTAAGAAGCTAGCCACATGGGACCCAGGGGACAGAACACACGTCGCCTGCCAAGGCCCGAGGATGCCGGATAGATGTGTCACGGGGTGTGAGGTGCAGGGAGAAGGCCAGAGAAAGGACACACAGAAGGGGGTCCTTCTAAGTACTCCAGAGCTATCTGGGGGTGGACTGAGCCCCTCACTGAGTACGCACAGCACGACGGGGGAGATTGCTCTGGTACCTGTAATCTGGACTGCAACAACTGTGAGAAAAGATCTTGGGACTGCATCACACGGACTCTGTGTTCATTACTGACTCCCTGCACTACAACCACCATCATCCACCCACACTGCCCTGAAGCTACACTCTTCCTGTGGGGAGAAATAATACCATTGCTGCAAAACCACCAGCTTCAGAGGACTGTTCCGCAGCAGCGGCCCCTTTGGCCGCACTCCACAGGTGGCGTAGTCGGACATTATAAAACCCATATATACAAGTTACCCTTGGATTGACCGCCCTGGGTCACGGACCGGGTCACCGCCACAGTGACTACAACCCCCAGCGTCTACCGGCCCGGCTCCGGGTAACCCACGGCCCAGGGGGCGTGTCAACTTCATAGGTCCGTGATCTGAGACCACTCCTGCAGCGTGATTTGCCCCTCCTCTGGATCTCGTTGGCCCAGGCTATATGTCAGAATGTATTGCACCAGGGCTTGTCGGTGCTGCCACAGTCGCTGCAACATGTGCAAAGTTGAATTCCACAGTGTCGGCACATCGCATTTCAGCCGGTGAACTGGCAGACCCAAAGACTTCTGTAGAGATGTAAGTCGTTGAGCTGTGGGATGCGAATTGTGGAAGTGAGCACACAGCGACCGTGCCCTCTGCAGAAGGCCATCTAGTCCAGGATAGTGGGCTAAAAATTGCTGGACAACCAGGTTCAACACGTGAGCCATACAAGGCACGTGTGTGACATTGCCCCGGAAAAGGGCCATACCCAGGTTTGCAGCATTGTCGCACACGGTCTTCTCTGGTTGCAGGTCCAGTGGAGACAACCATTCATGCAACTGGGTCTCCAGAGCTGACCACAACTCCTCAGCTGTGTGACTCACATTTCCCAGACATTTCAAAGTAAACACCGCCTGATGCTATTGAGCCCTGCTGCCAGCATAGTAAGGAGGTGTGCAGGATTCCTTCTGCGCAGTTAGAAAGCACGTGGCATTACCAGAAGGCTTTGGGTGCAGGTGGATGACCGAGAGGAGGTTGAGGAGGCAGAAGCAGTGGAGGAACTTCTAGATAAAGAGGATTGACGCACAACTCGTGGGGACGGCAAGACTTGGACAGCAGCCCCTTGTCCTGCTGTCACCATAGTTACCCAGTGCCCAGTCAGCGACATGTAACGCCCCTGTCCATGCCTACTCATCCAAGTGTCTGTGGTGAAATGCACCCTGTCACACACAGAGTTTCTCAAAGAAGCGGTGATGTTTTGTGCGACATGCTGGTGTAGCGCAGGCACACCTTTCTTTGAGAAGTAGTGCCGACTGGGCATCTGGTACTGGGGCACTGCAACGGACATAAGGTCTCGAAAATCCTCTGTGTCCACCATGCGGAAAGGCAGCATTTCTGTAGCCAACAGTTTGCAGATGGTGAAATTCAACCTCTTAGCTTTGTCATTGCTAGAAGGAAATGGTCTTTTACTTGTCCATATCTGAGGGAGTCCCCGGCAAACTTCCGGTCTGTGAGGAAGATGCAGGCGGAAAAGTTAGGTTGCTTTGATCCAAAGGTGGTGCTCTCGATGTAGGAAAGCGCTCAACACCAGCTGGTGTTTCCACTTCCAAATGAAATGATGACCTGCCAATCACACTGGCTGTTGCGGGTAAAGAGGTGGCAGGTCTGCGTCCAAAAACATGTGTGACTGCTGTCCCCCCAGTCACAGAGGATGAAGAGGCCGTGGATGCACAAGATGGGGCAGACGGTGGTTGGCCCGGCCCGCTAGGCCGCATTGTAGCACAGTGAGCTTCCCACTACAACTTATGCTTCATATCCATGTGACGGTTCATGCATGAAGTACTCAAACTATGGATTTTTTGGCCTCTACTTAGCTTTTGGTGACAAATATTACAGATAACACGAGTTGGTTCATCCTTATCGATCTGAAAAAATGCCCAGGCTATGCAAGGCTTAGAGCCCATGCGACCTGAAGAGCCACCACGAATTGTGGTCAGAGGCAGAGTTGTGGTTGAGGATGCAGTTGTTGACGTGCTTCCAGTACTCCGTCTCTGTCCAGGAAGGCGCAACCTAACCTCGTCATCAATAGCATCTGTGACGCCCAGCTGTGCTTGGTATCACAGATCCTAGAAGAATGCATTGATGGAATCCTCCACAAGAGGCCCCCATAAACATTCACACATCTCCACCTTCCACCTCAGACCAGCAGAGGGAGCCCTTTAGGGATATAAATAGGGAAGGTGGAGCTAGGCAGTTCAGTTCCTCTGAAGAGTTCCTGCAGTAGAAAAGCCTAAGAGAGGTCAGTCTCCAGTGGAGCTCAGTCTAGTCTAGAGAACTCAGTTAATAGTTCAGCAGTGGAGCACGAGGCTCCTGCTAGCTAGATTCAGGGAGCCTAGTTAGAGCTTAAGGTGTGCCGGCGCCATAAGATCGGTGAAGCGCGGCAAGCTGCCCTTAGCGTGTATAGCCTAGTGAGGGCCCGAGTAGGCCAAAGGCGAGAGGAGAGTTAGTACATAGGGGGCAGAGGAGCTTAACCAGCTCACCCCGAAGCATTTACTGGACACCGGATCCGAGCTTACCGGGATCTCTATGACCCAGTAAGGCATAACCGGAATCCCTGTAGAACTACAAGTCCCAGGATCGCTAAGGTGCTGATACGTAACAGAGCCAGGAGACGCTTAGGCCCCGCATACTGGGAGCGTGAACTCCAAGTCAAGGCCCTACCACAAGGTCAGCAAGCGCAGGACAGAGACAAAGTTAGGCCTAGCTCCAGGCAGGTCAGAAACTTACTATGCTGAGGCAAGAAACAGGAGGCCCTACACCCACTCATTGGGGAGGATCCTGATATGCACGCTTCACCCTACAGTGCTCCGGGATGTGCCTGAATTTCCACCAGTAAAAGGTACTGAAGTGTCTACCGTGTCCGTTCCCGTTCTTGCTCTGACCCAGCTGGGTCTCGCCTGTCCTGCATTCCCCCTGCATATGCTTTTCTGAGGCCTAGCTCCACCTGTGGGGAGCTATACCATTGAGCTGCCTTATCACCGGCCTCAGTGGACTGCTGCAGCGCTGGTGCTTCTCACCAGATACCACAGGTGGCGTCACGAACTCTTATAAAATTAACAATTATCCACCCTTTTAAAGACTGACCCCAGGGTACGGGCCCGGGAGCAGACCACCGCGACATCCCAAAGGCCAGGCAAAGGCCCGGATACCGAGTCACCCCCATCCCCTGGGCTAGTCACATCCTCCTCCACCTCCTCTGCTGACCTCATCGACTGGCTGACTGTGGGTTGACAGTAAGTGGGATCTCCAACCTCGTCATCATCACCCTGTGTGTTCTCACACCCGTCGTCCTCAGAGCCAACCTCTTCCTGCCCTGACCGAAAAGTCAAGTTGTCGCTCCAATCAGGTATTTGAGTCTCATCATCGTCTTCATCATTGTCTCCACCAGCAGGAGTTACAGTTTGGAAACGAGGGTCTACATTATGCTCAGAACCTTCTTCATCTGGTCCTGGATCCGACTCATAAAGATTCTGGGCATCAGTGCAGATCATTTTACTTGTCTGGATTAACAGAAGCTCTGGAGCAGACCTCTGTTTCCCAGGCTATAGTATGAGTAAACAGCTGTGCAGACTCAACCATCTGTGTTACCCCATACTCAGACGGGCAGCTGGAGACATGGGAGCTGTGAGGAAGCAAGTGCGATTGGGGTGACACCTCTGAGGACTGGAGTATTTGTGATGTTGAAGTTGAGGTGGAGGAGAGACCACTTGAAGGAGCACTTGATATCCGTTGAAGCACCTGCTGTTTTTGTGCCTCATCTTGAATTTGTAGCGATGGGCGTGTCCGTAAGAAAGGGATCATATCACATTGTCCACGAAAAGAAGTAGACATCTTAGTTTGGCTGGAAGATGGTCTTTCTTCTGCAGATGTTACTCCCCCCACTGCGGGGGGGCTCGGCCCACCAGCGGACAGGCACGAGTACTGGGAGAGGGGGGCTGGCCATCAGGGTCCACTGCGGCTCTGGCACAAACCCGGCGACACGGAGGTCGCACGGGCAGGAACGGATTGGCCATGTCGGCTTCGCACTCCAGCATAGTCCCTCTGCCCGCTCGCGCCCGTAACCTCAAAGGGATGCGCAAGCGGCTTTTCTTCCCAGGGCTGTTCCCCGCCCAGCAGGAATGTGGGGGAGCTCAGGTCGGCCTTGCGCTGTACTCCCTTACCTCCCTCGCCCTCTTTCCTTCTTCCGTTCTCCATTTAACCCCTCGGCTCTGTGGTGTCCGCTCTCCCTCCAGCTCTCTCCTTCTCACAGGTGGACTACCGTGTGTATTCACACTGTGGCGAATCTTTTGTGCCCAGGCATAAGAAGTTGTCGAGGTAATGGATAATATGTGCCCCCTTAGAAATGTCCATTACAACCCATTCGAGGAAGCAACTAAACACCTCAAATAGTGAGCAGGATCTGGAGCACCCCATGGGCAAACAGCAATCTATATAGTATGCTCCTTCCCAGAAGCAGCCCAATAGGTGGACACTATTCGGAGGCACAGGTAGTAAGTAACCGGAACGCCGCATCAATGTCTGTTTTGGCCATTAGGGTGACCCTTCCCAACTTCTTGATCTGCCTGATTGCCTTGTCAAAGGATGTACAGTATATACTACTCTACTTGGTTCCGCGTCGATGTTGTCGTTTACTGACCTGCCCCTTGGATATGACAAATGGTGGTTTAGTCCGAATGTATTGGGTTCCGTTTTTGGCACAACTCACAACGGGGATACTACTACGTCTTGTAAGGAAAGTGTTCTGAATGGAACCGCCATTCTACCTAAAGATATTTCTTTTTTTAATTTTCTTGTCACGACATCTGGGTGTTGGTAGGCTGATTTTAGATTTTTACTCCAGCCTTTCTTGATTTTAGAAGGGCATGACATGCCTATATCTGTGTCTCCCCCTCCTTTTACTCCTCCACCTCTTTTCTTTTTGCATGACTATATGTACTTGTCACTTTTCCATGTGTTAGTTGTGTCTTCTGAGCAGTTTGTCAGCTTTTGGACACCTTTGAAGTGTTTTCTATGTGTTTTCTATGTGTTTCTATGTGTTTTTGTTTGCCTGCCAATGGTTTTAACGGTGTTCGAAGGTGTTCAACGAATAGTTCGACGAACAGTTCGGCGAACATACGGGTGTTCGACGAACCGAACCGAACTCGAACACTACGGGGGTGGCTCAACACTAATAGTAACATGTGATGGTGTCTACATATGATAGTGCATCAAAACTTTGATGAGTTTATACAAGTAAAGAAGTGGTATTGAAGAGGATAGCCGAATAAATAGAGGAAACCGTATGTGGACCAAATTGGCCATATTTAAAACTTGTACACCATGAGAAGCCAAAAAATCTTCCAATACACAAAATTGACAAAATTAAGGATTCATATTACCAGTTTGGAAATGCTGCTTAAAGCAGAATTAGAGTTAAAGGGAACTCGTTGCTTCCTATACGATAAAGAATAAGGATTATATTTCCAAACAATATATATAGTCGGTGCAATCACATACAAACATGTGGTCCCATTAGCTCACTGTAGATCTCATACCTGTGCCTGGGGTGGAAATGGACTGGGCTACACATGGTGTAGGAAGACATGTGGAACTGCCTCCTTAGATATCGTGCCGTGATGTATTATTGGTGGTTCCAGTGGAGGCGCGCTCTATGCTGGTGGAGCGCACCATGCTATTGCCTAAAGGACCTGCAGGTCCTGCAGATCACATGTGCCGCAACTTCCGGTCACGTGACAAGTGACTTCCAGAAGCGGTGGAACGCATATCCGGTCCATGGCGTCCGATGCTTAACAGCGCTGTGACAAGGATAAGTGAGGAGATATCCTGGGTTATTGATAAGGTGTGCAGGTGTGCATAGTGTGGTCCGGAGAGTCAAAAACCAGCTACTGAGATTAGGAGAAGGGAGTGGTAATCCACTAGTGATCAATAATACTGGGATCCACTTATGATGGAAAAGTGAAAGTCCGCTAGTGATCAAGCATCCAGAGGTGCAGTGAGACGAAAAGTTGCTAATGCTAGTTGGTGACCTAAAACAGCAGAACAGAGACAAGAGGAGACAGATGAGAGATGCATCAAATAAGCATAATAAATATAATAAATCCACAAATAAAGCTCCAATATAGATAATGTACTGATGGAAAAGACAATGGTAAAGACACATTGGTTATAAACATATTTAAATCATAATAGTCAAAACAATATTTCGTATTACCTATTCAAAACTTTGGGATGTAAGGTCTGAAGGGTGTGGATCCAAAAGGATTCACATTCCCTCAGCCTTTTTATGTGATTGCCACCTCTGCGGGTGAGTGGTACATGATCTATCACTTGGTATCTCAATTGAGAAATGGTGTGATATCTGTCTATGAAATGAGCAGGCATGGGCAGCATAGTGCGTTTGCATCTGATGGTTGATTTGTGTTGAGAGATGTGGTCTCGGATATGCTGGGTGGTTTCCCCAACATACCCGAGACCACACGGATATTTAATCAGATATATCACATCTGTAGATTCGCATGTAAAGTATCCCTGAATTGGATATCTTTTGCCAGAGAGGGGATGTGTGAATGAGTCGCCTTTCATGATATTGGAACATTGGAGGCATCCCAAGCATGGGAAGGTGCCTCGACGTGGTGTTACCAATGTACGCTGTATCGGTCCTCTTTTTATGGGGCCTACGTCCGCTTTGACAAGGTGGTCACGTATATTGCATGGGCGTTTATTGCATATCAACGGTGTATTAGCAAATTCAGGTATTGTCGGATTTGACTTTACCAATAGTGGCCAATGTCGTTGTATACACTGTTGAATAGCATTGCCAAATGGATGGTACGTGTTTACAAAAGCTATCCTTTGGGTCTTTTCATGTATAGGAGAACGGGGATTGTCTTGTTTTAAAAAGTGCTCAGGTTAGCCTCATTGTTGAAATTTACGATTCATTTCCATATGTCTAGTGCCCCTAATTTCATTATTCGATACAATGCGTTCGACTCTATGATGTTGAGACCTAGGGAGAGACCTTTTTATGTGCCGTGGGTGGCAGCTAGAGTATAATAGCAAACTATTTTTGTCAGTAGGTTTAACATAGAGGTCACTCTCCAGCAAGCCTGTCTCCGTTAAAGAGATCAAAGTATCTAAAAAATGAATTGAATGCAAATCATAATGCATTGTGAAGGTCAAGTCGGGAATACATGTGTTGAGGTATCCAAAGAAAGAGTGTAATTCACTGTTAGTGCCCGTCCAGATGAAAAAAATATTGTCAATGAAACGTTTCCAATATGATACCTATCTCTGAAACAAATTATGCGTATATACGAAAATGTCCTCGAAGTGTGCCATGAAGATATTTGCGTAAGTGGGTGCCACATTGGAGCCCATCGCGGTCCCCCTTCTTTAGACGTAGAATGTGTCCTCAAAGAGGAAATAATTTTTGGTGAGAATCAGTGTAAGCATATCGACGCAGAAATGGATTTGTTGTGGCGTTTTGTGAAACAAGGGGCACATGTGATAATAAAAAAAAATTTCTGCATATTACACATACTGGAGTGCCGAATTTAATTTCTTATAGTATATTCCAATTTCTTCTGAGCACCCACTACAACAGTGAGCGACCCCTCATTCTTTTGCTGGCTAATAAATTGGTCACAGGTCTCACAAACTCCAAGGGTGGATTGCAGAAATCTCGGGAGGGTTTCATAGGGGTTGTGAGATCTTATTATACTGACTTGTTTCAGTGGAATGTTTTGGATAAAGACAAGATGGCTCAATTCTTGGAGGCAACTCCAATGCCTGATACTAACAATCTTGACTTTTCTCCATTGACAGCAGAATTAACGGTGCAGGAAGTTAAGGAGGAAATTGATAAGTTACATCTGAAAAAGGCACCAGGTCCAGATGGTATAACAGCAGAATTCTATAAGAAATTCAGAGACCACCTGGCTCCAATTCTTGTGGATGTTTACAAAAATTGTCTAGAAAATCACCTGATGCCTCCATCGGTGAGAGTGTCATCGTTAATTCTCCTGTCTAAAGGTAAAGAGCCAAGCGACATCAAGAACTGGAGGCCAATTGCCCTCTTGAATGTTGACAGGAAGATTCTGGCAAAGATCCTGTTTTCTAGGTTAGTCTGTTTGTTCTCTACACTGTTAGCAGGCTCTCAGTTTGGCACAGTAAAAGGGTGGAACATCTCTGGAGCAGTTATCTCAATATGGGAGATGTTTGAGAGACTTAAAGTTCTGCGGTGTGGGAGATATGTTGTCAGTCTGGACCAGGCTAAAGCTTTTGACAGAGTTGATCACGATTATCTGTGGGCCAATTTGTCAAAGTACAGTATTCCGGGACAATTTGTGGATTGGCTGAAGACTTTGTATAGAGAGGCGGTGAGCTTTCCTCTGATTAATAGTTCGCAGGGTGACACTGTTGGAGTTGAGGCGGGGGTGAGACAGGGCTGCCCACTCAATCCACTCCTGTATGTTTTTGCCATAGACCCATTATTGAGGTCACTACAGGAGTGTGACTTTCAAGGCATGCCGGTCCCCCACTGCTTGCCTCTGACTGTTGTCTCCTACGCGGATGATGTGACGTTGGTGATATCTGATCCTCATGAGGTGCGGATGTTATCGGCGGCCATCAGAAGCTACTCGGAGGCCTCTGGGTCTCTGGTCAACCTTGAGAGGAGTCAAGTTCTGTGGACATTGGATTTTGATCCAGGCTTTGATCTGCCAGTTTGCCAAAGCCTTCATCCATATTAAGATCCTAGGGGTTTAATTCAGGAGGGAGGATAACGCCAAGCTGAATTGGGAAGAAAAGTTGGGAATCGGAAATGCAAAGGTTCAGCGATGGAATAACTAGAGGCTGACCTACAGAGAAAGGGTTGCTATGTTGAAGACTTACCTGGTTGCCGTCTTCTTGTACGTCTGTGTCATTTTTCCTTTGCCAGAATCTTTCTCGGTGAAGTTCCTCAGCCTGTTCTTCCAGCTCTTGTGGGGGAATAGGTTGAACCCAGTAAAAAGAGGGATTACTTACCTGCAGCGGAGAGAAGGTGGGCTGGATATGCTAAATCCAAGGGTCTACTCTGACTCCATGTTTCTGAAAGTTAATTTTGGTAACATGGACTCAAGTGCCCTGTAGGTAAATATTACTAGGGACTGGATATTGCCTTTTGCAGAGTCTTGGGTGCGAGTCCGCAGTCTCAAGAGGAAGAGATTGACAGGTGACTATCTCCCCCAGTATCTGGAGTATGGTCTCAGGTGTCTGAAGAAGTGAGGAGCAGAGAAGTTTGAAATTGAGAATAAGACCAGGAAGGACCTGTATGTCAGGATATGCCGTTCTTTCTTTTGTGTACAGCCTGCATTGAGAGACTGCACAACTACCACCTTGCTGGAAAGTCTGAGGTTTCTCAATGCAGCAAGACTCCCACCTAAGTTTTTTGATATCGCCTGGCTGTTGCTACATGGAAAACTATATGTTCGGGGTAACCTTAAGAACCTTAGTGTGTCAGATCTAATGTGTCCCCTGGGTTGTCAGCAAGAGGAGACAATGGCACATTTTATAATGGAGTGCGGGGGCGGGAGGAAAATGTGGGAAGAAATATCTTGCAAGTTAAAAGTCCCAAGATTGCTGACCCTAAAATACCCAGATATCATCTATGGTGTACCATCTACTGCGAGTAAAATTGACCGGGGGGCCATGTATCTGATTATAACAATCATAAAATACTATCACTGGCATACGAGAACCCGCGTCTCCATCCGTAGTGAACTCTTCCATCATACCGCAGCAGTGATCCTGATCCTGTCTGAATTGAGTTGTATAAAATGTCTAGAGATTAGGAAAATGGTAAAAACAAAACATTATGGAGGAATGTACATATGGATTAATGTTGATTTACAATAACAACTGTTATTGCTACTATAATACTGCCCCTATGTACAAGAATATAACTACTATAATACTGCCCCTATATACAAGAATATAACTACTATAATACTGCCTCCTATGTACAAAAATATAACTACTATAATACTGCCCCTATGTACAAGAATATAACTACTATAATACTGCCCCTATATACAAGAATATAACTACTATAATACTGCCTCCTATGTACAAGAATATAACAACTATAATACTGCCCCTATGTACAAGAATATAACTACTATAATACTGCCCATGCCTCCTATGTACAAGAATATAATTACTATAATACTGCTCCTATATGCAAGAATATAACTACTATAATACTGCTCCTATGTACAAGAATATAACTACTATAATACTGCCCCCTATGTACAAGAATATAACTACTATAATACTGCCCCCTATGTACAAGAATATAACTACTATAATACTGCCCCATGTACAAAAATATAACTACTATAATACTGCCCCCTATGTACAAGAATATAACTACTATAATACTGCTCCTAGGTACAAGAATATAACAACTATAATACTGCTCCTATGTACAAGAATATAACTACTATAATACTGCTCCTATGTACAAGAATATAACTACTATAATACTGCCCCCTATGTACAAGAATATAACTACTATAATACTGCCCCCTATGTACAAGAATATACTATAATACTGCCCCCTATGTACAAGAATATAACTACTATAGTACTGCCCCTATGTGCAAGAATATAACTACTATAATACTGCCCCCTATGTATAAGAATATAACTGCTATAATACTGCTCCTATGTACAAGAATATAACTACTATAATACTGCCCCTATGTACAAGAATATAACTACTATAATACTGCTCCTATGTACAAGAATATAACTACTATAATACTGCCCCTATGTACAAGAATATAACTACTATAATACTGCCCCTATGTACAAGAATATGCCTACTACAATAATGCTTCCTAAGTACAAGAATATAACTACCATAATACTGTCCTCTATGTGCAAGAATATATCTGCTATAGCAATAACCCCTATGTTTCATATTAAAATATCCTCTATTCATTGGTCATATTTTAATCCTGGATTCCATCAGATTCCACCTAACACTACCGTCTATTAGCACAGTCTGAGTAATAATTGACATATGCAGGCATTCATCAATTTCCCACTGCTTGTTACCATGTAGGACAAAGTCCCATGTAACCCAGATTCTCAACTCCCAGTACGTTTCCCTGCCATCCAGTAATGCTTTATTGGACAGTACTGTTGTAGAAATATGGAACAGCTGTGTAACATCGGATCCACCTGCTTTCTGAATAAGGCCAGATGAGCTTGCTCCAGGGCTGAGCTGACCTCAGCCAAATCCCCAGTGTTGGTATTGATCGAGGAAGCTGTCTTTGAATAGACAGGCCACTTGCTTAATTGGCTCCTGCAATAGAGCTCTTCACAATCAGCTCTAATGTATAGATATCAGAGCAATAGAGCATTTTAAAATTGCACCTGACCCCTTCCTCAAGGGATGCCCAGATCCAAAATGGCAGATGCATTATGCTCTGCTACTGTGAGAAGTTAAACGACTCAGCCATTTAAATGTTTTTGCCTTGTATTCCTTGGAGGTTTGCTTCACCAGTGTTTAGTACACTAAAGCCCTTTAGCGATGTTGGCTGTCAGAACATTGCAATGGATTCATATAATCACAGGGATTTTACGAGCTGCTTTCTAGTTTAGCTTCTACTGTTGTTTTTCTGAGTTTTAGAGAACTCAGATGCATTCACTTATTTATTGATGAAGTGATATAAGGATAACTGTGCGCAATAGAATTTATATAAAATACTGCTTAGAAAATTACCTTAAAGCTATGAAAGTATATTAGTCACAGGGTCACTCTGGCTTCTTAAAAACACATAGTCTCAGCAATCCGTTTCTTTCTCTCTTTGTAAAACTCTACAGTAAAGTAAATTAGAACCTTAAGTTATAACTCATGGTGCTAGTACAAAATCTGAAAGAGTTCCCTACCCACCATGTACAGTACAGACCAAAAGTTTGGACACACCATCTCATTTAAAGATTTTTTTCTGTATTTTCATGACTATGAAAATTGTACATTCACACTGAAGGCATCAAAACTATGAATTAACACATGTGGAATTATATACTTAACATAAAAGTGTGAAACAACTGAAAATGTGTCATATTCTAGGTTCTTCAAAGTAGCCACCTTTTGCTTTGATGACTGCTTTGCACACTCTTGACCTTCTCTTGATGAGCTTCAAGAGGTAGTCACCAGAGATGGTTTTCCCACAATCTTGAAGGAGTTCCCAGAGGTGCTTAGCACTTGTTGGCCCTTTTGCCTTCACTCTGCGGTCCAGCTCACCCCAAACCATCTCGATTGGGTTCAGGTCTGGTGACTGTGGAGGCCAGGTCATCTGGCGTAGCACCCCACCACTCTCCCTCTTGGTCAAATAGCCCTTACACAGCCTGGAGGTGTGTTTGGGGTCATTGTCCTGTTGAAAAATAAATGATGGTCCAACTAAACGCAAACCGGATGGAATAGCATGCCGCTGCAAGATGCTGTGGTAGCCATGCTGGTTCAGTATGCCTTCAATTTTGAATAAATCCCCAACAGTGTCACCAGCAAAGCACCCCCACACCATCACACCTCCTCCTCCATGCTTCACGGTGGAAACAAGGCATGTAGAGTCCATCCGTTCACCTTTTCTGTGTCGCACAAAGACACGGTGGTTGTAACCAAAGATCTCAAATTTGCACTCATCAGACCAAAGCACAGATTTCCACTGGTCTAATGTTCATTTCTTGTGTTGTTTAGCCCAAACAAGTCTCTTCTGCTTGTTGCCTGTCCTTAGCAGTGGTTTCCTAGCAGCTATTTTACCATGAAGGCCTGCTGCACAAAGTCTCCTCGTAACAGTTGTTGAAGAGATGTGTCTGCTGCTAGAACTCTGTGTGGCATTGACCTGGTCTCTAATCTGAGTTGCTGTTAACCTGCTATTTCTGAGGCTGGTGACTTGGATAAACTTATCCTCAGAAGCAGAGGTGACTCCTGGTCTTCCTTTCCTGGGGCAGTCCTCATGTGAGCAAGTTTCTTTGTAGCGCTTGATGACTTTTGTAACTGCACTTGGGGACACTTTCAAAGTTTTCCCAATTTTTCGGACTGACTGACCTTCATTTCTTAAAGTAATGATGGCCACTCATTTTTCTTTACTTAGCTGCTTTTTTCTTGCCATAATACAAATAATAACAGTCTTTTCAGTAGGACTATCAGCTGTGTATCCACCAGATTTCTGCACAACACAAATGATGGTCCCAACCCCATTTATAAGGCAAGAAATCCCACTTATTAAACCTGACAGGACACACCTGTGAAGTGAAAAACATTTTCGGTGACTTCCTCTTGAAGCTCATCAAGAGAATGCCAAGAGTGTGCAAAGCAGTCATCAAAGCAAAAGGTGGCTACTTTGAAGAACCTAGAATATAAGACATATTTTCAGTTGTTTCACACTTTTTTGTTAAGTATATAATTACACATGTGTTAATTCATAGTTTTGATGCCTTCAGTGTGAATGTACAATTTTCATAGTCATGAAAATACAGAAAAATCTTTAAATGAGAAGGTGTGTCCAAACTTTTGGTCTGTACTGTACCTATAATAACATCCGGGCTTTAATTTGTGACAAGCACACACTTAAACTGAAAGGTGAAAGACAAAAAGATTAACAAATATATCAACAGTAGAAATGACTTGTCCTGTAAAAAAAGCCCTCCTAAGTAGAGATGGACGGACCTATGGAAGTTCGGGTTCTGGTACCCGACCAAACTTTAGTCCAAAGTTCGGTTCGAGTACCAGAACGTTACCTGAACTTGAACCCGAACCCCATTAAAAAAATTGGCGACCCGTATTTTGGAGCAGGAAATTAGTCTCTCTATCTGATCCGGACTGTAGCGTCGGCGTCCCTGCCTCCTGCTAGGCAGGGACGCTGTTCCCCTCACCTCTCCGCTCTGTGCCCGGCGTCTTCCTCCCGCTCTGCTGGCAGCGCACGCTGCTTCCCGGCCACGGTGCTTAGGGCGCGCGCGCGCTCCTCCTCTCTTAAAGGGGCCGCACGCGCCGTCCTAAGGAGTCCCCGGCCAATGGCCGAAGGACTTCACCATATATAAGGCACCTCCTCCAAAATGGAGGTGCCCGAGCAATGTTGTTGCAAAGCCTTCACTCTGCTTCAGCCCTCAGGTCCTGTTTCCAGTTACCTGCCAGTCACCTGCCAGATTCCTGCCTGTTACCTGCCAGTCAACTGCCAGATTCCTGCCTGTTACCTGCCAGTCACCTGCCTGATTCCTGCTTGATACCTGCCAGATATCCGTTTACCTGCTTGCAAGCCTGCGGTCCGACGGTCTGCCTTCCGACACCTGTCAGTCTGTCTATGGACCAGCCTGCCCGCTCACCTGGGAGCGCTCGTCTGCTACCTGCCTGCTAGCCTACCTGGAGGCTCCGCCGTCACTTGCCGTGACCACCTGCCTGTCCAGAGACTCTTGTCTGCTCACCTGGGAGCGCTCATCTGCTACCTGCCTGCTAGCCTACCTGGAGGCTCCGCCGTCACTTGCCGTGACCACCTGCCTGTCCAGAGACTCCTGTCTGCTCACCTGGGAGCGCTCATCTGCTACCTGCCTGCTAGCCTACCTGGAGGCTCCGCCGTCACTTGCCGTGACCACCTGCCTGTCCAGAGACTCTCGCCTGCTCACCTAGGAGCGCTCACCTGCTGCCTGCCTGATAGCCTACCTGGAGGCTCTGCCGTCACTAGCCGTGACCACCTGCCTGTCCAGAGACTGTCCCTGTCACTTGCCGTGAGTACCCGTCCTTCTACCCAGAGACTGTCCCTGTCACTTGCCGTGACTACCTGCCCTTCTACCCAGAGACTGTCCCTGTCACTTGCCGTGACTACCTGCCCTTCTACCCAGACACTGTCCCTGTCACTTGCCGTGACTACCTGCCCTTCTACCCAGAGACTGTCCCTGTCACTTGCCGTGATTACCTGCCCGTCTTCCCTGGGAGCCACCCGCTTCCTTACAAGGACCGCCCCCTTGTATAGTTGCTCAGAGGTTCCGCCTCCCAGACCCGTTACAGTTTGCTCGGGCCATGGAATCCGGTGGCACCCAAGCTCCCTCACTCTCGGACCTATGTCATGATCTGTCCCATCAGAGGTCCCAACAGGAGTCCATCCTGAGTCACCTGCGGAGTGTCAACTCTCGCCTGGACACTCTGTCTGCTCCACCTGCAACCACCGCTAGTGTCATGACTCGCAACCCGGCAGCGCCGCTGCCCACCAATACCATGGTATCCTGTCCCGGACCCCGGTTTTCTGCACCTCCTCGTTTCGGAGGTAACTCCGCTTAAGCTCGGGGCTTCATAAACCAGTGCACCCTGCACTTTGAACTCTTGTCCCACCAGTTTATCTCCGACCGGTCCAAAGTAGCCTTTATCATGTTCCACCTCACGGGGGAGGCTCTGGCTTGGCTAAATCCTCTGTGGTAGAGAGGAGATCCCCTGGTGTCCAACCTGCCAGCCTTTCTCACGGCTTTCCGGAAAGTCTTCGACGAACCCGGACGCAAGACCTCATCCGCATCGTCTCTGCTACGCCTCCGTCAAGGAGATCTCACCGTGGGCCAATATGCCATACGGTTCCGTACCCTTGCTTCGGAGCTGGCCTGGGATAACGACGCTCTGGTGTCTGTCTTCTGGGAAGGTCTGTCCGGCCGTATTAAAGATTAACTCGCCGGTCGGGACATTCCTACCACTCTCGATGACTTAATAACACTTGCCACCCGGATTGACATCCGATTCCAGGAGCGCGCCAAAGAGGTTACCCGTGAGAGGAGGTTTCCACGTCTAGCCCCCACCTTCCAGAAACCCGTCACTCGCTCCGTTACTCCCCAGGCACACTCACCTGAGCCTATGCAGGTCGACCAGACCAAGATGGTCAAAACCCGTCAAGACTTACGCCGTGCCGAGGGGAGCTGCTTCTACTGTGGCAGTAAGGAGCACCGGATCCGTTCCTGCCCAGAGAGGTCGGGAAACGCCTGTGTCTAGGATCGCTCAGAGAGGTCGCCCTAGACAAAAGTAAACCCTCTCCATCTCTGATGCTGTCAGTCTCTATCTCCTGCGGAGAGAACCGCTATTTCAAACTGGCTCAACTTGACTCAGGAGCTGCTGGAAATCTCATTTCTCAGTCTCTGGTAGAGAAATACCGCATTCCCACCAAACCTCTGGCCGTACCTTTATCTGTCGCCGCCGTGGATGGGGGCCTCTTACCACATCCCATCCAACTCATCACCGAATCCATAACTCTGCAGGTGGGAATGCTGCATTCTGAGAGCATCTCCTTTCATGTTCTGCCTGGACTCTCTCACGCACTCTTGTTAGGCCTACCTTGGCTCCAGAAACATGCACCCGTGCTTGACTGGCAGACCGGAGAAGTCCTTCGCTGGGGACAGGACTGCCATAGGACTTGTCTAGTTCCCGTTCATCCTGCTCATCCTTCTCCTACCCCAGTCAGTCTACCCGGTCTACCGGTTCCCTCTTGGTCTTATGCGGATGTCTTCAATAAAAAAGAAGCAGAGACATTACCCCCTCATAGACCATACGATTTTCCAATCGACCTGATTCCCGGCTCTACTCCTCCCCGTGGGCGTATCTACCCTTTGTCCGCAGCGGAGACCCGGTCCATGTCAGAATATATTGAGGAGAATCTGGCCCGGGGATTTATCTGGAAATCTACCTCCCCGGCGGGAGCAGGCTTCTTCTTCGTCAAAAAGAAGGACGGCTCACTCCGTCCATGTATAGATTATAGAGGCCTTAACCAGATTACAGTGAAGAATAAATACCCCCTCCCGCTCATTCCTGAATTATTTGACCGCCTGAGGGGGGCTAGAATCTTCACCAAACTGGATCTCCGTGGGGCGTATAACCTGGTCTGTATCCGTCAGGGGGATGAGTGGAAGACGGCATTCAACACCCGGGACGGCCACTATGAGTACCTTGTAATGCCCTTCGGTCTCTGTAACGCTCCTGCCGTCTTTCAAGAGTTGGTCAATGACATCTTCCGTGACCTTCTCTACTCCTGCGTGGTGGTATACCTGGACGACATCTTGGTCTTCTCTCCGGACCTTCCTACTCACCGGAGGGATGTTCGTCAGGTCCTGCTCAGGCTCAGGCAGAACCACCTCTACGCTAAATATGAGAAGTGCATCTTTGAGCAGACCTCTCTTCCATTTCTGGGCTACATAATCTCTCAGACCGGCCTACAAATGGATCCTGAGAAACTGTCTGCCATCCAGAAGTGGCCCCGACCAGAGGGGTTGAAGGCTATTCAGCGGTTCCTGGGCTTCGCCAACTATTACCGCCTCTTCATACCGCACTTATCTTCCCGGACTGCCCCTATCTCTGCGCTCACCCGTAAGGGTACTAATCCCAGAAGATGGCCGCCCGAAGCTGAGGAGGCCTTTCTTTCCTTAAAACAGGCCTTCTCCTCTGCCCCGGTGCTGCATCGTCCAGACGGCAACAAACAATTCTTCCTAGAAGTTGACGCTTCCTCCTCCGGAGCCGGGGCGGTACTTACCCAAAAGTCATCTTCCGGGAGAATGGTAACCTGCGTTTTTTTCTCCAAACTCTTCTCCTCTTCTGAGCGCAACTATTCTATTGGAGACCGTGAATTGTTAGCCATTAAGCTGGCACTGGAAGAGTGGCGTTACCTGCTCGAGGGGGCTCTTCACCCGGTAATAATTTACACGGACTACAAGAACTTGGCTTACCTTCAGAGCGCCCAGAGACTTAACCCGCGCCAAGCCCGGTGGTCCTTGTTTTTTGCCCGCTTTGATTTTGTTCTTCATTTTCGCCCGGCAGACAAAAACATCAAAGCTGACGCCTTGTCCCGATCCTTCCTGGTGTCTGAACTAGAGGATGAACCTAAGCACATCATTGATCCCGCCAGAGTAATGCAAGTGGCTCCCGTGAATCTAAATCGTCTCCCTCCCGGTAAGACGTTTGTAACTGTACCTGATCGGAAGAAGGTCCTACACTGGGGTCATTCGTCTAAGCTAGCTGGCCACGCCGGTCAGAAAAAGACCCTCCAGCTCATTACCCGGCATTACTGGTGGCCTACCCTGCAAAAGGATGTAATAGACTTTGTTTCTGCCTGTGTGTCCTGCGCCCGCAACAAAGTTCCGAGACACCTGCCAGCCGGTCGCCTTCTTCCTCTTCCAGTACCTGCTGCCCCGTGGTAGCATATTGCTATGGACTTTATAACGGATCTTCCTGTCTCTGCCGGTTGTACGGTCATTTGGGTGGTCGCTGATCGCTTCTCCAAGATGGCGCACTTCATTCCCCTGCTGGGTCTCCCGCCTGCACCCGAACTGGCTAAAGACTTTATCCGCCACATCTTCCGTCTCCATGGCCTGCCCCTCCACATCGTGTCAGATCGTGGGGTTCAGTTCACCTCACGCTTCTGGAGAGCCACATGTAAGTTGCTTGACGTCACTCTGGACTTCTCCTCCGCTTACCATCCACAGTCCAATGGTCAAGTGGAGCGGATCAATCAGAACCTGACCAGTTACCTCCGACACTTCGTTAATGCCCACCATTCGGACTGGGTGGATCTCCTACCATGGGCCGAGTTCTCTTACAATAATCACGAGAGCGAATCTTCCTCCAAATCCCCGTTTTTTGTAGTCTTCGGTCAGCATCCTCGGATCCCATTTCCCGTCTCCACCTCGGTGGACAATCCGGCTGCGGAATCTCTCATTAGCGAATTCTCCTCCATTTGGGAGAGTACCCGATCCGCACTCCTTCAGTCGTCCGAACGGATGAAAAAACATGCTGACAAGAAACGCCTGGATCCTCCACAATTCCGTCCTGGAGATAAAGTCTGGCTCTCGTCCAAATATGTCCGGCTCAAGATTCCCTCCTACAAGTTAGGGCCTCGGTTCATCGGCCCACTGTTAGTTATCAAACAGATCAACCCGGTGGCCTATAAATTAAAACTCCCGACCAACTTACGGATCCCTAACTCCTTCCATGTATCTCTCCTCAAACCCGTGGTACTTAACTCTTTTTCCAAGTCTACAGGTACGCCTCCTGCTCCGGTTTCCGCTGAGAACGAGTTTGAGGTAGAGAACATTCTGGCCACCAAAAGGGTAAGAGGAAAAACCTTTTTTCTGGTAGATTGGAAGGGGTTTGGTCCTGAGGAGAGAACGTGGGAGCCCCGGGAGAACATCCATGCCCCTCTCATCCTTGATAAATTTCTCTCTGGCCTAAAAAAGGGGGGGCCTAAAGGGGGGGGTACTGTAGCGTCGGCGTCCCTGCCTCCTGCTAGGCAGGGACGCTGTTCCCCTCACCTCTCCGCTCTGTGCCCCGCGTCTTCCTCCTGCTCTGCTGGCAGCGCGCGCTGCTTCCCAGCCACGGTGCTTAGGGCGCGCGCGCTCCCCCTCTCTTAAAGGGGCCGCACGCGCCGTCCTAAGGAGTCCCCGACCAATGGCCGGAGGACTTCACCATATATAAGGCACCTCCTCCAAAATGGAGGTGCCCGAGCAATGTTGTTGCAAAGCCTTCACTCTGCTTCAGCCCTCAGGTCCTGTTTCCAGTTACCTGCCAGTTACCTGCCAGATTCCTGCCTGTTACCTGCCAGTCACCTGACTGATACTGCTTGATACCTGCCAGATATCCATTTACCTGCTTGCAAGCCTGCGGTCCGACGGTCTGCCTTCCGACACCTGTCAGTCAGTCTATGGACCAGCCTGCCCGCTCACCTGGGAGCGCTCGTCTGCTACCTGCCTGCTAGCCTACCTGGAGGCTCCGCCGTCACTTGCCGTGACCACCTGCCTGTCCAGAGACTCTTGTCTGCTCACCTGGGAGCGCTCATCTGCTACCTGCCTGCTAGCCTACCTGGAGGCTCCGCCGTCACTTGCCGTGACCACCTGCCTGTCCAGAGACTCCTGTCTGCTCACCTGGGAGCGCTCATCTGCTACCTGCCTGCTAGCCTACCTGGAGGCTCCGCCGTCACTTGCCGTGACCACCTGCCTGTCCAGAGACTCTCGCCTGCTCACCTAGGAGCGCTCACCTGCTACCTGCCTGCTAGCCTACCTGGAGGCTCTGCCGTCACTAGCCGTAACCACCTGCCTGTCCAGAGACTGTCCCTGTCACTTGCCGTGAGTACCCGTCCTTCTACCCAGAGACTGTCCCTGTCACTTGCCGTGACTACCTGCCCTTCTACCCAGAGACTGTCCCTGTCACTTGCCGTGACTACCTGCCCTTCTACCCAGAGACTGTCCCTGTCACTTGCCGTGACTACCTGCCCTTCTACCCAGAGACTGTCCCTGTCACTTGCCATGATTACCTACCCGTCTTCCCTGGGAGTCACCCGCTTCCTTACAAGGACCGCCCCCTTGTATAGTTGCTCAGAGGTTCCGCCTCCCAGACCTGTTACACGGACTTTCCCCAGAACTTCGAATGTTAAAACGAACTTCCGGGAGAAGTTTGTTTGCCATTTAGCACCGGACACTCAGTACCCGGTATGAACACCAAACTTTTAAGTTCAGGTTCACTCATCTCTACTCCTAAGGCTACATTGACAGAAAAATGCAAACTATTATGGCGTTTAGAATACAGCAACAGAAAAAAAGATATGTTTCTATAACTTAACGCCATTTTTGTACAAAAGTTGTAAAACATTAAAAAAAACTCACATAACTAATATAAACGTACAGACCCATAGAATAAAGTAACATGTTAGTTAGGACACATGGTGGTGGACAGTTCAAAATGTTCAGAGATAATAAAAGTCAATTAACGTTTTCCATGTCCCCAAAAATATTGCAAATTTAATAATATGTCTCTTCTTTTAAAAAAGCAAGTCCTCGTGTGCCTATGTTAAAGGAATGATAAAAACATGTGTTCTCCAATTGTAGAGAAAAAAAGCAAAACGATATCTGCAGTACTTAACAACAAAAAAACCTTACAACTAAAAGTATACCAGTCTGTTATATATATATATCGCTTCTATGTACAAAAATATAACTATTATAATACATAATACTGCTCCCTACATACAAGAATACCATACAATTATTATGATACTGTCTCCTATGTACAATAATAAAGTAATGTACAATAATATAACTTTTTATAATACTGTCCCTATGTACAATAATAACTACTATAATACTGCTTCTATTTACAAAAATATAACTACTATAATACTGCCTCTTATGTATAAGGATATAACTACTATAATACTGCCTCTTATGTATAAGAATATAACTACTATAATACTGCTTCTATGTAAAAAAATATACTATAATACTGCCACCTATATATAAGAATATAACTACTATCATACTGTCCCCTATGTACAAGAATATAACTACTATAATACTGTCCCCTATGTTCAAGAATATAACTACTATAATACTGCTCCCTTGTACAAGACTATAACTACTATAATACTGCCTCTATGTACAAGAATATAACTACTATAATACTGCCTCCTATGTACAAGAATATAACTACTATGATACTGCCTCTATGTACAAGAATATAACTACTATAACACTGTCCCCTAT
The DNA here is from genome assembly GCF_046119375.1 of Phyllobates terribilis. Lineage (NCBI taxonomy): Eukaryota > Metazoa > Chordata > Amphibia > Anura > Dendrobatidae > Phyllobates > Phyllobates terribilis. The sequence goes on from NW_027362772.1 coordinate 237,589,183, forward strand.
GTTCAAGAATATAACTACTATAATACTGCTCCTATGTACAAGAATATAACTGCTATAATACTGCCTCTATGTACAAGAATATAACTACTATAATACTGCCTCCTATGTACAAGAATATAACTACTATAATACTGCCTCTATGTACAAGAATATAACTACTATAATACTGCTCCTATGTACTAGAATATAAATACTATAATACTGCCTCTATGTACAAGAATATAACTACTATAATACTGCCTCCTATGTACAAGAATATAACTACTATATTACTGCCTCTATGTACAAGAATATAACTACTATAATACTGCTCCTATGTACAAGAATATAACTACTATAATACTGCCTCTATGTACAAGAATATAACTACTATAATACTGCCTCCTATGTACAAGAATATAACTACTATAATACTGTCCCCTATGTTCAAGAATATAACTACTATAATACTGCTCCTATGAACAAGAATATAACTACTATAATAGTGCTCCTATGTACAAGAATATAACTACTATAATACTGCTCCTATGTACAAGAATATAACTACTATAATACTGCCCCTATGTACAAGAACATAGCTACTATAATACTGTCCCCTATGTTCAAGAATATAACTACTATAATACTGCTCCTATGTACAAGAATATAACTACTATATTACTGCCTCTATGTTCAAGAATATAACTACTATAATACTGCTCCTATGTACAAGAATATAACTACTATAATAGTGCCTCTATGTACAAGAATATAACTACTATAATACTGCTCCTATGTACAAGATTATAACTACTATAATACAGCCCCTATGTACAAGAATATAACTACTATAATACTGCCCCTATGTACAAGAATATAACTACTATAATACTGCCCCCTATGTACAATATAACTACTATAATACCGCCCTTATGTACAAGAATATAACTACTATAATACTGCCCCTATGTACAAGAATATAACTACTATAATACTGCCCCTATGTACAAGAATATAACTACTATAATACTGCCCCCTATGTACAATATAACTACTATAATACTGCTCCTATGTACAAGAATATAACTACTATAATACTGCCCCTATGTACAAGAATATAACTACTATAATACTGCCCCTATGTGCAAGAATATTACTACTATAATACTGCCCCCTATGTACAAGAACATAGCTACTATAATATTGCTCACTATATACAATAATATAACTACTATAATACTGCCTCCTACGTACAAGAATATAACTACTCTAATACTGCCCCTATGTACAAGAATATAATTACTATAATACTGCCCCCTATGTCCAATATAACTACTATAATACTGCCCCTATGTACAAGAAGATAACTACTATAATACTGTCCCCTATGTACAAGAATATAACTACTATAATACTGCCTCTTATGTACAAGAATATAGCTATTACAATATTGCTGCTATGTACAAGAATGTAACTACTATAATACTGTTGCTATGTACAAGAATATAACTACTATAATATTGCTCCCTATATACAAGAATTTAACTACCATAATATTGCTCCCTATATAAAAGAATATAACTACTATAATACCGCCCTTATGTACAAGAATATAACTACTATTATACTGCCCTTATGTACAAGAATATAACTACTATAATACTGTCCCCTATGTACAAGAATTTAACTACTATAATACTGTCCCTATGTACAAGAGTATAACTGCTATAATACTGCCTCCTATGTACAAGAATATAACTACTATAATACTGCCCCCTATGTACAAGAATATAGCTACTATAATACTGCCGCCTATGTACAAGAATATAACTACTATAATACTGTCCCCAATGTACAGGAAAATAACTACTATAATACTGCTCCTATGTTCAGGAATATAACTACTATAATACTGCCTCCTATGTACAAGAATATAACTACTCTAATATTGTCCCCTATGTACAAGAATATAATTACTATGATACTGCCCCTATGTACAAGAATATAACTATTATAATACTGCCCCCTATGCACAAGAATATAACTACTATAATACTGCTGCCTATGTACAAGAATATAACTATTATAATACTGTACCTATGTACAAGAATATAATTACTATAATACTGCCGCTATGTACAAGAATATAACTACTAAAATACTGCTCCTATGTACAAGAATATAACTGCTATAGTACTGCACCTATGTACAAGAATATAACTACTATAATACTGCCCCCTATGAACAAGAATATAACTACTATAATATTGCCCCCTATGTACAAAAATATAACTACTATAAAACTGATCCTATGTACAAGACTATAAAACTATAGCAATGACCCCATTGTTTCATATTAAAATAACAGCCAATATATAATTATATTATCAGTGGGGCCCTGGGTCCTGAGACATATATTAATCACTCAAAATATGATTTGAAATACGTAATTCATCAGCCAGAAGGTAATGACCCACTATTCTTTCTGATGAGCTGTGCGTTTTAGAGTGTCTTATTGAGCAATTTGTGAGGGTATATGTAGCACCCTGAGGATTCGGCTGCTACAGGGGTATTGCACCTCAACCCAGAGGTGTGGTATTCCACTCCCGGGTAAGGATGGAGTGTGGAACTGAGCTCGGTAGGCTGCATGCACTACATACATCCCATTTCCGAGGAACAGGCCGACGGTACTCCCACTTAGAAATGTGCAGGTACGACCGAGTCTGTTCCTGGCTGGAGTGGGAGGGGGGTGGTACATCCCAAGTAGTGTAGGGGCAGATAGGGGCAGCAGCCTGGGTAAAGATAGGAGCTCATTGGGTGCTGGTCACCTGAGCTCACACATAGAGGGTGTATATAAGGTGGGCACCATCAAAGAACAGGGTCAGTCTGCCAGCCTTTTGCAGAGAGAAGTCAGAGGAGGAAGAGGAGCAGAGAAGCCCAGAGAGAGAGAGGAGAAAGCCAGAAAGACCCAGAGGGGGGGAAACAGAAAAGGAACTCTGAGAACCCAAAGTCCATCAGCGGGTGAAGAGTTGGCATCAGGGTACCGGAACCCAAGCTGGTGGGGGCAAAAACACACCCCAGCCAGAGACCGGAGGCCGTGGGCAGCGTCTGCCACGGCCACCCACCACATCCACCACGAAGGCATACCATGTGGAGGGTCAGGGAACCCAAGGCCAAGGGTCTCCCAACAGAGAGAGGCGGGTCCGGGAACAACAGGCCCAAATAAAGAGCGCGGAGCAGAAGAGCCGGACCAGGAGGGACCCCCGTGCAGCGCACAGTCCCCGCACCACCGGGACTGTAATCAAGTTCAACATGCAGCACGGGTGGGGCTTCATCCGAGACCACAACACCCCCGGCGACGTCTTTGTCACGCGCAGAGACGTGGAGTCCCATCTGCCGGAGGGGCACAGAGGTCGTGACCTTTACATCGGGGACGAGGTCATCTTCACCCGGCACAAGTGTGCCAAAGGTCCCTACGCCCTCCATGTACATCGCCTGACAGAGGAGGAGCTGCGATGTGAGGAGGAAGAGCAAGAGGACCCGGACGGGTCTGAAGCTAAGATCCCCAAAGAAAGAGCAGGAGGAAGACGTCGTTAAGTACAGCGGAGCAGGTGCTGTAAATAGTTACCCGACCGGGGTACAAAGAAACTGTTACTGCAAATATAGTCCCCGTTGGGACCAGCTGATGTGAACTGTTACCCGTATTTCCCTTAATCCCACTGACCGAGGACTGAGAGCGGTCATTCCTCCCCAATACCTGGCCGAGGACTGAGAGCGGCCACACTGTCCCTTGTAAATAGTTGCGCTTCCTAAAGCGCCCCCTACTGGTTTTACTGTAAAACCACCTTAAGGAAAAGAACTGTCGCACTTTGCCCGGTCAACAGTTGCCCAGTGACCGGAGGAGGAGCCAGAGGCGACGAGAAAGTTTTATATAAAGAGTGTTATGATGCTGCTAATATATGTTTTATATGTTTTATATGTTTATGCAAAAATTTGTATGTTTTGGTGTTATGTCTTACAGCCCGAGGATGTGCTGTGATTTACCAGGGGGGAATGTAGCACCCTGAGGATTCGGCTGCTACAGGGGTATTGCACCTCAACCCAGAGGTGTGGTATTCCACTCCCGGGTAAGGATGGAGTGTGGAACTGAGCTCGGTAGGCTGCATGCACTACATACATCCCATTTCCGAGGAACAGGCCGACGGTACTCCCACTTAGAAATGTGCAGGTACGACCGAGTCTGTTCCTGGCTGGAGTGGGAGGGGGGTGGTACATCCCAAGTAGTGTAGGGGCAGATAGGGGGAGCAGCCTGGGTAAAGATAGGAGCTCATTGGGTGCTGGTCACCTGAGCTCACACATAGAGGGTGTATATAAGGTGGGCACCATCAAAGAACAGGGTCAGTCTGCCAGCCTTTTGCAGAGAGAAGTCAGAGGAGGAAGAGGAGCAGAGAAGCCCAGAGAGAGAGAGGAGAAAGCCAGAAAGACCCAGAGGGGGGGAAACAGAAAAGGAACTCTGGGAACCCAAAGTCCATCAGCGGGTGAAGAGTTGGCATCAGGGTACCGGAACCCAAGCTGGTGGGGGCAAAAACACACCCCAGCCAGAGACCGGAGGCCGTGGGCAGCGTCTGCCACGGCCACCCACCACATCCACCACGAAGGCATACCACGTGGAGGGTCAGGGAACCCAAGGCCAAGGGTCTCCCAACAGAGAGAGGCGGGTCCGGGAACAACAGGCCCAAATAAAGAGCGCGGAGCAGAAGAGCCGGACCAGGAGGGACCCCCGTGCAGCGCACAGTCCCCGCACCACCGGGACTGTAATCAAGTTCAACATGCAGCACGGGTGGGGCTTCATCCGAGACCACAACACCCCCGGCGACGTCTTTGTCACGCGCAGAGACGTGGAGTCCCATCTGCCGGAGGGGCACAGAGGTCGTGACCTTTACATCGGGGACGAGGTCATCTTCACCCGGCACAAGTGTGCCAAAGGTCCCTACGCCCTCCATGTACATCGCCTGACAGAGGAGGAGCTGCGATGTGAGGAGGAAGAGCAAGAGGACCCGGACGGGTCTGAAGCTAAGATCCCCAAAGAAAGAGCAGGAGGAAGACGTCGTTAAGTACAGCGGAGCAGGTGCTGTAAATAGTTACCCGACCGGGGTACAAAGAAACTGTTACTGCAAATATAGTCCCCGTTGGGACCAGCTGATGTGAACTGTTACCCGTATTTCCCTTAATCCCACTGACCGAGGACTGAGAGCGGTCATTCCTCCCCAATACCTGGCCGAGGACTGAGAGCGGCCACACTGTCCCTTGTAAATAGTTGCGCTTCCTAAAGCGCCCCCTACTGGTTTTACTGTAAAACCACCTTAAGGAAAAGAACTGTCGCACTTTGCCCGGTCAACAGTTGCCCAGTGACCGGAGGAGGAGCCAGAGGCGACGAGAAAGTTTTATATAAAGAGTGTTATGATGCTGCTAATATATGTTTTATATGTTTTATATGTTTATGCAAAAATTTGTATGTTTTGGTGTTATGTCTTACAGCCCGAGGACGTGCTGTGATTTACCAGGGGGGAATGTAGCACCCTGAGGATTCGGCTGCTACAGGGGTATTGCACCTCAACCCAGAGGTGTGGTATTCCACTCCCGGGTAAGGATGGAGTGTGGAACTGAGCTCGGTAGGCTGCATGCACTACATACATCCCATTTCCGAGGAACAGGCCGACGGTACTCCCACTTAGAAATGTGCAGGTACGACCGAGTCTGTTCCTGGCTGGAGTGGGAGGGGGGTGGTACATCCCAAGTAGTGTAGGGGCAGATAGGGGGAGCAGCCTGGGTAAAGATAGGAGCTCATTGGGTGCTGGTCACCTGAGCTCACACATAGAGGGTGTATATAAGGTGGGCACCATCAAAGAACAGGGTCAGTCTGCCAGCCTTTTGCAGAGAGAAGTCAGAGGAGGAAGAGGAGCAGAGAAGCCCAGAGAGAGAGAGGAGAAAGCCAGAAAGACCCAGAGGGGGGGAAACAGAAAAGGAACTCTGAGAACCCAAAGTCCATCAGCGGGTGAAGAGTTGGCATCAGGGTACCGGAACCCAAGCTGGTGGGGGCAAAAACACACCCCAGCCAGAGACCGGAGGCCGTGGGCAGCGTCTGCCACGGCCACCCACCACATCCACCACGAAGGCATACCACGTGGAGGGTCAGGGAACCCAAGGCCAAGGGTCTCCCAACAGAAGGCCCGAGGGAGCTGGACCTGGGTGGATCACTAGTGGGGACGGCCAGAGAAAGGACAGAAGGAGAGCTCAGGGTCACACTCCGGACCCGCTTGGGGGTTGGCTGGATCCAGGACCTGGTGGATGCAGCACGGCTCGGGAGGTCACTTGAAGCTGGATTGACCGGAACATCAGCAGTGAGTAAATACCCTAAACTGCATAACCCGACTCTGTCTTCCTTTAACACCTATGCTGCACCACCACAACCCCCATCCTCTGCACCTGACCCCCTGAGGCTATACCCCACCCGTTGGGGGTTATACCACCAAAAGCTGCACCAACACCATCAGCCTCAGCGGACCCTGCTGCAGCGGCGGCCATAGTGACCGCAATACAACGGGTGGCGTAGTCGACATTAAGAACTTAATAACATCTGTAGGACTGCCACATACAACTGAGTTTGACACCCTGGGCACGGACCGGGTCACAGCCACTCGGAAGACTACAACCCCCATCTGATCCGGCTCCGGATATTCCCCCTAAAGAATATGGCCCAGGGGGCGCGTCATATAATATATAGATAGATAGATAGATAGATAGATAGATAAGACAGATAGATAGATAAATAAATAGATAGATAGATAGATAGATAGATAGATAGATAGATAGATAGATAGATAGATAGATAGATAGATAGATAGATAGATAGATAGATAGATAGACAGGTTTCTCACTAAATTAGAATATAATCAAAAAGTTAATTTATTTCAGTTCAATACAAAAAGTGAAACTCCTTTATCATATAGAGTCATTACATAGGGATCTATTTCAGGTGTTTATTTCTGTTAATGTTGATGATTATGGCTTACAGCCAATGAAAACACAAAAGTCATTATCTCAGTAAATTAGAATACTTTATAACAACAGCTTGAAAAATGTTTTTAAATTCTGAAATGTTGGCCTACTGAAATGTATGTTCAGTAAATGCACTCAATACTTGGTCGGGGCTCCTTTTGAATCGATTACTGCATCAATGCGGCGTGGCATGGAGGCGATCAGCCTGTGGCACTGCTGAGGTGTTATGGAAGCCCAGGTTGATTTGATAGCAGCCTTCAGCTCGTCTACATTGTTGCGTCTGGTGTCTCTCATCTTCCTCTTGACAATACCCTATAGATTCTCTTTGGGGTTAAGGTCAGGCGAGTTTGCTGGCCAATCAAGCACAGTGATACTGTTGTTTGTAAACCAGGTATTGGTACTTTTGGCAGTGTGGACAGGTGCCAAGTCCAGCTGGAGAGTGACATTTCCATCTCCAAAAAGCTTGTCGGCAGAGGGAAGCATGAAGTGCTCTACAATTTCCTGGTAGATGGCTGCGCTGACTTTGGTCTTGATAAAACACAGTGGACCTACACCAGCAGATGACGTGGCTCCCCAAACCATCACTGATTGTGGAAACTTCACACTAGACCTCAAGCAGCTTGGATTGTGGCCACTCCACTCTTCCTCCAGACTCTGGGACCTTGATTTCCAAGTGAATTGCAAAATTTACTTTCATCTGAAAACAACATCTTGGACCACTGAGCAACAGTCCAGGTCTTTTACTCCTTGGCCCAGGTAAGATGCTTCTGGCGTTGCCTATTGGTCATGAGTGGCCCAACAAAGGAATGTGACACTTGTAGCCCATGTCCTGGATATGTCTGTGTGTGGTGGCTCTTGAAGCAATGACTCCAGCAGCAGTCCACTCCTTGTGAATCTCCCCCAAATTTTTGAATGGCCTTTTCTTAACAATCCTTTCAAGGCTGCTATTACCCCGGTTGCTTGTGCACCTTTTTCTTCCACACTTTTTCTTCCACTCAACTTTCCATTAATATGCTTGGATACAGCACTCTGAACAGCCAGCTTCTTTAGCAATGACCTTTTGTGGCTTACCCTCCTTGTGGTGTGTGTCAATGACTGCCTTCTGGACATCTGTCAAATCAACAGTTTTCCCCATGATTGTGGAGCCTATTGTAACAGACTAAGGGACCTTCTTAAATGCATCAGAAGCCTTTGCAGGTGTTTTTTGTTAATTATTCTAATTTACTGAGATAATGACTTTTGTGTTTTCATTGGCTGTAAGCCATAATTATCAACATTAACAGAAATAGATCACTCTGTTTGTAATGACTCTATATAATATATGAGTTTCACCTTTTGTTTTGAAGAACTGAAATAAATTAACTTTTTGATGATATTCTAATTTAGTGAGAAGCACCTGCATATCTCTCTCTCTCTCTATATATATATATATATATATATATACATGAACAGTTTCCTGGAAAGCAGATTGGTCGTTGTGGGCCAGTTGAATGGCCACCAAGGTCTCCCGATCTGACCCACTTAGACTTTTATCTTTGGGGTCATCTGAAGGCAATTGTCTATGCTGTGAAGATACGAGATGTGCAGCATCTGAAACAACAGATACTGGAAGCCTGTGCTAGCATTTCTTCTGAGGTGTTGCTATCAGTGTGTCAAGAGTGGGAGAAGAGGGTTGCATTGACAATCCAACACAATGGGCAGCACTTTGAACACATTTTATCAGTGGTCATAAACTTGTAAAAAACTCATGAAAGAATAAAGTTATGTTAAAACCAAGCACACCATTGTTCTTCTTATGAAATTCTCAATAAGTTTGATGTGTCACATGACCCTCTTCCCATCGAAAAAAATAAAGTTGGATCCAAAATGGCCGACTTCAAAATGGCTGCCATTGTCACCACCCATCTGGAAAAGTTTTCCCCCTCCCATATACTAATGTGCCTCAAACAGGGAGTTGATATCACCAACCATTCCCATTTTATTTAGGTGTATCCATATAAATGGTCCACCCTGTATATACACTGCTCAAAAAAATAAAGGGAACACTTAAAGAACAGAATATAACTCCAAGTAAATCAAACTTCTAGCACAACAAGGTAACAATGAAAAATAGGACCTCATAAGTAATAAGGGGCATACCAGTAAACATTAGATAAGCAAGAGCGGGACCATAAGTTTTTCAAAAACCCCAGAATAAAGCGTAGTTAGAACACAATGTGTTGACTAAAAAAAGGTAAATACTTTATTTGAATATTTAAAAAGACACAAATAGTATAAATTTCATGTGTGAACAGACATAACATGGGCATATGAGGCAACAGAGGGTAGATAGAGACACAGTTGTTATCAGATTTACACTGGACCTATAATAGGTCACATAGTCCAACCCATACAATCCATTGATCACAACAAAAGTGTGCAGGGAAAGTTATAGTAACATAAATCATATGACCTGTATCAGGTCAAATATAGACAGTCATCGAAAGTCCTGCAACACACAGAAAATACAAGTATCACATGGATAAGGTTAAATAAGACATACTTAGTGAAGGTAAAAGGATAACCAGCAGTGCCAGGGGAAGCCCCGACACGTGCTTCCGTACTTCCTCAGGGGGCAATGGTGGGGTGTTTGTGGATACAGGGCCTCTTATATATATATGAGCCCTATGAAGAGCAAGTGGGTACTGACCAATAGCGGCGCATAGCGCCACACAGCAGCGGACATTGGTGACAGCGGCGCGGTCTCAGGCGCCGTCCAGGAAGAGGGAAACTGTCCCACTGATGTCACATGTTCCGGTACGCCGCCCATCTGAGACCGCGTCACGGTCACATGACCGCAGCATCCGGCGCATGCGCACAGGGTCAGCCCATAGATACCATTCATGGACATGTAGAGAATAGATATGGAGCAAAACAAGAACTACTCCACACAAAGGGACAGGCAAACATCATATTCACAATGTGACCATGTCAACCCGCTCACAATGCACTGTTAAAACCACACATATGATGCACAACAGATCACATGACAATGAATGTCCATAATATGAATAAGTGTCCATGTCCACTTGTTTTCCTTAAAGGAGAAGAGTTCCATTCAAATCTAAATAGGTTGTCAACCAAAAAGCAGTCAGGTTCTCCTCCAACTATTAATAGAGCTCCAAATATAGAAAGAGGCCGGGGGAAAAGGTGAGCTAAAACAGGGATAAAAAATAACAAACACACACTTAATAAAAGACAAATTGAAAAGAGAGATGTGGGGCAGAAACACAGAGATAAATCGATCAAAATTTGATTAATGATACTTAAAACAGTGTGTACGGGAGAGGTCACCGGGAGGTCATAAGCATCCAGGAAAGGGGAATTATAGAGATCACGCAATGGGCAATCACAAAGAGAAGTCAAACAACTGCACATAATCTGATAGGTAAGTCCTATGAATAATCATATATCCAAGGACATGGGTCATACCACGAGGGTACCCACGTCCAGAGAAGAAGAGGCGCAGAAGGAGCAGGTGACCGCCACATGGTTAGAGGAAGGGGGAGAAATTCAATCGGTCATTCAGGCCCGCTGGTGACATAGTTCCCAGTCTATAGATCTAACGGCATTCTAATTTGGCCAATGCCTTCTTTGGATCACCTCCTCTTAGGCCCAAATGGACCTGATCAATGCCGCAGACCTGCAGACTCTTGGGATCGCAATGATGATATTGCTTAAAATGTTTTGGCAGGGTCCAAAGTGATTATATGTCCTCCACTTATCCGGCCCCCAGAATATCCAACACATGCTCCCTCATGCGTCTCCTAAATTCCCTAGACATGAGCCCCACGTAGATGAGCCCACATCCACAGGTGACATGATAGATGACCCCAACACTGCTGCAGGAGATGTATTGCCTGATATCAAAAACTCTCGTGCCATCCACATTGTGAAATGTTTTAGTCCTGACTATATTTCTGCAGGAGAGGTAGGATCCGCAAGGATAACAGTCCCATTTGGGGTTACCGATATTAACCCCTTAAGCCCCGAGGGTGGTTTTCACGTTAATGACCAGGCCAATTTTTACAATTCTGACCACTGTCACTTTATGAGGTAATTACTCTGGAACGCTTCAACGGATCCCCCTGATTCTGAGAATGTTTTTTTCGTGACATATTGTACTTCATGATTGTGGTAAAATTTCTTCGATATCACTTGCGTTTATTTGTGAAAAAAATGGAAATTTGGCGAAAATTTTGAAAATTTAGCAATTTTCAAAATTTGAATTTTTATGCCCTTAAATCAGAGAGATATGTCACACAAAAGAGTTAATAAATAACATTTCCCATATGTCTACTTTACATCAGCACAATTTTGGAATCAAAATTTTTTTTTGTTAGGGAGCTATAAGGGTTAAAAGTTGACCAGCGATTTTTCATTTTTCCAACAAAATTTACAAAACCATTTTTTTAGGGACCACATCACATTTGAAGTCACGTTGAGAGGTCTTTATGACAGAAAATACCCAAAAGTGACACCATTCTAAAAACTGCACCCCTCAAGGTGCTCAAAACCACATTCAAGAACTTTATTAACCCTTCACAGGAATTTTTTGAATGTGGAAGAAAAAAATGAACATTTAACTTTTTTAACAAAAATGTTACTTTAGACCCAATTTTTTTTATTTTCACAGAGGTAACAAGAAAAAATGGACCCCAAAATTTGTTGTGCTATTTCCCCTGGGCACGCAGATACCCAATATGTGGGGAAAAAACACTGTTTGGGCGCACGGCAGGGCTCGGATGGGAAGGAGCGCCATTTGACTTTTTGATTGTAAAATTTGCTTGAATAATTAGCGGACGCCATGTTGTGTTTGGAGAGCCACTGTGTGCCCAAACATTGGAGCTCCCCAAGTGACCCCATTTTGGAAACTAGACCCCGAAAGGCACCTATCTAGATGCATAGTGAGCACTTGGAACCCCCAGATGCTTCACAAATTGATTCATAAAAATTAAAAAATGAAAAAAAAAACACTTTTCATATTTATGAATCAATTTGTGAAACACCTGGGGGTTCCAAGTGCTCACTATGCATCTAGATAGGTGCCTTGGGGGGTCTAGTTTCCAAAATGGGGTCACTTGTGGGGGAGCTCCAATGTTTGGGCACACAGGGGCTCTCCAAATGCAGCATGATGTCCGCTAAAAATTTGAGCTGACAATTTGTTAGCGGATACCATGTTGCATTTGGAGAGTCCCTGTGTGCCCAAACATTGGAGCTCCCCCACAAGTGAACCCATTTTGGAAACTAGACCCCCCAAGGCACCTATCTAGATGCATAGTGAGCACTTGGAACCCCCAGGTGTTTCACAAATTGATTCATAAATATGAAAAGTGTTTTTTTTTTCACTTTTTCATTTTTACGAATCAATTTGTGAAGCATCTGGGGGTTCCAAGTGCTCACTATGCATCTAGATAGGTGCCTTGGGGGGTCTAGTTTCCAAAATGGGGTCACTTGTGGGGGAGCTCCAATGTTTGTGCACGCAGTAGCTCTCCAAACGCAACATGGCGTCCGCTAACAATTTGAGCCGATTTTCCATTCAATTTGCTAGCGGATACCATGTCGTGTTTGGAGTGCCCCTGTGTGCCCAAACTTTGGAGCTCCCCCACAAGTGACCCCAATTTGGAAACTAGACACCCCAAGGCACCTATCTAGATGCATAGTGAGCACTTGGAACCCCCAGGTGCTTCACAAATTGATTCGTAAAAATGAAAAAGTGAAAAAAAAACACTTTTTCATATTTATGAATCAATTTGTGAAACACCTGGGGGTTCCAAGTGCTCACTATGCATCTAGATAGGTGCCTTGGGGGTTCTAGTTTCCAAAATGTGGTCACTTGTGGGGGAGCTCCAATGTTTGGGCACACAGGGACTCTCCAAATGCAACATGGTATCCGCTAGCAAATTGTCGGCTCAAATTGTTAGCGGACATTATGTTGCGTTTGGAGAGCCCCTGTGTGCCCAAACATTGGAGCTCCCCCACAAGTGACCCCATTTTGGAAACTAGACACCCCAAGGCACCTATCTAGATGCATTGTGAGCACTTGGAACCCCCAGGTGCTTCACAAATTGATTCGTAAAAATGAAAAAGTGAAAAAAAAACACTTTTTCATATTTATGAATCAATTTGTGAAACACCTGGGGGTTCCAAGTGCTCACTATGAATCTAGATAGGTGCCTTGGGGGGTCTAGTTTCCAAAATGGGGTCACTTGTGGGGGAGCTCCAATGTTTGGGCACACAGGGGCTCTCCAAACGCAACATGATGTCCGCTAACAATTTGAGCCGACAATTTGTTAGCGGATACCATGTTGCATTTGGAGAGTCCCTGTGTGCCCAAACATTGGAGCTCTCCCACAAGTGACCCCATTTTGGAAACTAGACCCCCCAAGGCACCTATCTAGATGCATAGTGAGCACTTGTAACCCCCAGGTGTTTCACAAATTGATTCATAAATATGAAAAAGTGTTTTTTTTTCACTTTTTCATTTTTACGAATCAATTTGTGAAGCACCTGGGGGTTCCAAGTGCTCACTATGCATCTAGATAGGTGCCTTGGGGTGTCTAGTTTCCAAAATGGGGTCACTTGTGGGGGAGCTCCAATGTTTGTGCACGCAGTAGCTCTCCAAACGCAACATGGCGTCCGCTAACAATTTGAGCCGATTTTCCATTCAATTTGTTAGTGGACACCATGTCGCGTTTGGAGAGCCCGTGATGTGCCTAAACAGTGGAGCTCCCCCACAAGTGACCCCATTTTGGAAACTATACCCCTCAAGGATTTTATTAAGGTGTATAGTGAACAATTTTGAACCCAGAGGTACGACACAGAATTTGTTTACATTAGGTCATCATATTGAATAAGTTGTCATTAGTCTTGAGCGCAAGTGCTCGCTACTTGAGTTTGCATTGGGTACTCAGGTATGCACTATGTACAGCGTGTGCTCGAGTGACATGCTCGAGTCCCTGCTCCGCATGTTTCACGGTTATTAGACACCCAAAAAAAAACATGCGGGGATCGCTCGTGCATGGCAGGCAATCCCCGTAAAGTTTTTTTGGCCGCGAAGCATATGGGGCAGAGACTCGAGCATGTCACTCAAATACCCACGATACTCAATGCATACCAGAGCACTCGATGCAAACTCAAGTAGCGAGCACTTGCGCTCAACACTAGTCGCCATATCGTCATCTTTTTTCTTACTTTTGAAAAAAATCACAACCCCATCACAACCCTAACCCCAACCCTAACCCCAACCCCAGCCCTAACCGTAGCACAACCCTAACCGTAGCACAACCCTAACCCTAGCACAACCCTAACCCTAGCACAACCCTAACCCTAGCACAACCCTAACCCCAAACCCAGCCCTAACCCTAGCCCAATGCTAAACCAAGAGTTTATTTTTGACGCCGTTCCTCGTGCGGTATAAGTGATTAGACGACTTTATTCTTCGGGTCGGTGTGATTACAGCAATACCAGAATCATATGGGGTTTTTATGACTGACAGCTGTCACACACAAAAAGACGCATTTTTTGTAAAATCTAGTTTTTGCATCGCCATATTTTGAGAGCTATAATTTTTCCAGATTTTGGCAGACAGTCATGTGACGGCTCGTTTTTTGCGGGATGAGTTCACGTTGTTATTGGTGCCATTTTCAGGCACGTGACATTTTTTGATCGCTTTCTATTCCGATTTTTCGGAGGCAGAATAAACAAAAACCAACAATTCAGGAATTGTTTTTTTTTTTTTTATTTTGTTCCGCGTGTGGTAAAAGTGATAAGGCAGCTTTATTCTTCGGGTCAGTACGTTTACAGCGGTACCACATTTATATCGTTTTTCTATGTTTTGCACTTTTACATAATAAAAGCAATTTTATAGAAAAAAATATTTTTTAGCATAGCTTTATTCTGAGAGCTATAACTTTTTTATTTTTCGGCTGATGGAGCTGTATGTCAGCTTGTTTTTTGCGGGACGAGATGACGTTTTCAGCGGTAACATTTTTATTTATATTCATCTTTTTGATCGCGTGTTATTCCATTTTTTATTTGGCGGTATGGTGATAAAGCATTGTTTTTTGCTTCGTTTTCTTTTTCTTTTTTTTTACCGTGTTCACTGAAGGGGTTAACTAGTGGGACAGTTTTATAGGTCAGGTTGTTCCGGACGCGGCGATAGCAAATATGTGCACTTTTATTGTTTTTTTGTTTTTTTTTTATAATAATATTTATTGATGGGTACATTATATTTTTATTTTTGGTGGATTATTTTATTTATTTTTTTTTAATATTTTTGCAATTTTATTTTTTATTTTTTTTTTCACTTTCTGGGTGTTTTTATACTTTATTACTTTGTCCCACTATGGGACTTTCACTTTTTTTTCTCTGATCGCCTGCATGGCACAGGAATGCAGCACCATCCCTGTGTCATACAGGCTATCAGCGCTGCACAGTGAGAAGATTGTTTGGAGATGCACTGCGCATGTCCAAACAATCTTCCTGCTGTCTGGTGACCCGGATGTTGTCATGACGACATCGGGTCGTCATGGCAACACCCGGGAAGCCTTTGCAGACAGCGCTGGAAGCCGGAAGAGGAGGTGAGTATCTGCGATCACCTCCCCTTGCCCCCGCAATGCTGCGATCGGCTGCGATCGACTTCGATCGCAGCATCGCAGGGGTTAATGTGCTGGGAGCGGTGACCACTCCCTGCACATAGTACCGGGTGTCAGCTGTGACAATCAGCTGACACCCGGCGGCGATCGCGCCCGCACAGCCTGTGTGCGCGCAAGATCGCGATGACGTACTAATACGGGTCTGGCTCTTAAGTCCCAGGGCACAGACGCGTATTAGTATGTCAGATGTTATTAAGGGGTTAAAGGGCAGAACACTCTGGCGCACATAATGACTGTGCACCAGAGTATCTCTGAGGCTCCTGCCCCTCCTCGCAGTCATAAGAGGATGATCAGGTAGAAACTCCCGGAGGCTTGGGTCAGTTTTTAAGACCTGCCAGTGTCTGTCGAGGATGCCCCTGATAGTATGCCACTGATTGTTAAATGTGGATATAAATCTCACCACGGGTCGACTTATAGGTCCTGGAGTTGGCTTAGGTACAAGTAACTCTTGTCTGGAGGCTCACTTCGCTCTCTGGTAGCCCCTCTTAATGCTACGATTGCTGTAGCCTCTTGAGACAAATCTCTCCCGCATGTCCACCGCACACTCATTAAAATCCACCTCATTAGAGCAAATGCGTCTAAGATGTAAAAATTGTCCTGTGGGTACTGCGCTAATTGTAGATCTTGTGTGTGCGGATGAGGCGTGCAGAAGAGAATTGACCGAGGTCTCCTTCCTGAATATGGTCGTGCCTACCCCACCATCCTCATGAATTGAAATCTTGATGTCCAAGAAGTCAATGCTTTGCAAATGATGTTTATAAGTGAGGTTGATGTTGTAGTCATTCACATTCAGGAAGGAGATAAACTCCTTCAGCTCGGGGACCGATCCATCCCAAATAATGAGAATGTCATCAATATAGCGGAACCAGCACTGCGCATGGGCCGCGGCCGGAGCCCCGCCACCGAAAACCTCCCTCTCCCACAATCTGAGAAAGAGGTTTGCATATGACGGGGCACAGGCCGCGCCCATCGCAGTGCCCCTCCTCTGTAGGTAGAACAGGTCCCCGAACAGGAAGAAGTTATGCTTAAGTAAAAACTCTAGTAGGGTAAGAAACAGAGAGCCAAGCGATGTCTCCAGGCTACTCATCTCCAAGAAGTACTTTCCCGCCCTCAATCCGTGATGGTGTTCAATACTGGTATAGAGGGCCTCCACGTCAACGGCAAACAGTGATACCCCACCCTCCAGTGTAAGCCCATCT
Source organism: Phyllobates terribilis (assembly GCF_046119375.1). Lineage (NCBI taxonomy): Eukaryota > Metazoa > Chordata > Amphibia > Anura > Dendrobatidae > Phyllobates > Phyllobates terribilis. The sequence goes on from NW_027362772.1 coordinate 237,606,116, forward strand.
AACAACCGCAGGACGTCCGAAGTGTCCCTGACATAGGAGGGCAGCGTCTCAACGAGTGGATGTAGATAATATTCAATAAACTTACATGTCATATCACACAGCCCTCCAATGCCAGAGACAATCGGACGATCTGGCGGAGTCAGTGGGTTTTTATGAATCTTTGGTAATAAGTAGAAGGTGGGGATCACCGGGGCTTTGACAATGAGGCCCTCAAACACCTTTTTAGTAATGACACCCCTATCAAGGGCATCCTCGAGAACACAGGCAAGTTCCATAGAAAACGAGATCATGGGATTGGAATGGAGTCGTTCATAATATGATTTATTATGCAATTGGCGCATCACCTCTTTCTCATACATATCCGACGGCCCGATGACGACGTTTCTCAGAGCCTCAGAGATACTCTGGTGCACAGTCATTATGTGCGCCAGAGAGTTCTGCCCTTTCATATCGGTAACCCCAAATGGGGCTGTTATCCTTGTAGATCCTGCCTCTCCTGCAGAAATATAGTCAGGACTAAAACATTTCACAATGCGGATGGCACAAGAGATTTTGATATCAGGCAATACATGTCCTGCAGCAGTGTTGGGGTCATCTATCATGACACCTGTGGATGTGGGCTCATCTACGTGGGGCTCACGTCTAGGGAATTGAGGAGATGCAAGAGGGAGCATGTGTTGGATATTCTGGGGGCCGGGGAGGTGGAGGACATATCATCACTTCGGACCCTGCCAAGACATTTTAAGCAATATCATCATTGCGATCCCAAGAGTCTGCAGGTCTGCGGCATTGATCAGGTCTAAGATTTGGGCCTAAGAGGAGGTGATGCAAAGAAGGCATTGGCCAAATTAGAATACCCGTTGGATCTATAGACTGGGAACTATGTCACCAGCGGGCCTGAATGAATGATTGAGTTTCTCCCCCTTCCTCTAACCATGTGGCGGTCACCTGCTCTTTTTGTGCCTCTTCTTCTCAGGACGTGGGTACCCTCGTGGTATGGCCCATGTCCATGGATATATGATTATTCATAGGTAGTGTTGAGCATTCCGATACTGAAATACCGGGTATCGACCGATATTCGCGGTATCGGAGTTCCGATACTGAGTTCCAATACTTTTAGAATATCGAATACCGGAATCGGAAGTTCCCATAATGCCTGCGCTCTGTAGTGTCTCTGAAGGATGACAAGCTGGATGGCAGCGCTCAGCTTACTGTACTTGTCATTTAGTGTTAAAGGATTTATTAAAAAAAATAATAGAGTTTTCATGCACCGTCTCTTTAAAAAAGCCGGCCGGCAATTCAGCATAGGTACCCGACAATTTAGAATAGAAAGAATAGAGCATCACACATAGATTAGATACATAGAAACATGTCAGTCACATATATAAGAAGTACAGTGATAGTGTTGATTACTGTACTTTTCATTTAGTGTTAAAATAAAGGATTTATTAAAAAAAAAATTGGCGTGGGGTTCCCCGTAATTTTAGTCTCTAGCGGAGGTTAAGCAGACGGCTGGGGCAGATGTTTGAAGCCTGGGAAGGGGGTAATACCCACAGAGCTTCCCAGGCTACTAATATCAGGCCCCAGCTGAATACCTAGCCTTTACTAGCTATTAAAATGGGGGACCCCCCCAAAACATGACATGGGGTCCCCCCTATTTTAATATCTAGCAAAGGCTAGGCAGACAGCTGGGGGCTGATATTAATAGCCCAGGAAGGGTGCCATGAATATTGTCCCCCTCCCAGGCTAGAAACACCAACCGTCAGCCGCCCCAGAAATGGCGCATCCATAGGATGCGCCAATTCAGGCACTTAGCCTCACTCTTCCCACTGCCCTGTAGCGGTGGTTGTGGGGTAATAGCTTGCGCTCCTCAGTGTCTCGCTGTGACGGCATCCAGATGAGCCGAGGTCATGTCCAATGAACTCGGCTCACCTCATGCATGTCACTGACAGCGTGGGAAAATTCTCCTGCGCTTGCAGTGAGCGTGAGAGAATTCTCCTGCTGAAGCGCTGAGCGCAGGGGAATTTTCCCATGCTGTCAGTGACGTGCATGAGGTGAGCTCATGTCCAATGAACTCAGCTCACCTCATGCACGTCACTGACAGCGTGGGAGAGTTCTCCTGCGCTCAGCGCTTGAGCAGGAGAATTCTCCCACGCTGGGATGGCATTGAGATGACAGGTTGGATCGCAGCTGAGCGCTACCATCCAACTTGTCATCCTTCAGAGACACTGCAGAGCGCAAGCATGCCTGCGCTCTGCAGTGTCTATGAAGGACGGCATGCTGGATGGCAGCGCTCAGCTGCCATCCAGCCTGTCATCTCAATGCCATCCCAGCGTGGGAGAATTCTCCTGCTGAAGCGTTGAGCGCAGGAGAATTTTCCCACGCTGTCAGTGACGTGCATGAGGTGAGCCGAGTTCATTGGACATGACCTCGGCTCATCTGGATGCCGTCACAGCCAGACACTGAGGAGCGCAAGCATGCCTGCGCTTCTCAGTATCTGCGGCATGGCAAGCTGGATGGCAGCTTTCGGCTGCGATCCAGCCTGTCATGTCAATGTAGCAGAGCTGAAGCTGTCGTGGGAACCATGGAAAGGTAAGGATGAGGTTGCTTTATTATTTTACTTTTATTGCAGAAGACATTGGCTTCAGCTGGAATGGGCATGATGGTTAGTATGGTTTAATTTAGAACATTAAAAAATTGCGTATTTATTTCAATTAAAGGACTTTATTCTGGGTGTTGTGTTTTTTTAAATACTTTACTAGAAATTCATGGCGGTCATGTCTAATATTGGCGTGACCCCATGAATTTCGGGCTTAGGGCCAGCTGATAATGCCTAGCTGGCCCTAACCCCTTTATTACCCAGTGAGCCACCACACCAGGGCCCTGGATGAGTTGGGTACAGCGCCAGAAGATGGCGCTTCTATGAACGCGCCATTTTCTGGGGTGGCTGCGGACTGCAATTTGCAGCGGGGGGGCCCAGAAAGCTTGGGCCTCCCTGCGCTGCGGATTCCAGCCCCCAGCTGCCTAGTTGTACCTGGCTGGACACAAAAATAGGTCGAAGCCCCACGTATTTTTTTTTTTAATTATTTCATGAAATTCATGAAATAATAAAAAAAAAAAAGGGTTACCTATATTGTTGTGTCCGGACAGGTACAAATAGGCATCTGGTGGTTGGGGGTAGCCCGTTCCTGGATGCTGTACCTGGCTGGAATACAAAAATATGGCGAAGCCCACGTCAAAATTTTGGGGAAAAATTAATTAAAAAATAATTTAAAAAAATAATAATTTAGGGACTGCATCTTTATTAACCCCTCACGTGGAGGGGTTAATAAAGATGCAGTCCCTAAATGTGGTTTTTTTTTTACATTTTATTGAATTTTTCACCGAAAATTTGACGTGGCCTTCGCCATATTTTTGTGTCCAGCCAGATACAGCAGGCAGGAACGGGCTGCCCCCAACCCCCAGATGCCTATTTCTACCTGGCTGGAAACAAAAATACAGGGAAGCCCTTTTTTTAATTATTTCATGAATTTCATGAAATAATTAAAAAAAAATTGCCGTGGGGCTTCGCCCTATTTTTGTGTCCAGCCAGGTACAGCAGGCAAGAACGGGCTGCCCCCAACCACCAGCTGCCTATTTGTACCTGGCCGGACACAACAATATAGGGAAGCCCTTTTTTTTTTAATTATTTCATGAATTTCATGAAATAATTTAAAAATAAAATACGTGGGGCTTCGCCCTATTTTTGTGTCCAGCCAGGTACATCTAGGCAGCTGGGGGCTGGAATCCGCAGCGCAGGGAGGCCAAGCTTTCTGGGACCCCCCCGCTGCAAATTGCAGTCCGCAGCCACCCCAGAAAATGGCGCATTCATAGAAGCGCCATCTTCTGGCGCTGTACCCAACTCATCCAGGGCCCTGGTGCGGTGGCTCACTGGGTAATAAAGGGGTTAGGGCCAGCTTGGCGTTATCAGCTGGCCCTAAGCCCGAAATTCATGGGGTCACGCCAATATTAGACATGACCGCCATGAATTTCTAGTAAAGTATTTAAAAAAACACAACACCCAGAATAAAGTCCTTTAATTGAAATAAACACATAATTTTTTAATGTTCTAAATTAAACCATACTTACCATCACGCCCATTCCAGCTGAAGCCAATGATCTCCTGCAATAAAAGTAAAATAATAAAGCAACCTCATCCTTACCTTTCCATGGTTCCCACGACAGCTTCAGCTCTGCTACATTGACATGACAGGCTGGATCGCAGCCGAAAGCTGCCATCCAGCTTGCCACGCCACAGACACTGAGAAGTGCAGGCATGCTTGCGCTCCTCAGTGTCTCGCTGTGACGGCATCCAGATGAGCCGAGGTCATGTCCAATGAACTCTGCTCACCTGACAGTGTGGGAAAATTCTCCTGCGCTCAACGCTTCAGCAGGAGAATTCTCCCACGCTGGGATGGCATTGAGATGACAGGCTGGATGGCAGCTGAGCGCTGCCATCCAGCATGCCATCCTTCATAGACACTGCAGAGAGCAGGCATGAAATTGACTGCTTTTTGGTTGACAACCTATTTGGATTTGAATGGAACTCTTCTCCTTTAAGGAAAACAAGCGGACATGGACACTTATTCATATTATGGACATTCATTGTAATGTGATCTGTTGTGCATCATATGTGTGGTTTTAACAGTGCATTGTGAGCGGGGTGACACGGTCATATTGTGAATATGATGTTTGCCTCTCCCTTTGTGTGGAGTAGTTCTTGTTTTGCTCCATATCTATTCTCTGCATGTCCATGAATGGTATCTATGGGCTGACCCTGTGCGCATGCGCCGGATGCCGCGGTCATGTGACCGTGACGCGGTCTCAGATGGGCGGCGTCCCGGAACGTGTGACATCAGTGGGAGAGTTCCCCTCTTCCTGGACGGTGCTTGAGACCGCGCCGCTGTCACCAATGTCCGCTGCTGTGTGGCGCTATGCGCCACTATTGGTCAGTACCCACTTGCTCTTCATAGGGCTCATATATATAAGAGGCCCTATATCCACAAACACCCCACCATTGCCCCCTGAGGAAGTACGGAAACACGTGTCGGGGCTTCCCCTGGCACTGCTGGTTATCCTTTTACCTTCACTAAGTATGTCTTATTTAACCTTATCCATGTGATACTTGTATTTTCTGTGTGTTGCAGGACTTTTGATGACTGTCTATATTTGACCTGATACAGGTCATATGATTTATGTTACTATAACTTTCCCTGCACACTTTTGTTGTGATCAATGGATTGTATGGGTTGGACTATGTGACCTATTATAGGTCCAGTGTAAATCTGATACCAATTGTGTCTCTATATACCCTCTGTTGCCTCATATTCCCATGTTATGTCTGTTCACACATGAAATTTATACTATTTGTGTCTTTTTAAATATTCAAATAAAGTATTTACCTTTTTTAGTCAACACATTGGGTTCTAACTACGCTTTATTCTGGGGTTTTTGAAACACTTATGGTCCCTCTCTTGCTTATCTAAATCAAACTTCTGTGAAATGAAACTGTCCACTTAGGAAGCAACACTGATTGACAATCAATTTCACATGCTGTTGTGCAAATGGAATAGACAATAGATGGAAATTATTGGCAATTATCAAGACATCCTCAATAAAGGAGTGGTTCTGCAGGTGGGGACCACAGACCACATCTCAGTACCAATGCTTTCTGGCTGATGTTTTGGTCACTTTTGAACTTTGGTTGTGCCTTCACACTTGTGGTAGCATGAGACGGACTCTACAACCCACAGAAGTTGCTCAGGTAGTGCAGCTCATTCAGGATGGCACATCAATGCGAGCTGTGGCAAGAAGGTTTGCTGTGTCTGTCAGCGTAGTGTCCAGAGGCTGGAGGCGCTACCAGGAGACAGGCCAGTACACCAGGAGATGCAGAGGGGGCGGTAGGAGGGCAACAACCCAGCAGCAGGACCGCTACTTCCACCTTTGTGCAAAGAGGAACAGGAGGAGCACTGCCAGAGCCCTGAAAAATGACCTCCAGCAGGCCACAAATGTGCATGTGTCTGCACAAATGGTTAGAAACCAACTCCATGAGGGTGGTATGAGGGCCCGACGTCCACAGATGGGGTTTGTGCTCACAGCCCAACACCGTGCAGGACACTTGACATTTGCCACAGAACACCAGGATTGGCAAAGTCGCCACTGGCGCCCTGTGCTCTTGACATATGAAAGCAGGTTCACACTGAGCACATGTGACAGATGTGACAGAGTCTGGAGACGCCGTGGAGAGCGATCTGCTGCCTGCAACATCCTTCAGCATGACCGGTTTAGCAGTGGGTCAGTAATGGTGTGGGGTGGCATTTCTTTGGAGGGCCGCACAGCCCTCCATGTGTTCGCCAGAGGTAGTCTGACTGCCATTAGGTACCGAGATGAGATCCTCAGACCCCTTGTGAGACCATATGCTGGTGTGGTTAGCCCTGGGTTCCTCCTAATGCAGGACAATGCCAGACCTCATGTGGCTGGAATGTGCCAGCAGTTCCTGCAAGATGAAGGCATTGAAGCTATGGATTGGCCCGCCCGTTCCCCAGACCTAAATCCGATTGAGCACATCTGGGACATCATGTCTCGCTCCATCCACCAACGTCACATTGCACCACAGGCTGTCCAAGAGTTGGCGGATGCTTTAGTCCTGGTCTGGGAGGAGATCCCAGAGGAGACCATGCACAACCTCATCAGGAGCATGCCTAGGCATTGTAGGGAGATCATACAGGCACATGGAGGCCACACACAATACTGAGCCTCATTTTGACTTGTTTTAAGGACATTACATCAAAGTTGGATCAGCCTGTAGTGTGTTTTTCCACTTTAATTTTGGGGGTGACTCCAAATCCAGGACTCCATTGGTTAATAAATTTGATTTCCATTGATGATTTTTGTGTGATTTTGTTGTCAGCACATCAAATTTGTGCAGAACAAAATATTCAATGAGAATATTTCATTCATTCAGATCTAGGATGTGTTATTTGAGTGTTCACTTTATTTTTTTGAGCAGTGTATATATATATATATATATATATATATTGTGACAGAGTAACTGGTGTGATATGCAAGGGGAGTTATGTGTCACTCAGGTTGCTAACCTGCTTGAACTGAAACCTACTTAATTTCTGCCAGCATGTTATATACTGGGGGTTAACTCACTAAAAGGGTGTGTTTTTTTGTGAATGACAAAGAGTGTGGGAAGCCATTCACACTACCTCCCCTCAGGGTGTGGCTGAGCAAGGTTTAAATGCTCAGTCACTATTGTTTCCTGTCTGTAGTGTGTGGTCTGCAGAGTGAAGTCTCCAGGCTGTGTTTGTTGAAGCCAGAGAGCAACACCGGAGGACTGGTGTTGGTGAGACTTCACTGCGCTTCCTGGAGCTGGCAAAGCCTTGCTTGCTAAAGGACTCTGCTATACTTTTTCTTTGGTTTTTCTGTTAACCCCGAGAGGGCATGTTTATTTTTATGGAACGCTGCTGGAGTTTATGCCACACAATAAACCAGCAGGAAGTTAACCCAAACCGTGGGTCCTGTGTCTGCCTCTGGAGAGCTGAGCAAGTCGCAAGTCCACAGTTGGTGGAGAATGTGGGCAAGATTCCAGGAACAGGTGTACCTGTCAGAGAGAATGGTGGATGTCCTGGGTGAAGGCTGTCAGCCAGCAGGTGACATCCAGCAGCACGGAAGAGCTAATTAAGCACCTGGTGCAGAGCATGTAGCAGCAGCACCTTCAAAGCCAGCAGAGCATGCAGCAGCTGCACTGGGAGTAGCTACAGCAGTAACAAGATCAGCTACTGCAGTAACGAGAGCAGCAGCAGGAGACAAATAAACTCCTGATACAGGAAATCCAGCAGCAGCAACGACAGATGGAGCTCCTAGAAGGGGAGATCAGTGGCAGGACAATCGCCCCACCCCCAAGTCCAGGTGATGACTCGTACATCAGGAAGACAGTAAGAATACCGTTGCAAAAGATGACCCCAGGGGATGACGATGAGGCGTTCCTGACTGTTTTTGAGAGGGTGGCGGAAGAGGAGAGATTACCTCCGAAGCAGTGGGCTGAGGTCCTGGCACCATATTTGACCAGGGAGCCGCAGAAGGCCCATTATGATCTAACTTTACAGGAATACGTCAAATTAAAAACCGATATATTGGCACGCTCAGGAGTGACTATGTCTGTCAGAGCGCAAAGGGTCCACCACTGGGCGTATACTGGTGACAAACCTCCATGCTCACAGATGTTTGACTTGTTACATCTAGTCCAGAAATGGCTGCAGCCAGAGTCTTCCTCTCCTGCCCAGATTGTTGAGCGTGTGGTGATGGACAGGTTCATCCATTCCTTATCCCCGCCGGTGCAGACCTGGGTTGCCCAGGGAGACCCCCGGAACGCAGACGACCTCGTGGGTCTGGCAGAGAGGTACCAAGTGGTCGAAAAATCCGTAGGGAAACCCAACATAGTCACCTCCCTGTACTGGAGTGCCCAAAAGGGGGCGGGTTCACCATGGTAGGGGTTCAGAGCCACAACTGGGGGGCATCCCACTTCCACTGAAGGTGCAGCAAGGACTGATGTTAAGGATATAGTCTGTTGGTGGTGTCACAACCCTGGACACATAGCCGCCCGTTGTCATATGTCCCCTGAGCCCATGGACTGCAGCCTAGGCAGACGGTGTTCCTATTATGCGTATCCAGCCAGCAGTGTGGACTGTCGACCTGGCGATTGGCTGCAGGCGTGTGCTGTGTCCATCAATGGAGAAAGGTGCTTGGACTGTTAGACTCTGGGAGTCTGGTGACCTTAATCAGAGCTACCCTTCCTCTCCAGTTGGTCCCTTCCAAAACTGTGGGCATTCAGTGCATCCATGGGGATGCCAAGGACTACCCCATGGCCATAGTGACAGTGGGAACAGACTGTGGTGCTCAATCCCACGAGGTCGGGGTGGTTAAGAATCTGATACATCCCGTCATACTGGGCCATGATTTTTCTTTGTTTTGGGACTTGAGGGGAAAGGGAACTGGACTAAGTAGTGCGGACAAAAGCCAGGTCCTTGGAGAAGAACTCCCAATGAAGTCTTAAGTGGATGACTTCCCACTATGCGTCCTTGCCGGAGATGAGGGCGAGACGGTGACCAAGGAGGCCGACATCCCTGAGTTAGATGTGTCCGGAGAGAACCTTGGGACTGCTCAAGTTCGGGACTTGACCTTAAAGGGGGCTTTTGACCAGGTTACTGTATGTAATGGGGTTGCCCAAGAGCCGGGGGCCGACACCAGGTTCCCCCACTTTGCAGTTCAGGGGGAGTTGTTATATCGGGTGGCCAAACTAAGGGGCGTTGAGATAGTGTAACAGCTGCTAATACAGACGGAGGGTGCTAGATATGGCCCTTTCACATGTTCTGGGGGAACACCTAGGGGTCGAGAAAACTCAGGAGAGGATATTAAGAAGGTTTCATTGGCCAGGGTGTTACCGAGAAATTCTGAACTATTGTAGGTCCTGCCCCACCTGCCAAATAACCGCTCCCTCTTCCCACTTCCGTAGTCCATTAGTTCCATTACCAGTGATAGAAAACCCCTTTGAGAGGATTTAAATCAGCCAGAGGCCACCAATACATTCTGGTGATCATGGACTATGTGACCCGGTATCCAGAAATGGTACCACTAAGGAACTCTTCGAGCAAATGCATAGCCAGGGAACTGGTCCTTATATTTGCCAGGACCAGTCTGCCGAAGCAAATCCTAACGGATCAAGGATCCCTATTCAAAAGCAAGGTAATGAAGGAGCTGTGCAAGGTCCTCCAGATTACCCAGCTCCAAACCTCTGTTTACCATCCGCAGACAGACGGCTTAGTAGATCTCTTTAATAAGACCCTGAAAGCGATGCTCAAGAAAGTCGTAGAGAAGGATGGACATGACTAGCACTACCTGCTGCCATTCCTGCTCTTCTCAGTAAGGGAGGTTCCACAAGCCTCTACCAGCTTTTCTCCGCTTGAGCTGCTGTATGGATGCTGTAAGGAAACCTGGGAAGCCGAGGTCACGCCACACTGGAGCGTTATTGAACATGTCGCCCAGTTGCAGGAAAGAATAGCAAAAGTGATGCCGATCGTAAAGGCGCACCTCCTCCAGGCAAAGGAAACCCAGGCAAGGGTCTATAACTGATCGGCGAGGCGGAGGCAGTTTCTGCCTGGGGACCGTGTTTTGGTGCTAAGCAACAAGTTACTGGCCTAATGGCAAGGTCTGTACGAGGTGGTGGAGAAAGTCAGCGAAGTTAATTACAAAGTTCACCAGCCTGAACGAAGAAAGCCGCACCAAGTATACCATGTGAACTTGCTCAAGCTGTGGCGGGGCCAGGAACCTGTGGAAACTCCTTGCCTGGGAGCTGCTCCCGAAGTCAAGGTGGAGGAGGTCACTATAGCAGAGACTCTATCGCCGGCTCAAAAGCAACAGTGTTAAGAAGAACTACTACAGCGGAATCGAGAGCTGTTCTCAGAGTTGCCGAGGCACACTCAGGTAGTAGAGCATGACGTGCTAACAGAGCCACATGTAAGAGTGAATCTGAAGCCATACCAGATTCCGAAAGCACGCCGGGAGGTGATCCCAGCTGAGGTGAAGAGGTTGTTAGACCTCGGTGTAATAGAGGATAGTGTTGAGCGAATTTGTTCGGCATTTCAAATTCGGATTCGTGTTCGGGGTTGAACACTGAATACTTATGACCATGTAATATTTTAGTTTTTCTTTTTTATTAAATTTGCAAAAATTTCTACATTTCTGTTTTTTTTCAGTCAAGATAGGGAACTTTAATGAGAAAAAAATGAACTTTTTAGAATTTACCAAATGGCTGCAATGAAACAAAGACTGAAAAATCTAAAGGGGTCTAAATACTTTCAGTACCCACTGTATGTATATGTGTATATAAATATCTATAATATAACCTGGGATGCGGGTCTCTGTCCAAAGCCTCGATAGACTGTGCATGCGTGACGCGCAGTCTGGCTCCAGACAGAAAACCGCATCCAGCCTTTACAGGTAAGAGGAAGTGTATGGCGTCGGAGATCGCGCGGTATGCGTAGGCACTGAACGCACACTGCGATCTCCGGCACCATACTTACATACTTACCTGACCGGGAAGGGCGTTGCCGCGGCTCCTCTCTTCAGCGGAGACCGGAGGCGGAGTGAGACGTCGGATCGGCGCGTGCGCATAGCGCTATCCGGCGCCATTTTACTGAAGACACATTTACAGTGTGTCTTCAGCAAAATGGCGCCAGACAGCGCGGTGCTCTGTTGCCGCACTCCTCCCCCGGCCTCTGGCAGAACAGGACGCTGCAGCGCTGGAGTATAGAGAAGAAAGGTGAGTATAACTGTTTATTTTTTGGGGGATGTGTGTATAGTGGGGGGGTGAGGGGTGCCACGCATACCGGGATTAGGGGTGCCACGCATACCGGGATTGGGGATGAGGGGTGACAGGCATACCAGGATTGGGGATGAGGGGTGCCATGCATACCAGGATTGGGGATGAGGGGTGCGATGCATACCAGAATAGGGATGAGGGGTGCCACGCATACCAGGATTGGGGATGAGGGGTGCCACGCATACCAGGATTGGGGATGAGGGGTGCCACGCATGCCAGGATTGGGGATGAGGGGTGCCACGCATACCAGGATTGGGGATGAGGGGTGCCACGCATACCAAAATAGGGATGAGGGGTGACACGCATACCGGGATTGGGGATGAGGGGTGACACGCATACAGGGATTGGGGAGGAGGGGTGACACGCATAACGGGATTGGGGATGAGGGGTGCCACGCATAATGGGATGGGGGATTAGGGGAGCCACGCATACTGGGATTGGGGATGAGGGGTGCCACGCATACCAGGATTGGGGATGAGGGGTGACACGCATACCAGGATTGGGGATGAGGGGTGACACGCATACCAGGATTGGGGATGAGGGGTGCCACGCATAATGGCATTAGGGATGAGGGGAGCAACGCATACCGGGATTGGGGATGAGGGGTGCCACGCATGCCAGGATTGGGGATGAAAGGTGCCATGCATACCAGAATAGGGATGAGGGGTGCCACGCATACCGGGATTGGAGATGAGGGGTGCCATGCATACCAGGATTGGGGATGAAAGGTGCCACGCATACCAGAATAGGGATGAGGGGTGCCACGCATACCAGAATAGGGATGAGGGGTGCCACGCATACCAGAATAGCGATGAGGGGTGCCACGCATACCGGGATTGGGGATGAGGGGTGCCACGCATGCCAGGATTGGGGATGAGGGGTGCCACGCATACCAGGATTGGGGATGAAAGGTGCTACGCATGCCAGAATAGGGATCAGGGGTGCCACGCATACCGGGATTGGGGATGAGGAGTGCCACGCATACCGGGATTGGGGATGAGGAGTGCCACGCATACCGGGATTGGGGATGAGGGGTGCCACACATACCGGGATTGGGGATGAGGGGTGCCACGCATACCGGGATTGGGGATGAGGAGTGCCACGTATACTGGGATTGGGGATGAAGGGTGCCACGCATACCGGGATTTGGGATGAGGGGTGCCATGCATACCGGGATTGGGGATGAGGGGTGCCACGCATACCGGGATTGGGGATGAGGGGTGCCACGCATACCAGAATAGGATTGAGGGGTGCCACACATACTGGGATTGGGGATGAGGGGTGCCACGCATACCTGGATTGGGGATGAGGGGTGCCACGCATACCAGAATAGGGATGAGGGTTGCCACGCATACCAGGATTGGGGATGAGGGGAGCCACGCATACCAGGATTGGGAATGAGGGGAGCCACGCATACCGGGATTGGGGAGGAGGGGTGACACGCATAACGGGATTGGGGATGAGGGGTGCCACGCATAATGGGATGGGGGATTAGGGGAGCCACGCATACTGGGATTGGGGATGAGGGGTGCCACGCATACCAGGATTGGGGATGAGGGGTGACACGCATACCAGGATTGGGGATGAGGGGTGACACGCATACCAGGATTGGGGATGAGGGGTGCCACGCATAATGGCATTAGGGATGAGGGGAGCAACGCATACCGGGATTGGGGATGAGGGGTGCCACGCATGCCAGGATTGGGGATGAAAGGTGCCATGCATACCAGAATAGGGATGAGGGGTGCCACGCATACCGGGATTGGAGATGAGGGGTGCCATGCATACCAGGATTGGGGATGAGGGGTGCCACGCATACCGAGATTTGGGATGAGGGGTGCCACGCATACCGGGATTGGGGATGAGGGGTGCCATGCATACCAGGATTGGGGATGAAATGTGCCACGCATACCAGAATAGGGATGAGGGGTGCCACGCATACCAGAATAGGGATGAGGGGTGCCACGCATACCAGAATAGGGATGAGGGGTGCCACGCATACCGGGATTGGGGATGAGGGGTGTCACGCATGCCAGGATTGGGGATGATGGGTGCCACGGATACCAGGATTGGGGATGAAAGGTGCTACGCATACCAGAATAGGGATGAGGGGTGCCACGCATACCGTGATTGGGGATGAGGGGTGCCACGCATACCGGGATTGGGGATGAGGAGTGCCATGCATACCGGGATTGGGGATGAGGGGTGCCACGCATACCGGGATTGGGAATGAGGGGTGCCACGCATACCAGGATTGGGGATGAGGGGTGCCACGCATACCGGGATTGGGGATGAGGGGTGCCACGCATACCGGGATTTGGGATGAGGGGTGCCACGCATACCGGGATTGGGGATGAGTGGTGCCACGCATACCAGGATTGGGGATGAGGGGTGCCACGCATACCAGAATAGGGATGAGGGGTGCCACACATACTGGGATTGGGGATGAGGGGTGCCACGCATACCGGGATTGGGGATGAGGGGTGCCACGCATACCAGAATAGGGATGAGGGTTGCCACGCATACCAGGATTGGGGATGAGGGGAGCCACGCATACCGGGATTGGGAATGAGGGGAGCCACGCATACCAGGATTGGGGATGAGGGGTGCCACGCATACCGGATAGGATGGTGGGGGCAGCACAAATACCAGGATGGGGCAGCACATACCAACATGGGAGACCATATACCAATAAAAATGCTCGCCACCCGGACGTAGAACGGGTTCAATAGCTAGTATATATATGTATATATATATATATATATATACTGTATATATACATATAAAATTATAGATACACTTTAAATAAAGAGTGATACAAAATTGTCAGTGAGTAAAGGGATCTTTTAATCTCCTTTTTATGAGGCAGGCAAAAATTATTTTCCATGGATTTGCTACTTGCGGGGCCCCTGAGGGCATTACCTGTCCGGGCCTGATGATTACCCTTCCTTTATCTGATGAAGTAAGGCTCCACAGCGGAGCATAGTTTACAAGTTACTAAAGCAAAGTGTCAGAAAGTGGCACCACCTTTTTGTAGTCAAATTCAATCGCTCCAATAAGATCAGATTCAATCATTATATGTGACATTGGTGGAAAAAAAAATTGCTGCATGTAAACTGAGCCTTATACACTCCCGTTCAAAAGTTTGGGGTCATTTAGAAATTTCATTATTTTTGAAAGAAAAGCACATTTTTTTTCAATGAAGCTAACATTAAATGAATCAGAAATACACTCTATACATTGTTAATGTGGTAAATGACTATTCTAGCTGCAAACGTCTTGTTTTTATTGCAATATCTACATAGGTGTATAGAGGCCCATTTCCAACAACCACCACTCTAGTGTTTCAATGGTACATTGTGTTTGCTAACTGTGTAAGAAGGCTAATGGATGTTTAGAAAACCCTTGCACAAGTATGTTAGCCCAGCTGAAAACGGTTTGGCTGATTTGAGAAGCTATAAAATTGACCTTCCTTTGAGCTAGTTGAGAATCTGGAGCATTACATTTGTTTGTTCTATGAAACTCTCAAAATGGCCAGAAAAAGAGAACTTTCATGTGAAACTCAACAGTCTATTCTTGTTCTTAGAAATGAAGGCTATTCCATGCGAGGAGTTGCCAAGAAACTGAAGATTTCTTCCAACGGTGTGTACTACTCCCTTCAGAGGAGAGCACAAACAGGCTCTAACCAGAGTAGAAAGAGAAGTGTGAGGCCCCGCTGCACAACTGAGCAACAGGACAAGCACATTAGAGTCTCTAGCTTGAGAAATCGACGCCTCACAGCTCCTCAACTGGCAGCTTCATTAAATAGTACACACAAAACGCCAGTGTCAATGTCTACAGTAAAGAGGCGACTCCGGGATGCTGGCCTTCAGGGCAAAGTGGCAAAGAAAAAGCCATATCTGAGACTGGCTAATAAAAGGAAAAGATTAATATGGGCAAAAGAACACAGACATTGGACAGAGGAAGATTGGAAAAAAGTTTTATGGGCAGACAAATCGAAGTTTGAGGTGTTTGGATCACACAGAAGAACATTTGTGAGATGCAGAACAACTGAAAAGATGCTGGAAGAGTGCCTGACGCCATCTGTCAAGCATGGTGGAGGTAATGTGATGGTCTGGGGTTCCTTTGTTGCTGGTAAAGTGGGAGATTTGTATAAGGTAAATGGAATTTTGAATAAGGAAGGCTATCACTCCATTTTGCAACGCCATGCCATACCCTGTGGACAGCGCTTGATTGGAGCCAATTTCATCCTACAACAGGACAACGACCCAAAGCACACCTCCAAATTATGCATGAACTATTTAGGGAAGAAGCCGGCAGCTGGTATTCTATCTGTAATGGAGTGTCCAGCGCAGACACCAGATCTCAACCCCATTGAGCTGTTGTGGGAGCAGCTTGACCGTATGGTACAAAAAGTGCCCATCAAGTCAATCCAACTTGTGGGAGGGGCTTCAGGAAGCATGGGGGGAAATTTCTCAAGATTACCTCAGCAAATTAACAGCAAGAATGCCAAAGATCTGCAATGCTGTAATTGCTGCAAAGGGAGCATTCTGCGACCAAAGCAAAGTTTGAAGGAGTAAATTATTCTTTCTAATAAAAATCATTATTTCTAACCTTGTCAATGTCTGGACTATATTTTCTAATCATTTTGCAACTCATTTGATAAATAAAAGTATGAGTTTTCATGGAAAACACTAAATTGTCTGGGTGACCCCAAACTTTTGAACGGTAGTGTATATCTTCCTTTTATCCTTTAAAGTTTATCCTGTTGGACAAACAGTTGATATAGCATTACGGTATTTTAGACTCGGCCTACACTGATGTCACAGCATCCATTTTTGCTGGATATGTATGATAGACCATTTCAATAGATCTAATTAAATCATATAAAGCGTTCATGGGTTGTTTTTTTTTGCTGTTTTTTTTACTGCTGAATATTCTGTTAGTCTGACCAGTATAATCGAATGGAAACGTGCCAGAAAATAATATCCAGAGTTTATCTTTTTGAATTGTTTTTTTTTTCTATTGGAAAACTTTTCAATTGTTCCAATAAAATTTTAATGGAAATCTATCAGCAGGTTTTTACCACCTAATCTGAGAACAGCATAATGCAGAGACAGAGCTCCTGATTCTGACGATGTGTCAGTTACTGGGCTGCTTGCTGTAGTCTTGGTAAAATCACTGTTTTATCTGCAAGAAATTATCACTAATAATCATGAGCTTTGTATAACCCCGCCTTCACCAGTGATTTGCAGCTTTCTGCCTATGCACAGCGTACACAGAAAGCTGCCAATCAGTGTTGTGGGTTGGGTAATACAGAGCTCATGATTATTAGTGATAATCTCCTGCTGATAAAACAGTGATTCAGGGAACTGCATTTAGAGAATTGGTAGATCTGCAGCAGAGAAAACTGTGATTTTATCAAAATGACGGCAAGCAGCCCAGTAAGTGATACATCGCTGGAATCAGGGTCTTTGCTCCTATATTATGCTGCTCTCAGATAGAGATAGCAAAAAACTGGTGACAGATTCCCTTTAACATAAGCTTTGCAATACATTTTTTTTCTTTTGTACTGTGTACATTTCTGAACTTTTTCTTGGCAGAATAGATATGATCATAATGTCAGGTGACTTTTATTTTCTTGCTGTTTTCAAGATACTCACTTCAGAGCTCATATGTAGAGAACTTGAGCTAAAATAATCAAAACTATTATTTTTTTCAGACAAGGACACACAATGAACAGTCTCAATGCCTGTATATTTCACTGATTCTTTACCTACGGAACTATATAAAAACATTCTTAGTAAATCACTTGAAAGATTTAAGATAAATAATAAAGTCATGGGAACGACTCGGTCGGATCAGTTCACTGCCAAATGCAGAGTGCAACCAGGTGTAGGGTCTTGGGAACAAAAACAGCTTGAAATGAGTTGAGGGTCAATTCCAGAAAATTATATCTAAAGCCTTTCATAATAAAATGTAACACGCCAACAAGGACACTTAAGCTTTTAAAGTGTAATGAGTAGTGTTGAGCGAGTATGTTCTGTTCACCCTTTCACCGAGTATGCTCGGGCGAGCACCGAGTAGTTACAGCTGCTCTGTGTTATGTTTAAATCACTCCCGTGTGCATGATTTGCGACTGTTTGACAGCTTTATTACATGTGAGGAATGCAAAAGAAACAATCATTCCTCACATGTATTAAAGCTGTCAAACAGTCGCAAATCATGCACGCGGGAGTGATTTAAACATAGCACCGAGCAGTTGTAACTACTCGGTGCTCGCCCGAGCATACTCGGCGAAAGGGTTAACAGAACATACTCGCTCAACACTAGTAATGAGTAGTGATGAGCGAGCATGCTCGCCACTGCTCGGTACTCGCCTGAGCATCTCAGTACTCGAGATGCTCGGAGCTCGCCGAGTACTTTCGAGATGCTCGGGCGGAAGCTCGGGTCCCCGTCCTGCATGTTTGGCGCTATTTAGAGCACCAATCATGCAGGGATTGTCTGCCACTCACTGTAGTGTCACAACCATGTTGGTTGTGGCATTACAGTGATTGCCCAAATCGATGGAAACAGTGCTCACAGTGAAACATGAAAGGCCGGCAATTCATCAGCGGCATACACCGGTACCCGACAATTTAGAACAGAAAGAATAGAGCACCACACATAGATTAGATAGATAGAAACATGTCAGTCACATTTATAATAAGTACAGTGACAGTGTTGGTTACTATACTTGTCATTTAGTGTTAAAATAAAGGATTTATTTAAAAAAAAAAATAATAGTGCTTTTGTCTCTTTAAAAAAGCCTGCCGGCAATCCATCAGCGGCATACATCGGTACCAGACAATTTAGAACAGAAAGAATAGGGCATCACACATAGATTAGATAGATAGAAACATGTCAGTCACATATATAAGAAGTACAGTGACAGTGTTGGTTACTGTACTTGTCATTTAGTGTTAAAAAAAGGATTTATTAAAAAAAAAATTGGCGTGGGGTTCCCCGTAATTTTAGTCTCTAGCGGAGGTTAAGCAGACGGCTGGGGCAGATGTTTGAAGCCTGGGAAGGGGGTAATACCCACGGAGCTTCCCAGGCTACTAATATCAGCCCCCAGCTGAATTCATAGCCTTTACTAGCTATTAAAATGGGAGACCCAAAAAAAAATGACGTGGGGTCCCCCCTATTTTAATAGCTAGCAAAGGCTAGGCAGACAGCTGGGGGGCTGATATTAATAGCCCAGGAAGGTTGCCATGAATATTGGCCCCCTCCCAGGCTAGAAACACCAGCCGTCAGCTGCCCCAGAAATGGCGCATCCATAGGATGGCATTATAAGCTGACATCAACCCCAACCCTATTACCCCATTGCCAGAATTGGCGCATCCTAGCCGTCTGCTTAACCTCCGCTGGAGACTAAAATTTCTGGGAACCCCACGCCAATTTTTTTTTAATAAATCCTTTATTTTAACACTAAATGACAAGTACAGTAACCAACACTGTCACTGTACTTATTATATATGTGACTGACATGTTTCTATCTATCTAATCTATGTGTGATGCTCTATTCTTTCTGTTCTAAATTGTCGGGTACCGGTGTATGCCGCTGATGAATTGCCCACCGGCTTTTTTAAAGAGACGGGTGCATGAAAATCGGAGGGCACTAGTGTGTTCTGTGTGCCCTGCTATGTTTTTCATGCACCCTCCTATATACCCTGCCTGCCTGTCTACCTATATGTTCTGCCTGCCTGACGTTTAATTGAGCAATGTTCCCATCGATTTCGGCAATTTTTGACCTTCTGCAGACAGCAGGGGGGGGACTGCCAGAAAAATGCTCGAGTTTCCCATAGACTTACATTGGGCTCATTGCTTTGGTCGAGCACCCGAGTATTCCAATGTGCTCGACCCGAGCTTCGAGCACCCGAGCATTTTAGTGCTCGCTCATCACTAGTAATGAGCATTACTCAACATACCTAGTATTATTGAGAGCTATAGCTCCAGACAAGTACACAAATGTATCTACTTTGGATCTGAACATTAAAGGGGTCGTCAAACTAAACCTTGACACCCTAAACGTTTCACCCCCTTTTTCAAAAGTTTAAATGTGCTTAGAATTTATGAAATTGTACCAAAATGAAGAACAGAATAGTCACTAAAAATGAGTCAATTGATCCGCAGAGGATCGAGTTAAAAAATTTGCACAAATTCAAACATTTTGAAATTCGACTTGCAGTTCACAAAAGAGAAGAAAAACTTGCCCAGCATCATTCCCCGCAATGCTGAAGAATCATAAAGTGGGATAATTTAATTTTACATTGCTGCTCGGACTTCCCCATAATGGCCTTCAGCTATAACAAGCAGATAATTACACCTTGTAGAGTGATGGTCAATACCTGGCCATCACAGACCAGCGGTTCCCAGTGGCACGGTTTCATCGACAGTGTCGTTTTCCATCTCCAGAGTCTCATGCCGATTCAGAATGAGAAATCAATCTCAGCATACTGCGAGGGCATCCGAGAATACAAATGTATGGGTGTGTGTGAAACATCTGACTGCACTTGGATGTCATCAGAGTGCAGTGTGATTGCCACAGACGCCTGCAATGGAGGAGATGGAGAAATTACTTTACCTAAAAGTTAAAATAAAAGTGATACTTGTTCTTGTGAATTCCCTACACGTTCTGCTCCAATGTGTAACCTATCCCCAATAACCTCTACTTCCTGGTCTCATCTTGAAAGATTAGGATTGCCCGTTCACCTAACTACTAGCCACGGTTATGACCCGCCTCAGTCAGTGATTGGATCAGGAAATGTAGACATTGAAGGACCTGATAAGTGTCATAATGAAACTATGGAGCATTAACTTTTTTAAAAAAAAAATTGTCATCCTATTGAAAACCCTTAAACCGCTTCACTTTACTTGTGTGTCTACACAGATAGGTGTCAATCAGTATATACACCGCCCACTGGACTCACATGCCGATAGTCAGCTGGGATTTAAAAGAGCAATAACGAATAAGGAATCATTCACACAGCAGTGATTTTTCTCATACAAAAAAATGGTCGGAGTTTCTTCAGAGTTTTTGATCAGAGCGTCATTAGAGTTTGGTCAGGTCAGTTTTTACCATTAGAGTTTGGCCAGAGGTTCATCAGTTTTTCTCAGAAGAAAAAATCCTGGTGGAGGTTACTTCACTTTCCCATGTTAAACAGTCCGTAAAAAATGGACAGCACCCAGATAACATCTGACCACTGTCAGTTTTTTTGACGGATCCATAGACTTGCATTTCCGAGTTTGATCCGACACTCAGATCAATATTGGACAAGTCTCTGCGCTTTTGTGCAGACAACTCGGTCATGTGAATATCTCCATAGACTATCATAGGCAGGCTTAGACTGGCCAACAGGAGAACAGGTGAATCCCTCCTGGGCAGAAGTAAGCCACTTATCCCCCAATATGACCAGTGACTGGCCAAATAAATTTAAATCTCTATATACAGACAAAAGCACAATTTCATCATACACTAAACAAATTACCTAGTTTATTGTTATATGGAAGCAGAGGTAAATTTGTGAAGACAGATAAAGTAATATTTGCATGTAGCTGAACAGTTGGCCCAAGATTTCAATGTTACTGGTGGTCCCAGTCCGACGCTGATCATGGGTATGAGTTCGATCCATGAAAAACATGAATAACACTGATGTCTGAATGAGCCCTTATACTGAAATTTTTCCCACAAGACTAAAGCCCCAATTCATCAAGACCGGCAAATTTCTCATTTATTTATTTATTTTACTCACTTATATAGCGCCATTAATTCCACAGCACTTTACAGACATTATGGGCACTGTCCCCATTGGGGCTCACAATCTACATTCCCTATCAGTATGTCTTTGGAGTGTGGAAGGATACCAGAGAACCCGGAGGAAACTCACGCAAAGACGGGGAGAACATACAAACTCCTTGCAGATGTTTTCCTTGGTGAGATTTGAACCCAGGACCCCAGCGCTGAAAGGCTGCAGTGCTAACCTCATATGTCTCTTCCTGAATCTGGAGTGTCTGATGAGTGGTGTGTGCCTCCATGCACTTATGAAAAAAATCTTATTCCTGTCAGGGACTGGAGTAAGATTTCTAGAGTAGAGACTGCCACAGCTCATCATGAATTAGACAAGCTGTTGTGTCTGCGTTCGCCCTAGATCTTCCCATTTCGGGGAGAAACTGTCTTAAAAAGGCCTAAAGGCACAAAAGTTTGGCGTAACTCCAAATTGCACCAAAATTTTGCAACTTTTCAAACCGTTTTTGGGGGGCCTAAAAGCTTTGATGAATCGAGGAATAAATCTATAGCTTCTAAGCTTCACCTCTTTTTAATAAACTATGCCTAGATGAGAACATTTTTCATCACAGGTTCCCGTGGAAAGGAACATTTCTGAATTGTTAGCTGTTGATCTTGTTACACTTCAGAAAATATAATCTTCTGTTTATTAACCTTCTGTTCACATTGTGTTTTGTTTTTGTCTAATTGCAGTTTAACATATTCACCTTAGCTAACCTCGGAGTAAGCAGTGACAGGTGCTCGGCCTGACATCTGCCCACGCTGCTGATTTATAATCTATTTAAATATCCTGCATGCTACTTGTCATGCTGATCCTGCTGCATCAGGTAATATTAGTCATTCTATTTTCAGATGTGTCATATAAACCAACATTTCATTGTGCATCTGACAGGTCAGCACAAGATGTTAACCTATTACATCAAAGCTCTGGAATAAAACAATCGTCTGATCAGAGATGAGTCACCTGTGTTGTCTGCAAAGCAAAGTGGTTTCTGTTGGTTTTCACATAGACATTGCTTTAAAAATGTGCATTTCTATTGTCTTTTTGTGGAGTTTGAAAAATGTATGTTAATCAATGCACAATGAGCAATGGATGGAAATGCCTAAAACATACTTTTATTTGCAACATACACTTTAAAGGGAATCTGTCAGCAGGTTTTTGCTATGTAATTTGAGGGCAGCAGGAGATAGGGGCTGAGAAACGGATTTCAACGATGTGTCATTTATTAGGCTGTGTGTTGCTGTTTCAATACAATCAGCCCTTTATCAGCAGGAGATTATCACTGCCAGACTAGCTACCATTGTCCAACCATGCCCCCAGCACTGATTAGCAGCTGAATGTCAATATACAGTGGCATGTAAAAGTTTGGGCACCCCCTGGTCAAAATTACTGTTATTGTGAACGGTTAAGTAAGTTGAAGATGAAATGATCTCTAAAGGGCCTAAAGTTAAAGATGACACATTTACTTTGTATTTTAGCAAAAAAAAAAAAATATATATATATATATATATATATATATATATATATATGTATAAGATAATTTCTTACATTTTAAGAATTACAAAAAGGAAAATGGTCTGATGCAAAAGTTTGGGCAACCTTGGAGATTTGTGTGCTCAGATAACTTTGACCAGGGTTTAAGACCTTAACTAGCCTACTTGGTTTATGGTTTGTTCACCATCATCGTTAGGAAAGGCCAGGTGATGCAAATTTCCCAGCCTTATAAAAACCCAGCCTCCTCTAACCTTGTGTCAAAAAACAGCAGCCATGGGTTCATCTAATCAGCTACCTAGCACTCTAAAAATGAAAATGATGGAGGCCCACAAAGCAGGAGAAGGCCATAAAAAGATAGAAAAACGTTTTCAAGTTGCCCTTTCCTCAGTTTAAAATGTAATTAAGAAATTGCAGTTAACAGGAACAGTGGAGGTCAAGATAAGGTCTGGAAGACCAACCAAAATTTCAGTGAGAGCTGCTTGTAGGATTGCTAGAGAGACAAAACAGAACCTCTGCTTGACTGCAAAAGACCTTCAGAAAGATTTAGCAGACTCTGGAGTTGTGGTACATTGTTCTACTGCTCAGAGACACCTTCTAAGCAGCCAAAGGCATGGGGAACATTTCACGGGTAGAGGGAAGAATGGATTCAATGAAATTTCAACAAACTCTTGATGCAAACACAACGCCAGCTGTAAAAATGCTGAAATTGAAAAAGGATGGATTCTACAAATGGATAATGATTAGTGTTGAGCGAGTATGTTCTGTTAACCCTTTCGCCGAGTATGCTCGGGCGAGCACCGAGTAGTTACAGCTGCTCGGTATTATGTTTAAATCACTCCCGTGTGCATGATTTGCGACTGTTTGACAGCTTTATTACATGTGAGGAATGATTGTTTCTTTTGCATTCCTCACATGTAATAAAGCTGTCAAACAGTCGCAAATCATGCACACGGGAGTGATTTAAACATAACACCGAGTAGCTGTAACTACTCGGTGCTCCCCCGAGCATACTCGGAGAAAGGGTTAACAGAACATATTCGCTCAACACTAATAATGATCCTAAACACATGTCAAAATCCACAATAGGCGACCTCAAAAGGCACAAGCTGAAGGTTTTACAATGGCCCTCACAGTCCCCTGATCTGAACATCATTGAAAATCTGTGGTTAGACCTCAAAATAGCAGTGCATGCAAGACAGCCAGGAATCTCACAGAAATGAAAGAATTTTCGAAGGAGGAATGGATGAAAATCCCTCAAACAAGGATTGAAAGACTTTTGTTTCACTACAAAAAGTGTTTACAAGCTGTGATACTTTCAAAAGGGGGTGCTAATAGGTACTAACCATGCAGAGTGCCCAAAATTTTGCATCAGCCCATTTTCCTTTTTGTAATTCTTATATATGTAAAAGATGAAAATATTTTTTTTGCCTAAAATACAAAGTAAATGTGTTATCTTTAAATTTAGGCCTTTTAGTGATCATTTAATCTTCAACTTGCTTAACTGTTCACAATAACAGTAATTTTGAGCAGGAGTGCCCAAACTTTTAGATGCCACTGTACAATGTACATAGAAAGTTGCTAATCCATGGTGTTGTCAGAGTTCAACTTCTAAGCTCTGCTAGATCTACAGCAGACAACTCTGATTGTAGCACAATTGCTGAACACCGTAAACTAAGTGATACACCACTGGAATCAGGGTCTCTTTCCCTACATTATGCTGCTTGAAGTAGCAAAAACCTGGTGACAGATTCCCTTTAAAGGTGTTGTATTATCTTGGTAAGTAGGTAAAATTGCAAAGTGTTTGTAAACAGCTAGCAAGTTTGCAATTTTCTCTCTAATTAAATATTTCAAGAATGGAGAGATTATTAATTCTATCATTTACTGCTCATTGACTAGTCCGAGGTGGCAAATTTCCTAAGCAAGAAGATGCAAATTGTCTCTTCACAGAGGAAGAGAACTTGAATTTTAGCACCACCTATTGGAAGTAGCATTTCTAAAAGTCAATATTAACTCTTCAACAAGCCTTGCCACATGCCAAACCAGAATCTCAATATGCAGGCACCTGTTTTGGGGTACTTGCCCCTAATCAGTGCATAGCATGAGATCTGATTTGGCTGTATGAGAAGCCTCTGACTGGGATCTAAGGGTAAATGGTTCTCCTTATGCAGAATGACATGCAGAGAGACCTATAGACCATGCAATGTTCCTCTGGGAAATTAAATATGTAAATTGTCTCTACAGGGAGGAAGAGGACTAGAACTCTACTGCCACCTATTGGAAGTAGCAATCCTAAACGTCAATATCAGCCCTGTAATGAGCCTTGTCACATCAGTTAGGATAAAAGCCAAAACAGAATGTCAATATGGAAACATGTGTTTCGGGGGGGGGTTGCCCTTCCTCAGTAAGCAAGAAGAGTGCACTTGTAAGCTCATTTCTTTAGTGATTGAAAGCACTGCTCTAAAGCAGGCTGGATCGCTAAATTCCAGCAAGTTTTAGCGCATAGGGGCTCCTTTGATGCTGCAGAGGTAAAGTTGCCCACAGTTCGGATCACTGGACTATACTACTTCTCTGAACTGTCAATCTTCAGGAGCACACCGCCTCCTGGCATGCAGGGAGCCAGGAGGCAGGGGAGCTGTGTGCTCCTGAATACAGAAAATGAGAACACCCTTTATATTAATAATATTACAACAACAGAGGTTAGGAATCTTTCTCTGCATCTGTTTGCAGCTTTTTTTTCCAGATTGGCCTTTAAAATATACAATTCAGTCTTAAAATATAAATAAATGACCATTGTAAATAAATTCCGAATAACAGAACTGGGGAATCAGTAGCTTCAAACAGTTAATTTAATCATTCAGCGAGTGTAACGCTGCCAATAATTACATAATTAAATGGGATGTTGCATTCGGCTTTCTCAGAACAATTTGCAGTTTTATTGTGTACTGATGCTATAACTCTATATGTAATTACGCCATGTCAGATATCAGTTAAAACTTTAATAGCAAACTGACGAAGCAAGACGCCTAGTAAATATAAAATGATTATGAATGTTAGAGCCACGCACCTTCAACAATTGGCGTGCCACCAGACGGTCCCAGACCGATTCAACTAAACAAAAGCAAAAACTTCTACAAAAACCCAGCGCAATGGTCAGTGACCTGTGGCGGAATATGTTCCTGACGAATGAAAGCTTTCTGTAAATTATCAAAACCCTTCTGCCTTATATTACAACAGCAAGTGTCGTATGCTTGATTGCCAGAGTTTAATGGAACTAATAAATGGATTAAGGACAGAATGATGGAGGAGAAAATTAAGTTTTGCATTATTTTCAGAAACAACTGCTAACTTTTTAAATGAATTATTTTACTGCTGCTTGTATAATTACCAGTTTTAAATTAGATTTTATTGCCAGGCGGCCCGCTAAGAGTGTACAGAGGAACATCTCCATCCAATAATTAAGGAAAATCCATCATATCAATGAGGGAAAGAAGACTTATTAAAATCTCTAAAAATGGACTTGTAAGGTCTCGTTCAGATGTCCGTGTTGAGCGTACGTGCTCTTCCCATTATAATCTCTGGTGCAATTCACGTCCGTATTTTTTCGCGAACCATGTGTCAGTGCAAATATCACGGAGACGTCCGTTATTTTCAACAGCACAAATGAAAAGTACCAATGCAAAAAACACGGACCGCACACGGATGGCATGCTAATGTGAATTAAACTTGGGTGATTTCCAAGTGTAGACAATGGCTTGGTTTGCTTTTAAAGGGCTCACGAATGATAAACTGATAAAATGCCACAAGATGTAGTATGATATTTGAAATTGAGTTTTCCAAACAATTATTTCATCTGATACTTAAATACTTTTAGCTGGAAAAACTCTTTTTTTTAAAAAGATTTTGGAGAAATAGAATAACATAGCAGCTTTTTTTCCCTAAAGCAGCGACTGTCGACAGGTGATTGGTGGGTTCAAATATGTCAATAAAGGCGACCTGCAATAATATATACTGTATCATAGACAGGTGTGGAGCTGTTTTTAGAAGAAAACAGCTATTTTTTATTCTTGGAAAATCCCTTTAAATGGTATTAAAATTGAGATCATATATTACTTGATAGGTGCTAAATAGAGATGAGTACTTTATTCCAAAGTACGGTTCGGGTACCAGAACTGTACGCGAACGTGAACCAGAACCCGAAAACAATGGGAACCCGAATTTTGAGCTGGTTTCTCTCTCTCTCTTCTCCCTGACTTCCCCCAGATAACTGTGTATTCTCTCATCCAAGAGAATCAGGTCGATTATGTTACTCACACTATGATGAAACTCTGATTAGCGTTTGATCAGAGTGTGATCATTATAATGTAATCCGATTCTCTTGGATGAGGAGAAGATGGAGAAAAAAAATGTCTCCATCTTCTCTATTCTGTCAGTCAGTGGAAATGGGACTGCACTTAGATGTCATCCAAGTGCGGTCTGATGATTTCCACTGATTCATTGACTTGTACGGCTGAGTCCGATCCGAATGTTGAATGAAGCTCGGGAATGCTGGGATTCTTTCCTTGGGCTGGTTTGGTCCGAGGAAAAAAATCTGACACGTGCATGCTCCATAGAACAACATTGGGTCCGAGTGGTCAGATAGCACTTGGACCGATAATGTGGTCATGTGCACGAGCCCTTAGAGTTGGGATCCAACCTCTAGAACTCCCACTTTTTGCTGGAATACAGGTCCCTGGTCCCCTATCTTCTGCAGGACACAATCATGGATAGGTGATAAGTACTGTGAGTGATAAGCGGTGATAAATTCTTTTATCTTGAATACACCTTTTACCATAAATAATATTCAAACCTCTACAATTGCCCACAGTACATTCACATTCTCAAAAGTCAACCTTTACTTTAAATTTAGTAGAAGCAATTCATTGACCAGACCTTCCTAGGGAAAAGCTTGAAGCAATTTGAAGCGCATTATAAAAGCCATTCATTATTGGACACTTGATAAAAGCAAGTTATTATAAACAGTAAATTTCAAGGACTTCAAATTTAACTTTTCTTATGGGAAATTGTTTTGCTTGGCTTTGAAAAATAGAGTTAAAACTTTTTTTTGCAAAAAGTTTTACAAATTGCAAAAAATGTAACGAAAGCTTATCTCTTGTGTCCGACATCAAAAAGTAATGGCCCAAGCTGATAAGAAAGGCTTTATTTATTTAATTCTGCTTTTACTATTTTGTCTATCTGTTTATAATATATAGAGTAGGCATCTGTAGCACCCCGAGGACTCGGCTGCTACAGGGGTATTGCACCTCAAGCCAGAGGTGTGGTATTCCACTCCCGGGTAAGGATGGAGTGTGGGACCGAGCTCAGTAGCTGCATGCACTACACTCATCCCATTTCCGGGGGACAGAATAACGGTACTCCCACTAGATAGATGTGCAGGTACGACAGCGTCTGTCCCTGGCTGGAGTGGGAGGGGGGGAGGAACATCCCAGTAGTGTAGGAGCAGACAGGGGAGGGACTCTGGGCATAGGAAGGAGCCCATTGGGTGCTAGTCACCTGGGCTCAGGTGTCAGAGGGAGTATAAGAGGTGGGCACCATCTTGAGACAGGGTCTGTTCTGAGGGAGAGTTCAGCCAGAGAGGGCTGACAGGGAGCTGTGGCTCCGGCTGGGCCCAGCTCCAGGGCCAGGCCTGAAGAGCAGAGAAAGAGGAAGAAGAGGAAAAACCCAGTGAAAGGCCCAGAGACACAAGCAGAGGGAACCCTGAGATCCCACAAGTGAACTAAGACGGGTGAAGGGTTGGCAGAAGAGGGTACCGGATCCCAAACTGGTAGAGGCAAAACATCCTTAGCCAGGAACCGGAGGTCGTGGACAAGTTTTGGCGCGACCCCTCACCATATCCACCAGGAAGGCAAACCACGCATAGGGTCAGGGAAGCCGGGAAAGGTTTCGCCACCAAAAGACCCGAGGGAGCCGGACAAAGGTGGGTCCCTGGTGAGGACGGCCCGTAGGAAGGAATAGAGGGGAGCTCGGGACCACGCTCTGGAACTGCCTGGGGGTTGGCCGAGTCCCGCACCTGGTTGACGCAGCACGGCTCGGGTGGTCACTGCTGGCCAAAGTGACCGGAGCAACACCTGTGAGTAAAAGCCTTGAAACTGCACCACACGTCTCTGAGCTTCCTTGCTACACCATCACTACCACTATCATCCACATCTGCTGCCCTGAGGTCATACCCCTCCCATTGGGGGTTCTACCAGCTACGCTGCACAACCTTACCACCGACCTCAGCGGTCTGCCCTGCAGCGGCGGCTTCATAGCCGCATTCAACGGGTGGCGTAGTCGAACATTCTAACATCTACTGCTGAAGACTGCCGCTCAGTTTGACTCCCTGGGCACGGACCGGGTCACCGCCACGAGACTACTACCCCCATCTGATCCGGCTCCGGGTAAGCCCCCGTGCGTGCGATGCCGCACGACACAGCAGGCCCAGGGGCGCGTCAACTTTGGCGTAGTCGGCAGGATTACGTGCCCGCAACCGACGGGTACTGCGTGCCTGAAGAAAAGTTCACATTTACCGTAAAAAGGAGTCTCCCGCCAATTCCAGAGGGTTCCCGCCATCGGACGCCATCTCGGGTCGTTTCCCGCCGTTTGCCCGCCATCTGCAGCCTTTTCCCGCCATCCACGGAGTTTCCCGCCATAAGGAGACGATTCCCGCCATCTGAGACGATTTCCCGCCCTGGCAGAGCGGACTCCATTGTGGGCGTGCCAGAGGGTGGCAAGAAGCCACCTCCCATCGTGGGCCAGGTCCAGGAATGGCGCCAAAAGCGGAAACCGCCCCCACCAGCAGAGACTGCAATGATAGAAATGTCCATCAGTGTGAGAGGGCTGCCCCTGGAACTGACAATCACTAAGTTGCCCCGGGACCACCCTCAATGGGGGCGGATACAGAACAAAACCAAGAAGATGGGTGCGGCCTGGAGGAGTCTGGACAGATCGCACCCGGAGATGGAGGGAGAGTCGATCAGCACCGACCCTGTGGTCCGGAACATGTTGCAGGCTGCCACCCCGGAAGGCCTGGTGGAGATCCTGGCACAGCTCCCCAGAAATCGGGAGCGTGCACAGACCGCGCTGGAGGCCTTGGCCCGGAAGATGGCCCGGGTACAGCAAGAAGCGCTGGCCGAGTGGAGGAGAGAGATGGTCCAGCAGGCTGGAACCAGCCAGCAGAGGACACCACCCGCAACGTGGAGCAAGTCTGCCCCTGAGGATGGTGCAGGAGGAACGGAGGCCGGAGACGACGCCGCAGAGGGAGCCGCAGAGATGGAAGCAGGTAATGGGGACGTCATCACCCCGTGCCCAGTAGCCGCAAGCCTGCCCCAGCTCCCCGTCGCAGAGCCCGAAGTTCCACTTACTGCGCCCGTGGCCGCACCGCCGCTGCTTCCAACTAGGCCTCAAGCGGCAGGAGCCGCGGTCATGCCCTCTGTTACGCCACGCCCCTTGACCCTGAGCGCGGCAAAAGAGGAAGTGCCCCCGGCCTGGTCGCAGGGCCGAGTACCCCCGGGCGCCGCAGTCTCCACAGCGCCCTCTACCTCCACAGCGCCACCGTCCTGGTCGCAAGGCCGAGTACCCCAGGGCGCCGCCGTCTCCACAGTACCCTTCACCTTCAGAGTGCCACCGGCCTGGTCGCAAGGCCTGGTGAATCCGGGCGCCGCTGCCCCCACTGCGCCCTCAACCTCCACAGTGCTGCCCCTGGGCGAAGATCTGTTTGCGCAGCATACTAGCCCGGACGGGCTGCCTTTCGTTTGGCCACCGGAGTACGTCAACCCCCGACTCCGAAGGAATGGCCTCTGAGTGAGCCTCCGATCCCGGCTCCGGCGCCCGCCAACATTGTCCCGCTCCCATTGGAAGAGGCCCAATTTGCGTGGGACCCCACCGGCGAAGACCTCATGGGGTTCACTCAAGAGACCCGGGTGGCCGCAGCCCAACGTGAGGAGTGTTGCCGAAAAAAACTGGAAGTCTTTCAGAGGGAACGGCGAGAGAGGCGGGTCCGCGAGGAGCGGCTGCAGGTCCAAAGCGCGGAGCAGAAAAGCCGGACCCGACGAAACCGCCGTGCGGCCCACGGTCCCCGCGCCACCGGGACTGTAATAAAGTTTCAAATGGAGCACGGCTGGGGCTTTATCCGGGATCACAGAACCCCCGGCGATGTCTTTGTTACCCGCAGGGATGTTGAGAGCCACCTGCCGGAGGGACACCGAGGACGTGACCTCTACCTGGGTGATGAGGTCACCTTCACCCGGCACCAGTGTGCCAAAGGACCATACGCCCTTCACGTGCACCAGTTGACGGAGGAGGAGTTGCAGTATGGGGAAGATCAAGAGGACCCGGACGGGTCTGAAGACTATCCTCAGGAGGAGCCAAGGAGAAGACACCGCTACTGAAGGGAAGTAGCCCAAATAAAGTACTGTAAATAGTTACCCGTAAGGGTACTTGACTTGCTGCTAATCAGAGTATGGTCCCCGTTGGGACTAGTGTGGAACGGTTTAAAATAACTGTTTCCTGTGTGCCCCTATCCCTTACCAGGCTGAGGACTGTGAGCAGCCATTCCCCTATTCCCCACTGGCCGAGGACTGAGAGCGGCCATACCCTGTAAATAGTTGCGCTTCCTAAAGCGCCCCCTTCTGGTTTTATAAAGAACTGTTTTTCTCTAGTGACTGTTGCACTTTACCCGGTCACAAGTTGCACCGTGGCTGGAAGAACAAGAACATTTTATATAAAAGAGTTTTATATAATATAAGAAGTTACCCGTAACGTTATATTTTCTGATAATGTTTTTTATAATGTTTTTTATGTTAGTGTGTACTTTAAAAATTTTGTATGTCTAAATGTCTTTACTCTTTTCCAGCCCGAGGACGTGCTGTGGTTTACCAGGGGGGAATGTAGCACCCCGAGGACTCGGCTGCTACAGGGGTATTGCACCTCAAGCCAGAGGTGTGGTATTCCACTCCCGGGTAAGGATGGAGTGTGGGACCGAGCTCAGTAGCTGCATGCACTACACTCATCCCATTTCCGGGGGACAGAACAACGGTACTCCCACTAGATAGATGTGCAGGTACGACAGCGTCTGTCCCTGGCTGGAGTGGGAGGGGGGGAGGAACATCCCAGTAGTGTAGGAGCAGACAGGGGAGGGACTCTGGGCATAGGAAGGAGCCCACTGGGTGCTAGTCACCTGGGCTCGGGTGTCAGAGGGAGTATAAGAGGTGGGCACCATCTTGAGACAGGGTC
The DNA here is from genome assembly GCF_046119375.1 of Phyllobates terribilis. Classification (NCBI taxonomy): domain Eukaryota; kingdom Metazoa; phylum Chordata; class Amphibia; order Anura; family Dendrobatidae; genus Phyllobates; species Phyllobates terribilis. Next base: position 237,638,132 of record NW_027362772.1, read on the forward strand.
TGTTCTGAGGGAGAGTTCAGCCAGAGAGGGCTGACAGGGAGCTGTGGCTCCGGCTGGGCCCAGCTCCAGGGCCAGGCCTGAAGAGCAGAGAAAGAGGAAGAAGAGGAAAAACCCAGTGAAAGGCCCAGAGACACAAGCAGAGGGAACCCTGAGATCCCACAAGTGAACTAAGACGGGTGAAGGGTTGGCAGAAGAGGGTACCGGATCCCAAACTGGTAGAGGCAAAACATCCTTAGCCAGGAACCGGAGGTCGTGGACAAGTTTTGGCGCGACCCCTCACCATATCCACCAGGAAGGCAAACCACGCATAGGGTCAGGGAAGCCGGGAAAGGTTTTGCCACCAAAAGACCCGAGGGAGCCGGACAAAGGTGGGTCCCTGGTGAGGACGGCCCGTAGGAAGGAATAGAGGGGAGCTCGGGACCACGCTCTGGAACTGCCTGGGGGTTGGCCGAGTCCCGCACCTGGTGGACGCAGCACGGCTCGGGTGGTCACTGCTGGCCAAAGTGACCGGAGCAACACCTGTGAGTAAAAGCCTTGAAACTGCACCACACGTCTCTGAGCTTCCTTGCTACACCATCACTACCACTATCATCCACATCTGCTGCCCTGAGGTCATACCCCTCCCGTTGGGGGTTCTACCAGCTACGCTGCACAACCTTACCACCGACCTCAGCGGTCTGCCCTGCAGCGGCGGCTTCATAGCCGCATTCAACGGGTGGCGTAGTCGAACATTCTAACATCTACTGCTGAAGACTGCCGCTCAGTTTGACTCCCTGGGCACGGACCGGGTCACCGCCACGAGACTACTACCCCCATCTGATCCGGCTCCGGGTAAGCCCCCGTGCGCGCGATGCCGCACGACACAGCAGGCCCAGGGGCGCGTCACATCCATATTGGGGCATGATTACAATGTAGCATGCTGCTAGTGTAGAATTAATTCTGAAAGTGGGGAGCGAGAAAACGGCTGAATGACCCTTGCTTCCATTGTCTCCCATGAGCTCCATTTTTGTACTAAACACTTTATTTGAAGAAGGAGCAATCACACACAGGAGAAGAGGGTCTTTGTGCGAGAACAATGTATGGGCCCTTTGCAGTCCAGTAATTCATCATACTGCACTATTCCACCTGTTTTGGAGATGGAAGTGGCCCCCTTACCTCTCGGGCCCCTGGGTGGCTGCATAGGTTGCACCCATGGTATGTCCGCCCCTGATTTGAAGATACCAAGGGTGAGTGCCGCCTTCCTCTTCTTTCACAATGTACTTTTCTCTAGGGCTCGGGCACATGACTGATTTTCTCGTACAAGTGCTATCCATGGTTTTCACAGACAGCACTAGTATCTATGATATACTATGGTGCTGTGCACATCTCTGATTTTTTACTTGGACCAAGTGGCCTGAGGAAAAAAATCAGAAACATGTCAGATCAAAATCGTCAAAGAAAGTCTATGGGTCCGTGACAATTGCTTGCAGTCTGATTTTTTTCACGCACCATAGACTTACATTGCCGATTTTGGTCCGACGTGTCTCTGATTTGTTCTGTGGGCACTGGGCAGACAAACAGAATGGAGGAAGTGCAAAAACTTTTTTTTCTCTCTACATCCGAGAAAAGCTGATGCCCTTTCGATCAAACTCTGATTAAAATCTGATCAGATTAATCGGAGCATTTTTCTGGGGTGTAGCGAAAATGGTCGTGTGACCCTACCCTTACTATAGGGGGACACTAACATCTTCGTATAAAAAGTAGCTGAGATTCTCAGCCAGAAAAGTTGGAGAGGGTCAGGCGAGTGTCATGCGTTTTTTTTCTCACCTAGTCTCATCGTCTCACCTAGCATCCGTATGCCATGCGAGTGCTATGCTAGTGTGCGTTTTTTCTTTCACCTACGATCCGTATGACATGCGTATTCAATCCTTATGCAATGCGTTTTTAACATCAGCTTTTACATACATTAATTTCTCTGTCATTTTAAGCTAGTTTTCTAACTAATTAATCAATCTTATATACAGTGTAAGGTTGCAGCTGGACAGGTCGTGGACGGGAGGTTTGCGTCCCCGGTGATGTAGGACGTGGAGGAGTAGACTCCAGCACACATAGTATAATGGGTCCGGATTATGGGTCCGGGTTTTACGAGCAGCTGAAAGAGCTGGGTGGGATCGGCTGCTTACTTACCTCCAGTCCAGGTCTTCAAAGGTCTGATTTAAGGCAACTGATGCCGTCTCACTCTGTCTGTGTGTTTGCAAGGTGAGGAGGCCTTGCATGTGCCGCTCAGACCCTGCTGGAATCTGAGAGGAAAAGGACTGACATTTAAACGGGTGAGCCCATGCGTTATATGGACCGGTTATTTTCCATTTTCTTCTGTTATATCTTTTTGTACCTGGAAGAGGCTGTTATATTTTTGTTAACCATGACGGTTTATGAACTCTTCATAAACCGTCTCTTTGTTTGGAGGCAACAAACTGAATCCTGTGTGTGTGAACTAGCGTCTACCACTGAGCAAAACCCTGCAACAGATATAAATAGGTAGATAGATGATTGTAAGAAATATGTCAGCGAAATATATAATTAGTGCAGTGCACTGTGATTTTACTGTACATGTATTTAGCTAATAATTAAAGAATTAAAAGAAAAAAATGCTGTGAATTCCCCTATAATATTCTTAACCAGCTAAAGGAAAGTCGACAGCTGGGGGCTGATGTTTATGATCTGGAAAGGGGGTAATAAACACAGAGCTTCCCAGGCTATTAACCCCTTAAGCCCCGCGGGTGGTTTGCACGTTAATGACCGGGCCAATTTTTACAATTCTGACCACTGTCACTTTATGAGGTAATTACTCTGAAACGCTTCAACGGATCCCCCTGATTCTGAGACTGTTTTTTCGTGACATATTGTACTTCATGATTGTGGAAAAATTTCTTCGATATCACTTGCGTTTATTTGTGAAAAAAACGGAAATTTGGTGAAAATTTTGAAAATTTTGCAATTTTCAAAATTTGAATTTTTAAGCCCTGAAATTAGAGCGATATGTCACACAAAAGAGTTAATAAATAACATTTCCCACATGTCTACTTTACATCAGCACAATTTTGGAACCAAAATTTTTTTTTTTGTTAGGGAGCTATAAGGGTTAAAAGTTGACCAGCGATTTCTCATTTTTCCAACAAAATTTACAAAACCATTTTTTTAGGGACCACATCACATTTGAAGTCACTTTGAGAGGTCTTTATGACAGAAAATACCCAAAAGGGACACCATTCTAAAAACTGCACCCCTCAAGGTGCTCAAAACCACATTCAAGAACTTTATTAACCCTTCAGGTGCTTCATAGGAATTTTTTGAATGTGGAAGAAAAAAATGAACATTTAACTTTTTTCACAAAAATGTTACTTTAGACCCATTTTTTTTTATTTTCACAGGGGTAACAAGAGAAAATGGACCGCAAAATTTGTTGTGCAATTTCCCCTGGGCACGCAGATACCCAATATTTGGGGAAAAAACACTGTTTGGGCGCACTGTAGGGCTCGGAAGGGAAGGAGCGCCATTTGACTTTTTGATTGTAAAATTTGCTTGAATAATTAGCGGACACCATGTTGCGTTTAGAGAGCCCCTGTGTGCCCAAACATTGGAGCTCCCCCACAAGTGACCCCATTTTGGAAACTAGACCCCCCAAGGCACCTATCTAGATGCATAGTAAGCACTTGGAACCCCCAGGTGCTTCACAAATTGATTCGTAAAAATGAAAAAGTGGAAATAAAAATACTTTTCCATTTTTACGAATCAATTTGTGAAGCACCTAGGGGTTCCAAGTGCTCACTATGCATCTAGATAGGTGCCTTGGGGGGTCTAGTTTCCAAAATGGGGTCACTTGTGGGGGAGCTCCAATGTTTGGGCACAGAGGGGCTCTCCAAACACAACATGGTGTCCGCTAACAATTTGAGCCGAAAATTTTTTAGCGGATACCATGTTGCATTTGAAGAGTCCCTGTGTGCCCAAACATTGGAGCTCCCCCACAAGTGACCCCATTTTGGAAACTAGATCCCCCAGGGAACTTATATAGATGTGTGGTGAGCCCATTGAACCCCCAGGTGCCTCATAGAAAATCATAATGTTGACTTGTGAAAATAAAAAAAAAAACATTTTTTCCACAAAAATGCAAAAAAAAATATTTTCACAAGGGTACCAGGAGAAATTGCACCCCATAAGTTGTTGTGCAATTTCTCCTGAGTACTCATATACCCCATGTGTTGGAAAAAAATACTGTTTGGGCGCATGTAAGGGCTCGGAAGGGAAGGAGTGACGCTTTTGAATGCAGACTTTGATGGAATGGTCTGCTGGTGTCATGTCATGTTCTCAGAGCCCTTGATGTGCCTAAACAGTGAAATGCCTAACAAGTGCCCCCTTTTTGGTAGTGTTAGTTGATTTTTGAATTTTGTAATGTAGTGTTATACATCAGTTGTGTAGGACAATCTGACGAACACTACACAACTGACGTATTTCAACCTGACGAACACTACATCAGCTGTGCAGTGTTCGTCAGGTTGTCATACGTCAGAAATTAATTCAATAGTCCATCGAAGTATGGTACCTTTTGAAGCAGTGTTTCATACACAGGCGAGGTTTGTCGGGGCAGGTGTCACATTGGTAAATGGTGTCCTTGCGTATTCCCCTTCGGTAACACACTCGGCACCTCTTTTGCGACTTTCCTTTTTTTCCGCTGTGAGGGATCTGCCCTGGGAAATGCTGGTGTGGTACAATTCTTGGTCCTTCAATTCCAGAAGTACTTGGGCCCGCTCTGTCACCGCTGCCAAATATCAGGGCCTTGATAACTGTTTCCTGAAACTGAAGATACGACGCAGAAGTCTGGCCAGCACATCGTGACAGAAGGAAAGCGTTGTGCATTGCCATCTGTACAATGTGCACGGCCAGCTTCTTGTACCACACTCTGGCCTTTCTCAAAGCACTGTATGGCTGGAGGACTTGATCAAAGAGATCAACTCCCCCCATGTACTTGTTGTACCCCACTACACAGTCTTGTTTGACGACCTGTGTAGTGGAACCTCGTACAGTGCTGAGTGTGCTGCCATCACCATGTATGGTGGTCAAGAAAAGAACATCCCTTTTGTCCTTGTACTTGACCATCAACAGGTGGTCGCTACATTGGGCTCTGCTCTCACCCCTTTTGAGCAGCTGCCCAATTAGCGTCTTTGGGAGGCCTTTCTGAATTTTGCGGACAGTACCGCAGGCTGCGGTACGTCGCGCAGAGAGGGACTGGAAGAGCGGGATACTTGTATAAAAGTTATCCACATAGAGGTGATAACCTTTATCAAGCAGTGGGTGCACCAAGTCCCACACAATTTTCCCACTCACTCCCAGAACAGGGGGGCATTCAGGGGGTTCAATCCGGGAGTCCTTCCCTTCATAAACTCTAAACTTGTGAGTGTATCCTAAGGTACTCTCACAAAGTTTATACAGCTTGATCCCATACCTTGCCCTCTTACTGGGCAGGTACTGCCGGAATCCAAGCCGCCCCTTAAAAGAAATTAAGGACTCATCCACACAGATGTCCCTTTGGGGCACGTACACTTCACCAAACTTGTTGTTGAAGTGTTCGATGACCGGCCGAACTTTGAAAAGACGATCAAAGTTCGGGTCATCGCGTGCAGGACACCTTGCATTATCTTGGTAATGCAAGAACTTGTAGATGGCCTGAAAACGTGTCCGGGGCATGACCATTCGGAACACTGGAGTGTTATACAAAACGTCAACACTCCAGTATTGCCGAAGCTCGGGCTTCTTCAAGATCCCAATAAGAAGGACCAAGCCCCAAAACTTCATCATTTCTACTGCGTCTACAGGAGACCAGTTAGAAAATGATGAAGAGGGGTTTTGTTCTAAAAATTGATGAGCGTATGAATTAGTTTGGCCCACCATGAGGTTTATAAAATCCTCAGAGAAAAAGACTTTGAAAAAGTCTATTTCTGTGAGGCCGGTGGTGTCAAACTTGATTCCTGATTCCGCTACGAAATCAGGAATCAGCGGCTCACAATTTTCGGGGGGCGAAGTCCATATAGGCTCAGTAGTGGGGGGCGCTGGAACATCTCTCCTGCGACGACGGCGGGACGGGCCAGCAGAACCTGAGGAAGAAGAGAAGGAGGAAGACGACGAGGAGTCGGAAAAATAAAGAAATGTGGGATCCTCACCCTCACTGTCAGTGTCGGAGGCAAGAATAGCGTATGCCTCCTCCGCTGAATACTGAGTTTGGGATGAGCCGGACATTGTTTGTTATGTATGTGGTGCGTGTGTGTCAATTCTTTGAGAGTGTGTGTGTGTCAGTACTTTATTTAGAGTGTGTGGAAAAAGGAAATACTGTATGTGGTGCAAACAGCGAGCACGAGTGTGGATTGGTGAACTATGCCACCGATCAATACTCGGCGGCTGCTGGATGTGCGCACAAATGTGTGGGGAGTGGGAAGAGGGGAATTGGGTTGGATGAGGGGAGATCACATTACTTACCAAAGTCCCCTCTGTTCTTCTTTCAGGACCGGGAACCCGGAGCAGGAGCCCGGCGCTGGTGACCGGGAGCCCGGAGCAGGAAGACGGGAGCCCGGAGCAGGAGACTGGCGCTGGTGACCGGGGGCCCGGAGCAGGAAGACCGGGGGCCCGGAGCAGGAAGACCAGGGGCCCGGAGCAGGAAGACCGGGGGCCCGGAGCAGGAAGACCGGGGGCCCGGAGCAGGAGACCGGGGGCCCGGAGCAGGAGACCGGGGGCCCGGAGCAGGAGACCGGGAACCCGGAGCAGGAGACCGGTACTGGAGCTGGAGATCAGAAGCAAAAGAATTAACAGGGACACTGGGGTGAGGCGGATTGGGGTGGGAAAGGGGGTAAAAAGACAGGGGAGTGGGAAGAGGGGTAAAAAGACAGGGGAGTGGGAAGAGGGGGATTGGGGTGGATGAGGAGAGATCAGAGATGGACTTACCAAAGGGTCAGCAGGACTGGAGCAGAAGACCCAGAGCAGGAGACCGGGAGCCCGGTGCAGGAGACCAGGAGCCCGGCGCTGGTGACCGGGAGCCCGGCGCAGGAGCCCGGAGCAGGAGCCCGGGAGCAGGAGACCGGTACTGGAGCTGGAGATCAGAAGCAAAAGAATTAACAGGGACACTGGGGTGAGGCGGATTGGGGTGGGAAGGGGGGGAAAAAGACAGGGGAGGGGGATTGGGGTGGATGAGGGGAGATCATAGATAGACTTACCAAAGGGTCAGCAGGACAGGAACAGAAGACCCAGAGCAGGAGCCCGGTGCAGGAGACCAGGAGCCCGGAGCAGGAGACCGGTACTGGAGCTGGAGATCAGAAGCAAAAGAATTAACAGGGACACTGGGGTGAGGCGGATTGGGGTGGGAAGGGGGGTAAAAAGACAGGGGAGTGGGAAGAGGGGTAAAAAGACAGGGGAGTGGGAAGAGGGGGATTGGGGTGGATGAGGGGAGATCAGAGATGGACTTATCAAAGGGTCAGCAGGACTGGAACAGAAGACCCAGAGCAGGAGACCAGGAGCCCGGCGCTGGTGACCAGGAGCCCGGCGCTGGTGACCGGGAGTGGAGCTGGAGACTCGGACCAGAGCTGGAGACCGCTGCAGGATGCAGAAAAAAAGGTTACGGGGGTAAAAAGAGGGGGGAGGGGGGATTGGGGTGGATGAGGGGAGAACAGACTTACCAAAGTCTTCTCTGCAGGATCAGCAGCAGGCTCTGGAGCAGGAACCACAGCAGGTCAGGAGCACAAGATCCAGGAGCTGGAGCACAAGATCCAGGACGCTGGAACAGAAGATCCAGGAGCAGCAGCAGCGACTGGAACAGTGAGAAGATGGTCTTGTGGTGTCACAGAATATTCTGTGGCACTACAAGGCCCAGCACAGACACATCAGATGTGATCGCTCTGTAGAAATCCTCACCAAATGTGAGGGTCTGCAGGGCGGTCACAGGGTGATGATGGGGTGGTGACAGGTGGAGGTAATCTGATTGGAGCAATCATTGATGACATTGATCGCTCCAATCAGAGTACCTGAATACAGGTGACCAGGCGGTCACAGGGAGGTGTCACCCCTCTGTGACCCCCTGTGGTGCATGTTGTGCCCCAGCCATCTGATTGGTGACACTGATTGCACCAATCAGATATGGCTGGAGCAGAGCACGCACCACAGGGGGTCACAGAGAGGTGACACTTCCTTGTGACCGCCGGTCACCTGTATTCAGGTACTCTGATTGGAGCGATCGATGTCATCATCGATCGCTCCAATCAGAGCAGTCTGGGGGCTTGAATCACATTACAGGGGGTCATGGGGCGGTGACAGGCAGGTCACAAGCCGGTCACCGCCCCATGACCGCCCTGTCACCGCGCGGTCGCGCTACGATCGGTGCGATCGATGTGATCGGCGATCGCACCGATCATAGCAGTCCGGGGCCAGGGCTGGGGTGTCCTATCAACATCCTAGGATCGGTGCTCATAGGAGCACCGATCCTAGGCTGCAGATCACTGTTTCCGGCAATCACATTGCCGGAAACAGTGAGAAATGCTGTGATTGGCTGTTCAGATTTGAACAGCCAATCACAGCGATCGCTGGTGCGGGGGGGCGGCGACAGCCCCCGGGATGATGACGCCATCTAACAGGAGGTAGGATGGCACCGTAACTTTAATGCTGTCACCGCGACTTAAGTCGCGGTGCCGCATTAAAGATATGACGTACTAATACGGGTCTGGCTCTTAAGTCCCAGGGCACAGACGCGTATTAGTACGGCAAATGTTGTTAAGGGGTTAATATCAGCTCACAGCTGTATGTTTAGCCTTTATTGGTTATTAACAGGGGGTGACCCCCCCAAAAAAATGACATGGGGTCCCCCTATTTTTAATAACCAGCAAAGGCTAAGCAGACAGCTGCAGGATGTTATTAATAGTCTAGGAAAAGGCTATGGATATTGGCCCCCTCTCACACTAATAACATCAGCTCTCAGCCGCCCCAGAAATGGCGCATCCATTAGGTTCACCACTTGTTAATAACCAGTAAAGGCTAAGTAGACAGCTATGAGCTGATATTAATAGCCTGCGAAGCTTCATGTTTATTATCCCCTTCCCAGACAATAAACATCTGCCCCCAGCTGACAGCTTTCCCTCAGCTGGTTAAGAATATTATGGGTGAACCCACACCATTTTTTTCTTTAATTTATTTAATTAACAGCTAAATACATGTACAGTGAGCTACTCACATACTGCACTGGTTATATATCTCAATTACATCTTTCTATTTATCTATTCTATCTATATATCTATTCTGATGGTTCACGCTGTGATTTTACTGTACTCGGCTGATGAAATGTCGGGTTTCCTATGACATGGGTGCATAAACATTGCACGGCACGCACATGGTCAGCGTGCCATGCCATTTTTTTCTTGCACCCATTGACTTTCATTGGTGAGTCTTGGCCATTTCAAGCTTCCATTCACAGCATGCTGCAAATTTTTTTCTAATCCCAATTCCATTCCATTCCAAATAAAATTGTAGCAAGTGCAATGCGAGTTTTTCTCACATTGCACTCACCGAATTTAAACGCAGATGTGAGCGAGCCCTAAATGTAAGCATGGTATAGCATTGTCATTATGCTATTGACGCGCCCCTGGGCCTGTGTCGCGCTGCGTTGCGCACGCGGGAGCTTACCCGGAGCCGGATCTCTTGAGGGTTGTAGTCTCGTGGCGGTGACCCGGTCCGTGCCCAGGGAGTCAAACTGAGCAGCGATGTATCAGCGGTAGATGTTGTACGACTACGCCACCCGTTGAATGCAGCTATGGAGCTGCCGCTGCAGGACAGTCCGCTGAGGCCGGTGGATGGATGGTGCAGCGTAGATGGTATAACCCCCAACGGGAGGGGTATGGCCTCAGGGCAGCAGATGTGGATGATGGGGGTAGCAGGAACCACTCGGAGACGGTACGGTGTAGTTCAGGGTCTTTACTGGTGACAACGATAGACCCTCCCGGAGTACTGGCTAGTGATTGGGGCCTGGTCAGTCCTTGAGCAGATGGGATCTCCCCTGGCCAGGCGGAGTTGTAGGCCTCCCAAACTGACTGTACTCTTCTGGCTACCTTGCTAGAAGCGGGTATAAGTAGCCCACGTCCCTGAGTGTACCGTGTGGTGCTCACCCGTATGGCCGGTGACTCGGGGCCTTCTAATGGCTTCCGCTCCACGATGGCGGTGCTGGTCCCACGCGTGTGACCGTGCCTTCGGGCTTCTTGGCCAGAGGACCTGAAATCCCCTGCCTGACAGATTCTGCTGCTGGGTAGGAGTTAGTCCCCACAGCCTCGGACTCCGGGTCCGGTAAGAAATCTTCTCAGTCAGGGCGAGCTCTGCAGCTGCCAGCCCCTGACTCGTAGTAATATTGCTCCCACTGAGCTTCTGCTGTTTCTACTCTCCTTGACTGACTAACCCTGCTTCAGCCCCGGGTTTATATAGGGGAAGTTCTTCCCCTCCCAAGACTGGGCAGGAGGTGTGGCATGCACAGGATCCCTGACCAAAGGACCTCCCACCTGCTCTCAGACATAACATTACATTACTGTGGAAACCAGACCCCTGGGGTGCCACATTATACCAAATAGAGTTATATAAATTATATCCATATTTATATAAAAAAGGTTTGTTGATAGACATCAACTACATTCTTTGCTGGCATATATGGCGAACATGGCACATAAACATGGCAAATAAGATGCCTCAAATTTACTAGGATGCTTTCATCACTTATTGAATTTGGCAAATTTTATTGGTGGTGTGCGCCTCCGTGTGCCTCACCAGAAATATTACACCAAAAACGGTGCCTATTTTAATGGATTTGACAGGTGGGCATAGTAAGCTTGTTTACGCCCCAGCTCTTCCCCGGCTCTGCCCTTTTTTGCAAAGCTGCCCAAAGTGAAAATGCCAAAATTCACCAAACTATTTTCTTAACTCTGTATTACACAAACATTTTGCAACTTTTCAAAGTGTTTTACGACAGTTTTCTGGCATAAAAACTTTGATAAACCAGGGCCAAAGCGTTAACAGAAGCTAAGACCCTGGCCTGGACTTCCAATTCCATTATTGGTGACAGCAGGTATTATGAAGTAGTATATCTTGTTATTTTTTGCGTAATATTTAAAAATTCTACACGTTCTACATCATTTAGCTCATATCTCACTAAGAATTTCAAAATACATAGCACTTAACTCTAAAGCAAACAACGGGCTAGCAATTCAATGACGTACCATCGGCATCACCTATCTTACTAGTAAGATCTGGAAAAAACAAAGCCCTGCAAGGGCAATAATTTGCATCTTAGCCATTTTTTACTGTATGGCACTAATCCCCATTATAGTACTTTCTAGAAAACCGCAGGTCATATTTTTTGCACAATGAGCAATGAATGCGAGTATTTAACGTTCTGCGCTCCGTCTCTTACAAGAACATTACACATTTGTGATGACTGAGTTTCTGCTATTCCATTATGTTCCATTCCAGCAAATATACATGAAGAACATTAGTTTCCATAACGACCATAGCATACAATCACACCTACGGAGATTCGTGTTAGGAACGCTAAGCAAGAAAAAATTAAAGAAAATTTCACATTAATTAAATTTAACTTCCTACTTAACTTTTGCCTGACTGCAGATGGAGGATCGATTGGAATTTTACCGTCTTGGCACTTCTTTGCACTCTTTGCTACTTTTGAGTGCCCCGGAGCTTTTCTTTTTTTAACAGAATTGGATGTTGCTAAGCAACAATCATCTTATTCCTTCTACCGGCATTGACCAGAGAAAGGTGATATACGGCTTTGTCCACTATTTTTTATGAATGGTTCTCAAACTTTGACCCCTTCCCTCAGCTGTTGACCACAAGCTTCATTAGCATTGCAGCCTCTTAGATGTCACTTCAGGATGGACACAATGGCATCATTTCCAGGGAATATGATCAATCTGCAACCATTCAGCTGTTAAGACTTGAGCGAGTAAGCAGAGCACCGTGGTAGCACAAGGTCTCTGTATATGTAGCATCACGGTACAGTCTGAGAGAAACTGCTTTGCACTTTTGTTAGAAATAGAATCGAGGGATGGTCTCAAGTTCTTATGTGGTTAAAACTGAAAAGTGCTGTTAAAAACAAGCAACTTTGCAATTTACCTCATTAAAAATTCTCTTTGTACTCAAGCACGGAGGGTTTTTAATTCTATAATATACAGTTCATTGCCTCGGTAAGAACCACATGCCTATGGCAGGCTCTATGCATTAGAATCCGCTCAAGGCGCTCTAAAGATGGCCAGATCGCTGGATCCAGTCGGCTCCTGTCACCTTGCACTTCTCCCATTCTCCAGAGTCAAAGTGATCTCTACCAGCAGCACATGAGAAAGCTAATTTTGGACGAGCGGCGTGACCATGCTTCTGGGTCAGACTGTCAATTTTCAGGAGCGCACTGTCACCAGCAAAGGAGGAATTCAAAGGCTTGGAGCAGTGCACTCCTTAATCAAGGGAGTTGAGGCAATCTCTTTTTTGTATCAAAATCTTCATCTGCTGGTGGATTTGTGAAGTAAAGGCTCAAAAAGGAACCTGAGAGCTGATACATGCTGCCCGATTCATGATGTCAGCCATATATGTTTAACTCTGAAATGCTGCACTATTTCAGAGAAAAACATAGTTTAATAGCCAACAGCCACATTGAAGACTCGTCGGAAACATGGGTCCCTGCCAGCTTCTCCCTGTTCGCTGCCCTGGAGTGACAGGTCTCTCCCTGTGTGCATGAATAGGGAGAGACCTATCACTCAAGGAGAGTGGGCGGGGTGAAGACACCGGGAACTATCTCCCATATCCAACTACTCTCCCATGCTTCTCGTCCCCAGCGGCTATTAAATTATGTTGTCCTCTGAAACATCGCAGCATTTCAGAGTTAAACATGCATGCCTTAAATCAAACATCCAGTGCCTGATATGTGCTGTCTATAGATCGGGCACGTGTATCAGCTCTTAGGTTCCCTTTAAGAATATAGACTCTTTTGTTGTGACTAATAACTTTTGTTATACAGTGGTGGTCAAAAGTATTGGCAACCCTGCAATTCTGTCAGATAATACTCAATTTCTTCCTGAAAATGATTGCAATCACAAATTCTTTGGTCTTATTATCTTCATTTAATTTGTCTTCAATGAAAAAACACAAAAAGAATTGTCCTAAAGCCAAATTGGATATAATTCCACACCAAACCTAAAAAAGGGGGTGGACAAAAGTATTGGCATCCTTTGAAAAATCATGTGATGCTTCTCTAATTCGTGTAATTAACAGCACCTGTAACCTGTGGCACCTAACAGGTGTTGGCAATAACTAAATCACACTTGCAGCCAGTTAACATGGATTAAAGTTGACTCAACCTCTGTCCTGTGTCCTTGTGTGTACCACATTGAGCATGGAGAAAAGAAAGAAGACCAAAGAACTGTCTGAGGACTTGAGAAACCAAATTGTGAGGAAGCATGAGCAATCTCAAGGCTACAAGTCCATCTCCAAAGACCTGAATGTTCCTGTGTCTTCCGTGCGCAGTGTCATCAAGAAGTTTAAAGCCCATGGCACTGTGGCTAACCTCCCTAGATATGGACGGAAAAGAAAAATTGACGAGAGATTTCAACGCAAGATTGTGCGGATGGTGGATAAAGAACCTCGAATAACATCCAAACAAGTTCAAGCTGCCCTGCAGTCCAAGGGTACAACAGTGTCAACCCGTACTATCCGTCGGCGTCTGAATGAAAAGGGACTGTATGGTATGATACCCAGGAAGACCCCACTTCTTACCCCGAGACATAAAAAAGCCAGGCTGGAGTTTGAAGAATGTTCTCTGGTCAGATGAGACAAAAGTAGAGCTTTTTGGGAAAAAGCATCAACATAGAGTGTACAGGAAAAAAAAAGAGGCATTCAAAAAAAAGAACACGGTCCCTACAATCAAACATGGCGGAGGTTCCCTGATGTTTTGGGGTTGCTTTGCTGCCTCTGGCACTGGACTGCTTGACCGTGTGCATGGCATTATGAAGTCTGAAGCCTACCAACAAATTTTGCAGCATAATGTAGGGCCCAGTGTGAGAAAGCTGGGTCTCCCTCAGAGGTCATGGGTCTTCCAGCAGGGCAATGACCCAAAACACACTTCCAAAAGCACTATAAAATGGTTTGAGAGAAAGCACTGGAGACTTCTAAGGTGGCCAGCAATGAGTCCAGACCTGAATCCCATAGAACACCTGTGGAGAGATTTCAAAATGGCAGTTTGGAGAAGGCACCCTTCAAATATCAGGGACCTGGAGCAGTTTGCCAAAGAAGAATGATCTACAATTCCAGCAGAGCATTGTAAGAAACTCATTGATGTTTAATGGAAGCGGTTGTTCGCAGTTGTTTTGGCTAAAGGTTGTGCAACCAAGTATTAGGCTGAGGGTGCCAATACTTTCGTCTGGCCCATTTTTGGAGTTTTGTGTGAAATGATCAATGATTTGATTTTTGCTTCATTCTCTTTTGTGTTTTTTCTTTGCAAGCAAATTAAATGAAGATGATAATACCAAAGAATTTGTGATTGCAATCATTTTCAGGAAGAAACTGAGTATTATCTGACAGAATTGCAGGGGTGCCAATACTTTTGGCCACCACTGTATAATATCTGCCAACTTACTTACTTTTCCTGGATCCAGCACCTCCTTAATCTTCCTGCAGCCACTGGCTTCCTTTGTTCCTCTGCGCCTCTGTGATCATACTCTCCAAGGCCACATACCCCGAGATAGAGATTTGGATAGTTGCCACATGAATGGGTACTCTATTATGCTGTTGTCCAGTTGTGTCTTACACTTGTGACAGACCCATCCAGCTCTGCTACATCATTCAACTCTGCTTTACCACTACAGATCTGCATTGGACTGCTAGATCACTGAATTAACTCTGCCACACCATTGATCCAGTCCTACCTTAGAACCTCCTGGGTAACTAAGATTTGTTACACTAGTTCTTCATCGCTGATTCTATTTTGCTACATCAGGTCCTAAAATTCCCGCTTGACCCTCTCTTGTTGACATTCTGCAACCATAGCTTCTGATGTTTCATCTGGATCTTTCTGCTGCACCAACATCATCTCTCCATGCTGCCTAACAACTGCTCATTTGGACCAAGGTCTTGAAGGATCCATAGCACCTTGTGAGACATAACAAATACATTCCTCTTTTATGGGGTTTCTTTTTTCCTGGGACATGAAGAGTGCCTTATGAGGTATGGATTGACTATTTTCACATTAGGACAATGTGTGACGCCCAGCTGCGCTTGGTATCACAGATCCTAGAAGAGTGCATTGATGGATTCCTCCACAAGAGGCCCCCATAACCTTTCACACATCTCCACCTTCCACCTCAGACCAGCAGAGGGAGCCCGTTAGGGATATAAATAGGGAAGGTGGAGCCAGGCAGCAGTCAGTAAAGAGTCTAGTTCAGTCTGGTTTAGCAGTGAGTCCAGTACAGTCTGAGATGAGTTACCTCAGAGGACAAAAGTCTGTTCCAGCTCCTGCAATCGCTATCCTGCAGTGGAGCTTATCCAGACCAAGACTCAGTGTAGCTCAGAGAAGTGAGCTTTAGCTGTGCCGGCGCCATAAGATCGGTGAAGCGCGGCAAGCTGCCGTTAGTGTGTATAGCCTAGTGAGGGCCCGAGTAGGCTGAAGGCGAGTGGAGAGTTAGTACATAGGGGGCAGAGGAGCTTAACTTGCTCACCCCGAAGCAGTTACCGGACACCGGGTCCGAGCTTACCGGGATCTCTATGACCCAGTAAGGCATAACTGGAATCCCTGGAGAACTACAGGTCCCAGGATCGCTAAAGTGCTGATACGTAACAGAGCCGGTAGACACATAGGCCTTGCAAGCTGAGGAGCGTGTATTCCAAGAAAAGGCCTTACCACAAGATCAGCCAGCGCAGGACAGAGACAAAGTTAGCCCTAGCTCCAGGCAGGTCAGAAACTTACTACGCAGAGGCATGAATAGGAGGCCCTACACCCGCTCATTGGGGAGGATCCTGACATGTACCCTTCACCCTACAGTGCTCCGGGACGTGCCTGAATTTCCATCAGTAAAAGGTACTGAAGTGACTATCGTGTCTGTCCCTGTTCTTGCTCTGACCCGGCTGGGTCTCGCCTGTCCTGCATTCCCCTTTCCGTACGCTGCCCTGAGGCCTAGCTCCACCTGTGGGGAGCTATACCATCGAGCTGCCTTATCATCGGCCTCAGTGGACTGCGCAGAGCTGGTGATCCTCACCAGAAGCCACAGGTGGCGTCACGAACTTTCATAAAACTAAAATTAACCAACAATCCCGTTTTAAAGAGAGACCCCAGGGTACGGGCCCGGGAGCCGACCACCGTGACGTCCCCAAGGCCAGGCAAAGGCCCTGGTACCGAGTCATCCCCATCCCCTGGGCTTGACAAATGCTTAGGGACCTATGGCCAAAGTGTAATCACAGTCCAATATTCCATTACAGCATTCACAAAATTTTAGTGCAGAGTTCCTCAAATATAATTTGTTAACCCACCCAAGTTTGTCATGGTTGCTGATAAGGACCAATGACTTTTAATGTCCAGAGACAAGGTCTATCTTTAATCTTCCACTGCTTCATTTTTAGTGGCATATTAACCCATTTTGAACATTTAATCTCCTCCATCATTATCTCTGTGCATCTGAGCTCTGACCTCTACATGTCACTGACAACTGACCTCTGACGTCACTACATCGCGCCTGCTCTGCCGAGCAGTGCAGAGCGTTCAGAACACCTGCTACGGAGACTGGAGCAGTGGGGGAATGAGAAGAGGTGAGTATTTTTATTTTGTTAACAAATAAAAGTTGCACTCTGAAACGCTATAATATGTAATCATTGAATATATGAAATTATAATTGCATTACTGCTGTAGAAAATAAGTTAAAAAATGAAGGTACTTAGTGCATAAATTGGTCAATTCATGTGAGCCCAACAGCTAGCGACAAGGCATACCCCCTCTACTGGGAGCCTAACCTAACAGGATACCTTTTCTGGGCTAAAAGCCTACAATTATATGGGTAGGTAGGATCGAGCTCTGTTTAAACTGCCATAGGCTGATGGGTGGAGCGCTCAGTCAGAAGGCGTATATTAGAAGTATCAAAAGACTGAATGTGAGCTAAGAGAGCCACTCTATATGTAACTAACAATTTATTATTATTTAACATTATTTTTTTAACCCCTTAAGCCCCGAGGGTGGTTTGCACGTTAATGACCAGGCCAATTTTTACAATTCTGACCACTGTCACTTTATGAGGTAATTACTCTGGAACGCTTCAACGGATCCCCCTGATTCTGAGACTGTTTTTTCGAGACATATTGTACTTCATGATTGTGGTAAAATTTCTTCGATATCACTTGCGTTTATTTGTGAAAAAAACGGAAATTTGGCGAAAATTTTGAAAATTTTGCAATTTTCAAAATTTGAATTTTTATGCCCTTAAATCAGAGAGAGATGTCACGCAAAAGAGTTAATAAATAACATTTCCCACATGTCTACTTTACATCAGCATAATTTTGCAATCAAAATTTTTTTTTGTTAGGGAGCTATAAGGGTTAAAAGTTGACCAGTGATTTCTCATTTTTCCAACAAAATTTACAAAACCATTTTTTTAGGGACCACATCACATTTGAAGTCACTTTGAGAGGTCTTTATGACAGAAAATACCCAAAAGTGACACCATTCTAAAAACTGCACCCCTCAAGCTGCTCAAAACCACATTCAAGAACTTTATTAACCCTTTAGGTGCTTCACAGGAATTTTTTGAATGTGGAAGAAAAAAATGAACATTTAACTTTTTTCACAAAAATGTTACTTTAGACCCATTTTTTTTTATTTTCACAGAGGTAACAAGAAAAAATGGACCACAAAATTTGTTGTGCAATTTCCCCTGGGCACGCAGATACCCAATATGTGGGGAAAAAACACTGTTTGGGCGCACGGCAGGGCTCGGAAGGGAAGGAGCGCCATTTGACTTTTTGATTGTAAAATTTGCTTGAATAATTAGCGGACGCCATGTTGTGTTTGGAGAGCCCCTGTGTGCCCAAACATTGGGGCTCCCCCACAAGTGACCCCATTTTGGAAACTAGACCCCCCAAGGCACCTATGTAGATGCATAGTAAGCACTTGGAACCCCCAGGTGCTTCACAAAATTGATTCGTAAAAATGAAAAAGTGAAAAAAAAAAAACACTTTTTCATTTTTATGAATCACTTTGTGAAGCACCTGGGGGTTCCAATTGCTCACTATGCATATAGATAGGTGCCTTGGGTGTCTAGTTTCCAAAATGGGGTCACTTGTGGGAGAGCTCCAATGTTTGGGCACACAGGGACTCTCCAAATGCACTCAACACTAGCTCAACACTAGTCGCCATATCGTCATCTTTTTTCTTACTTTTGAAAAAAATCCCAACCCCATCACAACCCCAACCCCAACCCCTAACCCCAACCCCAGCCCTAACCGTAGCACAACCCTAACCGTAGCACAACCCTAACCCTAGCACAACCCTAACCCCAAACCCAGCCCTAACCCTAGCCCAATCCTAACCCAGGAGTTTATTTTTGACGCCGTTCCTCGTGCGGTATAAGTGATTAGACGACTTTATTCTTCGGGTCGGTGTGATTACAGCAATACCAGAATCATATGGGGTTTTTATGACTGACAGCTGTCACACACAAAAAGACGCATTTTTTGTAAAATCTAGTTTTTGCATCGCCATATTTTGAGAGCTGTAATTTTTCCAGATTTTGGTAGACAGTCATGTGACGGCTCGTTTTTTGCAGGATGAGTTGACGTTGTTATTGGTGCCATTTTCAGGCACGTGACATTTTTTGATCGCTTTCTATTCCGATTTTTGGGAGGCAGAATAAACAAAAACCAACAATTCAGGAATTGTTTTTTTTTTTTTTATTCTGTTCCGCGTGTGGTAAAATTGATAAGGTAGCTTTATTCTTCGGGTCAGTACGTTTACAGCGGTACCACATTTATATCGTTTTTCTATGTTTTGCACTTTTACATAATAAAAGCAATTTTATAGAAAAAAATATTTTTTAGCATAGCTTTATTCTGAGACCTATAACTTTTTTATTTTTCGGCTGATGGAGCTGTATGTCAGCTTGTTTTTTGCGGGACGAGATAACGTTTTCAGCGGTACCATTTTTATTTATATTCGTCTTTTTGATCGCGTGTTATTCCATTTTTTATTTGGCGGTATGGTGATAAAGCATTGTTTTTTGCTTCGTTTTTTTTTTTTTTTTTTTGTTGTTTTTTTACTGTGTTCACTGAAGGGATTAAATAGTGGGACAGTTTTATAGGTCAGGTTGTTCCGGACGCGGCAATACCAAATATGTGTACTTTTATTGTTTTTTTTTATAATAATATTTATTGATGGGTATATTATATTTTTATTTTTGGTGGATTATTTAATTTATTTTTTTTTTATATTTTTGCAATTTTTTTTTTTTTTTTCACTTTCTGGATGTTTTTATACTTTATTACTTTGTCCCACTATGGGACTTTCACTTTTTTTTCTCTGATCGCCTGCATGGCACAGGAATGCAGCACCATCCCTGTGTCATACAGGCTATCAGCGCTGCACAATGAGAAGATTGTTTGGAGATGCACTGCGCATGTCCAAACAATCTTCCTGCTGTCTGGTGACCCGGATGTTGTCATGACGACATCGGGTCGTCATGGCAACACCCGGGAAGCCTTTGCAGACAGCGCTGGAAGCCGGAAGAGGAGGTGAGTATCTGCGATCACCTCCCCTTGCCCCCGCAATGCTGCGATCGACTTCGATCGCAGGGGTTAATGTGCTGGGAGCGGTGCAGGACCGCTCCCTGCACATAGTACCGGGTGTCAGCTGTGACAATCAGCTGACACCCAGCGGTGATCGTGCCCGCACAGCCTGTGTGCGTGCACGATCGCGATGATGTACTAATACGGGTCTGGCTCTTAAGTCCCAGGGCACAGACGCGTATTAGTACGTCAGATGTTATTAAGGGGTTAATCAATGTGTGCCATTATACTGTTTGGTGAGCTGTGTGGGTGGCCATTATACAGTTTGCAGGTCTATGTGGGGGGCATTAGACTGTTTGGATGGTTAGGGGGTGTCCATTATACTATGCACAGGCCATTATACAATGTGGAGGGTTGTGTTGGAAAATTATACTTTACAGAGGGGGTGGAAGGGCCATTATACTGAATGGAGGGCTGTGTCGGTGCCATCATACTGTGGTTGGGTGACTGTGGGTGTTACGTGTCGGGCGTTTGCTGGATTTGAAATGGGTCCAGAACCTTCTGTGGATTCTGTGGTCTCCCATTCTGGTCCAGCCAGGGCTGATGCTGCTCAGCATCGTCATCATTCCCAACACCTAGCTGGTCCACGAGATGTACAGGTTATCTCTTGGACCTTTGTTCCTAGCAACATGAAGGATAGGTTGCGGAGGGAGACAGGGCTGCTAAAGCCTAAGTCCAGAATTCTCTGTACTGAGCATGCCCGTGACATGGCGGACCGTGATTAGTGGTTTGGGAGTCAGCTGATCCGGTGACCTGGCACCGCCTGATTGGTCGCGGGTGACGTCACCAATGGTGCGATGGTGGGCAGGGCTTAATCTTTATAAAGCCCGCCCACAAACCTGGCGGCGTGCTCTGATCATTGAGCTGTGATGGTGTTGTGTGGACGCTTGGTCTCTTGGGCTCCACGTGTGCTTTAGTTTCTGGCAGGCAGGTTTAGTGGAAATAGGCAGGCTTAGATGAAATAGGCAGGTAGCTTCATCTGACAGTCTGGCTCCGACAAAGGGGTCGCCTTACACCCCTAACAGTCTGCAGACACCCTATTCCCGGTACCACCTGTAAGCCACGTGGCGAGATACTCCTCAGTCTGGTAGCGCGCCGGCTGGGAGCATGTATTCGCCGGCGTGAGTCACAAACGCATCCTAGCACCAACTGTTTAGTCCCTGTGCTGCAACAGGACTACAGATGCATTATTTATCGCAGATCTCTCGTGCAGTTAACGGAGATAGTGCAAATCCCTATTCCCGTTCCGGTGTGCTGTAACATGGAGGGGATTGTTATTTAAGTTGATTGTTTTACCTTCTCACCCAGAAGGTGTTCAGCCGCAGTCCACCAGGCTGCATTGCGGACCCCGGGTTCGGTTGCACAGTATCAGAGCACCAGGGTCTTGCCGAACATGGCTGACAACCAGCAACTGCAGCGCTATATACAGTGGTGGCCAAAAGTATTGGCACCCCTGCAATTCTGTCAGATAATACTCAGTTTCTTCCTGAAAATGATTGCAATCACAAATTCTTTGGTAATATTATCTTCATTTAATTTGTCTTCAATGAAAAAACGCAAAAAGAATTGTCCTAAAGCCAAATTGGATACAATTCCACACCAAACCTAAAAAAGCGGGTGGACAAAAGTATTCGCACTGTTTGAAAAATCATGTGATGCTTCTCTAATTCGTGTAATTAACAGCGCCTGTAACTTACCTGTGGCACCTAACAGGTGTTGTCAATAACTAAATCACACTTGCAGCCAGTTAACATGGATTAAAGTTGACTCAACCTCTATCCTGTGTCCTTGTGTGTACCACATTGAGCATGGAGAAAAGAAAGAAGACCAAAGAACTGTCTGAGGACTTGAGAAACCAAATTGTGAGGAAGCATGAGCAATCTCAAGGCTACAAGTCCATCTCCAAAGACCTGAATGTTCCTGTGTCTTCCATGCGCAGTGTCATCAAGAAGTTTAAAGCCCATGGCACTGTGGCTAACCTCCCTAGATGTGGACGGAAAAGAAAAATTGACGAGAGATTTCAACGCAAGATTGTGCGGATGGTGGATAAAGAACATCGACTAACATCCAAACAAGTTCAAGCTGCCCTGCAGTCCGAGGGTACAACAGTGTCAACCCGTACTATCCGTCTGCGTCTGAATGAAAAGGGACTGTATGGTAGGATACCCAGGAAGACCCCACTTCTTACCCCGAGACATAAAAAAGCCAGGCTGGAGTTTGCCAAAACTTACCTGAGAAAGCCTAAAACGTTTTGGAAGAATGTTCTCTGGTCAGATGAGACAAAAGTAGAGCTTTTTGGGAAAAAGCATCAACATAGAGTGTACAGGAAAAAAAAAGAGACATTCAAAGAAAAGAACACGGTCCCTACAGTCAAACATGGCGGAGGTTCCCTGATGTTTTGGGGTTGCTTTGCTGCCACTGGCACTGGACTGCTTCACCGTGTGCATGGCATTATGAAGTCTGAAGACTACCAACAAATTTTGCAGCATAATGTAGGGCCCAGTGTGAGAAAGCTGGGTCTCCCTCAGAGGTCATGGGTCTTCCAGCAGTGCAATGACCCAAAACACACTTCCAAAAGCACTATAAAATGGTTTGAGAGAAAGCACTGGAGACTTCTAAGGTGGCCAGCAATGAGTCCAGACCTGAATCCCATAGAACACCTGTGGAGAGATCTCAAAATGGCAGTTTGGAGAAGGCACTCTTCAAATATCAGGGACCTGGAGCAGTTTGCCAAAGAAGAATGGTCTACAATTCCAGCAGAGCATTGTAAGAAACTCATTGATGGTTACCGGAAGCGGTTGTTCAGTTATTTTGGATAAAGGTTGTACAACCAAGTATTAGGCTGAGGGTGCCAATACTTTCGTCTGGCCCATTTTTGGAGTTTTGTGTGAAATGATCAATGATTTGATTTTTGCTTCATTCTCTTTTGTGTTTTTTCCTTGCAAGCAAATTAAATGAAGATAATAATACCAAAGAATTTGTGATTGCAATCATTTTCAGGAAGAAACTGAGTATTATCTGACAGAATTGCAGGGGTGCCAATACTTTTGGCCAGCACTGTACAGCAACTTGAGGCCAGACTTAGGACTCTGGAACAAGCTGACCCGGTAGCTGATATCACTGCAGTAGCTATCCAGGCGGCTTCTCAAGCAGCCAATCTGGTTAACCCCTCTGCGGTAAATGCTGCGGCAGCTGCAATTGCTCCATTACCCTGTATTGCTCTCCCGGAAAAAAATTCTGGTGACAGCAGATTCTGCAGAGGTTTTATTAACCTATGCTCCATTCAATTGGAAATGATGGAGGCACGGTTCCCCTCCGAAAGGGCCAAAGTGGGTTATGTCATCTCGTTACTCTCCCACAGGGCTCTGGAGTGGGCTACCCCTCTGTGGGAGTGCAATGACCTGGTAGTGGCTAATGCGGGTCTCTTTCTTAATGCCCTGAAGAGTGTTTTCCTAGGTCCTCAGGTCACGCATGATACGGCTCTTAAGCTTCTTGCGTTGGTCCAGGGTTCGGTCACCGCCAGCCACTATGCCATCCAGTTCAGAACCTTAGCAGCTGAATTGGATTGGTCTGAGCGGTATTTAATCCCGGTGTTTTGGAAGGGTCTGGCTGGGCATATTAAAAATGCTCTATCTACCAGAGAGATTCCAACCTCCCTGGAGGAGTGTAACGGGTCTGGGAGGCGGAACCTCTGGGCTACAATACAAGGGGGCGGTCCTTGTAAGGGAGCGGGTGGCGACCAGGCAGGTAGTCACAGGAGGTGACCAGGACAGTCTCTGGGTGTACGGGCAGGAGGACACGGCAAGTGATCAGGGCAGTCTCTGGATAAAGGGGTAGGTACGACCTGTGATGGCTGAACCTCCAGGTAGGCTAGCAAGGCAGATGAAGAATGTGTGCTCCCAGGTGAGCAAGCGAGAGTCTCTGGAATAGCAGGTGGTCACAGCACGTGACGGCGGAGCCTCCAGGTAGGCAAGCAGGCAGGTAACGGAGAAGCGCTCCCAGGTGAGCGGGCAAGAGTCTCAGGAATAGCTGGTGGTCACAGCACGTGACAGCGGAGCCTCCGGGCAGGCAAGCAGGCAGGTAGCGGAGAAGCGCTCCCAGGTGAGCGGGCAAGAGTCTGGAGTAGCTGGTGGTCACAGCACGTGACAGCGGAGCCTCCGGGCAGGCAAGCAGGCAGGTAGCGGAGAAGCGCTCCCAGGTGAGCGGGCAAGAGTGTGGAGTAGCTGGTGGTCACAGCACGTGACAGCGGAGCCTCCGGGCTGGCAAGCAGGCAGGTAATGGAGAAGCGCTCCCAGGTGAGCGGGCAAGCTGGTCCATAGACAGACTGACCGGAGTTGTAAGGCAGACCGTCGGACCTCAGGCAAGCAGGCAGGTAGCTGAGGTGCGCTCCCAGGTGAGCGGGCAGGCTGGTCCTTAGACAGACTGACAGGAGTAGTAAGGCAGACCGTCGAACCTCAGACTAGCAGACAGGTAGCAAGTAATCAGGCAGGAATCTGACAGGTAACTGGCAACGGGACCTGAGGGCTGAAGCACAGGTGAGACACAGGTGCAAACAACATTGCTCGGGCACCTCCATTTTGGAGGAGGTGCCTTATATATGATGAAGTCCTCCGGCCATTGGCCGGGGACTCCTTAGGACGGCGCGCGCGGCCCCTTTAAGAGGAGGGGAGCGCGCGCGCGCGCGCCCTAAGCACAGGGGCCGGGAAGGAGCGCGCGCTGAGAGCAGAGCGGGAGGAGGACGCCGGGAAGGAGCGCGCGCTGACAGCAGAGCGGGAGAGGGACGCCGGGCACGGGGCAGAGCGGTGAGGGGAGCAACGTCCCTGCCTAGCAGAGGGCAGGGACGCCGGCACTACAGTACCCCCCCCTTTAGGCCCCCCCTTTTTTAGGCCAGACAGAAATTTAGCTAGGATGAGAGGGGCATGGATGTTCTCCCGGGGCTCCCACGTTCTCTCCTCAGGACCAAACCCCTTCCAATCTACCAGAAAAAAGGTCTTTCCTCTTACCCTTTTGGTGGCAAGAATGTTCTCTACCTCAAACTCGTCCTCAGCAGAAACCGGAGCAGGAGGCGTACCTGTAGACTTGGAAAAAGAGTTAAGCACCACAGGTTTGAGGAGAGATACATGGAAGGAGTTAGGGATCCGTAAGTTGGCCGGGAGTTTCAATTTATAGGCCACCGGGTTGATCTGACTGGTGACCTCCAGAGGTCCGATGAACCGAGGCCCTAACTTGTAAGAGGGTATCTTGAGTCGAACATATTTAGATGAGAGCCAGACCTTATCTCCTGGACGAAATTGAGGAGGATCCAGGCGTTTTTTGTCAGCGTGTCTTTTCATCCGCTCGGACGACTGAAGGAGTGCGGATCGGGTACTCTCCCAAATGGAGGAAAATTTGCTAACGAGAGATTCCGCAGCCGGGTTGTCCACCGAGGTGGAGACAGGAAAAGGAATCCGAGGATGCTGACCAAAGACTACAAAAAACGGGGATTTGGAGGAGGATTCGCTCTCGTGATTATTGTAAGAGAACTCGGCCCATGGTAGGAGATCCACCCAGTCAGAATGGTGGGCATTAACGAAGTGCCGGAGGTAACTGGTCAGGTTCTGATTGATCCGCTCCACTTGACCATTGGACTGTGGGTGGTAAGCGGAAGAGAAGTCCAGGGTGACGTCTAGTAGTTTACAAGTGGCTCTCCAGAAGCGTGAGGTGAACTGTACCCCACGATCCGACACGATGTGGAGGGGCAGGCCATGAAGACGGAAGATGTGACGAATAAAGTCTCTAGCTAGCTCGGGTGCAGACGGGAGGCCTGGCAGGGGAACGAAATGAGCCATCTTGGAGAAGCGGTCAGCGACCACCCAAATGACCGTACAACCGGCAGAGAGTGGGAGGTCAGTTATGAAGTCCATTGCAATATGCTGCCAGGGGGCAGCAGGTACTGGGAGCAGAAGGAGGCGACCGGCTGGCAGATGTCTCGGAACCTTGTTGCGGGCGCAGGACACACAGGCAGAAACAAAGTCTATTACATCCTTGTGCAGGGTAGGCCACCAGTAGTGCCGGGAAATAAGCTGGAGGGTCTTCTTCTGACCAGCGTGGCCAGCCAGTTTAGACGAGTGACCCCAGTGAAGGATCTTCTCCCGATCAGGTACTGATACGAACGTCTTTCCGGGAGGGAGACGATTTAGACTCACGGGAGCCACCTGCATTACTCTGGCGGGATCGATGATGTGTTTCGGATCTTCCTCGAGATCAGATACCAGAAACGATCGAGACAAGGCGTCCGCCTTGACGTTTTTGTCAGCCGGGCGAAAATGAAGGACAAAATCAAAACGAGCAAAAAACAAGGACCACCGGGCTTGGCGCGGGTTAAGTCTCTGGGCATGCTGGAGGTAAGCCAAGTTCTTGTGGTCAGTGTAAATTATTACCGGGTGAAGAGCCCCCTCAAGCAGGTAACGCCACTCCTCCAATGCCAGTTTGATGGCCAATAACTCTCGATCTCCTATGGAATAATTGCGCTCTGAGGAGGAGAAGAGTTTAGAGAAGAAGCCGCAAGTTACCATCCTCCCGGAAGAAGATTTTTGAGTAAGTACCGCTCCAGCTCCAGAGGAGGAGGCGTCCACTTCCAGGAAGAACTGCTTGTTGCCGTCCGGGCGATGCAGCACCGGGGCGGAAGAGAAGGCCTGTTTTAAGGAAAGAAAGGCTTCTTCTGCTTCGGGCGGCCACTCTTTGGGATTAGTACCCTTACGGGTGAGCGCGGAAATTGGGGCAGTTCGGGAAGAGAAGTGTGGTATGAAGAGGCGGTAGTAGTTGGCGAAGCCCAGGAACCGCTGAATGGCCTTCAACCCCTCCGGTCGGGGCCATTTCTCGATGGCAGACAGTTTCTCTGGATCCATTCGTAGGCCGGTCTGAGAAATAATGTAGCCCAAAAACGGAAGCGAGGTCTGCTCAAAGAGGCACTTCTCGTATTTAGCGAAGAGGTGATTCTGCCTGAGCCTGAGCAGGACCTGACGAACGTCCCTCCGGTGAGTCTGGAGATCCGGAGAGAAGACCAAGATGTCGTCCAGGTACACCACTACGCAGGAGTAGAGAAGGTCCCGGAAGATGTCATTGACCAACTCTTGAAAGACGGCAGGAGCGTTACAGAGACCAAAGGGCATTACCAGGTATTCATAGTGGCCGTCCCGGGTGTTGAATGCCGTCTTCCATTCATCCCCTTGACGGATACGAACCAGGTTGTACGCCCCACGGAGGTCTAGTTTGGTGAAGATTCTAGCCCCCCTCAGACGATCAAATAATTCTGGAATGAGCGGAAGGGGGTACTTATTCTTCACCGTGATCTGGTTTAGGCCTCTATAGTCTATACAGGGACGGAGAGAGCCGTCCTTCTTTTTGACGAAAAAGAAGCCTGCTCCCGCCGGGGAGGTAGATTTCCGGATGAATCCCCTGGCCAGATTCTCCTCAATATATTCGGACATCGACCGGGTCTCAGCAGCGGATAAAGGATAAATACGCCCACGGGGAGGAGTAGTACCGGGTAACAGGTCGATGGGACAGTCGTATGGTCTATGAGGGGGTAATGTCTCTGCCTCCTTTTTATTAAAGACATCAGCATAAGACCAATAAGGAATTGGAAGTCCAGGTAGATTAGCTGGGATAGGAGAGGGATGGACGGGAACCAGGCAGGTCTTATGACAGTCTTGTCCCCAGCGAAGGACTTCTCCGGTTTGCCAGTCAAGCACGGGTGCATGTTTCTGGAGCCAAGGCAGACCTAGCAAGAGGGCGTGAGAGAGTCCAGGCAGAACATGAAAGGAGATACTTTCAGAATGCAGCATTCCCACCTGCAGAGTAATGGATTCGATGATGAGTTGGATGGGGCGTGGTAAGAGCCCCCCATCCACGGCAGCCACAGACAAGGGTACAGCCAGAGGTTTGGTGGGGATGCGGTATTTCTCTACCAGGGACTGTGAAATAAGATTCCCGGCTGCTCCAGAGTCCAGTTGGGCTAGTTCGAAATAACGGTTCTCCCTGTAGACGATTGAAACTGACAACAGCAGGGATGGAGAGGATTTATTCTTGTCTAGGTGGACCTCTCTGAGCGAACCTAGACACAGGCGTTTCCCGACCTCTCCGGGCAGGCACGGATCCGGTGCTCCTTACTGCCACAGTAGAAGCAGGTCCCCTCGGCACGACGTAAGTCCTGACGGGTCTTGACCATCTTGGTCTGGTCGACCTGCATAGGCTCAGGAGGGTGTACCTGGTTAGAGACAGAAGGAGTGACGGGTTTCTGAAAAGTAGGAGCTAGACGTGGTAACCTCCTCTCACGGGTGACCTCTCTGGCACGCTCCTGGAACCGTAGGTCAATCCGGGTGGCAAGAGTTATTAAGTCATCGAGAGTGGTAGGAATGTCCCGACCGGCAAGTTCATCTTTAATACGGCCGGACAGACCCTCCCAGAAGACGGAAACCAGAGCGTCGTTATCCCAGGCCAGCTCCGAGGCAAGGGTACGGAACCGTATGGCATATTGGCCCACGGTGAGACTCTCCTGACGGAGGCGTAGCAACGATGATGCAGATGAGGTCTTCCGTCCGGGTTCGTCGAAGACTTTCCGGAAAGCCGTGAGAAAAGCAGGCAAGTTGGACACCAGGGGGTCTCCTCTCTCCCATAGAGGATTTAGCCAGGCCAGGGCCTCCCCGGTGAGATGGGACATGATGAAGGCAATTTTGGCCCGGTCGGAGTTAAACTGGTGGGACAAAAGTTCAAAGTGCAGGGTGCACTGATTTAAGAAGCCCCGAGCCTGGACTGAGTCGCCTCCGAAGCGAGGAGGTGCAGAAAGCCGGGGTCCGGGGTAGGATACCATGGTATTAGTGGACAGCGGAGCTGCCGGATTGCAAGATATGGCACTGGCGGAGGTTGTTGGTGGATCAGACAGAGTGTTCAGGCGAGTATTGACATTCCGCAGGTGACCCAGGATGGACTCCTGTTGGGACCTCTGACGGGACAGTTCAAGACAGAGGTCCTAGAGCGAAGGAGCTTGGGTGCCACCGGGTTCCATGGCCCGAGCAAACTGTAACGGGTCTGGGAGGCGGAACCTCTGGGCTACAATACAAGGGGGCGGTCCTTGTAAGGGAGCGGGTGGCGACCAGGCAGGTAGTCACAGGAGGTGACCAGGACAGTCTCTGTGTGTACGGGCAGGAGGACACGGCAAGTGATCAGGGCAGTCTCTGGATAAAGGGGTAGGTACGACCTGTGATGGCTGAACCTCCAGGTAGGCTAGCAAGGCAGATGAAGAATGTGTGCTCCCAGGTGAGCAAGCGAGAGTCTCTGGAATAGCAGGTGGTCACAGCACGTGACGGCGGAGCCTCCAGGTAGGCAAGCAGGCAGGTAACGGAGAAGCGCTCCCAGGTGAACGGGCAAGAGTCTCAGGAATAGCTGGTGGTCACAGCACGTGACAGCGGAGCCTCCGGGCAGGCAAGCAGGCAGGTAGCGGAGAAGCGCTCCCAGGTGAGCGGGCAAGAGTGTGGAGTAGCTGGTGGTCACAGCACGTGACAGCGGAGCCTCCGGGCTGGCAAGCAGGCAGGTAACGGAGAAGCGCTCCCAGGTGAGCGGGCAAGCTGGTCCATAGACAGACTGACCGGAGTTGTAAGGCAGACCGTCGGACCTCAGGCAAGCAGGCAGGTAGCTGAGGTGCGCTCCCAGGTGAGCGGGCAGGCTGGTCCTTAGACAGACTGACAGGAGTAGTAAGGCAGACCGTCGGACCTCAGACTAGCAGACAGGTAGCAAGTAATCAGGCAGGAATCTGACAGGTAACTGGCAGGTAACTGGCAACGGGACCTGAGGGCTGAAGCACAGGTGAGACACATGTGCAAACAACATTGCTCGGGCACCTCCATTTTGGAGGAGGTGCCTTATATATGATGAAGTCCTCCGGCCATTGGCCGGGGACTCCTTAGGACGGCGCGCGCGGCCCCTTTAAGAGGAGGGGAGCGCGCGCGCGCGCGCCCTAAGCACAGGGGCCGGGAAGGAGCGCACGCTGAGAGCAGAGCGGGAGGAGGACGCCGGGAAGGAGCGCGCGCTGACAGCAGAGCGGGAGAGGGACGCCAGGCACGGGGCAGAGCGGTGAGGGGAGCAGCGTCCCTACCTAGCAGAGGGCAGGGACGCCGGCACTACAAGGAGTTAATCTCTCTCGCTAACCGAATAGATTTGCGTCATGCAGAACACAAGTTAGAGCTGGAGGTCCCCAAACCTCAGTGTCGGTTGGCACCATCCTTCTCTAGACCCATTTCCAAACCCGCGACTCCCGACCCGGAGCCTGAGGCTATGGATATATCCCGAACTGAGTCTAGCCCCTCTCGTTCCCGACCTGCACATCTCTTGGAGTACCCCGTTAATAAGGGTTCCAAGCAGTCGGGAAAACGAGTGTGTCTAACCACCGTTGGAGGAGGTGTGTTAGATTCTGGGGATTCTTCCTCCAAATTATTGTATAAGGTGACATTGTTCTTCGGAGCAACCGCGGTTACTGCCAAGGCGTGGGTGGATTCTGGCGCTGATGGCAATTTTTTGTCATCTACGTTTGCCCAGAAGCATGCCATCCCTATAGAGTTACTGCCAAGACCAATGAACATTAGGGTAGTCAATGGTTCACTCCTGGACACGCAAACCTCCCACCAGTCGATTCCCCTCACCATGTCATTTCCTCAGGGTCACCGAGAGGTTATCTCCTTTCTTATTATTCCCAGTGGATTAGATGAGGTGTTATTGGGTCTTCCATGGTTACGTTGTCACACTCCACACATTGACTGGAATATGTGGAGAATTTCTTCCTGGAGTGAGAATTGTGTGTCTCAGTGTATGGCTACAGTCACCCGGAGGGTAGTCTCTGACCCTTCTACCGATGTGGCCCCCGGCACAGATCCTCTGTCTGTCCCCGAGACCCAGGTCTTGTCAGATTATGTCAAAAAGAACCCTCGGGTAGACCTTTTTGTCCCAGTCCATGGATACGGCTGAGGATGATGACAAGTCCAGGCTCACCGTTCCTTCGGGAAGTATGCGGAGGGTGGCTCCAGTGTCCTTAAACCAGGATCCTTCGGGGAGGACGTTCGTTCCCCCTAATCTACAAAATGAGGTGCTCTCCTGGCACATGCCCCTAAGATTGGAGCTCATTTTGAGGTCAAACGTACCACAAAGTTCCTTCACCGTTCCTATTGGTGGCCCCGGTGGCGCCAGGACGTTAAGGAATATGTTCTTGCGTGTGCCTTCTGTGCGAGAGGTAAATCATCCCGTCAAAGTCCGGCTGGCCTTCTCCAACCGTTACCCATGGCGGACTCCACATATCTGACTCCGCTTCTTCTGAATAATTGCCAACATCCACGCGTTCCGGTTCTTATGCCAGTTCCCCCTATGGAACCAGGGGTCAGAGATTTGGCTCTGGAGGCGCGGGAGGTTTGGGACCATAGTCAGGAGGCTATATTGGCCTCCCAGAATCGAATGAGAGAGTCAGCTAACACTCTTCGTCGTCCTGCTCCCGTATTCTATCCGGGTGACAGAGTGTGGCTCACGGCTCGCAATACTAAAGTACGCGGGGAATCTGCTAAGTTTGCCCCCCGCTTTATTGGCCCTTTCAAAATTTTGGCCCAAGTAAACTCTGTAATGTACCGGTTACAGTTACCACCACACCTGAGGAGCCACGACACTTTCCATGTGTCGCTCCTTAAACTCGTTCACCTGACAAAACTCGCTGAACCCCAACCTGCTACAGACACCAGGGGTGATAATCTCGAGGTGCAGGCTATTACGGGGTCTAACATGGTTCGTTGAAAAAAAAAGATTACCCAGTACACTGGAGGGGTCATGGATCGGTGGACCACATTCATGCTCCCCTGCTCTTTGAGGAGAATGAGTGTCAAGTGGAGGGGGATGTTAGAAGGAGGGATAATGTTATGTGTCGGGCATTTGCTGGATTTGAAATGGGTCCAGAACCTTCTGTGGATTCTGTGGTCTCCCATTCCAGTCCAGCTGGGGCTGATGCTGCTCAGCATCGTCGTCATTCCCAACACCTAGCTGGTCCACGAGATGTACAGGTTATCTCTTGGACCTTTGTTCCTAGCAACATGAAGGATAGGTTGCGGAGGGAGACAGGGCTGCTAAAGCCTAAGTCCAGGATTCTCTGTACTGAGCATGCCCGTGACATGGCGGACCGTGATTGGTGGTTTGGGAGTCAGCTGATCCGGTGACCTGGCACCGCCTGATTGGTCGCGGGTGACGTCACCAATGGTGCGACGGTGGGCAGGGCTTAATCTTTATAAAGCCCGCCCACAAACATGGCGGCGTGCTCTGATCATTGAGCTGTGATGGTGTTGTGTGGGCGCTTGGTCTCTTGGGCTCCATGTGTGCTTTAGTTTCTGGCAGGCAGGTTTAGTGGAAATAGGCAGGCTTAGATGAAATAGGCAGGTAGCTTCATTTGACAGTCTGGCTCCGACAAAGGGGTCGCCTTACACCCCGAGCAGTCTGCAGACACCCTATTCCCGGTACCACCTGTAAGCCACGTGGCGAGATACTCCTCAGTCCGGCAGCACGCCGGCTTGGAGCACGTATTCGCCGGCGTGAGTCACACATGCATCCTAGCGCCAACTGTGTAGTCCCTGTGATGCAACAGGACTACAGATACATTATTTATCGCACATATCTCGTGCAGTTAGCGGAGATAGTGCGATTCCCGTTCCGGTGTGCAGTAACACGGAGGGGATTGTTATTTAAGTTGGTTGTTTTACCTTCTCACCCAGAAGGTGTTCAGCCGCAGTCCACCAGGCTGCATCGCGGACCCCGGGTTCAGTTGCTTTCCATTATTTAATAAAGTTGTTTGCAACCGTCCCCTTAACAGTGGGGGCATCATACTTGGCAGGGTGGGGGGATGCAGGGGCATTTAACTGTACGTCTAGAGGGTGCAATGTAGGAATTCACTGTGGGGGGTATCATACTGTGTTTAAGAGGTAGTTTTCTTGGCATCATACTTTATGGGGCCATGAAAGCGGTATCCTAATACTTGGGAACACTTAAGGGCCTCAATAGGAGGAAAATTACTTTATAAGGGCTGCAAAGCAGTGAGGTATACTCTTCTGTGACCCCGCCAAATATTATTTTTTTTCTCTTTTTTGTGTGTGTGGGGGCACAATTATAATTTCTGCTATGGGGCCCCATGATTTCTATGTATAGTTAGGTCCACATATATTTGGACAGAGAAAACATTTTTCTAATTTTGGTTCTAGACATTACCACAATGAATTTTAAACAAAACAATTCAGATGCAGTTGAAGTTCAGACTTTCAGCTTTCATTTGAGGGTATCCACATTAAAATTAGATGAAGGGTTTACGAGTTTCAGCTCCTTAACATGTGCCACCCTGTTTTTAAAGGGACCAAAAGTAATTGGACAATTGACTCCAAGGCTATTTCATGGACAGGTGTGGGCAATCCCTTCGTTATGTCATTCTCAATTAAGCAGATAAAAGGCCTGGAGTTGATTTGAGGTGTGGTGTTATTTGAGGTGTGGTGTTTGCATTTGGAAGGTTTTGCTGTGAAGTAAACATGCGGTCAAAGGAGCTCTCCATGCAGGTGAAACGAGCCATCCTTAAGCTGCAAAAACAGAAAAAACCCATCTGAGAAATTGCTACAACATTAGGAGTGGCAAAATCTACAGTTTGGTACATCCTGAGAAAGAAAGAAAGCACTGGTGAACTCATCAATGCAAAAAGACTTGGGCGCCCACGGAAGACAACAGTGGTGGATGATCGCAGAATAATCTCCATGGTGAAGAGAAACCCCTTCACAACAGCCAACCAAGTGAACAACACTCTCCAGGAGGTAGGCGTATCAATATCCAAATCTACCATAAAGAGAAGACTGCATGAAAGTAAATACAGAGAGTTCACTGCATGGTTCAAGCCACTCATAACCATCAAGAATAAAAACATTAGACTGGACTTAGCTAAAAAACATCTAAAAAAGCCAGCACAGTTCTGGAAGAACATTCTTTGGACAGATGAAACCAAGATCAACCTCTACCAGAATGATGGAAAGTGAAAAGTATGGCGAAGGCGTGGTACAACTCATGATCCAAAGCATACCTCATCATCTGTAAAACACGGCGGAGGCAGTGTGATGGCTTGGGCATGCATGGCTGCCAGTGGCACTGGGTCACTAGTGTTTATTGATGATGTGACACAGGACAGAAGCAGCCGAATGAATTCTGATGTAGTCAGAGCCATACTGTGTGCTCAGATCCAGCCAAATGCAGCCAAACTGATTGGTCGTCGTTTCATACTACAGATAGACAATGACCCAAAACATAAAGCCAAAGCAACCCAGGAGTTTAATAAAGCAAAGAAGTGGAATATTCTTGAATGGCCAAGTCAGTCACCTGATCTCAACCCAATTGAGCATGCACTTCACTTGTTAAAGACTAAACTTCAGACAGAAAGGCCCACAAACAAACAGCAACTGAAAACCACCGCAGTGAAGGCCTGGCAGAGCATCAAAAAGGAGGAAACACAGCGTCTGGTGATGTCCATGAGTTCAAGACTTCAGGCAGTCATTGCCAACAAAGGGTTTTCAACCAAGTACTAGAAATGAACATTTTATTTACAATTATTTAATCTGTCCAATTACTTTTGGTCCCTTTAAAAACAGGGTGGCACATGTTAAGGAGCTGAAACTCCTAAACCCTTCATCCAATTTTAATGTGGATACCCTCAAATGAAAGCTGAAAGTCTGAACTTCAACTGCATCTGAATTGTTTTGTTTAAAATTCATTGTGGTAATGTCTAGAACCAAAATTAGAAAAATGTTGTCTCTGTCCAAATATATATGGACCTAACTGTATGCCCCTACTTGCAACTTCATCTTACTTCAATGAAACAATCTAAAATGTAATACTTGGAACAAGTTGAAGACATTGCAGCACCAGGAAACTGGGATTACCCTGCTAAATTTCAGACTGACAGAAAATATTGATATTTGTAGGAGCATTGGGTATCAGTTAGTAAATCAAGACTTTACATCAAAACAATTATCCTATTTAGGTGCAATACTTCTTGTTACCCCTGATATCTGCAATCAAGTCCATAATTATCCTTAACCTTTTTGTACTTTCCTGCTGGTACTGACAAGGTAGAGCACGTGGTGGTAATATGGACTTTATGGTCGTACACTCCAGAGGCCACCAAGCTTTCTTGATAAAATAAACTATTCAAATGCTGTAGATTTCTAGTTTTATTTTCCAGGCGTTTACAGAGGTAGCG
Source organism: Phyllobates terribilis (assembly GCF_046119375.1). Taxonomy (NCBI): domain Eukaryota; kingdom Metazoa; phylum Chordata; class Amphibia; order Anura; family Dendrobatidae; genus Phyllobates; species Phyllobates terribilis. The sequence continues at coordinate 237,673,287 of NW_027362772.1, forward strand.
CCTTCTCTTAGGATTTTCAGTACGTGTGTGTTTTTTTTTTTTCTACCTTCTGACCTCTAAATATACTAAGTTCTCTTGGGAGGCACAAAAAACAGTTTGTGTTTATCGGAGCAGCTTTTAATTTCCCCTTACATGCAAGCCTCTCCCGTTGCTGAGTTAGCTGGCAGGGAAGTGTATATTTTAAAGTTTTGTTAAATTGCTTTTGCATTATTAAGAACCCCTATCTGGCCAGAGCAGTTCAATTGCAGCCTGACCGCCATCCCTCTGATTACCGAATGAGCTGGATGGAATATTAACAAGGCTGAACCAGTAAATGTCTTTTTCTATATTGTAGTGAATATTTTAAAAAGAGAATCATATGTTTTTTGTTTAAACGTGGAGCCGTGAGATTTTAGTAAAGCATTTTTGACTGGCACATTTCAGTTTTCAGGTGACATTTACATTGCACCCATCTTTCTACTTAAACAAGTTGCCCATTACTTTGACATTGATGCCCTATCCGCCGCCGGCACTGATAACAGCTGATCGGCAGGGGTATCGCATGCGGGACCCTGGCCGATCATACATTGATGCCCTATCCTATGGATAAGGCATCAGTATCAAAGTAGTGGACAATCCCTTTAAGCCCCCATATACATTAGACTAATGTCTACCGAATCTGTCAACATCGATAGGTTCTGCCAACTGTCTAATGCCTATGGGAGCCCCAGACAGTTTATTGTTCGAATTCAGAGAGCCAATCCTATTGTCTCACGGATATAAGCTGCCAGATATTTCTGGCTATGACTCTCTCATAGAGAAAACAGGACTGCTCAGCCGAACGAGCGCTACCATGTCTGACAGAGCCAGCCGCGATGGATACCAGCTGAACGATCAGCCAAAGCATAGTTTGGCCAACTGACACTTAATATGTATGGCAGGCTTAATACCTGTTAACTCTCCTGGCAACATCCAGGAGGTTCCAAAAAAAGGGAAGACCCCCAGAGTCTAGGAGGACTTGTCAAATCTGGGTGTTGATAAGGTCTCCTACAAAACCACACATCACCAACCTCCAGTGTTGCTCTCATACTTATACTGGCTTGCAAAAATATTCACTCCCTTCAGTTTTTACCTATTTTGTTACATTACAACCTGTGTTTAAATATTTTTGCAATCCGATTTGTGTGTGATGCATCAGCACTAAACAGTCTAAGTTGGTCATGTGAAGTGAAAAAAATATAGGCATACATTTAATTTATGGAATCAAATAACTAAAAATTGGCATGTGCATATGTATTCACCACTTTTTCTATGAAGCCCCTAAAAAAGTTCTGATGTAAGCAATTACCTTTATAAATCCCATGCTTAGTCAAAGGAAGGCCAGCTGTGTGCAATCTGTGTCACATGTCTGTCAGTTTATACACTTTACCTTTCCTGAAAGGCCGCAGAGGCTGCAACACTATTAAGCAAGAGGCACCACTAACCAAACACCACCATGAAGACCAAGGAGATATAAACAAGTCAGGGACAAAATTGTTGAGAAGTTCAAGTCAGGGATTGGGTCATAAAAAAATATCCCAATCTCTGATGATCCCCCGGAGCTCCATTAAATCCATTATCATCAAATGGAAAGAACATGGTACAATAACAAACCTGCTAAGAGAAGGCCGCCCAGCAGAACCCTCAGCTCAAGCAAGGAGGGCATTAAACAGAGAGGCAGCACAGAGACCAAAGGTAACCCTGACAGAGCTGCAAAATTCCTAAGCAGAGACTGGAGTACTGTTCATACAACCACAATAAGCCGTACACTCCATAGAGGTGGCCTTTATGGAAGAGTGGGCAGAAAAAAGCCTTTAGTTACATCTAAAAATTGTAAGGATATTTTGAGTTTGCCAAAAGACAAAAGACATGTGGGAGACTCCTCAAATGTATTTAGGAAGGTGTTGTCATCAGATGAGACCAAAATTGAGCTTTTTGGCCACCAACGTAAACACTATGTCTGGTGCCAAACCAACACAGCTCATCACCACAAGAACACCATCCCTACCGTGAAACATGGTGGTGGCAGCATTATGCTGTCGGGACAGGAAAAATGGTATGAGACGAGGGGAAGAGGAATGGTGCAAAATACAGGGATATTCTTGAGCAAAACCTGTTTCAGTCTGTCAGTGATTTGAGATTAGGTAACTAGAAGGAATATAGAGCGCACATAGGGTCTTATCCGAGATAAAAGGAATATTCGTGAAAGATAATTCAAATTCACTCACCTATTAGAGTTGTGTGAGACACAACCACTGTACTTAGCATTGGCAGCTGCTGCAAACCCCAAAGCAATGATCCTTTGTTGGGTGAAGAGAGTGGGGCATCAAAATGCGCTGCTCGCCTGTCAGAATAATGTACCAGAGGAATCCAAGTCGATGTAATGGTGAAATAGACTTTATTTCTACGCGCTTCATGGTGATCACTAGTGTTGAGCCACCCCCGTAGTGTTCGAGTTCGGTTCGGTTCGTCGAACACCCGTGTGTTCGCCGAACTGTTCGTCGAACTGTTCGTCGAACACCTTCGAACACCGTTAAAACCAATGGCAGGCAAACAAAAACACATAGAAACACATAGAAAACACCTTCAAAGGTGTCCAAAAGCTGACAAACTGCTCAGAAGACACAACTAACACATGGAAAAGTGACAAGTACATATAGTCATGCGAAAAGAAAAGAGGTGGAGGAGTAAAAGGAGGGGGAGACACAGATATAGGCATGTCATGCCCTTCTAAAATCCAAAAAGTGAGAAGCCGAGACGGCCAGTCCGCTCCTGCCTGTGCCACCTCCGTGTCGCCGGGTTTGTGCCAGAGCCGCGGTGAACCCTGACGGCCAGCCCCCCTCTCCCAATACTGGTGCCTGTCCGCTGGTGGGTTGAGGGAGCCCCCCTGTGGTGGAGGCAGCTCTAAGCTTTTTAATTTAAATTGTCCCTCTAATTTGAATGAATACACTTTAAATCCATTTACAAGGATCTATTGGAGGGCAAGTCTCATGCCAGCAGCCGCGTAATTCCAGCTCCAGTAGCGTCCACTAAAGCTGCTGCAGTTAAAAAGCTTTTATAAGGATCGAGCTCGGCTGTCCACCGCAAGGCATCCTAGTGCCAGTCCCAGCCCCTATGCCTTGGGGTGCCTCCTGATGCTCTTCACTAAGTATCCCGTGGTCCCGAAGCATTTCCTTTGAAAAAATTAAGTGTCCAAACTACAGGTGGTGTAGCTTGCTTAACAGCCGGGATAATCCGCTGACTAGCAGACACTGCTACTAGGCACAAAGTATTTCCTGGGCTAGATGCAGTTAAAAATTTGTAAGTAGATACTCTCGTTGGATGCTGAGAAAGCATTCCATAGAGTCTCCTGGCACGCCATATATGATTCTCTTAAAAAGCTTGGGGTAGGGGTCTAGGGGACCCTTTTATAGCCAAAATCACGGCCCTGTATCACAATACGTCACCTAGGCTGAAGATAAATGGAACTGTAGCACCGAGGGCTCGGTTGCTACAGACGTATTGCACCTCACCCAGAGGTGTGATATCTCACTCTCAGATAAGGATGGAGTGTGGATCAGGACCCGACACCTGCATGCATTATACCACATTGCCGTGGGGCAGGGCGACCAATATGCCCCTGAGATGGGCACGACAGTCCCTGTCCCTGGCTGGAGTGGGGGGAGGGAACACTGAGGAAGGGGAACCCTGCAGTGCAGGAGCAGGGAGGAAGCAGTTCCTGGGTGCATTGAGAAGGGAGTATAAAAGGTGGGCACCATCTTAGTTCAGTGCAGAGAAGTCTGAGCAGAAGTGGCAGGGAGCAGGGGCTCTGCATGAGCTCTGCTCCGGAGGCGGGCCTAGTAACAGAGGCCCAGGCCTGCAAGAGGGAGAAGGAAGGAAGAGGAGCGGAGAAGGCTCCAGGAACGAGGAATGAAGGGATCCCAGGGGTGCGGACGGGCGAGTCGCCACCGCACGCCCGAATCCACCTGCGTGGAGGGGTCAGGCCAAAGGGGGAGACCGGTCCCCGAACTAGTGGAGGCAGGAAACGACCCTCAGCTAGAAACCGGAGGCTCTGACATTTTATGTGGCGCAGCCCCTTGCTCCACCCGCTAGGAAGGCACCACATAGGGTCAGGGAAACTGGCGCCAAGTTTACCAAGAGGAGGCCCGAGGCAGCCGGACAGAAGTGTTGGTAAGAAAGGCCAGACAAAGGACACACAAAGGGGGTCCTGTGAAGCGCTCCAAAGTTATCTGGGAGTTGTCTGAGCCCCTCACCTGGTGAGCACAGTACGACGTGGGCAGCCGTTACCTGCAGACGTGGTCTGGATAATAAGAACTGTGAGTAAAGGCCCTGAACTGCATCACTGACTCCGTGTCGTTACTGCTGCTGCCCTGCACCATCACCCCCATCCTCCGCATACACTGCCCTGAGGCTATACTCCTCCCGTGGGGAGTTATGCTACGCTCTGCTGCACCCACAACACCAGCCTTAGTGGTCTGCCCTGTAGCGGCGGTTCACTCTGACCGCAATCCACGGGTGGCGTAGTCGGACATTTAAACATCAAAACCACATAAATAGTTCCGCCACTGGTTTGACCGCCCTGAGCCACGGAACCGGATCGCCGCCACGAAGACTACAACCACCAGCATCCACCAAAAAGGGTCCGGCTCCGGGTGTCCCAAGGCCCAGGGGGTGCGTCAGAACATTTTCATCACCTTTCACAATCACCAATGGGACAAGGCAGGGATGTCCTCTGTCCCCTCTCTTATACATCCTAGTGACGGAGCACCTGCTCTCATCAATTCGCCATAACCCCAATATTAGGTGGATTGAGGTGGGAGGCACCGAGTACAAGTGCTCTCTATTTGCTGATGATGTCCTAGTATATATCACTCAATCACATATATCCATCCCTGCTGTTATGGCTGAAATAGATCACTTTGTTACATGGTAAAATTTTAAAATCAATGCAGCGAAGTCTGAGGCCCTCGATGTCTCCCTCCCTAAATCCATATAGGATTCCATCCAGTCCAACTTTCCCTTTGCCTGGCCCTCACAGGGTATCAAATACTTAGGAATTCCTATTCATAGAGACCTCTCCCATCTATGTTATCTTAATTTTGGGCCCTTTATTGAACAATTCCATACAGACCACGGTTGGCAAGTTGGAACTGTGAGATTCACTACGTGCACCACTGGTATTTTGTGGAAAAGCACATGTAAGATTCTGCAACAGTCTCTGCTGATACTCCTGCATGCGTGCATCCCTTTCTATGGCAGGAATAATTTCTGCAAATTTACTTTTGTACCGGGGATCTAACAGTGTGGCAACCCAGTAGTCAGGATTATTTCTAATTCTCACAATTCGAGGGTCATGTTGCAGGTAGTGCAGCAAGAAGGCACTCATGTGTGTTGCGCATCCAGGAGCACCAAGTCCCTGTTGTGTTGGTGGCGAGGTAACAATCATGCTTCCTTCCTCTGTCCTCTCCCCCCAACCTCGCACAACAGAAATGTGATCAAGGTCTCCCTCATCTGATGAGTCTTCCATCAGTTCGTCCTCCACTTCTTCCTGGGCTCCTGCACCTTCCTCACTAGTTTGGCTGCTACCATGCGCTCTGGTAAAATCATCTCCCCCACCCTCACATGCCTGCCGCCCTGGTGCTGCCGACCGTCTGGACCTTGCAGATGTTAGCCCTTCCGCATACAACTCCTCCTCCTCTACTTCCTCCACCTCCTCTTGTGCCACCACCTGACTCCGAATTCTGTTTAACATGTGCTCCAGCATGTAAATCACCGGAATAGTCATGCTGATAATGGCATCGTCAGCACTAAACATCTTCGTCGCCATTTCAAAACTGTGCAGAAGGGTGCATAGGTCCCTGATCTGAGACCACTCCTCCAGCGTGATTTGCCCCACCTCTGAATCTCGTTGGCCCAGGCTATACGTCAGAACGTATTGCACCAGGGCTTGTCGGTGCTGCCACAGTCGCTGCAACATGTGCAGAGTTGAATTCCACTGGGTAGGCACATCGCATTTTAGCCGGTGAAGTGGCAGGCCCAACGACTTCTGTAGAGATGTAAGTCGCTGAGCTGCGGGATGCGAACGGCGGAAGTGAGCACACAGCGACCGTGCCCTCTGCAGAAGGCCATCTAGTCTGGGATAGTGGGCTAAAAATTGCTGGACAACCAGGTTCAACACGTGAGCCATACAAGGCACGTGTGTGACATTGCCCCGGCGAAGGGCCGCACCCAGGTTTGCAGCATTGTCGCACACGGCCTTCCCTGGTTTCAGGTCCAGTGGAGACCACCATTCATGAAATTGGTTCTCCAGAGCTGACCACAACTCCTCAGCTGTGTGACTCACATTTCCCAGACATTTCAATGTAAAAACCGCCTGATGACGTTGAGCCCTACTGCCAGCATAGTAAGGAGGTGTGCAGGATCCCTTCTGCGCAGTTAGAAAGCTTGTGGCATGACCAGACAGGCTTTGGGTGCAGGTGGAAGACCGAGAGGAGGTTGAGGAGGCAGAAGCAGTGGAGGAAAAATGACATAAAGAGGATTGACGCACAACTCGTGGGGACGGCAAGACTTGGACAGCAGCCCCTTGTCCTGCTGTCACCATAGTTACCCAGTGCCCAGTCAGCGACATGTAACGCCCCTGTCCATGCCTACTCGTCCAAGTGTCTGTGGTGAAATGCACCCTGTCACACACAGAGTTTCTCAAAGAAGCGGTGATGTTGTGTGCGACATGCTGGTGGAGCGCAGGCACACCTTTCTTTGAGAAGTAGTGCCGACTGGGCATCTGGTACTGGGGCACTGCGACGGACATAAGGTCTCGAAAATCCTCTGTGTCCACCAGGCGGAAAGGCAGCATTTCTGTAGCCAAGAGCTTGCAGATGGTGAAATTCAACCTCTTAGCTTTCTCATGGCTAGGAGGAAATGGTCTTTTACTTGTCCACATCTGAGGGACCGAGGGCTGGCTATTGTGCTTAGACGGGGTTGATAAGGGTGTCCCCGGCAAACTGCCGGTCTGTGAGGAAGATGCAGGCGGACATGTTAGGTTGCCTTGATCCAAAGGTGGTGCTATCGATGTCGGACAGCGCTCAAGACCATCTGGTGTTACCACCTCCAAAGAAAATGATGACCTGCCAATCACGCTGGCTGTTGCGGGTAAAGAGGTGGCAGGTCTGCGCCCCAAAACAGGTGTGACTGCTGTCCCCCCAGTCACAGAGGATGAAGAGGCCGCGGATGCACAAGATATGGCAGACGGTGGTTGGCCCGGCCGGCTAGACCGCATTGTAGCACACTGAGCTTCCCACTGCAACTTATGCTTCATGTCCATGTGCCGGTTCATGCATGAAGTACTCAAACTATGTATTTTTTGGCCTCTACTTAGCTTTTGCTGACAAATGTTACAGATAACACGAGTTGGGTCATCTTTATCGATCTGAAAAAATGCCCAGGCTATGCAAGGCTTAGCACCCATGCGACCTGAAGAGCCACCACGACTTGTGGTGAGAGGCAGAGTTGTGTTTGAGGATGCAGTTGTTGACGTGCTTCCAGTACTACGTCTCTGTCCAGGAAGGCGCAACCTGACCTCGTCGTCACTAGCATCTTCCTCCACCTCCTCTGATGACCTCATCTCTTGGCTGACTGTGGGTTGACAGTAAGTGGGATCTCCGACCTCATCATCATCACCCTGTGCGTTATCACACCCGTCGTCCTCAGAGCCAACCTGTTCCTGCCCTGACAAAAAACTAAAGTTGTCGCTCCAATCAGGTATTTGAGTCTTATCATCGTCTTCCTCATTGTCTCCACCAACAGGAGTTACAGTTTGGGAATGAGGGTCTACATTATGGTCAGAACCTTCTGCGTCTGGTCCTGGATCCGACTCATAAAGATTCTGGGCATCAGTGCAGATCATTTCCTCGTCTGGATTCACAGAAGCGCTGGAGTCGACCTCTGATTCCCAGGCTATAGTATGAGTAAACAGCTCTGCAGACTCAACCATCTGTTCTACCTCATACTCAGACGGGCAGCTGGAGATTTGGGAGCTGTGAGGAAGCAAGTGCGATTTGGGTGACACCTTTGAGGACTGGAGTATTTGTGATGTTGAAGTTGATGTGGAGGAGAGCCCACTTAAAGGAGCACTTGATATCCGTTGAAGCACCTGCTGTTTTTGTGCCTCATCTGGAATTTGTAGCGATTGGCGTGGCCGTAAGAAAGGGATCTTATCACATTGTCCGCTAAAAGAAGTAGACATTTTAGTTTGGCTGGAAGATGGTCTTTCTTCTGCACCTACCCCACGGACACAACCTTTTTTCCCCTTCCCAACACGCCTATTCCCCTTTCCACCAGCAGCAGGCCTTTTTCCACTCATTTTGGTGGTTAACTAATTCACAACTCTGGAGTTGTTTGCACAAAAAAACAATGGATGGTAACCGAGCAGAGCTGAGTGGCCAAACTGTGGTATTAGGCCAAAACTATTGGCTGGGTTAGATGCAGAAAAAAATTATTTTTAATTTGCAACCTGATGGAGGTCAGTATAGATGGACTAATAGACCAAGTCCCACACACCGCTAGAAGCCCAAATATTTTTTCAGAGCTAGATGCAGAAAATTTTTTTATTCAATTTGCAACCTGATGGAGGTCAGTATAGATGGACTAATAGACCAAGTCCCACACACTGCTAGAAGCCCAAATATTTTTTCAGAGCTAGATGCAGAAAAAAATTATTTTTAATTTGCAACCTGATGGAGGTCAGTATAGATGGACTAATAGACCAAGTCCCACACACCGCTAGAAGCCCAAATATTTTTTCAGAGCTAGATGCAGAAAAAAATTATATTCAATTTGCAACCTGCTGGAGGTCAGTATAGAAGGACTAATAGAACAAGTCCCACACACTGCTAGAAGCCCAAATATTTTTTCAGAGCTAAATGAAGAAAAAAAATATTTTTAATTTGCAACCTGATGGAGGTCAGTATAGATGGACTAATAGACCAAGTCCCACACACTGCTAGAAGCCCAAATATTTTTTCAGAGCTAGATGCAGAAAAAAATTATTTTTAATTTGCAACCTGATGGAGGTCAGTATAGATGGACTAATAGACCAAGTCCCACACACCGCTAGAAGCCCAAATATTTTTTCAGAGCTAGATGCAGAAAAAAATTATATTCAATTTGCAACCTGCTGGACGTCAGTATAGAAGGACTAATAGAACAAGTCCCACACACTGCTAGAAGCCCAAATATTTTTTCAGAGCTAAATGAAGAAAAAAATTATTTTTAATTTGCAACCTGATGGAGGTCAGTATGGATGTACTAATAGACCAAGTCCCACACACTGCTAGAAGCCCAAATATTTTTTCAGAGCTAGATGCAGAAAAAAATTATTTTTAATTTGCAACCTGATGGAGGTCAATATAGATGGACTAATAGACCAAGTCCCACACACCGCTAGAAGCCCAAATATTTTTTCAGAGCTAGATGCAGAAAATTTTTTTATTCAATTTGCAACCTGATGGAGGTCAGTATAGATGGACTAATAGACCAAGTCCCACACACTGCTAGAAGCCCAAATATTTTTTCAGAGCTAGATGCAGAAAAAAATTATTTTTAATTTGCAACCTGATGGAGGTCAGTATAGATGGACTAATAGACCAAGTCCCACACACTGCTAGAAGCCCAAATATTTTTTCAGAGCTAGATGCAGAAAAAAATTATTTTTAATTTGCAACCTGATGGAGGTCAGTATAGATGGACTAATAGAACAAGTCCCACACGCTGCTAGAAGCCCAAATATTTTTTCAGAGATAAATGAAGAAAAAAATTATTTTTAATTTGCAACCTGATGGAGGTCAGTATAGATGGACTAATAGACCAAGTCCCACACACTGCTAGAAGCCCAAATATTTTTTCAGAGCTAGATGCAGAAAAAAATTATTTTTAATTTGCAACCTGATGGAGGTCAGTATAGATGGACTAATAGACCAAGTCCCACACACCGCTAGAAGCCCAAATATTTTTTCAGAGCTAGATTCAGAAAAAAATTATATTCAATTTGCAACCTGCTGGAGGTCAGTATAGAAGGACTAATAGAACAAGTCCCACACACTGCTAGAAGCCCAAATATTTTTTCAGAGCTAAATGAAGAAAAAAATTATTTTTAATTTGCAACCTGATGGAGGTCAGTATAGATGGACTAATAGACCAAGTCCCACACACTGCTAGAAGCCCAAATATTTTTTCAGAGCTAGATGCAGAAAAAAATTATATTCAGTTTGCAACCTGATGGAGGTCAGTATAGATGGACTAATAGAATGATGCTATGCCCAAAAGATTTTACTTCACTAGGTGCAGTAAAAAAATTGGTATTCTATACACAGGTGGTATATCTTGCAACACAGATAGGCTACTCCACTGACTAACACACTCTGCAATAGGCCAAAAAGGATTAGCTTTGCTAGATTCAGCCAAATGCTGTGAAAAAAACTTGCACAGCACTGGCACAGACCTGCCTGGCAAAAACTGATAGGAACTGATGTAACCTAGTCCTGAAAAGGACTCCAATTACAATTAGTCTTTACTCCCACAATCTATCTATTTAAGAGCACAGACCTGCCTGATAAAAGTCGTAGGAAATGCTGTAACCTAGTCCTTAAAAGGACTGCAATCACAACTATTCCCTACTCCCAAGCTATCTGTATATTTGTGCGAAAATTGGCTTGAAATTAACAAGGTATAGCGCACACAGCAACAGCGGTGCCGTCTAACACGCAGCTGCAGCAGTGAGAAAATGGTGGCGACGGGGAAAATGGCTTGGTCTTATAGGGCAAGGACATGTGACATACACTGCCAATCACACATGCCCTTGCTTGTGTGAAAAAAAGCACTTCGCTCCGTGTGTGCGCTGCTGATAGGCTGACAGATTGCACCTCCCCACTGCAAATGCGGGAAAGAGAAAAAAAAATGGAGATCTTCATTGTTCCTGCAGAGATCCATCCCCTGCCCCTCCCCCCGCCCCGCTGTACACTCAAACTGCGTATTAACATTAATTTTCATCATTACTGAGAAAAAATCCAGTTATGATTTTGGTGCACGAACAGTTATCGAACATAACCTCGAACAGCCGAATTTTTCTCAAATTGTTCGTGTTCGCCGACCGGCTCGAACACCGCCCAAAACAGCTCGAATTTGAGATTGGCGAACAGTTCGAGTAGAACAACGCTCATCTCTAGTGATCACACCACTTCCTGAGGACAGTCTTCCTTAGACTGTCCTGAGGAAGTGTTGTGATCACCACGAAATGCATAGAAATAAAGTCTATTTCACCATTACATCGACTTGGATTCCTCTGGTACATTATTCTGACAGGCGAGCAGCGCATTTTGATGCTCCACTCTCTTCACCCAACAAAGTGATTTGAGACTGGGACAGAGGTTCACCTTCCAATAAGACAATGGCCAAAGCATACTACTTAAGAAACACTCGATTGGTATAAGGGGAAATATGTAAATGTTTTGGAGTGGCCTAGTCAAAGCCCAGACCTTAATCCAATTGAGAACCTGTGGTCAGACTTTAAGATTGCTGTTCACCAGAGGAAACCATCTAATTTGAGTGTACTATACTGTACTATACTGTTTGATTAATGTACACTCTTGATGCTATGTTACTCAACTGGTGAGCTGTTGAACATGCCAACATGCATGCCCTATCATCAGGTTAGGTGAGAAGACTAGCATAGGCCAGGGAAGAGGTATGTATATCATAACGCCAGAGCACTAAGACATAGGAGGGGCAACGAGAGGCAACAAACTTAACGGTTACAGAGACTTACATGAGGTAATGAGCCTGAAGGTTTCAGCAGTGTCACATTAAGCAACAGCTTGACTTCAACAGAGGGGAACTGTAGGCAATAAATTGACTGACATCTGTGAAACTGACACTCCACTGACACTTGCAAAACTTTACTTTCACTTATAACAGCCTGTTGGAATCCTGTTCAGCAGTTACACCTCCGGACCAGAGTCTCTATCGCTTCCTTAGCAGCTCTGTAAAGTGGCACATAGCGGTAGTCATAACCGAGCTGCTGTCCTGTTTCGCTCTGGCACTTTACAGACAAATGGAGTCCCAGTCACAGTGTGCTGTAGGGGTTCATCACACTCACTGCCTCCTCAGGATCTGCCACACACTATTCAGGGGACACCAAGTTCTTTACAACAGGCAAAAGTTCACTAGGCAGACCAAGTTCATCAGGAGGTGACAGGTAGGATAGGGCACAGCAATTCACATTTCCGTCCTCCATAGTACAACTCCTCTTCAGTTCTGTTGTTAGTTAGTCCTGGACTACCCCATAGCCCACTGATTCTATCAGTCTCAGGGATTTCCCATACACCTCGGCAGTGCACCCGGGACCGGCCATCACCTTCCGTCTATGCGGATCCCTGTCCATCTTCCACTGTACACCAGAGGACACGATGTGTCCGGCAGCCCCTATGCCAGACCTTAGGCTCCTAACGTAACAGGAGCGACCACTTAGGATCCCAGTAATGCCTCTCACTGCCTGGAACAAGCGACACATGCTGCCCCTAGCAGCCCACCGCACCTGAACTTGACCTTCCCTAACACTCCTTGAACTCCACGCTATCAGGAAATGACCCCCTTTTTATTAGTAGTAGTGCCCACGCACTGGGCTAGCTCTATCATTAACTATTTCCTATCTCATATGCTATTGCTAAACCACTTATTGTATGAACCGTACTTATGCTATCCTAAGCTTATCTTGTACTATACTCTACTCACATTATGCATTAAATATCCCTGAGATAGATGATAATAACTTGTTGGTTGGTGGGCATCTGACCACTGGGAAGTGCACAGATAATCAGAACAGGGAACTTTTATCCCCTTTAGAATGTGGTGGCAAAAAAAAGTAGATAATAAGAAAAAATCATACAAAAAAATCAAACATATGATTCACAAATAATAGAGTTTGTAATTTTTTTATTGAGGAAAATGATCCAATATCACATGCCTGTGAGTGGAAAGAGTATGTGTCCTTTTAGGATTAGCAGATAATTTGAAGGTGAAATTAGGTCTAGATTTATCAAATCAATGTTGCCAGAATTCTGGTGTAAATTGCTTTGAAAAGTCACACAACTTTTGCTCAACTCAGAGGGGCATAAAAAAATTCTGTGACTTTTAGAGTTCTTATGCCAGTTTCTCCCAGTTCCAAGCACTTTTTAACATAGCTGGGAGAAAATGGAGTAAAAACACTATAAGTCGCAACATTTTTTCCCTACTCCGATTTGCGTCAAAATTTTGGGACTTTTTGAAAGCAATTTACACCAGAATTCTGGTAGAGACACAGCGGGGGAAGGTTGACGTCACAGCTCATCTAAGTCATGAAAATCTTAGTAAGATTCCTTGCGCACCGGAAGTTCAGAAGATGGCTTCCGGTCATGCGAAGTGCACCTCTGAAGCTGTGAAGCATACACCCGGCTTCACAGACACAGTGACGCTGCCAAAATGAGCAGTGCACAAGATTTGCATGAGCTGGCCATGAGGCCGGTAATGTGCAAATTATGTTATCACGCCCCTATGGGCATGATAACTTGAAAAGAGGACTGACTAGTCTGGGGCAACTCATTCCCCATTGACTATTCAAAGCCCTCATTAGCATAGAAAACGGGGACATTATAAATGCTTTTTTAAAGTATTTATTTAACTGAATTATGCATAACAGGGAGGGTTAGGCAGGGAGTTTAAGCATGCAGAGGTGAATGCTGCTAGGTTGCAGGGCATGGGTGACCTGACAGGTTCCCTTTAAAGTTCTGAAATGACCAAGTCATAGTCCTGCCCTACAGAAAAGTAGTGGAAGGACCTGAAGCGAGCAGTTCATGGGTGAAAAAAAAACATCAACATAGCAGAGGTGAAGCTTTGCATAGAGGAATGGGCTAAAACTCCTCCAAGCCATTTTGTCACTCACAGACATGTCGTATTGGATCATTTTCCTCAATAAAAAAATGCCGAAGATTAAGATTTTTGAATCATTTTTTTTTATTTGGTTCTCTTTATCTACTTTTAGGACTTGTGTGAAAATCTGATTTAGTTATAGGTAAATTGTGTGCAGACATATGGAAAAATCTGGAGGGTTCACAAACTTTCAAGCACCACTGTGTATATATAACACCACACAACGCATGACATAAAATATAACACATAGGCATAGAGTAGCATAAACATGATATTTGCATTGCAATAAAGTCTAGTTTTTATCTTCATTGCAAAAGGGTCAATAGTAACCCGTAGCGAATAATACACTATATATGAGTCCTGGAGAGTTCAGAGCATAACAGAGGGGTTCATGTAGCATCAATTCTTAATTTTGTAAGATGGTTGCAGACTCAATTTTCAACCCTCTTACACGCTGACAGATCCTCTTCAAAATGACACGTTCTTTGAGGTTTTTTTCTTGTTACTACAGTTACGGTTACATACTTCTCAAAAGCACTTTGTTAAATGAAATATACTAGTTTAAAGAACTGAATAAAAGGGATGACAAATGATTTCCGTGAACGATTTTATAGACGGAAAGATACTGTATGCGTAAGTTCCTTAGTAAGACTGAGATTGTAATAGTGTCTTGGCTTTGAAGGGAACTGTCTTGCTCATAGCAACCAATCGCAGAACAGCTTTCACTTCAAAAGCTGCTTCCTAAAAATGAAAACTTTGCTGTGATTGGTTGCTTTGGAAACAAAGAAAATGTTACTGATAAACAATTTTGATTAATCTGTCCATTTTTTTAACCACTTAACAATGAGCTGCATACATATACAATGCCCATTGGGAGTGGGTGATGGTTGTGACTCCTGACAGATGATGGTTGTGTTATTCAGCCATCATCTGCCTCTAGCAGTGGTGAGTGAAGCCAAACTCCATCCACTGCCATTAAACTGTTAAATGCTTTTGTCAGTACGTGGGTCAGGGGATGCACCACAACTTCCACCAACTTGATCACATGGTGGCAAAGGATTGCATTGGCAGCCAGAGGAATTCTGAAGACCCCAGAACCTGCCGTGACAATGCTCCTATGAAGACCAGTCTACCGCTGGCCTTTAAAGGAGACATTGATTTGACCTACATAATGCAATTCAGTTGTTTTGCAGTATATAGTATAGGCAATCAAACGATCAGAGGTTAAAGTCCCCTAAAGGGACTAAAAAAACAGTAAAGTGTAAAAAAAAATGTATTAAACAATGATAAAAAAACATGAAAAATTGAATCACCCCTTTTTATTTCCTATTAAAAATAAATATCAAAAAATAAAAATATTTTGCGTTGCCGTCCCCGTACAAATGTCTGATTTATCAAAATATAAACTTAATTAACCTGATCAGTAAAAGAAAAAAAGAAAAATGACAGAATTGCAATTTTTCGGTTGTTGCAACTCAGAAACAAAATGTAATGAGAAGCAATCAAAACATTGTAGCTACCAAAAAATAGTATCAATAAAAATGTTAGCTCACCGAATAAAAATCATTCCCTCAAACAGCTCCATCAACATAAAAATAAAAAAGTTATGGGTCTTGAAAAATGGCAAAACAAGCTGATTTTTTTTTTTTTTTTTTTTTTTTTTTTAGGAATTTCTGATTTTTTCTTTCATCACTAGAGATGAGCGGTGTTCGACTCGAACTGTTCGCCAATCTCAAATTCGAGCTGTTTTGGGCGGTGTTCGAGCCGTTCGGTGAACACGAACAATTTGAAAAAACTTTGGCTGTTCGAGGTTATGTTTGATAACTGTTCGTGCACCAAAATCATAACTGGATTTTTTCTCAGTAATGCTGAAAATTAATGTTAATACGCAGTTTGAGTGTACAGCGGGGTGGGGGAGGGGCAGGGGATGGATCTCTGCATAAATAATGAAGATCTCCATTTTTTTTTCTCTTTCCCGCATTTACAGTGGAGAGGTGCAATCTGTCAGCCTATCAGCAGCGCACACACGGAGCGAACTGCTTTTTTTCACACAAGCAAGGGCATGTGTCATTGGCAGTGTATGTCACATGCCCTTGCCCTATAAGACCCAGCCATTTTCGACGTAGCCACCATTTTCTCACTGCTGCAGCTGCGTGTTAGACGGCACCGCTGTTGCTGTGTGCGCTATACTTTGTTAATTTCAAGCCAATTTTCGCACAAATCTACAGATAGCTTGGGAGTAGGGAATAGTTGTGATTGCAGTTCTTTTAAGGACTAGGTTACATCATTTTTTATGACTTTTATCAGGCAGGTCTGTGCTCTTAAATAGATAGGTTAGGAGTAAAGACTAATTGTAATTGAAGTCCTTTTGAGGTCTAGGTTACATCAGTTCCTATCAATTTTTGCCAGGCAGGTCTGTGCCAGTGCAGTGCAAGTTTTTTTTCACAGCATTTGGCTAAATATAGCTAAGCAAATCCTTTTTGGCCTCTTGCAGTGTGTGTTAGTCAGTGGAGTAGCCTATCTGTGTTGCAAGCTACACCACTGTGTAGAATACAATTTTTTTTACTACACCTAGCCAAGTGAAACCTTTTGGGCATAGCATCATTCTATAAGTCCATCTATATTAACCTCCGCCAGGTTGCAAATTCAAAATAATTTTGATCTGCATCTAGCTCTGAAAAAAATATTTGGGCTTGTATCAGTGTGTGGGACTTGTTCTATTAGTCCATCTATACTAACCTCCACCAGGTTGCAAATTCAAAATAATTTTTATCTGCATCTAGCTCTGAAAAAATATTTGGGCTTGTAGCAGTGTGTGGGCTTGTTCTATTAGTCCATCTATACTAACCTCCACCAGGTTGCAAATTCAAAATAATTTTTATCTGCATCTAGCTCTGAAAAAATATTTGGGCTTGTAGCAGTGTGTGTGACTTTTTCTATTAGTCCATCTATACTAACCTCCACCAGATTGCAAATTCAAAATAATTTTTATCTGCATCTAGCTCTGAAAAAATATTTGGGCTGGTAGCAGTGTGTGGGACTTGTTCTATTAGTCCATCTATACTAACCTCCACCAGGTTGCAAATTCAAAATAATTTTTATCTGCATCTGGCTCTGAAAAAATATTTGGGCTTGTAGTAGTGTGTGGGACTTGTTCTATTAGTCCATCTATACTAACCTCCACCAGGTTGCAAATTCAAAATAACTTTTATCTGCATATAGCTCTGAAAAAATATTTGGGCTTGTAGCAGTGCGTGGGACTTGTTCTATTAGTCCATCTATACTAACCTCCACCAGGTTGCAAATTAAAAATAATTTTTATCTGCATCTAGCTCTGAAAAAATATTTGGGCTTGTAGCAGTGTGTGGGACTTGTTCTATTAGTCCATCTATACTAACCTCCACCACCTGTGTATGTAATAAAATTATTTTACTGCATCTAACCCAGCCAATACTTTTGGGCTAATACCACAGTTTGGCCACTCAGCTCTGCTCGGTTCCCATCCATTGTTTCTTGTGCAAACAACTCCAGAATTGTCAATTAGTTAACCACCAAAATGAGTGGAAAAAGGCCTGCTGCTGGTGGAAAGGGGAATAGGCGTGTTGGGAACGGGAAAAAAGGTTGTGTCCGTGGAGTAGGTGTTAAAGCAACAGTAACATCTGCAGAAGAAAGACCATCTTCCAGCCAAACTAAGATGTCTACTTCTTTTAGCGAACAATGTGATAAGATCCCTTTCTTACGGCCACGTCGCTACAAATTCCAGATGAGGCACAAAAACAGCAGGTGCTTCAACGGATAGCAAGTGCTCCTTTAAGTGGGCTCTCCTCCACCTCAACTTCAACATCACAAATACTCCAGTCCACAGAGGTGTCACCCCAATCGCACTTGCTTCCTCACAGCTCCCAAGTCTCCAGCTGCCTGTCTGAGTATGGGGTAGAACAGATGGTTGAGTCTGCAGAGATGTTTACTCATACTATAGCCTGGGAATCAGAGGTCGGCTCCAGAGCTTCTGTGAATCCAGACGAGGAAATGATCTGCACTGATGCACAGAATCTTTATGACTCGGATCCAGGAACAGACGCAGAAGGTTCTGACCATAATGTAGACCCTCGTTCCCAAACTGTAACTCCTGTTGGTGGAGACAATGAGGAAGACGATGATGAGACTCAAATACCTGATTGGAGCGACAACTTTAGTTTTTTGTCAGGGCAGGAAGAGGTTGGCTCTGAGGACGACGGGTGTGATAACACACAGGGTGATGATGACGAGGTTGGAGATCCCACTTACTGTCAACCCACAGTCAGCCAGTCGATGAGGTCAGCAGAGGAGGTGGAGGAGGATGCTAGTGACGACGAGGTCAGGTTGCGCCTTCCTGGACAGAGACATAGTACTGGAAGCACGTCAACAACTGCATCCTCAAACACAACTCTGCCTCTGACCACAAGTCGTGGTGGCTCTGACGCGCCCCTGGGCCTGAGTCGCGCAGCGTTGCGCACGCGGGAGCCTACCCGGAGCCGGATCGGATAGGGGTAGTAGTCTCGTGGCGATGACCCGGTCCGTGCCCAGGGAGTCAGACTAAGTGGCGGTATATTAGCAGTAGATGTAGGACGACTACGCCACCCGTTGAATGCAGCTATGGAGCTGCCGCTGCAGGGCAGACCGCTGAGGCCGGTGGAAGGATGGTGCAGCGTGGATGGTATAACCCCCAACGGGAGGGGTATGGCCTTAGGGCAGCCGACGTGGATGATGGGGGTAGTAGGAACCACTCAGAGACGATGCGGTGTAGTTCAGGGTCTTTACTGGTGACAAAGATAGACCCTCCCGGAGTACTGGCTAGCGGTCGGGGCCTGGTCAGTCCTTGAGCAGATGGGATCCCCCTTGGCCAGGCGGAGTTGTAGGCCTCCCCAACTAATTGTACTCTTCTGGCTCCCTTGCTAGAGGCGGGTAAAGGTAGCCCACGTCCCTGAGTGTACCGTGTGGTGCTCACCCGTATGGCCGGTGACTCGGGGCCTTCTAGTGGCTTCCGCTCCACGACAGCGGTGCTGGTCCCACGCGTGTGACCGTGCCTTCGGGTTTCTTGGCCAGAGGACCTGAAATCCCCTGCCGGGCGGTTTCTGCTGCTGGGTCTGGGTTAATCCCCACAGCCTCGGACTCCGGGTCCAGTGGTAACTCTTCAATCAGGGCGAGCTCTTCAGCTGCCAGCCCCTGATTCCTTTTAGCACTGCTCCCACTGAGCTCCTGATCTTTCTTTCCTAAGCTGCTCCTCTTCTTCTCAACTCTTCTCACTAACCCTGCCTCAGCCCCAGCTTTATATAGGGGAAGTTCTTCCCCTCCCAGGACTGGGCAGGAGGTGTGGCATGCATAGGATTCCTGACCAAGAGACCTCCCACCTGCTCTCAGACATAACATTGCTATTACTGTGGAGACCAGACCCCTGGGGTGCCACAGCTCTTCAGGTCGCATGGGTGCTAAGCCTTGCATAGCCTGGACATTTTTTCAGATCGATAAAGATGACCTAACTCGTGTTATCTGTAACATTTGTCAGCAAAAGCTAAGTAGAGGCCAAAAAATACATAGATTGAGTACTTCATGCATGAACCGGCACATGGATATGAAGCATAAGTTTCAGTGGGAAGGTCACTGTGCTACAATGCGGCCTAGCCGGCCGGGCCAACCACCGTCTGCCACATCTTGTGCATCCACGGCCTCTTCATCCTCTGTGACTGAGGGGACAGCAGTCACACCTGTTTTGGGACCCAGACCTGCCACCTCTTTACCCGCAACAGCCAGCATGATTGGCAGGTCATCATTTTCTTTGGAGGTGGAAACACCATCTGGTGTTCAGCGCTGTCTGACATCGATAGCACCACCTTTGGATCATGGCAACCTAACATGTCCGCCTGCATCTTCCTCACCGACCGGCAGTTTACCGGGGACACCCTTCTCAACCCCGACTAATCACAACAGCCAGCCCTCGGTACCTCAGATGTGGACAAGTAAAAGACCATTTCCTCCTAGCCATGAGAAAGCTAAGAGGTTGAATTTCACCATCTGCAAGCTCTTGGCTACAGAAATGCTGCCTTTCCACCTGGTGGACACAGAGAATTTTCGAGACCTTATGTACGTCGCAGTGCCCCAGTACCAGATGCCCAGTTGGCACTACTTCTCAAAGAAAGGTGTGCCTGCGCTCCACCAGCATGTCACGCACAACATCACCGCTTCTTTGAGAAACTCTTTGTGTGACAGGGTGCATTTCACCACAGACACTTGGACGAGTAGGCATGGACAGGGGCGTTACTTGTCGCTGACTGGGCACTGGGTAACTATGGTGACAGCAGGACAAGGGGCTGCTGTCCAAGTCTTGCTGTCCCCACGAGTTGTGCGTCAATCCTCTTTATCTCGAAGTTCCTCCACTGCTTCTGCCTCCTCAACCTCCTTTCGGTCCTCCACCTGCACCCAAAGCCTGTCTGGTCATGCCACAAGCTTTCTAACTGCGCAGAAAGAATCCTGCACACCTCCTTCCTATGCTGGCAGCAGGGCTCAATGTCATCAGGCGGTTTTTACTTTGAAATGTCTGGGAAATGTGAGTCACACAGCTGAGGAGTTGTGGTCAGCTCTGGAGAACCAGTTTCATGAATGGTTGTCTCCACTGGACCTGAAACCAGGGAAGTCCGTGTGCGACAATGCTGCAAACCTGGGTGCGGCCCTTCGCCGGGGCAATGTCACACATGTGCCTTGTATGGCTCACGTGTTGAACCTGGTTGTCCAGCAATTTTTAGCCCTCTATCCCGGACTAGATGGCCTTCTGCAGAGGGCACGGTCGCTGTGTGCTCACTTCCGCCGTTCGCATCCCGCAGCTCAGCGACTTACATCTCTACAGAAGTCGTTGGGCCTGCCACTTCACCGGCTAAAATGCGATGTGCCTACCCGGTGGAATTCAACTCTGCACATGTTGCAACGACTGTGGCAGCACCAACAATCCCTGGTGCAATATGTTCTGACATATAGCCTGGGCCAACGAGAACCAGACGTGGGGCAAATCACGCTGGAGGAGTGGTCTCAGATCAGGGACCTATGCACCCTTCTGCACAGTTTTGAAATGGCGACGAAGATGTTTAGTGCTGACGATGCCATTATCAGCATGACTATTCCGGTGATTTACATGCTGGAGCATATGTTAAACAGAATTTGGAGTCAGGTGGTGGCACAAGAGGAGGTGGAGGAAGTAGAGGAGGAGGAGTTGTATGCGGAAGGGCTAACATCTGCAAGGTCTAGATGGTCGGCAGCACCAAGGCGGCAGGCATGTGAGGGTGGGGGAGATGGTTTTACCAGGGCGCATGGTAGCAGCCAAACTAGTGAGGAAGGTGCAGGAGCCCAGGAAGAAGTGGAGGACGAACTGATGGAAGACTCATCAGATGAGGGAGACCTTGATCACATTTCTGTTGTGCGAGGTTGGGGGGAGAGGGCAGAGGAAGGAAGCATGATTGTTACCTCGCCACCAACACAACAGGGACTTGGTGCTCCTGGATGCGCAAGACACATGAGTGCCTTCTTGCTGCACTACCTGCAACATGACCCTCGAATTGTGAGAATTAGAAATAATCCTGACTACTGGGTTGCCACACTGTTAGATCCCCGGTACAAAAGTAAATTTGCAGAAATTATTCCTGCCATAGAAAGGGATGCACGCATGCAGGAGTATCAGCAGAGACTGTTGCCGAATCTTACATGTGCTTTTCCACAAAACACTAGTGGTGCACGTAGTGAGTCTCACAGTTCCAACTTGCCAACCGTGGGACCGTCGAGTGTTCAGCACTCAAAACGTAACAGAAACACAGTATCTGCTGGTAACATCAATTTTGCAGAATCATTTCACCACTTTTTTAGCCCATCCTTTGCAAGGCCACAGGAGACAAGAAGTCTGACACATAGTCAACGCCTAGAGACGATGGTACAGGAGTATTTCCAAGTAAACATTGAAGCCATGACTGTGTCACTGGACCCTTGCTCTTTTTGGGCTTCCAATCTGGATAAATGGCCGGAGCTCGCCACTTACGCCTTGGAGATCTTGTCATGCCCCGCAGCCAGCGTTCTGTCTGAAGAGTAAAACCTTGATGATTTGTTAAAATCACCTCACCAACTGTTTTAAGCTTTCAAATTACTAATCATGTTTATCTGTATCTTGGCTGGAAAATAATTTGGGCCTTGTAGCAGTGTGCAGTACTGATTCTATTAGGCCATCTATACTAACCTCCACCAGATTTAAAATTACTAATCATATTTATCTGTATCTTGGCTGGAAAATAATTTGGGCCTTGTAGCAGTGTGCAGTACTGATTCTATTAGGCCATCTATACTAAACTCCACCAGATTTAAAATTACTAATCATGTTTATCTGTATCTTGGCTGGAAAATAATTTGGGCCTTGTAGCAGTGTGCAGTACTGATTCTATTAGGCCATCTATACTAAACTCCACCAGATTTAAAATTACTAATCATGTTTATCTGTATCTTGGCTGGAAAATAATTTGGGCCTTGTAGCAGTGTGCAGTGCTGATTCTGTTAGGCCATCTATACTAAACTCCACCAGATTTAAAATTACTAATCATGTTTATCTGTATCTTGGCTGGAAAATAATTTGGGCCTTGTAGCAGTTTGCAGTACTGATTCTATTAGGCCATCTACACTAAGCTCCACCAGCTTTCAAATTAATATTAATTTTTAGCTGCATCTAGCCAGGAAAATAATTGTGGGGCTCCTAGATGCACAAGACACATGAGTGCGTTTTTGCTGCACTACCTGCAACATGACCCTCAGATTGTCAGAATTCGAAATAATCCTGACTACTGGGTTGCCACACTCTTAGATCCCCCACAGTCTTCGATCAACCTTTTCATTTTAATAAAGAACAAAAAAATGGTCATTTTTGAAATTATAAGCATTAGCAGGTTATTAGAGACTGAAATCAAACAGCTTTCAACTCAAAACTTTATTCTAGGTGCTGTTACATTTTCACATAGGACCCCTTGTTCGAAAGGAGCTTCTGAACTCTCTCATCCATTGAATTTGTCAGGTTTTGGATGGTTTCTGCTTCAATTGCTTTGCATGAGGACAGAATACCCTCCCAGAGCTGTTGCTTAGATGTGAACTGCTTCCCGCCATCATAGACACTCCTTTTGATGATGCTCCAGAGGTTCTCAATGGGGTTGAGGTCAGGGGAGCATGGGGGTCGCACCATAAGTTTGTCCCCTTTTATGCCCATATCAGCCAGAGATGCAGATGTGTTATGTGCAGCATGAGACGGTGCATTATCATGCATGAAAATGATCTTGCTGCGGAATACACGGTTCTTCTTCTTGAACCATGGCAGGAAGTGTTGTTTGAGAAACTCCACATACATTATGGAGTTCATCTTTACCACTTCAGTGATCCTAAAGGGGCCGACAATCTCTCTCCCCATGATTCCAGCCAAAAACATTACTCCACCTCCTCCTTGTTGGCGCCGTAGCCGTGTTGAATGGGGTGTCCATCAACCAGCCATCCTCCACTCCATCCATCTGGACCATCGAACGTTGCACGGAACTCATCGGTGAACAAAACAGTTTTGAAGTCAGTCTTCATGTACTGTTTGGCCCACTGGAGCCGTTTCTGCTTGTGTACAGTGGATAGAGGAGGTCGACAGGATGGCTTACTCACAGCTGCAAACCTCTGAAGGACCCTGCATCTTGTTGTTCGGGGGACGTTGGAGGCACCAGCAGCTTCAAAAACTTGTCTGCTGCTATGACAAGGCTTTTTTGCCGCTGCTCTTTTAACCTGACGTAATTGCCTGTAGGAAAGAGTCCTCAATTTTCCCTTATCAGCATGCACACGTGTGTACTGTGAATCAGCTACATACTTCTTGATTGTGCGATGATCAGGATGAAGTGTCTTGGCAATGTTGATTGTAGTCATGCCTTGACCTAAACACTCCACAATTTGTTGCTTCTCAGCAGCTGACACATCCTTTTTCTTTCCCATTTTGGCAGAAAATGTAGGCTGCTTAATAATGTGGGACAGCCTTCTTAAGTAGTCTTGCCTTTCATTGGACACAACTGCCAAACTAATTAGCACAGGTGTCTGCAATTGCTTACAGTGATATAAAGAGCCCTGACACACATCACCGTTTAACTGACAAACAAAAAAATTCTTACCTTATCACTCCTAAACACTTTTTGCATAATAATTTGGAACACAGTGTACATGTGCTTTTCCACAAAACACCAGTGGTTCACGTAGTGAATCTTACAGTTCTAACTTGCCAACCGTGGTCTGTATGGAGTTGTTCAATAAAGGGCCCAAAATTAAGATAACATAGACGGGAGAGGTCTCTATGAATACGAATTCCTTAGTATTTGATAC
Source organism: Phyllobates terribilis (assembly GCF_046119375.1). Classification (NCBI taxonomy): domain Eukaryota; kingdom Metazoa; phylum Chordata; class Amphibia; order Anura; family Dendrobatidae; genus Phyllobates; species Phyllobates terribilis. The sequence goes on from NW_027362772.1 coordinate 237,697,659, forward strand.
CCTGTGAGGGCCAGGCAAAGGGAAAGTTGGACTGGATGGAATCCTGTATGGTTTTGTCGAGGGAGACATCGAGGGCCTCAGACTTCGCTGCATTGATTTTAAAATTTGACCATGTAACAAAGTGATCTATTTCAGCCATAACAGCAGGGATGGATATATGTGATTGAGTGATATAAACTAGGACATCATCAGCAAATGCAGAGCACTTGTACTCGGTGCCTCCCACCTCAATCCACCTAATATTGGGGTTATGGCGAATTGATGAGAGCAGGTGCTCCGTCACTAGGATGTATAAGAGAGGGGACAGAGGACATCCCTGCCTTGTCCCATTGGTGATTATGAAAGGTGATGAAAATGTTCCATTTATCTTCAGCCTAGGTGACGTATTGCAATACAGGGCCGTGATTTTGCCTATAAAAGGGTCCCCTAGACTCCTACCCCAAGCTTTTTAAGAGAATAATATATGGCGTGCCAGGAGACTCTATGGAATGCTTTCTCAGCATCCTACGAGAGCATCTAATTACAAATTTTTACCTGCATCTAGCCCAGGAAATGCTTTGTGCGTAGTAGCAGTGTCTGCTAGTCAGCGGATTATCCCAGCTGTTAAGCAAGCTACACCACCTGTAGTTTGGACACTTAATTTTTTCAAAGGAAATGGTTCAGGCCCCCGGGACACTCAGTGAAGAGCATCGGGGGAGGCACCCCAAGGCACAGGGGCTGGGACTGGCGGTAGGACGCCTTGCGGTGGACCGCCAAGCTCGATCCTTATAAAAGCTTTCTATCTGCAGCAGCTTTAGTGGACGCTACTGGAGCTGGAATTACCGCGGCTGCTGGCAAAAGACTTGCCCTTCAATAGATCCTTGTAAAAGGATTTAAAGTGTACTCATTCAAATTAGAGAGACAATTTAAATTAAAAAGATTAGACCTGCCTCCAACGCAGGGGGGCTCGCTCGACCCACCAGCGGAAGGCACCAGTATTGGGAGAGGGGGGCTGGCCATCAGGGTCCACCGCGGCTCTGGCACAAACCCGGCGACACGGAGGTCGCATGGGCAGGAACGGGCTGGCCGTGTCGGCTTCGCACTTTTTGGATTTTAGAAGGGCATGACATGCCTATATCTGTGTCTCCCCCTCCTTTTACTCCTCCACCTCTTTTCTTTTCGCATGACTATATGTACTTGTCACTTTTCCATGTGTTAGTTGTGTCGTCTGAGCAGTTTGTCAGCTTTTGGACACCTTTGAAGTGTTTTCTATGTGTTTTCTATGTGTTTCTATGTGTTTTTGTTTGCCTGCCATTGGTTTTAATGGTGTTCGACGGTGTTCGACGAACAGTTCGACTAACAGTTCGGCGAATATACGGGTGTTCGACGAACCGAACCGAACTCGAACACTACGGGGGTGGCTCAACACTATTCATCACTTACATAAAAGCTATCTACCACCATGATCGTGGTTGTCCTGAGGAAGAAGCTTATATACTTCGAAACGCGTTGACTAAATAAACCACTTAAACTCGGATTGGCATCCCTCATCCTTTCTACATGGCAGCGCAGAGTCATCCCATTTGTTTCTCCATTATCTGCACTTTCATCCCCTCGTGGGTCTGCAGCAGCCCAAGCGTTATCAGTGGTTATTCAGGTGAGCAGGGTCGGCTCCAGGTTTTTGTGGGTCCTGGGCGAAGAGTCCCAGTGGGCCCCTTTAACTCATACCACAATTAATGATACACAGATACCGCAGAGAAATATAGATATAGTACAAGGACAAAGATTTGACTTATCACTCGTGTAATGTAAGAAGTATCTATTGTAAATCCTACAATAGCTCAGAAACCGGCAAATCCTCACAGCGCACAGTGCAGACCGGACAATATAGTCCACCAAACAGTATAATAAACACTACATAGCCCTCCATACAGTATTATGGGCCCCATATATTGCTCCATACAGAATAATGGACTCCATATAATGCTCCATACAGAATAATGGACCCCATATAATGCTCCATACAGGACACTGGCCCCCATAAAATGCTCCATGCAGAATACTGGCCCCCATATAACGCTCCATACAGAATACTGGCCTCCATATAATGCTCCATACAGAATACCGGCCCTCTTATAATGCTCCATACAGAATACTGGCCCCCATATAATGCCCCATGTAGGCTGTGCCCCCATATAATGCCCCATGCCGGCTGTGCCCCCATATAATGCCCCATGCCTCCTGGTCCCCCTTATAATGCCCCATTCCTCCTGGGCCCCCATATAATGCCCCATGCCTCCTGGGCCCCCATATAATGCCCCATACCTCCTGGACCCAGTATAATGCCCCATGCCTCTTGTGTCCCCATATAATGCCCCATGCCTCTTGTGTCCCCATATAATGCCCCATGCCTCTTGTGCCCCCATATAATGCCCCATGCAGGTGCCCCATATAATGCCCCATGCAGGTGCCCCATATAATGCTCCATGCATCCATACATAAAAAAAATAAAATAAAATACTCACCTCACCTGCTGCCACTGCTCTCATTGCTGCTGCTGCTCTGCTCTGGGCTCCTCAGCCGCATTGCCATCTTCCCACTCTCTGCGCTGTGACTGCTGAGTAGAGGGCACGGTGGAAAGACGTCATGACGCCCTCTGACCTGAGATGTCACAGTCAGGAGACGAGGAAGAGGCCAGAGCTGTGGGGAACGGGGAGAGGTAAGTATTGTGCTGGGGCCCTGAGCATGCGGGGGAGGGGAGGGTGCTGGCACCACTCTCCTCCGCTCACGGGTCCCATAGTGCGTCGGGGCCCCAGCACTTGCCCGGGTGCGCCAGGTGCTAACGCCGGGTCTGCAGGTGAGTACTATTATGTTATTCTGTCAACAGTGTTACCCAGATAAGATCCTACTTTTGTGCTTTGTGTCTTTCCAGTCCTGCCTTTATTTGGATAAAAAATATCTACAAGTTTAATATTTCCGGAATTCTACAGACCTGGAGAATCATATCCCAGGTCATTTTTATTGCAAAATGAACACCATAAAAACAATACCCAAAAACAATTGCAGAGGTTTTTTTTCACAATTTCACCGCACTTGGAATTTTTTTCCCATTTTCCAGTACACTGTGTGGTAAAATGGATGGCGTCACTCAAAAGGACAACTTGTCTAGCAAAAAACAAGCCCTCACTCATTTGTCAGTAGAAAAATTAAATGTTATAGCTCTTAAAAGAAGGGGATGAAAAAACAAAAGCGCAAAAAAACAATTGCCTGGTCATTAAGGGCCTACATGATTTATACTCCTCAATAATAAAATTGCAACACTAAGAAGAAAAAAAAATGGAATAATTGAGATCACAGGATCGATAGACATGTAAGTAATATTTCAAATGATGAAAAAATGGATTTTTTTTAAAAAAAGTCACAATTTATTCGGTAACAAGTGTGAGAGCCTCGTGCAGAAATACAACGACTGTTTGAGTGCGGTCCATGAAAAAAAACAAACAGCACTCTGACCAATGTTATTCTATAGAGCTGTTACAACAATCATTTTTCACATGGACCAAATGTCCATGTGACAAAAATTGCAGCATACACTATTCTCTTCCATTTTTTGGATGACTCTTGTCCATTGAAGTCTATCAATGCACAAAAAAAATCAAATCCTATCCAGATCAACCATTTAGCATCCAATATTTATAGATACATTGCCATTTTTAACATTGGAAATAGTATTTGGTCTTGTAAAATATAATAAATGGTGATGTATGAAAATGGATGGCATATGGATGACAATACAGATGAAAAATTGTCTGTTTTTTTCTGAATGATAATGGAAAGATTTTTTTATGTGCTCGTGTGTACTTAGTCTTTCAAGCCTTAGCATGCTATCATTGAGGTTATTAATGGTTTACTGCGGAGTGTTCTGCCACTGCTGAATGCACTTGGACACACAAATCATCAAGCTGGGAGCTCTCTTAGCAGCTACCAACCAATGATATCCCAGAGACGATGCAGGCCATGGTAGCACGTTTTGACAATGCAGGCCACTAGGACAGCAACAAGACATTAGGTAGTTATAGAGCATCAGCAAGGTCTCTCCCAGGCAAATATTTCAATGCAGACTGGGGATTCAGGATGTGCTGTTCAACCTCTTTAGAAGATGCACCAAGAAATTGGAAATGTTGAGGACTGTAGGCACAGTGGTCATCCAATAAAACTAAGTGCAGCAGATGAAAGACACAGCATGCTTACTTTTCTTCTAAATTGAAAATGTCCAGCAGTGCCATCAGTTCAGATCTGGCAGCAACCAGTGAGACCTACTTATCTACTGTCCAGAGAAATCTATCCAGAAGTAGTCTTCATGGAAATATTATGACCAGAAAACCATACCCTCAACATGGAAACTAGGCCAAACGATTGAACAATGCATGAAAACATAGAAATTGAGGTACAGAAAAATAGCAGCAGCTTCTCTGAACTGATGAGTCAAAATGTGAAATATTTGGCTGTAACAGAAGACAGTTTGTTTCAAAGGCTGGAGAATGGTACAATAATGAAAGTCTGCAGGCAATAGTAAAGCATGGTGGAGGCTCTTTGAAAGTTAGAGACTGCATTTCAGAAGTGTTGGGAATTTGATTAGTATTAATGGTGAGAAATTTCTCAATACTGAGAAATACAGGCAGATACTGATCCACTATGTAATGCCATCAGGGAAGCATCTGAATGGCTCAAAATTTATTCTGCAGCAGGACAACGACCCCAAACATACAGCCAATGTCATTAAGAGCTATCATCATTGTAAAGGAAATCAAGGAGACCTGGCAGTGATGATACTGCCCCACAGAAGCACGATCTCTACATCATGCAGTCTGCCAAGGATTATATGAAGAAACAGAATAATTTCCGAAAGCGACATCCGCAGACGATCTGTGGTTAATTCTCGAAGATGTTAGCACTCAAAAACGGTATGCAAGTGTATCTAGAAGAATTTATGCTGTTTTGAAGGGGTGTTTTTAAAGGTGGTCCCACCAAATATTGATTTGATTTACATTTCTCTTTTGTTCATTCACATTTAGCTTGCAAGCCCCTGCTCATGGCTATCTACACCGTCAGCAAGATGTACCATCCCTGCCCACAAGAACTTGCCCACGTGTCCTTGGTTAAGTGGACTTTCCCAGTAACTGCGTTGCTGAGGGCACGGCTAATGTTATGGGATACGTGCTCGTGTAATGCGGGGATGGCACACCGGGAGAAATAGTGGCGGCTGGAAATAGAGTACCGAGGGATGGCCGCAGCCATCAGATTGCAAAAAGCTTCCGTCTCCACGAGCCTAAAAGACAACATTTCGAGCGCAAGCAGTCGCGGAATGTGTGAATTTAGCAGTGTGGCTTGTGGGGCGTTGGCTGTGTATTTGCGCTTGTGTTCCAAGGACTGGGGTAGGGACAACTGAACACTGCGCTAGGACAAGGACGTGGACATGCTTGCTGATGGTGCTAGTTGAAAGTGTGCAAAGACACGTGCAGGGCGGGAGGCATATTGGCATGCACCATGGAGAGGGGATTGGCGTGCACGCACAACAGCGGAAGAAACAGTAGTGTCACCCGCAGACACTGTTTCTGGACCCTGGGGTTCGGCCTACTTAGTCAGGTGCTTTGCTGCCATGTGCCTGAAAATGCTGGTCGTGCTCAGGCTGCTAGTTTTGCTACCCCTGCTGATGCTGGCCTGGCAGGTGGTGCAAATGGCCTCTTTGGGGTTATCTGCAGAGTCTTTAAAAACAACCAGACTCGGGAAGACCTAACAGTTTTACTGGCAACTTCCGTCGTGTTGGTGTTACGGGGAACGCTTTCCCGCCTTGTGTCTGCGGCCACCACACTGCTTCTTCCTGCCTGTTGGAAGGCAGAAATGGCTGATTTTGGAACACAGTTATATGTGATATGTCTGACAGAGAACCACGGTTTTAAATAGCAGGCCTGTAATTTACTAATAGTATTCTACACAGAGACCTAGTGTGAATAGCTTGACCGATACACTGCAACAGAATGGGAAAGGAGGCCAATATTTTCCACGTTCAGTTCAAATTTCTGGATTTATGTTGCTGAAATATGGAATAGATCTGGCTGTATTCTGCAGTGCTAACAAGCAAATAGAGCAGAAAAATGGTGTACTCTGGATTGCTTTTTAAGCAAATAACCAGGATTAAGAAAAAAAAAATTTTCCTGACCCCTGATACCTGGGGCTATGTCTACAAATATTTGTAAGAACAGCAGCAGCAGGAATGTGCTATGGATCCTCTTGCACTATATGCACTGCAGTCTGCCACATACACTGCCTGCCTGCCTAACTCCTGCTATCACCTTCACCACTGAATATATGCAGCTGGATTAGTCCTCAGAAGGACTGTTAGTTCAATTGGATATATAGATATATGTTGTGGAATACCTATACTAACTCTAAACAAGCAATTCTCTGACTTAGCAGCACCTCTCTGTACTCTGCTTGATTCTGGGTACACTGTGACGAGCATAGCGGCACCCGGTCTTATATACACCTGATGACGCTGTGCGGCCAGCCAATCACTGTAATGCCCACAACCAACATGGCTACGGCATTACAGTGTGTGGCAAGCAATCCCTGTATGTTCATTGGCTCTCTAAAGAGCGCCAAACATGCAGGGCGGGGACCCGCGTTCCCGCTCGAGCAAACCGGAAGTACTCGCCGAGTACCGAGCAGTGGCGAACACGTTCGCTCATCATTAGTAGTATTAGTAGGAAAATGTATCTGGGAAAACAGACTCTTTTTTTTGGGTCTCGGAGAACTCCTCTCAGTTGAATTTCTTACAATAGTTACTTTATAGCAGCAAATATGAAATGCACTAAATATTTTCTTTTGCGCTCATGTTTATCTTGAGAATATCTTTGTGCTTCACGCCTATTACTAGTCAATTTGTACTGATAAGACAGCATGCATGTGGTAAAAAGAAGAAATGATGTTTGATAAAACGCATTTGTAGTTTTATTACCGTACATGTTATGGAATATTGTATATCTTATTAGATGAAGATAAACTCTTCCTTTAAAAGGCAATTGCATTGTGTGATAGTTTTACATTTTATTACTCACTGCCTCCAAATACCCTAAAGTAAATAGCAGCTTATCTCCTAGAAGGGCTCGCTTATACAATTCTAATGCTAGAAGGAAGCTGAAGGCGAATTGATGAACAGAAATCTGCTATAAAAGAATGCCGTGAAATCTCTGTAAAAGCAGTTCAACACTTAGAGTATAGTTCATTAAAGGACTTTATAGGTATTGGAGCACCATTTAACCATTTATGATGTTGAGACATCATATTTTTTATAAATATTATTTATTTTTGAATGTTCAAAAAGACAATAACATTATAATGTAACCACAGTGATAAGTATCAACATTCGTAGCATAAGACTATACTTTCAGGAAATAATTTATATAGTTTGTAACTTGAGACAACACATTTAACAATAAAACAGTATGTAATAAGCTCATAAGCTCCCTCTAGTGGTGACTGCAGGAAACCAGAATTTGTGATCTGTTTCCATGTCTATGCAGGAGATTTGGTGCTCTGTATCTGTAAAATTAAATGATCATCTTTACGTATAAAGAATGTATATAGAATAAAATTATGCAGTGTTAATGCAGAAATGCAGATGTATTATTAGAATATATGTGGATAATTTATTTTATTATGTACTGTTATGTATTGGTGTTGACTAGAGATGAGCAGATCTTTTGAAATTTGCATTCGCCAACTTTGACAAAATTTCCTGAAAAAATTGATTTGCGGAAAATAAATTTGTGCGAATCTTAATACTGGAAAGCTTGTAAGTGCTTATAAAATACACATGGGAGAGAGAGAACCCTGCTGACCATAAGAGCTTACACTCTACAGGAGAGAGAGAAACAGGACCCTACTGACAATAAGAGCTTACACTCTACAGGAGAGAGAGGACTCTGCTGACTATAGCAGCTTATGCTCTACAAGAGAGAGACAGGACCCTGCTGATCATAAGAGCCTACACTCTACAAGAGAGAGACAAGACCCTGCTGATCACAAGAGCCTACACTCCACAAGAGAGAGACAGGACCCTGCTGATCATAAGAGCTTACACTCTACAAGAGAGAGACTGGACCCTGCTGATCATAAGAGCTTACACTCTACAAGAAGGAGACAGGACCCAGCTGATCATAAGAGCTTACACTCTACAGAAGAGAAAGAGGGGACTCTGATGACCATATGAGTTTACACTCTACAGGAGAAAGAGAGAGGACTCTGCTAACCATATTGTTAAATGCATGCCACTAGGTTCAGATAGGGTGAGACGGGTTTCATGAATTCTTTGGAATCCTGCGGGAACCGTTACTCAGGGCGACCAGAGGCTGCAGCTTCTCTCAGGCACACAATAGATTCAATTGCTGACCAGACACATCTGACAAGAGTCTTTTGCAACAGTTTAACAGTAGAATTTAATCTGAAACACGGGCAGTGCAATTCAGGGATATTACAGCAACAATCATCATTACAGTACAGTCAGAGTTTCTTGAGCAACCGGCTTCAGTAACAATACAGTAGATTCTTACAAGGCACAGTATTACAGTCTCTTCAATAGCATAATTCAGCATTAGATCTCTTAGCAGCACACTTCTATGCATACACAACCACAGAATTTTCCTTCACAAGGACACAATAGTGCACAGCATTCTTTATCCTGCATGGAGATGGAGGGGGGGAGGGTTTGATGAGGGAGATGATCCCTGTGACACAATTCATTCCAGTCCTTATCTTCCTGCCCGATAATACTCTGCACTGTTAGTTCAGCGAGTTTATCTGACCTGTGTTTAGCTTCTCTCCTGACCTGAATCCTGTTCAGTTGCTTTCTGTCAGATACAGATAACATACCACCTCTCTCTTCAGCTTCAGCCAGAATACAATAACAAGTTCCCCACAATCCCCTTGGGGCTCTGCTAAAACCCTCCCTGTCTTCTGTGACTGTGTTAACCCCTCTAGTTGCTGGATGCTTCTGAAGCACAATACTTCCTGCCTCTTGTGACTGTGTTAACTCTTATAGTTGCTGGATGCTTTTGAAGCAATAGCACTACTTCTGCATGTCACAATATGAGCTTACACTCTACAGGAGAAAGAGAAAGGACTCTGCTAACCATATGAGCTTACACTCTACAGGAGAAAGAGAAAGGACTCTGCTAACCATATGAGCTTACACTCTACAGGACAAAGAGAGAGGACTCTGCTGACCATAAGAGCTTACACTCTACAGAAGAAAGATAGAGGACTCTGCTGACCATATGAGCTTACACTCCACAGGAGAAAGAGAGGACTCTGCTGTCCATAAGAGCTTACACTCTGCAGAAGAGAAAGAGAGAGGACTCTGCTGACCATATGAGCTTACATTCTACAGGAGAAAGAGAGAGGACTCTGCTGACCATAAGAGCTTATGTAGCACCCTGAGGATTCGGCTGCTACAGGGGTATTGCACCTCAAGCCAGAGGTGTGATATTCCACTCCCGGGTAAGGATGGAGTGTGGAACTGAGCTCAGTAGGCTGCATGCACTACATACATCCCATTTCCGGGGGACAGATCAACGGTACTCCCACCAGTTTATGTGCAGGTACGATAGTGTCTGTCCCTGGCTGGAGTGGGAGGGGGGTGGAACATCCCAGTAGTGTAGGGGCAGATAGGGGGAGCAGTCTGGGTAAGGCTAGGAGCTCATTGGGTGCTGGTCACCTGAGCTCACACATAGAGGGAGTATATAAGGTGGGAACCATCTTAGATCAGGGTCAGACAGGCAGACAGCTACTAGTCAGTCTGTTGTAGAGGGTCAAGCAGTCCTGAAAGAAGAGAGAGAGGAGTCAGAAGGACCCAGAGGGGAAGAAGAGGGAACCCCAAGAGCCCAAATACAAGCAACAGGGTGAAGGGTTGGCACAAGGGTACCGGATCCCAAGCTGGTGGAGTGCACTAATCCTCAGCCAGAGACCGGAGGTTGTGGGCAGGATATGCCACGACCTCCCACTAAATCCACCCGAAAGGCAGACCAAGCATAGGGTCAGGGAACCCAGAAGAGGTGTACCCACCAAGAGACCCGAGGGAGCCGGACATAGGTGGATCCCTGGTGGGGAAGGCCAGAGAAAAGGAACGTCAGAAAGGGAGCTCAGGATCACGCTCCAGAATTACCTGGGGGTTGGCCGAGTCCAGGACCTGGTGGATGCAGCACGGCTCGGGCGGTCACTCAAGGCCGGAGTGACCAGAACAACAGCAGTAAGTAAAAACCCTGAACTGCACAGCCCGACTCTGAGTCTTAATACCATCCTCACTGCACCACCACAACCACCACCCTCTACAACTGACCCCCTGAGGCTATACCCCTCCCGTTGGGTGCTATACTACCAAAAGCTGCACACACACCACCAGCCTCAGCGGACCCTGCTGCAGCGGCGGCCGTATTGACCGCAAATCAACGGGTGGCGTAGTCGACACTAAAGAACATCCAGCAACATCTGTAGGACTGCCACACACTGAGCTTGACACCCTGGGCACGGACCGGGTCACCGCCACTCGGAGACTACAACCCCCATCTGATCCGGCTCCGGGTATCCCCCAAACAACACTGGCCCAGGGGGCGCGTCAACTTTGGCGTAGTCGGCAGGATCACGTGCCCACAACAACCGGGTACTGCGTGCCTGAAGAAAAGTTCACCGTTACCTCAAAAAGAAGTCTCCCGCCGGTTCCGGAGGGTCCCCGCCAACGGACCCCATCACAGGTCGTTTCCCGCCGGTTGTCCGCCATTTGCAGCTTTTTCCCGCCATCTCCAAAGATTTCCCGCCTTGGAAGAGCGGACGCCATTATGGGCGTGCCAGAGGGTGGCAAAAGGCCACCTCCCATCGTGGGCCAGGTCGAAGAATGGCGCCAAAAGCGGAAACCGTGCCCACCAACAGAGACTTTGATGCTGGAAGTGTCCATCAGCGTGAGAGAACTGCCCCTGGAACTGACAATCACTAAGTTGCCCCGGGACCACCCTCAATGTGGGCGGAGACAGAAGAAAAGAACGAAGATGGGTGCAGCCTGGAGGAGTCTGGAGAGAGCGCACCCGGAGACAAGAAGTCTGAAGAGGACTCCGGAGAAGTCGTACCCGGAGATGGAGGGAGAGACAGGCAGCACCGACCCAGTGGTCAGGAGCCTGCTGCAAGCAACAACGCCACTAGGCTTAGTGGAAATCCTGGCACAGCTCCCCCGAGACCGGGAGTGTGCACAGACCGCGCTGGAGGGCCTCGCACGGAGGATGGCCCAGGTGCAGCAAGACACGCTGACGGAGTGGAGCCGTGAGATGGCCCAGCAGACCGGAACCCGTCAGCGGAGCACGCCACCCGAGACGAGGAGACAGACCGCCTCTGAGGATGGTGCAGGAGGAGTGAAGGCCGGAGACGGCGCCGAGAAGGGAGCTGAACGGACGGAGGCAGGTAAAGGGGACGTCTCTACCCCGAGCCGAGAAACCGCGTGCCTGCCCCAGCTCCCCGTCGCAGAGCCCAAAATTCCCCCTGCCGTGCCCGTCGCTGCATCGTCACCGTGCCGGACTAGGCCTCAAGCAGAAGCCGCGGCCGCGACCCCTGTGACGTCATACGCCTCGACCCTGAGCGCGACCAAACAGGAAATACCATCGGCCTGGTCGCAAGGTCTAGTACCTCCGGGCGCCGCAATTCTAACAGCGCCCCCTACCTCCGCGGAGCCACCGGCCTGGTCGCAGGGCCGAGTAACCCCGGGCGCCGCCGTCCTTACGGTGCCCTTTACCTTTAGGGTGCCCCAAGCCTGGTCGCAAGGCCTGGTCAACCCGGGCGCCGCTACCATCAACGCGCCCTCAACATCTCGAGTGCCGCACCTGGGCGAAGATCTATTTGCCCAGCACACGTGCCCGGATGGGCAGCCCTTTGTGTGGCCACCGGAGTTTTACCATCCCCGACTCCGAAAAGAAAGACCCCTAGATGAGCCCCTGATTCCGGTTCCGAAGCCCGTCAGGAGAACCCCGCTCCCGCTAGAAGAAGCACAATTCGAGTGGGACCCCACCGGAGGAGATCTCATGGGGTTCACTCAGGAAACGCGGGCAGCCGCAGCAGAGCGAGTGGAGTGCTGCCGCCAGCAGTTGGCAGACTTCGAGCGAGAACGGAGAGAGAGGCGGGTCCGAGAGCAGCGGCTGCAAGAACAGAGCGCAGGGCAGAAGAGCCGGACCAGGAGGAACCCCCGTGCAGCTCATGGTCCCCGTACCACCGGGACTGTGATTAAATTCAACCTGCAGCATGGGTGGGGCTTCATAAGAGACCATCATACCCCCGGCGACGTCTTTGTAACTCGCAGAGACGTAGAAAGCCATCTGCCGGAGGGACACAGAGGTCGTGACCTGTACGTAGGGGACGAGGTCACGTTCACCCGGCACAAGTGTGCCAAAGGACCCTACACCCTCCATGTGCATCGCCTGATGGAGGAGGAGCTGCGGTGTGAGGAGGAGCAAGAGGACCCGGACGGGTCTGAAGATAAAGAAGGAGCAGGAGGACGCCGTCGTTAAAGTACGGTAAAGAGACTGTAAATAGTTACCCGTCGGGGTACAGTGAACTGTTGCTGCTTTAAAAATGTCCCCGTTGGGACAAGAGTAAACTGTTACCCGTATTTCCCTTAATCCAACTGACCGAGGACGGAGAGCGGTCATTCCTTCCTTATACCTGGCCGAGGACTGAGAGCGGCCACTTTCCCCTTGTAAATAGTTGCGCTTTCTAAGGCGCCCCCTACCGGTTTTATAGGAAACTGTTGTTTTTATTATAAGAGACTGTCGCACTTTACCCGGTCACAAGTTGCACCGTGGCCGGAGGAACAAGAATGTTATTTATGAAAAGTTTATTGCTGATGATATATATATGATGTTTTCTATGTTTATGTTTTATGCAAAAAAAAAAAAAAATTGTATGTTTTGGATGTTTATTCTCTTACAGCCCGAGGACGTGCTGTGATTTACCAGGGGGGAATGTAGCACCCTGAGGATTCGGCTGCTACAGGGGTATTGCACCTCAAGCCAGAGGTGTGATATTCCACTCCCGGGTAAGGATGGAGTGTGGAACTGAGCTCAGTAGGCTGCATGCACTACATACATCCCATTTCCGGGGGACAGATCAACGGTACTCCCACCAGTTTATGTGCAGGTACGATAGTGTCTGTCCCTGGCTGGAGTGTTAGGGGGGTGGAACATCCCAGTAGTGTAGGGGCAGATAGGGGGAGCAGTCTGGGTAAGGCTAGGAGCTCATTGGGTGCTGGTCACCTGAGCTCACACATAGAGGGAGTATATAAGGTGGGAACCATCTTAGATCAGGGTCAGACAGGCAGACAGCTACTAGTCAGTCTGTTGTAGAGGGTCAAGCAGTCCTGAAAGAAGAGAGAGAGGAGTCAGAAGGACCCAGAGGGGAAGAAGAGGGAACCCCAAGAGCCCAAATACAAGCAACAGGGTGAAGGGTTGGCACAAGGGTACCGGATCCCAAGCTGGTGGAGGGCACTAATCCTCAGCCAGAGACCGGAGGTTGTGGGCAGGATATGCCACGACCTCCCACTAAATCCACCCGAAAGGCAGACCAAGCATAGGGTCAGGGAACCCAGAAGAGGTGTACCCACCAAGAGACCCGAGGGAGCCGGACATAGGTGGATCCCTGGTGGGGAAGGCCAGAGAAAAGGAACGTCAGAAAGGGAGCTCAGGATCACGCTCCAGAATTACCTGGGGGTTGGCCGAGTCCAGGACCTGGTGGATGCAGCACGGCTCGGGCGGTCACTCAAGGCCGGAGTGACCAGAACAACAGCAGTAAGTAAAAACCCTGAACTGCACAGCCCGACTCTGAGTCTTAATACCATCCTCACTGCACCACCACAACCACCACCCTCTACAACTGACCCCCTGAGGCTATACCCCTCCCGTTGGGGGCTATACTACCAGAAGCTGCACACACACCACCAGCCTCAGCGGACCCTGCTGCAGCGGCGGCCGTATTGACCGCAAATCAACGGGTGGCGTAGTCGACACTAAAGAACATCCAGCAACATCTGTAGGACTGCCACACACTGAGCTTGACACCCTGGGCACGGACCGGGTCACCGCCACTCGGAGACTACAACCCCCATCTGATCCGGCTCCGGGTATCCCCCAAACAACACTGGCCCAGGGGGCGCGTCACTTACAGTGTACACTAAATAGAGAGGACTCTTCTGTTCATAAGAGCTTACACTCTACAGGAGAGTGAAAGAGGACCCTGATGATCATAAGAGCTTATACTCTACAGAAGAGAAAGAAGAAAAAGATTCCGCTGACCATAATAGCTTACACTCTAGTCTAGAACTGACAGACTGGTAAGTATTCTATAGGGTGTATGTGTGTGTGTCATGCATTGTGTGTGTCTCATTCATTGTTTGTGTGTATCATGCATTGTGTGTGTCATGTGTCATGCATTGCATGTGAATTATGCATTGTGTGTGTCATGCGTTATATATGTGCATCATATGTATTTTGTGTGTATTTAGTATCCACATTTAGGCTATGTTCACGCATTGCATTTTTGCAGCGTTTTTTTTATGTGATTTTTTAATGCAAATTTTCTGCTACGTTTTACAGTACCAGCGAAGTCTATGAGATTTTAGAAATCTCACGCACACACTTTGTTTTTTTTTCCTGCCTGTTTTGTCAAAGAGCTGTGTTTTATGCAGCATGTCACGTCTTTCAGCGTTTGTGCAGCGCTTTTCAAAGATAGAAAGCAATGGGTAGTGCAAAAACCCACTGAAATTTAATTAGATTATTTTTTTTGCACTAAATTTTATCAACAATGCACAAGACACACATGAACATTGACAAAATCGCAGTAAAAAACCCACAAAAACGCAGCAAAAATACCCCATCAGCCGGTTTAAAGAGGTCGGGAAACAACCGCAGAACGACTTGAATATTGCTGATCACTCTCGTTTAAAGGTCTGAACTTATATTATGTAAATACAACTTAAATATTTCTCTGTGATAATGCAATATGTTAGCATTTAGGCTCCATTTTAAACTTTTGCCCAGGGGGGCCCACTTTGTCTTTAACTGATCCTGTGTACGTCATAATAGATCCCGTCACAAATGTTGTCATGGAGCTCACATCCAAGAGAGTGTTCAGTGATACAGACATGTTAAAGGTGTCAGGTATCTGAAATTGCTTTAAGGAGTTTAGATGTGATATGATGTAAGTTTTACCCTTAAATCCAAGCATATAAATAGTCAGCGCAATACCTATAAAAATGACCAGAGTCCCTCTATAAACAGTGCTAGAGTTTCCCTAGAAAATGCCAGAGTGACCCTCAAACAGTGCAAAAGTATCTCTAAAAAGTACTATTTGTACCCTAGAAACACTGTTTCAGTTCCACCATATACAGCTTCAGATTGTACAAATAATAACTGGCATAGAACCTTCATAATCTGCTCTAGAATGCGTCTATAAACAGTAGAAAGGCTCCTCTTCTAAAAGTTGCTGAAAGCCTCTATGAACATTGCAAGTTTGCTTTTACAAAACAAACTATATTCCCCCCCAACTAACATTACCAGGGTGCCCCAATAAACAGTGCCAGAATGCAAGTTAAAAATAACTGTCCAAGTGAACAGTGCCAGAGTGCTCTTAGAAAACAGTGCCAAAATGTCTCTATAAACAGTGCCAGAATACCTCTATAAACAGTGCTGGAATACTCCTGGAATATAGTTTCAGAATACCTCTATATACAGTGCCAGGGTGTGTGAGATGTGTGTAAATCCATTCTGGTGATGTAGTTGTGTATACTTGTATTCATACCAGTGTAACACTCGTAGAAAATAGATGTTGCTTCTTCACAGTGATGTTATTATCTGGCCACAAGATGCCACTGTTGCCTAAGTATTGTTGAAAGACTGTGTAATGCATATAGAAGTGTCAAAGGAGGGGTTACAGTCTGACCCATGAGACACAGGAAGAGGAAGTGTGGCCATCTAGTGTACTGTCTAGATATGTCCTAAACAGTAAAAGTACCTGCTGGGAAAGGATCCAGCAGCATCAGCATCTGGGAGCATCCCACAGACAGCAGAGTAGCGGCAAATTGGAGCTGAACTTGCTCGTGACCTGAACCTGTCTAGATTTGAGGAGATTTCTGTCAGGAACGCTGTTAAAAGATGATAAAGGTGAAGTGAGAGGTGAAGGACGCCGCTGAGGACTCAAGCCACAAGCATCATTGGTACTGCTCACCGGTTGGAGGGGCCCCGCAGTGAGTAAATTTGCACTCATCACATAACATTTTGGCGCCAAAATATTTAAGGCTTAGATATAGCCTGTAGTTACATAGTTAGGCAAATTGACTGATGTAAAATACATTTATTGATATCTTCATCATTCAGGACTTACGGATCTGCTACCACGTTTTCTGTTTATTTAATAACTAAAAATCCAAATCCACTCTCAGGTGCCGACATGGCCCAAAACGGACTCCGGACCAAAACTTGAATTTCATTCTGTTACAGGAGAAAGTTTCTACGGAGCATTATATTATTGGACAGTTAATTAACTGCGATAGACTTCACTCACGGCTAAACAGCCATCACAGTAATTTTTGTGGTATTTTCTATGCAATTGAGGACGGATTATTCCTCTGAGTTCACTGAAGACATTACGGGAAGGGAAAGGGAGATTTGGTTGGGAAAGTATAGGAAAACGTTGTTAAGTTTGTAAACTCCGTTGTCGCTTTTCTTCATCCGTAATGCCGCCGTGTCCTGAAGGACACCCCTGGTACCCGACTTACAACTGCTCCTAGGAAACCATGTTAGACTGTACCTATAAACAGTGCCAGAGTGCCTAAGTCCAATATATACAATGCAAAATTCAGGACATTTAATCCCATTCCAAGGAATGTCCTCAAAACAGCCATAACTATTACCTAACTGTTGTGCTCCGCTCCCTCCATCACCCCATCAGACCTCCTCACACATCACTAGTTAACACAGAAATAAAAAATAAGCTATGGATCTTAGACTATGGTAACCAAACAAAAGGATTTTTTTTTCAAAAAATGATATTTGTCTGCAAAATGAATAAAACATGCAATAAAAAATATACATTTAGTATAATCAGAATATTCTCACACCTCCGAATAGCATTAACATGTCAAGTTATGCCAAGCAATGATTAAAAAATAATTCAGAATTACTCTTTTTTTGTTCACTCCACTCTGCAAAAAGTGTAGTATAAAGTGATCAAAACATTGTATGTACTACAAAATGGTACCATTAAAAATTATAGCTTGTCACGCAAAAAATAAGCCCTTACACTGTTCAGTTGACTGAAAAATGTAAAGCTACAGCTTTCAGACTATGGAGGAACAATAAGAAAACAATGTTTTTATTGCACAAAAATATTAAAACATAAGTAGAACTATATGAATATTTGATATTGTTGTTATCGTACTGACCCCCAGAATGAAGCATCACATTATTGTGCAGCATGGTGAATAGCATAACATTTAAAAATTAAGATTTTTTTTTCCAGAATTGCTGTTTTTTTCCCATTTTTCACCATAAAGATTTAAAAAGATTAGTTAGGAAGTTATATATAGCACAAAATGATAACACTGACAAATACAACAACTCTCACAAAAAAACAAGCCCTCATATGGCTAGAAAGGACAAAACAAAGTTATAGCTCTTGAAATGCGAAGCTAAAAAGACCGGGAAAAAAATGCTTTGTCCTGTAGGTCTAAGGCTATGTGCACACGATGCAGAAATGAAGCAGAAAATTTCTGCAGCATTTCTGCATCTCCCTGGCAGAAAAAACGCATGCAGATTGTGCATGCGTTTTTCCTGCAGAATACATGCGGATCCACATGCGGATTCACATGCGTTTCTGCATGCAGATTGACAAGCGCTTTCCAGGCGATAGCATCACTTGGAAAGTGCTTGACAACTAGGTCACACTATATAAATCCATGCAAACAGCATGGATTTATACAGTGTGAACCGTAAAAATTAAAACAAATAAAGCTATACTTATAAAGGCCCCAGTGTGTGCTGCAGCGCTCGTTCCTGTCTGGTTCCCGGCTGCCGGCATATCGCGAGACAGTGCGGTGAAGGGCCTGCGGTCACATGACTGTGACGTCACCGCAGGTCCTCAAGCGATGCCGGCATTCAGAGAAAAGCCTTCGGAAAGGTGAGTATAAACTTTATTTGTTATTTTATTCTTTTTTTACAGGTATAATGGTACCCAGGTCTGGATGAGAGTCTCCTCTCCTCCAGAACTGGGTACCATCCGCACATAGAGACGCATAGAAGCCGCTTGTACAAATGTACAGTCGCGGTTTCTATGCGTTTCAATGCAAGTCAATGGCGGGAGTTCCGCTGCGCTTCCGCAAAATTAAATGACATGCTGCAGATTTTTGTACGCAGCATAAACGCTGCGGAAAAATCCACAGCATGTGCATAGAACATGCGGAATCCCCTTGGGGACCATGGGGTGCGGATTACCTAGCGTTTCACAAGCGTTTCCGCTGAGGAAATTCCGCAGCATAAACGCTTGAAAAACGCTACGTGGGCACCCAGCCTAAGAAAGGCCCATCCTGAAGGGTTAACATGTCAAAACAAGTCCCTGCAATGCAATTCTTCCATGTAGAGAGAAACCAGTCAGTGTCGGAGATCAGGGTGGGAGCAACCAGCCCGGGACCTGCTTTCGACTGGTCATCCGAGACACATAAACCTTTGAAAGTAAAACATACATGGCTGCAATTATGCAAAAAATTTTAAGAAAAAAACTACTTTTGTCAATTTATCCAAGGAATCTCATCGTGAGACTCGGCCACTGGCATACACCTAATGGCCACTGGCATACACCTAATGCAGCATAAAGGGGCTCGGTGAAGGTGGTAATGAAGGTTTGCAAGTGTCTGATGGGGTCACACAGCTCATAAAAGGACAGGTGCCGGCCTCATAATCCAGACATACCCTACCTCCATCACTAGAGATCTGATGTGGTAACTGGATCACTTTTCGGGCATGTCTCACTGAATTCTGATTATTATTCACATGCCCTCCATATAAACCCCAGGATTTGGTATTACATCCAATTGGTGATCGAAGTTGATTCTTGTACATGCTGGGATAACACATCCCCAGACTCCACTTCTCTGACCCACTGATCTCCACATCCCAGTAATGTCGCCCCGAGGAAAATTCCTTGCTGCTTACAACCTGATGATATTGAAATCTCTCAGCTGTCTCTGGATGTTTTTGCTTTGTATTGGTCCTCACTGCAGTTTTTAGGTCATCTGATATAAGGTTATTATTAGCTGCCATGTTTACATCCAATAATATGTCTGCAGGACCCTGCGCATAGATTCCTCCCATTCCTGCAGCCATTACCTTCCCCTGAACACCCCCTGTCATGACTATTATATCATCATCCCCATGTTTTATACTTAACAAAGATAAATCTTGTCCGTTCTCTGCCCAGTCATAAACATGTGGAGTTTGCAGCCTCATTTCTTTTGGTTCTGAGGGTTCGATGGTCTGTAGATATGTCATGATATCAGAGAAACCTGCGTGTAACATCCCTGTAATTACATCCACATCTACAGTACAGATCAAAAGTTTGGACACACATTCTCATTTAAAGATTTTTCTGTATTTTCATGACTATGAAAATTGTACATTCACACTGAAGGCATCAAAACTATGAATTAACACATGTGGAATTATATACTTAACAAAAAAGTGTGAAACAACTGAAAATATGTCTTATATTCTAGGTTCTTCAAAGTAGCCACCTTTTGCTTTGATGACCGCTTTGCACACTCTTGGCATTCTCTTAATGAGCTTCAAGAGGTAGTCACCGGAAATGGTTTTCACTTCACAGGTGTGCCCTGTCGGGTTTAATAAGTGGGAATTTCTTGCCTTATAAATGGGGTTGGGACCATCAGTTGTGTTGTGCAGAAGTCTGGTGGATACACAGCTAATAGTCCTACTGAATAAACTGTTAGAATTTGTATTATGGCAAGAAAAAAGCAGCTGCGTAAAGAAAAACGAGTGTCCATCATTACTTTAAGAAATGAAGGTCAGTCAGTGCGAAAAATTGGGAAAACTTTGAAAGTGTCCCCAAGTGCAGTTGCAAAAACCATCAAGCGCTGCAAAGAAACTGGCTCACATGAGGACCGCCCCAGGAAAGGAAGACAAAGAGTCACCTCTGCTTCTGAGGATAAGTTTATCCAAGTCACCAGCCTCAGAAATCGCAGGTTAACAGCAGCTCAGATTAGAGACCAGGTCAATGCCACACAGAGTTCTAGCAGCAGACACATCTCTTCAATAACTGTTAAGAGGAGACTTTGTGCAGCAGGCGTTCATGGTAAAATAGATGCTAGGAAACCACTGCTAAGGACAGGCAACAAGCAGAAGAGACTTGTTTGGGCTAAAGAACACAAGGAATGGACATTAGACCTGTGGAAATCTGTGCTTTGGTCTTATGAGTCCAAATTTGAGATATTTGGCTCCAACCACCGTGTCTTTGTGCGACGCAGAAAAGGTGAACGGATGGACTCTACATGCCTGGTTCCCACCGTGAAGCATGGATGAGGAGGTGTGATGATGTGGGGGTGCTTTGCTGGTGACACTGTTGGGGATTTATTCAAAATTGAAGGCTGAATACTGAAACAGCATGGCTACCACAGCATCTTGCAGCGGCATGCTATTCCATCCGGTTTGCGTTTAGTTGGACCATCATTTATTTTTCAACAAGACAATGACCCCAAACACACCTCCAGGCTGTGTAAGGGCTATTTGACCAAGAAGGAGAGTGATGGGGTGCTACGCCAGATGACCTGGCCTCCACAGTCACCAGACCTGAACCCAATTGAGATGGTTTGGGGTGAGCTGGACCGCAAAGTAAAGGCAAAAGGGCCAACAAGTGCTAAGCATCTCTGGGAACTCCTTCAAGATTGTTGGGAGACCGTTTCCGGTGACTACCTCTGGAAGCTCATCAAGAGAATGCCAAGAGTGTGCAAAGCAGTCAACAAAGCAAAAGGTGGCTACTTTGAAGAACCTAGAATATAAGACATACTTTCAGTTGTTTCACACTTTTTTGTTAAGTATATAATTCCACATGTGTTAATTCATAGTTTTGATGCCTTCAGTGTGAATGTACAATTTTCATAGTCATGAAAATACAGAAAAATCTTTAAATGAGATGGTGTGTCCAAACTTTTGGTCTGTACTGTATATCATGTGTCTTATCATGTCCTGTAAGTCACTGTATTACCTGTACACTTACACTATAGACCATATAGTACAACCCCTGGCAAAAATTATGGAATCACCAGGCTCGGAGGATGTTCATTCAGTTATTTAATGTTGAAAAAAAGCAGATCACAGACATGGCACAAAACTAAAGTCATTTCAAATGGCAGCTTTAGGGCTTTAAGAAACACTAAAAGAAATTAAGATAAAAAATGTGGTACTCAGTAAGAGTAATTTTTTCAGATCAAGCTGAGGGAAAAAATTATCGAATCACTCAATTCTGAGGAAAAAATTATGGAATCATGAAAAACAAACACACAAAAGAACACTCCAATACATCACTAGTATTTTGTTGCACCACCTCTGGCTTTAATAACAGCTTGCAGTCTCTAAGACATGGACTTAATGAGTGAAAAACAGTACTCTTCATCAATCTGGCTCCAACTTTCTCTGATTGCTGTTGCCAGATCAGCTTTGCAGGTTGGAGCCTTGTCATTGACCATTTTCTTCAACTTCCACCAAAGATTTTCAATTGGATTGAGATTCGGACTATTTGCAGGCCATGACATTGACCTTATGTGTTTTCTTTCAAGGAATGTTTTCACAGTTTTTTCTCTATGGCAGGATGCATTATCATCTTGAAAAATGATGTCATCATCCCCAAACATCCATTCAATTGATGGGATAAGAAAACTGTCCAAAATATCAATGTAAACTTGGGCATTTATTGAAGATGTAATGACAGCCATCTCCCCATTGCCTTTACCTGACATGCAGCTCCATATCATCAATGACTGTGGAAATTTGCATGTTCTCTTCATGCTGTCATCTTTATAAATCTCATTGGAACGGCACCAAACAAAAGTTCCAGCATCATCACCTTGCCCAATGCAGATTCGCGATTCATCACTGAATATGACTTTCATCCAGTCATCCACAGTCCATGATTGCTTTTCCTTAGCCCATTGTAACCTTGTTTTTTTCTGTTTAGGTGTTAATGATGGCTTTTGTTTAGCTTTTCTGTATGTAAATCCCATTTCCTTTAGGCAGTTTCTTATAGTTCGGTCACAGACATTGACTCCAGTTTCCTTCCATCCGTTCCTCATTTGTTTTGTTGTGCATTTCCTGTTTTGGAGACTTATTGCTTTAAGTTTCCGGTCTTGAAGCTTTGATGTCTTCCTTGGTCTACCAGTATGTGTATGTTTTACTTTAACAACCTTCCCATGTTGTTTGTATTTGGTCCAGATTTTAGACACAACTGACTGTGAACAACCAACATCTTTTGCAACATTGTGTGATGATTTACCTTCTTTTAAGAGTTTGATAATCCTCTCCTTTGTTTCAATTGACATATCTCGTGTTGGAGCCATGATTCATGTCAGTCCACTTGGTGCAACAGCTCTCCAAGGTGTGATCACTCCTTTTTAGATGCAGACTAACGAGCAGATCTAATTTGATGCAGGTGTTAGTTTTGGAAATGAAAATTTACAGGGTGATTCCATAATTTTTTCCTCAAAATTGAGTGATTCCATAATTTTTTACCTCAACTTGGTCAGAAAAAATGACCCTTACTGAGTACCACATTTTTAATTTTGATTTCTTTTAGTGTTTCGTAAAGCCCTAAAGTTACTATTTGAAATGACTTTAGTTTTGTGCCATGTCTGTGATCTGCTTTTTTGCAACAACATTAAACAACTGAATGAACATCCTCCGAGCCCGGTGATTCCATAATTTTTGTCAGGGGTTGTATTACTTTCGTGTCTGAACCCTCTCCTACGATATCTTTCTATGTTGCTAGGTGGCACCACTCTTGTATTGCGAGCGCTCATGAGGGACACAGGCTTTGTACTGTTTAACTTTACTGTGAATGTAAATTCTGGCATCAGAAAATCGATGTCTTATTGTAAAGTGCTGATTATTTGCTGTAATCAGCTTTCTGCTATGAACTTTTGGTGGAGCCATTCCCTAGTTAAACACCCAGCAGCTAGTTCTAGCTTCTAGTTAGTTACTTCCCTGGTTTGTTGCTTTGTTTAGTCCTGTATCCTGAATATTCTGGTTTCATGATTTTGTCCCTGACCTTGACCTCCTGGTTTAGAATTGGCATCATGACAATTTTCTGCCAATTCGCTCCTCTGGCCAGCAGACACTCTGTGGACGCTCCCAAGGGGCCCTGTATAAATTTAGATCCTTAAACAGGGGTTAAAGGGTTAATGTCAAGATTCCTAGGACCTGTTAAATTACAGTAACTTATGCAAAGTCTGACTATTGAAAACCTTTTTAGTAGCTGCTAGACTTCCACCTACAGTGCGCCATTGCATGATTAGTAGGAATGACACAACATCATTGTTGCGATATGACTCAAGCATGACATTGTCCCGGGCCTACTGTTCAGAAGAGGTTATGGAAATGCTGGCAGCTAGGAGATGGTATTTTTTAATATAGGAGCCTATTGATGATGAATGTCAACAAGTGGTGTTCGCTGAGCATGTAAATCTGAGGTTTCTTTTGGAAACTCTTCCTAATGAAGCTTTAGAAAGGTACTATAGAATTCAGTTTCAAAACAATATATACATTTTGGTAATCTGCTCACATTGAAGGAATTATTCAGGACTATAAAAACATGTCTGATTTCTTTTGTAAAGTGATCGAGGGTGATAGCCATGACCCAACTGCTGCTCCAAAATGCCCTGTCACTTCACAGGAAAATGGTGTCCCAAACCCAATGTGCTGTCAGATATGGAGTTCATCACACTCACTTGTAGGCCACAGGCCTCCGCTTCTTCGAGGCCTCCACCTCCTGGAGCCGCCGGACATAACTCGGGGGACACACAGTTCATAATAACCAACAAAAATTTATTGGACAGTTCAAGTTCATCAGTTTGTAACACACAGTATCAGGCACAACACTTATTTCTTGTTTCCTTAACACAGTACGTTTTCTTTACACAGTACGTTTCCTTAGAACAATACGTTCCCAGCATTACTATCCGTTCCTCCTGGACTATCCCTATGTTTTTTGGTTCGCTCAGCCCCAGGGATTTCTGGTCCAGTCCCGCAGTGCACCTGGGATCTATTACCTTCCCTTCTTGCGGTTCCGCATACATCGTTCCCTGTACATCAGAGGACAAGGCACTCTTCATAGTACCTGTACCGAGCCTTGAGCTCCGGACACTGCAGGAATGTCTGCAAGGGATTCTAGGAAGGCCTCCCACTGCCACGAACGATAGATCCTGTCTGGCACTAGCAGCCCACTGGACTTGAACTTGACCTTGGCTCCTGTACGTCCCTATCTGACTAACTATCTGGAAGTGCCTGCTTTTCACTAGCAGTAGCCCGCTCCCACTGTGGGCTAGTCCAAAACCTTAAATGTATCTTATCCTATGCCTTCAGCTAATTATAGTTACTATCCTATGGCAGTATGTACTAGGCCTATCATCCTTATATTATGTCCTAGATGCTGATTTATATCTTACACTTTCCTGTTCACTACCATATCATCACAATATACACTAAAACAACAGTACATAGTTCACATTTCACATGACACTATATATAAAACGCATGACATTATCTACATGACTCGATTGGTGTCTTCAGGAATACGAACACAGTAGTACAGTCCATCACTCTTACACTTTCATAAACTGCGCCACCCCTGACCATGGGTTGCAACACAGTCCCATTGAAGTGAGCTACATTCTAAGCATTTTTTTTATTTACTAATTTATAACATTTCAGAGCAACTTAAAATAAAAGCTGTGCTTCAGGATATCGGGAACATCTTGATTTAAGTCTACGAAAAATCCAAAGTAAATCTGAACCGGCATTATTATTGTATGGGTGGAAGATGGGTACAGAAAATCAAGTTCACTGGTTGGTCCTATCTATGGACCCCAGTCAGACACTGTCTAAGGACGTTAATAAAAATAAAATAAATGTGGCAACTCTGTAACACAAACTTTGCACATTAGCATGCAACTTCTGTTGTGGCCTTTTCAATGCGGCCGCCGAGCCACACAAACATAATGTGACAATGGTGACCTTTAAGGCCTGATCATCAGTATACATTCTTTATTATAGATATTGAGCTGCTTAAATCTGCAGCATTTAATACGTCTTGGCAGATTTTAGTTGATGTTGAATTATTAAAAAGATGAAAGACATCACTTTGTAACTTTCAGTCTATTACATGCATTGATTTCAAATAATGGAGTGGCCAAGGATTATAATAAAGCAGCATTCATAAAGAGGCCTGATTAATCCTCACAACGGTCCAGCCGGGTTCTGACTCTCTTCTTGCCAATCGGCTCTTACATCTGTAAGGAAAGTTTGGAAGAAATAAGACATTATCATGATTTTTATTATTTTCTAGAATAGAATAGTAAAAGTAATAGTACTGTAGTTGAGGTGCAGTAGTAACGGTAGTGGTATGCAGTACAGAAATAAAGTTTGGACACACCTTCTCATTTAAAGATTTTTCTGTATTTTCTTGACTATGAAAATTGTACATTCACACTGAAGGCATCAAAACTATGAATTAACACATGTGGAATTATATACTTAACAAAAAGTGTGAAACAACTGAAAATATGTCTTATATTCTAGGTTCTTCAAAGTAGCCACCTTTTGCTTTGATGACTGCTTTGCATACTCTTGGCATTCTCTTGATGAGCTTCAAGAGGTAGTCACCGGAAATGGTTTTCACTTCACAGGTGGGGTTGGGACCATCAGTTGTGTTGTGCAGAAGTCTGGTGGATACACAGCTGATAGTCCTACTGAATAGACTGTTAGAATTTGTATTATGGCAAGAAAAAAGCAGCAAAGTAAAGAAAAACGAGTGGCCATCATTACTTTAAGAAATGAAGATCAGTCAGTCTGAAAAATTGGGCAAACTTTGAAAGTGTCCTCAAGTGCAGTTGCAAAAACCATCAAGCACTACAAAGAAACTGGCTCACATGAGTACCGCCCCAGGAAAGGAAGACCAAGAGTCACCTCTGATTCTGAGGATAAGTTTATCTGAGTCATCAGCCTCAGAAATCGCAGGTTAACAGCAGCTCAGATTAGAGACTAGGTCAATGCCACAGAGAATTCTAGCAGCAGACACATCTCTAGAACAGCTGTTAAGAGGAGACTTTGTGCAGCAGGCCTTCATGGTAAAATAGCTGCTAGGAAACCACTGCTAAGGACAGGCAACAAGCAGAAGAGACTTGTTTGGGCTAAAGAACACAAGGAATGGACATTAGACCCCTTGGAAATCTGTGCTTTGGTCTGATGAGTCCAAATTTGAGATATTTGGTTCCAACCACCGTGTCTTGGTGCTACGCAGAAAATGTGAACAAATGGCATCTACATGCCTGGTTCCCACCGTGAAGCATGGAGGAGGAGGTGTTATGGTGTGGGGGTGCTTTGCTGGTGACACTGTTGGGGATTTATTCAAAATTGAAGGCATACTGAACCAGCATGGCTACCACAGCATCTTGCAGCGGCATGCTATTCCATCCGGTTTCCGTTTAGTTGGACCATCATTTATTTTTCAACAGGACAATGACCGCAAACACACCTCCAGGCTGTGTAAGGGCTATTTAACCAAGAGAGAGAGTGATGGGGTGCTACGCCAGATGACCTGGCCTCCACAGTCACCAGACCTGAACCCAATTGAGATGCTTTGGGGTGAGCTGGACTGCAGAGTGAAGGCAAAAGGGCCAACAAGTGCTAAGCGTCTCTGGGAACTCCTTCAAGATTGTTGGAAGACCATTTCCGGTGACTACCTCTTGAAGCTCATCAAGAGAATTCTAAGAGTGTGCAAAGCAGTCATCAAAGCAAAAGGTGGCTACTTTGAAGAACCTAGAATATAAGACATATTTTCAGTTGTTTCACACTTTTTTTGTAAAGTATATAATTCCACATGTGTGAATTCATAATTTTGATGCCTTCAGTGTGAATGTACAATTTTCATAGTCATGAAAATACAGAAAAATCTTTAAATGAGAAGGTGTGTCCAAACTTTTGGTCTGTACTGTATATAGTTACATAGTTACGTAGGTTGAATAGAGACCTCGGTCCATCAAGTTCAACCTTCCTCCCCAAATTGTACATTTTGTCTAATTTAACTGTAACCCACAATGTTATGTGTATCGAGGAAATCGTCCAGCCCTTTTTTGAAAGCTGTTATAGTGTCGGCCATTACTACCTTTTGCGGTAGGGCATTCCAAAATCTGACTGCTCTGACTGTAAAGAACCCTTTCTGGTTTAGCTGCTGGAATCGCCTTTCTTCCACCCGTAATGAGTGCTCCTTGGTCTTTGGTATGGTCTTTGGAAGTGTGGTAGATCGACTCACACAGCTGCACATGGAGGTAGACACAGGTACGCTGTCTGTTTAAATTTCGAGTTGGTTTATTAAAGTGCAGCATAAAGCAACATTAAGTTCATAAAAGAAAACACAGTCCGTTGGGCAAAAACAGGAAAACCAAAACAAAATGGCAGCACAAAGTACACTCTGCACCCCATCTTGACTGAAAAAAAACAGAAATGTAGAAATTTTTGCAAATTTATTAAAAAAGAAAAACTGAAATATCACATGGTCATAAGTATTCAGACCCTTTGCTCAGACACTCATATTTAAGTCACATGCTGTCCATTTCCTTGTGATCCTTCTTGAGATGGTTCTACTCCTTCATTGGAGTCCAGCTGTGTTTAATTAAAGTGATATAACTTGATTTGGAAAGACACACACCTGTCTATATAAGACCTCACAGCTCACAGTGCATGTCAGACCAAATGAGAATCATGAGCTCAAAGAACTGTCCAAGGAGCTCAGAGACAGAATTGTGCCAAGGCACAGATCTGGCCAAGGTTATAAAAGAATTTCTGCATTACTCAAGGTTCCTAAGAGCACAGTGGCCTCCATAATCCTTAAATGGAAGAAGTTTGGGACCACCAGAAGTCTTCCTATACCTGGCCATCCAGTCAAACTGAGCAATCGTGGAAGATGAGCTTTGGTGAGAGAGGTAAAGAAGAACCCCAAGATCACTGTGGCTGAGGTCCAGAGATGCAGTAGGGATATGGGAGAAAGTTCCACAAAGTCAACTATCACTGCAGCCCTCCATCAGTCAGGCCTTTATGGCAGAGTAAAACCAAAGACAAGAAAAATACCCAAATAACTGGAAGTAAATGGATAGATCGCACAGTGCAAAAATAATAATAAATAATAAAGGGTATTTAGTTAACATAATTTTGATCAAAATAATGTAAAAGCTATCCCGCCACGTCACGGCAACCCTTATGGGACAGTCCTAACTCTAATATTAAAAACCTTACCATTTGTCAAGTGACATACATGTGGACAAGGGCAGAGAGACTGGATCCCTAGTATAAGCATAGACCCGAGGCAGAATAAGCGTCACAGCTCAGACAAAGGGCGGCCACACCCTTTTATATGCACTAAAGCACACTGAACTACAAAGAAGTAGCAGAGTAGCCCGACAGAAGCCTCTCCTCAGTGCAGGACATATGAAAGCCCGCATAGAGTTTGCTCAAACTCCCAGAAGGACTCCCAGACTATAAGAAATAAGATTCTCTGGTCTGATAAGACAAAGAGGGAACTTTTTGGTGATGACTCTAAGCAGTATATGTGGAGAAAAACAAGCCCTGCTCATCGCCTGCCCAATACAATTCCAACAGTGAAACATGGTGGTGGCAGCATCATGCTATGGGAGTGTTTTCAGCTGCAGGGACAGGACGACTGGTTGCAATTGAAGGAAACATGAATGTGGCCAAGTACAGAGATATCCTGGATGAAAACCTTTTCCAGAGTGCTCTGGACCTCAGACTTGGCCGAAGGTTCACCTTCCAACAAGACAATGACCCTAAGCACACAGCTAAAATAACAAAGGAGTGGCTTCAGAACAACTCTGTGACCATTCTTGACTGACCCAGCCAGAGCCCTGACCTAAACCCAATTGAGCATCTCTGGAGAGACCTGAAAATGGCTGTCCACCAATGCTCACCATCCAACCTGACGAAACTGAAGAGGATCTTCAAGGAAGAATGGCAGAGGATCCCCAAATCAAGGTGTGAAAAACTTGTTGTATCATTCACAAGAAGACTCGTGGCTGTACTAGCTCAAAGGGGTGCTTCTACTCAATACTGAGCAAAGGGTCTGAATACTTATGACCATGTGATATTTCAGTTTTCTTTTTTAATAAATTTGCAGCAATTTCTACATTTCTGCTTTTTTTTTTCACTCAAGATGGGGTGCAGAGTGTACTTTAATGAGAAAAAGAATGAACTTTTTGGAATTTACCAAATGAATGAAACAAAGAGTGAAAAATTTAAAGGGGTCTGAATACTTTCCGCACCCACTGTACATGTAAATGAGATCCCCTCTGAGGCATCTCTTTTCTAAGCTAAACAAGCTCAACGTTTTCAACCTCTCATCATATAAGAGGCCTTCCATTCCTTGTAATAATCTAGTTGCCCGCCTTTGAACTGACTCTGAATATCCTTTTTAAAATGTGGAGCCCAAAACTCGATCCCATATTCCAGATGTGGCCTCACCAGTGATTTATAAAGGGGTAACAGTACGTTGGGATCTCAGGATTTTATCTCTCTCTTTATACTGTACATCCTAAAATCTTGTTTGCTTTTGCAGCTGCTGCCTGACATTGAGTACTGCTGCTCAGCCTACTTGTAACCAGAATACCCAAGTCCTTCTCCTGTTCTGTAGTTCAGAGTATATTCTCATTTAATGTATATGCAGCAATAAGATTACTCCATCCTAGGTGCATTATTCTACATTTATCTACATTAAACCTCATCTGCCAAGTGTTTGCCCATTCATTCATCTTATCAAGATCGTTCTGCAATATCATAATGTCAAGATCAGATTTTAATATCCTACATAGCTTGGTGTCGTCAGCAAAGACTGACACTTTACTCTCAATCCCATCCCCAAGGTCATTAATAAAGAGGTTAAAAAGAATAGGTCCATGCACAGATCCCTGCGGTCTCCACTGTTGACTATGTCCCATTTAGAGAACGTACCATTTATGATGACCCTTTGTTTCCAATCATTTAGCCAATTCCTTACCCATCTGCATATAGTTTCCCCAAGTCCTTGCCTCTGTAGCTTCAGTATTAGGCTGCTATGTGTACAGTATCAAATGTCTTTGCAAAGTCCAGATAAATCACATCCGCTGCATTACCAACATCCAGATTTGCACTTACCTTCTCATAGAACCCCAACATGTTGGTTAGACATGACCTATTCTTCATGAATCTGTGCTGATTGTCATTTATTATATTATTCTCTGCGATATAACTCTGCAGGTCATCCCTTATGATGCCCTCAAAAACTTTGCACACTACTGATGTCAGACTTACCGGACGGTAGTTACCTAGATCCATCTTCTTACCTTTCTTAAATATCGGTACCACATCGGCCATCCTCCAATCCACCCCTGTTACAAGAGAGTCTAAATAAATGAGATATAGCGGTCTGTCAATTACTGAGCTCAATTCCCTGTGTATCCGTGTATAAAAAATCTTTGATATATAAATGTTCATAGAAACTTTATTGGTTAAAGAGTTTCAGGGTCGTGCCAACCTCTCCATCAGGACAATAACTGATGAACGGAACAGTGCGACCTTGAAACATGCTGCCTTATAAAGTTTCTATGATCATTTACATATCAAAAATGTGATACCTGTGTGGCATGGGAACGTCTATTCTTTAGCTACACGTCTTGTAACAATAAGTTGACTATTACATCAGTTTGCTGTCATATGTGACATCTCGCTGACATGTGACAATCGGCCATGTCTGAGTCTTAGTAGCTCAACTCATGTTCCCTGCATTGGTCACAATCCCTGACCTGGAGGCGAATCTCTCCGCAGACTATCTATGTCATCATCACTTCCTCACTTCTGTCCATATGACAAGATTGGCACCTGACAAACTATTACTATTCTGCAATGATTGTTATTAGTGTGGAACCCCATTTCTAATTCTACTAAACTTATGCTCCATTGATTGTCAATGGGACTGACGGAAATAGCCAAGTATAGCGCTCTACTTTCTCTTCTCCACCGGTCTCATAGACAATGAAAGGAGCAGAGGAGATAACTTGTGATTTTGGGAATAACCTTCAAATGCCATCCCATCCTTTATTTCTTTTTGTGAAAAATTAATCCCTCACACATTTACAAGCTCCTGAGCCCTTGCTCCCAGGACCTGCATGTCTGAAAGGGGTTAATTAAAAGTATGCTACCATATGTTAGCTGTATAGGAAATCATTAAAGATCAGATTGTAGGGTCAGTCTTACCACAGAGCAGGCTAAGTTTCTGTTATCATGTACAATCTGAATTTTTAGAAGTAAAAAAGGGTCATTTTCTGTCCATTTTACTAATGAAAATAGTTCTGTAGACTTATATTCCCCAAATTAACACTAAAGGGGAGCGTACTGCATACAGTCAACACATTGAACTCAATGATGCAACAGTATTCAGTTCCCTTGTAAGCGTCCTTAGTGGTGGTTATGTCGCGCCCCCAGGGCAATGGGGTACTCGGAGTCCGGACCGATTGATGCTGGGGGAAAGGGATATGTCACAGTGGCTGGCCCGGTCCGTGGCCCAGGGCGGTCAACTAAAAGGGGAGAAAGTTTATATGGGGTTTATAGTTCGATCGTGACGCCACCTGTGGCTTCTGGTGATTTGTACCAGCGCTGCTGCAGACCTCTGAGGCAGTTGATAAGGCAGCTTGGATGGAACGGCTCCCCACAGGTGGAGCGGGCCTCAGGGCAGGGTAGAATTAGATGGTGGGTGGTGATGCTGGGACCTGTAGTGCAGGCGGAATGGCGCAGCAGGAGTAACTGACAGAGACAGGGGATTCGCTTCAATACCTTTACTGGTGCGGATGTCAGGTACGGTCGAGGGTACTCAGTAGGATGGGTGCACGTCAGGACTTCTCCCCAGTGAGCGGGTATAAGGCCTCCTGGTCCGTGTCTGCCTCTCTGTATGCTCCTGCCCAGCTTGCAACTGGGCCTAGCTTATGTGTCGTGCTGTTCCTTCACCTGTCGCTTGGTAGTAGGACCTTCTGCTGGCAACCACTATCCCTGGTAACGCTGGGGCCTTCATGGTTCCTGATCCTGTTAAGGGTTTAGCTTCAGGTCGGCCAGGGACTTGTAGTCCTCCTGGTATGCCGGTGATCCCTACTGGGTATAAAGGACCCTGTAGGCGCGGACCCGGTGTCCGGTTTATATATTCGGGGTGAGCCTATGATGCTCCTCTGCCCCCTCAACTCCTCTCTCCTCTCCTCCTTACCGTCGGCCACACTCGGTGCCCTCAGAACTCAGCAGCAGACGTACTGCGTCTTCGCTGCTCTCAGCGTCAGCACGCTGTCTCTCAGACTGAGAGACTGACTGAGACAAACTCTAAACTCTGACTCTGTCTGACTGACTGACTGAACTGCCTGGCTCCACCTTCCATATATATATATCCCTAACGGGCTCCCTCTGGTGGTGTGAGGTGGTAGGGTGGAGGTGTTTGTATGTAGTGAGGGCCTCTTGTGGAGAAGTCCGTCCATGCACCCTGGGTCCTATGGTACCTGTGAACAGCACGGTGCCACAGTTACAGGCAGACATAACTTTAATATTCAACTCATATCTATCCAGAAGACTTGGATCTTTAGTCACTTGACCCTTTCAAGCCCAGAAATCAAGTTTTTAGGTAGCTCCTCTCCAGTCCCCACACAGTCCTGACTTGGTCCAAGTTCTTGTCTCAACAGCATTGACTCCTCCCTGGCTGCTTCCAAGCTTACATGATCTCCACACCCATAGCAGACTCTGCTGGAGCTCATCCCACCAAGGCTGACATAAACAACCCACACAGAACATTACAAACCACCCTCCTCATTGGCCGGCCTCCCTAGTTGCTTGTACTTACAAGTAATCACAGTTTTTAGCCTATTGCCTGCTTAATACCAACTAAGCATTTCCAAACTGCTGTTCCGCCAAAAACTCTCTGGACTTCAGGTCCAGTATTGTAACTCCATGTCTCCAGCCCACCATCAATTCTCACAGGTAAATGTCTGAGCCAACACTGGTTTCCAGCACAATGCTTTCCTCCCAGGTTGTACAGGCTTCAGATCTAATCCTACACGCTAACTACAGCTACAATACCACCCCAAGAGGGCAATTACACTTTTTCCTATTGGTGTCAAATCTCCAAAATCCCAAAAATCCAAGGCACCCATTTGTGTTGTCCTCCAAAATGTTATCTTTATTATGTCACATCATAGGATTAAAAAAAGCCTTGGATTTTTTTGGACTTAGCAGTTTGGCGATATCTAAAAGTGGTACACAGGACGGCACAATTCTGGCACAAAAACTTCCAGTTTTTTCTCCCTCTGACTATTCCTTCTTAGCAGTCCCTTGTGACAGCATGACAGCTCAATCCATTTTTGCCAAGATATACATCTTGACAAAACTAGACTATCACTTGGCCATGGAAAACTGTCAATCCCATGACCAGCCACAGCATCGTTACCCAGCAGTGGAAGCTATACGGGGGAAAAAAAACTTAATTGTATGGTCTGCAAGTATAGTAAGGCTATGTGCCCACGATGCAGAAATGAAGCAGAAAATTTCTGCATCATTTCTGCATCTCCCTGGCAGAAAAAACGCATGCAGATTGTGCATGCGTTTTTCCTGCCAAATACATGCGGATTTGAAGCGTTTTCACATGCGTTTCTGCATGCGGATTGACAAGCGCTTTCCAAGCGATTTTAGCATCACTTGGAAAGTGCTTGACAACTAGGTCACACTATATAAATCCATGCAAACAGCATGGATTTATATAGAGTGACCGTAAGAATGTTTAAAAATAAAAAAATAAACCTATACTTACCCTCCGATGGCCCGGCGTGTGTTGCTGCGCTCGCTCCTGTGTGCCAGCTGATCGCGGGACACTGCACTGAAGGGCCTGCGGTCACATGACTGTGACATCACCGCAGGTCCTACAGTCCTGCCCGCAATCAAAGGGAAGGAGACCGGGTGCCGTCGGAAGGTGAATATAAACTTTATTTTTTATTTTATTCTTTTTTTAACAGGTACAATGGTACCCAGGTCTGGATGAGAGTATCCTCTCCTCCAGAACTGGGTACCATCCGCACATTGAAACGCATATAATCCGTGAGTACAAATGTACTGACACGGATTATATGCGTCTCAATGCAAGTCTATGGCGGCGATTACGCCGCACTTCCGCAAAATTAATGGACATGCTGCGGATTTTTGAGTGCAGCATAAACGCTGTGGAAAAATCCGCAGCATGTGCATAGAACTTGCGGAATCCCCTTGGGGACCATGGGGGGGCGGATTACCTAGCGTTTAACAAGCGTTTATGCTGCAGAAATTCCGCAGCATATACGCTTGAAAAACGCTACGTGAGCACTTAGCCTTATTGTAACACCATTGCCAGCTCACCTGCATGGTTTCCCTTCCCCTCCATGCAGGGATGCTGGCTTACTCACTGCTTCAGGCCCTTGGCATGGTCCCCTTCTGCTGGCATGTCTCCTGCTTGTGCACGCCGCACTTCCTGGCAGCTCGCCTAGTGTGTGCGCAGGACCACTTCTCCACACACGCGCACATAGAAAAATTCCCCCAATGAATAGCTAGGAAGCTATTAGTATAATGAGTTCATCTGCTGGATGGCTCTCAGCCTTTTGCTGAGAGTCATGCAATATAAAAGACTCCCTCTCCCTTAGGGAGTCGCCGAAGCAACAGCTTTCATTAGTATGTAGTCTACCTTACTAGTGAGTTGTTAGGTCCTCTGGTCCTGGTGTGGCCAGAGCCCCGAACATTGTCCCTTGGTCCTGGTGTGGCCAGTCCTGTTCCTGAAGTCCCCTGGTCCCGGTCCGACCAATGCTTGAACATTGTCCCCTGGTCCTGGAGCGGCCAGCCCTGTTCTCAAAGTCCCCTGGTCCTGGTGCAGCCAGTGTCTGAATGATTCCCTATCCAAGTATCCGGATTGCTACAACCTATCCCAGAAATATCCGCCTGAATCTCCATGTGAGTAACCATTCTGCAATAAACCTGAACCTACTAATCTGAACGGAGTCCCAGCCTGTGTCAGCTAACCTGACTCCAGGGGTCAGCTGCTGAAGTACCGGCATCTGCCTAGGAGTGATACCTGGCAGCTCCCTGCAGCCCAGCCCTGTCTCCACCATCTGGAGCTGCAGTGAACACCAAGTAGCCGCTTAGCTATGCCCCTACCTAGACAAGCCCGGCCCTATGGCACAGTGGGTTCACTAATCCACATGTGCCACCAGTTGGCGTGACAGTAAGGCTTCTGGCCACGTTCTGTTTCATTTCACAGATTTAGTTAATATTATAACCTCTCACTGCAATAAAAGGGAAAATAAACTCTGAAATTACCAATATGCTAAGTCTTGGCTTCTATCCTGTTGATAGATAACCATCTCTGAGTTGAAAGCAATTTCTGCTTGCCAAAGTAAAGGTTTTAATTGGGGTCACCCAGCAATGGAAGCGCTTGCTGCCCCTCTGGAACTCACAGAAACCAAGTTATTGATGGGCTGAAAAACCTTTAAACACCAACTACTGTACAAGTGTGCCTGAAAATTGTGTAAAGACGGAAAATATTAACCATAGGGATACAGCCTTAAAGAAACATCAGCAGTTACTAGAGGAGCAATGTAACCTGTAATTTAATCATTATAGTGCAGATCAATTCCTGTGATTCCCAGGGAAAGAATCAACTGCATGACACAACTTTACCTGTAGAATCTCCCTCTATTATCACCACGGGTGGGTTTGAAATACTCAGCTGGCTCCAGGACTTGGTTGGTTCTACCTGATCAAGTGGCTAAGACATAAAATCCATAGGTTAACTTTTAAGTTCTGTTTGATCATCTCTACTTGTGTCACCATATATTACGAGGATTGTAACATCGTCATTTCTCGGTTGATGGAGCAATGTGATGACTCTTCTTTGTACTTTGAGTTGACTTTTTTATTGATGCCATTTAGGAATATATATGACATTTTGATCTCTTCTTATTGTATCTTTTTATGGGGTATCAACAAACGAAAAGACGCAATTCTAATTTTTTTTTCTTCTTACAGTTTTTACCAATCACGTTAAGTAATTTTATCTTTAGTTTCTTGTTGCTTATAATATATACTGCAATATGACTGAATTGCAGTATATTATAAAAATCAGGGTCTCCTATGAACTCCAGCCACAAGCTGGTCTCAATAGTAGCACCATCATGGCAGGCATAGGGGTATTAAGCCGACCCCCAGCTGCCATGGAAACCCATTGGTACCTCATAATTACATAGCAGGGAGGCTGATGTGTGCTTAGAACGGCACACCCCCGGGCCGCGTGCTCTAAATGCCGCTGTCAGAGATGGACAGCTACATTTAACTGTCATGTGTCTGGGTTTGAACCCCTGAGCTTGTGCTTTGTGGTCGGCTTCTCTGTCTTCCGCGCCACAGCAGATACACCATTTCTCCGGGTGTTTAGTTTCTGTAATCTTTGCTTCAATCTTTTTAGGGTAACAGGTGTTTTCATTTACTCATTTATCTTCCCTGTCACCTTTCGGGTGCGGCTTTATATACTTTCCCCCTGCTGTTATTTCCTGATCTTGATAATATAATTTGGATGTCCAGCCATACTGCTGTAGTTTAAGCCAGTCCGTGAAAGACCAACTATGGTTTATCTCTCTGTTGTTTATGTCCTTTACCCTGCACCTATTTTCTGTTTCTTTTTAGGAAGTATGTTCTCAAACAGTAAATACTTAATCCTTTATTTTGTATTTTGTGGTTTATTTTACTCACTCTGGGATCTTTCCTTTTTTCATCACATTTCCCTTCTGTAGGTAATTTACACTCTGCTCTGCCCTTCGGTTATTTAGGAGGAACTTGAAGCTCTCGACAGCCTTTCAGGCAGCATAGGTCCAAATTGCCATCATCTAGTCTGTCGTTAGGGCTATCTCAGTTCACACAGGAACCACTAGGGACTGTGGGGTTAGGATCTCTAGTCTGTACAGGAACTGGCAGGGTAAGCTGCAGTTTTTAGTGTGTTACCTACTTTTCCCGAGTGAGTTGCTACCGACACTATCATAAAATTAAAAGGTTAACAACAGCACACAGAGCTTGTTTCCACCTACAGCTGATAGAGGAAAATGATGGCTGAATGAATATGTTATTCAGCCATCATTTACCAGTAATGGGGCATGCTCATCTCCTGAGCCCACTCCATTTACCAGGTTCCAACGAGCTTCTTACATGTATCGCACTTGTCATTAAAGAGAAAAAAAGTAACTAAACTTTTTGGTTTCATTTAATTATAGATCAATCTTTGCAAGGTTATGAACCTTTGTAATGTACTCCATTATCGTATCTTGCTTCCTTTCCTCTCAAACTACATTGTGAAAGGGCTGTTTGAACTGCCTTGTTCATGTACTGAGAGCAGCTGTTTTGAATTGAAGGTCTATCTAATATCTGCACTCTTTTCGCCTCCCTCATGCTCAGACTCAAGTTACACACACTCTCCATGTCTGAGCAAGTGGGAGGGGAGCAACAAATCTAAACAGAGGGGTACAGATATTTGACAGACCTGCAATGCAAAACAGCTACTCTATGTTAATGAACAAGGCAGTTCATACAGCCCTTTAAACATGGAGTTTGAGAGAAAAGGATGCAAAATAAAATAAGGTAATGAAAGACATTACAAAGATTGATCAATTCAAATTAAATTATTCTTAGATACACTATATGGTCAAGAGTATTGAGCTGCGAGACTTAATCATTGAATTCAGGTTTTCATTCGGTCCCATTGCCACAGGTGTATGCTATCTGGCCTCTCGCCGTGCCGTCTGCCTTTGCTAACATGTGTGAAAAAATGGGTCCTGAATACAAATATGGTCCAATAATAGGATGCCACCTTTGTAACAAGTCAGTTTATAAAAGTTCTACAAAAAAGTAAAGAAAGAAAAAAAGAAAAATAGGGCATGTACCTTTAGTATTGAATTAATGTACAGGTGCACAATTAATTTAATACTAAAGGTGTGCGTACATATCGGAAGGTGTGGCTTCCTCCAGGGTTCAGGGTTCAGCACCCTTATCCACCCATCTTTCCCATACAAGGTTTTAATTGCGAGCTACATCTGGTTTCCTTTTCACTTCCCATTCACGTGAGGCTGGTTTGGCACATGGAGATGTAGGACATATAGTAGAAAGGGACCATCCATACTAAAAGGTCACCTTGATATGGTTGGAAGGCTATTGCGCTCTTTGATCAAAAAATGCTAACTAAGTACCTGATGTTTTTAACATTTACAGCAATATTGGAGTTCATGTATTCATTAGTCGCAGAGTGTTGGTGCATCATGTATGTATAAGTTTATAAAGTTCTTGACGCCTAAATACTCCACCATCACCTGGGAGTGGTATTATTAAAAATGTAAGCATTTAAGAATATTCATAGCTATCTAGATATGCAGCTATAATCATTTTTTATGGACCCATCGTTCACTAACTTGAGATTATCCCTTATTAGCTTGGTTTCCAAAAAAGAGCAGGGTAAGTTTCGTCTTATCCAACATTTATCTTATCCTCCCAGGGACTCAGTCAATGATAGTCAAAGAAGACACAGCAATGTAGTGGTCCAATGGGTACCTTGTCATGGTAAAAGGGCATTACTTGTCAAATCTGACATTGAGTCAGCTTTTCGCATATTATCCATTAATCCTGCTTGTTAGCATTTATTAGGTTGTAGGTTAGGTGGTTCCTTTTTCGTCGATATGTGTTTCGCTATGGGCTGTTTAATTTTGTGCTATTATTTTGAAGTATTTGCATCTTTTCTTGAGAGGATGGTAAGGTTCGAGTCAGGGGATCCATTACTTAGATGATTTTTTTTTTGCTCATAGCAATGATAATACATGCAGTTATGTGTTGCATGATTTCAAGAGGTTAATGAGGCATATCGGCATTCCTATAGTTTTAGAGAAAACTGAAGGCTTGACAACTAAACTTTTTGGGTATCGAGCTTGATATGCTCTCTATGGTTTTTTGTCTCCCCGAAGGCAAATTAAAGAGATTAGGGTCCCTTATTGATCATTTTGTCATCGCCAAAACGGTTAAACTGAGACAGGTTCAGTCATTGTTAGGGCTGTTGGTTTTAACCTGTCGTATAATACCAATGAGGCGAGTTTGTTTTCCGAGGCACCTGTCCTTGGCTACTAGCAGTATTACAAAACCGGACCATTTTATTAGAATTAGACAGGCTATAAGAGAAGATCTGTTGGTTTTAGCAAAAATTCTTAAAATCATTTAATGGCAGGCTAATGTGTCAGGAGATTGAGGTGGCCAATGTTGATTTGCAGCTCCTGACCAATGCTGCAGGCTCCATTGGTTTTGAGGCCATTCTGGGTTTATCATGGCGCTAGGCAGCATGGCCTCCAGAGTGGAATGATTCTGGCTTCATTACAAATATAACCTTTCTCGAGCTGTTTACCATAATTGTTGCCATCGATATGTGGCGCCCCTGAGGGTTCTGTCGCCACAGAGGTACTGCATCTCACCCAGATGTGTGGTATCTCACTCTCAGGTAAGGAAGGAGTACTGCTCGGGACCCTAACACCTGTATCCAACACATTCCACTTCAGTGGGGGCAGGGCGAGATTGCTCCTAAGGGAGAGCACAGTCCCTGGTCCCTAGCTGAAGGGTGGAACTATGTAGTGGTTGTGGGTGGAGGACGTAGTTCAGGGGAGCACAGGAAAGGAAGTGATATAAAAAGGTGGTGGAACATTCTAGTACAGAACAGTCTACAATCAGAGGA
Source organism: Phyllobates terribilis (assembly GCF_046119375.1). Taxonomy (NCBI): domain Eukaryota; kingdom Metazoa; phylum Chordata; class Amphibia; order Anura; family Dendrobatidae; genus Phyllobates; species Phyllobates terribilis. The sequence goes on from NW_027362772.1 coordinate 237,737,832, forward strand.
GTTGGGAGCAGGAGCTCTGTAGGAGCTCTGCTCAGGAGGAGGGCCTGAGGAGAGGCCCAGGACTGAAGGAGAAGAAGAGGAGCAGAAAGGGCTCCAGGAACGAGGAAGGGACCCCAGGGGTACGGGTAGTGCTGGAGGCCACCCGTATGCCCGAATCTACCAGGAGGTGGAGGGGTCAGGCCACACAAAGGGGACCAGTCCCTCAACTAGCGGAGAACTTTATGTCTCAACTAGAAACTGGAGGCTGCAGTATTTCAAGTCCTGCGGCCAACAGTCCATATCAGTCTCACCAAGAAGGTAGCCATAGAGGACCCAGGTGACGGAACAGACGTCATCCGACAAGGCCCACGGGTACCGGATTGGGATACTAGGTATGAGATGCAGGGAGATGGCCAGAGAGAGAGAACACACAGAAGAGGGTCCCGCTAAGTACTTCGGAGATATCTGAGGGTTGACTGAACCCCTCCCTGAGTAAGCGCAGCACGATGAGGGAAGTTACACTGGTACCTGTAACTTGGACTGCAACAACCGTGAGTAAAGACCCTGAAGACTGCACCCCACTGTCTCTGTGATTATTATCTGTGCCATCACCCCTGCACTACAACGCCCAGCATCACCTATAACATCTACAACATCTCTACGCTGCCCTGGAGCTAAGCTCTGCCTGTGGAGAGCTGAACCAACTCTGCTGCACTAAACATCAGCTCCAGAGGTTCTGCACAGCAGCGGCGGCTCCATATAGCCGCATACCACAGGTGGCGTCACGAAATGTATACAAAAACTATAAATTCCCTGTAAAATATATCCCCTTTTGATTGACCGCCCTGGGTCACAAACTGGGTCACCGCCACTGTGACATCTCCCCTAGTAACGACCGGCCCAGCACCGAGCACCCCACGGCCCAGGGGGCACGTCAGATACTTGGGGCTTAGAGTTCGCCAACAGGTGGATCCAATTTTGAACAGATAACATTGCTGTTGCACACGCTGTTTATGCTCTGAACAGTTCTTGCTTGTTTTAGCACTATTGTGGTTTTTGTTGTTACGTTGCCTCCAGTTGAATAAATGGTTCATGGCCCACCATGTTCTGGATCTGGATAACGGTATTGCATATGCTTTGTATTGTTTATAGATGGACTGTTTCAGAATGTTGCTTCCCAGAGTGTCAAAGATCGGTTTCCATTGACCGGATCACTTGGGGTTCCTGGTAGATCCGAACTGTTGCATTTATTAGAATCGCCAGTGGCGAAGTCCACATGGTGGAGCCATGATGCAGCCTGGTATACACTATGTTCCAAATTATTATGCAAATAATATTTTCTCAGATTTTCCCAAATTACCTATATAAATTGCAGTCATTGTAATTTTCCAGTCAAATAACTATTAGAGTACAATTGAATGGTTTTTGTACAAACTGTCTATGATAACAGTATATTTTAAAAAAAAATAAAAAACTCAAACTGCACTCAAAATGCATGTTCCAAATTATTATGCACAGCAGAGTTTTCAACCTTTTCATTTTAATAAAGAACAAAAAAATGGTCATTTTTGAAATTATAAGCATTAGCAGGTTATTACAAACTGAAATCAAACAGTTTTCAACTCCAAACTTTATTCTAGATGATGTTACATTTGCACATAGGACCCCTTGTTCGAAAGGAGCTTCTGAACTCTCTCGTCCATTGAATTTGTCAGGTTTTGGATGGTTTCTGCTTCAATTGTTTTGCATGAGGACAGAATACCCTCCCAGAGCTGTTGCTTAGATGTGAACTGCCTCCCGCCATCATATACACTCCTTTTGATGATGCTCCAGAGGTTCTCAATGGGGTTGAGATCAGGGGAGCATGAGTGCCACACCATAAGTTTGTCCCCTTTTATGCCCATAGCAGCCAGAGATGCAGATGTGTTATGTGCAGCATGAGACGGGGCATTATCATGCATGAAATGATCTCGATAGATGGATGGAGTGGAGGATGGCTGGTTGATGGACACCCCATGCAAACACGGCTACGGCGCTAACAAGGAGGAGGTGGAGCAATGTTTTGGGCTGGAATCATGGGGAGAGAGATTGTCGGCCCTTTTAGGATCCCTGAAGGGGTAAAGATGAACTCTATAATGTATGTTGAGTTTCTTAAACAGCACTTCCTTCCATGGTTCAAGAAGAAGAACCGTGCATTCCGCAGCAAGATCATTTTCATGCATGATAATGCCCCGTCTCATGCTGCACATAACACATCTGCATCTCTGGCTGCTATGGACATAAAAGGGGACAAACTTATGGTGTGGCCCCCATGCTCCCCTGACCTCAACCCCATTGAGAACCTCTGGAGCATCATCAAAAGGAGTGTCTATGATGGCGGGAGGCAGTTCACATCTAAGCAACAGCTCTGGGAGGGTATTCTGTCCTCATGCAAAACAATTAAAGCAGAAACCATCCAAAACCTGACAAATTCAATGGACGAGAGAGTTCAGAAGCTCCTTTCGAACAAGCGGTCCTATGTGCAAATGTAACATCACCTAGAATAAAGTTTGGAGTTGAAAACTGTTTGATTTCAGTTTGTAATAACCTGCTAATGCTTATAATTTCAAAAATGACCATTTTTTTGTTCTTTATTAAAATGAAAAGGTTGAAAACTTTGCTGTGCATAATAATTTGGAACATGCATTTTGAGTGCAGTTTGAGTTTTTTATTTTATTAAAAATATACTGTTATCATAGGCAGTTTGTACAAAAACCTTTCAATTGTACTCTAATAGTTATTTGACTGGAAAATTACAATGACTGCAATTCATATAGGTAATTTGGGAAAATCTGAGAAAATATTATTTGCATAATAATTTGGAACACAGTGTACTTGGCTGAATATTGCTGTTCAAAAATTTCCCTCTACTGCTCAGCTGCATTTGGCAATAACGTTATCAATGCTGGAGGTATGGGTTTCAAGTTAAAATTATGGGGGCGCACAGGAAATGACAAAATAATTTGTGGTAAAACAGATTGTTTAAGGTTAGAGGAAGGAGATGCAGAATCGGGATTTTAGGCGTCTGGTATCTTTTGTAATGCTGACTCGTATTTTTGGTATACTTGTGTCAGTTACAAAAAGTCTTTTCAAGGTTCGTCTTTCTGTGGCGATTTTCTCCCTTGCTCTTTTCGCAGTTTTATGGGTCTGCGAGTTAGTGGCACCTAGCAGTAGTCACATGGGTGGCTTGCAGGCAAGTGATGTTGTCACTTCCAATGAAGGTTTGAGAATTTGCGTGCGCAAGTCAAAAATGGATCAAAGTGGGCTGAGATCTAGTCTACCGGTAAAACCTGTGGGCGGTTTATTTTGTCCTGTTCAAATTGTAAAAGAATTTATTGCTATTCGTCCCTCAGTTTCCCACTTTTTGGGTGCATGAGTAGAGCGACTTCTTAAAGGGATTGTCCACTACTAGGACAACCCCTTCTTAATCAAAATGTTTGGCCCCCATAAAATAATAATGCTTATACTCCCCTCCCGTGCCATCATAGTTCCCGCAGTGTCGGCACTCGCGGTCCCAGTGCTGCTGTGCTGTTATTGTGTCACGTGATGCCGGCGCCTGATTAGTGCTGGCGTCACTGTCCCCGCTTTCCTACAAACTGAACCTGAAGAGGAAGTCTGGGCTGCAGCTGATCTTGGACTTCCTCTTCATGCACAATTCGACAGGAGGCAGAGACAGTGACGCCAGCGCTGATTGGGCGCCAGTGTCATGTGTCACAACAACAGCACGGCAGCCTCGGGACCGCTAGTGCTGACACCTTGAGAACAATGCCAGCATGGGAGGCGAGTATATGCTTTATTCATTTATTGGGGCCAAGCAAGGGGCATGAACAGTGGTTGTCCAAGTAGTGGACAACTTCTTTAATGCTCTGTCAATTTAAAACTGTTTTTCCAATTTCGATGCGTTTTTTTGGGCAATGACGCGTCACAATTTGGTATGCATTCCTTCTGGATTGGCATGGCTACTGAGGCAAACATACTTGGTCTAGGTGATGAGGCAATCATACAGTTAGGTAGATGGAAATCGTCCTACTTTTGGACATATGTGAGACCAAATAGGTTGTAAAGCGCATAGGCGTTCATTCTATTTTCTGTAGTCTTACTGGTAGATCTGATTATGTTTCACTCCAGAATTATCTATTCCGTATATATGGATCCTTGGTCATGCATATATATTTTGGGCTTAAAAAAGAGCAGCGATTCGGCAAAGGCCAATGAGATTTAGCTTGGGGTTCCAGCAAGAGGAGGTGAACTGACAAGGTTTCAGAGGTTTGCGTTGGGCCCAGGTGTTACCTCAGGTGGCGGCAATTAGTGAATAGCTGGTACAGGCTGTCGTTTTGGTCATGCATGTAACTATCTGGGTAAGATCAAGTTGGCAGATCTCATTGTTTTCATAAACAAGTTTAAAAATGTGTTCCGTAAGAATTGTGTCTTGGTATGGTCTGAAATCTTTCCAAGGAAGATTTGGAAAGGCACAAGGAATATGGCAGCACTGGCAAAGGCTCACAGGTTGCTGAATATGTGGGTCTTTAAGTTTTTAAGACCTAATGGGGGGTGGCCATATGCCATTGCATGCTGGAAAGGGATAATCGTACATTTGAATGCTATTGACAATGACATTTTGCTGTCCGGCTTACAGGATAGGTCTGAAGGGGTGTTGGTTTTGTTGGATGGTGGTGGTCAGAGGATCGAATAGGTGATTTCATCCTCCTTCCATGGCAATTTAATAAATGTGTTGTGTTGTTTATTTGGTAAATTAATAAAGCTGTGGCCATTTTGTTCACCCAACACTGGTCTTTGTGTTGATTTTGTTATAGGGCTTTATTATTTAGGTAAGGTAAATGAAAGCAGTCTTATTCATTGACTGGAGTTGCATTATATATCAAAGGCTAAATGACAGACACAGTAGTTATTTAGTAGTTTTCTTCTTTTTCTATAACTCCTGTCAAAGCTTCAAGTAACTTTACTCTATTTAAAGCAAATGTACAATGCATGTAGTTCTGTGAATTGCAGGTTACCATAGGGATTTATCAAGATCAATTGCAAAGGGAATTCCAAGCCAAAGAAAATATGGGTACTAATTTAGCTAAGCAATGCACTCATAGTGTCGTATCATACAAAGAGAAGTTTACAGCAGCAGATTTTCACTTTTCTCCATAGAGAGCGCTATCGATTGACCTTGTCATATTGTGTTAGAAAATAATGGAAATAGCCCACTGTCTACTCTCACAAAAAAATGGACACTTTCAGTTTGCAGAGATTCCTTTACAGCTTCTGCTGTGTAAATCAGTGGACCAGGAACCTATGAAACATTAAACTTCTGGTATTAAGCTGTAGAAAGAAAATACCCCTTCTTAAATGCAATAGCCACTCATGTAAAATGAAAAATACATATACTCACCTCTCAGACAGGTACCGTTTCAGCGCTTTCCGCGCTTTGTCTGACGGAACTTGTGCGCCATTGTTCTGTCTCGAGAGTGGCTGCAACCTTCACGCTTCCTTCAGACGGAACTGTTATGCAAGCACCGAGAGACACAACATAGACATTGCTGGAATGCCACTGGTCCAGAAGGTGGGTGCATGTTTTTATTAAATGGGGGACTATTGCATTTAAAAAAAGTGTTGTTCACTTAGCGACCAACCCCTTTAAGATTACTACCCCATAATCTTGTAAAGGAAACAAATATTTCAAGCAATAAAAGTGAAGATGTGTTAATGATTCAGTACAAATTTTTATGAAAAAAAAAAGATACATTCACTTTCAAAGGATAAAAAAATATGTAAAAAAATAAAAATAGTAACATATGACATATTTTATTTCTATATCCTGTTCTGTTATACAGTTCAATACAAAAGATGTGCTATAAAAATAAGTTATGACGTACTTACTACTATGGGTGAGCGTAGTGAGTGCAGTAGTCAATGTGCAAGGAAGAGGAGGAAGAGGTAAGGAAAACTGGAAAACTAAGTTGTCCTATCACCTAATTTCCCTGGTGTCATCCATTGTCATCTATGTGTATTTTTATGATATAATCCTGTCCTGCCATGCTAACAAAATGACTGATGCATTCCTATAAAAGCATTAATCTATTATGAGTAGCAGCGCCGGACTGGAGTACCTGGGGCCCATCAGGAAAAAAATCAATCTTGGGGCCCACCAGCACCATGCAGTTTCCGTATATAGGAATAACATAAGTCCACAAACTCTTTAAAAATGAATCAACTTTATTAACCAATAAATAACCAATATAATGAATAAATAACAAACTAAAGAAACACTCCTGACAAAAGAGGAACACTGTTATCTTATTCACATCAGTGTGTGATAAAGTGCCATAACAGAACAATAACGATAAATACTTTCAAGGTACATTCTCTTAAAGTATAAGTACCACAAATTGAACCTGCATCTATCTAGCATCCCAGCAGCCAGCATCATTGTAGCAGCACCAAACTTGGCCCACTGGGAAAACTTAAAGAATTCTGTAAGCATTTTGGAAGTTGGTATTGCACGTTTTTCTCTCCTCTATAATACAGTGCCATTCAATTGTTAGTGAAAGGCCCAAAACAACAAATAAACACACACTAACAGCAGCAAAATTACAAAAGGTTTTTTTTCAGAACACAAGATGACATTGCATACGTATTAATAATGTCATCATAGTCTAAGTTCCTTGAAATGTCATACTCAATGTTCAACAGAAGGAGTGACTCTAAAGCTCCTGTCCAATCGAAGACCTCAGATGATTTTTTACAATTTTCAGCTTTGAGAACATTTTTTTCACATGAAACCTGGGTGCAAGCAAGTGTAAGAAGTGTCTTGTAAACTGCAAAAATGTTTGTGTAAGCAGCAGAATGTAAATTGTAGTCATATAAAAGTCTGTAGAGAGGGAAAGACTGTTTTTTGCGGGACGAGTTGTTCTTTCAGATGCAATCATTTATTTTACCATATAGTGTACAAGGAAATGGCAACAAAAATTCCAAATGCAGTAAAATTGCAAAAATAGTGCAATTACACTTTTGTTTATTGGGTTTTTTAGTCACCATGTTCACTATATGGTAAAACCGACATGACAGTGTGATGCCTTGGGTCAGTACGAGTTCGTAGATACCAAACATGTATACCTTTACTGGTGTCTAAGTGGTGAAAACAAATTCACAAGTTTGAAAAAAAAACATCACACTTTTCGTGCCATGCTCTGCGCACCGTAGTGTTCTCATTTTTTTGGATCTGGGGCTGTGTGACGGCTTATTTTTTGCGTCTTGAGCTGACGTGCATCTCTGCTGCTGTGTAGCAGTCACAACACAGGGAGAGGTTAAACATCCAAGTATTTAATATGTATTGCAAATAAAGAATGTTCCCATTCTTAATATCCGGAAAAAAAAATGACTGAAAACAATCCACTATACCTAGACTAATAATACCATATAGAAGAGAGAAATACTGCCACACCATGACCATAACACATACCACCACACAGTGATCAAATACTACCAAGTCCAAGGTATATATACTGCCACACCATGAGAAGACCACATATTACCACCACATAGTGACTGTCCGAATAATACCACATACAAGGGACAAATACCGCCATGCCATGACCATGGCACCAGATAGTGACTGATAATGAAAATGTAAAAAAGCTCTGTATATAGAGTCAGTGTACAGATAATGTAGAGATTATCAGTGACATTATGCACAGGAGCTCTGTGTATAGTGTCAGTGTAGAGGTAATACAGTGATCACCAGTGACATTATGCCCAGGAGCTCTGTATATAGTGTCAGTGTGTGTGTATAGGTAATACAGTGATCACCAGTGACATTATGCACAGGAGCTCTGTGTATAGTGTCAGTGTGTGTATAGGTAATACAGTGATCACCAGTGACATTACACACAGGAGCTCTGTATATAGTGTCAGTGTGTGTGTATAGGTAATACACATACTCACCAGTGATGTCTCTAGGTGAAGTTCTTTATCTGCCGCAGACTGATATATCACATCTTCTATGCAGCACTTATCTCTGCAGAAAATAACATAGTTAGCTATAACTGATCACTTCCAGAGCACAATCCACACTTTTCCCAAGATTTCTACACTGCATGAAATGACAAAAAAGCAACATAGTGCCGCACTACACAGTAACAGTGCTCCAGTGTCATTCTGTGCCTGCTCATCTCGGTCAGCAGACATATTTGTCTGATGGCAAAGATGTAGCAGAGCTGAAGACAGAAGACCTATGGATTACGTTGGAGTGAGTATTTTTCTTTATTAAAGATGGAGTCCCTAAATGTGTTTTATTTTTAATAGTAAAAAAAAAATTGTGTCTTTTTTTTTCTGTTTACTAGAAATTCATGGTGGCTAAGTCTAATTTGGCATGACACCACGAATTTCAGGCTTAGTACCAGCTGATAATACAAAGCTGGCCTGGTACTAACCCTATTATTACCCAGAGTGCCACTCACCACCAGGGTGGCTGGAAGAGCCGGGTAAAGCACCTGGAAATGGTGCTATGATGAATACTCCATTTTCAGGGGTGGCTGCGGGCTGCGATTTTCAGCGTGGGGGGCCAAGAACGCTTGGGCCTTACCATGCTGCGAAATCCTAGCCCCCAGCTGCCTTGTTTTATCTGGCTGGCGATCAACATATGGCGAGAGCTGGGCAATGGGCATGATTATCAAATAATATATATCTGACAGGAATGCATAAATTCTGCTGGCTCCAATAATATATACCTGACAGAAGCCCATACATTTTCCTACCTCCAATAATATATACCTGACAGGAGCCCATACATTCTGCTGCCTCCAATAATATATACCTGACAGGAGCCCATACATTCTGCTGCCTCCAATAATATATACCTGACAGGAGCCCATGGATTCTGCTGCCTCCAATAATATATACCTGACAGAAGCCCATACATTTTGCTGCCTCCAATAATATATACCTGAGAGTTGCCTATACATTCTCCTGCCTCCAATAATATATACCTGACAGGAGCCCATACATTCTGCTGCCTCCAATAATATATACCTGACAGGAGCCCATAGACTCTGCTGCCTTCAATAATATATACCTGACAGGAGCCCATAGACTCTTCTGCCTCCAAAAATATATACCTGACAGGAGCCCATATATTCTGCTGTCTCCAGTAATATATACCTGACAGAAGTCCATACATTCTGCTGCCTACAATAATATATACCTGACAGGAGCCCATACATTCTGCTGCCTCCAATAATATATACCTGACAGGGGCCCATAGACTCTGCTGCCTCCAATAATATATACCTGACAGGAGCCCATACATTCTCCTGCCTCCAATAATATATACCTGATAGGAGCCCATACATTCTGCTGTCTCCAGTAATATATACCTGACAGGAGTCCATACATTCTCCTGCCTCCAATAATATATACCTGACAGGAGCCCATATATTTTGCTGGCTCCAATAATATATACCTGACAGGAACCCATACATTCTCCTGCCTCCAATAATATATACCTGACAGGAGCCCATACATTCTGCTGGCTCCAATAATATATACCTGACAGGAGCCCATAGATTCTGCTGCCTCCAATAATATATACCTGACAGGAGCCCATACATTCTCCTGCCTCCAATAATATATACCTGACAGGAGCCCATACATTCTGCTGGCTCCAATAATATATACCTGACAGGAGCCCATACATTCTCCTGCCTCCAATAATATATACCTGACAGGAGCCCATAGATTCTGCTGCCTCGAATAACATATACGTGACAGGAGCCCATAGATTCTGCTACCTCCAATAATATATACCTGACAGGAGCCCATGGATTCTGCTGCCTCCAATAATATATACCTGGTATGAGCCCATACATTCTGCTGCCTCCAATAATATATACCTGACAGGAGCCCATACATTCTCCTGCCTCCAATAATATATACCTGACAGGAGCCCATACATTCTCCTGCCTCCAATAATATATACCTGACAGGAGCCCATACATTCTGATGCCTCCAATAATATATACCTGACAGGAGCCCATACATTCTGCTGCCTCCAATAATATATACCTGACAGGTGCCCATACATTCTCCTGCCTCCAATAATATATAACTGACAGGCGCCCATACATTCTCCAGCCTCCAATAATATATACCTGACAGAAGCCCATAGATTCTGCTGCCTCCAATAATATATAGCTGACAGGAGCCCATACATTCTGCTGCCTCCAATAATATATACCTGACAGGAGCCCATAGATTCTGCTGCCTCCAATAATATATACCTGACAGGAGCCCATACATTCTCCTAACTCCAATAATATATATCTGACAGGAGCCCATACATTCTCCTGCCTCCAATAATATATACCTGACAGGAGCCCATACATTCTCCAGCCTCCAATAATATATACCTGACAGAAGCCCATAGATTCTGCTACCTCCAATAATATATAGCTGACAGGAGCCCATAGATTTTGCTGCCTCCAATAATATATACCTGACAGGAGCCCATACATTCTGCTGCCTCCAATAATATATACCTGACAGGAGCCCATACATTCTCCTGCCACCAATAATATATACCTGACAGGAGCCCATACATTCTGCTGCCTCCAATAATATATACCTGACAGGAGCCCATACATTCTGCTGCCTCCAATAATATATAACTGACAGGAGCCCATAGATTCTGCTGGCTCCAATAATATATACCTGACAGGAGCCCATACAATCTCCTGCCTCCAATAACATATACCTGACAGGAGCCCATACATTCTGCTGCCTCCAATAATATATACCTGACAGGAGCCCATACATTCTCCTGCCTCCAATAATATATACCTGACAGGAGCCCATAGATTCTCCTTCCTCCAATAATATATACCTGACAGGAGCCCATAGATTCTGCTGGCTCCAATAATATATACCTGACAGGAGCCCATACATTCTCCTGCCTCCAATAATATATACCTGACAGGAGCCCATAGATTCTCCTTCCTCCAATAATATATACCTGACAGGAGCCCATAGATTCTCCTTCCTCCAATAATATATACCTGACAGGAGCCCATAGATTCTGCTACCTCCAATAATATATAGCTGACAGGAGCCCATAGATTTTGCTGCCTCCAATAATATATACCTGACAGGAGCCCATACATTCTGCTGCCTCCAATAATATATACCTGACAGGAGCCCATACATTCTCCTGCCACCAATAATATATACCTGACAGGAGCCCATACATTCTGCTGCCTCCAGTAATATATACCTGACAGGAGCCCATACATTCTGCTGCCTCCAATAATATATAACTGACAGGAGCCCATAGATTCTGCTGCCTCCAATAATATATACCTGACAGGAGCCCATAGATTCTCCTTCCTCCAATAATATATACCTGACAGGAGCCCATAGATTCTGCTGGCTCCAAAAATATATACCTGACAGAAGCCCATGGATTCTGCTGCCTCCAATAATATATACCTGGTAGGAGCCTATACATTCTGCTGCCTCCAATAATATATACCTGACAGGAGCTCATACATTCTCCTGCCTCCAATAATATATACCTGACAGGAGCCCATAGATTCTGCTGCCTCCAATAATATATACCTGACAGGAGCCCATAGATTCTGCTGCCTCCAATAATATATACCTGGTAGGAGCCCGTACATTCTCCTGCCTCCAATAATATATACCTGACAGGACCCATACATTCTCCTGCCTCCAATAATATATACCTGACAGGAGCCCAAAGATTCTGCTGCCTCCAATAATATATACCTGACAGGAGCCCATACATTCTCCTGCCTCCAATAATATATACCTGACAGGAGTCCATACATTCTCCTGCCTCCAATAATATATACCTGACAGGAGCCCATACATTCTCCTGCCTCCAATAATATATACCTAACAGGAGCCCATAGATTCTGCTGCCTCCAATAATATATACCTGACAGGAGCCCATACATTCTCCTGCCTCCAATAATATATACCTGACAGGAGTCCATACATTCTCCTGCCTCCAATAATATATACCTAACAGGAGCCCATACATTCTCCTGCCTCCAATAATATATACCTGACAGGAGTCCATACATTCTCCTGCCTCCAATAATATATACCTGACAGGAGCCCATACATTCTCCTGCCTCCAATAATATATACCTAACAGGAGCCCATAGATTCTGCTGCCTCCAATAATATATACCTGACAGGAGCCCATACATTCTCCTGCCTCCAATAATATATACCTGACAGGAGTCCATACATTCTCCTGCCTCCAATAATATATACCTAACAGGAGCCCATACATTCTCCTGCCTCCAATAATATATACCTGACAGGAGTCCATACATTCTCCTGCCTCCAATAATATATACCTGACAGGAGCCCATACATTCTCCTGCCTCCAATAATATATACCTAACAGGAGCCCATAGATTCTGCTGCCTCCAATAATATATACCTGACTGGAGCCCATACATTCTACTGTCTCCAATAATATATACCTGACAGGCGCCCATAGATTCTGCTGCCAATATATACCTGACAGGAGCCCATACATTCTGCTGGCTCCAATAATATATACCTGACAGGGGCCCATAGATTCTGCTGCCGCTGCCAGGGGCGACGCCGGGTCCATTCTCCACAGTGCACACAGGAAGCAGTCCCAGGGCAATGACGTCATCGCCCTGAGACTGACCTCCTGCGCACTCGCCCGCAGTGTCGCACTGCGCAGAGGAGGCAGAGGGGCACTGCGGCAGCAGGCAGAGCAGGGAGATCAGTGCTGCCGATATGATTAGCGAACCGGGGGGGGCCCTCTGTTCTCTGTACAGGGCCCAGGGAGGGTAGGGGGGCGGGGCTTGGGGGCATGGCAATCGGGACACGGGTCCCACCGGGGGTTTTCCCGATCCTCCAGTGGCCAGTCCACCCCTGATGAGTAGTGATGGGCGAGCACTAAAATGCTGGGGTACTCGTTGCTCGGGTCGAGCACATTGGAATTCTCGGGTGCTCGACCCGAGCAACGAGCCCAATGTAAGTCTATGGGAAACTCGAGCATTTTTCCGGTGGCTTCACCCGGCGGTCTGCAGAGGGATTTGAAAGTGCAGAAATTGATGGAAACGGTTCTCAAATGACATGGGAACAGCATGGGGAAGACTCCTGGAAGCATTTCTGACTCCTACGTCACTGCTGTCAACAATGTTGTCAGAGTAATACGCCACTTTTACGGACTCACAAAACGAAATACGAAAACGAAACCAAAATGGATTTTTCTGGGAAAAATGTTAAGGAACATCCTTTCCAGGGTAATCACTTGTATATACGGCAAAATAAATAACTTAAAACAAAAATGCTCCTCCACACCTTGGGCTATGTTCACACATAGCGTTTTTGATTGGTTTTTGCACTTTTGCATTGCTTTCAACCAAGACAAATGCATTCACTGGGAAATGTAATTTTAACATTTTACAACCTTATCTGGCCATGTGGTGTGTGACACATCATCAGTCACATGCATACAGTGCTGAAAAGACATGGGAACAGCATGGGAAGGACTCCTGGAAGCATCTATGACTCCCAGGTCACTGCTAAAAAGTGTGCCCATCATAAGTGAACCTTAACGCATGCGAAGATGCCTCCCGCCATGCACCTGTCATTTCAGACTTGCAACAATCACCGTCCACGTCCTTGTCCCACCGCGCGTTCAGTTACCCCTACTCTATTCCTTGGAATGCAAGCTCAAGTATGCAGCCAGCCACCCACCCTCCCACAGGCTCAAATACTATACTGCCAAACTTTTGACAGCTGCTTGCACTTGAAATGTGGCCTTTTAGGCTCGTGGAGGCAGAAGCTGTCCACAACCTCATGGCGGCGGCAGCCGGGTGTCCATACTCGGTCCCCAGCCACCACTATTTCTCCCAGTATCATCTCCGCCTTCTACAAGCTCGGGTCCCTGAACATTACTGCTGTTACTTTTCTGTGGGAATCTGCTTGCCTCCTACCAGCCTAGAATATTTCCATTAAACTATTTTACGACGCCATGTTATTAGCACTGCCCCCAGTACCAATAGTAAAGCCATCCCCAATTTCCTTCTCAGGAATTTTATTTGGTAGACTGAGTGGCTGCCCAAATACATTAGTTTCTCACCAAGGAGATGAAGATAGAGTGGCAGTAGCTGCAAGTTTCTCCAGCCTGTAAGATATCAGAGGGTGAATGGCAGCACATTGGCTCAGTGGTTAGCACTGAAGCCTTGCAGCGCTGGGATCCTGGGTTCAAATCCCAGGAAGGACAACATCTGCAAGGATTTTGTATGTTCTCCCCATGTTTGAGTGGATTTCCAGCTCAGTAAAAAAGCAGCCGTAGAGAGTCCGGGAATCTTCTCACACACTTTTCTTAGCCAGGAATGCTTCTCGGCAGGGTTGGACAGTCCCACCAGAGAATCCTTGGGTGAGCCCTGGCTTCTCCATCAGGAGAGTTCATGATGATAGCGCAAACTTTGCAGCTGCTATGGGGCTCTTGAGCGGGGGAGAAAGGTGGTCCCTCAGAATCAAATCCTCTGGTGGGCCCAATGTTTTTCAATCAGAAACTGCTTCTCAGTGGGAGTTGTATTTCACCACAGCCATATTCTTTAGCTCGGTGAAAGGACTGAGATAGAGGAAAACCGTGTCTACTCCGGCTGTCATTTCTCCGTCACCAGGTTCCACCCATTGTCACACACAACCATGCCTGGCTGTATGTTCAGCGGTGAGAGCCACAGATCAGGCTGCTGTGTTACAGCTTTCAACAACTCTGCAGCAGTGGGCAGTTTGTCACCTAAGCACAGCATTAAGCATGTTATCTTCATCACAGCCTGTTGCCGCTTGGTCAAGGCAGTGCTGCAGTGCTTTCAGCTTGTGACTGATGTGGACATTTCGGAGATGGAGGCTGAACTGGAGGAGGAGGAGGTGCCAGAGCTGTGCAATGTGATTACATTGAGGTTACATTGGCTACTCTGGTTTTTATACTAAAGAAAGATCCTACTGTGTTTTTTTTGTTATTTTTTAAGACAAGTACATTCACTGTGAAATGTAATTTTAACATTTTACAACCTTATCTGGCCATGTGGTGTGTGACACATCATCAGACACATCCTGTTTCATATATGATGGAGGGACTCTGAAAGTCAGAAAGCCTATCTTTAAAGGACCATCAGATGGCCCTTACTATTCTTAAAGGACCATGCCTGGCCCATGTGCTTAACCTCGTGTTTCAGCAGTTTCTCAAAACCTACCCAGAGCTGCTGGATCTGCTTGTCAAAGTACGCCACCTGTGTGCCCATTTTAGAAAGTAACCTACAGCTTCCGCCGCCCTTGCCGTGTTTCTGCAGCATTTGCAGCTTCCAGCTCACCGACTGGTGTGTGATGTTCAGGAGCTGTAGACTATGGGGGCAACCCTGATTGACCTAGGGCCCGCAATCCTCGGCATCGTGTTCCGTCCCAAGGTCCGACTGAGTCCTGGCTTCCACTATGTTAACCCAGTGTGCCGTCAGTGAGATGTACCGTCCCTGCCCACAAGCACTTGACCAAGTGCTCGTATGCTCCCCCGTTCTTAAAGGAGCAACGTGCGCACCTGCTAAGTTACCCGCAGCCAATAGGTGGGAGGCACCCTCCCCAATAGGGAGGTGCCTAAGCAACATTGAGTCATTAGTGAGTGAAGTTTGCTTCTAGTGAGTTGTTAGGTCCTCTGGTCCTTGTATGGCTAGGTTCTGAACCGGAACCCCTGGTCCATGTGTGGCCAGTGCCTGAATCTTGTCCCCTGGTCAATGTTTAGCCACTGCCTGAACCATGTCCCCTGGTCCAAGTATGACCAGTTCCTAAACCTCGACCTCTGGTCTGTGTTTGGCCAATGCCTGAACCTCATCACCTGGTCCATGTGTGGCCACTGCCTGAATCTGCTCCCTATGTCCTTGTGCAACCAGTGTCTGAATGTGTACTCCGTATATCTGGACTGCTAAAACCAGTCTCTGAATCCAGTCCTGTCTGTGATTCCATGTCAATATCAATCCTGCCCTAGGAGTAGTCTAAACGGAGTCCCAGTCTGTGTCCCTTGGTTTCAGCAGCTGTAGTACTGGGGACTGCCTAGGAGTGGTACCTAGAGGCTCCCTGCAGCTCAAGCCTTACTCCATCATCAGGAGCTCCAGTGAACACCAGGTAGCCACTTAGCTATGCCCCTCCTAGGTAGGCCCTGTGGCACAGTGGATCCCCGAACCACATGAGCCATCTGCGTGCGAGACACAACACACGACTAAAAACTGACTAGCTGAATCCTTCTAAGCTCTATGTAGAAACAGGAGGTCAATTTTCCCTGTATGAATTTTAAGTCATTGGAAAAGTCGCTGGCAAGGGGGAGGAGTGGAGCAGATGGGTCACGGGGGGAAGAGGGGGTTGACTCGTGCAGGGAAAAGAGACTTCCTGTTTCTACAGAGAAAAAAAGAAGAATGAACTGGGTAGAAAGGCAAACTTTAATGGGAGTTCTTCTTTAACCACTTCACAGCCTGTTCCGTATTAGTACGCACAGGCTGTAATCCCCCGGTTCAGTGAGGGTTCCGGCGGCTGTTAACATGTTAAATGTCGCTGTCAATCTCTGACAGCAGCATTTAACAGTGCAGCGCCGGAAGCGCGTCACTTACCCCGCCCATCGGTGACCACGTCACGTGATCACGGGTCACCGATGGGTGGTCATGACAACCCTGGGTCTGCAGCAGACTCCAGTGGTTGTCATGAGCTGGTTGCTATGAGCGGCACCTAGTGGTTGGCGCTCATAGCACGGGACCATTTCTGCTACATACAGGTGATCTGCTGATCATCTGTATGTAGCAGAGGAGATCAGACAAATGCTGCTTCTAGTCTCCTATGGAGACTATAGAAGCAAGCAAAAAGTGAAAAAAAATGTTTTAAAAATATTAAAAAATTAAAAAAATATAAAAGTTTAAATCACCCCAGTTTCGCCCCATTCAAAATAAAATAATAAAAAAAAACCCTACATACACATATTTGGTATCGCCGCATTCAGAATCGCCCGATCTATCAATATAAAAAAGAATTAATCCGATCGGTAAACGTCATAACGAGAAAAAAATTCTAAACGCCAGAATTACGTTTTTTGGTCGCTGCAACATTGCAATAAAATGCAATAACGGGCGATCAAAACATCAGATCTACCCCAATGGTAGCAATAAAAACTTCAGCTCGGTGCGCAAAAACTAAGCCCTCACCCGGCCCCACATCCCGAAAAATGGAGACGCTACAGGTTTTAGAAAATGGCGCTTTTTTTTTTTTTTACCAAACTTTGGAATTTTTTTTAGCACTTAAATAAAAAAGAACCTATACATGTTTGATGTCAACGAACTCATAATGACCTGGAGAATAATAATGGCAGGTCAGTTTTAGCATTCAGTGATCGTGGTAAAAAATAAAAAAAAAACATCTGTGGTATTGCACTTTTTTTTGCAATTTCACCGCACTTGGAATTTTTTTCCCATTTTCCCGTACACAATATGGTAAAAATAGTAATGGCATTGAAAAGTACAACTCATCCCGCAAAAAATAAGCCCTCACACAGCTATATTGACCAAAAAATAAACGCTATGGCTCTGGGAACAAGGGGAGCAAAAAACGAAAATGCAAAAATGGAAAATCCCAGGGTTGCGAAGGGGTTAAAGTAGACATATGCACTGTAATCACTTGTCCCTACTTCTCACCAGTCCTTCTCCGCTTACCTAATGCACCCAATCCATTTCAGCACCGGTCTCCTCTTCCTTTTTCAGCTGCGCTTCCAGTGATGGTTAGGCCTCGGCACTTGACATACACTACTAAATGTGATCACGTGGGGCAATGCACTTTCAGCAGTCATCTGATTATCATCACTGGCAGGACTAATATGACAGAAAACACCTATATACAGATTGGTAACAGCTCACCTCCTCCCTCTTTTTGCTCCCTGCGCAATGAACTCTGCACAGATCACATAGCATGCACTCTCACTTAAAAGTCAATGAACTTCTCCAGTCTACAGATTTCTATGGTCTATGTAGCTACCTCTGAAAGCTAAGGCAGTCGCCTCATAATCTTGTACAGATAATAAAATAATAAAATCTATAAAATTTGCAAATAGAAACAAATTCAAAAAAAGATTTATCAGCAATTGGTTCTAGTTAGTTGAAAGGTATAGCTGATATATTCCCTTTAAGGTCGACATGAGCACAATAATATAACTCTTTTTTTCCATTAAGTGTAGCGCAGCATTAATAATGGGAACGTTAATATATGATTGATACCTAATATTGTTTCAGTCCATTGACATTTAATTAATACTCAGTAGCTGGAATAATAACGCTTTGATATCTATTTAATTGTTATTTCTTTTCTTCGGGAACAGTTGGCAATGAATGACATTCAATGATCATTTCTGTTTTATTTTACAAAGCAATTTAACAAAGAAATTTTTTTGGCATTGTTCTTACCAGAATATTGGAAAGTTTTCTTTTTTGTTCCATTTCCAAAGAAAGACTTCTTTTCTATTGACCCAGCCATATTGTGACAAGTACTGTAACTACTTGTTAATGGAAAACTAACAGCAAACATCACTAGGGTTGAAGTTTATAATTAAATATAATTAAGCATTGCCATTTATTTCCTTAGAAAAGATTAAAAAGTTCTGTAATTATTTAAACAAGTTTTATTTTTACTGTTTTGTGATATCATTTCTCTTTGGAAAGTTATTACAGAACTGAAAAATGGCATTTTTAGCATGCTGTAAACCTCTTTGTGAATTATATAGTTTGTAAAAAACAAAACACAATACAATAGTAATTAAATGAATTAAACTTAAAAGCAGCATTATTGTGATAGCAAAGACATGGCAGTAATAGAACAATAGTAACAATAGTAATAGTAACTCTAAGCTTAGGCTCGGTTCAAATTTGCATGAGAGGTTCCATAGTAGGTTTTCCCATATTTGAAGGGAAAATAGCTATTTTTCCCATCGGATTGCAAATAAAATTTGACAAACCCTATTATAAGTCAGTGGGGTATTTTTAGCATGAGACTGGTGGAGTGTCCTGGCTTTTGTTAGGCCTGTAAGCCAGAATGCTAATCTTCTGGGTATCAAAACAGCATAAAATTATAGCATAAAATTATTTTATAAAGTTAAATCAAAATAACCAAAAGAAAATGTTAGTACAGGAAAATCCGCTATTTGGACATTACTTTATACCCTTTCTAACAGACAATTTTTCATTTTTCTGCTTTCATTTTTGCCTCTACTTCTTCCAAGAGCCGTAACTTTTTTTACCTATTAACATAGTCATATGAGGGCTTATTTTATAGAGGACAAGTTGAAGTTTTAAATGACACCATTTACTTTACCATTATAATCTATGCAAAACAGAAAAACAATTTAAAAATGGAGCAAAATGTTTAAAAAAAAACTACACATTTCCATCATAGTTTTTCGGGTTTTACGTTTTCAGTATTCATTCAGCAAAAATGACCTGGCAGCATGATTCTGCAAATAAATATGATTATGGATATACTAAACTTGTATAGTTTTTCTTTATATTTTACTGGTGAAAAAAAATGAAAAACATGCTGACCCAAACCCAATCTATCTTGCATAATGAGTTCTCCAGAATGTCTGCTAAATTCACTAGAGATCTTTGAAAGGAAATCTGAGAGGGAGATGCAGCCTTGACCTTTAACTCCCATAAAAAAGAAAAGGAGATGCTACAAGAAGAATTTCACCCCCTGAACGGCAAACCAAGCTTGTAGAAGCAATCTACAGATATCTTCCAGACGCTATTATAGATCTATGGTCAATAGCCACTGTTCTTTTTCAGGAGCTCCTCTCAGGAATCGAAACTGAACTCCTAGAAATGTACCCCATCCACTAAGCCCTAAGCAAACGCAAGGCTGATGGCCCACCAAGAGACATTACAGTCCAATTGCACTTGTAGCACACCAAAGAACAAATCCTCACAGCTGCTTACAATGCCTCAACACTATAGTTCAAGTGCCACTCCTACAAAGCAACCACCTTTGCTAAACAAAGGTCTATGAAGCTGAATTTGGAGGTCCTCCACTCTAAAAAAACAACATCAAATATCATTGTGGGTTCCCCTTCAAACTTGTCTTTATGTACTTGGATGTGGTAAACACAATCCTCTCTCCAGAAGGTGCCAAGTGATGGCTCTCTAAACTATGTCTAATTGACTAGCTTATACCTACTTCCTCACCAATTTCTAATCCTCTGTCACGCCAGGTGTGAGTGCAACACAGAGAGTCACACCAGGTGTGAGTGCAACACAGAGGGGAAGGGGACCCAAGACACTAGGGAAAGGGGAAAGAGGTGACCTCCTAATCTGCACTAGCATCACCCTGTCTCCCCCTAACGTCCCTATACAGCCTCCGCAGCTGTCGCTGATCACGTGCCTCGCCCTACTATCCCTGGCATAAGGCTATTGCTGGGGGTGGAAGGAGATGAGCACTAGTCAACCTCCGCTAGATCTCTAAAGATATAAGGGGAAGACAACACAGGGGAACAACAACTCAGCTTTAGAAGAACTTCAACAGGGCACACGGCCTCAAGACTCCAGAGAGGACGTGATGCTGCTTCAGCCAAGTTCCAAGTAGAAATGAGTATAACCGGCGACGCCCACCTAGACACACCAGGTATATATGCACCCAGACTAAAGGGAGGTAGTCGCTGGGTCCTAAACACAGCCTCCTATCTAGGCTTCTGTCTGCATTGCCAAACGTGGAGATCTCCTGCAAACCACTGCACGGCAACTGTCTGTCACCTCTGACACACCCGTGACATCCTCTTGACTCTGACAGTCGGTCCATAAATAAGGGTCTGGCTCCTTCCATGGCCTCTTAACTATTCTCCACATCAGCTAGAGAAAGTTCATATGGATCCTCCCATTCTGCCCAGCCAATGGGCCATACAATGACTGTTCTTGCAACTATGATTTGTTTCCATACAATTTGCTTCATTATCTAATGCCTGAAGGACTGCTATTGACTGGAAACATTTCAATAGCAGGTTTACTCATGAAGAGAATACAAGTTTGGTGGTTAAAGAGCATTACATAAGGCAGCAAATTTGATTATTCCAATAATTTCACAAAAGGCAGCAGCTTGCTTTCAGCAGAGGTAGACAGTTGATATTTACAACAAAGAAGGTCTTGCACTTGCCATACTTTACACAGCCTGCTGGCAATCTCCTCTGCAGCTCTTTCTTTACTCTGACACACTCCGTGTCATTCCTGCTGCATCACAGCACACAACATCTCAGCGCTTGGCAAAATCACAGTCTCGGTCACCTTTCTCTGGCAAGCTGTAGCTTGTCTGACCACGTGCACACTCCAGTAACCTACTCTCACGGGTAGTGTTGAGCCACCCCCGTAGTGTTCGAGTTCGGTTCGGTTCGTCGAACACCCGTGTGTTCGCCGAACTGTTCGTCGAACTGTTCGTCGAACACCTTCGAACACCGTTAAAACCAATGGCAGGCAATCAAAAACACATAGAAACACATAGAAAACACCTTCAAAGGTGTCCAAAAGCTGACAAACTGCTCAGAAGACATAACTAACACATGGAAAAGTGACAAGTACATATAGTCATGCGAAAATAAAAGAGGTGGAGGAGTAAAAGGAGGGGGAGACACAGATATAGGCATGTCATGCCCTTCTAAAATCCAAAAAGTGAGAAGCCGACACGGCCAGTCCGCTCCTGCCCGTGCCACCTCCGTGTCGCCGAGTTTGTGCCAGAGCCGCGGTGAACCCTGATGGCCAGCCCCCCTCTCCCAATACTGGTGGCTGTCCGCTGGTGGGTCGAGCGAGCCCCCCTGTGGTGGAGGCAGCTCTAAGCTTTTTAATTTAAATTGTCTTTCTAATTTGAATGAATACACTTTAAATCCATTTACAAGGATCTATTGGAGGGCAAGTCTCATGCCAGCAGCCGCGTAATTCCAGCTCCAGTAGCGTCCACTAAAGCTGCTGCAGTTAAAAAGCTTTTATAAGGATCGAGCTCGGCTGTCCACCGCAAGGCATCCTACTGCCAGTCCCAGCCCCTATGCCTTGGGGTGCCTCCTGATGCTCTTCACTGAGTATCCCGTGGTCCCGAAGCATTTCCTTTGAAAAAATGAAGTGTCCAAACTACAGGTGGTGTAGCTTGCTTAACAGCCGGGATAATCCGCTGACTAGCAGACCCTGCTACTAGGCACAAAGTATTTCCTGGGCTAGATGCAGTTAAAAATTTGTAATTAGATACTCTCGTTGGATGCTGAGAAAGCATTCCATAGAGTCTCCTGGCACGCCATATATGATTCTCTTAAAAAGCTTGGGGTAGGGGTCTAGGGGACCCTTTTATAGCCAAAATCACGGCCCTGTATCGCAATACGTCACCTAGGCTGAAGATAAATGGAACTGTAGCACCCTGAGGGCTCGGTTGCTACAGAGGTATTGCACCTCACCCAGAGGTGTGATATCTCACTCTCAGGTAAGGATGTAGTGTGGATCAGGACCCGACACCTGCATGCATTACACCACATTGCCGTGGGGCAGGGCGACCAATATGCCCCTGAGATGGGCACGACAGTCCCTGTCCCTGGCTGGAGTGGGGGGAGGGAACACTGAGGAAGGGGAACCCTGTAGTGCAGGAGCAGGGAGGAAGCAGTTCCTGGGTGCATTGAGAAGGGAGTATAAAAGGTGGGCACCATCTTAGTTCAGTGCAGAGAAGTCTGAGCAGAAGTGGCAGGGAGCAGGGGCTCTGCATGAGCTCTGCTACGGAGGCGGGCCTAGTAACAGAGGCCCAGGCCTGGAAGAGGGAGAAGGAAGGAAGAGGAGCGGAGAAGGCTCCAGGAACGAGGAACGAAGGGATCTCAGGGGTGCGGACGGGCGAGTCGCCACCGCACGCCAGAATCCACCTGCGTGGAGGGGTCAGGCCAAAGGGGGAGACCGGTCCCCGAAACTAGTGGAGGCAGGAAACGACCCTCAGCTAGAAACAGGAGGCTGTGACATTTTATGTGGCGCAGCCCCTCGCTACACCCGCTAGGAAGGCACCACATAGGGTCAGGGAAACTGGCGCCAAGTTTACCAAGAGGAGGCCCGAGGCAGCCGGACAGAAGGGTTGGTAAGAAAGGCCAGACAAAGGACACACAAAGGGGGTCCTGTGAAGCGCTCCAAAGTTATCTGGGAGTTGTCTGAGCCCCTCACCTGGTGAGCACAGTACGACGTGGGCAGCCGTTACCTGCAGACGTGGTCTGGATAATAAGAACTGTGAGTAAAGGCCCTGGACTGCATCACTGACTCCGTGTCATTACTGCTGCTGCCCTGCACCATCACCCCCATCCTCCGCATACACTGCCCTGAGGCTATACTCCTCCCGTGGGGAGTTATGCTACGCTCTGCTGCACCCACAACACCAGCCTCAGCGGTCTGCCCTGGAGCGGCGGTTCACTCTGACCGCAATCCACGGGTGGCGTAGTCGGACATTTAAACATCAAAACCACATAAATAGTTCCGCCACTGGTTTGACCGCCCTGAGCCACGGAACCGGGTTGCCGCCACGGAGACTACAACCACCAGCATCCACCAAAAAGGGTCCGGCTCCGGGTGTCCCAAGGCCCAGGGGGCGCGTCAGAACATTTTCATCACCTTTCACAATCACCAATGGGACAAGGCAGGGATGTTCTCTGTCCCCTCTCTTATACATCCTAGTGACGGAGCACCTGCTCTCATCAATTCGCCATAACCCCAATATTAGGTGGATTGAGGTGGGAGGCACCGAGTACAAGTGCTCTCTATTTGCTGATGATGTCCTAGTATATATCACTCAATCACATATATCCATCCATGCTGTTATGGCTGAAATAGATCACTTTGTTACATGGTCAAATTTTAAAATCAATGCAGCGAAGTCTGAGGCCCTCGATGTCTCCCTCACCAAATCCATATAGGATTCCATCCAGTCCAACTTTCCCTTTGCCTGGCCCTCACAGGGTATCAAATACTTAGGAATTCCTATTCATAGAGACCTCTCCCATCTATGTTATCTTAATTTTGGGCCCTTTATTGAACAACTCCATACAGACCACGGTTGGCAAGTTAGAACTGTAAGATTCACTACGTGAACCACTGGTGTTTTGTGGAAAAGCACATGTACACTGTGTTCCAAATTATTATGCAAAAAGTGTTTAGGAGTGATAAGGGAAGAATTTGTTTGTTTGTCAGTTAAACTCATTGATGGTGATGTGTGTCAGGGCTCTTTATATCACTGTAAGCAATTGCAGACACCAGTGCTAATTAGTTTGGCAGGTGTGTCCAATGAAAGGCAAGACTACTTAAGAAGGCTCTCTCACATTATTCAGCAGCCTACATTTTCTGCCAAAATGGGAAAGAAAAAGGATGTGTCGGCTGCTGAGAAGCAACAAATTGTGGAGTGTTTAGGTCAAGGCATGACTACAATCAACATTGTGCGATGATCAGGATGAAGTGTCTTGGCAATCAAGAAGTATGTAGCTGATTCACAGTACACACGTGTGCGTGCTGATAAGGGCAAATTGAGGACTCTTTCCTACAGGCAATTACGTCAGGTTGAAAGAGCAGCGGCAAAAAAGCCTTGTCATAGCAGCAGACAAGTTTTTGAAGCTGCTTGTGCCTCCAACGTCCCCCGAACAACAAGATGCAGGGTCCTTCAGAGGTTTGCAGCTGTGCATACGCCATCCTGTCGACCTCCTCTATCCACTTCACACAAGCAGAAATGGCTCCAGTGGGCCAAACATTACATGAAGACTGATTTCAAAACTGTTTTGTTCACGGATGAGTGCCGTGCAGCGCTCGATGGTCCAGATGGATGGAGTGGAGGATGGCTGGTTGATGGACACCCCACGCAAACACGGCTACAGCGCCAACAAGGAGGAGGTGAAGTAATGTTTTGGGCTGGAATCATAGGGAGAGAGATTGTCGGCCCCTTTAGGATCCCTGAAGGCGCTAAAGATGAACTCCATAATGTATGTGGATTTTCTCAAACAGCACTTCCTGCCATGGTTCAAGAAGAAGAACCGTGTATTTCACAGCAAGATCATTTTTCTGCATGATAATGCACCATCTCATGCTGCACATAAAACATCTGCATCTCTGGCTGATATGGGCATAAAAGGGGACAAACTTATGGTGTGACCCCCATGCTCCCCTGACCTCTACCCCATTCAAAACCTTTGGAGCATCATTAAAAGGAGTGTCTATGATGGCGGGAGGCAGTTCACATCTAAGCAACAGCTCTGGGAGGGTATTCTGTCCTCATGCAAAACAATTGAAGCAGAAACCATCCAAAACCTGACAAATTCAATGGACGAGAGAGTTCAGAAGCTCCTTTCGAACAAGGGGTCCTATGTGAAAATGTAACATCACCTAGAATAAAGTTTTGAGTTGAAAACTGTTTGATTTCAGTTTCTAACAACCTGCTAATGCTTATAATTTCAAAAATGACCATTTTTTTGGTCTTTATTAAAATGAAAAGGTTGATCGAAAAGTTTGGGGGATCTAAGAGTGTGGCAACCCAGTAGTCATGATTACTTCGAATTCTGACAATATGAGGGTCATGCTGCAGGTAGTGCAGCAAGAAGGCACTTATGTGTCTTGCGCATCTCGGAGCCCCAAAATTATTTTCCGGGCTAGATGCAGCTAAAAATTATTTTTAATTTTAAATCTGGTGGAGCTTATTATAGATGGCCTAATAGGATCAGTGCTGCACACTGCTACAAAGCCCAAATTATTTTCCAGTCAAGATACAGATAAACATGATTAGTAATTTGAAAGCTTAAAACGGTTGGTAGGGTGATTTTAAACAATCATCAAGCTTTTACTCTCCCCAGGATGACACAGGGGTAGAAAAGTCGTTTCGGATCCATGATTTGTTCATCTTTATGAACGTGAGTCTGTCTACATTATCAGTGGAGAGCCGCGTGCGCTTATCTGTCAGCACACCACCAGCAGCGCTGAACACACGTTCAGACAGAACGCTGGCTGCGGGGCATGACAAGATCTCCAAGGCGTAAGTGGCTAGCTCCGGCCATTTATCCAGATTGGAAGCCCAAAAAGAGCAAGGGTCCAGTGACACAGTCGTGGCTTCAATGTTTACTTGGAGATACTCCTGTACCATCGTCTCTAGGCGTTGACTATGTGTCAGACTTCTTGTCTCCTGTGGCCTTGCAAAGGATGGGCTAAAAAAGTGGTGAAATGATTCCGCAAAATTGATGTTACCACCAGATACTGTGGTTCTGTTATGGTTTGAGTGCTGAACACTTGACGGTCCCACGGTTGGCAAGTTGGAACTGTGAGATTCACTACGTGCACCACTGGTATTTTGTGGAAAAGCACATGTAAGATTCTGCAACAGTCTCTGCTGATACTCCTGCATGCGTGCATCCCTTTCTATGGCAGGAATAATTTCTGCAAATTTACTTTTGTACCGGGGATCTAACAGTGTGGCAACCCAGTAGTCAGGATTATTTCTAATTCTCACAATTCGAGGGTCATGTTGCAGGTAGTGCAGCAAGAAGGCACTCATGTGTGTTGCGCATCCAGGAGCACCAAGTCCCTGTTGTGTTGGTGGCGAGGTAACAATCATGCTTCCTTCCTCTGTCCTCTCCCCCCAACCTCGCACAACAGAAATGTGATCAAGGTCTCCCTCATCTGATGAGTCTTCCATCAGTTCGTCCTCCACTTCTTCCTGGGCTCCTGCACCTTCCTCACTAGTTTGGCTGCTACCATGCGCCCTGGTAAAACCATCTCCCCCACCCTCACATGCCTGCCGCCTTGGTGCTGCCGACCGTCTGGACCTTGCAGATGTTATCCCTTCCGCATACAACTCCTCCTCCTCTACTTCCTCCACCTCCTCTTGTGCCACCACCTGACTCCGAATTCTGTTTAACATGTGCTCCAGCATGTAAATCACCGGAATAGTCATGCTGATAATGGCATCGTCAGCACTAAACATCTTCGTCGCCATTTCAAAACTGTGCAGAAGGGTGCATAGGTCCCTGATCTGAGACCACTCCTCCAGCGTGATTTGCCCCACCTCTGAATCTCATTGGCCCAGGCTATACGTAAGAACGTATTGCACCAGGGCTTGTCGGTGCTGCCACAGTCGCTGCAACATGTGCAGAGTTGAATTCCACCGGGTAGGCACATCGCATTTTAGCCGGTGAAGTGGCAGGCCCAACGACTTCTGTAGAGATGTAAGTCGCTGAGCTGCGGGATGCGAACGGCGGAAGTGAGCACACAGCGACCGTGCCCTCTGCAGAAGGCCATCTAGTCTGGGATAGTGGGCTAAAAATTGCTGGACAACCAGGTTCAACACGTGAGCCATACAAGGCACGTGTGTGACATTGCCCCGGCGAAGGGCCGCACCCAGGTTTGCAGCATTGTCGCACACGGCCTTCCCTGGTTTCAGGTCCAGTGGAGACAACCATTCATGAAATTGGTTCTCCAGAGCTGACCACAACTCCTCAGCTGTGTGACTCACATTTCCCAGACATTTCAAAGTAAAAACCGCCTGATGACGTTGAGCCCTACTGCCAACATAGTAAGGAGGTGTGCAGGATCCCTTCTGCGCAGTTAGAAAGCTTGTGGCATGACCAGACAGGCTTTGGGTGCAGGTGGAAGACCGAGAGGAGGTTGAGGAGGCAGAAGCAGTGGAGGAACTTTGACATAAAGAGGATTGACGCACAACTCGTGGGGACGGCAAGACTTGGACAGCAGCCCCTTGTCCTGCTGTCACCATAGTTACCCAGTGCCCAGTCAGCGACATGTAACGCCCCTGTCCATGCCTAGTCGTCCAAGTGTCTGTGGTGAAATGCACCCTGTCACACACAGAGTTTCTCAAAGAAGCGGTGATGTTGTGTGCGACATGCTGGTGGAGCGCAGGCACACCTTTCTTTGAGAAGTAGTGCCGACTGGGCATCTGGTACTGGGGCACTGCGACGGACATAAGGTCTCGAAAATCCTCTGTGTCCACCAGGCGGAAAGGCAGCATTTCTGTAGCCAAGAGCTTGCAGATGGTGAAATTCAACCTCTTAGCTTTCTCATGGCTAGGAGGAAATGGTCTTTTACTTGTCCACATCTGAGGGACCGAGGGCTGGCTATTGTGCTTAGACGGGGTTGATAAGGGTGTCCCCGGCAAACTGCCGGTCTGTGATGAAGATGCAGGCGGACATGTTAGGTTGCCTTGATCCAAAGGTGGTGCTATCGATGTCGGAAAGCGCTCAACACCAGCTGCTGTTACCACCTCCAAAGAAAATGATGACCTGCCAATCACGCTGGCTGTTGCGGGTAAAGAGGTGGCAGGTCTGCGCCCCAAAACAGGTGTGACTGCTGTCCCCCCAGTCACAGAGGATGAAGAGGCCGCGGATGCACAAGATATGGCAGACGGTGGTTGGCCCGGCCGGCTAGGCCGCATTGTAGCACACTGAGCTTCCCACTGCAACTTATGCTTCATGTCCATGTGCCGGTTCATGCATGAAGTACTCAAACTATGTATTTTTTGGCCTCTACTTAGCTTTTGCTGACAAATGTTACAGATAACACGAGTTGGGTCATCTTTATCGATCTGAAAAAATGCCCAGGCTATGCAAGGCTTAGCACCCATGCGACCTGAAGAGCCACCACGACTTGTGGTGAGAGGCAGAGTTGTGTTTGAGGATGCAGTTGTTGACGTGCTTCCAGTACTACGTCTCTGTCCAGGAAGGCGCAACCTGACCTCGTCGTCACTAGCATCTTCCTCCACCTCCTCTGCTGACCTCATCTCTTAGCTGACTGTGGGTTGACAGTAAGTGGGATCTCCAACCTCATCATCATCACCCTGTGTGTTATCACACCCGTCGTCCTCAGAGCCAACCTGTTCCTGCCCTGACAAAAAACTAAAGTTGTCGCTCCAATCAGGTATTTGAGTCTTATCATCGTCTTCCTCATTGTCTCCACCAACAGGAGTTACAGTTTGGGAATGAGGGTCTACATTATGGTCAGAACCTTCTGCGTCTGGTCCTGGATCCGACTCATAAAGATTCTGGGCATCAGTGCAGATCATTTCCTCGTCTGGATTCACAGAAGCGCTGGAGTCGACCTCTGATTCCCAGGCTATAGTATGAGTAAACAGCTCTGCAGACTCAACCATCTGTTCTACCTCATACTCAGACGGGCAGCTGGAGATTTGGGAGCTGTGAGGAAGCAAGTGCGATTTGGGTGACACCTTTGAGGACTGGAGTATTTGTGATGTTGAAGTTGATGTGGAGGAGAGCCCACTTAAAGAAGCACTTGATATCCGTTGAAGCACCTGCTGTTTTTGTGCCTCTTCTGGAATTTGTAGCGATTGGCGTGGCCATAAGAAAGGGATCTTATCACATTGTCCGCTAAAAGAAGTAGACATTTTAGTTTGGCTGGAAGATGGTCTTTCTTCTGCAGATGTTACTGTTGCTTTAACACCTACCCCACGGACACAACCTTTTTTCCCCTTCCCAACACGCCTATTCCCCTTTCCACCAGCAGCAGGCCTTTTTCCACTCATTTTGGTGGTTAACTAATTCAAAACTCTGGAGTTGTTTGCACAAAAAAACAATGGATGGTAACCGAGCAGAGCTGAGTGGCCAAACTGTGGTA
This sequence comes from Phyllobates terribilis, assembly GCF_046119375.1. Lineage (NCBI taxonomy): Eukaryota > Metazoa > Chordata > Amphibia > Anura > Dendrobatidae > Phyllobates > Phyllobates terribilis. The sequence continues at coordinate 237,767,555 of NW_027362772.1, forward strand.
TTAGGCCAAAACTATTGGCTGGGTTAGATGCAGAAAAAAATATATTCAGTTTGCAACCTGATGGAGGTCAGTATAGATGGACTAATAGAGAAAGTTCGACACACTGCTACAAGGCCAAATATTTTTTCAGAGGTAGATGCAGAAAAAAATGATATTCAGTTTGCAACCTGATGGAGGTCTGTATAGATGGATTAATAGAACAAGACCCACACACAGCTAGAAGCCCAATATTTTTTCAGAGGTAGATGCAGAAAAAATTATATTCAGTTTGCAACCTGATGGAGGTCAGTATAGATGGACTAATACAACAAGTCCCACACACAGCTAGAAGCCCAATATTTTTTCAGAGGTAGATGCAGAAAAAAATATTTTCAGTTTGCAACCTGATGGAGGTCAGTATAGATGGACTAATACAACAAGTCCCACACACAGCTAGAAGCCCAAATATTTTTTCAGAGGTACTGTAGATGCAGATAAAAATTATTTTTAATTTGCAACCTGATGGAGGTCAGTATAGATGGACTAATAGAGAAAGTCCGACACACTGCTACAAGGCCAAATATTTTTTCAGAGGTAGATGCAGAAAAAAATTATATTCAGTTTGCAACCTGATGGAGGTCTGTATAGATGGATTAATAGAACAAGACCCACACACAGCTAGAAGCCCAATATTTTTTCAGAGGTAGATGCAGAAAAAAATATATTCAGTTTGCAACCTGATGGAGGTCAGTATAGATGGACTAATACAACAAGTCCCACACACAGCTAGAAGCCCAATATTTTTTCAGAGGTAGATGCAGAAAAAAATATATTCAGTTTGCAACCTGATGGAAGTCAGTATAGATGGACTAATACAACAAGTCCCACACACAGCTAGAAGCCCAAATATTTTTTCAGAGGTAATGTAGATGCAGATAAAAATTATTTTTAATTTGCAACCTGATGGAGGTCAGTATAGATGGACTAATAGAGAAAGTCCGACACACTGCTAGAAGGCCAAATATTTTTTCAGAGCTAGATGCAGAAAAAAATTATATTCAGTTTGCAACCTGATGGAGGTCAGTATAGATGGATAAATAGAACAAGACCCACACACAGCTAGAAGCCCAATATTTTTTCAGAGGTAGATGCAGAAAAAAATATATTCAGTTTGCAACCTGATGGAGGTCAGTATAGATGGACTAATACAACAAGTCCCACACACAGCTAGAAGCCCAAATATTTTTTCAGAGGTAGATGCAGAAAAAAATATATTCAGTTTGCAACCTGATGGAGGTCAGTATAGATGGACTAATACAACAAGTCCCACACACAGCTAGAAGCCCAAATATTTTTTCAGAGGTACTGTAGATGCAGATAAAAATTATTTTTAATTTGCAACCTGATGGAGGTCAGTATAGATGGACTAATACAACAAGTCCCACACACAGCTAGAAACCCAAATATTTTTTCAGAGGTACTGTAGATGCAGATACAAATTATTTTTAATTTGCAACCTGATGGAGGTCAGTATAGATGGACTAATAGAGAAAGTCCGACACACTGCTAGAAGGCCAAATATTTTTTCAGAGCTAGATGCAGAAAAAAATTATATTCAGTTTGCCACCTGATGGAGGTCAGTATAGATGGATTAATAGAACAAGACCCACACACTGCTAGAAGCCCAAATATTTTTTCAGAGGTAGATGCAGAAAAAAATATATTCAGTTTGCAACCTGATTGAGGTCAGTATAGATGGACTAATACAACAAGTCCCACACACAGCTAGAAGCCCAAATATTTTTTCAGAGGTACTGTAGATGCAGATACAAATTATTTTTAATTTGCAACCTGATGGAGGTCAGTATAGATGGACTAATAGAGAAAGTCCGACACACTGCTAGAAGGCCAAATATTTTTTCAGAGCTAGATGCAGAAAAAAATTATATTCAGTTTGCCACCTGATGGAGGTCAGTATAGATGGATTAATAGAACAAGACCCACACACTGCTAGAAGCCCAAATATTTTTTCAGAGGTAGATGCAGAAAAAAATATATTCAGTTTGCAACCTGATTGAGGTCAGTATAGATGGACTAATACAACAAGTCCCACACACAGCTAGAAACCCAAATATTTTTTCAGAGGTACTGTAGATGCAGATACAAATTATTTTTAATTTGCAACCTGATGGAGGTCAGTATAGATGGACTAATAGAGAAAGTCCGACACACTGCTAGAAGGCCAAATATTTTTTCAGAGCTAGATGCAGAAAAAAATTATATTCAGTTTGCCACCTGATGGAGGTCAGTATAGATGGATTAATAGAACAAGTCCCACACACAGCTAGAAGCCCAAATATTTTTTCAGAGGTAGATGCAGAAAAAAATATATTCAGTTTGCAACCTGATTGAGGTCAGTATAGATGGACTAATACAACAAGTCCCACACACAGCTAGAAGCCCAAATATTTTTTCAGAGGTACTGTAGATGCAGATAAAAATTAGTTTTAATTTGCAACCTGATGGAGGTCAGTATAGATGGACTAATAGAATGATGCTATGCCCAAAAGATTTTACTTCACTAGGTGCAGTAAAAAAATTGGTATTCTATACACAGGTGGTATATCTTGCAGCACAGATAGGCTACTCCACTGACTAACACACTCTGCAATAGGCCAAAAAGGATTAGCTTTGCTAGATTCAGCCAAATGCTGTGAAAAAAACTTGCACAGCACTGGCACAGACCTGCCTGGCAAAAACTGATAGGAACTGATGTAACCTAGTCCTGAAAAGGACTCCAAGTACAATTAGTCTTTACTCCCACAACCTATCTATTTAAGAGCACAGACCTCCCTGATAAAAGTCGTAGGAAATGCTGTAACCTAGTCCTTAAAAGGACTGCAATCACAACTATTCCCTACTCCCAAGCTATCTGTATATTTGTGCGAGAATTGGCTTGAAATTAACAAGGTATAGCGCACACAGCAACAGCGGTGCCGTCTAACACGCAGCTGCAGCAGTGAGAAAATGGTGGCGACGGGGAAAATGGCTTGGTCTTATAGGGCAAGGACATGTGACATACACTGCCAATGACACATGCCCTTGCTTGTGTGAAAAAAAGCACTTCGCTCCGTGTGTGCGCTGCTGATAGGCTGACAGATTGCACCTCCCCACTGCAAATGCGGGAAAGAGAAAAAAAAATGGAGATCTTCATTGTTCCTGCAGAGATCCATCCCCTGCCCCTCCCCCCACCCCGCTGTACACTCAAACTGCGTATTAACATTAATTTTCATCATTACTGAGAAAAAATCCAGTTATGATTTTGGTGCACAAACAGTTATCGAACATAACCTCGAACAGCCGAATTTTTATCAAATTGTTCGTGTTCGCCGAACGGCTCGAACACCGCCCAAAACAGCTCGAATTTGAGATTGGCGAACAGTTCGAGTAGAACAACGCTCATCTCTACTCACGGGTCCTAAGTATCAGCCCCTAATACTTTGGAACCAGTCCCTTTGTAGGCTTTGAACTTGCAGTCTTCTCAACAGTCAGTCATTAACATACAGACTATCTCATGTGTGACTCTCTTTGCCTCTTGCAGACAGCTAAACTTAGTTATAGAGGTGGATTCACTCTTCACTTACAAGAATAAGCCTCCCTACTCCTCTCTGTATTAGCAGTCTTTAAAGAAGTTGTCCACTACTTTATCATTGATGACCTATCTTTAAGATAGGTCATCAATTTTTAATAGATCAGTGTCCAACATCTGGCACCCCTGCCGATCAGCAGTTCACGTTGTCGGAGGCCACCAGCCTTAGATACTCAGTTGCGGATCTGCTCCATCATCGTATAGTTGCCACGGCTGGGTACTGCACATCTGCCTCCTATTCATATCAATAGGAGGCAGATGTGCAGTATCCAGCCGCGACCACTTTCAGAAGATGGAGCAGCTCCGCAATTGGGTACTTCCGGCTGGCAGCCGCCGCTGACACCAAGAACAGCTGATCGGCAGGGGTGTCAGGCGTCGGACCCCAACCAATTAGACATTAACGACCTATCCTAAGGCTAGGTCATCAATGATAAACTTGTGGACAACCTCTTTAAAAATGTTGGTTACTATTTTTCAAAAGCCTATCCTAATGATAGGCCATCGATATCTGATCAGTGGGGGTGTGAAACCCGCTGATCAGCTGCTAACTCTGCAAGTTTTTAGATGCCACTGGAGCAAAGCAGCTCCTTTAAATTATAATATATATCCTTTAAATGCATGTGGATCTGCAGTACCCGGCAGCGGCCACTATAGAACTGACGGAACTGCTTTGTTCTGGAGACATCCAAGAACTTGTGTGTGGCTCAAGTAACAGGTGATCAGCGGGGGTGCTGGGTGTTGCCCCCCCCCCCCCCTACCGATGAGATATTGGTGGCCTATTCTAAGGATAGGCCAAGAATAAAAAAGTAGTGGCCCCGTTAACCTCTCTCTTTGTAATAGAAGTACACTCATGCCGATGGGCTGGTTTGCTCCACATTGACGGTAGTTAAGGCTGGAGCATTTTACCTGTCGTGAAAGGATAAAGTGTATCAAATATTTAGGAACATTTCCTACAATTATTTTTAAAAAGAATAGAAGCACGATCACAAAAACGTCAGAGGATATGATAATTTACATTTTTTTGGACCTGATCAAATTGCCCCTCCCCTTAAAAAATTTAGCCACAATGTCTAATTCCTGAATATAACAATAAACTTTTACCACATACGGTTACAGCAAATTTTGAACTTCAGAAATCATAAATGAATTAAAAAAAAATAAAGTTGTGTCCAAAATGCAAAAAGTGGTATTCCTGTTAATGTTTAATGTCTTGAAGATTTATCGTGATGGATGAGTGATATTAACTGTAATAAGATGTTGTAGAAAGGTTGACACGCGTCAGGTGAAATTGGCTGTGATTTATCTGTGTGCTGGTCAGGAACACGCTCTGATCCAATTATCTGAGGACAAATAGTTAGACTACAGTCCCAGAAGGTGTTTGAACTGTGTTACTATATGCGACATGCTATATAGAAAGCAGATGATGGATGTGTAACAAAAATATACAGTAGCTACAAAATAACACAATGTAATCAGGCCCAAAACTGAGGTTAGTTGTTAGTATTTCAATTTTACTTAAAGTAATTCTCCAAGATACAAAACTTTTATTTGAATGCTTTAAGATTTGAATTGTTGTTCTTTGTTTTTCTATTGGATAAAAAGTAGTGCAATCGAGAAAAAAGTGGCTCTGTCACCAGATTTCTCAGTACAAACTGAATACATTGAGGCTGGTGCTCTTACTTTAAAGGGGTTGTCCGGTACTTTTTTTTAAGTTGCCCAATGTATTCAGCATGTGGGCATAAGTATCTCTGTCAACACCTTGTGCTGCTGATAATGCCTGTGAGCGGCGCTATCACTGGCCACTCACAGGCATCACATAACCCCTGGCTGCAGCTGGCTCTGACATCCGCTGACGTCACGACAAGTCCAGGCTGCAGCTGAGGTCCCCCTTCCGCGTTCCACCGATGGCTGCTGGGTTGTGGGCTGGGTTATTCCCCTGCATCACACCCGGCATCCACCAAACGCTCTCCCTCTCCCCATTCATTGGGAAAGCGTGCGGTGGATGCTGGGTGTGACGCGGGGAATAACCCCACCCACAACCCAGCAGCCACCGCGGGGACCCCAGGACTGAGTCACGCCTCACTTGTCATGACGTCATCGCGGGGTCATGTGATGCCTGTGAGTGGCCAACGATAGTGCCGCTCACAGGCATTATCAGCAACACAAGGTATTTACAAATATACTTATTCCCACATACTGAATACATTGAGCAATTTAAAAAAAAGTCCCGGGCAACCCCTTTAAAGCTCCATTTCAGAATGTCTCGATAAACCTGATATTAAGATGAGCATTTTATTAGTCAAGCTATAGAATGAAATATCTCATAAGTCCAAGTGTATTCAGTCTCTGCCCATCCACTCAGCCTGACTGATGACTGCAGCTTGTACTGAGCAGTGCGAGATCTCAGCAGGGAGGAGGGACGCTGATGAGCTGTTAATCAGTCTACATGGGCAAAAAATAGTAAAACTTTCAAAAGGGAATATCTGGGATTATTCAAATAAGTATGCCAGTTTTTTTCAAGTCTAAGAGATCTTGATGAGACTGGTGCACTTATTTTGAAGCTCCATTTTAGAATGGCTCTATAATATTGATAATAAGACGAGTATTTTATTAGTCCAGCTATAGAATGAAATAGCTCATGAGTCCAAGTGTATTCAGTCTGCACCCATTTATCTGCCCAGCCTGACTGATGGCTGCAGCTTGTACTGAGATGTGTGAGATCTCAACAGGGAGGAGGGACACTTAGGATATGTTAAATAGATTAAGAGGGGGGGGTAAAAAATGAGTAAAACTTTTTCAAAATAAGTATGCCAGTTTTTCAGGTCTAAGAGATCTTGACAAGGCTGGTGCACTTACTTTGAAACTCCATTTCATAATGGCTCTATAATCCTGGTATTAACATGAGAATTGTATTAGTCCAGCTATAGAATTAAATGAGTCTAAGTGTATTCAGCCTCTGCCCATCCAACCACCAAGCCTGACTGATGGCTTGCAGCTTGTACTGAGCAGTGGTAGATCTCAGCAGGGAAGAGGGAAACTGAGAAGCTATTAATCGGTCTAGGTGGGCAGAAAATAAGAAAAACTTTCAGAAAGGATTATCTAGAATTTTCAAAATACGTACGCCAGTCTTTTCAGGCCTAAGGGATCTATTTAATAATGTTTGCAGTTTGTATTCTGAAATCTGATGACAGATCTGCTTTAAAAATCAGTTTACCTGTAACTGCTGGACAATTAAATCAAATTCCGTAGTACTTTATCACACCTCTCATATGATATCGGTTGTGGTTCTCATGTATCATGAAGAGCAGTCCAAGTCTGTGATTTGTTTGCGTATTTGTGAACTGACACAGGACTTCTACAATATACTAATACATGCTTTCTAATAGATTAATACAGCCTTTCTACCTTTTTCAATCTCTTCTTTATCTTTTAGAAGCCTATAGCATCCCCACTACTGTCTGCAGAATCTAAGTAGATATTGAATAGAAGATAGCAAGGAGAGAGGAAGAGGGGGATGCAGCTGCAGGCACTTCTTTCTTGTTACTTACCTAATTGTGCTACAGACTCCCTGCATTCATTTTCTGCCACAATATAATGTATGGTTTAGGCTACTAATTTGATTTAAGGAAGTCTATGAGTTTGTCTTTGTATGTTCCCACTTTCCTGTAAATCAGACACAGAGAAGCTAGAAAACCCCTTAAAGAGGACTTGCTGGCTCTCTTTACTTATCTGTTTTAATTAACCATTGATTTCTCATTTCTTAGAGTTCTTCATTGTGCTGTTCCTCTGTTATTCCTCCTACAAATAATAATAAAAAAAATAGATTGTCATCTGGGTGTATTATTTGTGTCAATGCAGTGTGTCACTATGCAGTCTGACTTTTGACTGCCATGACTGGAAAATACCAATATGTGTGTTGGAACATATGGAACATAGCCTATTGAAATAGGAGAAGCAAAAGTTGTAAACTTTATTAGACATTGCCAATTAGAATAACTGAGGAGCAACATAATGTAAAGTTCGAAAAAAAAAGGATTTTATGGGTAAAACTAATATTTACTAAAACAAACACTTCTGGAGAATCGACGTGTCCTTTTTAAGTTAACTTAAGACAATTACCCCTTTAAGTGTATCATAGGCACTCAAAAGGCTAATCCTTCAATTGTCAAAATCTGACTGATATCATCTTTCCAGTAAATTAATTTAATATGTGCAAGATCCGTACATTCATTATTCCAGCATTTCATTTTTTAGTCTTGGAAGGTAATTAGTAATAATCTCATATTTTTAGACACATTTAAACATTTAATAATTAATTACAACTAGTTAAATTATTATGGGTAACAATAGGCTGAAACCTTAATTAGGAAATGCTAATTATAGATAACATTGTACTGGGGACTTCTGAAAGAGCCGTGTTCCTCCTCAATAGTGTAACTATAAGGGGCACACAGGACTGATAAATCTTATTAGGAATTGTTTTTGTCTTACCGTTCTAGCGGTGCGGGTTCTGCCTCCTTATTTGATTAATTGGGACTTATTATAACATGTGTTGGAGAGGCTCAAATGCTTCTTGTATTGTCTATAGAGAAAGTGCTTGTGCTTTATGGCAGCTGCAAAGAATAGGAGTTAAAGGGGGTCTCCCACTATGTAGATTTTAATTCCCTGTCTTTAGGATAATTCATCAGTAACAAATCGGTAGGGGTCCAACATCAGCTCAACTCCAAGTGGGGGTCTAACATCAGCTCCAATGGCGCCCGATGTGAACAGGGCACAAAGCCAGGATGGCAAAGCTCCATAGACTGTGTAGTGGGCATTCCTGGGTACTGCGACTCAGCTCTTATAGAAGCAAATATCAGCTGAGCTACACTAATAGCCAATCCCCCACATATCCCCAACTAATCTGATATTGATGACCTATACTAAAGTTAGCAAACAAGTAAAGTTGCATATTCATGCATGCCCAGCAGCCAACGACAAGGTGATCTCCAGAGATCGCCTTGTCGTTGGCTGCTGGGCATGCATAAATTGGCCAAATTATGTGCTAAGCATGTCCATTTTTTTCTTATTATCTAGAACTATTCAAGTTTCATATATTTCATGTTTACATGCTATAGCACTACAGAGTGCAACTTTACTTGTTTGTTATGTATAGAGATGGCTACTCTTAGTTCGCACCTGTACACACCAGTTTTCTGATATGGAAGTGACAGTCAGTCTTTTTGCTATCCTAAAGGTAAATCATCAGTATCACAGTTCAGGACAACCACTTTCATGGTCAGAAAAGTGTCAATAGATCCCAATACAATAAGCTCTAGGAGGAAATAGAATATAGAATTATTATTATTATTATTTGAGAAAGCAGCAAGTGAAATATGATTAAGGGGCAATGTGTTTGTGGAGTTTTATTTTCAGACGGTGAAGCACATGGCACTATTTTTATCAGGCACTGTGTGTGGTACTATACTCGGAAGCCATGGTGCAGAGCTTTATTTTTATAATAGAAACTCTATGGCACTTTTTAGGACACAACGAACTGGCACTATTTTACAGGACACTATATTTGTGACACCATTGAGGGACACAGACAGAAAAGGGTCTCTGTGTAAGAACAATATGTGGGCCCTTTGTATTCCAATAGTTCATCATAATGCATAATTAAATTCCTCCTGCATTGGAGGTGGTAATGGCCCCCTTACCTCTTGGGCCCCGGTGCAGCTGCACAGGTTGCACCATTGATATGTTCGCCCTTATGTGTCACTTTATTTTCAGAGGGCATAGTGCATAATATAAATATATTCAGGGGGGCAATGTCTGACTGTATACAAAGTGGTGGCGTCTAGCAATTTATTCAGGAGTCCGATATATGTTCCTATTATATTCAGTGGCACAGTGTATGGTATTATAATCGCCGATTTAGACAAACCGATAATAGGATTGTTCAACCATTATCGGCTTATACAGTACAGACCAAAAGTTTGGACACACTTTCTCATTTAAAGATTTTTCTGTATTTTCATGACTATGAAAATTGTACATTCACACTGAAGGCATCAAAACTATGAATTAACATATGTGGAATTATATACTTAACAAAAAAGTGTGAAACAACTGAAAATATGTCTTATATTCTAGATTCTTCAAAGTAGCCACCTTTTGCTTGATGACTGCTTTGCACACTCTTGGCATTCTCTTGATGAGCTTCAAGAGGTAGTCACCGGAAATGGTTTTCACTTCACAGGTGTGCCCTGTCAGGTTTAATAAGTGGGATTTCTTGCCTTATAAATGGGGCTGGGATTTGTTGTGTTGTGCAGAAGTCAGGTGGATACACAGCTGATAGTCCTACTGAATAGACTGTTAGAATTTGTATTATGGCAAGAAAAAAGCAGCTAAGTAAAGAAAAATGAGTGGTCATCATTACTTTAAGAAATGAAGGTCAGTCAGTGCGAAATATTGGGAAAACTTTGAAAGTGTCCCCAAGTGCAGTTGCAAAAACCATCAAATGCTACAAAGAAACTGGCTCACATGAGGACCGCCCCAGGAAAGGAAGACCAAGAGTCACCTCTGCTTCTGAGGATAAGTTTATCCGAGTCACCAGCCTCTGAAATCGCAGGTTAACAGCAGCTCAGATTAGAGACCAGGTCAATGCCACACAGAGTTCTAGCAGCAGACACATCTCTACAACAACTGTTAAGAGGAGACTTTGTGTAGCAGGCCTTCATGGTAAAATAGCTGCTAGGAAACCACTGCTAAGGACAGGCAACAAGCAGAAGAGACTTGTTTGGGCTAAAGAATACAAGGAATGGACATTAGACCAGTGGAAATCTGTGCTTTGGTCTGATGAGTCCAAATTTGAGATCTTTGGTTCCAACCACCGTGTCTTTGTGCGACGCAGAAAAGGTGAACGGATGGACTCTACATGCCTGGTTCCCACCGTGAAGCATGGAGGAGGAGGTGTGATGGTGTGCGTGTACTTTGCTGGTGACACTGTTGGGGATTTATTCAAAACTGAAGGCATACTGAACCAGCATGGCTACCACAGCATCTTGCAGCGGCATGCTATTCCATCCGGTTTGCGTTTAGTTGGACCTTCATTTATTTTTCAACAGGACAATGACCCCAAACACACCTCCAGGCTGTGTAAGGGCTATTTGACCAAGAAGGAGAGTGATGGGGTGCTACGCCAGATGACCTGGCCTCCACAGTCATCAGACCTGAACCCAATCGAGATGGTTTGGGGTGAGCTGGACCGCAGAGTGAAGGCAAAAGGGCCAACAAGTGCTAAGCATCTCTGGGAACTCCTTCAAGATTGTTGGAAGACCATTTCCAGTGACTACCTCTTGAACCTCATCAAGAGAATGCCCAGAGTGTGCAAAGCAGTCATCAAAGCAAAATGTGGCTACTTTGAAGAACCTAGAATATAAGACATATTTTCAGTTGTTTCACACTTTTTTGTTAAGTATATAATTCCACATGTGTTAATTCATAGTTTTGATGCCTTCAGTGTGAATGTACAATTTTCATAGTCATGAAAATACAGAAAAATCTTTAAATGAGAAGGTGTGTCCAAACTTTTGGTCTGTACTGTATACCAAATAAAGGAGGAAAAATCCTACAAAAGTCTGTCTACATATCTAGGTATACTATAAATACATATCCTATCTTATACCCTGAATAAAAGTATACACACCCATCCAACAGTAATGTTAAAGAAAGACAATATACGTGCTCATGCACATGACCATATTTGCTGTCTGAGTGCCATCTGACAAAACATCAGATCGCACTTGGACCAATGTTATTCAATGGGGCCATGCACATATTAGATTATTTCCTCGAACCGCCTCGGTCCCAGGAAAAAGTTGCTGCATGCCTGAGTTGCAGCCGATTCAGATGCACTCATCCATGCAAGTCAATGAGTGCGTGATAAACATCGGACTGCGCTCGGTTGACATCTGATTGCAGTCCCATTTCCACAAACTGTCAGAATGGAGAAGATGGAGTAATTTTTTTCTCCATCTTCTCCTTATCCAAGAGATCTGGATCACACTATGATTACACTCTGATCAGATTCGGTCAGAGATTGATCAGAATGTGATTTGCATAATCGTCCCGATTCTCTCGGATAAGGGAATACACGGCCGTCTACACCTGGCCTTAAAAACATCAAACACGAAGCGGGAGGATATTCCGAGTCAAAAGCATTCCAGTGTATGATATTTTGTCAATTATACATACAAGAAATAAAAAAATAAAAAAATGCATGTATAATATATAATTTCACTAATAATCTAATAAATATTTATGCTTTTAAATATGGGTCTGAAAATGGAGTGTTGTGGATATTTAAATAAGTTAGCATAGCATATAAACTAATAAAATATATATATATACGCTATAGATTATTCAGGAGATGGAGGGAATATGAAAGAGTTAATAAACTATGAATAATATAACAACCCAAGAAAAGTTATTAAATCAGATCCTGATTCCTAACCCATAAAAAACACAGTAACACATCTAATATGTGCAATCTCATGTGTCACACATTGCACAAGTTTCGAAAAAGTTTTCGAAAAAGTTTCTATAAGAGTTGCAAATATTCTGTCAATAAACCATGACCTACCAATAGTCACGTGATGAAAATATTTAGAAATCAGTTGTCGAAAATATGTGTTTGAAGACTTTACTGGCTCAAAGATGTAACTGTGAGTTACTACTCCGTGCACCCATCATTGCATTTCACATAATATAATATGAAATTATTATCAACATTTCTATTCAAATAAAATATATAGCCTAAAAAATGTACTACCTGAGCGCAACACATAAAAAATGCATTTGCAGAGTCCATCACCATCTTATATAACGTAAATAATGGACAATGTATTTCCAAAAGAGCATGAAAGGTTTCTTTTTTTTTTTGGCCTTTATTTTTGAGAAATAAAAGGTACAACTATTGTATTTGATGAAATGCCGAATTTCCAGCGAACGTTCTCTTTTCTTTGGCAAAGAAGCACTTTATAAAGAAAATGTATTTATTTTATTCCGAGGCCTTTTCAACCTAGGAAATAATAGTTTTACCTTGTAACTATCAGTTTTATATTTTTATATCTAAAAAAAAAATAAATATGACAAATTGCTTTTCTTTTTCTTTTTGTTTTTATTGTATTGCCAAATAAAATAATACAGATACATATTATTCTAAAAATGAAGGCTATACAATACATACAGTAAACCTTAAAGTAATAGACAAAATACAATACAAAAGTTTTAACCTGTTAATAAAAAATCACTCAATTTTTAACTCCAAATTTTAATAGAAAAATGACAATAATGATCAGATATTCCACTCCCAATCGTTTTTATTTTTTGGTTTATGACTTTTATGTCTATTGCTTAGAATTAGAAGAAAAAAAGCAGATTGCAATACCAAGCCTCTTTAGGTCGATAGTATGTGAACAATATAGTCACCCACATTTTATCAAAGAGTTGCCAATATCTAACAGGAATAAAGTCCTTGATATCTTCCCTTTGCCATGTCTGAAAGAGCTTAAGAGGGAAAAGGAAAAGATAATAAATTAGGTAAGATAATTGTGCGTTAATAGTGTCTTCAGGGATGTCTGCACATAAACTTATAAAGCAATAAACAGATCTGCTGCTTGTAAGATATTGGTTTACATCGTTTTAATATTTTTCTGTGCTTTTTTTGTTTTTTTGTAAAGGGGTTATCCACTACTTGGAAAACCCCTTCTGAATCACTATGTTTTCCCGCAGTAAAATAATAACACCTATACTCGTCTCCAGTGCTGGAGCCATTACAGCGATGTCGGCACTGGCTCTCCCAGGATCGCGTGACATGTTATGTCACGCAATCCCTTGGGTAAATCAGTGCTGGCTTCAAGCTTCCTCCTTCGAACCAATCACATACAACTGGAGGAAGTGCAAGCTGCTGCTGCTCTCTCACTTCCTCCAGATGTATGTGATTTGTCTGAAGGCAGGGAGAGAGAAGCCAGAGCTGATTGGCCCCAGTGATTGTGCGACATAACAATGTCAGGCGTTCTCCAGGAGAGCCAGTGCCGACACCGCTGGAACACCTCCAGCACCAGAGATGAGTATAGGTGTTGTTATTTTGCTGGGGGAAAACATAGAGATTAAGAAGTCCCATTTTATATACAGTATGTGTCCCTGATTTGTACTCATATTTTGGAGACGTGTGGTAGATTTTCTACAGATTCGTATCCAATCAATAAAAACAAACACTGCTTAATAAAAGGGGTTGTCCACTACCCAGACAACCCCTTTTATTAAGCAGTGTTTGTTTTTATTGATTGAAGAAGAATTTGTAGAAAATCTACTACACGTCTCCAAAATATAAGTAAAAATCAGAGACATATATAAAAAGGGACTTCTAAATGTGTGGGTTGATACTACCATGCACCCTAGTTTTGATTGCTTACTGCCCCTTCTTCTGCCTCATTGAGAGAAGGTTTAATGTATTATAGAAAATGACGTACTGTTTAAATCAGGTTTTTATGTAAAATGTATTTTTTCAATTGTTTGGAAGTTTTTTTACACATTGTCAACTGGGAAGTTCTAAACATACAGTATACTTTCTGTTCTTTTTTGAAAATTCACATGCACATTAGCAGCAAAAGAATGACTGAGATCCTAGCTTTTTTTATAGAAGCATCTAATGAGTATGTGCAAATGTCATTGTGAAGGGAGTAGGAGCAGAGTCAGCTGTGACATTGCCTATTGTGACTGGTGGATCCAGTGTTATCAGTTATGTATAGAGGTGTTACCTGTCATTGTCATCCTCATTGTGATTATTATGAGACTGCTGAAAAGTCTCCTGGGCAAGAACAGGAAGTATGAGTCTAAAAGCCAGTGTGAAAATTGTAAGATTTTTTTTTTTAACACAGATTATGATATGAAAAAAACCCATTACCGAATTTAAAAAAAAAATGTAACACAAAATAAATTAAGAATATTTCATTTTCTGACTATAGCCACCACATAAAAGTCCAGAAGATCTGGAGGCTCTAGGCTCCAATGTAAAATCTTTAAAGGGATTATCCAGTGTGATTTTATTTTTTTACTATGGGTTTAAGAATAGTGTTGAGCGAGCACTAAAATGCTCGGGTGCTCAAAGTTCGGGCCGAGCTCACCATGATACTTGAGTGTTTGACCCGAGCAATGAGCCCAATGTTAGTCTATGGGAGACCCGAGCATTTTTGCGGCGGCACCCCCGGCAGTCTGTAGAAAGCCTAAAAAGTGCCCAAAACGATAGTGACAGTGCTCAAATGACATGGGGACAGCATGGGGATCGCCCCAGGAAGCATTTCTGACCCACAGGTCACTGCTGTCAACAACGTGGTCAGAGGTATTTAGCCACTTTTAAGGGCTCACAATAAAACGTTCAAAAACTAAACTGAAACTGCTTTCCTATGAAATATGTTAAGGAAGTTCTTTTCCAGGGTAAAGACTTGTGTATAAGGTAAAATAAATAACCAAAAACAAAAATACTCCTCCACACCTTGGGCTATGTTCACAAGTAGCATTTTTTATGCGTTTTTGCACTTTTGTATTGCTTTCAAACGTGACAAATGCATTCACCGGGAAATGTCATTTTAGCATTTTACAACCTTATCTGGCCATGTGCTGTGTGACACATGCATACAGTGCTGAAAAGACATGGGAACAGCATGGGGAAGACCCCTGGAAGCATCTCTGACACTTAGGTCACTGCCTAAAAGTGTGCCCATCAGAAGTCATCCTTGCCGCATCAGAAGATGCAGACTTGCAGCTATCCCCGTGCAAGCCCTTGTCCCAGGGCAGTGTTCAATTGTACCTCCCTCATTCCTTGCCATGCAAGCGCAAGTATGTGTAGCGCCCCGAGGGTTCGGTCGCTACAGAGGTATTGCATCTCACCCAGGGGTGTGATATCTCACTTCCAGGTAAGGATAGAGTGTGGTTCAGGACCCTAACACCCACATGCACTACACCACATTTCCGGGGGACAGGGCGACAATGCTCCCGGGTGTGAGCACAACTGTCCCAGTCCCTGGCTGGAGTGGGGGGGAGGGAACACCTAGAAAGGGGGAACCCGGTAGTGTGTGGGTGGGGAGAGTATATCCTGGGTACACAGAGAGAGAGGTATAAAAGGTGGGAGCCATCTTAGAGACAGTGTTCAGTCAGAGGGAAGAAGTGACAGAGCAGGGCCTCTGTGGAGCTCCGGAGGCGGGCCTAGCCTGTGAGGCCCTGCTAATGTAGCACCCTGAGGATTCGGCTGCTACAGGGGTATTGCACCTCAACCCAGAGGTGTGGTATTCCACTCCCGGGTAAGGATGGAGTGTGGAACTGAGCTAGTAGGCTGCATGCACTACACACATCCCATTTCCGGGGGACAGACCGACGGTACTCCCACTTAATAAATGTGCAGGTACGACCGAGTCTGTCCTTGGCTGGAGTGGGAGGGGGGGTGGAACATCCCAGTAGTGTAGGGGCAGATAGGGGGAGCAGCCTGGGTAAAGCTAGGAGCTCATTGGGTGCTGGTCGCCTGAGCTCACACATAGTCGGAGTATATAAGGTGGGCACCATCTTAGATCAGGGTCAGTCTGTGAGACGTCAGTCTGTCAGAGTTGAGTCAGAGAAGCAGAGCAGAGGAGAAGGAAGAGGGACCCAGAGGCGCAGGAAGAGGGGACCCCAAGAGCCCATAAGAGAGCTAATAGGGTGAAGGGTCGGCAACAGGGTACCGGATCCCAAGCTGGTGGAGGCTACAGCACTAATCCTCAGCCAGAGACCGGAGGTCGTGGGCAGGATCTGCCATGACCACCCACTAAATCCACCTGGAAGGCAGACCAAGAATAGGGTCAGGGAACCCAGAGACAAGGGTTTACCAACAAGAGGCCCGAGGGAGCCGGACTTAGGTGGATCCCTGGTGGGAACGGCCAGAAGAAGGGAGAGTCAGAAAGGAGCTCAGGACCACACTCCGGAGTTGCCTGGGAGTTGACCGAGTCCAGGACCTGGTGGACGCAGCACGGCTCGGGTGGTCACTGCTGTACACAGTGACCCGAGCAACACCAGTAAGTAAAACCCTGGAACTGCATTTTATGCCTCTGAGTCTCTTTGCTGCACCTTCACAACCACCATCCTCCACGGCTGACCCCGTGAGGCTATACCCCTCCCGTTGGGGGTTATACTACCAAAGCTGCACACATACCAACAGCCTCAGCGGACCCTGCTGCAGCGGCGGCCTTTTGACCGCAAATCAACGGGTGGCGTAGTCGACATAAAAGAACATCTAGTAACATCTATAAGGACTGCCACACACTGAGTATGACACCCTGGGCACGGACCGGGTCACAGCCACTCGGAGACTACAACCCCCATCTGATCCGGCTCCGGGTATCCCTAACAGCAATGGCCCAGACTGAAAGAGAAAGGAAAGAGAAAGTGGGAGAGAGCAGAGAGAGAAGGAGGCTGGGAGCAGAGGCTCTGAATGGGCTCTGCTCCGCAGGCAGGCCAAGTCTTAAGTCCTGGGCCTGGAGGAGAAGGAAGGAAAGGAGAGGAACGGAGGAGGCTCCAAGAGAAGACTGAAGGGACCCCAGGGGTGCGGACCGGCCAGCCGCCACCGCACACCCGCCGCTACCAGAGTAGGGGGGTCAGGCCAAGAAAGGGAACCGGATCCCTCATCTAGTGGAGGAGAGCAACTACCCTCAGCTAGTAACCGGAGGCCGTGGCATTGTGACGCGCCCCCTGGGCCAGTGTTGTTTGGGGGATACCCGGAGCCGGATCAGATGGGGGTTGTAGTCTCCGAGTGGCGGTGACCCGGTCCGTGCCCAGGGTGTCAAGCTCAGTGTGTGGCAGTCCTACAGATGTTGCTGGATGTTCTTTTGTGTCGACTACGCCACCCGTTGATTTGCGGTCAATACGGCCGCCGCTGCAGCAGGGTCCGCTGAGGCTGGTGGTGTGTGTGCAGCTTCTGGTAGTATAACCCCCAACGGGAGGGGTATAGCCTCAGGGGGTCAGTTGTAGAGGGTGGTGGTTGTGGTGGTGCAGTGAGGATGGTATTAAGACTCAGAGTCGGGCTGTGCAGTTCAGGGTTTTTACTTACTGCTGTTGTTCTGGTCACTCCGGCCTTGAGTGACCGCCCGAGCCGTGCTGCGTCCACCAGGTCCTGGACTCGGCCAACCCCCAGGTAATTCTGGAGCGTGATCCTGAGCTCCCTTTCTGACGTTCCTTTTCTCTGGCCTTCCCCACCAGGGATCCACCTATGTCCGGCTCCCTCGGGTCTCTTGGTGGGTACACCTCTTCTGGGTTCTCCGGACCCTATACTTGGTCTGCCTTCCTGGTGGATTTAGTGGGGGGTCGTGGCAGATCCTGCCCACAACCTCCGGTCTCTGGCTGAGGATTAGTGCCCTCCACCAGCTAGGGATCCGGTACCCTTGTGCCAACCCTTCACCCTGTTGCTTGTATTTGGGCTCTTGGGGTTCCCTCTTCTTCCCCTCTGGGTCCTTCTGACTCCTCTCTCTCTTCTTTCAGGACTGCTTGACCCTCTACAACAGACTGACTAGTAGCTGTCTGCCTGTCTGACCCTGATCTAAGATGGTTCCCACCTTATATACTCCCTCTATGTGTGAGCTCAGGTGACCAGCACCCAATGAGCTCCTAGCTTTACCCAGACTGCTCCCCCTATCTGCCCCTACACTACTGGGATGTTCCACCCCCCTCCCACTCCAGCCAGGGACAGACACTATCGTACCTGCACATAAACTGGTGGGAGTACCGTTGATCTGTCCCCCAGAAATGGGATGTATGTAGTGTATGCAGCCTACTGAGCTCAGTTCCACACTCCATCCTTACCCGGGAGTGGAATACCACACCTCTGGGTCGAGGTGCAATACCCCTGTAGCAGCCGAATCCTCAGGGTGCTACAATTGTACGTGCACGGCCTCTCACTACACCCGTTAGGAAGGCACCATATAGGACCCAGGGAAACGGAACATACGTTTGCCCGCCAAGGCCCGAGGCAGCTGGACAGAAACGTGGTCAATTGTGGGGTACAACAGGCCAGAGAAAGGACACACGAAGGGGGTCCTGAAAAGCATTCCAAAGGTACCTGGGAGTTGGCCGAGCCCCTCACCTGGTGAGCACAGCATGACATGGGCAGCCATTACCAGCAGAAGCGGCTTGGAGTGTAAAACTGTGAGTAAAGACCCTGGACTGCATCACTGGACTCTGAGTCATTACTGTTGCTCCTGCGCACCATCACCCCCACCATCTGCACTCACTGCCCTGAGGCTATACTCCTCCCGTGGGGAGTTATACTACCCTCTGCTGCGCACACAACATCAGCCTCAGCGGTCTGCCCCGCAGCGGCGGTTCTCAGTGACCGCAATCCACGGGTGGCGTAGTCGGACATTTAAATAGTAAAAACCAAATAAACAGATCCGCCACTGGTTTGACCACCCTGAGCCACGGGACCAGGTCACCGCCACGGAGACTACAACCCCCAGCATTACACAGAGACTCGGTTCCGGGTATTCCCCTACACACACGGCCCAGGGGGCGCGTCAACTTTGGCGTAGTCAGCAGGATTTCGTGCCCGCAACCACCGGGTACTGCGTGCCTGAAGAAAGACTGAGATACTTACAGTGGTGAAGTTTCCCGCCATGCGCAGCCTTTTTCCCGCCATCCGCAGCCATTTTCCCGCCATTGGGCGCCATTTTCGGGATGCCACGCGGGAAGAAGAGGGGCGTGGACGCCAAAAGCACGCGAGAGCTGAAGCCCCACCCCACGCACTGACGCTGCGCAAGGTCCTGGAAGGAGCCCAGCGAGCTCTGACGTCAGCAGTGCGCGACGCCAGGTCCTCAACGCAGACCATCGCGTGCGGATCTGCGGCCTACGGAGAAGAAAGAAAAGAAGGTAGGCCACGGTTCACCAAGGGGGAGGAAGACGCCCAATATGGAGGGAACTTCAGCTGCAGGCGCAGCCACTGCCACGGTAACGCCGTTCTCCATGCCGTGTACACTGGGGGCAGCGCTGCAAGTGATCGGCGGCGCCCAAGCCCCGGCGGAGCTGCTCGTGGATTGGGAGGAGATGGGCCGAGCTGAAGCAGTTGCGGGAGCAGGTAGGAGTGATGTCCCTGTCCAGGACGCAACTGGCGCTGCACCGTCCCTGGTCCCCCAGCCAGAACCGCTTATCCCGGGCACTCACACCCCAGAACTGTACCCTGGTGATCACGTCATCTGCACCAGGCACAGCGGTGAGAGGGGGTGGTACGCTCTCAACGTTCGGAGGTGGAGGAGCACCGTTACCCTGAACCCTGCTAAGCAGAGGACCTGGACGAGCCTGAGGAGGATGAGGCGCAGGGAGACCACTATTAAAGAACAACAGCAGGAATTGTATATAGTTACCCGCCAGGGTGAAGAAGTTTCGAGACACGCCGTTTCCGGAGTATAAAAAGTTCACCCGGATCAGGATTGTTGTCAGTTCATTTGTTTGATTAAAGTTACCCAAAAAGGGTCTGTGAACTATCCGGCTGAGGACTGGGAGCAGCCAAACCCTTTTCTATCCGGCTGAGGACTGGGAGCAGCCAACTAGTGTTGAGCCACCACCGTAGTGTTCAGGTTCGGTTCATCGAACACCGGGATGTTCGAGGAACTGTTCGTCGAACTGTTCGTCGAACACCTTAGAACACCGTCGAACACCGTTAAAACCAATGGCAGGCAAACAAAAACACATAGAAACTAGTGTTGAGCGAGCACTAAAATGCTCGGGTGCTCGTTGCTCGGGCCGAGCTCGCCGTGATACTCGGGTGCTCGACCCGAGCAACGAGCCCAATGTTAGTCTACGGGAGACTCGAGCATTTTTGCGGCGGCTCCCCCGGTAGTCTTTTAAAAGCCTGACAAGTGCCCAAAACGATAGTGACAGTGCTCAAATGACATGGGGACAGTATGGGGATCGCCCCAGGAATAGTGTTGAGCGATACCTTCCAATATCGGGAAATATCGGATCGGATTGGATCGGACCGATACCGAAAAAGTATCGGATATCGCCGATTCCGATACCGGAAACCAATGCAAGTCAATGGGACAGAAATATCGGAATGAAAATAAACCCTTTCTTTCCTTGTAGGTTAATTCTACATGAAGGAAAACAACTAAGAATAATGTAGAATGTATTGGGGGAGGTGGGGGAGACAATAAAGGCATAGAGGTTTAGCCCAATCAAATGGAATAGCAGGAATTAATATTTTTTTTAAGACGTTCTGAGTTACGGAAGTATTGACTATGTTAAGTATTTTTATATTTTGTCAGATATTTATGTTTCACTACTTCCATGCTCTTCACCTTCTTTTTTACTTCTCCCACACTTTCTCCTTCATCATCCTCAGCATCTTTTTCATCCTCTTCTTCTTCACCTTCTTCATCTTCTTCTTCTTCACCTTCTTCGTATTATTCTTTTTTTTTACATTCTTCATATTCTACTTCTTCATCTTCTTCATATTCTTCTTCTTCATCATATTCTTATTTGTGACAGGAATTCCTGTAGTTGTTATCTATAAAAGGTTGGACATTACACCTTTCGTTCTGCCCGTCACAAAAGATTTACAACAGGATTTGTCCGCGTTCAGTTTGGCGTGCAGCAGCAGGTCTTTTCCAGGGGCACCACGAGGAGGAACGGACTCACCCCCATACACTGCTTAGTCATCTTCTGCTTATAATTTAGATATTATCTTTTGCTCTGATTTTTAGTCTTATGTTTATTGTTCTTCCGCTTTTTGTTCTGCAGCTTCTTGTATTTCTGCTTCTTGGTTTTCTGTCTCTTGTTCTTCTGTATCTTGGTGCTTGTCTTCTCTTCTTTGTCCTCTTGGTTAACTTCTTCAGGGTCATCTTCTTGGTCTTCTTCGGGGTGGTCTTCAGGGTCGTCGTCTTCAGGGGTCCTCGTCTTCTTCGGGTTGGTCTTCTGGGTCCTCGTCTTCGGGGTCCTCGTCTTCTTTGGGGTGGTCTTCAGGGTCCTCGTCTTCTTCGGGGTGGTCTTCAGGGTCCTCGTCTTCTTCGGGTTGGTCTTCAGGGTCCTCGTCTTCTTCGGGGTGGTCTTCAGGGTCCTCATCTTCAGGGTCGTTGTCTTCGGGGTCCTCGTCTTCTTAGGGTTGGTCTTCAGGGTCCTCGTCTTCAGGGTCCTCGTCAGGGAGATCCAGAGTGATTACCAAGAACCGTTTCAAAAAGCTTGGACTTGGAAATGTAGCAGAAGGTACAAGAAAGCTGAGGAACTACCGAGAACCAGCTGACGGTACTGGAACCCGGATGGGTAGCAGAAGGTACAAGAGCCAATGGAACTGCCGAAGACCAGCTGACGGTACTGGAACTCGGTTACTAAGCAGGAGGTACCTGTGCCAGAAAGCACTACCAAGGACCAGCAGACGTTGGTAGAACTTGGATACCGAGAAGGAGGCACCTAAGCCAAAGGCACTGCCGAGAACCAGCTGACGGTACTGGAACCCGGATGAGTAGCAGAAGGTACCCATGTAAAAAAAAGTTCAAGGCCGCGAGCCGGCCGCAGTTACCAAAACCCACAGTCCTACAGGGGGTGCTTGTCCTATTGGCACTATGGAACCAGCCTTCATTGCCAGATCCCGCAGCCCACATAGGAGTCACCTAAACTGCAGGCACCATAGAGTCGGCTAACCCGACCGCAACACGACAGGACAACGCATTGGAGGCAAAGTGACGTTGACACTACCCGGAAACAGCTGGCGTGCTGGAACCAGGCTGGGCAGGAGGGAGTACCCGTGCCAAAGTCACTGCCGAGAACCAGCTGACGGTACTGGAACCCGGATGGGTAGTAGAAGGTACAAGAGCAAATGGAACTACCGAGGACCAGCTGACGGTACTGGAACCCGGATGGGTAGCAGAAGGTACAAGAGCCAATGGAACTGCCGAAGACCAGCTGACGGTACTGGAACTCGGTTACTAAGCAGGAGGTACCTGTGCCAGAAAGCACTACCAAGGACCAGCAGACGTTGGTGGAACTTGGATACCGAGAAGGAGGCACCTAATCCAAAGGCACTGCCGAGAACCAGCTGACGGTACTGGAACCCGGATGAGTAGCAGAAGGTACCCATGTAAAAAAAAGTTCAAGGCCGCGAGCCAGCCGCAGTTACCAAAACCCACAGTTCTACAGGGGGTGCTTGTCCTATTGGCACTATGGAACCAGCCTTCATTGCCAGATCCCGCAGCCCACATAGGAGTCACCTAAACTGCAGGCACCATAGAGTCGGCTAACTCGACCGCAACACGACAGGACAACGCATTGGAGGCAAAGTGACGTTGACACTACCCGGAAACAGCTGGCATGCTGGAACCAGGCTGGGCAGGAGGGAGTACCTGTGCCAAAGACACTGCCGAGAACCAGCTGACGGTACTGGAACCCGGATGGGTAGTACAAGGTACCAGAGCCAATGGAACTGCCGAAGACCAGCTGACGGTACTGGAACTCGATTACTAAGCAGGAGGTACCTGTGCCAAAAAGCACTACCAAGGACCAGCAGACGTTGGTGGAACTTGGATACCGAGAAGGAGGCACCTAATCCAAAGGCACTGCCGAGAACCAGCTGACGGTACTGGAACCCGGATGGGTAGCAGAAGGTACCCATGTAAAAAAAAGTTCAAGGCCGCGAGCCGGCCGCAGTTACCAAAACCCACAGTCCTACAGGGGGTGCTTGTCCTATTGGCACTATGGAACCAGCCTTCATTGCCTGATCCCGCAGCCCACATAGGAGTCACCTAAACTGCAGGCACCATAGAGTCGGCTAACCCGACCGCAACACGACAGGACAACGCATTGGAGGCAAAGTGACGTTGACACTACCCGGAAACAGCTGGCGTGCTGGAACCAGGCTGGGCAGGAGGGAGTACCCGTGCCAAAGACACTGCCGAGAACCAGCTGACGGTACTGGAACCCGGATGGGTAGTAGAAGGTACAAGAGCCAATGGAACTGCCGAAGACCAGCTGACGGTACTGGAACTCGGTTGCTAAGCAGGAGGTACCTGTGCCAGAAAGCACTACCAAGGACCAGCAGACGTTGGTGGAACTTGGATACCGAGAAGGAGGCACCTAATCCAAAGGCACTGCCGAGAACCAGCTGATGGTACTGGAACCCGGATGGGTAGTAGAAGGTACAAGAGCAAATGGAACTACCAAGTAGTGTTGAGCCACCCCCGTAGTGTTCGAGTTCGGTTCGGTTCGTCGAACACCCGTGTGTTCGCCGAACTGTTCGTCGAACTGTTCGTCGAACACCTTCGAACACCGTTAAAACCAATGGCAGGCAAACAAAAACACATAGAAACACATAGAAAACACCTTCAAAGGTGTCCAAAAGCTGACAAACTGCTCAGAAGACACAACTAACACATGGAAAAGTGACAAGTACATATAGTCATGCGAAAAGAAAAGAGGTGGAGGAGTAAAAGGAGGGGGAGACACAGATATAGGCATGTCATGCCCTTCTAAAATCCAAAAAGTGAGAAGCCGAGACGGCCAGTCCGCTCCTGCCCGTGCCACCTCCGTGTCGCCGGGTTTGTGCCAGAGCCGCGGTGAACCCTGACGGCCAGCCCCCCTCTCCCAATACTGGTGCCTGTCCGCTGGTGGGTCGAGAGAGCCCCCCTGTGGTGGAGGCAGCTCTAAGCTTTTTAATTTAAATTGTCCCTCTAATTTGAATGAATACACTTTAAATCCATTTACAAGGATCTATTGGAGGGCAAGTCTCATGCCAGCAGCCGCGTAATTCCAGCTCCAGTAGCGTCCACTAAAGCTGCTGCAGTTAAAAAGCTTTTATAAGGATCGAGCTCGGCTGTCCACCGCAAGGCATCCTAGTGCCAGTCCCAGCCCCTATGCCTTGGGGTGCCTCCTGATGCTCTTCACTAAGTATCCCGTGGTCCCGAAGCATTTCCTTTGAAAAAATTAAGTGTCCAAACTACAGGTGGTGTAGCTTGCTTAACAGCCGGGATAATCCGCTGACTAGCAGACACTGCTACTAGGCACAAAGTATTTCCTGGGCTAGATGCAGTTAAAAATTTGTAAGTAGATACTCTCGTTGGATGCTGAGAAAGCATTCCATAGAGTCTCCTGGCACGCCATATATGATTCTCTTAAAAAGCTTGGGGTAGGGGTCTAGGGGACCCTTTTATAGCCAAAATCACGGCCCTGTATCACAATACGTCACCTAGGCTGAAGATAAATGGAACTGTAGCACCGAGGGCTCGGTTGCTACAGACGTATTGCACCTCACCCAGAGGTGTGATATCTCACTCTCAGATAAGGATGGAGTGTGGATCAGGACCCGACACCTGCATGCATTACACCACATTGCCGTGGGGCAGGGCGACCAATATGCCCCTGAGATGGGCACGACAGTCCCTGTCCCTGGCTGGAGTGGGGGGAGGGAACACTGAGGAAGGGGAAGCCTGCAGTGCAGGAGCAGGGAGGAAGCAGTTCCTGGGTGCATTGAGAAGGGAGTATAAAAGGTGGGCACCATCTTAGTTCAGTGCAGAGAAGTCTGAGCAGAAGTGGCAGGGAGCAGGGGCTCTGCATGAGCTCTGCTCCGGAGGCGGGCCTAGTAACAGAGGCCCAGGCCTGCAAGAGGGAGAAGGAAGGAAGAGGAGCGGAGAAGGCTCCAGGAACGAGGAATGACGGGATCCCAGGGGTGCGGACGGGCGAGTCGCCACCGCATGCCCGAATCCACCTGCGTGGAGGGGTCAGGCCAAAGGGGGAGACCGGTCCCCGAACTAGTGGAGGCAGGAAACGACCCTCAGCTAGAAACCGGAGGCTCTGACATTTTATGTGGCGCAGCCCCTTGCTCCACCCGCTAGGAAGGCACCACATAGGGTCAGGGAAACTGGCGCCAAGTTTACCAAGAGGAGGCCCGAGGCAGCCGGACAGAAGTGTTGGTAAGAAAGGCCAGACAAAGGACACACAAAGGGGGTCCTGTGAAGCGCTCCAAAGTTATCTGGGAGTTGTCTGAGCCCCTCACCTGGTGAGCACAGTACGACGTGGGCAGCCGTTACCTGCAGACGTGGTCTGGATAATAAGAACTGTGAGTAAAGGCCCTGAACTGCATCACTGACTCCGTGTCGTTACTGCTGCTGCCCTGCACCATCACCCCCATCCTCCGCATACACTGCCCTGAGGCTATACTCCTCCCGTGGGGAGTTATGCTACGCTCTGCTGCACCCACAACACCAGCCTTAGCGGTCTGCCCTGTAGCGGCGGTTCACTCTGACCGCAATCCACGGGTGGCGTAGTCGGACATTTAAACATCAAAACCACATAAATAGTTCCGCCACTGGTTTGACCGCCCTGAGCCACGGAACCGGATCGCCGCCACGAAGACTACAACCACCAGCATCCACCAAAAAGGGTCCGGCTCCGGGTGTCCCAAGGCCCAGGGGGTGCGTCAGAACATTTTCATCACCTTTCACAATCACCAATGGGACAAGGCAGGGATGTCCTCTGTCCCCTCTCTTATACATCCTAGTGACGGAGCACCTGCTCTCATCAATTCGCCATAACCCCAATATTAGGTGGATTGAGGTGGGAGGCACCGAGTACAAGTGCTCTCTATTTGCTGATGATGTCCTAGTATATATCACTCAATCACATATATCCATCCCTGCTGTTATGGCTGAAATAGATCACTTTGTTACATGGTAAAATTTTAAAATCAATGCAGCGAAGTCTGAGGCCCTCGATGTCTCCCTCCCTAAATCCATATAGGATTCCATCCAGTCCAACTTTCCCTTTGCCTGGCCCTCACAGGGTATCAAATACTTAGGAATTCCTATTCATAGAGACCTCTCCCATCTATGTTATCTTAATTTTGGGCCCTTTATTGAACAATTCCATACAGACCACGGTTGGCAAGTTAGAACTGTAAGATTCACTACGTGAACCACTGGTGTTTTGTGGAAAAGCACATGTACACCGCGTTCCAAATTATTATGCAAAAAGTGTTTAGGAGTGATAAGGGAAGAATTTGTTTGTTTGTCAGTTAAACTCATTGATGGTGATGTGTGTCAGGGCTCTTTATATCACTGTAAGCAATTGCAGACACCTGTGCTAATTAGTTTGGCAGGTGTGTCCAATGAAAGGCAAGACTACTTAAGAAGGCTCTCTCACATTATTAAGCAGCCTACATTTTCTGCCAAAATGGGAAAGAAAAAGGATGTGTCGGCTGCTGAGAAGCAACAAATTGTGGAGTGTTTAGGTCAAGGCATGACTACAATCAACATTGTGCGATGATCAGGATGAAGTGTCTTGGCAATCAAGAAGTATGTAGCTGATTCACAGTACACACGTGTGCGTGCTGATAAGGGCAAATTGAGGACTCTTTCCTACAGGCAATTACGTCAGGTTGAAAGAGCAGCGGCAAAAAAGCCTTGTCATAGCAGCAGACAAGTTTTTGAAGCTGCTTGTGCCTCCAACGTCCCCCGAACAACAAGATGCAGGGTCCTTCAGAGGTTTGCAGCTGTGCATACGCCATCCTGTCGACCTCCTCTATCCACTTCACACAAGCAGAAACGGCTCCAGTGGGCCAAACATTACATGAAGACTGATTTCAAAACTGTTTTGTTCACGGATGAGTGCCGTGCAGCGCTCGATGGTCCAGATGAATGGAGTGGAGGATGGCTGGTTGATGGACACCCCACGCAAACACGGCTACAGCGCCAACAAGGAGGAGGTGGAGTAATGTTTTGGGCTGGAATCATGGGGAGAGAGATTGTCGGCCCTTTAGGATCCCTGAAGGCGCTAAAGATGAACTCCATAATGTATGTGGATTTTCTCAAACAGCACTTCCTGCCATGGTTCAAGAAGAAGAACCGTGTATTTCACAGCAAGATCATTTTTCTGCATGATAATGCACCATCTCATGCTGCACATAAAACATCTGCATCTCTGGCTGATATGGGCATAAAAGGGGACAAACTTATGGTGTGACCCCCATGCTCCCCTGACCTCTACCCCATTCAGAACCTTTGGAGCATCATTAAAAGGAGTGTCTATGATGGCGGGAGGCAGTTCACATCTAAGCAACAGCTCTGGGAGGGTATTCTGTCCTCATGCAAAACAATTGAAGCAGAAACCATCCAAAACCTGACAAATTCAATGGACGAGAGAGTTCAGAAGCTCCTTTCGAACAAGGGGTCCTATGTGAAAATGTAACATCACCTAGAATAAAGTTTTGAGTTGAAAACTGTTTGATTTCAGTTTCTAACAACCTGCTAATGCTTATAATTTCAAAAATGACCATTTTTTTGGTCTTTATTAAAATGAAAAGGTTGATCGAAAAGTTTGGGGGATCTAAGAGTGTGGCAACCCAGTAGTCATGATTACTTCGAATTCTGACAATATGAGGGTCATGCTGCAGGTAGTGCAGCAAGAAGGCACTTATGTGTCTTGCGCATCTCGGAGCCCCAAAATGCTAGATGCAGCTAAAAATTATTTTTAATTTTAAATCTGGTGAAGCTTATTATAGATGGCCTAATAGGATCAGTGCTGCACACTGCTACAAAGCCCAAATTATTTTCCAGTCAAGATACAGATAAACATGATTAGTAATTTGAAAGCTTAAAACGGTTGGTAGGGTGATTTTAACCAATCATCAAGCTTTTACTCTCCCCAGGATGACACAGGGGTAGAAAAGTCGTTTCGGATCCATGATTTGTTCATCTTTATGAACGTGAGTCTGTCTACATTATCAGTGGAGAGCCGCGTGCGCTTATCTGTCAGCACACCACCAGCAGCGCTGAACACACGTTCAGACAGAACGCTGGCTGCGGGGCATGACAAGATCTCCAAGGCGTAAGTGGCTAGCTCCGGCCATTTATCCAGATTGGAAGCCCAAAAAGAGCAAGGGTCCAGTGACACAGTCGTGGCTTCAATGTTTACTTGGAGATACTCCTGTACCATCGTCTCTAGGCGTTGACTATGTGTCAGACTTCTTGTCTCCTGTGGCCTTGCAAAGGATGGGCTAAAAAAGTGGTGAAATGATTCCGCAAAATTGATGTTACCAGCAGATACTGTGGTTCTGTTACGGTTTGAGTGCTGAACACTTGACGGTCCCACGGTTGGCAAGTTGGAACTGTGAGATTCACTACGTGCACCACTGGTATTTTGTGGAAAAGCACATGTAAGATTCTGCAACAGTCTCTGCTGATACTCCTGCATGCGTGCATCCCTTTCTATGGCAGGAATAATTTCTGCAAATTTACTTTTGTACCGGGGATCTAACAGTGTGGCAACCCAGTAGTCAGGATTATTTCTAATTCTCACAATTCGAGGGTCATGTTGCAGGTAGTGCAGCAAGAAGGCACTCATGTGTGTTGCGCATCCAGGAGCACCAAGTCCCTGTTGTGTTGGTGGCGAGGTAACAATCATGCTTCCTTCCTCTGTCCTCTCCCCCCAACCTCGCACAACAGAAATGTGATCAAGGTCTCCCTCATCTGATGAGTCTTCCATCAGTTCGTCCTCCACTTCTTCCTGGGCTCCTGCACCTTCCTCACTAGTTTGGCTGCTACCATGCGCCCTGGTAAAATCATCTCCCCCACCCTCACATGCCTGCCGCCCTGGTGCTGCCGACCGTCTGGACCTTGCAGATGTTAGCCCTTCCGCATACAACTCCTCCTCCTCTACTTCCTCCACCTCCTCTTGTGCCACCACCTGACTCCGAATTCTGTTTAACATGTGCTCCAGCATGTAAATCACCGGAATAGTCATGCTGATAATGGCATCGTCAGCACTAAACATCTTCGTCGCCATTTCAAAACTGTGCAGAAGGGTGCATAGGTCCCTGATCTGAGACCACTCCTCCAGCGTGATTTGCCCCACCTCTGAATCTCGTTGGCCCAGGCTATACGTCAGAACGTATTGCACCAGGGCTTGTCGGTGCTGCCACAGTCGCTGCAACATGTGCAGAGTTGAATTCCACCGGGTAGGCACATCGCATTTTAGCCGGTGAAGTGGCAGGCCCAACGACTTCTGTAGAGATGTAAGTCGCTGAGCTGCGGGATGCGAACGGCGGAAGTGAGCACACAGCGACCGTGCCCTCTGCAGAAGGCCATCTAGTCTGGGATAGTGGGCTAAAAATTGCTGGACAACCAGGTTCAACACGTGAGCCATACAAGGCACGTGTGTGACATTGCCCCGGCGAAGGGCCGCACCCAGGTTTGCAGCATTGTCGCACACGGCCTTCCCTGGTTTCAGGTCCAGTGGAGACAACCATTCATGAAATTGGTTCTCCAGAGCTGACCACAACTCCTCAGCTGTGTGACTCACATTTCCCAGACATTTCAATGTAAAAACCGCCTGATGACGTTGAGCCCTACTGCCAGCATAGTAAGGAGGTGTGCAGGATCCCTTCTGCGCAGTTAGAAAGCTTGTGGCATGACCAGACAGGCTTTGGGTGCAGGTGGAAGACCGAGAGGAGGTTGAGGAGGCAGAAGCAGTGGAGGAAAAATGACATAAAGAGGATTGACGCACAACTCGTGGGGACGGCAAGACTTGGACAGCAGCCCCTTGTCCTGCTGTCACCATAGTTACCCAGTGCCCAGTCAGTGACATGTAACGCCCCTGTCCATGCCTACTCGTCCAAGTGTCTGTGGTGAAATGCACCCTGTCACACACAGAGTTTCTCAAAGAAGCGGTGATGTTGTGTGCGACATGCTGGTGGAGCGCAGGCACACCTTTCTTTGAGAAGTAGTGCCGACTGGGCATCTGGTACTGGGGCACTGCGACGGACATAAGGTCTCGAAAATCCTCTGTGTCCACCAGGCGGAAAGGCAGCATTTCTGTAGCCAAGAGCTTGCAGATGGTGAAATTCAACCTCTTAGCTTTCTCATGGCTAGGAGGAAATGGTCTTTTACTTGTCCACATCTGAGGGACCGAGGGCTGGCTATTGTGCTTAGACGGGGTTGATAAGGGTGTCCCCGGCAAACTGCCGGTCTGTGAGGAAGATGCAGGCGGACATGTTAGGTTGCCTTGATCCAAAGGTGGTGCTATCGATGTCGGACAGCGCTCAAGACCAGCTGGTGTTACCACCTCCAAAGAAAATGATGACCTGCCAATCACGCTGGCTGTTGCGGGTAAAGAGGTGGCAGGTCTGCGCCCCAAAACAGGTGTGACTGCTGTCCCCCCAGTCACAGAGGATGAAGAGGCCGCGGATGCACAAGATATGGCAGACGGTGGTTGGCCCGGCCGGCTAGACCGCATTGTAGCACACTGAGCTTCCCACTGCAACTTATGCTTCATGTCCATGTGCCGGTTCATGCATGAAGTACTCAAACTATGTATTTTTTGGCCTCTACTTAGCTTTTGCTGACAAATGTTACAGATAACACGAGTTGGGTCATCTTTATCGATCTGAAAAAATGCCCAGGCTATGCAAGGCTTAGCACCCATGCGACCTGAAGAGCCACCACGACTTGTGGTGAGAGGCAGAGTTGTGTTTGAGGATGCAGTTGTTGACGTGCTTCCAGTACTACGTCTCTGTCCAGGAAGGCGCAACCTGACCTCGTCGTCACTAGCATCTTCCTCCACCTCCTCTGCTGACCTCATCTCTTGGCTGACTGTGGGTTGACAGTAAGTGGGATCTCCGACCTCATCATCATCACCCTGTGCGTTATCACACCCGTCGTCCTCAGAGCCAACCTGTTCCTGCCCTGACAAAAAACTAAAGTTGTCGCTCCAATCAGGTATTTGAGTCTTATCATCGTCTTCCTCATTGTCTCCACCAACAGGAGTTACAGTTTGGGAATGAGGGTCTACATTATGGTCAGAACCTTCTGCGTCTGGTCCTGGATCCGACTCATAAAGATTCTGGGCATCAGTGCAGATCATTTCCTCGTCTGGATTCACAGAAGCGCTGGAGTCGACCTCTGATTCCCAGGCTATAGTATGAGTAAACAGCTCTGCAGACTCAACCATCTGTTCTACCTCATACTCAGACGGGCAGCTGGAGATTTGGGAGCTGTGAGGAAGCAAGTGCGATTTGGGTGACACCTTTGAGGACTGGAGTATTTGTGATGTTGAAGTTGATGTGGAGGAGAGCCCACTTAAAGGAGCACTTGATATCCGTTGAAGCACCTGCTGTTTTTGTGCCTCATCTGGAATTTGTAGCGATTGGCGTGGCCGTAAGAAAGGGATCTTATCACATTGTCCGCTAAAAGAAGTAGACATTTTAGTTTGGCTGGAAGATGGTCTTTCTTCTGCACCTACCCCACGGACACAACCTTTATTCCCCTTCCCAACACGCCTATTCCCCTTTCCACCAGCAGCAGGCCTTTTTCCACTCATTTTGGTGGTTAACTAATTCACAACTCTGGAGTTGTTTGCACAAAAAAACAATGGATGGTAACCGAGCAGAGCTGAGTGGCCAAACTGTGGTATTAGGCCAAAACTATTGGCTGGGTTAGATGCAGAAAAAAATTATTTTTAATTTGCAACCTGATGGAGGTCAGTATAGATGGACTAATAGACCAAGTCCCACACACCGCTAGAAGCCCAAATATTTTTTCAGAGCTAGATGCAGAAATTTTTTTTATTCAATTTGCAACCTGATGGAGGTCAGTATAGATGGACTAATAGACCAAGTCCCACACACTGCTAGAAGCCCAAATATTTTTTCAGAGCTAGATGCAGAAAAAAATTATTTTTAATTTGCAACCTGATGGAGGTCAGTATAGATGGACTAATAGACCAAGTCCCACACACCGCTAGAAGCCCAAATATTTTTTCAGAGCTAGATGCAGAAAAATTTTTTATTCAATTTGCAACCTGATGGAGGTCAGTATAGATGGACTAATAGACCAAGTCCCACACACTGCTAGAAGCCCAAATATTTTTTCAGAGCTAGATGCAGAAAAAAATTATTTTTAATTTGCAACCTGATGGAGGTCAGTATAGATGGACTAATAGACCAACTCCCACACACTGCTAGAAGCCCAAATATTTTTTCAGAGCTAGATGCAGAAAAAAATTATTTTTAATTTGCAACCTGATGGAGGTCAGTATAGATGGACTAATAGAACAAGTCCCACACGCTGCTAGAAGCCCAAATATTTTTTCAGAGATAAATGAAGAAAAAAATTATTTTTAATTTGCAACCTGATGGAGGTCAGTATAGATGGACTAATAGAACAAGTCCCACACACTGCTAGAAGCCCAAATATTTTTTCAGAGCTAGATGCAGAAAAAAATTATTTTTAATTTGCAACCTGATGGAGGTCAGTATAGATGGACTAATAGACCAAGTCCCACACACCGCTAGAAGCCCAAATATTTTTTCAGAGCTAGATGCAGAAAAAAATTATATTCAATTTGCAACCTGCTGGAGGTCAGTATAGAAGGACTAATAGAACAAGTCCCACACACTGCTAGAAGCCCAAATATTTTTTCAGAGCTAAATGAAGAAAAAAAATATTTTTAATTTGCAACCTGATGGAGGTCAGTATAGATGGACTAATAGACCAACTCCCACACACTGCTAGAAGCCCAAATATTTTTTCAGAGCTAGATGCAGAAAAAATTATATTCAGTTTGCAACCTGATGGAGGTCAGTATAGATGGACTAATAGAATGATGCTATGCCCAAAAGATTTTACTTCACTAGGTGCAGTAAAAAAATTGGTATTCTATACACAGGTGGTATATCTTGCAACACAGATAGGCTACTCCACTGACTAACACACTCTGCAATAGGCCAAAAAGGATTAGCTTTGCTAGATTCAGCCAAATGCTGTGAAAAAAACTTGCACAGCACTGGCACAGACCTGCCTGGCAAAAACTGATAGGAACTGATGTAACCTAGTCCTGAAAAGGACTCCAATTACAATTAGTCTTTACTCCCACAATCTATCTATTTAAGAGCACAGACCTGCCTGATAAAAGTCGTAGGAAATGCTGTAACCTAGTCCTTAAAAGGACTGCAATCACAACTATTCCCTACTCCCAAGCTATCTGTATATTTGTGCGAAAATTGGCTTGAAATTAACAAGGTATAGCGCACACAGCAACAGCGGTGCCGTCTAACACGCAGCTGCAACAGTAAGAAATTGGTGGCGACGGGGAAAATGGCTTGGTCTTATAGGGCAAGGACATGTGACATACACTGCCAATCACACATGCCCTTGCTTGTGTGAAAAAAAGCACTTCGCTCCGTGTGTGCGCTGCTGATAGGCTGACAGATTGCACCTCCCCACTGCAAATGCGGGAAAGAGAAAAAAAAATGGAGATCTTCATTGTTCCTGCAGAGATCCATCCCCTGCCCCTCCCCCCGCCCCGCTGTACACTCAAACTGCGTATTAACATTAATTTTCATCATTACTGAGAAAAAATCCAGTTATGATTTTGGTGCACGAACAGTTATCGAACATAACCTCGAACAGCCGAATTTTTCTCAAATTGTTCGTGTTCGCCGACCGGCTCGAACACCGCCCAAAACAGCTCGAATTTGAGATTGGCGAACAGTTCGAGTAGAACAACGCTCATCTCTACTACCGAGAACCAGCTGGCAGTGCTGGAACCCAGGGTAAATACTAAAAACAGAGTGGAGCCAGAGGTGTAATTGGAGCAAGTTTTAAATCAGTAGTACAGTGGATGTGGACAAAGCAGGAGAATTTGCCGGACACACAGCAGGGGAACAGCTGACGTTACTGAACCCCAATAACACTGGAGCAAGCGTTGACTGTGCAGACGGCACTTCTGAGCAGCAACTAGCGGTATTGGAGCCCAGGGTAAATACTAAAAACAGAGGAGCCAGAGGTGTATTTGGAGGAGGTTTTAAATCAGTAGTACAGTGGATGTGGACAGAGCAGGAGAAATTGCCGTCCGCACAGCAGGGGAACAGCTGACGTTACTGAACCCCAATAACACGGCAGCAAGTGTTGACTGTGCAGACGGCACTTCCGAGCGCCAACTGGCGGTGTTGGAGCTCAGGGATAATACTGAAAACAGAGGAGCCAGAGGTGTAATTGGAGCAACTTTAAAATCTGTAGTAGTGAGAATGTGGACAGAGCAGGAGAAATTGCCATCCGCATAGCAGGGGAACAGCTGACGTTACCGAACCCCAATAACATGGCAGCAAGTGTTGACTGTGCAGACGGCACTTCTGAGCGCCAACTGGCGGTGTTGGAGCTCAGGGATAATACTGAAAACAGAGGAGCCAGAGGTGTATTTGGAGGAGGTTTTAAATCAGTAGTACAGTGGATGTGGACAGAGCAGGAGAAATTGCCGTCCGCACAGCAGGGAACAGCTGACGTTACTGAACCCCAATGACACGGCAGCAAGTGTTGACTGTGCAGACGGCACTTCCGAGCGCCAACTGGCGGTGTTGGAGCTCAGGGATAATACTGAAAACAGAGGAGCCAGAGGTGTAATTGGAGCAACTTTAAAATCTGTAGTAGTGAGAATGTGGACAGAGCAGGAGAAATTGCTATCCGCACAGCAGGGGAACAGCTGACGTTACTGAACCCCAATGACATGGCAGCAAGTGTTGACTGTGCAGACGGCACTTCCGAGCGCCAACTGGCGGTGTTGGAGCTCAGGGATAATACTGAAAACAGAGGAGCCAGAGGTGTAATTGGAGCAACTTTAAAATCTGTAGTAGTGAGAATGTGGACAGAGCAGGAGAAATTGCCGTCCGCACAGCAGTGGAACAGCTGACGTTACCGAACCCCAATAACATGGCAGCAAGTGTTGACTGTGCAGACGGCACTTCCGAGCGCCAACTGGCGGTGTTGGAGCTCAGGGATAATACTGAAAACAGAGGAGCCAGAGGTGTATTTGGAGGAGGTTTTAAATCAGTAGTACAGTGGATGTGGACAGAGCAGAAGATATTGCCGTCCGTACAGCAGGGGAACAACTGACGTTACTGAACCCCAATCACACGTCAGCAAGTGTTGACTGTGCAGACGGCACTTCCGAGCGCCAACTGGCGGTGTTGGAGCTCAGGGATAATACTGAAAACAGAGGAGCCAGAGGTGTATTTGGAGGAGGTTTTAAATCAGTAGTACAGTGGATGTGGACAGAGCAGGAGAAATTGCTGTCCGCACAGCAGGGGAACAGCTGACGTTACTGAACCCCAATGACACGGCAGCAAGTGTTGACTGTGCAGACGGCACTTCCGAGCGCCAACTGGCGGTGTTGGAGCTCAGGGATAATACTGAAAACAGAGTAGCCAGAGGTGTAATTGGAGCAACTTTAAAATCTGTAGTAGTGAGAATGTGGACAGAGCAGGAGAAATTGCCGTCCGCACAGCAGGGGAACAGCTGACGTTACTGAACCCCAATGACATGGCAGCAAGTGTTGACTGTGCAGACGGCACTTCCGAGCGCCAACTGGCGGTGTTGGAGCTCAGGGATAATACTGAAAACAGAGAAGCCAGAGGTGTAATTGGAGCAACTTTAAAATCTGTAGTAGTGAGAATGTGGACAGAGCAGGAGAAATTGCCGTCCGCACAGCAAGGGAACAGCTGACGTTACTGAACCCCAATAACACGGCAGCAAGTGTTGACTGTGCAGACGGCACTTCCGAGCACCAATTGGCGGTGTTGGAGCTCAGGGATAATACTGAAAACAGAGGAGCCAGAGGTGTAATTGGAGCAACTTTAAAATCTGTAGTAGTGAGAATGTGGACAGAGCAGGAGAAATTGCCGTCCGCACAGCAAGGGAACAGCTGACGTTACTGAACCCCAATAACATGGCAGCAAGTGTTGACTGTGCAGACGGCACTTCCGAGCGCCAACTGGAGATGTTGGAGCTCAGGGATAATGCTGAAAACAGAGGAGCCAGAGGTGTATTTGGAGGAGGTTTTAAATCAGTAGTACAGTGGATGTGGACAGAGCAGGAGAAATTGCCGTCCGCACAGCCGGGGAACAACTGATGTTACTGAACCCCAATGACACGGCAGCAAGTGTTGACTGTGCAGACGGCACTTCCGAGCGCCAACTGGCGGTGTTGGAGCTCAGGGATAATACTGAAAACAGAGGAGCCAGAGGTGTAATTGGAGCAACTTTAAAATCTGTAGTAGTGAGAATGTGGACAGAGCAGGAGAAAATGCCGTCCGCACAGCAGGGGAACAGCTGACGTTACTGAACCTCAATGACACGGCAGCAAGTGTTGACTGTGCAGACGGCACTTCCGAGCGCCAACTGGCGGTGTTGGAGCTCAGGGATAATACTGAAAACAGAGGAGCCAGAGGTGTAATTGGAGCAACTCTAAAATCTGTAGTAGTGAGAATGTGGACAGAGCAGGAGAAATTGCCGTCCGCACAGCAGGGGAACAGCTGACGTTACTGAACCCTAATGACACGGCAGCAAGTGTTGACTGTGCAGACGGCACTTCCGAGCGCCAACTGGCGGTGTTGGAGCTCAGGGATAATACTGAAAACAGAGGAGCCAGAGGTGTAATTGGAGCAACTTTAAAATCTGTAGTAGTGAGAATGTGGACAGAGCAGGAGAAATTGCCGTCCGCACAGCAGGGGAACATCTGACGTTACTGAACCCCAATAACATGGCAGCAAGTGTTGACTGTGCAGACGGCACTTCCGAGCGCCAACTGGCGGTGTTGGAGCTCAGGGATAATACTGAAAACAGAGGAGCCAGAGGTGTATTTGGAGGAGGTTTTAAATCAGTAGTACAGTGGATGTGGACAGAGCAGGAGAAAGTGCCGTCCGCACAGCAGGGGAACAGCTGACGTTACTGAACCCCAATAACACGGCAGCAAGTGTTGACTGTGCAGACGGCACTTCCGAGCGCCAACTGGTGGTGTTGGAGCTCAGGGATAATACTGAAAACAGAGGAGCCAGAGGTGTAATTGGAGCAACTTTAAAATCAGTAGTAGTGAGAATGTGGACAGAGCAGGAGAAATTGCCGTCCGCACAGCAGGGGAACAGCTGACGTTACTGAACCCCAATAACACGGCAGCAAGTGTTGACTGTGCAGACGGCACTTCCGAGCACCAACTGGCGGTGTTGGAGCTCAGGGATAATACTGAAAACAGAGGAGCCAGAGGTGTAATTGGAGCAACTTTAAAATCTGTAGTAGTGAGAATGTGGACAGAGCAGGAGAAATTGCCGTCCGCACAGCAGGGGAACAGCTGACGTTACTGAACCCCAATGACATGGCAGCAAGTGTTGACTGTGCAGACGGCACTTCCGAGCGCCAATTGGCGGTGTTGGAGCTCAGGGATAATACTGAAAACAGAGGAGCCAGAGGTGTAATTGGAGCAACTTTAAAATCTGTAGTAGTGAGAATGTGGACAGAGCAGGAGAAATTGCCGTCCGCACAGCCGGGGAACAGCTGACGTTACTGAACCCCAATGACACGGCAACAAGTGTTGACTGTGCAGACGGCCCTTCCGAGCGCCAACTGGCGGTGTTGGAGCTCAGGGATTACAGTTCAGGTGGTAGAAACATGAACAGAACAGGAGACCTGGATACTTTTGCCAACAATTATTTATTCTGGAAGAGGACTGGCAAATTCATGAGAGATCCAGGCCTTGTTCATTTTGAGAAAAGTAAGCCGGTCAACGTTATTGGAGGATAGTCGCATGCGACGGTCTGTTAGTACACCACCTGCGGCACTAAAGACGCGTTCCGATAATACACTAGCAGCAGGGCAAGCTAGCACCTCCAATGCATACTGACTTAGCTCTGGCCATGTATCTAGCTTACAGACCCAAAACTTGAAGGGAGAAGAGCCGTCTGGGAGTACACTAAGAGGGCAAGACATGTAGTCTGTCACCATCTGACGGAAACGTTGCCTCCTGCTGACTGGAGCCGTCTGTGATGGTGTAGACATTTGTGGCGGCGGGGACACAAAACTTTGCCACATTTCGGCCATACTGGTCTTGCCTTGTGCTGAGGCGCTGCTTCTGCTCCCTCTTTGTGCAGAGCTTCCTCCACTGCCTCGACGCACTGAGCTGCTTTGTAAAGCACTAGCAGCACTGCTCTCGGTTGGAATGGAGAACATGATATAATGCACCAGTGCGTCTTGGTACTCCCTCATTTTACGCTCCCGGTTTAACGGTGTTATGAGGCTTTGTAAGTTGTCCCGGTAGCGAGGATCTAGGAGGGTGGACACCCAATAATCAGCCGTGTTGAGAATGTGGACGATGCGGCGGTCGTTTCTCAGGCACTGCAGCATGAAATCAACCATGTGCTGCAGACTGCCAACTGGCCAAGAAACGCTGTCCCCTGCTTGAGGCGTGATCTCTGCCTGCTCTGCATCACCCCACCCTCGCTCTAGATACTGACTACTAGAGCATTGTGTACCTCCCTCCTCTGGACAGATGTCTTCCTCATCCATTGACTCCTCCTCATCCTCCTCACAAAGTGTCCCCTGCCTAGGCCTTTGTGAGGAACCACGTTGTGCAGACTGTAGAGAAGCAGATGGCATTTGTGACTCCTCATCCTCCACCTCTTCCAAAACTTCGTCCCTTAGTGCTTGCAGTGTTTTTTCAAGCAGGCAGATAAGGGGGATAGTCATGCAGACTAGTGCATCATCTGCACTCGCCATCCGCGTGGAATAATCGAAGGC
Source organism: Phyllobates terribilis (assembly GCF_046119375.1). NCBI lineage: Eukaryota > Metazoa > Chordata > Amphibia > Anura > Dendrobatidae > Phyllobates > Phyllobates terribilis. The sequence continues at coordinate 237,806,779 of NW_027362772.1, forward strand.
ACGCAAAACGTGGCAAATGTCCTTCATAGAGGCCCACTCAGTGGTGGTGAAGTGTGAACGGCGCGCACTGCGACTTCTTTGCGCCTGCTGCAGCTGGTACTCCATTACTGCTGCCTGCTGCTCACACAACCTCTCCAACATATGTAACGTTGAATTCCACCTGGTGGGTAGGTCACATATGATGCGATGTTCCAGAAGACGTAATCGGCGCTGCAGAGCTGCAATGCGTGATCTTGCATTGCTGGAATGCCGCAAGTGAGCGCACTCTATGCGGAGCTTGTGATGCAGTGCATCAAGATCCGGATAGTCCCTCAAAAAACTCTGCATGACCAAGTTGAGCACATGTGCCAGACATGCGATGTGAGTGAGGTTGCCTAGGCCCAGAGCTGCCACCAGATTTCGGCCATTGTCACACACTACCATGCCTGGCTGGAGATTCGCTGGCACAAACCACACGTCGCTCTGCTGCTTGATGGCATTCCAGAGCTCCTGCGCTGTGTGGCTTCGATTCCCCAAAGAAATTAATTTTAATACGGCCTGTTGACGTTTGGCCACGGCTGTGCTCATATTGGTCACCATAACAGGTAACCGTTCACGGGTCGATGTGGAGGTAGACCGTGACGGCTCCTGCAGCGCTGATTCAGAGGAACTGGAGTATGAGGAGGAGTCAATGTGTACAGACTGGATTCCTGCAATCCTTGGAGTTGGCAGAAAACGTACAGCGCCACTATCAAGATCTGTACCCGGCTCCACAACATTTACCCAATGGGCAGTGAGGGAAAGGTATGGTCCCTGTCCATGCTTACTGGTCCACGCATCGGTGGTCAGGTGGACCTTGCTACTGACGGCGTTTTGTAGCGCATGCTTAATTTTTCCCTCCACATGATGTTGCAGGGCAGGGACGGCTTGCCTGCTGAAATAAAATCGGCTGGGCACGTTGTATTGTGGGACTGCCAATGCCATAAAGTTACGGAATGTGTCAGTCTCTACCAGCCTGAATGATAGCATTTCAAGGGCCAGTAGTTTAGCAATGCCAGCATTCAGAGCCTGTGCTCGGGGGTGGTTTGCCGAGTATGGGCGCCTTTTCTCCCATGCCTGTGCTAACGATGGCTGTAGACTGGCCTGGGAGTGTGAGGATGACTGGGAAAGTGGTGCTGTGGGTGGAATTACACGGTGTCTCTGTACAACAGTGCCAGAGATTCTTCCATGGCGATCCTGTGAGGAAGCCAAACCAGCTGTGTGTTAGCTGGAGGAAGAGGCTACAACACGAGCTGAAGAGGTGGTAGGTGGCGCTGTAGGTTGGCCTAGGTCTTCAGTGTGTTTTTTTAACTCCACCACGTGCTTGGTCCGCACATGTTTCCACATATTTGTGGTATTGAGGTTGCTGACACTTTTCCCTCTTTTCACCTTCTGATTACACAGCTTGCATTTGACAAAGCAAATGTCATCTGCAACTGTGTCAAAAAAGGACCAGGCACTGCAAGTCTTGGGAGCGCCCGCTTTGGATTTTGGAAGAGCCATGCTCCTAATGGGTGCCGAAGTGGAGGCTACAGGCAACCAAGTCTGCCCCCTCCCTCTCCCTCCTTTTTGGGCTGTTCGGGGAATCTCTTCCTCAGAGCTGCTCCCACCACCTTCCTGTCCCTCACGCCATGATGGGTCAAGGACCTCATCATCTACACCACCCTCTTCAAACAACTGCTTCTCCTGGGTAGTCTCGACAGCACAGTACGCACCAGAAAGTGGCACCTGAGTCTCATCATCAGATGCGTACTGAGGTGTGCTGCTGACCATAGGCACTGGCCCACCCGCCTCTTCAGATTCAGAGAGACAAAACGGTTGCGCATCACTGCATACTACCTCTTCTTCAAATTCTCGAATTCTGCTTGGCTGGCCCCCTCTTTCCAATCCAAGAGATTCAGAGAACAGAAGTAGAGATGGCTCCTGTCCAGGGCTCTCTGACTGCCTGGGCAATTTGGCAGGTGGTGAAGAGACAGATGGGTGCTCTTCAGTGCTCAGGACCTGAGAGGATCTGGAACTAATTGAAGTCGATGCGTTAGCTGCCATCCATCCGACAACGGCTTCAATTTGGTCCTCCCGCAGCAGTGGGGTACGGCTAGCTCCTACAAAGCTGCGCATAAAGGACTGTTCCCTGGTAAAACTGGGGGATGCTGAGTCACTGGTGCCCGCAGCAGGCACAGAATCCCCACGTCCTCTCCCTGCAGGCACAGAATCCTCACGTCCTCTCCCTGCAGAAACTCCACGCCCACGCCCACGACCACATGCCTTACTCCCTGCCTTCTTCATCTTGGTAGACTGATAAAGAAAGGCAGAAAGGCACTAAGGGCTTAGTGTGCTTATTCCTGAACAGCTGCTAACAGGTATAAGAAACACTAATTTTATAAAGTGTGGACTAGACTTTAATATGAGCTAATGTGGCCTACACAACTGTAAAGTGGAGTGTTTGGTGAACTTTATTTAGGTTTTTTTTGTCACAAAAAGACACTGGATGTGCCTAAAGATGTAATAACGATAGTATCACAAACTTTTTGTAGCTATTACAATGTAGGAAGGTAACCTACAATGCAATAGATGAGGCTGCAAAAAATAGGCTAATACTAATCTGGCTGGGGCTGCAGGGCCCAATGCTGCAGAAAGACTCCTCTAACTACTCCTATATAGTGTGTTTGGAACCAATTTAGCTGAATACGGATGGAACCACCACACTAATAGGAGAAATCAGGAAAAATTCTGAATTTGCAAAAAAGGACAATGTATGAGGCAGTGACACACACTGAGTGCACTACAACCAGACGTGGTTGAAGCACACACTACAGGGTGAGCTGCACTCACACACCAGACCTTGCAGACAGCGGTGAACAGTATAGATGCAGAGCACTGTGCACTAGCGCTGCAAGACCAAAAAAATTTCTCTATCTACTCCTATATAGTGTGTTTCGAACCAATTTAGCTGAATACGGATGGAACCACCATACTAATAGGAGATATCAGGAAAAATTATGAATTGGCACAAAAGGACAATGTATGAGGCAGTGACACACACTGAGTGCACTACAACCAGACGTGGTTGAAGCACACACTACAGGGTGAGCTGCACTCACACACCAGACCTTGCAGACAGCGGTGAACAGTACAGATGCAGAGCACTGTGCACTAGCGCTGCAAGACCAAAAAAATTTCTCTATCTACTCCTATATAGTGTGTTTGGAACAAATTTAGCTGAATACGGATGGAACCACCACACTAATAGGAGATATCAGGAAAAATTATGAATTGGCAAAAATGGACAATGTATGAGGCAGTGACACACACTGAGTGCACTATAACCAGACGTGGCTGAAGCACACACTACAGGGTGAGCTGCACTCACACACAGAGACCTTGCAGAAAGCGGTGAACAGCACAGAGAACTGTGCACTAGCACTGCAAGGCACAGCGATTTATAAAGTAGCTTGGGTAAAGCAGAATAGACCAAATAGGTAGCTAAAACTGTCCCTCAGAACAACAGCATCCTATCCCTAACTGAATTCACAGCAGAGTGAATATCGGGTATCGGCCGATATTCGCGGTATCGGAATTCCGATACTTAATTCCGATACTTTTGCAATATCGTATACCGGAATCGGAAGTTCCCATAATGCAATGAGCCATTTTCATTTTATTCAGCCAATGAGGATCCTAAGAAGTGTGGGCACATCCTGTTAGGCATGTAGGCATCTTAACTAATGGCATGGCTGTGATTGGCTGCTGAAATGATGTCATGATGCACTATAAAAGCCGCCGCCTCCATTTTGAGCTCACTCTGCTGTGAATTCAGTTAGGGATAGGATGCTGTTGTTCTGAGGGACAGTTTTAGCTACCTATTTGGTCTATTCTGCTTTACCCAAGCTACTTTATAAATCGCTGTGCCTTGCAGTGCTAGTGCACAGTTCTCTGTGCTGTTCACCGCTTTCTGCAAGGTCTCTGTGTGTGAGTGCAGCTCACCCTGTAGTGTGTGCTTCAGCCAAGTCTGGTTGTAGTGCACTCAGTGTGTGTCACTGCCTCATACATTGTCCTTTTTTGCCAATTCATAATTTTTCCTGATATCTCCTATTAGTGTGGTGGTTCCATCCGTATTCAGCTAAATTTGTTCCAAACACACTATATAGGAGTAGATAGAGAAATTTTTTTGGTCTTGCAGCGCTAGTGCACAGTGCTCTGTATCTGTACTGTTCACCGCTGTCTGCAAGGTCTGGTGTGTGAGTGCAGCTCACCCTGTAGTGTGTGCTTCAGCCACGTCTGGTTGTAGTGCACTCAGTGTGTGTCACTGCCTCATACATTGTCCTTTTTTGCCAATTCATAATTTTTCCTGATATCTCCTATTAGTGTGGTGGTTCCATCCGTATTCAGCTAAATTTGTTCCAAACACACTATATAGGAGTAGATAGAGAAATTTTTTTGGTCTTGCAGCGCTAGTGCACAGTGCTCTGTATCTGTACTGTTCACCGCTGTCTGCAAGGTCTGGTGTGTGAGTGCAGCTCACCCTGTAGTGTGTGCTTCAGCCACGTCTGGTTGTAGTGCACTCAGTGTGTGTCACTGCCTCATACATTGTCCTTTTTTGCCAATTCATAATTTTTCCTGATATCTCCTATTAGTGTGGTGGTTCCATCCGTATTCAGCTAAATTTGTTCCAAACACACTATATAGGAGTAGATAGAGAAATTTTTTTGGTCTTGCAGCGCTAGTGCACAGTGCTCTGTATCTGTACTGTTCACCGCTGTCTGCAAGGTCTGGTGTGTGAGTGCAGCTCACCCTGTAGTGTGTGCTTCAACCACGTCTGGTTGTAGTGCACTCAGTGTGTGTCACTGCCTCATACATTGTCCTTTTTTGCCAATTCATAATTTTTCCTGATTTCTCCTATTAGTGTGGTGTTTCCATCCGTATTCAGCTAAATTGGTTCCAAACACACTATATAGGAGTAGTTAGAGGAGCCTTTCTGCAGCATTGGGCCCTGCAGCCCCAGCCAGATTAGTATTAGCCTATTTTTTGCAGCCTCATCTATTGCATTGTAGGTTACCTTCCTACATTGTAATAGCTACAAAAAGTTTGTGATACTATCGTTATTACATCTTTAGGCACATCCAGTGTCTTTTTGTGACAAAGAAAACCTAAATAAAGTTCACCAAACACTCCACTTTACAGTTGTGTAGGCCACATTAGCTCATATTAAAGTCTAGTCCACACTTTATAAAATTAGTGTTTCTTATACCTGTTAGCAGCTGTTCAGGAATAAGCACACTAAGCCCTTAGTACCTTTCTGCCTATCTTTATCAGTCTACCAAGATGAAGAAGGCAGGGAGTAAGGCATGTGGTCGTGGGCGTGGGCGCGGAGTTTCTGCAGGGAGAGGACATGAGGATTCTGTACCTGCAGGGAGAGGACGTGGGGATTCTGTGCCTGCTGCGGGCACCAGTGACTCAGCATCCCCCAGTTTTACCAGGGAACAGTCCTTTATGCGCAGCTTTGTAGGAGCTAGCCGTACCCCACTGCTGCGGGAGGACCAAATTGAAGCCGTTGTCGGATGGATGGCAGCTAACGCATCGACTTCAATTAGTTCCAGATCCTCTCAGGTCCTGAGCACTGAAGAGCACCCATCTGTCTCTTCACCACCTGCCAAATTGCCCAGGCAGTCAGAGAGCCCTGGAAAGGAGCCATCTCTACTTCTGTTCTCTGAATCTCTTGGATTGGAAAGAGGGGGCCAGCCAAGCAGAATTCGAGAATTTGAAGAAGAGGTAGTATGCAGTGATGCGCAACCGTTTTGTCTCTCTGAATCTGAAGAGGCGGGTGGGCCAGTGCCTATGGTCAGCAGCACACCTCAGTACGCATCTGATGATGAGACTCAGGTGCCACTTTCTGGTGCGTACTGTGCTGTCGAGACTACCCAGGAGAAGCAGTTGTTTGAAGAGGGTGGTGTAGATGATGAGGTCCTTGACCCATCATGGCGTGAGGGACAGGAAGGTGGTGGGAGCAGCTCTGAGGAAGAGATTCCCCGAACAGCCCAAAAAGGAGGGAGAGGGAGGGGGCAGACTTGGTTGCCTGTAGCCTCCACTTCGGCACCCATTAGGAGCATGGCTCTTCCAAAATCCAAAGCGGGCGCTCCCAAGACTTGCAGTGCCTGGTCCTTTTTTAACACAGTTGCAGATGACATTTGCTTTGTCAAATGCAAGCTGTGTAATCAGAAGGTGAAAAGAGGGAAAAGTGTCAGCAACCTCAATACCACAAATATGTGGAAACATGTGCGGACCAAGCACGTGGTGGAGTTAAAAAAACACACTGAAGACCTAGGCCAACCTACAGCGCCACCTACCACCTCTTCAGCTCGTGTTGTAGCCTCTTCCTCCAGCTCACACACAGCTGGTTCGGCTTCCTCACAGGATCGCCATGGAAGAATCTCTGGCACTGTTGTACAGAGACACAGTGTAATTCCACCCACAGCACCACTTTCCCAGTCATCCTCACACTCCCAGGCCAGTCTACAGCCATCGTTAGCACAGGCATGGGAGAAAAGGCGCCCATACTCGGCAAACCACCCCCGAGCACAGGCTCTGAATGCTGGCATTGCTAAACTACTGGCCCTTGAAATGCTATCATTCAGGCTGGTGGAGACTGACACATTCCGTAACTTTATGGCATTGGCAGTCCCACAATACAACGTGCCCAGCCGATTTTATTTCAGCAGGCAAGCCGTCCCTGCCCTGCAACATCATGTGGAGGGAAAAATTAAGCATGCGCTACAAAACGCCGTCAGTAGCAAGGTCCACCTGACCACCGATGCGTGGACCAGTAAGCATGGACAGGGACGATACCTTTCCCTCACTGCCCATTGGGTAAATGTTGTGTAGCCGGGTACAGATCTTGAGAGTGGCGCTGTACGTGTTCTGCCAACTCCAAGGATTGCAGGAATCCAGTCTGTACACATTGACTCCTCCTCATACTCCAGTTCCTCTGAATCAGCGCTGGAGGAGCCGTCACGGTCTACCTCCACATCGACCCGTGAACGGTTACCTGTTATGGTGACCAATATGAGCACAGCCGTGGCCAAACGTCAACAGGTCGTATTAAAATTAATTTCTTTGGGGAATCGAAGCCACACAGCGCAGGAGCTCTGGAATGCCATCAAGCAGCAGAGCGACGTGTGGTTTGTGCCAGCGAATCTCCAGCCAGGCATGGTAGTGTGTGACAATGGCCGAAATCTGGTGGCAGCTCTGGGCCTAGGCAACCTCACTCACATCCCATGTCTGGCACATGTGCTCAACTTGGTCGTGCAGAGTTTTTTGAGGGACTCTCCGGATCTTGATGCACTGCTTCACAAGGTCCTCATAGAGTGCGCTCACTTGCGGCGTTCCAGCAATGCAAGATCACGCATTGCAGCTCTGCAGCGCCGATTACGTCTTCCAGAACATCGCATCATATGTGACCTACCCATCAGGTGGAATTCAACGTTACATATGTTGGAGAGGTTGTGTGAGCAGCAGGCAGCAGTAATGGAGTACCAGCTGCAGCAGGCGCAAAGAAGTCGCAGTGCGCGCCGTTCACACTTCACCACCACTGAGTGGGCCTCTATGAAGGACATTTGCCACGTTTTGCGTGCCTTCGATTATTCCACGCGGATGGCGAGTGCAGATGATGCACTAGTCAGCATGACTATCCCCCTTATCTGCCTGCTTGTAAAAACACTGCAAGCACTAAGGGACGAAGTTTTGGAAGAGGTGGAGGATGAGGAGTCACAAATGCCATCTGCTTCTCTACAGTCTGCGCAACGTGGTTCCTCACAAAGGCCTAGGCAGGGGACACTTTGTGAGGAGGATGAGGAGGAGTCAATGGATGAGGAAGACATCTGTCCAGAGGAGGGAGGTACACAATGCTCCAGTAGTCAGTATCTAGAGCGAGGGTGGGGTGATGCAGAGCAGGCAGAGATCACGCCTCAAGCAGGGGACAGCGTTTCTTGGCCATTTGGCAGTCTGCAGCACATGGTTAATTTCATGCTGCAGTGCCTGAGAAACGACCGCCGCATCGCCCACATTCTCAACACGGCTGATTATTGGGTGTCCACCCTCCTAGATCCTCGCTACAGGGACAACATAGAAAACCTCATAACAACGTTGAACCGGGAGCGTAAAATGCGGGAGTACCAAGACGCACTGGTGCATTCCATCATGTTCTCCATTCCAACCGAGAGCAGTGCTGCTAGTGCTTTACAAAGCAGCTCAGTGCGTCGAGGCAGTGGAGGAAGCTCTGCACAAAGAGGGAGCAGAAGCAGCGCCTCAGCACAAGGCAAGACCAGTATGGCCGAAATGTGGCAAAGTTTTGTGTCCCCGCCGCCACAAATGTCTACACCATCACAGACGGCTCCAGTCAGCAGGAGGCAACGTTTCCGTCAGATGGTGACAGACTACATGTCTTGCCCTCTTAGTGTACTCCCAGACGGCTCTTCTCCCTTCAAGTTTTGGGTCTGTAAGCTAGATACATGGCAGAGCTAAGTCAGTATGCATTGGAGGTGCTAGCTTGCCCTGCTGCTAGTGTATTATCGGAACGCGTCTTTAGTGCCGCAGGTGGTGTACTAACAGACCGTCGCATGCGACTATCCTCCGATAACGTTGATCGGCTTACTTTTCTCAAAATGAACAAGGCCTGGATCTCTCATGAATTTGCCAGTCCTCTTCCAGAATAAATAATTGTTGGCAAAAGTATCCAGGTCTCCTGTTCTGTTCATGTTTCTACCACCTGAACTGTAATCCCTGAGCTCCAACACCGCCAGTTGGAAGCACAGTCAACACTTGCTGCCGTGTTATTGGGGTTCAGCAACGTCAGCTGTTCCCCTGCTGTGCGGACGGCAATTTCTCCTGCTCTGTCCACATTCTCACTACTACAGATTTTAAAGTTGCTCCAATTACACCTCTGGCTCCTCTGTTTTCAGTATTATCCCTGAGCTCCAACACCGCCAGTTGGCGCTCGGAAGTGCCGTCTGCACAGTCAACACTTGCTGCCGTGTTATTGGGGTTCAGTAACGTCAGCTGTTCCCCTGCTGTGCGGACGACAATTTCTCCTGCTCTGTCCACATCCACTGTACTACTGATTTAAAACCTCCTCCAAATACACCTCTGGCTCCTCTGTTTTCAGTATTATCCCTGAGCTCCAACACTGCCAGTTGGCGCTCGGAAGTGCCGTCTGCACAGTCAACACTTGCTGCCGTGTTATTGGGGTTCGGTAATGTCAGCTGTTCCCCTGCTGTGCGGACGGCAATTTCTCCTGCTTTGTCCACATCCACTGTACTACTGATTTAAAACCTCCTCCAAATACACCTCTGGCTCCTCTGTTTTTAGTATTTACCCTGGGCTCCAATACCGCTAGTTGCTGCTCAGAAGTGCCGTCTGCACAGTCAACGCTTGCTCCAGTGTTATTGGGTTTCAGTAACGTCAGCTGTTCCCCTGCTGTGTGTCCGGCAAATTCTCCTGCTTTGTCCACATCCACTGTACTACTGATTTAAAACTTGCTCCAATTACACCTCTGGCTCCACTCTGTTTTTAGTATCTACCCTGGGTTCCAGCACCGCTAGCTGGTTCTCGGTAGTTCCATTTGCTCTTGTACCTTCTACTACCCATCCGGGTTCCAGTACCGTCAGCTGGTTCTCGGCAGTGCCTTTGGATTAGTTGCCTCCTTCTCGGTATCCAAGTTCCACCAACGTCTGCTGGTCCTTGGTAGTGCTTTCTGGCACAGGTACCTCCTGCTTAGTAACCGAGTTCCAGTACCGTCAGCTGGTCTTCGGCAGTTCCATTGGCTCTTGTACCTTCTGCTACCCATCCGGGTTCCAGTACCGTCAGCTGGTTCTCGGTAGTTCCTCAGCTTTCTTGTACCTTCTGCTACATTTCCAAGTTCAAGCTTTTTGAAATGGTTCTTGGTAATCACTCTGGATCTCCCTGACGAGGACCCTGAAGACGAGGACCCTGAAGACCAACCCTAAGAAGACGAGGACCCCGAAGACAACGACCCTGAAGACAAGGACCCTGAAGACCACCCCGAAGAAGACGAGGACCCTGAAGACCACCCCGAAGAAGACGAGGACCCTGAAGACCACCCTGAAGAAGACGAGGACCCCGAAGACGAGGACCCAGAAGACCAACCCGAAGAAGACGAGGACCCCGAAGACGAGGACCCCCGAAGACGACGACCCTGAAGACCACCCCGAAGAAGACCAAGAAGATGACCCTGAAGAAGTTGACCAAGAGGACAAAGAAGAGAAGACAAGCACCAAGATTCAGAAGAACAAGAGACAGAAAACCAAGAAGCAGAAATACAAGAAGCTGCAGAACAAAAAGCGGAAGAACATTAAGCATAAGACTAAAAATCAGAGCAAAAGATAATATCTAAATTATAAGCAGAAGATGACTAAGCAGTGTATGGGGGTGAGTCCGTTCCTCCTCGTGGTGCCCCTGGAAAAGACCTGCTGCTGCAGGCCAAACTGAACGCGGACAAATCCTGTTGTAAATCTTTTGTGACGGGCAGAACGAAAGGTGTAATGTCCAACCTTTTATAGATAACAACTACAGGAATGCCTGTCACAAATAAGAATATGATGAAGAAGAAGAATATGAAGAAGATGAAGAAGTAGAATATGAAGAATGTAAAAAAAAAGAATAATACGAAGAAGGTGAAGAAGAAGAAGATGAAGAAGGTGAAGAAGAAGAGGATGAAAAAGATGCTGAGGATGATGAAGGAGAAAGTGTGGGAGAAGTAAAAAAGAAGGTGAAGAGCATGGAAGTAGTGAAACATAAATATCTGACAAAATATAAAAATACTTAACATAGTCAATATTTCCGTAACTCAGAACGTCTTAAAAAAAATATTAATTCCTGCTATTCCATTTGATAGGGCTAAACCTCTATGCCTTTATTGTCTTCCCCACCTCCGCCATTACATTCTACATTATTCTTAGTTGTTTTCCTTCATGTAGAATTAACCTACAAGGAAAGAAAGGGTTTATTTTCATTCCGATATTTCTGTCCCATTGACTTGCATTGGTTTCCGGTATCGGAATCGGCGATATCCGATACTTTTTCGGTATCGGTCCGATCCAATCCGATCCGATATTTCCCGATATCGGAAGGTATCTCTCAACACTAATAGAAACATGTCAGTCACATATATATGAAGTACAGTGACAGTGTTGCTTACTGTACTTGTCATTTAGTGTAAAGGATTTATTTAAAAAAATAACTGTGTTTTCATGCACTGTCTCTTTGAAAAAGCCGGCCGGCAATTCAGCATCTGTACCCGACAATTTATAACAGACAGAATAGAGCTTCACACATAGATTAGATAGATAGAAACATGTCAGTCACATATATAAGAAGTACAGTGACAGTGTTGATTACTGTACTTGTCATTTAGTGTTAAAATAAAGGATTTATTTAAAAAAAAAATTGGCGTGGGGTTCCCCATAATTTAATATTAAAAAAAAAAGGGCTTCCCTATATTGTTGTGTCCGGCCAGGTACAAATAGGCAGCTGGGAGTTGGGGGCAGTCCGTTCCTGGATGCTGTACCTGGCTGGCATACAAAAATATGGCAAAACCCACGTCAAAATTTTTGGGAAAAATTAATTAAAAAATAAATAATAATTTAGGGACTGCATCTTTATTAACCCCTCAAGTGTCATTTAGTGTTAAAATAAAGGATTTATTAAAAATAAAATTGGCGTGGGGTTCCCCATAATTTTAGTCTGTAGCGGAGGTTAAGCAGACGGCTGGAGCAGATGTTTGAAGCCTGGGAAGGGGATAATACCCACGGAGCTTCCCAGGCTACTAATATCATCCCCCAGCTGAATACCTAGCCTTTACTAGCTATTAAAATGGGGGACCCCCTCAAAAAAATGACGTGGGGGCCCCCCTAATTTAATAGCTAGCAAAGGCTAGGCAGACAGCTGGGGGCTGATATTAATAGCCCAGGAAGGGTGCCATGAATATTGGCCCCCTCGCAGGCTACAAACACCAGCCGTCAGCCGCCCCAGAAATGGCGCATCCATAGGATGCGCCAATTCTGGCACTTAGCCTCGCTCTTCCCACTGCCCTGTAGCGGTGGCAGTGGGGTAATAGGGGTGGGGTTGATGTCAGCTTATAATGCCAGCTGACATCAAGCCCAGGTTAGTAATGGAGAGGCGTCTATAAGACACCCCCATTACTAACCCCATAGTCAAAGTTAAAAAAAAAACACAAACACCCAGAATAAAGTCCTTTAATTGAAATAAACACACAATTCTTTATTGTTCTAAATTAAACTCTACTTACCATCACGCCCATTCCAGCTGAAGCCAACGATCTCCTGCAATAAAAGAAAAATAATAAAGCAACCTCATCCTTACCTTTCCATGGTTCCCAGGACAGCTTCAGCTCTGCTACATCGAGATGACAGGCTGGACCGCAGCAGAACGCTGCCATCCAGCCTGTCATCCCGCAGACACTGAGAAGAGCAGGCATGCTTGCGCTCCTCGGTGTCTCTCTGTGACGGCATCCAGATGAGCCGAGTTCATGTCCAATGAACTCGGCTCACCTCATGCACGTCACTGACAGCGTGGGAGAATTCTCCTGCACTCAGCCCTTCAGCGTGAGAATTTTCCCCACGCTGTCAGTGACGTGCATGAGGTGAGCTGAGTTCATTGGACATGACCTCACCTCATTCACGTCACTGACAGCGTGGGAAAATTCTCACGCTGAAGCGCTGAGTGCAGGAGAATGTTCCCACGCTGTCAGTGACGTGCATGAGGTGAGCCGAGTTCATTGGACATGAACTTGGCTCATCTGGATGCCGTCACAGAGAGACACCGAGGAGCGCAAGCATGCCTGCGCTTCTCAGTGTCTGCGGGATGACAGGCTGGATGGCAGCATTCTGCTGCGGTCCAGCCTGTCATCTCGATGTAGCAGAGCTGGAGCTGTCCTGGGAACCATGGAAAGGTAAGGATGAGGTTGCTTTATTATTTTTCTTTTATTGCAGGAGATCGTTGGCTTCAGCTGGAATGGGCTTGATGGTAAGTATAGTTTAATTTAGAACAATAAAGAATTGTGTGTTTATTTCAATTAAAGGACTTTTTTCTGGGTGTTGTGTTTTTTTTTAAATACTTTACTAGAAATTCATGGTGGTCATGTCTAATATTGGCGTGACCCCATGAATTTCGGGCTTAGGGCCAGCTGATAATGCCAAGCTGGCCTTAACCCCTTTATTACCCAGTGAGCCACCGCACCAGGGCCCTGGATGAGTTGGGTACAGCGCCAGAAGATGGCGCTTCTATGAACGCGCCATTTTCCGGGGTGACTGCGGACTGCAATTTGCAGCGGGTGGGGCCCAGAAAGCTTGGGCCTCCCTGCGCTGCGGATTCCAGCCCCCAGTTGCCTAGTTGTACCTGGCTGGACACAAAAATAGGGCGAAGCCCCACGTATTTTTTTTTTTAATAATTTCATGAAATTCATGAAATAATTAATAAAAAAAGGGCTTCCCTATATTGTTGTGTCCGGCCAGGTACAAATAGGCAGCTGGTGGTTGGGCGCAGCCTTTCCTGCCTGCTGTACCTGGCTGGACACAAATATAGGGCGACGCCCCACATCAATTTTATTTTAATTATTTCATGAATTTCCTGAAATAATTAAAAAAAAATTGACGTGGGGCTTCGCACTATATTTGTGTCCAGCCAGGTACAGCAGGCAGGAACGGGCTGCGCCCAACCACCAGCTGCCTATTTGTGCCTGGCCGGACACAACAATATAGGGAAGCCCTTTTTTTCTTTATTATTTCATGAATTTCATGAAATAATTTAAAAAAAAAAATACGTGGGGCCTCTCCCTATTTGTGTGTCCAGCCAGGTACAACTAGGCAGCTGGGGGATGGAATCTGCAGCGCAGGGAGGCCCAAGCTTTCTGCCCCCCCCCCCTTGGGTGCAAATTGCAGTCCGCAGCCACCCCGGAAAATGGCGCGTTCATAGAAGCTGGATGCTGTACCTGGCTGGCATACAAAAATATGGCAAAGCCCACGTCAAAATTTTTGGGAAAAATTAATTAAAAAATAAATAATAATTTAGGGACTGCATCTTTATTAACTCCTCAAATGTCATTTAGTGTTAAAATAAAGGATTTATTTAAAAAAAAATTGGCGTGGGATCCCCCATAATTTTAGGCTTCAGCGGAGGTTAAGCACACGGCTGGGGCAGATGTTTGAAGCCTGGGAAGTGGGTAATACCCACGGAGCTTCCCAGACTACTAATATCAGCCCCCAGCTGAATACCTAGCCTTTACTAGCTATTAAAATGGGGGACCCCCCCCAAAAAAATGACGTGGTGTACCCCCTATTTAATAGCTAGCAAAGGCTAGGCAGACAGCTGGGGGCTGATATTAATAGCCCAGGAAGGGTGCCATGAATATTGGCCCCCTCCCAGGCTAGAAACACCAGCCGTCAGCCGCCCCAGAAATGGCGCATCCATAGGATGCGCCAACTCTGGCACTTAGCCTCGCTCTTCCACGCTGCCCTGGTGTGGTGGCAGGGGGTAATAGGGTTGGGGTTCATGTCAGCGCCAGCTGCCATGAAGCCCAGGTTAGTAATGATGGGCGTCTATAAGACACCCCCTTTACTAACCTACAAAGAGTTAAAAAGAAAAAACACACACTACACCCAGAAAAAAAATAATTTATTTGAAATAAAACACACAATTTTATTTAATTCTTAGTTTATTAAAAAAAAAAGTTACCTGTCCACGTTCCTGCGCTGATCTCCCATGCACAGCTGTCACATCTGGAGATGGTGACAGCTGTGCATGGCTGCTGTAAGCTCACGCTGCCGGGAACACGTCCGCTCCCGGCAGCGGGAGCCACTGACTGAGGTCACCGGAGTGCATTCAGGCAGCGCAGCTCCGGAGACTCCCTTTATGGCACTGCTGTACCGTGGGAATTTCTAACTTATGCAATGACGGGGCTGCTTTACGGCCCCATCATTCTAGCGGCGGCAGCGGTTCAGAGCGGTCACATTCTATGTGGCTGCTCTAAACTGGAGATCTTCGTGGGACACTCGTGGACTACTACGGAGGGGTAAGGATAAGGTTGTGGTTTATTATTTTATATTTTATTACAGGAGATCGATGGCTTCGGGGAATTAGGTGTCTAGGTGAGTATAGGTGTAGTTTTTTATTTTTTACTTTATTTTAGGTGGCGATCGGCGGGGATAGGTAATGTATGAACTAATTTATTGTAGGCAACCACTGGCCACCAATGACATGTATTTAACATTTATTGGGGACACAGTAGGGCAATTTAAATAGCAGGATCAGGCTGATGGGAACTACTGCTCCCATCGAGCTGATCCTGCTCGCACGAGTGGACCGGGGACAGACATAGGCCGATGGGAGTAGTAGTGTCACATCGGCCTATGTCTGCCTGCACGCACACACCCGCAGACATGGCACACACCCGGAGACATCGCACAGACACCGCACACACCCGCAGACATCGCACAGACACCGCACACACTCGCAGATATCGCACAGACACCGCAGACATCGCACAGACACCGCGCACACCCGCAGACATCCCACAGACACCGCACACACTCGCAGACATCGCACAGACACCGCAGACATTGCGCAGACACCGCACACACCCGCAGACATCGCACAGACACCGCACACATCGCACAGACACCGCACACATCGCACAGACACCGCACACACCCGCAGACACACGCACAGACACCCCGCACACACTCGCAGACACACGCACAGACACCCACACACACCAATCATGACGGGCTGATCGTCTGGGAGGTGACGCTGTGCAGCCAGCCAATCACTGTAATGCCCACAAACAAATGGCTGCGGCATTACAGTGACTGGCTGGCAATCCCTGCATGTTCATTGGCTCTGTAAAGAGCACCAAACATGCAGGGCGGAGACCCGAGCTCCCGCCCGAGTAACCCGGAAATGCTCGGTGCTCGCCGAACATCCCGAGTAGCGTGATGCTCGGGCGAGTACCGAGCAGTGTCGAGCATGTTCGCTCAACACTAATAGAAACACATAGAAAACACCTTCAAAGGTGTCCAAAAGCTGACAAACTGCTCAGAAGACGCTCTCTTTAAAAAAGCCGGTCGGCAATTCAGCAGCGGCATACACCGTTACCCGACAATTTAGACAAGAAGGAATAGAGCATCACACATAGATTAGATAGATAGAAACATGTCAGTCACATATATAAGAAGTACAGTGACAGTGTTGGTTACTGTACTTGTCATTTAGTGTAAAGGATTTATTAAAAAAAAATATTAGTGTTTTCATGCACCGTCTCTTTAAAAAAGCCGGCCAGCAATTCAGCAGCGGTACCCGACAATTTATAACAGAAAGAATAGAGCATCACACATAGATTAGATAGATAGAAACATGTCAGTCACATATATATGAAGTACAGTGACAATGTTGGTTACTGTACTTGTCATTTAGTGTTAAGGATTTTTTAAAAAAAATCTTAGTGTTTTCATGCACCGTCTCTTTAAAAAAGCCGGCCGGCAATTCAGCAGCGGTACCCGACAATTTAGAACAGAAAGATAGAGCATCACTAGTGTTGAGCATTCCGATACTGAAATATAGGGTATCGGCCGATATTCGCAGTATCGGAATTCCGATACTTAATTCCGATACTTTTACAATATCGAATACCGGAATCGGAAGTTCCCATAATGCCTGCGCTCTGCAGTGTCTCTGAAGGATGATAAGCTGGATGGCAGCGCTCAGCTGTGATCCAGCCTGTCATCAGAATGCCATCCTTGCTTGAGAGAATTCTCCTGATTGTTTAAAAGCCGGCGGGCGGTAAAAAGCCGCCGGCTTTTAAACAATCACACAGCCCCATACTGCTTCCCCGCAGCCTCCCACCCCGATCCTCCGCTCCCCTCGCCACCTCCCATCCCGATCGTAAGTTAGGACCGGGCGGGGAGCGCAGCACCAAGGAGCGGGGAGCGAAGGACCTGGGCGGGGAAGCCGGCAGTGAAAAGACTTCACCGCCGGCTTTCCCGTTCTGTGCTGCACTTTCCCGCCGGTTATTTCAAATGAACAGCTGAGGTATCAGGTGATGCCGATCAGCTGTTCATTTGAAGTAGCCGCGGTGCCCTCAGAGGGTTCATGTGAGTTCATGCTTGACTGCATGAACTCACATGAACTTTCCCACAGCCGCACAGGTCAGCGTCACCTCCCAGACCGGTCATGATTGGTGTGTGTGGGTGTCTGTGCGATGTGTGCGGGTGTGCGCGCGTTGTCTGCGGGTGTGCGCGGTGTCTGTTCGATGTGTGCGGGTGTGCGCGGTGTCTGTGTGATGTCTGCGGGTGTGTGCGTGCAGGCAAACATAGGCCGATGTGACACTACTACTCCCATCGGCCTATGTCTGTCCCCCGTCCACTTGTGCCAGCAGGATCAGCTTGATGGGAGCAGTAGTTCCCATCAGCTTGATCCTGCTATTTAAACTACCCCATATGTTATTTTGGCCCTATACATGTTTTATTTTTTTAGGCCCCAATATTTTTTTTTGTTTTTGGTCCCCAATAAATTTTAAATACATGTCATTGGTGGCCAGGGGTTACCTAAAATAAATTAGTTTATACATTACCTGTCTCCGCCGATCGCCATCTAAAATAAAGTAAAAAATAAAAAAATACACCTATACTCACCTAGACACCTAATTCCCCGAAGCCATCGATCTCCTGTAATAAAATGTAAAATAATAAACCACAACCTTATCCTTACCCCTCCGTAGTAGTCCACGAGTGTCCCACGATGATCTCCAGTTTAGAGCAGCCACATAGAATGTGACCGCTCTGAACCGCCGCCGCCGCTAGAATGACGGGGCCGTAAAGCAGATCCGTCATTGCATAAGCGGGTTCGCCGGAGTTTAGGCAGCGCTGCTCCAGTTAGCTGCTTTACGGCCCCGCTGTACCGTGAGAAATTCCCACGGTACAGCAGTGCTGTAAACGATGTCACCGGAGCTGCGCTGACTGAATGCACTCCGGTGACCTCAGTCAGTGGCTCCCGCTGCCGGGAGCAGACGTGTTCCCGGCAGTGTGAGCTTACAGCAGCAATGCACAGCCGTCACCATCTCCAGATGTGACAGCTGTGCATGGGAGATCAGCGCAGGAACGTGGACAGGTAACTATTTTTTTTTTAGTAAACTAAGAATAAATAAAATGGTGTGTTTTATTTCAAATAAATTATTTTTTTTCTGGGTGTAGTGTGTGTTTTTTATTTTTAACACTTTGTAGGTTAGTAATGGTGGTGTCTTATAGACGCCCATCATTACTAACCTGGGCTTCATGGCAGCTGGCGCTGACATGAACCCCACCACTATTACCCCCTGCCACCGCACCAGGGCAGCGTGGAAGAGCGAGGCTAAGTGCCAGAATTGGGGGGTTGATATTAGTAACCTGGGAAGCTCCGTGGGTATTACCCCCTTCCCAGGCTTCAAACATCTGCCCCGGCCGTCTGCTTAACCTCCGCTAGAGACTAGAATTATGGGGGATCCAACGCCAATTTTATTTTTAATAAATCCTTTATTTTAACACTAAATGACACTTGAGGGGTTAATAAAGATGCAGTCCCTAAATTATTATTTATTTTTTAATTAATTTTTCCCAAAAATTTTGACGTGGGCTTTGCCATATTTTTGTATGCCAGCCAGGTACAGCATCCAGGAACGGGCTGCCCCCAACTCCCAGCTGCCTATTTGTACCTGGCCGGACACAACAATATAGGGAAGCCCTTTTTTTTTTAATTATTTCATAAAATAATTTAAAAAAAATTGACGTGGGGCTTCGCCCTGTTTTTGTGTCCAGCCAGGTACAACTAGGCAGCTGGGGGCTGGAATCTGCAGCGCAGGTAGGCCCAAGCTTTCTGGGTCACCCCCGCTGCAAATTGCAGTCCGCAGCCACCCCGGAAAATGGCGCGTTCATAGAAGCGCCATCTTCTGGCGCTGTACCCAACTCATCCAGTACCCTGGTGCGGTGGCTCACTGGGTAATAAAGAGGTTAGGGCCAGCTTGGCATTATCAGCTGGCCCTAAGCCCGAAATTCATGGGGTCACGCCAATATTAGACATGACCACCATGAATTTCTAGTAAAGTATTTAAAAAAAACACAACACCCAGAAAAAGTCCTTTAATTGAAATAAACACACACTTGTTTATTGTTCTAAATTAAACCATACCTACCATCACGCCCATTCCAGCTGAAGCCAACGATCTCCTGCAATAAAAGAAAAATAATAAAGCAACCTCATCCTTACCTTTCCATGGTTCCCACGACAGCTTCAGCTCTGCTACATCGAGATGACAGGCTGGACCGCAGCAGAAACCATGGAAAGGTAAGGATGAGGTTGCTTTATTATTTTTCTTTTATTGCAGGAGATCGTTGGCTTCAGCTGGAATGGACGTGACGGTAAGTAGAGTTTAATTTAGAACAATAAAGAATTGTGTCTTTATTTCAATTAAAGGACTTTATTCTGGGTGTTTGTGTTTTTTTTTTACTTTGACTATGGGGTTAGTAATGGGGGTGTCTTATAGACGCCTCTCCATTACTAACCTGGGCTTGATGTCAGCTGGCATTATAAGCTGACATCAACCCCAGCCCTATTACCCCACTGCCACCGGTACAGGGCAGTGGGAAGAGCGAGGCTAAGTGCCAGAATTGGCGCATCCTACGGATGCGCCATTTCTGGGGCGGCTGACGGCTGGTGTTTCTAGCCTGGGAGGGGGCCAATATTCATGGCACCCTTCCTGGGCTATTAATATTAGCCCCCAGCTGTCTGCCTAGCCTTTGCTAGCTATTAAAATAGGGGGGACCCCACGTCAATTTTTTGAGGGGTCCCCCATTTTAATAGCTAGTAAAGGCTAGGTATTCAGCTGGGGGCTGATATTAGTAGCCTGGGAAGCTCCGTGGGTATTACCCTATTCCCAGGCTTCAAACATCTGCCCCAGCCATCTGCTTAACCTCCGCTAGAGCCTAAAATTATGGGGAACCCCACGCCATTTTTTTTTTAAATAAATCCTTTAACACTAAATGACAAGTACAGTAATCAACACTGTCACTGTACTTCATATATATGTGACTGACATGTTTCTATCTATCTAATGTATGTGTGATTCTCTATTCCTTCTATTCTAAATTGTTGGGTACCGCTGCTGAAATGCCAGCCGGCTTTTTTAAAGAGACGGTGCATGAAAACACTATTATTTTTTTAAATAAATCCTTTACACTAAATGACAAGTACAGTAAGCAACACTGTCACTGTACTTCATATATATGTGACTGACATGTTTCTATCTATCTAATCTATGTGTGATTCTCTATTCTTTCTGTTCTAAATTGTCGGGTACCAGTGTATGCCGCTGCTGAATTGCCGGCTTTTCATGTTTCACCGTGAGCACTGTTCCCATCGATTTGGGCAATCACTGTAATGCCACAACCACCATGGCTGTGGCACTACAGTGAGTGGCAGACAATCCCTGCATGATTGGTGCTCTAAATAGCGCCAGACATGCAGGACACGCTTTTGGTGCACGAACAGTTATCGAACATAACCTCGAACAGCCGAATTTTTTGCAATTTGTTCGGGTTCGTCGAACGACTCGAACACCGCCCAAAACAGCTCGAATTTGAGATTGGCGAACAGTTCTAGTCGAACACCACTCATCTCTACAGCCAACACATTTTCTATCCGGCTGAGGACTGGGAGCATCCAAATTTTGTAAATAGTTGCACTTCTTAAAGTGCCCTCTATTGGTTTTAAAAACACCTACCTCAAAAAGATACCTAAAGGTGTTTGTTGCACTTAGTAAAATTGCACCTTGTTGGGTGACATGGACACTTGGTCGCGGCAAGGACTGTGACTTGCTAAAGAGACTTCGTTGCAAGAATGCTACTGAGAATAGTTTGTGTTTTCTACAGGAAGAAATGTTTTATATACATATATCTGCCAAGAGTTATATATTTAAAAGAAAATTTCATGTATATTAGAAAGTACAGTTTAATAATGCTGAAAGTAACAAGAAAAGTTGTCTCCCATAAAGGGAAAAAGAAAATGTTGAATTGCTTTTATATGGTTGCATTTAAAATGTTTCTGCATGTCTTTTGCTCTGTTCCAGCCCGCAGACGTGCTGTGATTTACCAGGGGGGAATGTAGAACACTGAGGGTTTGGTCGCTACAGAGGTATTGCATCTCACCCAGGGGTGTGATATCTCACTTCCAGGTAAGGATGGAGTGTGGCTAAGGACCCTAACACCCACATGCACTACACCACATTTCCGGGGGACAGGGCGACAATGCTCCCGGGTGTGAGCACAACTGTCCCTGTCCCTGACTGGAGTGGGGGGAGGGAACACCTAGAAACGGGGAACCCGGTAGTGTGTGGGTGGGGAGAGTAGATCCTGGGTGCACAGAGAGAGAGATATAAAAGGTGGGAGCCATCTTAGAGACAGTGTTCAGTCAGAGGGAAGAAGTGACAGAGCAGGGCCTCTGTGGAGCTCTGCTTCGGAGGCGGGCCTAGCCTGTGAGGCCCTGCTAGGACTGAAAGAGAAAGGAAAGAGAAAGTGGGAGAGAGCAGAGAGAGAAGGAGGCTGGGAGCAGAGGCTCTGCATGAGCTCTGCTCCGCAGGCAGGCCAAGTCTTAAGGCCTGGGAATGGAGGAGAAGAAAGGAAAGGAGAGGAACGGAGGAGACTCCAAGAGAAGACTGAAGGGATCCCAGGGGTGCGGACCGGCCAGCCGCCACCACACACCCGCCGCTACCAGAGTAAGAGGGGTCAGGCCAAGAAAGGGAACCGGATCCCTCATCTAGTGGAGGAGAGCAACTACCCTTAGCTAGTAACCGGAGGCCGTGACATTGTACGTGCTCGGCCCCTCACTACACCCGTTAGGAAGGCACCATATAGGACCCAGGGAAACGGAACATACGTTTGCCCACCAAGGCCCGAGGCAGCTGGACAGAAACGTGGTCAATTGTGGGGTACAACAGGCCAGAGAAAAGACACACGAAGGGGGTCCTGAAAAGCATTCCAAAGGTACCTGGGAGTTGGCCGAGCCCCTCAACTGGTGAGCACAGCACGACGTGGGCAGCCATTACCAGCAGAATTGGCTTGGAGTGTAAAACTGTGAGTAAAGACCCTGGACTGCATCACTGGACTCTGAGTCATTACTGTTGCTCCTGCGCACCATCACCCCCACCATCTGCACTCACTGCCCTAAGGCTATACTCCTCCCGTGGGGAGTTATACTACCCTCTGCTGCGCACACAACATCAGCCTCAGCGGTCTGCCCCGCAGCGGCGGTTCTCAGTGACAGCAATCCACGGGTGCCGTAGTCGGACATTTAAATAGTAAAAATAAAATAAACAGATCCGCCACTGGTTTGACCACCCTGACCCACGGGACCGGGTCGCCGCCACGGAGACTACAAACCCCAGCATTACACAGAGACTCGGTTCCGAGTATTCCCCTACACACACGGCCCAGGGGGCGTGTCATATGCAGCCTGCCACACACCCACCCCCACACTGCAATACCATACTGCTTGCTTGCTTGCACTTGAAATTGGGCCTTTTAGGCACGTGGAGGCGGAATCTGGCCACCACATCATGGCTGCGGCGGCGGCCTGGTGTCCATACTCGGTCCCGCGCCGCCCGGCAGCCGGGTGTCCATAAACGGTCCCTGCTACCCTTATTTGTCCCGGTGCGCCTTATACACAAGCGCGCATACCAAAACATTACGTGTGCCCTCCCCAGTGCATTTAGTGGGAAGGAAAGCCTAACCACAAACACGTAGACAAGTGAATGTGGCCAGGGATGGTTCATCTCACTGACGCCTTCACACTGGGTTAATATTGTGGAAGCCGGGACACAGTTGGACACTGGGATGCAACACGTCCTCCAGACATAGAGGATTGTGGGTCCGGGGTCAATCAGGCTTCAACACAAAGTTCAGAAGGTAGACAGCAGCAGTGGTCGGCCTCCTACACAACAAGTAAATTATTCATGATCATGAGGCCATCCATCTCCTTAGCTTTCTGTTCTTTGGAATGCAAGCGCATGTATGTAGTAGCAGCTAGGCCTGAGGTGGTCAGCGTTTTTGCGCATATCCTACCTCCTCCGAGGATTGCTGGATGTTTTCCTGCTACTATCCCAGTTCTATGACTCCCATTAAAACAAAGCTTCAGGTGATGAATGATGGGTGAGGTGGTGGCAAAGGAGAAAGAGCAGGAGGAACAGGGACCATTCACATCAATATCAGGCCAGTCAGCCACATATGTCTTGGAGGATATGTTTCTGTACCAAAAGGAGCGGTTCGGCTGCACAGTTATAGGGCATACAGTGAGTGCAATGCCTACCAAAAATTTCGAGGCACTCTAATGCCCCTTGGAAGTGGCATGGAGGTCAGATGGCCTTAACTAAACCGTTTTTTCCATTTATAGCAACTGGGTCTCCTGTACACTGTTGGCCTAAGCAGTGAATGAAAGGCTTTCCAAAAATTATGAGGAACTGCAATGACCCTTGAAACAGACATGGACTACAGTGTATTAAAAACCTTCTACCCATTATTGGGGAGTGGGTCTCCCTTAGTGTTCGCCTATGCATTGAAAAGCAAAAGCTGACTAAAATTAGGAGGAAATGCAATGCCCGTTGGAAGAGTCGTGGAGGTTAGAGGTAATTAAAAACAACATTTCAATGCCCCTTGGAAGAGCTGTGGAGTTCAGAGTGGTTTAACAAGACGGTTTTCATGCCCCTTGGAAGAGACGTGGAGGTCACAGTAGCTTAACAAGACGGTTTTAATGCCTCTTGGAAGAGACGTGGAGTTCAGAGTGGTTTAACAAGACGGTTTTAATGCCCCTTGGAAGAGACGTGGAGGTCACAGTAGCTTAACAAGACAGTTTTAATGCCCCTTGGAAGAGACGTGGAGGTCAGAGTGGTTTAACCAGATGGTTTTAATGCCCCTTGGAAGAGACGTGGAGGTCACAGTAGCTTAACAAGATGGTTTTAATGCCCCTTGGAAGAGATGTGGAGGTCACAGTAGCTTAACAAGACGGTTTTAATGCCCCTTGGAAGAGACGTGGATGTCACAGTAGCTTAACAAGATGGTTTTAATGGCCCTTGGAAGAGACGTGGAGGTCACAGTAGTTTAACCAGATGGTTTTAATGCCCCTTGGAAGAGATGTGGAGGTCACAGTGGCTTAACAAGACGGTTTTAATGCCCCTTGGAAGAGACGTGGAGGTCACAGTAGCTTAACAAGATGGTTTTAATGCCCCTTGGAAGAGACCTGGAGGTCACAGTAGCTTAACAAGATGGTTTTAATGCCCCTTACAAGAGCCATGCAGTACAGCATATTAAAAACATTATTCCCATTATTGGGGACTGGGTCTCCCATACTCTTTGCCTATGCCTTCCAAGAAAAAGCTGCCAAAAATTAGGATGGAGGAACTTGCAATGCCCCGTACAAGAGCCATGCAGTACAGCATATTAAAAACATTATTCCCATTATTGGGGAGTGGGTCTCCCATAGTCTTTGCCTATGCCTTCCAAGCAAAAGCTGCCAAAAATTAGGACGGAGGAACTTGCAATGCTGGCAACACGGACCACGGTCACCCTTGTGGTATAGTGGTGGTGGAGGCTGAGGATAAGGAGAAGAGCAAAAAACAGCTGAAATGAGGAAGCGTATACCCATGTGTGGGTGTGAAGCGGTGCATGGGAATACACCTCCCAAAATAACACAGTGGATTTGTTTTTATGTTACTCTGCTGTCATTTGGTGGTGATGAGATGTCTGGCCCAATCTAGCCCTTGTTCATTTTGATAAGGGTCAGCTTGTCAGCATTGTCAGTTGACAGGCGAGTGCGATTATCAGTTATAATTCCCCCAGCGGCACTAAAAACACGCTCCGATAACACGTTAGCGGCAGTGCAGGCTAGGACCTCCAAGGCATACCGAGCGAGTTAATTCCAAGTGTCCAGCTTGTATACCCAATAGTTAAAAGGCACAGAGGAATCACGGAGGATGCTGGTATGGTCGGCAAGGTACTCCCTCACCATTTTTTGAAACTTTCCACTCCTTGTGAGAGCTCCCCGTGCCTCAGGGCCTGTAACCTGGGCGGGTCTCATAAAACTGTCCCAGAACGTGTTCCCCTGCCTCTGCTGGATTGGAGTTGTGTTTCTCTCGCCTGTACGCCTTGGTTGGCAATGAACTGTGACCTCTGCCGCTAGCGTGTTCAGATGGAAAATTTTTTAACAGTTCTGTAGCAAGGGCCTTCTGATACTGCCCCATTTTTGTAGACCTCTCCACCTCAGGAATAAGAGAGTGAAAGTTCTCCTTGTAGCGGGGGTCGTAAAGTGTCTCCAACCAGTCATGACTGTCACCCAACATTTTGACAACGCAAGGGTCACGGTTAAGGCAGTGTAACATAAAGTCAGACATGCGTGCCCGACTGGTAACGGGCAAGACTTCCATGTCCTCACCAAGATGACGACTGACCATGCTCTCCTCCTCCTCCTCCCCCCTGTCCTCAGGCCACCCACGCTGAACCGACAGTATGACAGTTGTACAGGTACTACCCTCTACAGCGCATGATACCAGCTCTTGTTCTTCCTCCTCCTCCTCCTCCTCTCCCTCATTGTCCCCCAATGCATGTTGGGATGAGATGAGGCTGGACTGTGTGTAATCGCCCGCTACGGCTTCTTGATCCATCTCATCATACTCTGGCTGCAATGCCTCCTCTTTAATTCTCTGCAGAGAGCGTTGCAAAAGACAGACAAGTGGGATGTTGATGCTAATGATGGCATCATCGCCACTCACCATCTTGGTGGACTCCTCAAAGTTTGTCAGGATGGTACATATGTCAGACATCCAGGTTCACTCCTGAGGTCTTATGTGTGGAGTCTGACCTGAATATCGATGGCCTTGTTCCAGCTGGTACTCCACAACTGCTCTCTTCTGCTCACAAATCCTTTGTAACATGTGGAGGGTAGAGTTCCAACGTGTGGGGGCATCACACACCAGTCGGTGTGCCGGAAGCTGCAAACGCTGCTGCAACACATCAAGGGCGGCGGAAGCTGTAGCCGACTTCCGAAAATGAGCTGACAGGCGACTTACTTTGACGAGCAGATCTGGCAACTCAGGGTACGATTTAAGAAACCACTGAACCACGAGGTTAAGCACATGAGCCAGGCATGGTATGTGTGTGACAATGGCCGTAACCTGGTGGCGGCTCTGAGGCGAGGCGAGATCACACACATACCATGCCTGGCTCATAAGCTTAACCTCATGGTTCAGTGTTCTCAGCCACAGATCTTCCTGCTCTTTCACAGCTGTCCACAACTCACAAGCAGTGTGAGGTTTATCACCTAAGCTTATGAGTTTCAGCACAGCCTATTGCCGCTTGGCTGAGGTTGTACTGTAGTGCTTTCAGCTTGTAACTGATGTGGTGATATCTGAGATGGAGTTTGAACATGAGGAGGAGGAGGATGATGCGCAGGAGCTGTACACTGTGGGGGCAACTCTGACTGAAATAGGGCCCGCAATCCTCGGTATGGGGAGGATGTGTTCCGTCCCAAGGTCCGACTGGGTCCCAGCTTCCACTATGTTTACCCAGTGTGCCGTCAGGGAGATGTACCGTCCCTGGCCACAAGCACTTCTCCACGTGTCCGTTGTCATGTGGACTCTCCCAGTAACTGCATTGTTGAGGGCACGGCAGATGTTTTGGGACTCGTGCTTGTGTAGTGCGGATGGCACACCGGGCAAAATAGTGTCGGCTGGGGACCGAGTACCGAGGGATGACCACCGCCATAAGGTTGCGGAAGGATTCCGTCTCCACCAGCCTAAAAGGCAGCATTTCCAACGCAAGCAGTCGTGAAATGTGTGAATTTAGGACTGTGGCCTGTGGGGCGTTGGCTGCGAATTTGTGCTTTCATTCAAAGGTCTGGGATATGGACAATTGAACGCTGCGGTGGGACGTGGACGTTGATGCTGTGACGATGTGGCTTTTGGTTGTGGCAAATTTTCACCTTGGCCATAGCCCCGTCCTCTGCACGCACCATCACCAGAACGTCCAGTTCCACGTCCTTTGCCGCGCGCCTTGCCCATTGTAAATGAAGTAAAATAGCTTAAACTCGCACTAGCAAAAGGGTAATAAAGAGGAGATTTCAACCGTGGAAGAGGAAAACCACAGTTCTAGTTATCTGGCCTACACCAGAATCTTTTAAACAGATATATTTGTGTATGAACAGTCAGCGAGACACTCAAAATGTTTTTTTTAATGGAAAAAAGGCAAACAAGTGGATAATACAGAGATTTGAACTGTGGAACTGCAAAATCACAGTTTTAGTTATCTGGCCTACAACAGAATCTTTTAAACAGATATATTTGTGTCTGAACAGTCAGCGAGACACTATTACTGTTTTTATTTATGCAAAAAGGTGGATTGCACCCTGATTTGAACCGTGGAAGTGTAAAACCACAGTTCTAGTTATCTGGCCTACACCAGAATCTTTTAAACAGATATATTTGTGTCTGAACAGTCAGGGAGACACTATTACTGTGTTTTTTTTATGGAAAAAAGGCCAAAAGCAGGATAATACAGAGATTTGAACCGTGGAACTGCAAAACCACAGTTCTATTTATCTCGACTACACCAGAATCTTTTAAACAGATATATTTGTGTCTGAACAGTCAAGGAGACACTAATACTGTTTTTTTACGGAAAAAAGGCCAAAAGCAGGATAGTACAGAGATTTGAACCATGGAACCGCAAAACCACAGTTATAATTATCTGGCATACACCAGAATCTTTTAAGCAGATACATTTCTGTCTGAACAGTCAGCGAGACACTACACCGCGTGCAGAATTATTAGGCAAATGAGTATTTTGATCACTTTGATACTTTTTATACATGTTGTCCTTCTCCAAGCTGCATAGGCTTGAGAGTCAACTACCAATTAAGTATATCTGGTGATGTGCATCTCTGTAATGAGGAGGGGTGTTGACTAATGACATCAACACCCTATATAAGGTGTGCTTAACCACTTCGCGCCAGAGCCTGTTTTTGCCTTCGTGACCGGGCCAATTTTTTCAATTCTGACCACTGTCACTTTATGAGGTAATTACTCTGGAACGCTTCAACGGATCCCCCTGATTCTGAGATTGTTTTTTTGTGACATATTGTACTTCATGATAGTGGTAAAATTTCTTCGATATGACTTGCGTTTATTTGTGAAAAAATCGGAAATTTGGCGAAAATTTAGAAAATTTTGCAATTTTCAAACTTTGAATTTTCATGCCCTTTAATCAGAGAGATATATCACACAAAATAGTTAATGAATAACATTTCCCACATGTCTACTTCACATCAGCACAATTTTGGAACCAAAATTTTTTTCTGTTAGGAAGCTATAAGGGTTAAAAGTTGACCAGCGATTTCTCATTTTTATAACAAAATTTACAAAAACATTTTTTTAGGGACCACATCTTATTTGAAGTGACTTTGAGGAGCCTTTATGACAGAAAATACCCAAAAGTGATACCATTCTAAAAACTGCACCCCTCAAGGTGCTCAAAACCACATTCAAGAAGTCTATTAACCCTTCAGGTGCTTCACAGGAATTTTTGGAATGTGGAAGAAAACAATGAACATTTAACTTTTTTTCACAAAACTGCTACTTTAGCCTCAAATTTTTAATTTTCACAAGGGCAGCCAGAAAAAATGGACCCCAAAATGTGTTGTGCAATTTCTCCTGAGCACGCTGATACCCTATATGTGGTGCAAAGCCACTGTTTGGGCGCACGGCATGGCTCGGAAGGTAAGGAGCGCCATTTGACTTTTGGAATGGAAATTTGACTGGAATCGATAGCGGACGCCATGTTGCATTTGGAGAGCCCCTGAGGTGCCTAAACAGAGGAAACCCCCAACAAGTCACCCCATTTTGGAAACTAGACCCCTCAAGGAACTTATCTAGATGTGTGGTGAGCACCTTGAACCCCCAGGGGCTTCACAGAATTTTATAATGTTGAAGGGTGAAAATAAAAAAACACATTTTTAACACAAAACTGCTACTTTAGCCTCATATTTTTAATTTTCACAAGGGCAGCCAGAAAAAATGGAGAGCCCCTGAGGTGCCTAAACAGAGGAAACCCACAACAAGTGACCGAATTTTACAATCTACTCCTCTGTATAAATTAATCTAGTGGTGGGAAAATAAGTAGATAGGTAAATGGTCACTAAACCCATAGATGAATTCCCACAGAGGTGTCATTTCCATAATGGGGTCACTTCAGGGGGGATTATGCTGTTCTGGCACTTTTCAGAGTACCAGAGCTAAAGAATCCCCCCTGAAGTGACCCCATTTTGGAAATGACACCCCTCTGGGAATTCATCTATGGGTTTAGTGACCATTTTAACTCGATGGATGATTTCCAGAAACAAGCACGCAATGGAAGGTTTAGATTCTGGAGAACCCCCCCTGGAAATTAAGTGAGCTCTACTCGAATATGTCATTCACTAAATGAACCAAATGTTTGAATGACAAATTGGGATACATTTTTACAGTTTAAAAACGTGGTTCTGTGTGGTATATTTTAAAGCAGTCAGTGACGCATAAGGCTGGCAATGATGGGCATTGTGGGCAATAGTAGCGGGTAGGACTTAATATTGACTAATAGGCCTGATAGAATAACTGAGGTACAGATAGGGGGGCACCTAGGTAATAGCGATCATAATATTATCAATTTCAAAATGCCCTTCAGTAGGGTTATCAATAAGGGAACAACTAAAACATTAAACTTTAGGAGGGTGAAGTTTGATCAGCTGAAAGAAAGCCTTCAACTTATTGACTGGGACAAAGTTCTTAATCAAGGAAATACGAATAGTAAATGGGAAACCTTCAAAATAATTCTGAATACTCAGTGCGAGAGGTATATACCGTATGGGAATAAAAGGGCCAGAAATAAGAGGAAACCAATATGGTTGAATAAGAATGTAAAAGGGGCATTAAATAGCAAAAAAGAGGCATTCAAGAGATTAAAACAGGAAAACAGCAAGGAGGCACTAATGTGTTACAAGGAAAAAACGAGAACCTGCAAAAAACAAATAAAAATAGCAAAGGAGGAAACAGAGAGACGTATTGCTAGGGAAAGTAGATCAAATCCCAAACTGTTCTTTACGTATATAAATAGTAAAAGGATTAAATCGAATAATATTGGACCGATAAAAAGTGATGAAGGCAAAATCATAGAGAAAGATGAGGATAAAGCTAATCTATTAAATAAATTTTTTTCGTCAACTTTCACAAAGGAAAAAGAACTAACAGGCGAAATGAGAAGTGACAAGCTTAATCCTCCACTAAGTATGACAAATCTAACCCAAGCTGGGGTACAGAAACGCCTCAGTAACATTAAAATAAACAAATCACCAGGACCTGATGGCATACACCCACGGGTACTAAGGGAACTAAGTAATGTGATATAACGGTCTGTCTATCTTATATTTAAGGACTCTGTTGAGACTGGGTCTGTACCACTTGATTGGCGACAGGCGAATGTAGTGCCAATATTCAAAAAGGGAGCAAAAAGTAACGCCGGAAACTATCGGCCGGTGAGTCTGACGTCCGTTGTGGGCAAAATTTTTGAAGGCTTTATTAATGAGGCAATCATGGAGCATCTTGATGCTAATAATCTATTAACCCCGAACCAACATGGATTCATGAGGAATCGCTCCTGCCAAACTAACCTGATTGACTTCTACGAGGAGGTTAGCTCTCGAGTAGATCAGGGGGAACCAGTGGATGTCGTGTATCTCGACTTCTCAAAAGCGTTCGATAGCGTGCCACATAATAGGTTGGTATACAAAATGAGAATGATGGGGCTGGGCGAAAATGTTTGCAAGTGGGTAGCTAACTGGCTAAAGGATAGAAGGCAGAGGGTGGTTATAAATGGAATATACTCAGATTGGGTAAGCGTCACTAGTGGGGTACCACAGGGGTCTGCACTAGGCCCAATGTTATTTAATATCTTTATTAACGACATAGTCAACGGAATAAATAGTAAAATATCAATATTTGCAGATGACACAAAGTTATGTAAAACAATTAATACAAAAGAGGATAGTGAAGACCTACAGAGGGATTTGGATAAGCTGGGTAGGTGGAGCATTAAATGGCAAATGAGGTTTAACGAGGAGAAATGTAAGGTCATACATATGGGAAGGAAAAATGGAAGTCACCAGTACTCACTGAATGGGAAATCATTGGGGAATTCAGAGATGGAGAAGGACTTGGGCATCTTGATTGATAGCAAACTAAATTGGAGTGCCCAAAGTCAGGCCGCTGCTGTAAGGGCAAACAGGGTAATGGGATGTATCAGAAGAGGTATAGCTGCAAAGGATGAGAACATTGTTCTTCCACTGTACAAAGCTCTGGTCAGACCACACTTTGAATACTGTGCTCAGTTATGGGCCCCAATATATAGAAAGGATATAAATGAGCTTGAAAAGGTACAAAGGAGGGCAACAAAATTAATAAGGGGAATGGAGGGACTGCAATACCCAGAGAGGTTGGCAAAACTAGGACTATTCAGCCTGGAAAAGAGAAGGTTGAGGGGGGACATAATAAATGTGTACAAATATGTTAGGGGACAGTATAGAGACCTTGCCCGGGATTTGTTCAAAAGGAGGGATATTACGGTAACAAGAGGGCACTCACTAAGACTGGAAGAGAAAAGGTTTCAGCACCAGCATAGGAAGGGGTTCTTTACGGTAAGAGCAGTGAGAATATGGAATTCACTGAGTGAGGAGACGGTAATGTCGGATTCACTAAACCAGTTCAAGCGGGGACTGGATGCTTTTCTAGATACCAGGCAGATTTCTGCATATACTTAAAAATAGAATAAAATAGTAGGTTGATACAGGGATTTATTCTGACTGCTGGTTTCAGAGTCGGGAGGGAATTTTTCCTCAGGTGAAGATTGGCTAAATCATTTGGGGTTTTTGCCCTCCTCTGGATCAACTTTAGCAATTACAGAACTAACAGGTCGAATTTGATGGACGCAAGTCTTTATTCGGCTTTACTAACTATGTAACTATGTAACTATGTAACTATCACGCCTCATTCCTCTCTTAGTACATACACGACATCTTTTCTGGGGGTTCCTTCTTGTTTCCGTTGCTGGAATAAGTGCAATAAAATGTCTCTCAGTGAGTCTTTTCACATCCTCAGCCCCTGACTGCCCCTTTTGAAACTTTTGGTTGACCAATGGTTGTGGAAACCCCTGACGGTTTTTACGGATGGTCCCACAAGCCCCAATGTTGTGTTCAACCAGACTTTTAAATAGGGGTATGCTGGTGTAATAATTGTCCACATATAGATTGTAGCCTTTTTGAAAAAATGGACTTATCAGCTCCCAAACAATTTTTCCAGATGTCCCCAGATAAGTAGGGCATCCTGGTGGGTTTAGTTTGCTGTCTTTCCCCTCATATATGCGAAAAGCGGATGTGTATCCGGTTGAACTTTCGCACATTTTATAGAGCTTTATTCCAAACCTTGCCCTTTTAGATGGGATAAATTGCTTGAGGTGCAGTCTTCCTTTGAATTTTACAAGGGACTCATCTATAGAAATATTTTGTGTTGGGGTGTAGAGGCTTAAGAATTTTTCTGACAAATTTTCAATGATGGGTCTAATTTTATATAACCTGTCATGTTCTGGGGCATTTCTGGGCAGGCATTGACTATTGTCGTTAAAATGCCAAAACCGCATGAGCATTTCATAACGGGTCCTAGGCAGAATGACTGAAAACATAGGGGTGGCTTGAACAGGGTGGTTGGACCAGTAGGATTGAATGCTCGGTTTTTTAACAAGCCCCATGGCAAATGTAAGTCCTAAAAATTTTTTTATTTCCGGGACATTAGTTGGTGTCCATAAATTTGCCCTAGCATAGTAAGATCGGGGATTCTGGCTTATGAATTGGGATGCATATAAATTTGTTTGCACGACAATATGCTCTAGCAAGCTGTCTGTAAAAAACAAATTAAAAAAATGAATTGGTCCAAAATCTTCCACCTCCACATTTATACCAGGAGTGGCGTTGAAATCAGGGCTGAATGGAGCAGCCGAATCTGAAGCCTCCCATATGGGAAATGCTAGATCATGTGGCAAAGCCCCTTGTACACTGGGGTGCGCCAATTCACTAGTAGCAGGAACAGCACTTGTACTGGGCAGTGTTCCCTGATTTGGAGACGTTTCTCCAGTAGCGCTATTTGCACCTATTGCTGTACTGGTCCTTGGGCTTGAGGATGGAACAGAATCACTGCTCATTTCTAAGCTCTCAGTGTCGCCGCTACTAAAGCCCTCAAAATCCATATCTCCATCTGAGATTGCGCTGTCATCAGTGTCAGAACACAGCAGGGCATACACCTCTTCTGCAGTATAAGTCTGACGGGCCATTTTATTTTTAGATTTTTTGACTGGACTGAACGGACCGGACTGAACGGACGGGACTGACCGGACTGGACTGACCGGACTGATCTGACAGGACTGACTGACCTGACAGGACTGACTGATCTGACTGATCTGACAGGACTGACTGACTGATCTGACAGGACTGACTGACTGATCTGACAGGACTGACTGACTGATCTGACAGGACTGACTGACTGACAGATCTGACAGGACTGATCTGACAGGACTGACTGATCTGACAGGACTGACTGACTGACAGATCTGACAGGACTGACTGACTGACAGATCTGACAGGACTGACTGACTGGACTGATCTGACAGGACTGACTGATTGACAGATCTGACAGGACTGACTGACCTGACAGGACTGACTGACTGATCTGACAGGACTGACTGACTGACAGATCTGACAGGACTGATCTGACAGGACTGACTGATCTGACAGGACTGACTGACTGACAGATCTGACAGGACTGACTGACTGGACTGATCTGACAGGACTGACTGATTGACAGATCTGACAGGACTGACTGACTGTCAGATCTGACAGGACTGACTGACTGACAGATCTGACAGGACTGACTGACTGACAGATCTGACAGGACTGACAGGACTGACAGATCTGACAGGACTGACAGGACTGACTGACTGACAGATCTGACAGGACTGACTGACTGACAGATCTGACAGGACTGACTGACTGACTGATCTGACAGGACTGACTGACTGACTGATCTGACAGGACTGACTGACTGACTGATCTGACAGGACTGACTGACTGATCTGACAGGACTGACTAACTGATCTGACAGGACTGACTGACTGATAGATCTGACAGGACTGACTGACTGATAGATAGATCTGACAGTACTGACTAACCCTAACTCTTACTTTCTTTTTTATTTTTTTTTTTACTTTCACAGTGGCAAGGCTGACACAGCTCTTGTCACACTGTTTCTCCTCTGCTCTCTCACTGAGATCGGAGGAGAAACAGTGTATTTATCAGGCAGATCGCCCGGGAAAGTTTGTTGCTAAAACAAACTTCCCTGGTGATCTCTCTGATTGGCTGGTGTGACGCTGACATCATCGAGACCTGAGCCAATCAGGTCTCGATGATGTCAGAGGTCACAGCACCGGGATCCCCGCCGCTCCTGAGGTATGTGGGGGGTCCCGATCGCCGACCACCAGCTGTCACTATCTTTTAAATGCCGCGATCGCTATGGATCGCGGCATCTAGAAGATAGGAACAGATTAACATCATGGGGACCTGATCCATTCAGGTCCCCATGATGCCACATGTCAGAGCTATCGCTCTGAACCGGTACCGCAGCGCTAGCAGGACCCTGGGGGTCCTGAGCGCTGCGGGACCACCCACCGCTTTTAAACATCGGCGCTGCACAGAGCCCGGGCAGCGCCGACGTTTATGTACAGTGGGCGGTCCTGAACCGGTTAATTATTAGCCAACTTCCTTTCCTTTCCTTTGGCAAAATGGGTCAGAAGAGAGATTTGACGGGCTCTGAAAAGTCAAAAATTGTGAGATGTCTTGCAGAGGGATGCAGCAGTCTTGAAATTTCCAAACTTTTGAAGCGTGATCACCGAATAATCAAGCGTTTCATGGCAAACAGTCAACAGGGTCGCAAGAAGCGTGTTGGCCAAAAAAGGTGGAAAATAACTTCCCATGAATTGAGGAAAATCAAGCGTGAAGCTGCCAAGATGCCATTCGCAACCAGTTTTGCCATATTTCAGAGCTGCAACATTACTGGAGTATCAAAAAGCACAAGGTGTGCGATACTCAGGGACATGGCCAAGGTAAGGAAGGCTGAAAAACGACCACCTATGAACAAGAAACATAAGATAAAACATCAAGAATGGGCCAAGAAATATCTTAAGACTGATTTTTCAAAGGTTTTATGGACTGATGAAATGAGAGTGACTCTTTATGGGCCAGATGGATGGACCAGAGGCTGAATCAGTAAAGGGCAGAGAGCTCCACTCCAACTCAGACGCCAGCAAGGTGGAGGTGGGTTACTGGTATGGGCTGGTATCATCAAAGATGAACTTGTGGGACCTTTTCGGGTTGAGGATGGAGTGAAGCTCAACTCCCAGACCTACTGCCAATTTCTGGAAGACAACTTCTTCAAGCAGTGGTACAGGAAGAAGTCGGTATCGTTCAAGAAAAACATGATTTTCATGCAGAACAATCCTCCATCACATGCATCCAACTACTCCACAGCGTGGCTGGCCATTAAAGGACTAAAAGAAGAAAAAATAATGACATGGCCCCCTTGTTCACCTGATCTGAACCCCATAGAGAACCTGTGGTGCATCATAAAATGTGAGATCTACAGGGAGGGAAAACAGTACACCTCTGGGAACAGTGTCTGGGAAGTTGTGGTGGCTGCTGCACGCAATGTTGATCGAAAACAGATCAAGCAACTGACAGAATCTATGGATGGAGGCTGCTGAGTGTCATCATAAAGAAAGGTGGCTATATTCATCACTAATTGTTCTGGATTTTGTTTTTGCATGTCAGAAATGTTCATTTCTAAATTTTGTGCACTAATATTGGTTTACCTGGTGAAAATAAACAAGTGAGATGGGATTATATTTGTTTTTATTAAGTTGCCTAATAATTCTGCACAGTAATAGTTACCTGCACAAACAGATATCCTCCTAAGATAGCCAAATCTAAAAAAAAAGCAACTCCAACTTCCAAAAATATTAAGCTTGGATATTTATGAGTCTTTTCGGTTGATTGAGAACATAGTTGTTGATCAATAATAAAAATAATCCTCTAAAATACAACTTGCCTAATAATTCTGCACACAGTGTATTACTGTTTTTTTTATGGAAAAAGGCCAAAAGCAGGATAATACAGAGATTTGAACCATGGAACTGCAAAACCACAGTTATAGTTATCTCGCCTACACCAGAATCTTTTAAACAGATATATTTGTGTCTGAACAGTCAGCGAGACACTATTACTGTTTTTTTTTGGGAAAAAAGGCCAAAACCAGGATAATACAGAGATTTGAACCATGGAACTGCAAAACCACAGTTATAATTATCTGGCCTACACCAGAATCTTTTAAACAGATATATTTGTGTCTGAACAGTCAGCGAGACACTATTACTGTTTTTTTTTTATGGAAAAAAGGCCAAAAGCAGAATAATGCAGAGATCTGAACCGTGGAACTGCAAAACCACAGTTCTAGTTATTTGGCCTACACCAGAATCTTGTAAACAGATATATTTGTGTGTGAAAAGTCAGCGAGACACTCAAAATGTTTTTTTTTATGTGAAAAAGGCAAAAAAGTGGATAATACAGAGATTTGAATCGTGAAACTGCAAAACCACAGTTCTAGTTATCTGGCAAACACCAGAATCTTTGAAACAGATATATTTGTGTCTGAACAGTCAGCGAGACACTCAAAATGATTTTTTTTATGGAAAAAAGGCAAAAAAGTGGAAAATACAGAGATTTGAACCATGGAACTGCAAAACCACAGTTCTAGTTATCTGGCCTACACCAGAATCTTTTAAACAGATATATTTGTGTCTGAACAGTCAGCAAGACACTGAAACTATTTTTTTTTATGCAAAAAGGTGGATTACACCCTGATTTGAACCATGGAAGAGGAAAACCACAGTTCTAGTTATCTGGCCTACACCAAAATCTTTTAAACAGATCTATTTGTGTCTGAACAGTCAGCGATACACTCAAAATGTTTATTTTTATGCAAAAATGCAAAAAAGTGGATAATACAGAGATTTGAACCGTGGAACTGCAAAACCACAGTTCTAGTTATCTGGCCTACACCAGACTCTTTTAAACATATATATTTGTGTCTGAACAGTCAGCGAGACCCTCAAAATTATTTTTTTTATGCAAAAAGGTGGATTACACCCAGATTTGAACCGTGGAAGAGGAAAACCACAATTCTAGTTATCTGGCCTACACCAGAATCTTTTAAACAGATATATTTGTGTCTGAACAGTCAGCGAGACACTGAAACTGCTTTTTTTATACAAAAAGGTGGATTATACCCTGGTTTGAACCGTGGAAGAGGAAAACCACACTTCTAGTTATCTGGCCTACACTAGAATCTTTTAAACATATATATTTGTGTCTGAACAGTCAACGAAACACTCAAAAAAATTTTTGTTATGGAAAAAAGGCAAAAAAGTGGATAATACAGAGATTTGAACTGTGGAACTGCAAAACCACAGTTCTAGTTATCTGGCCTACACCAGACTCTTTTAAACAGATATATTTGTGTCTGAACAATCAGCGAGATACTCAAAATGTTTTTTTTTATGCAAAAAGGTGGATTACACCCATATTTGGACCGTGGAAGAGGAAAACCACAGTTCTAGTTATCTGGCCTACACCAGAATCTTTTAAACAGATATATTTGTGTCTGAACAGTCAGTGAGATACTCAAAATGTTTTTTTTGATGCAAAAGGTGGATTACACCCAGATTTGGACCGTGGAAGAGGAAAACCACAGTTCTAGTTATCTGGCCTACACCAGAATCTTTTAAACAGATATATTTGTGTCTGGACAGTCAGCGACACACTCAAAATGTTTTTTTTTTTGCAAAAAAGGCAAACAAGTGGATAATACAGAGATTTGAACCGTGGAACTGGAAAACCACAGTTCTAGTTATCTGGCCTACACAAGACTCTTTTAAACAGATATATTTGTGTCTGAACAATCAGCCAGACACTCAAAATGTTTTTTTTTATTGAAAAAAGGCAAAAAAGTGGATAATACAGAGATTTGAACCGTGGAACTGCAAAACCACAGTTCTAGTTATCTGGCCTACACCAGACTCCTTTAAACAGATATATTTGTGTCTGAACAGTCAGCGAGACCGTCAAAATGTTTTCTTTTATGCAAAAAGGTGGATTACACCCATATTTGAACCGTGGAAGAGGAAAACCACAGTACTAGTTATCTGGCCTACACCAGAATCTTTTAAACAGATATATTTATGTCTGAACACTCACAGACACACTAAATTTTTTTTTTTGGGGGGGTGGAATACCAAAAGGTTATTAAGACGTGTATTTGTACAGTCTGACTGAGAGAAAAAAAAGAGGATTTAGATGAAAAAAAAAGGATTTTTTCCTGGCCCCTGAGACCTGGGGCTAAGTCTAGCAATTTGAAAAGCAGCACACAGGACTGTAATGCAGTGTTTGTTGATATAACCACTGCGTCTCCTATACAGCCTGCCTGCCTGTCTGCCTGATATCTGGGATGGATTTTAGTCCTGAGAAGGACTGTTTGTTTCATTTTTCAGGCTTTAGAGACCCTACACTACCTATTTCGCAGTATAAATACTCGGGTGAGTACCAAGCAGTGTCGAGCACGCTCGCTCAACACTATTTAAGAACTAACTGGCAGGTAGTTGATAATTACCTACTTGTTCTGCCCAGTGCTGATCTCTGCCGACACCGAGAGGTCATAGACCACTGTCGCTGGTGATTCTGTGGCTTCTGCTGATGTCACATCAACAGAGATCTGCGTGACTTTGGAGAACCGGCTGTCAATCACCATGACGTCAACAGTCAAGCCCCATCAACAGAGCAGCCCGGAAGAGGAAGACCTGCTCTGTTGACGGGAAGCAGCAGAATCGTCGGCAGGAGTGGTCCGTGACCGCTCTGAGTTGGCATAGGGTAGAATAGTTAGCAAATACCTGCCTTCTAATTCTTAGGCCCATAGTAAATAAATGCAATAGTCCTGGATAACCCCTTTGCCAAGGTCCTCAACCTGCCATGTGTCATTTATAAAACTTATTTTTGATCTCTTGAGTGACTTCTCCTTCTGATGCCCCTTTAAAGAAGCACTCCTCCTCCCATCAAAGTTTTTATCCTCTTAATATATTGCAGTCATCATATCATATAGCACTGTGTACTTACACTTGCTCATTTTGCCTTTCTACCCAGCTAATTCTTCTTTTTTCCATTAGGTCTATGACATCACATGATTAAAAACTGACTAGCTGTATCCTTCTAGGCTCTATGTAGAAACAGGAGTTCAATTTTCCCTGTATGAGTCATGAGTCACTGTAAAAGTCCCTCCCAGGGAGAAGGGGTGGAGCAGCTGGGTCAGGAGTTGAAGAGGGGAATGATTAATGCCAGGAAAAGAGACTTCCAGTTTCTACATAGAGCAGAGAAAAGAGAAGAATTAGCTGGTAGAAAGGCAAAATGAGTAATGTAAGTACACAGTGCTATATACTATGATGACTTAAATATATTAAAAGAATAAAAACTTTGATGCGAGTGATTCTTTAAATACATCCTTTTTTGCTAATTTTACCACAGCTGTAAAAATGTGGAGTTCCTAATTATCATGCTCATGTAAGAATCTACACCTAGGATGCTTAATAATAATAATAATCTTTTTTTATATAGCGCTAACATATTCCACAGTGCTTTACATACATTATTGCTGTTCCCATTGAAGCTCACAATCTAAATTCCCTATCAGTATGTCTTTGGAGTGTGGGAGGAAACCGGAGAACCTGGTGGAAACCCACGAAAACACGGGGAGAACATACAAACTCCTAGCAGATGTTGTCCTTGGTGGGATTTGAACTCAGGACCCCAGCACTGCAAGGCTGCACTGCTTACCACTGAGCCACTGTGCTGCCCTAAAAACCATCTTCTAACATATATTGGTGGAATGCCTAAAAAATGTTGAGATCAGATAAATACTCCAAGAATACCCAGAAATATAGAGTACCCATAAACCACCAAAAAGAGATGGAAAAATATATTTTATTAGAAAAGCATAAAAACAACATGTTCATAATTTGCCATGTATCGCTTCAAGGTTTATACAAAGGAGGAGACATGGAAAACATGCAAGGGAATGGCACAGTGGATAAGTGAAGTAGGGGAAAACATGAGAAAGCCAAAAGCAAATAAATCAGAGGGCATATAGGAGAATCCCTGGTATAATTCCAATACAAATCCCCTTCTAAAGTGCCCATGTGCAAAGTGAAAAATAGAGCTTCAAATAAGAGCCAGCTACTGCTTACCCATGTTAGTATACAGACATGCATGGCAGGACAGACAATATGACACCCCCTTTAAGAAAGCAAAAACACAAAACGCGCGTCAGGGGCTTCGAGGAGGGCACTTGTGGTCTGGATACTAACATGGGTAAGCACTAGTGTCACACTGTCACAGAATACTGGAGGTAGGGGGCCTAAGCTGACCCTAAGCTGGGGCCCTGACTAATCCCTCATCCTGGAGGTACTGTTAAAGGTACAGAGGTCCAGGCCGCCAGCGTAACCCCTACCTCCTGAGGATCCCTGCACCACAGTAATCTAGTCCTGAGAAGGACCCCGATCACAACAATTGGGAACCAGCGATAATATGCCCACACACAGTATTTAGACGAACGAGACAGTACAAGGGAAAAACCAAAACCACCTTGCATACAACTTCAACAAAACTACAACAGAGGGAACACCAACGGGAAAGGAGATAAATGATAAAGCGAGGAAAGGGAAATAACACTTTCAAATACACTTATCTCAGCAACTCCAAACACCACGATCCGCTCTGTAAGTCTGAATGAAAAGCTTTCACCGACACCTCACAAACAGACCTGCAGGAATATAAAGGAGTCTCACTAACGAAGCATTGATTGCAGCTGGGCGAGGCTGGACCTCAGCTAGCCCAGAGAGAGAGAGAATTAACTCCTTCACTGCCGAGAAAACACAAAGCACCAACAAGTCAGCTGCGAGAAGTCAGGCTGTGTACTCGTGACGATCTTCGTGGCAACACACCCGTGACAGTACCCCCCCTTCTACGAGGGGCCTCCGGACCCTCAGGGCCAGGTTTATCCGGGTGAGTCGTGTGGAAGGCCCGAACTAATCGGTCTGCGTTAATATCCGACGCAGGAACCCACATCCTCTCCTCAGGACCATACCCCTTCCAATGAACCAAGTACTGAAGGGACCGGCGATTAAAGCGTGAATCAATGACCCTCGATACCTGGAACTCCAAGTTACCATTGACAACCACAGGAGGGGGAGGTAAAGGTGACGGTACCACCGGCGCCACATACCTCTTAAGCAATGATCTGTGAAACACGTTGTGAATTTTAAACGTAGGGGGGAGGTCAAGACGGAATGCCACCGGATTAATAACAGAACTGATTCTGTACGGCCCGATGAACCTGGGACCCAGTTTCCAGGAGGGAACCTTAAGTTTAATATTCCTGGTAGACAACCATACCTGATCGTTCACACTTAGGTCCGGACCAGACACTCTCCTCCTATCAGCCATACGTTTGTATCGGTTCCCCATAGTAATCAGATTCTTCAGCACCCCTCTCCATACTGAAGCGAGAGATGAGGAAAATCGTTCCTCCTCCGGAACCCCCGAAGAGCCCCCCCTACTGAAAGTACAAAACTGGGGGTGAAAACCATATGCCCCAAAAAACGGGGACTTACCAGTGGACTCGCTTCGCCTATTATTGAGAGCAAACTCTGCCAGAGGTAGGAAAGAAGACCAGTCCTCCTGGTTCTCTGACACAAAACACCGAAGATATGTCTCCAAGCTCTGGTTCATACGTTCCGTCTGACCATTGGTCTGAGGATGAAAAGCCGACGAGAATGACAAATGCATCCCCCGCCGTGCACAAAACGCCTTCCAGAACTTGGACACAAACTGAGACCCCCGATCAGACACCACCTCGGAGGGTACCCCGTGAAGCCTCACAATCTCCCCAATGAACACCTGCGCAAGAGTTTTAGCATTAGGGAGAGCCGGAAGAGCGATAAAATGTGCCATCTTGCTGAACCTGTCCACTACAACGAGTATGACCGTTTTACCCGAAGACGGAGGGAGGTCCGTAATAAAGTCCATAGACAGATGAGTCCAAGGACGCTCCGGGATCTTCAAAGGTAAGAGGGCCCCAGACGGACGGGTATGTGAGGTCTTAGAGCGCGCACAAACCCCACAGGACGCGACAAAAGTTACCACCTCTTTATGTAAGTTAGGCCACCAAAACCGACGCGAGAGGAGATCCACAGTTGCTTTACTCCCCGGGTGTCCTGCAAAAACTGAGTTATGGTGTGCCTCGATCACCTTTTGTCGCAACTGATCTGGAACGAACAGTCTCCCCGGAGGTCCAACAGGGGCGTCCCCCTGAGCCTCCAATATCTCCTCCTCCAGCTCAGAGCATACTGCCGAAACCACCACCCCCTCCTGAAGAACAGGAATCGGGTCGTCCGTATTCCCGGCCCCAGGGAAACTACGAGATAAGGCATCCGCCTTTACATTTTTAGACCCAGGACGATATGTAACGACGAAATTAAACCTGGTAAAAAACAATGACCACCTAGCTTGTCTGGGATTCAGACGTTTAGCGGACTCCAGATATAGCAGGTTCTTGTGATCGGTGATGACGGTGACCGGATGAACTGCCCCCTCCAAAAAATGGCGCCACTCCTCAAAAGCTAACTTAATGGCCAGGAGTTCCCTATTGCCGACATCGTAATTCCTCTCAGCGGACGACAATTTTTTAGAGAAAAAGGCGCACGGATGCCACTTACCAGGGGACGAACCCTGTGACAATACTGCTCCCACCCCTACCTCGGAAGCGTCTACCTCTACAAAGAATGGCTGAGACGCATCAGGTTGAATGAGTATGGGTGCCGAGGCAAAACATTTTTTCAAGGAGGAGAATGCTTGACAAGCCTTGTCAGACCACCTAGAAAAATCCGTCCCCTTTTTAGTCATGTCTGTGAGAGGCTTAACCACGGACGAGAAATTACGAATGAACTTCCGGTAATAGTTAGCAAACCCCAGGAAACGTTGTAGTGCCTTAAGATTCTCCGGCCGATCCCACTCAAGAACTGCCCGCACTTTCCCAGGGTCCATACGAAAACCGGACGCAGAAACCAGGAAGCCTAAAAACTGGAGTTCCTGTACGGCGAACACACACTTTTCCCACTTGGCATACAGTTTATTATCCCGCAAGATCTGTAACACCTGTCTAACATGCTCCTGATGAGACACCAGATCCGGCGAGTAAATTAAGATATCATCCAGATATATGACAACAAACTGTCCCACCAGGTGGCGAAAAATATCATTAACAAAGTGTTGAAACACCGCCGGGGCATTAGTCAGACCGAATGGCATGACAAGGTTCTCATAATGCCCCTCCGGAGTGTTAAAAGCCGTCTTCCACTCATCCCCCTCCTTCATCCTAATCAAATTGTACGCCCCCCTGAGATCCAACTTAGAGAACCATTTGGCGCCCACGATCTGATTAAAGAGATCGGGAATAAGTGGGAGCGGATACGGATCTCGGACCGTAATCCGATTAAGTTCACGGAAATCCAGGCAAGGGCGTAGGCCTCCATCTTTCTTCTTAACAAAGAAGAACCCCGCGGCCACCGGTGAAGATGAAGGTCTAATATGCCCCTTAGCCAGACTTTCAGAAATATAATCCTTCATGGCCTGCCTCTCAGGACCAGAAAGGTTATACAACCTAGCTTTAGGTAACTTGGCCTCAGGGAGCAGTTTTACAGAACAGTCATACTCGCGATGAGGAGGTAGTTCCTGACACCCATTCTCCGAGAATACATCCTCAAAGTCTGCCAGAAATGGAGGTAAGACCCAAGGAGTAACCGCACCGATGACCGTGTTCATGCAGTTTTTATTACAGAATTTACTCCATTGGCTTATCTCTCTGGTTTGCCAATTAATAACAGGGTTATGCTTAGCTAACCAAGGAAGGCCCAACACTATAGGAGTGGGAAGACCCTCCAACACGTAGCAAGACAACAGTTCTTTATG
The DNA here is from genome assembly GCF_046119375.1 of Phyllobates terribilis. Taxonomy (NCBI): domain Eukaryota; kingdom Metazoa; phylum Chordata; class Amphibia; order Anura; family Dendrobatidae; genus Phyllobates; species Phyllobates terribilis. The sequence goes on from NW_027362772.1 coordinate 237,851,146, forward strand.
TATTGCCCCCACTTGAAGTTTTACGCCATGCACAGCTTGCAAAAAACTTCCCTGACCGAGAGGCCTGGCATCGATCGAGAATATGGGGATGGGTTTAGCCAACTCACTCAATCGCATACCTTGAACCCGGGCAAACCGAGCATCAACCAGATTAGCCCCGGCCCCACTATCCAGAAGAACAGATATCCTCTCAGTTCTCGTACCCACCACCACCTCCGCCGGTACGAGAAACTGAGACGAACCTAGGGACGAAATACCTACTCCCAGATTGCCGTCCACCACACAACCTGGGATCAACAGTTTTTTCGACGACTCTTTACTCAGCAAGGGGCGGGATGGACACCCCCCAATAAAATGTCCCTTTTTCCCGCAGAGGAAACACCTTCCTGTCTTATGGCGCACCACCGGTCCCCTTCCCCGAAATGATGTCCCTCCTAATTGCATAGGCTCCTCCGGACTGACCAGGGGAACCACCATATGAGGGGACCTTGTAAGAGGTGGAGACATTACAGGGGGTAGAGTTATCCCGCACCTCTCCCGAAGCCGTCTGTCAACGCGAATAGCAAGGGCCATAGCGGCTTCCAGTGACGCGGGAGAGTCATACTGTGCCAACACATCCTGTAATTTGTCGGATAAACCATGACAAAACTGGCTCCTAAGAGCCGGGTCATTCCACTGGGTGTCCGTGGCCCACCTACGGAACTCCGAACAGAATTCCTCCGCCGGACGATCTCCCTGCTGAATCCTACGTAACTTAGACTCAGCAAGGGAGATCCGATCTGGGTCATCATATACGAGTCCCAAAGCAGCGAAAAACCTATCCACTGACTGGAGAACTGGGGAGCTAGGGGGAAGAGAGAACGCCCAAGATTGTGGGTCCCCTTGTAGGAGCGAGATGACAATTCCCACCCTTTGTTCTTCACTGCCCGATGACCGAGGCCGCAGCCGAAAGTACAATTTGCATGCCTCCCGGAAAACAAAAAACTTGTCCCGCCCCCCAGTGAACCTGTCAGGGAGAGCTACTTTAGGTTCTGGTCCGGCTTGCTCCAGAGGATGCAAAACCTTGGACCTAACGTCCGCCAGCCCCATGGACAAACTCTGCAACTGCTGAGCTAGACCGGCTACTGGATCCATGGTAGCTGGAGAAAAACTAAGTTGGTCGGTGAAAATGTCACACTGTCACAGAATACTGGAGGTAGGGGGCCTAAGCTGACCCTAAGCTGGGGCCCTGACTAATCCCTCATCCTGGAGGTACTGTTAAAGGTACAGAGGTCCAGGCCGCCAGCGTAACCCCTACCTCCTGAGGATCCCTGCACCACAGTAATCTAGTCCTGAGAAGGACCCCGATCACAACAATTGGGAACCAGCGATAATATGCCCACACACAGTATTTAGACGAACGAGACAGTACAAGGGAAAAACCAAAACCACCTTGCATACAACTTCAACAAAACTACAACAGAGGGAACACCAACGGGAAAGGAGATAAATGATAAAGCGAGGAAAGGGAAATAACACTTTCAAATACACTTATCTCAGCAACTCCAAACACCACGATCCGCTCTGTAAGTCTGAATGAAAAGCTTTCACCGACACCTCACAAACAGACCTGCAGGAATATAAAGGAGTCTCACTAACGAAGCATTGATTGCAGCTGGGCGAGGCTGGACCTCAGCTAGCCCAGAGAGAGAGAGAATTAACTCCTTCACTGCCGAGAAAACACAAAGCACCAACAAGTCAGCTGCGAGAAGTCAGGCTGTGTACTCGTGACGATCTTCGTGGCAACACACCCGTGACAACTAGCTGGCTCTTATTTGAAGCTCTTCTTTGTATTTTGCACTTGGGCACTTTAGAAGGGGATTTCTATTGGTATTATAAATGGATTCTCCTATATGCCCTCTGATTTATTTGCTTTGGCTTTCTAGTGTTTTTCCCCTTCTGCACTTATCCACTGTGCCATTCCTTTACATGTTATCCATGTCTCCTCCTTTGTATAAACCTTGATGCTATACATGACAAATTAAGTATATGTTGTTTTTATGCTTTTCTAATAAAATTATATATTTTTCCATCTAATTTTGGTGGTTTATGGTCACTCTATATTTCTGGGTATTCTTGGTGTGTTTAGGAGTACTCCACCTTTTTGACTTATTGCTTATATATGAATAGAGGGAGAATACCATAAATTATTTGGATATGTTCACAACCTGGTTATACTTTGTGTGCTCCATGAATATTGTTCTGATCAGATAAATATAGTATGGAAGAACACGAAAGCACATTGGGCATTAATATAGTAAAAAAAGTAAACTAAAATGTGACATAAAGGAAATGAATAGCCATTAATGACAACCTCAGTAACACTTATGTTAATGTCAGCTCTAAAAACAAATCAAGCTATGGCCCATGTATATGACACCCAACTAAAACACTTTATGACCCTATGTAAATGATTATTTCTTTTACAAATGATGCCATTATGGGCACTGCTGAGTGAGTGTGACATGCTAAATTATTCTGGTTTATTCTGTATTTCCTGAGGGTTAGAACCTCATTTCCTACTGAACCATGTGAAATATACTCATAAGAATTTCCGTTTTTTACAATGCAACGACCATACTATGCATTTTACATTTCAAGACCACGGACTGTAGATAACATCTCTGCCCAGTTCAGACAATGCCCTTAAGGTGGAGAAAACAAAATGTCTGGAATTATCACTTCTAAAATATTTTTCCTGACTCATTTAGTTCAATTTTAGCATGGAAACCAAAAAAAATTCATTTGTTCTAATCTCCAATACTACATAATTTTGCCCCCGGCCACACATTTTATTGCGCAGAGAAGTTTTATGAATATGTACAAATGTGTTTTTCCTTTACTTTTTACTCTGCAGCCTCAAGTGGAACATAATTGCTTATCTTAACAATTGATATCAAATATTTTTGTGATGTAGAAGAAGAACAGCTCATAAATAACAAAACCATTAGGGTTTGTTTCATGTTCCATGGCTAAAAGTGAAGAGTACGGAATGGCAGACAAAGGTATTTAAAGGGAAATTTGCAGTTTCAAATTGGTTCAAATATAGTCAATGTTTGGTTGAATAAAATATTAAAGGGGATTTATCATTAAAAAGAAAATTATTTAAATCATAATTATATACTTTATTTTCACAATTTTTTGATTCTTGAAAGATTACAGTTTTCACATTAGCTATTGGAGCACAGCCTGTGTAGACTCCAAGTTCCGCGTTAGAGCCTTGATGAGTTGACTGTTACAGGCAATTTTTCAGTTTTATCTGTCCTGTGGGTACATGAGGATTAATATTATTTTTGGCTATTAGATGACAGGTATCCTGCATTTTTACCCAAATTTCTCCGTTGCATTTTCTATGTCTAATTTTCAGATGTCTCTGTGCTAGTGGTTAAAGACTAGCTGCTATGATGTCTCCCTTATACTGTACACATAGGGTAGAAATGATTCAGCTTTTCTGTCTCTATGCTGCATATGTCCATAAGCAGCAGCATGCATGACATAATACAACATTACTGAGCAGTGTAGCAGTGAATCCAGGGGTGTGGTAAGCTAAAACAAGCTAAAGAAATAACTGTGTCTGTGCTTCTCTTTCACTCTGCTTTCCAATCAGTTCCATCCTGCTATTCCCATCTACCATTTCAATACACTTCAATATGCAGCTGAAATCTGATCCCTAAGTTGTTTTTTAAATTACTTGTATTATTCGTTAATGCAAAGATTGTTGGCCATTTAACAGATGTCAGATCTATTTTATTGCTTAAAACAAGGTAGATTTGATTGCAATATAATAAAGCATCCGCATCGACAAGGATCTGTATGCCGCTTCCCTGTCATTTCTTGATGTTTGTTGGGAGGGACTTTACTGCATCTTTTCCTGGAGAATTTATTTTACTGTCATGTGACTTACATTCATTGTACCTCCCATAAAGTATACACATCCTACTATACTGTATATAAAATCAATACGAGAACATTTCAGAGAGGTCCTTAACCAAAAACAGTGATCTCTTACTCCACAGGAGGCCCCAACGAGTCAAGTGGGGTTTGTTGGCTCCAGGGCTGTGGAGTCCGTAAGCCAATCCTCCGACTCCGACTCCTCAATTTCCATGACTCCGACTCCCTCATTCATGGCTCATGTTTAAGAGATAAATTTACTGTAGCACAGATTCGTCACAGCTAAATGTCTAGACCCTTAGATCAGGAATAGGACAGACATTTATAGGACATTTCTTCCCAAACTCTTATGAAAAAATATTCCCCACAAACTGCAATGAACTACTGTTCACAATTTATTATATATTTCAGGAGTTGGAGTCGGTCCATTTTATACAGACTCCGACTCCAATTCCGACTCCACTAAAATGGACACCGACTCCACGACTCCATCTCCACAGCCCTGGTTGGTTCACTGATCAAACTACTGTGCTGCTTTTGGTGTCTGAGACTGAGACCTCTACTACAGCTTGTCCAATCTGTATAACATTCATGAGGTTGTACCTGTTACTAGTGTTGAGCGAGCATGCTCGACACATCTCACTACTCGGGATGTTCGGCGAGCACCGAGCATTTCCGGGTTACTCAGGTGGGAGCTCGGGTCTCCGCCCTGCACGTTTGGCGCTCTTTACAGAGCCAATGAACATACAGGGATTGCCAGCCAGTCACTGTAATGCCGCAGTCATGTTGTTTGTGGGCATTACAGTGATTGGCTGGCCGCACAGCGTCACCTCGAGTATTTAAAACCGGGCACCGCCATCTTGGACACAGTCGCCCAGGATCAGACAGTGTAGGGTCAGTGCTGCTGAGTTAGGTAGAGATATAAAGTGCGAAATAGGTAGTGTAGGGTCTCTAAAGCCTGCCAAATCAAACAAACAGTCCTTCTCAGGACTAATATCCATCCCAGATATCAGGCAGGCAGGCAGGGTGTATAGGAGATGCAGTGGTTATACCAGCAAACGCTGCATTACAGTCCTGTGTGCTCCTGCTGGTCAAATTGCTAGACTTATCCCCCGGTGTCATGGGCCAGGAAAAATCCTTTTTTTTTTCATCTAAATCCTGTATTTTTTTTTCCTCAGTCAGACTGTACAAATACACGTCTTATTAACCTTTTGGTATCCCCCCCCCCCCCCAAAAAAATTGAGTGTGTCTGTGACTGTTCAGACACCAATATATCTGTTTAAAAGAGTCTGGTGTAGGCCAGATAACTAGAACTGTGGTTTTGCAGTTCCACGGTTCAAATCTCTGTATTATCCTGCTTTTGGCTTTTTTTCCGTAAAAAAAAACAGTAATAGTGTCTCCCTGACTGTTCAGACACAAATATATCTGTTTAAAAGATTCTGGTGTATGCGAGATAACTAGAGCTGTGGTTTAGCAGTTCCATGGTTCAAATCTCTGTATTATCCTGCTTTTGGCCTTTTTTCCATAAAAAAACAGTAATAGTGTCTTCCTGACTGTTCAGACACAAATATATCTGTTTAAAAGATTCTGGTGTAGGCCAGATAACTACAACTGTGGTTTTGCAGTTCCACGGTTCAAATCTCTGTATTATCCTGTTTTTGGCCTTTTTTTCCGTCAAAAAAAACAGTAATAGTATCTCGCCGACTGTTCAGACACAAATATATCTGTTTAAAAGATTCTGGTGTATGCGAGATAACTAGAGCTGTGGTTTAGCAGTTCCATGGTTCAAATCTCTGTATTATCCTGCTTTTGGCCTTTTTTCCATAAAAAAACAGTAATAGTGTCTTCCTGACTGTTCAGACACAAATATATCTGTTTAAAAGATTCTGGTGTAGGCCAGATAACTACAACTGTGGTTTTGGAGTTCCACTGTTCAAATCTCTGTATTATCATGCTTTTGGCCTTTTTTCCGTAAAAAAAAACAGTAATAGTGTCTCGATGACTGTTCAGACTCAAATATATCTGTTTAAAAGATTCTGGTGTAGGCCAGATAACTATAACTGTGGTTTTGCAGTTCCACGGTCCAAATCTCTGTATAATCCTGCTTTTGGCCTTTTTTCCGTAAAAAAAAAAAACAGTAATAGTGTCTCCCTGACTGTTCAGACACAAATATATCTGTTTAAAAGATTCTGGTGTAGGCCAGAGATATAGAACTGTAGTTTTCCTATTCCATGGTTCTAATCTCCTTTTATTACCCTTTTTCCATTGATCATGCGAGTGTAAGCTATATTACTTCATTTACAATGGGTAAGGCGCATGGCAAGGGATGTGGAACTGGACGTTCTGGTGATGGTGCGTGTAGAGGACGGGGCCGTGGCCAAGGTGAAAATGTGCCACAACCAACAGCCTCATCTCGCCCCCACTTCTTGACCGAATTACTAGGGAAACACACTACAACACCAGTATTGCGAACTGATCAGTGTGAACAGGTTATTAATTGGATAGCAGATAATACTTCCAGTTACCTGGGCACTACCACCTCCGGTCTGTCTTCCACATGGTCAAGTTTTAGTAGCCATGAGTCTCGACCGCATACTCCTACTCACCATAATGCTCATTACTCCCACCATGCCGAGTGTCGTCAGACAGCAACTGATCCCACAGTTGGACACTCTGAAGAGCTGTTCACTGGTCCATTTCAATATTTGTGTCCCTTGCTTGCTCCGCTTGAAGTGGTGTAAGAGGAGATCCCATGTAGCGATGCCCAAATATTTGAACAGCCACGGCCACAGGAAGTCGACGCTGGCAATTTGTCACAAGAGGTGGACGATGACGAGACACAATTGCCACGAAGTGAGGAGAAGGATCGTGGTGCGCAAGTTGAAGAGGAGGAGGTGGTTTATGATCTAGTAACTGACCCAACGTGGCAGGAGGACCCGCAGAGTGAGGCCAGCAGCACACAGGGGGAGGGAGACAGAGTACCTCAACAGGCAGGAAGAAGCAGTGTGGTGGCCGCAGACAAAAGGCAGGCAACCGTTCCCCGTAACACCAACACGAGGGACGTTGCCAGTACAACCGGTAGGTCTTCCAGAGTCTGGAATTTTTTTAAAGACTCTGCTGATAACCCCAAAAAGGCCATTTGTATCACCTGCCATGCCAGCATCAGCAGGGGTGGCAAAACTACCAGCCTGACCACCATCAGCATGATCAGGCACATGTCAGCAAAGCACCCGACTTTGTGGGGTGAACCCCAGGGTCCATGACCAGTGTCAGGGGGTGTCACCACTGCTTCTTCCGCTGTTGTGCGTGTAAGAGAACCCCCTGTTGAGCGTGCAAGGCAATCCCCTGTCCATACTGCATGCAAAGATGCCCCCTCCTCTCAGTCTTCACTTATTATGACAGTTTCTCAAGAAACAGCATCAACGTCCACGTCCCACCGCAGCGTTCAATTGTCCATATCCCAGACCTTTGAACAAAAGCACAAATTCGCAGCCAACGCCCCACAGGCCACAGTCCTAAATTCGCACATTTCACCACTGCTTGCGTTGGAAATGCTGCCTTTTAGGCTGGTGGAGACGGAATCCTTCCGCAACCTTATGGCGGTGGCCGTCCCTCGGTACTCGGTCCCCAGCCGACACTATTTTGCCCGGTGTGTCATCCCCGCACTACACAAGCACGTGTCCCAAAACATCTGCCGTGCCCTCAACAACGCAGTTACTGGGAGAGTCCACCTGACAACGGACACGTGGACAAGTGCTTGTGGCCAGGGCCGGTACATCTCCCTGACGGCACACTGGGTAAACATAGTGGAAGCCGGGACCCAGTCGGACCTTGGGACCGAACACATCCTTCCCACAGTGAGGATTGCGGGCCCTATGTCAGTCAGAGTTGCCCCTACAGTGTACAGTTCCTGCGCATCATCATCCTCCTTCTCCTCATGTTCAGCCTCCATCTCAGATATCACCACATCAGTTACAAGCTGGAAGCACTGCAGTACTGCCTCAGCCAAGCGGCAACAGTCTGTGCTGAAACTCATAAGCTTAGGTGATAAACCTCACACTGCTTGTGAGTTGTGGACAGCTGTGAAAGAGCAGGCAGATCTGTGGCTGAGACCGCTGAACCTACATCCAGGCATGGTCATGTGTGACAATGGCCGGAACCTGGTGGCGGCTCTAAGGCGAGGAGAGATCACACACGTACCATGCCTGGCTCATGTGGTTAACCTCGTGGTTCAGTGGTTTCTTAAATCATACCCCGAGTTGCCAGATCTGCTCGTCAAAGTACGCCGCCTGTCAGCTCATTTTCAGAAGTCGGCTACAGCTTCCGCCGCCCTTGCTGTGTTGCAGCAGCGTTTGCAGCTTCTGGCACACCGACTGGTGTGTGATGTCCCCACACGTTGGAACTCTACCCTCCACATGTTGCAAAGGATTTGTGAGCAGAAGAGAGCAGTTGTGGAGTACCAGTTGCAACAAGGCCGTCGATATTCAGGTCAGACTCCTAACATAAGACCTCAGGAGTGGACCTGGATGTCTGACATATGTACCATCCTGACAAACTTTGAGGAGTCCACCAAGATGGTGAGTGGCGATGATGCCATCATTAGCATCAGCATCCAACGTGTCTGTATTTTGCAACGCTCTCTGCAGAGAATTAAAGAGGAGGCATTGCAGCCAGAGTATGATGAGATGAATCAAGAAGCCGTAGCGGGCGATTACACACAGCCCAGCATCATCTCATCCCAACATGCATTGGAGGAGGAGGAGGAGGAAGAACAGGAGCTGGTATCATGCGCTGTAGATGTTAGTACCTGTACAACTGTCATACCGTCGGTTCAGCGTGGGTGTCCTGAGGACAGGGGGGAGGAGGAGGAGGAGGAGAGCATGGTCAGTTGTCATCTTGGTGAGGACATGGAAGTCTTGCCCGTTACCAGTTTGGCACGCATGGCTGACTTTATGTTACGCTGCCTTAACCGTAACCCTCGCGTTGTCAAAATGTTGGGTGACAGTCATTACTGGTTGGTGACACTTTTGGGCCCCCGCTACAAGGAGAATTTTCACTGTCTTATTCCTGAGGTGGAGAGGTCTACAAAAATGGGGCAGTACCAGAAGGCCCTTGCTGCAGAAATGTTAAAAAAATTCCCATCTGAACACTCTAGCGGCAGAGGTCACAGTTCGTTGACCAACCAAGGCATACAGGCGAGAGAGATGCAACACCAATCCAGCAGAGGCAGGGGAACACTGTCAACGTTCTGGGACAGTTTTCTGAGACCCACCCAGCTTACAGGCCCTGAGGCGCGGGGTACTCTCACAAGGAGTGGAAAGTTTCAAAAGATGGAGAGGTAGTACCTTGCCGACCGTACCAGCGTCCTCCGTGATTCCTCTGTGCCTTTTAATTATGGGGTTTCCAAGCTGGACACTAGGAATGAACTCGCTCTGTACACCTTGGAGGTTCTGGCCTGCCCTTCCGCTAGCGTGTTATCGGAGCGTGTTTTTAGTGCCGCTGGGGGAATTATAACTGATAAGCGCATTCGCCTGTCAACTGACAATGCTGACCCTTATCAAAATGAACAAGGGCTGGATTGGGCCAGACTTCTCATGACCACCAAATGACAGCAGAGTAACATAAAGTCATATCCACTGTGTTATTTCGGGAGGTGTATTCCCATGCACCGCTTCACACCCACACATGGGTATACGCTTCCTCATTTCGGCTGTATTTTGCTCTTCTCCTTATCCTCAGCCTCCACCACAACTATACCACCAGGGTGACCATGGTCTGTTTTGCCAGCATTGCAAGTTCCTCCGATCTAATTTTTGGCAGCTTTTGCTTGGAAGGCTTAGGCAAAGACTATGGGAGACCCACTCCCCAATAATGGAATAATGTTTTTAATATGCTGTACTGCCTGGCTCTTGTTTGCCAGCATTGCAAGTTCCTCCGTCCTTATTTTTGGCAGCTTTTGCTTGGAAGGCATAGGCAAAGACTATGGGAGACCCACTTCCCAATAATGGAATAATGTTTTGAATATGCTGTACTGCATGGCTCTTGTAAGGGGCATTGCAAGTTCCTCCGTCCTAATTTTTGGCAGCTTTTGCTTGGAAGGCATAGGCAAAGACTATGGGAGACCCACTCCCCAATAATGGGAATAATGTTTTTAATATGCTGTACTGCATGGCTCTTGTAAGTGGCATGAAAACTGTCTTGTTAAGCTACTGTGACATCCACCATTCTTCCAAGGGGCATTGATATTGTCTTTTTATTCCACTGCGACCTCCACCACTCTTCCAAGGGGCATTAAAACCGTCTTGTTAAGCTACTGTGACCTCCACGTCTCTTCAAAGGGGCATTTAACCGTTTTGTTAAGCTTCTGTGACCTCCACCACTCTTCCAAGGGGCATTGATATTGTCTTTTTATTCCAATGCGATCTCCACCTCTCTTCCAAGGGCCATTAAAACTGTCTTGTTAAGCTACTGTGACCTCCACGTCTCTTCCAAGGGGCATTAAAACCATCTTGTTAAACTACTCTGAACTCCACGTCTCTTCCAAGAGGCATTAAAACCGTCTTGTTAAGCTACTGTGACCTCCACCACTCTTCCAAGGGGCATTAAAACTGTCTTATTAAGCTACTGTGACCTCCAATTCTCTTCCAAGGGGCATTAAAACCGTCTTGTTAAGCTACTGTGACCTCCACCACTCTTCCAAGGGGCATTGATATTGTCTTTATATTCCACTATGACCTCCACCACTCTTCCAAGGGGCATTAAAACTGTCTTGTTAAGCTACAGTGACCTCCACCACTCTTCCAAGGGGCATTCATATTGTCTTTTTATTCCACTGTGACCTCCACCACTTTTCCAAGGGGCATTAAAACTGTCTTGTTAATCTACTGTGACCTCCACCACTCTTCCAAGGGGCATTAAAACCGTCTTGTTAAGCTGCTGTGACCTCCACCGCTCTTTCAAGGGGCATTTATATTGTCTTTTTATTCCACTGCGACCTCCACCACTCTTCCAATGGGCATTAAAACTGTCTTGTTAAGCTACTGTGACCTCCACCACTCTTCCAAGGAGCATTAAAACCGTCTTGTTAGGCTACTGTGACCTCCACCACTCTTCCAAGGGGCATTAAAACCGTCTTGTTAAACCACTCTGAACTCCACGTCTCTTCCAGGGGTCATTAAATCCGTCTTGTTAAGCTACTGTGACCTCCACGTCTCTTCCAAGGGGCATTGATATTGTCTTTGCATTCCACTGCGACCTCCAATACACTTCCAAGGGGCATTAGAACTGTCTTGTTAAGCTACTGTGACCTCCACCACTCTTCCAAGGGGCATTAAAACTGTCTTGTTAAGCTACTGTGACCTCCACCACTCTTCCAAGGGGCATTAAAACCGTCTTGTTAAACCACTTTGAACTCCACATCTCTTCCAAGGGGCATTAAATCTGTCTTGTTAAGCTACTGTGACCTCCACCACTCTTCTATGGGGCATTAAAACCGTTTTGTTAAGCTACTGTGACCTCCACCACTCTTCCAAGGGGCATGAAAACCATCTTGTTAAGTTACTGTGACCTCCACCACTCTTCCAAGGGGCATTAAACTGTCTTGTTAAGCTACAGTGACCTCCACATCTCTTCCAAGGGGCATTAAAACCATCTTGTTAAACCACTTTGAACTCCACGTCTCTTCCAAAGGGCATTAAAACCATCTTGTTAAGCTACTGTGACCTCCACCACTCTTCCAAGGGGCATTAAAACCGTCTTGTTAAGCTACTGTGACCTCCACGTCTCTTCCAAGGGGCATTAGAACCGTCTTGTTAATCCACTCTGAACTACACGTCGCTTGCAAGGGGCATTAAAACCATCTTGCTAAGCTACTGTGACCTCCACCACTCTTCCAAGGGGAATTAAAACTGTCTTGTTAAACAACTCTGAACTCCACGTCTCTTCCAAGGGGCATTACAACCGTCTTGTTAAGCTACTGTGACCTCCACCACTCTTCCAAGGGGCATTAAAACCATCTTGTTGAGCTACTGTGACCTCCACCACTCTTCCAAGGGGCATTAAAACCGTCTTGTTAAGCTACTCTGACCTCCACCACTCTTCCAAGGGGCATTAAAACTGTCTTGTTAAGCTACTGTGACCTCCACGTGTCTTCCAAGGGGCATTAAAACCGTCTTGTTAAGCTACTGTGACCTCCACCACTCTTCCAAGAGGAATTAAAACCGTCTTGTTAAACAACTCTGAACTCCACGTCTCTTCCAAGGGGCATTAAAACCATCTTGTTAATCTACTCTTAACTCCACGTCTCTTCCAAGAGGCATTAAAACTGTCTTGTTAAGCTACTGTGACCTCCACCACTCTTCCAAGGGGCATTAAAACCGTCTTGTTAAGCTTCCGTGACCTCCACTTCTCTTCCAAGGGGCATTAAAACCGTCTTGTTAAGCTACTGTGACCTTCACCACTCTTCCAAGGGGCATTGATATTGTCTTTTTACTCCACTGCGACCTCCACCACTCTTCCAAGGGGCATTAAAACTGTCTTGTTAAGCTACAGTGACCTCCACCACTCTTCCAAGGGGCATTGATATTGTCTTTTTATTCCACTGTGACCTCCACCACTCTTCCAAGGGGCATTAAAACTGTTTTGTTAATCTACTGTGACCTCCACCACTCTTCCAAGGGGCATTAAGACCGTCTTGTTAAGCTGCTGTGACCTCCACCACTCTTCCAAGGGGCATTGATATTGTCTTTTTATTCCACTGCGACATCCACCACTCTTCCATTTGGCATTAAAACTGTCTTGTTAAGCTACTGTGACCTCCACCAATCTTACAAGGAGCATTAAAACCGTCTTGTTAGGCTACTGTGACCTCCACCACTCTTCCAAGGGCCATTAAAACCATCTTGTTAGACCACTCTGAACTCCACGTCTCTTCCAGGGGGCATTAAATCTGTCTTGTTAAGCTACTGCGACCTCCACGTCTCTACCAATGGGCATTGATATTGTCGTTTTATTCCACTGCGACCTCCACCACTCTTCCAAGGGGCATTGATATTGTCTTTTTATTCCACTAAGATCTCCACCACTCTTCCAAGGGGCATTAAAACTGTCTTGTTAAGCTACTGTGACTTTCACCACTCTTCCAAGGAGCATTAAAACCGTATTATTAAGCTACTGTGACCTCCACCACTCTTCCAAGGGGCATTAAAACCGTCTTGTTAAACCACTCTGAACTCCACATCTCTTCCAAGGGGCATTAAATCTGTCTTGTTAAGCTACTGTTACCTCCACCACTCTTTTAAGGGGCATTAAAACCGTTTTGTTAAGCTATTGTGACCTCCACCAGTCTTCCAAGGGGCATTAAAACCATCTTGTTAAGTTACTGTGACCTCCACCACTCCTCCAAGGGGCATTAAACTGTCTTGTTAAGCTACTGTGACCTCCACGTCTCTTCCAAGGGGCATTAAAACCGTCTTGTTAAACCACTCTGAACTCCACGTCTCTTCCAAGGGGCATTAAAACCATCTTGTTAAACTGCTCTGAACTCCACGTCTCTTCCAAGAGGCATTAAAACTGTCTTGTTAAGCTACTGTGACCTCGACTTCTCTTCCAAGGGGCATTAAAACCGTCTTGTTAAGCTACTGTGACCTCCACCACTCTTCCAAGGGGCATTAAAACCGTCTTGTTAAGCTACTGTGACCTCGACTTCTCTTCCAAGGGGCATTAAAACCGTCTTGTTAAGCTACTGTGACCTCCACCACTCTTCCAAGGGGCATTGATATTGTCTTTTTATTCCACTGCGACCTCCACCACTCTTCCAAGGAGCATTAAAACTGTCTTGTTAAGCTACAGTGACCTCCACCACTCTTCCAAGGGGCATTGATATTGTCTTTTTATTCCACTGCGACCTCCACCACTCTTCCAAGGGGTATTAAAACCGTCTTGTTAAGCTGCTGTGACCTCCACCCCTCTTCCAAGGGGCATTTATATTGTCTTTTTATTCCACTGCGACCTCCACCACTCTTCCAATGGGCATTAAAACTGTCTTGTTAAGCTACTGTGACCTCCACCACTCTTCCAAGGAGCATTAACACCGTCTTGTTAGGCTACTGTGACCTCCACCACTCTTCCAAGGGGCATTAAAACCGTCTTGTCAAACCACTCTGAACTCCACGTCTCTTCCAGGGGGCATTAAATCCGTCTTGTTAAGCTACTGTGACCTCCACGTCTGTACCAAGGGGCATTGATATTGTCTTTTTATTCCACTGCGACCTCCACCACTCTTCCAAGGGGCATTAAAACCGTCTTGTTAAGCTGCTGTGACCTCCACCACTCTTCCAAGGGGCATTAAAACCGTCTTGTTAAACCACTCTGAACTCCACATCTCTTCCAAGGGGCTTTAAATCTGTCTTGTTAAGCTACTGTGACCTCCACCACTCTTTTAAGGGGCATTAAAACCGTTTTGTTAAGCTACTGTGACCTCCACCCCTCTTCCAAGGGGCATTAAAACAATCTTGTTAGGTTACTGTGACCTCCACCACTCTTCCAAGGGGCATTAAACTGTATTGTTAAGCTACTGTGACCACCATGTCTCTTCCAAGGGGCATTAAAACCATCTTGTTAAGCTACTGTGACCTCCACCACTTTTCCAAGGGGCATTAAAACCGTCTTGGTAAGCTACTGTGACCTCCACCACTCTTCCAAGGGGCATTAAAACCATCTTGTTAAGCTACTGTGACCTCCACCACTCTTCAAAGGGGCATTAAAACTGTCTTGTTAAGCTACTGTGCCCTCCACGTCTCTTCCAAGGGGCATTAAAACCGTCTTGTTAAACCACTCAGAACTACACGTCGCTTCCAAGGGGCATTAAAACCGTCTTGTTAAGCTACTGTGACCTCCACCACTCTTCCAAGGGGAATTAAAACCGTCTTGTTAAACAACTCTGAACTCCACGTCTCTTCCAAGGGGCATTAAAACCGTCTTGTTAAGCTACTGTGACCTTCACCACTCTTCCAAAGGGCATTAAAACCAGCTTGTTAAGCTACTGTGACGTCCACCACTCTTCCAATGGGCATTAAAACCGTCTTGTTAAGCTACTGTGACCTCCACCACTCTTCCAAGGGGCATTAAAACTGTCTTGTTAAGCTACTGTGACCTCCACGTCTCTTCCAAGGGGCATTAAAACTGTCTTATTAAACCACTCTGAACTACACGTCGCTTCCAAGGGGCATTAAAGCCGTCTTGTTTAACTACTGTGACCTCCACCACTCTTCCAAGGGGAATTAAAACCGTCTTGTTAAACAACTCTGAACTCCACGTCTCTTCCAAGGGGCATTAAAACCGTCTTGTTAAGCTACTGTGACCTCCACCACTCTTCCAAGGGGCATTAAAACCGTCTTGATAAGCTACTGTGACCTCCACCACTCTTCCAAGGGGCATTAAAACCGTCTTGCTAAGCTACTGTGACCTCCACCACTCTTCCAAGGGGCATTAAAACTGTCTTGTTAAGCTACTGTGACCTCCACGTCTCTTCCAAGGGGCATTAAAACCGTCTTGTTAAGCTACTGTGACCTCCACCACTCTTCCAAGGGGAATTAAAACCATCTTGTTAAACAACTCTGAACTCCACGTCTCTTCCAAGGGGCATTAAAACCGTCTTGTTAAGCTACTGTGACCTCCACCACTCTTCCAAGGGGAATTAAAACCGTCTTGTTAAACAACTCTGAACTCCACCACTCTTGCAAGGGGCATTAAAACTGTCTTGTTAAGCTACTGTGACCTCCACCACTCTTCCAAGGGGCATTAAAACCGTCTTGTTAAACCACTCTGAACTCCACAGCTCTTCCAAGGGGCATTAAAACCATCTTGTTAAACCACTCTGAACTCCACAGCTCTTCCAAGGGGCATTGAAATGTTGTTTTTAATTACCTCTAACCTCCACGACTCTTATAACGGGCATTGCATTTCCTCCTAATTTTAGTCAGCGTTTGCTTTTCAATGCATAGGCGAACACTAAGGGAGACCCACTCCCCAATAATGGGTAGAAGGTTTTTAGTACGCTGTAATCCATGTCTGTTTCAAGGGGCGTTGCAGTTCCTCATAATTTTTGGAAAGCCTTTCATTAACTGCTTAGGCCAACAGTGTACAAGAGACCCAGTTGCTATAAGTGGAAAAAATGGTTTAGTTAAGGCCCTCTGACCTCCATGTCACTTCCAAGGGGCATTGGAGTGCTTCGAAATTTTTGGTATGCATTACACTCGCTGTATGCCCTATAACTGTGTAGCCGAACCGCTCCTTTTGGTACAGAAATATATCCTACAAGACATGTGTGGTTGACTGGCCTGATATTGATGTGAATGGTCCCTGTTCCTCCTGCTCTTTTTTATTAGCTACCGCCTCATCCATCATTCATCACCTGAAGCTTTGTTTTAACAGGAGTCATAGAACTGGGATAGTAGCAGGAAAACATCCAGCAATCCTCGGAGGAGGTAGGATATGCGCAAAAACGCTGACCACCTCAGGCCTTGCCGCTACTACAGACATGCGCTTGCATTCCAAGGAACAGAAAGCTAAGGAGATGGATGGTCTCATGATCATGAATAATTTACTCGTTGTGTAGGAGGCCGACCACTGCAGCTGTCTACCTTCTGAACTTTGTATTGAAGCCTGTTTGACCCAGGACCCGCAATCCTCTATGTCTGGAGGACATGTTGCATCCCAGTGTCCAACTGTGTCCCGGCTTCCACAATATTAACCCAGTGTGAAGGCGTCAGTCAGATGGACCATCCCTGGCCACATTCACTTGTCCACGTGTTTGTGGTCAGGCTGTCCTTCAAATAGGGGAGGCTGGGGATCGTTTATGGACACCCGGCCGCCTCCAGGCGGCTGGGGACCGTGTGTGGGCACCCGGCCGCTGGGTGGCTGGGGACCGAGTATGTACACCCGGCCGCCCCCTGGCGGCTGGGGACCAAGCGTGGACACCCGGCCGCCGGGCGGCTGGGGACTGAGTATGGATACCAGGCCGCCGACGCAGCCATGACGTGGTGGCCAGATTCCCCCTCCACATGCCTAAAAGGCCCCTTTTTTAAGTGCAAGCAAGCAGTATGGTATTGCAGCCTGGGGGTGGGTGGCTGGCTGGCTGCATACTTGAGCTTGCAGTGACCTGGGGTCAGAAATTCTTCCTGGGGCGATCCCCATGCTGTCCCCATGTCATTTGAGCACTGTCACTATCGTTTTGGGCACCTTTTAGGCTTTCTACAGACTGCCGGGGGGGCCGCCGCAAAAATGCTCGGGTCCCCCATAGACTAACATTGGGCTCGTTGCTTGGTTCGAGCACTCGAGTATCACGGTGAGCTCGGCCCGAGCTTCGAGCACCCGAGCATTTTAGTGCTCGCTCAACACTACCTGTTACTTGTTATGGGAATTTCTCTGCATTTCCCCAGGTTGCAGGTCCTCATGACCCTTGTCTGCAAGCTATGCATGTTGCCTAATATTTTGCACAACACAGAAGTAGAGAACCCAAGCCACAGAGTGCCAAACACAGCTGGGAAGGGTTGGATACCATCTCTTTTAAGAACTGTTTAACATGTTCTACAAACGTTTTTTTTGCAGCACATGACACACTGTTAGGAATAACTCTTTATTTTGCCCTTCTTGCCCCATCAGTCCACTTACTCTTCTAACTTTGAATGAATTAGCTCTTCAGCAGGTCTAAGGACAGTCTTTTTTACAATCAAGCTTATGATCGGCACACTAATCGCTCACACAAGCGGCTATCTTATCTCAGGGTGGTGCTTCAGTCTTTGCCTCTAGCCCATCAGCTTGTCTCATGGTGGCTACACATGCGCCTGCTGCTCAGCACACTCAGAATGCTCCTTGGGCACTTCGAGCGATTACTCCAGTACTCCCCTCATTTCCTCCTTCCACCTCTCAATCAACCTTTTTATTGGTCTTCTCCTAAAAAGCAAACGAACAGTGTAACACTATGGTTCATCATATTGCCCTCAACAATAGATTTAAAGGTAGAGACACAAATTCTGTAAGGTGGGATGGGATAAGAGGGTTATAAGCTTGTTAGTTTATTACATGGTTATCTTAACGAGTAGAAAGAAAAATACCTAATTTCTGAAAATGGGAACAACATTTTCAAGCAGTAATTGCTGAAGACTAGACATCAGCTCCACATCAAAAACCTGTCACACTAGAAGTAATTGTCCATGCCAGATCATCTTTGTGAGAGATGAGAAAATTGATTTGCAGGACTCTTGTCCATCGACCAGATCTGTAATCTGTGGCCGTTGGACAGGAGTAGTGTTGAGCCACCCCCGTAGTGTTCGAGTTCGGTTCGGTTCGTCGAACACACGTATGTTCGTTGAACTGTTCGTCGAACACCATCGAACACCGATAAAACCAATGGCAGGCAAACAAAAACACATAGAAACACATAGAAAACACCTTCAAAGGTGTCCAAAAGCTGACAAACTGCTCAGAAGACACAACTAACACATGGAAAAGTGACAAGTACATATAGTCAAGCGAAAAGAAAAGAGGTGGAGGAGTAAAAGGAGGGGGAGACACAGATATAGGCATGTCATGCCCTTCTAAAACCAAAAAAGTGCGAAGCCGACACGGCCAGTCCGTTCCTGCCCGTGCGACCTCCGTGTCGCCGGGTTTGTGCCAGAGCCGCGGTGGACCCTGGCGGCCAGCCCCCCTCTCCCAATACTGGTGCCTGTCCGCTGGTGGGTCGAGCGACCCCCCTGCGGTGGAGGCAGGTCTAATCTTTTTAATTTAAATTGTCTCTCTAATTTGAATGAGTACACTTTAAATCCTTTTACAAGGATCCATTGGAGGGCAAGTCTCATGCCAGCAGCCACGTAATTCCAGCTCCAGTAGCGTCCACTAAAGCTGCTGCAGTTAAAAAGCTTTTATAAGGATCGAGCTTGGCGGTCCACCGCAAGGCGTCCTACCGCCAGTCCCAGCCCCTGTGCCTTGGGGTGCCTCCCCGATGCTCTTCACTGAGTGTCCCGGGGGCCCGAACCATTTCCTTTGAAAAAATTAAGTGTCTAAACTACAGGTGGTGTAGCTTGCTTAACAGCTGGGATAATCCGCTGACTAGCAGACACTGCTACTAGGCACAAAGTATTTCCTGGGCTAGATGCAGTTAAAAATTTGTAATTAGACACTCTCATTGGATGCTGAGAAAGCATTCCATAGAGTCTCCTGGCGCGCCATATATTATTCTCTTAAAAAGCTTGGGGTAGGGGTCTAGGGGACCCTTTTATAGCCAAAATCACGGCCCTGTATCGCAATACGCCACCTAGGCTGCAGATAAATGGAACATTTTCAGCACCTTTCATAATCACCAATGGGACAAGGCAGGGATGTCCTCTGTCCCCTCTCTTATACATCCTAGTGACGGAGCACCTGCTCTCATCAATTCGCCATAACTCCAATATTAGGTGGATTGAGGTGGCAGGTACCGAGTACAAGTGCTCTGCATTTGCTGATGATGTCCTAGTATATATCACTCAATCACATATATCCATCCCTGCTGTTATGACTGAAATAGATCACTTTGTTACATGGTCAAATTTTAAAATCAATGCAGCGAAGTCTGAGGCGCTCGATGTCTTCCTCCCCAAATCCATACAGGATTCCATCCAGTCCAACTTTCCCTTTGCCTGGCCCTCACAGGGTATCAAATACTTAGGAATTCGTATTCATAGAGACCTCTCCCGTCTATGTTATCTTAATTTTGGGCCCTTTATTGAACAACTCCATACAGACCACGGTTGGCAAGTTAGAACTGTAAGATTCACTACGTGAACCACTGGTGTTTTGCGGAAAAGCACATGTACACTGTATTCCAAATTACTATGCAAAAAGTGTTTAGGAGTGATAAGGTAAGAATTTTTTTGTTTGTCAGTTAAACTCATTGATGGTGATGTGTGTCAGGGCTCTTTACATCACTGTAAAAAATTGCAGACACCTGTGCTAATTAGTTTGGCAGGTGTGTCCAATGAAAGGCAAGACTACTTAAGAAGGCTGTCCCACATTATTAAGCAGCCTACATTTTCTGCCAAAATGGGAAAGAAAAAGGCTGTGTCGGCTGCTGAGAAGCAACAAATTGTGGAGTGTTTAGGTCAAGGCATGACTACAATCAACATTGCCAAGACACTTCATCCTGATCATCGCACAATCAAGAAGTATGTAGCTGATTCACAGTACACACGTGTGCGTGCTGATAAGGGAAAATTGAGGACTCTTTCCTACAGGCAATTACGTCAGGTTAAAAGAGCAGCGGCAAAAAAGCCTTGTCATAGCAGCAGACAAGTTTTTGAAGCTGCTGGTGCCTCCAATGTCCCCCGAACAACAAGATGCAGGGTCCTTCAGAGGTTTGCAGCTGTGCGTAAGCCATCCTGTCGACCTCCTCTATCCACTGTACACAAGCAGAAACGGCTCCAGTGGGCCAAACAATACATGAAGACTGACTTCAAAACTGTATTGTTCACCGATGAGTGCCGTGCAACGCTCGATGGTCCAGATGGATGGAGAGGAGGATGGCTGGTTGATGGACACCCCATGTAAGCACGGCTATGGTGCCAACAAGGAGGAGGTAGAGTAATGTTTTGGGCTGGAATCATGGGGAGAGAGATTGTCGGCCCCTTTAGGATCCCTGAAGGGGTAAAGATGAACTCCATAATGTATGTGGATTTTCTCAAACAGCACTTCCTGCCATGGTTCAAGAAGAAGAACCGTGTATTCCGCAGCAAGATCATTTTCATGCATGATAATGCACCGTCTCATGCTGCACATAACACATCTGCATCTCTGGCTGATATGGGCATAAAAGGGGACAAACTTATGGTGTGACCCCCATGCTCCCCTGACCTCAACCCCATTGAGAACCTCTGGAGCATCATCAAAAGGAGTGTCTATGATGGCGGGAGGCAGTTCACATCTAAGCAACAACTCTGGGAGGGTATCTGTCCTCATGCAAAACAATTGAAGCAGAAACCATCCAAAACCTGACAAATTCAATGGACGAGAGAGTTCAGAAGCTCCATTCAAACAAGGGGTCCTATGTGCAAATGTAACATCACCTAGAATAAAGTTTTCAGTTGAAAACTGTTTGATTTCAGTTTCTAATAACCTGCTAATGCTTATAATTTCAAAAATGACCATTTTTTTGTTCTTTATTAAAATGAAAAGGTTGATCGAAGAGTGTGGGGGATCTAAGAGTGTGGCAACCCAGTAGTCAGGATTATTTTGAATTCTGACAATCTGAGGGTCATGTTGCTGGTAGTGCAGCAAGAAGGCACTCATGTGTCTTGCGCATCTAGGAGCCCCAAAATTATTTTCCGGGCTAGATGCAGCTAAAAATTATTAGTAATTTGAAAGCTGGTGGAGCTTAGCATAGATGGCCTAATAGAATCAGTACTGCAAACTGCTACAAGGCGCAACGGTTGGTGAGGTTATTTTAACAAATCATCAAGCTTTTACTCTCCCCAGGATGACACAGGGGTAGAAAAGTCCTTTCGGATCCATGATTTGTTCATCTTTATGAACATGAGTCTGTCTACATTATCAGTGGAAAGCCACGTGCGCTTATCTTTCAGCACACCACCAGCAGCGCTGAACACACGTTCAGACAGAACGCTGGCTGCGGGGCATGACAAGATCTCCAAGGCATAAGTGGCGAGCTCCGGCCATTTATCCAGATTGGAAGCCCAAAAAGAGCAAGGGTCCAGTGACACAGTCATGGCTTCAATGTTTACTTGGAGATACTCCTGTACCATCGTCTCTAGGCGTTGACTATGTGTCAGACTTCATGTCTCCTGTGGCATTGCAAAGGATGGGCTAAAAAAGTGGTGAAATGATTCTGCAAAATTGATGTTACCAGCAGATACTGTGTTTCTGTTACGTTTTGAGTGCTGAACACTCGACGGTCCCACGGTTGGCAAGTTGGAACTGTGAGATTCACTACGTGCACCACTAGTGTTTTGTGGAAAGCACATGTAAGATTCTGCAACAATCTCTGCTGATACTCCTGCATGCGTGCATCTCTTTCTATGGCAGGAATAATTTCTGCAAATTTACTTTTGTACCGGGGATCTAAGAGTGTGGCAACTCAGTAGTCAGGATTATTTCTAATTCTCACAATTCGAGGGTCATGTTGCAGGTAGTGCAGCAAGAAGGCACTCATGTGTCCTGCGCATCCAGGAGCACCAAGTCCCTGTTGTGTTGGTTGCGAGTTAACAATCATGCTTCCTTCCTCTGCCCTCTCCCCCCAACCTCGCACAACAGAAATGTAATCAAGGTCTCCCTCATCTGATGAGTCTTCCATCAGTTCGTCCTCCACTTCTTCCTGGACTCCTGCACCTTCCTCACTAGTTTGGCTGCTACCATGCGCCCTGGTAAAACCATCTCCCCCACCCTCACATGCCTGCCGCCTTGGTGCTGCCGACCGTCTGGACCTTGCAGATGTTAGCCCTTCCGCATACAACTCCTCCTCCTCTACTTCCTCCACCTCTTCTTGTGCCATCCCCTGAATCCGAATTCTGTTTAACATGTGCTCCAGCATGTAAATCACCGGAATAGTCATGCTGATAATGGCATCGTCAGCACTAAACATCTTCGTCACCATTTCAAAACTGTGCAGAAGGGTGCATAGGTCCCTGATCTGAGACCACTCCTCCAGCGTGATTTGCCCCACCTCTGGATCTCGTTGGCCCAGGCTATACGTCAGAACGTATTGCACCAGGGCTTGTCGGTGCTGCCACAGTCGCTGCAACATATGCAGAGTTGAATTCCACCGGGTAGACACATCGCATTTTAGCCGGTGAAGTAGCAGGCCCAACAACTTCTGTACAGATGTAAGTCGCTGAGCTGCGGGATGCGAACGGCGGAAGTGAGCACACAGCGACTGTGCCCTCTGCTGAAGGCCATCTAGTCCGGGATAGTGGGCAAAAAATTGCTGGACAACCTGGTTCAACACGTGAGCCATACAAGGCACGTGTGTGACATTGCCGCAGCGAAGGGCCGCACCCAAGTTTGCAGCAGGTCACACACGGCCTTCCCTGGTTTCAGGTCCAGTGGAGACAACTATTCATGAAACTGGTTCTCCAGAGCTGACCACAACTCCTCAGCTGTGTGACTCACATTTCCCAGACATTTCAAAGTAAAAACCGCCTGATGACGTTGAGCCCTGCTGCCAGCATAGTAAGGAGGTGTGCAGGATCCCTTCTGCGCAGTTAGAAAGCTTGTGGCATGACCAGACAGGCTTTGGGTGCAGGTGGAGGATCGATAGGAGGTTGAGGAGGCAGAAGCAGTGGAGGAACTTCGAGATAAAGAGGATTGATGCACAACTCGTGGGGACGGCAAGACTTGGACAGCAGCCCCTTGTCCTGCTGTCACCATAGTTACCCAGTGCAAAGTCAGCGACATGTAACGCCCCTGTCCATGCCTACTTGTCCAAGTGTCTGTGGTGAAATGCACCCTGTCACACACAGAGTTTCTCAAAGAAGCGGTGATGTTGTGTGCGACATGCTGCTGGAGCGCAGGCACACCTTTCTTTGAGAAGTAGTGCCGACTGGGCATCTGGTACTGGGGCACTGCAACGGACATAAGGTCTCAAAAATCCTCTGTGTCCACCAGGCGGAAAGGCAGCATTTCAGTAGCCAAGAGCTTGCAGATGGTGAAATTCAACCTCTTAGCTTTCTCATGGCTAGGAGGAAATGGTCTTTTACTTGTCCACATCTGAGGGACCGAGGGCTGGCTGTTGTGCTTAGACGGGGTTGAGAAGGCTGTCCCCGGCAAACTGCCGGTCTGTGAGGAAGATGCAGGCGGACATGTTAGGTTGCCTTAATCCAAAGGTGGTGCTATCGATGTCGGACAGTGCTGAACACCAGCTGGTGTTTCCACCTCCAAAGAAAATGATGACCTGCCAATCACGCTGGTTGTTGCGGGTAAAGAGGTGTCAGGTCTGCGTCCCAAAACAGGTGTGACTGCTGTCCCCCCAGTCACAGAGGATGAAGAGGCCGCGGATGCACAAGATGTGGCAGACGGTGGTTGGCCCGGCCGGCTAGGCCGCATTGTAGCACAGTGAGCTTCCCACTGCAACTTATGCTTCATATCCATGTGCCGGTTCATGCATGAAGTACTCAAACTATGCATTTTTTGGCCTCTACTTAGCTTTTGCTGACAATTGTTACAGATAACACGAGTTGGGTCATCCTTATCGATCTGAAAAAATGCCCAGGCTATGCAAGGCTTAGCACCCATGCGACCTGAAGAGCCACCACGACTTGTGGTCAGAGGCAGAGTTGTGTTTGAGGATGCAGTTGTTGACGTGCTTCCAGCACTATGTCTCTGTCCAGGAAGGCGCAATCTGACCTCGTTGTCACTAGCATCCTCCTGCACCTCCTCTGCTGACCTCATCGACTGGCTGACTGTGGGTTGACAGTAAGTGGGATCTCCAACCTCGTCATCATCACCCTGTGTGTTATCACACCCGTCATCCTCAGAGCCAACCTCTTCCTGCCCTGACAAAAAAACTCAAGTTGTCGCTCCAATGAGGTATTTGAGTCTCATCATCGTATTCCTCATTGTCTCCACCAACAGGAGTTACAGTTTGGGAACGAGGGTCTACATTATGGTCAGAACCTTCTGCGTCTGGTCCTGGATCCGACTCATAAAGATTCTGGGCATCAGTGCAGATCATTTCCTCGACTGGATTCACAGAAGCTCTGGAGCCGACCTCTGATTCCCAGGCTATAGTATGAGTAAACAGCTCTGCAGACTCAACCATCTGTTCTACCCCATACTCAGACGGGCAGCTGGAGACTTGGGAGCTGTGAGGAAGCAAGTGCGATTTGGGTGACACCTTTGAGGACTGGAGTATTTGTGATGTTGAAGTTGATGTGGAGGAGAGCCCACTTAAAGGAGCACTTGATATCCGTTGAAGCACCTGCTGTTTTTGTGCCTCATCTGGAATTTGTAGTGATTGGCGTGGCCGTAAGAAAGGGATCTTATCACATTGTCCGCTAAAAGAAGTAGACATCTTAGTTTGGCTGGAAGATGGTCTTTCTTCTGCAGATGTTACTATTGCTTTAACACCTACCCCACGGACACAACCTTTTTTTCCTTTCCCAACATGCCTATTCCCCTTTCCACCAGCAGCAGGCCTTTTTCCACTCATTTTGGTGGTTAACTAGTTGACAACTCTGGAGTTGTTTGCACAAAAAACAATGGATGGGAACTGAGCAGAGCTGAGTGGCCAAACTGTGGTATTAGCCCAAAAGTATTGGCTGGGTTAGATGCAGATAAAAATTATATTGAATTTGCAACCTGGTGGAGGTTAGTATCGATAGACTAATACAACAAGTCCCACGCACTGCTACAAGCCGAAATATTTTTTCAAAGCTAGATGCAGAAAAAAATTATATTGAATTTGCAACCTGGTGGAGGTTAGTATAGATGGACTAATAGAACAAGTCCCACACACTGCTACAAGCCGAAATATATTTTCAGAGCTAGATGCAGAAAAAAATTATATTGAATTTGCAACCTGGTGGAGGTTAGTATAGATGGACTAATAGAACAAGTCCCACACACTGCTACAAGCTGAAATATTTTTTCAGAGCTAGATGCAGAAAAAAATGATATTGAATTTGCAACCTGGTGGAGGTTAGTATAGATGGACTAATAGAACAAGTCCCACACACTGCTACAAGCCTAAATATTTTTTTAGAGCTAGATGCAGAAAAAAATTATATTGAATTTGCAACCTGGTGGAGGTTAGTATAGATGGACTAATAGAACAGGTCCCACACACTGCTACAAGCCGAAATATATTTTCAGAGCTAGATGCAGAAAAAAATTATATTGAATTTGCAACCTGGTAGAGGTTAGTATAGATGGACTTATAGAACAAGTCCCACACACTGCTACAAGCTGAAATATTTTTTCAGAGCTAGATGAAGAAAAAAATTATATTGAATTTGCAACCTGGTGGAGGTTAGTATAGATGGACTAATAGAATGATGCTATGCCCAAAAGGTTTTACTTCACTAGGTGCAGTAAATAAATTTGTATTCTATACACAGGTGGTGTAGCTTGCAACACAGATAGGCTACTCCACTGACTAACACACACTGCAAGAGGCCAAAAAGGATTTGCTTTGCTAGATTTAGCCAAATGCTGTGAAAAAAACTTGCACAGCACTGGCACAGACCTGCCTGGCAAAAAGTGATAGGAACTGATGTAACCTAGCGCTCAAAAGGACTGCAATTACAACTAGTCTTTACTCCCAACCTATCTATTTAAGAGCACAGACCTGCCTGATAAAAGTCGTAGGAAATGATGTAACCTAGTCCTCAAAAGGACTGCAATCACAACTATTCCCTACTCCCAAGCTATCAATAGATTTGTGCGAAAATTCACTTGAAATTAACAAAGTATAGCTCACACAGCAACAGCGGTGCCGTCTAACACGCAGCTGCAGCAGTGAGAAAATGGTGGCGACGAGGAAAATGACTGGGTCTTATAGGGCAAGGACATGTGACATACACTGCCAATGACACATGCCCTTGCTTGTGTGAAAAATAGCACTTCGCTCCGTGTGTGCGCTGCTGATAGGCTGACAGACTACACCTCCCCACTGTAAATGCGGGAAAGAGAAAAAAAAATGGAGATCTTCATTATTCCTGCAGAGATCCATCCCCTGCCCCTCCCCCCGCCCCGTTGTACACTCAAACTGCGTATTAACATTAATTTTCAGCATTACTGAGAAAAAATCCAGTTATGATTTTGGTGCACGAACAGTTATCGAACATAACCTCGAAAAGCCGAATTTTTTTCAAATTGTTTGTGTTCGCCGAACGGCTCGAACACCGCCCAAAACAGCTCGAATTTGAGATTGGCGAACAATTTGAGTCGAACACCGCTCATCTCTAGACAGGAGGCCTTCAAATCTCCTTACCTAGGCTCTTTTTTTGATTAGCCGGTCTGATGCCATGTCATCACTGTAGCATGATGCACACATGACATTGCTTCAGTTTGGCTAATGAAAAAAAGAGCCTTGAATATAAGATAAGGAGATTCACAGGGCTCCCATCCAGCAGTCACAGATTACTGACCTGGCCGATGGACCGGAGTCCTGCAAATTGATTCTCCCATCTCTATTCTTTATAATGTATATTTATGTTTTTAAAGGGATGGTCCATTACCTAAAATATCCTTTTATAAATATATGTTTTTACATCCTAAGCACTTTTGTTATTAGTATTATTACAACATGACCTACACTTCCCCATATCTAGCTAATTTCTAAATGTGTTTTTTTTTACTTCACTTACTGTGTTTCCTTTGACAGGTGACTTAAACAAGGCATCATCAGAAGGCGGGAGCTGCAGTCACTTTTGTGCAGCGTCTATCACCTGGAACAGGATGTCATTTGGTGGTGGCGATACGGTCATTAACCACAGTTTCTTTCATCGCTGCACTATGAAGATTTCCTGAATCCATGATGCTGATCAAAGCTGTTAGAGAATAGTGTTGAGCCACCCCCGTAGTGTTCGAGTTCGGTTCGGTTCGTCGAACACCCGTGTGTTCGCCGAACTGTTCGTCGAACTGTTCGTCGAACACCTTCGAACACCGTTAAAACCAATGGCAGGCAAACAAAAACACATAGAAACACATAGAAAACACCTTCAAAGGTGTCCAAAAGCTGACAAACTGCTCAGAAGACATAACTAACACATGGAAAAGTGACAAGTACATATAGTCATGCGAAAATAAAAGAGGTGGAGGAGTAAAAGGAGGGGGAGACACAGATATAGGCATGTCATGCCCTTCTAAAATCCAAAAAGTGAGAAGCCGACACGGCCAGTCCGCTCCTGCCCGTGCCACCTCCGTGTCGCCGGGTTTGTGCCAGAGCCGCGGTGAACCCTGACGGCCAGCCCCCCTCTCCCAATACTGGTGCCTGTCCGCTGGTGGGTCGAGCGAGCCCCCCTGTGGTGGAGGCAGCTCTAAGCTTTTTAATTTAAATTGTCTCTCTAATTTGAATGAATACACTTTAAATCCATTTACAAGGATCTATTGGAGGGCAAGTCTCATGCCAGCAGCCGCGGTAATTCCAGCTCCAGTAGCGTCCACTAAAGCTGCTGCAGACAAAAAGCTTTTATAAGGATCGAGCTCGGCTGTCCACCGCAAGGCATCCTACTGCCAGTCCCAGCCCCTATGCCTTGGGGTGCCTCCTGATGCTCTTCACTAAGTATCCCATGGTCCCGAAGCATTTCCTTTGAAAAAATTAAGTGTCTAAACTACAGGTGGTGTAGCTTGCTTAACAGCCGGGATAATCTGCTGACTAGCAGACACTGCTACTAGGCACAAAGTATTTCCTGAAACCAGACAATGTGAACTGAGGTCTAAGATGGCAGACATACAAGAAACAGAGGCATGTTCACACTAGCAAAAAAGAAGCAAGACAAAAATATATCTCATACCCTACCATAATTATATATAAATGTAAAGCAAAATTGCATAATAAATATAGGGTACTTAGTGAACTATTTTTGATCAAAAAAAGTATACAAGCCGTCCCACCAGCGGCAAGGTGACCCTAAATTGGGACGGTACCTATACTGCCTATATTAAAAACCTTACTGTATATCAAAGTTGAAGTAATGCATATAAAAGGGTAGACAAATAGGACCGGGTCCCAACTCCAGACCACCTAGGCCCGTGGTAAGCTACATATATACCAATCAGCTCAACAAAGGGCATGCCACACCCTTAAATTGCACAGAATGCAAACAAGTCAAAAAACCAGACAATGTGAACTGAGGTCTAAGATGGCAGACATACAAGAAACAGAGGCATGTTCACACTAGCAAAAAAGAAGCAAGACAAAAATATATCTCATACCCTACCATAATTATATATAAATGTAAAGCAAAATTGCATAATAAATATAGGGTACTTAGTGAACTATTTTTGATCAAAAATAGTATACAAGCCGTCCCACCAGCGGCAAGGTGACCCTAAATTGGGACGGTACCTATACTGCCTATATTAAAAACCTTACTGTATATCAAAGTTGAAGTAATGCATATAAAAGGGTAGACAAATAGGACCGGGTCCCAACTCCAGACCACCTAGGCCCGTGGTAAGCTACATATATACCAATCAGCTCAACAAAGGGCATGCCACACCCTTAAATTGCACAGAATGCAAACAAGTCAAAAAACCAGACAATGTGAACTGAGGTCTAAGATGGCAGACATACAAGAAACAGAGGCATGTTCACACTAGCAAAAAAGAAGCAAGACAAAAATATATCTCATACCCTACCATAATTATATATAAATGTAAAGCAAAATTGCATAATAAATATAGGGTACTTAGTGAACTATTTTTGATCAAAAAAAGTATATAAGCCGTCCCACCAGCGGCAAGGTGACCCTAAATTGGGATGGTACCTATACTGCCTATATTAAAAACCTTACTGTATATCAAAGTTGAAGTAATGCATATAAAAGGGTAGACAAATAGGACCGGGTCCCAACTCCAGACCACCTAGGCCCGTGGTAAGCTACATATATACCAATCAGCTCAACAAAGGGCATGCCACACCCTTAAATTGCACAGAATGCAAACAAGTCAAAAAACCAGACAATGTGAACTGAGGTCTAAGATGGCAGACATACAAGAAACAGAGGCATGTTCACACTAGCAAAAAAGAAGCAAGACAAAAATATATCTCATACCCTATCATAATTATATATAAATGTAAAGCAAAATTGCATAATAAATATAGGGTACTTAGTGAACTATTTTTGATCAAAAAAAGTATACAAGCCGTCCCACCAGCGGCAAGGTGAACCTAAATTGGGACGGTACCTATACTGCCTATATTAAAAACCTTACTGTATATCAAAGTTGAAGTAATGCATATAAAAGGGTAGACAAATAGGACCGGGTCCCAACTCCAGACCACCTAGGCCCGTGGTAAGCTACATATATACCAATCAGCTCAACAAAGGGCATGCCACACCCTTAAATTGCACAGAATGCAAACAAGTCAAAAAACCAGACAATGTGAACTGAGGTCTAAGATGGCAGACATACAAGAAACAGAGGCATGTTCACACTAGCAAAAAAGAAGCAAGACAAAAATATATCTCATACCCTACCATAATTATATATAAATGTAAAGCAAAATTGCATAATAAATATAGGGTACTTAGTGAACTATTTTTGATCAAAAAAAGTATACAAGCCGTCCCACCAGCGGCAAGGTGACCCTAAATTGGGACGGTACCTATACTGCCTATATTAAAAACCTTACTGTATATCAAAGTTGAAGTAATGCATATAAAAGGGTAGACAAATAGGACCGGGTCCCAACTCCAGACCACCTAGGCCCGTGGTAAGCTACATATATACCAATCAGCTCAACAAAGGGCATGCCACACCCTTAAATTGCACAGAATGCAAACAAGTCAAAAAACCAGACAATGTGAACTGAGGTCTAAGATGGCAGACATACAAGAAACAGAGGCATGTTCACACTAGCAAAAAAGAAGCAAGACAAAAATATATCTCATACCCTACCATAATTATATATAAATGTAAAGCAAAACTGCATAATAAATATAGGGTACTTAGTGAACTATTTTTGATCAAAAAAAGTATACAAGCCGTCCCACCAGCGGCAAGGTGACCCTAAATTGGGACGGTACCTATACTGCCTATATTAAAAACCTTACTGTATATCAAAGTTGAAGTAATGCATATAAAAGGGTAGACAAATAGGACCGGGTCCCAACTCCAGACCACCTAGGCCCGTGGTAAGCTACATATATACCAATCAGCTCAACAAAGGGCATGCCACACCCTTAAATTGCACAGAATGCAAACAAGTCAAAAAAACAGACAATGTGAACTGAGGTCTAAGATGGCAGACATACAAGAAACAGAGGCATGTTCACACTAGCAAAAAAGAAGCAAGACAAAAATATATCTCATACCCTACCATAATTATATATAAATGTAAAGCAAAATTGCATAATAAATATAGGGTACTTAGTGAACTATTTTTGATCAAAAAAAGTATACAAGCCGTCCCACCAGCGGCAAGGTGACCCTAAATTGGGACGGTACCTATACTGCCTATATTAAAAACCTTACTGTATATCAAAGTTGAAGTAATGCATATAAAAGGGTAGACAAATAGGACCGGGTCCCAACTCCAGACCACCTAGGCCCGTGGTAAGCTACATATATACCAATCAGCTCAACAAAGGGCATGCCACACCCTTAAATTGCACAGAATGCAAACAAGTCAAATAACCAGACAATGTGAACTGAGGTCTAAGATGGCAGACATACAAGAAACAGAGGCATGTTCACACTAGCAAAAAAGAAGCAAGACAAAAATATATCTCATACCCTACCATAATTATATATAAAGCAAAATTGCATAATAAATATAGGGTACTTAGTGAACTATTTTTGATCAAAAAAAGTATACAAGCCGTCCCACCAGCGGCAAGGTGACCCTAAATTGGGACGGTACCTATACTGCCTATATTAAAAACCTTACTGTATATCAAAGTTGAAGTAATGCATATAAAAGGGTAGACAAATAGGACCGGGTCCCAACTCCAGACCACCTAGGCCCGTGGTAAGCTACATATATACCAATCAGCTCAACAAAGGGCATGCCACACCCTTAAATTGCACAGAATGCAAACAAGTCAAAAAACCAGACAATGTGAACTGAGGTCTAAGATGGCAGACATACAAGAAGCAGAGGCATGTTCACACTAGCAAAAAAGAAGCAAGACAAAAATATATCTCATACCCTACCATAATTATATATAAATGTAAAGCAAAATTGCATAATAAATATAGGGTACTTAGTGAACTATTTTTGATCAAAAAAAGTATACAAGCCGTCCCACCAGCGGCAAGGTGACCCTAAATTGGGACGGTACCTATACTGCCTATATTAAAAACCTTACTGTATATCAAAGTTGAAGTAATGCATATAAAAGGGTAGACAAATAGGAACGGGTCCCAACTCCAGACCACCTAGGCCCGTGGTAAGCTACATATATACCAATCAGCTCAACAAAGGGCATGCCACACCCTTAAATTGCACAGAATGCAAACAAGTCAAAAAACCAGACAATGTGAACTGAGGTCTAAGATGGCAGACATACAAGAAACAGAGGCATGTTCACACTAGCAAAAAAGAAGCAAGACAAAAATATATCTCATACCCTACCATAATTATATATAAATGTAAAGCAAAATTGCATAATAAATATAGTGTACTTAGTGAACTATTTTTGATCAAAAAAAGTATACAAGCCGTCCCACCAGCGGCAAGGTGACCCTAAATTGGGACGGTACCTATACTGCCTATATTAAAAACCTTACTGTATATCAAAGTTGAAGTAATGCATATAAAAGGGTAGACAAATAGGACCGGGTCCCAACTCCAGACCACCTAGGCCCGTGGTAAGCTACATATATACCAATCAGCTCAACAAAGGGCATGCCACACCCTTAAATTGCACAGAATGCAAACAAGTCAAAAAACCAGACAATGTGAACTGAGGTCTAAGATGGCAGACATACAAGAAACAGAGGCATGTTCACACTAGCAAAAAAGAAGCAAGACAAAAATATATCTCATACCCTACCATAATTATATATAAATGTAAAGCAAAATTGCATAATAAATATAGGGTACTTAGTGAACTATTTTTGATCAAAAAAAGTATACAAGCCGTCCCACCAGCGGCAAGGTGACCCTAAATTGGGACGGTACCTATACTGCCTATATTAAAAACCTTACTGTATATCAAAGTTGAAGTAATGCATATAAAAGGGTAGACAAATAGGACCGGGTCCCAACTCCAGACCACCTAGGCCCGTGGTAAGCTACATATATACCAATCAGCTCAACAAAGGGCATGCCACACCCTTAAATTGCACAGAATGCAAACAAGTCAAAAAACCAGACAATGTGAACTGAGGTCTAAGATGGCAGACATACAAGAAACAGAGGCATGTTCACACTAGCAAAAAAGAAGCAAGACAAAAATATATCTCATACCCTACCATAATTATATATAAATGTAAAGCAAAATTGCATAATAAATATAGGGTACTTAGTGAACTATTTTTGATCAAAAATAGTATACAAGCCGTCCCACCAGCGGCAAGGTGACCCTAAATTGGGACGGTACCTATACTGCCTATATTAAAAACCTTACTGTATATCAAAGTTGAAGTAATGCATATAAAAGGGTAGACAAATAGGACCGGGTCCCAACTCCAGACCACCTAGGCCCGTGGTAAGCTACATATATACCAATCAGCTCAACAAAGGGCATGCCACACCCTTAAATTGCACAGAATGCAAACAAGTCAAAAAACCAGACAATGTGAACTGAGGTCTAAGATGGCAGACATACAAGAAACAGAGGCATGTTCACACTAGCAAAAAAGAAGCAAGACAAAAATATATCTCATACCCTACCATAATTATATATAAATGTAAAGCAAAATTGCATAATAAATATAGGGTACTTAGTGAACTATTTTTGATCAAAAAAAGTATACAAGCCGTCCCACCAGCGGCAAGGTGACCCTAAATTGGGACGGTACCTATACTGCCTATATTAAAAACCTTACTGTATATCAAAGTTGAAGTAATGCATATAAAAGGGTAGACAAATAGGACCGGGTCCCAACTCCAGACCACCTAGGCCCGTGGTAAGCTACATATATACCAATCAGCTCAACAAAGGGCATGCCACACCCTTAAATTGCACAGAATGCAAACAAGTCAAAAAACCAGACAATGTGAACTGAGGTCTAAGATGGCAGACATACAAGAAACAGAGGCATGTTCACACTAGCAAAAAAGAAGCAAGACAAAAATATATCTCATACCCTACCATAATTATATATAAATGTAAAGCAAAATTGCATAATAAATATAGGGTACTTAGTGAACTATTTTTGATCAAAAAAAGTATACAAGCCGTCCCACCAGCGGCAAGGTGACCCTAAATTGGGACGGTACCTATACTGCCTATATTAAAAACCTTACTGTATATCAAAGTTGAAGTAATGCATATAAAAGGGTAGACAAATAGGACCGGGTCCCAACTCCAGACCACCTAGGCCCGTGGTAAGCTACATATATACCAATCAGCTCAACAAAGGGCATGCCACACCCTTAAATTGCACAGAATGCAAACAAGTCAAAAAACCAGACAATGTGAACTGAGGTCTAAGATGGCAGACATACAAGAAACAGAGGCATGTTCACACTAGCAAAAAAGAAGCAAGACAAAAATATATCTCATACCCTACCATAATTATATATAAATGTAAAGCAAAATTGCATAATAAATATAGGGTACTTAGTGAACTATTTTTGATCAAAAAAAGTATACAAGCCGTCCCACCAGCGGCAAGGTGACCCTAAATTGGGACGGTACCTATACTGCCTATATTAAAAACCTTACTGTATATCAAAGTTGAAGTAATGCATATAAAAGGGTAGACAAATAGGACCGGGTCCCAACTCCAGACCACCTAGGCCCGTGGTAAGCTACATATATACCAATCAGCTCAACAAAGGGCATGCCACACCCTTAAATTGCACAGAATGCAAACAAGTCAAAAAACCAGACAATGTGAACTGAGGTCTAAGATGGCAGACATACAAGAAACAGAGGCATGTTCACACTAGCAAAAAAGAAGCAAGACAAAAATATATCTCATACCCTACCATAATTATATATAAATGTAAAGCAAAATTGCATAATAAATATAGGGTACTTAGTGAACTATTTTTGATCAAAAAAAGTATACAAGCCGTCCCACCAGCGGCAAGGTGACCCTAAATTGGGACGGTACCTATACTGCCTATATTAAAAACCTTACTGTATATCAAAGTTGAAGTAATGCATATAAAAGGGTAGACAAATAGGACCGGGTCCCAACTCCAGACCACCTAGGCCCGTGGTAAGCTACATATATACCAATCAGCTCAACAAAGGGCATGCCACACCCTTAAATTGCACAGAATGCAAACAAGTCAAAAAACCAGACAATGTGAACTGAGGTCTAAGATGGCAGACATACAAGAAACAGAGGCATGTTCACACTAGCAAAAAAGAAGCAAGACAAAAATATATCTCATACCCTACCATAATTATATATAAATGTAAAGCAAAATTGCATAATAAATATAGGGTACTTAGTGAACTATTTTTGATCAAAAAAAGTATACAAGCCGTCCCACCAGCGGCAAGGTGACCCTAAATTGGGACGGTACCTATACTGCCTATATTAAAAACCTTACTGTATATCAAAGTTGAAGTAATGCATATAAAAGGGTAGACAAATAGGACCGGGTCCCAACTCCAGACCACCTAGGCCCGTGGTAAGCTACATATATACCAATCAGCTCAACAAAGGGCATGCCACACCCTTAAATTGCACAGAATGCAAACAAGTCAAAAAACCAGACAATGTGAACTGAGGTCTAAGATGGCAGACATACAAGAAACAGAGGCATGTTCACACTAGCAAAAAAGAAGCAAGACAAAAATATATCTCATACCCTACCATAATTATATATAAATGTAAAGCAAAATTGCATAATAAATATAGGGTACTTAGTGAACTATTTTTGATCAAAAAAAGTATACAAGCCGTCCCACCAGCGGCAAGGTGACCCTAAATTGGGACGGTACCTATACTGCCTATATTAAAAACCTTACTGTATATCAAAGTTGAAGTAATGCATATAAAAGGGTAGACAAATAGGACCGGGTCCCAACTCCAGACCACCTAGGCCCGTGGTAAGCTACATATATACCAATCAGCTCAACAAAGGGCATGCCACACCCTTAAATTGCACAGAATGCAAACAAGTCAAATAACCAGACAATGTGAACTGAGGTCTAAGATGGCAGACATACAAGAAACAGAGGCATGTTCACACTAGCAAAAAAGAAGCAAGACAAAAATATATCTCATACCCTACCATAATTATATATAAAGCAAAATTGCATAATAAATATAGGGTACTTAGTGAACTATTTTTGATCAAAAAAAGTATACAAGCCGTCCCACCAGCGGCAAGGTGACCCTAAATTGGGACGGTACCTATACTGCCTATATTAAAAACCTTACTGTATATCAAAGTTGAAGTAATGCATATAAAAGGGTAGACAAATAGGACCGGGTCCCAACTCCAGACCACCTAGGCCCGTGGTAAGCTACATATATACCAATCAGCTCAACAAAGGGCATGCCACACCCTTAAATTGCACAGAATGCAAACAAGTCAAAAAACCAGACAATGTGAACTGAGGTCTAAGATGGCAGACATACAAGAAACAGAGGCATGTTCACACTAGCAAAAAAGAAGCAAGACAAAAATATATCTCATACCCTACCATAATTATATATAAATGTAAAGCAAAATTGCATAATAAATATAGGGTACTTAGTGAACTATTTTTGATCAAAAAAAGTATACAAGCCGTCCCACCAGCGGCAAGGTGACCCTAAATTGGGACGGTACCTATACTGCCTATATTAAAAACCTTACTGTATATCAAAGTTGAAGTAATGCATATAAAAGGGTAGACAAATAGGAACGGGTCCCAACTCCAGACCACCTAGGCCCGTGGTAAGCTACATATATACCAATCAGCTCAACAAAGGGCATGCCACACCCTTAAATTGCACAGAATGCAAACAAGTCAAAAAACCAGACAATGTGAACTGAGGTCTAAGATGGCAGACATACAAGAAACAGAGGCATGTTCACACTAGCAAAAAAGAAGCAAGACAAAAATATATCTCATACCCTACCATAATTATATATAAATGTAAAGCAAAATTGCATAATAAATATAGTGTACTTAGTGAACTATTTTTGATCAAAAAAAGTATACAAGCCGTCCCACCAGCGGCAAGGTGACCCTAAATTGGGACGGTACCTATACTGCCTATATTAAAAACCTTACTGTATGTCAAAGTTGAAGTAATGCATATAAAAGGGTAGACAAATAGGACCGGGTCCCAACTCCAGACCACCTAGGCCCGTGGTAAGCTACATATATACCAATCAGCTCAACAAAGGGCATGCCACACCCTTAAATTGCACAGAATGCAAACAAGTCAAAAAACCAGACAATGTGAACTGAGGTCTAAGATGGCAGACATACAAGAAACAGAGGCATGTTCACACTAGCAAAAAAGAAGCAAGACAAAAATATATCTCATACCCTACCATAATTATATATAAATGTAAAGCAAAATTGCATAATAAATATAGGGTACTTAGTGAACTATTTTTGATCAAAAAAAGTATACAAGCCGTCCCACCAGCGGCAAGGTGACCCTAAATTGGGACGGTACCTATACTGCCTATATTAAAAACCTTACTGTATATCAAAGTTGAAGTAATGCATATAAAAGGGTAGACAAATAGGACCGGGTCCCAACTCCAGACCACCTAGGCCCGTGGTAAGCTACATATATACCAATCAGCTCAACAAAGGGCATGCCACACCCTTAAATTGCACAGAATGCAAACAAGTCAAAAAAACAGACAATGTGAACTGAGGTCTAAGATGGCAGACATACAAGAAACAGAGGCATGTTCACACTAGCAAAAAAGAAGCAAGACAAAAATATATCTCATACCCTACCATAATTATATATAAATGTAAAGCAAAATTGCATAATAAATATAGGGTACTTAGTGAACTATTTTTGATCAAAAAAAGTATACAAGCCGTCCCACCAGCGGCAAGGTGACCCTAAATTGGGACGGTACCTATACTGCCTATATTAAAAACCTTACTGTATATCAAAGTTGAAGTAATGCATATAAAAGGGTAGACAAATAGGACCGGGTCCCAACTCCAGACCACCTAGGCCCGTGGTAAGCTACATATATACCAATCAGCTCAACAAAGAGCATGCCACACCCTTAAATTGCACAGAATGCAAACAAGTCAAAAAACCAGACAATGTGAACTGAGGTCTAAGATGGCAGACATACAAGAAACAGAGGCATGTTCACACTAGCAAAAAAGAAGCAAGACAAAAATATATCTCATACCCTACCATAATTATATATAAATGTAAAGCAAAATTGCATAATAAATATAGGGTACTTAGTGAACTATTTTTGATCAAAAAAAGTATACAAGCCGTCCCACCAGCGGCAAGGTGACCCTAAATTGGGACGGTACCTATACTGCCTATATTAAAAACCTTACTGTATATCAAAGTTGAAGTAATGCATATAAAAGGGTAGACAAATAGGACCGGGTCCCAACTCCAGACCACCTAGGCCCGTGGTAAGCTACATATATACCAATCAGCTCAACAAAGGGCATGCCACACCCTTAAATTGCACAGAATGCAAACAAGTCAAAAAACCAGACAATGTGAACTGAGGTCTAAGATGGCAGACATACAAGAAACAGAGGCATGTTCACACTAGCAAAAAAGAAGCAAGACAAAAATATATCTCATACCCTACCATAATTATATATAAAGCAAAATTGCATAATAAATATAGGGTACTTAGTGAACTATTTTTGATCAAAAAAAGTATACAAGCCGTCCCACCAGCGGCAAGGTGACCCTAAATTGGGACGGTACCTATACTGCCTATATTAAAAACCTTACTGTATGTCAAAGTTGAAGTAATGCATATAAAAGGGTAGACAAATAGGACCGGGTCCCAACTCCAGACCACCTAGGCCCGTGGTAAGCTACATATATACCAATCAGCTCAACAAAGGGCATGCCACACCCTTAAATTGCACAGAATGCAAACAAGTCAAAAAACCAGACAATGTGAACTGAGGTCTAAGATGGCAGACATACAAGAAACAGAGGCATGTTCACACTAGCAAAAAAGAAGCAAGACAAAAATATATCTCATACCCTACCATAATTATATATAAATGTAAAGCAAAATTGCATAATAAATATAGGGTACTTAGTGAACTATTTTTGATCAAAAAAAGTATACAAGCCGTCCCACCAGCGGCAAGGTGACCCTAAATTGGGACGGTACCTATACTGCCTATATTAAAAACCTTACTGTATATCAAAGTTGAAGTAATGCATATAAAAGGGTAGACAAATAGGACCGGGTCCCAACTCCAGACCACCTAGGCCCGTGGTAAGCTACATATATACCAATCAGCTCAACAAAGGGCATGCCACACCCTTAAATTGCACAGAATGCAAACAAGTCAAAAAAACAGACAATGTGAACTGAGGTCTAAGATGGCAGACATACAAGAAACAGAGGCATGTTCACACTAGCAAAAAAGAAGCAAGACAAAAATATATCTCATACCCTACCATAATTATATATAAATGTAAAGCAAAATTGCATAATAAATATAGGGTACTTAGTGAACTATTTTTGATCAAAAAAAGTATACAAGCCGTCCCACCAGCGGCAAGGTGACCCTAAATTGGGACGGTACCTATACTGCCTATATTAAAAACCTTACTGTATATCAAAGTTGAAGTAATGCATATAAAAGGGTAGACAAATAGGACCGGGTCCCAACTCCAGACCACCTAGGCCCGTGGTAAGCTACATATATACCAATCAGCTCAACAAAGAGCATGCCACACCCTTAAATTGCACAGAATGCAAACAAGTCAAAAAACCAGACAATGTGAACTGAGGTCTAAGATGGCAGACATACAAGAAACAGAGGCATGTTCACACTAGCAAAAAAGAAGCAAGACAAAAATATATCTCATACCCTACCATAATTATATATAAATGTAAAGCAAAATTGCATAATAAATATAGGGTACTTAGTGAACTATTTTTGATCAAAAAAAGTATACAAGCCGTCCCACCAGCGGCAAGGTGACCCTAAATTGGGACGGTACCTATACTGCCTATATTAAAAACCTTACTGTATATCAAAGTTGAAGTAATGCATATAAAAGGGTAGACAAATAGGACCGGGTCCCAACTCCAGACCACCTAGGCCCGTGGTAAGCTACATATATACCAATCAGCTCAACAAAGGGCATGCCACACCCTTAAATTGCACAGAATGCAAACAAGTCAAAAAACCAGACAATGTGAACTGAGGTCTAAGATGGCAGACATACAAGAAACAGAGGCATGTTCACACTAGCAAAAAAGAAGCAAGACAAAAATATATCTCATACCCTACCATAATTATATATAAATGTA
This sequence comes from Phyllobates terribilis, assembly GCF_046119375.1. Classification (NCBI taxonomy): domain Eukaryota; kingdom Metazoa; phylum Chordata; class Amphibia; order Anura; family Dendrobatidae; genus Phyllobates; species Phyllobates terribilis. Next base: position 237,891,374 of record NW_027362772.1, read on the forward strand.
AAGCAAAATTGCATAATAAATATAGGGTACTTAGTGAACTATTTTTGATCAAAAAAAGTATACAAGCCGTCCCACCAGCGGCAAGGTGACCCTAAATTGGGACGGTACCTATACTGCCTATATTAAAAACCTTACTGTATATCAAAGTTGAAGTAATGCATATAAAAGGGTAGACAAATAGGACCGGGTCCCAACTCCAGACCACCTAGGCCCGTGGTAAGCTACATATATACCAATCAGCTCAACAAAGGGCATGCCACACCCTTAAATTGCACAGAATGCAAACAAGTCAAAAAACCAGACAATGTGAACTGAGGTCTAAGATGGCAGACATACAAGAAACAGAGGCATGTTCACACTAGCAAAAAAGAAGCAAGACAAAAATATATCTCATACCCTACCATAATTATATATAAATGTAAAGCAAAATTGCATAATAAATATAGGGTACTTAGTGAACTATTTTTGATCAAAAAAAGTATACAAGCCGTCCCACCAGCGGCAAGGTGACCCTAAATTGGGACGGTACCTATACTGCCTATATTAAAAACCTTACTGTATATCAAAGTTGAAGTAATGCATATAAAAGGGTAGACAAATAGGACCGGGTCCCAACTCCAGACCACCTAGGCCCGTGGTAAGCTACATATATACCAATCAGCTCAACAAAGGGCATGCCACACCCTTAAATTGCACAGAATGCAAACAAGTCAAAAAACCAGACAATGTGTACTGAGGTCTAAGATGGCAGACATACAAGAAACAGAGGCATGTTCACACTAGCAAAAAAGAAGCAAGACAAAAATATATCTCATACCCTACCATAATTATATATAAATGTAAAGCAAAATTGCATAATAAATATAGGGTACTTAGTGAACTATTTTTGATCAAAAAAAGTATACAAGCCGTCCCACCAGCGGCAAGGTGACCCTAAATTGGGACGGTACCTATACTGCCTATATTAAAAACCTTACTGTATATCAAAGTTGAAGTAATGCATATAAAAGGGTAGACAAATAGGACCGGGTCCCAACTCCAGACCACCTAGGCCCGTGGTAAGCTACATATATACCAATCAGCTCAACAAAGGGCATGCCACACCCTTAAATTGCACAGAATGCAAACAAGTCAAAAAACCAGACAATGTGAACTGAGGTCTAAGATGGCAGACATACAAGAAACAGAGGCATGTTCACACTAGCAAAAAAGAAGCAAGACAAAAATATATCTCATACCCTACCATAATTATATATAAATATAAAGCAAAATTGCATAATAAATATAGGGTACTTAGTGAACTATTTTTGATCAAAAAAAGTATACAAGCCGTCCCACCAGCGGCAAGGTGACCCTAAATTGGGACGGTACCTATACTGCCTATATTAAAAACCTTACTGTATATCAAAGTTGAAGTAATGCATATAAAAGGGTAGACAAATAGGACCGGGTCCCAACTCCAGACCACCTAGGCCCGTGGTAAGCTACATATATACCAATCAGCTCAACAAAGGGCATGCCACACCCTTAAATTGCACAGAATGCAAACAAGTCAAAAAAACAGACAATGTGAACTGAGGTCTAAAATGGCAGACATACAAGAAACAGAGGCATGTTCACACTAGCAAAAAAGAAGCAAGACAAAAATATATCTCATACCCTACCATAATTATATATAAATGTAAAGCAAAATTGCATAATAAATATAGGGTACTTAGTGAACTATTTTTGATCAAAAAAAGTATACAAGCCGTCCCACCAGCGGCAAGGTGACCCTAAATTGGGACGGTACCTATACTGCCTATATTAAAAACCTTACTGTATATCAAAGTTGAAGTAATGCATATAAAAGGGTAGACAAATAGGACCGGGTCCCAACTCCAGACCACCTAGGCCCGTGGTAAGCTACATATATACCAATCAGCTCAACAAAGGGAATGCCACACCCTTAAATTGCACAGAATGCAAACAAGTCAAAAAACCAGACAATGTGTACTGAGGTCTAAGATGGCAGACATACAAGAAACAGAGGCATGTTCACACTAGCAAAAAAGAAGCAAGACAAAAATATATCTCATACCCTACCATAATTATATATAAATGTAAAGCAAAATTGCATAATAAATATAGGGTACTTAGTGAACTATTTTTGATCAAAAAAAGTATACAAGCCGTCCCACCAGCGGCAAGGTGACCCTAAATTGGGACGGTACCTATACTGCCTATATTAAAAACCTTACTGTATATCAAAGTTGAAGTAATGCATATAAAAGGGTAGTCAAATAAGACCGGGTCCCAACTCCAGACCACCTAGGCCCGTGGTAAGCTACATATATACCAACCAGCTCAACAAAGGGCATGCCACACCCTTAAATTGCACAGAATGCAAACAAGTCAAAAAACCAGACAATGTGAACTGAGGTCTAAGATGGCAGACATACAAGAAACAGAGGCATGTTCACACTAGCAAAAAAGAAGCAAGACAAAAATATATCTCATACCCTACCATAATTATATATAAATGTAAAGCAAAATTGCATAATAAATATAGGGTACTTAGTGAACTATTTTTGATCAAAAAAAGTATACAAGCCGTCCCACCAGCGGCAAGGTGACCCTAAATTGGGACGGTACCTATACTGCCTATATTAAAAACCTTACTGTATATCAAAGTTGAAGTAATGCATATAAAAGGGTAGACAAATAGGACCGGGTCCCAACTCCAGACCACCTAGGCCCGTGGTAAGCTACATATATACCAATCAGCTCAACAAAGGGCATGCCACACCCTTAAATTGCACAGAATGCAAACAAGTCAAAAAAACAGACAATGTGAACTGAGGTCTAAGATGGCAGACATACAAGAAACAGAGGCATGTTCACACTAGCAAAAAAGAAGCAAGACAAAAATATATCTCATACCCTACCATAATTATATATAAATGTAAAGCAAAATTGCATAATAAATATAGGGTACTTAGTGAACTATTTTTGATCAAAAAAAGTATACAAGCCGTCCCACCAGCGGCAAGGTGACCCTAAATTGGGACGGTACCTATACTGCCTATATTAAAAACCTTACTGTATATCAAAGTTGAAGTAATGCATATAAAAGGGTAGACAAATAGGACCGGGTCCCAACTCCAGACCACCTAGGCCCGTGGTAAGCTACATATATACCAATCAGCTCAACAAAGGGCATACCACACCCTTAAATTGCACAGAATGCAAACAAGTCAAAAAACCAGACAATGTGAACTGAGGTCTAAGATGGCAGACATACAAGAAACAGAGGCATGTTCACACTAGCAAAAAAGAAGCAAGACAAAAATATATCTCATACCCTACCATAATTATATATAAATGTAAAGCAAAATTGCATAATAAATATAGGGTACTTAGTGAACTATTTTTGATCAAAAAAAGTGTACAAGCCGTCCCACCAGCGGCAAGGTGACCCTAAATTGGGACGGTACCTATACTGCCTATATTAAAAACCTTACTGTATATCAAAGTTGAAGTAATGCATATAAAAGGGTAGACAAATAGGACCGGGTCCCAACTCCAGACCACCTAGGCCCGTGGTAAGCTACATATATACCAATCAGCTCAACAAAGGGCATGCCACACCCTTAAATTGCACAGAATGCAAACAAGTCAAAAAAACAGACAATGTGAACTGAGGTCTAAGATGGCAGACATACAAGAAACAGAGGCATGTTCACACTAGCAAAAAAGAAGCAAGACAAAAATATATCTCATACCCTACCATAATTATATATAAATGTAAAGCAAAATTGCATAATAAATATAGGGTACTTAGTGAACTATTTTTGATCAAAAAAAGTATACAAGCCGTCCCACCAGCGGCAAGGTGACCCTAAATTGGGACGGTACCTATACTGCCTATATTAAAAACCTTACTGTATATCAAAGTTGAAGTAATGCATATAAAAGGGTAGACAAATAGGACCGGGTCCCAACTCCAGACCACCTAGACCCGTGGTAAGCTACATATATACCAATCAGCTCAACAAAGGGCATGCCACACCCTTAAATTGCACAGAATGCAAACAAGTCAAAAAACCAGACAATGTGAACTGAGGTCTAAGATGGCAGACATACAAGAAACAGAGGCATGTTCACACTAGCAAAAAAGAAGCAAGACAAAAATATATCTCATACCCTACCATAATTATATATAAATGTAAAGCAAAATTGCATAATAAATATAGGGTACTTAGTGAACTATTTTTGATCAAAAAAAGTATACAAGCCGTCCCACCAGCGGCAAGGTGACCCTAAATTGGGACGGTACCTATACTGCCTATATTAAAAACCTTACTGTATATCAAAGTTGAAGTAATGCATATAAAAGGGTAGACAAATAGGACCGGGTCCCAACTCCAGACCACCTAGGCCCGTGGTAAGCTACATATATACCAATCAGCTCAACAAAGGGCATGCCACACCCTTAAATTGCACAGAATGCAAACAAGTCAAAAAAACAGACAATGTGAACTGAGGTCTAAGATGGCAGACATACAAGAAACAGAGGCATGTTCACACTAGCAAAAAAGAAGCAAGACAAAAATATATCTCATAACCTACCATAATTATATATAAATGTAAAGCAAAATTGCATAATAAATATAGGGTACTTAGTGAACTATTTTTGATCAAAAAAAGTATACAAGCCGTCCCACCAGCGGCAAGGTGACCCTAAATTGGGACGGTACCTATACTGCCTATATTAAAAACCTTACTGTATATCAAAGTTGAAGTAATGCATATAAAAGGGTAGACAAATAGGACCGGGTCCCAACTCCAGACCACCTAGGCCCGTGGTAAGCTACATATATACCAATCAGCTCAACAAAGGGCATGCCACACCCTTAAATTGCACAGAATGCAAACAAGTCAAAAAACCAGACAATGTGAACTGAGGTCTAAGATGGCAGACATACAAGAAACAGAGGCATGTTCACACTAGCAAAAAAGAAGCAAGACAAAAATATATCTCATACCCTACCATAATTATATATAAATGTAAAGCAAAATTGCATAATAAATATAGGGTACTTAGTGAACTATTTTTGATCAAAAAAAGTATACAAGCCGTCCCACCAGCGGCAAGGTGACCCTAAATTGGGACGGTACCTATACTGCCTATATTAAAAACCTTACTGTATATCAAAGTTGAAGTAATGCATATAAAAGGGTAGACAAATAGGACCGGGTCCCAACTCCAGACCACCTAGGCCCGTGGTAAGCTACATATATACCAATCAGCTCAACAAAGGGCATGCCACACCCTTAAATTGCACAGAATGCAAACAAGTCAAAAAACCAGACAATGTGAACTGAGGTCTAAGATGGCAGACATACAAGAAACAGAGGCATGTTCACACTAGCAAAAAAGAAGCAAGACAAAAATATATCTCATACCCTACCATAATTATATATAAATGTAAAGCAAAATTGCATAATAAATATAGGGTACTTAGTGAACTATTTTTGATCAAAAAAAGTATACAAGCCGTCCCACCAGCGGCAAGGTGACCCTAAATTGGGACGGTACCTATACTGCCTATATTAAAAACCTTACTGTATATCAAAGTTGAAGTAATGCATATAAAAGGGTAGACAAATAGGACCGGGTCCCAACTCCAGACCACCTAGGCCCGTGGTAAGCTACATATATACCAATCAGCTCAACAAAGGGCATGCCACACCCTTAAATTGCACAGAATGCAAACAAGTCAAAAAACCAGACAATGTGAACTGAGGTCTAAGATGGCAGACATACAAGAAACAGAGGCATGTTCACACTAGCAAAAAAGAAGCAAGACAAAAATATATCTCATACCCTACCATAATTATATATAAATGTAAAGCAAAATTGCATAATAAATATAGGGTACTTAGTGAACTATTTTTGATCAAAAAAAGTATACAAGCCGTCCCACCAGCGGCAAGGTGACCCTAAATTGGGACGGTACCTATACTGCCTATATTAAAAACCTTACTGTATATCAAAGTTGAAGTAATGCATATAAAAGGGTAGACAAATAGGACCGGGTCCCAACTCCAGACCACCTAGGCCCGTGGTAAGCTACATATATACCAATCAGCTCAACAAAGGGCATGCCACACCCTTAAATATGCATTACTTCAACTTTGATATACAGTAAGGTTTTTAATATAGGCAGTATAGGTACCGTCCCAATGTAGGGTCACCTTGCCGCTGGTGGGACGGCTTGTATACTTTTTTTGATCAAAAATAGTTCACTAAGTACCCTATATTTATTATGCAATTTTGCTTTACATTTATATATAATTATGGTAGGGTATGAGATATATTTTTGTCTTGCTTCTTTTTTACAAAGTATTTCCTTGGCTAGATGCAGTTAAAAATTTGTAATTAGATACTCTCGTTGGATGCTGAGAAAGCATTCCATAGAGTCTCCTGGCACGCCATATATGATTCTCTTAAAAAGCTTGGGGTAGGGGTCTAGGGGACCCTTTTATAGCCAAAATCACGGCCCTGTATCGCAATACGTCACCTAGGCTGAAGATAAATGGAACTGTAGCACCCTGAGGGCTCGGTTGCTACAGACGTATTGCACCTCACCCAGAGGTGTGATATCTCACTCTCAGGTAAGGATGGAGTGTGGATCAGGACCCGACACCTGCATGCATTACACCACATTGCCGTGGGGCAGGGCGACCAATATGCCCCTGAGATGGGCACGACAGTCCCTGTCCCTGGCTGGAGTGGGGGGAGGGAACACTGAGGAAGGGGAACCCTGTAGTGCAGGAGCAGGGAGGAAGCAGTTCCTGGGTGCATTGAGAAGGGAGTATAAAAGGTGGGCACCATCTTAGTTCAGTGCAGAGAAGTCTGAGCAGAAGTGGCAGGGAGCAGGGGCTCTGCATGAGCTCTGCTCCGGAGGCGGGCCTAGTAACAGAGGCCCAGGCCTGGAAGAGGGAGAAGGAAGGAAGAGGAGCGGAGAAGGCTCCAGGAACGAGGAATGAAGGGATCCCAGGGGTGCGGACGGGCGAGTCGCCACCGCACGCCCGAATCCACCTGCGTGGAGGGGTCAGGCCAAAGGGGGAGACCGGTCCCCGAACTAGTGGAGGCAGGAAACGACCCTCAGCTAGAAACCGGAGGCTCTGACATTTTATGTGGCGCATCCCCTCGCTACACCCGCTAGGAAGGCACCACATAGGGTCAGGGAAACTGGCGCCAAGTTTACCAAGAGGAGGCCCGAGGCAGCCGGACAGAAGTGTTGGTAAGAAAGGCCAGACAAAGGACACACAAAGGGGGTCCTGTGAAGTGCTCCAAAGTTATCTGGGAGTTGTCTGAGCCCCTCACCTGGTGAGCACAGTACGACGTGGGCAGCCGTTACCTGCAGACGTGGTCTGGATAATAAGAACTGTGAGTAAAGGCCCTGGACTGCATCACTGACTCCGTGTCGTTACTGCTGCTGCCCTGCACCATCACCCCCATCCTCCGCATACACTGCCCTGAGGCTATACTCCTCCCGTGGGGAGTTATGCTACGCTCTGCTGCACCCACAACACCAGCCTCAGCGGTCTGCCCTGTAGCGGCGGTTCACTCTGACCGCAATCCACGGGTGGCGTAGTCGGACATTTAAACATCAAAACCACATAAATAGTTCCGCCACTGGTTTGACCGCCCTGAGCCACGGAACCGGGTCGCCGCCACGAAGACTACAACCACCAGCATCCACCAAAAAGGGTCCGGCTCCGGGTGTCCCAAGGCCCAGGGGGTGCGTCAGAACATTTTCATCACCTTTCACAATCACCAATGGGACAAGGCAGGGATGTCCTCTGTCCCCTCTCTTATACATCCTAGTGACGGAGCACCTGCTCTCATCAATTCGCCATAACCCCAATATTAGGTGGATTGAGGTGGGAGGCACCGAGTACAAGTGCTCTCTATTTGCTGATGATGTCCTAGTATATATCACTCAATCACATATATCCATCCCTGCTGTTATGGCTGAAATAGATCACTTTGTTACATGGTAAAATTTTAAAATCAATGCAGCGAAGTCTGAGGCTCTCGATGTCTCCCTCCCCAAATCCATATAGGATTCCATCCAGTCCAACTTTCCCTTTGCCTGGCCCTCACAGGGTATCAAATACTTAGGAATTCCTATTCATAGAGACCTCTCCCATCTATGTTATCTTAATTTTGGGCCCTTTATTGAACAATTCCATACAGACCACGGTTGGCAAGTTAGAACTGTAAGATTCACTACGTGAACCACTGGTGTTTTGTGGAAAAGCACATGTACACTGCGTTCCAAATTATTATGCAAAAAGTGTTTAGGAGTGATAAGGGAAGAATTTGTTTGTTTGTCAGTTAAACTCATTGATGGTGATGTGTGTCAGGGCTCTTTATATCACTGTAAGCAATTGCAGACACCTGTGCTAATTAGTTTGGCAGGTGTGTCCAATGAAAGGCAAGACTACTTAAGAAGGCTCTCTCACATTATGAAGCAGCCTACATTTTCTGCCAAAATGGGAAAGAAAAAGGATGTGTCGGCTGCTGAGAAGCAACAAATTGTGGAGTGTTTAGGTCAAGGCATGACTACAATCAACATTGTGCGATGATCAGGATGAAGTGTCTTGGCAATCAAGAAGTATGTAGCTGATTCACAGTACACATGTGTGCGTGCTGATAAGGGCAAATTGAGGACTCTTTCCTACAGGCAATTACGTCAGGTTAAAAGAGCAGCGGCAAGAAAGCCTTGTCATAGCAGCAGACAAGTTTTTGAAGCTGCTGGTGCCTCCAACGTCCCCCGAACAACAAGATGCAGGGTCCTTCAGAGGTTTGCAGCTGTGCATACGCCATCCTGTTGACCTCCTCTATCCACTTCACACAAGCAGAAACGGCTCCAGTGGGCTAAACATTACATGAAGACTGATTTCAAAACTGTTTTGTTCACGGATGAGTGCCGTGCAGCGCTCGATGGTCCAGATGGATGGACTGGAGGATGGCTGGTTGATGGACACCCCACGCAAACACGGCTACAGCGCCAACAAGGAGGAGGTGGAGTAATGTTTTGGGCTGGAATCATGGGGAGAGAGATTGTCGGCCCCTTTAGGATCCCTGAAGGCGCTAAAGATGAACTCCATAATGTATGTGGATTTTCTCAAACAGCACTTCCTGCCATGGTTCAAGAAGAAGAACCGTGTATTTCACAGCAAGATCATTTTTCTGCATGATAATGCACCATCTCATGCTGCACATAAAACATCTGCATCTCTGGCTGATATGGGCATAAAAGGGGACAAACTTATGGTGTGACCCCCATGCTCCCCTGACCTCTACCCCATTCAGAACCTTTGGAGCATCATTAAAAGGAGTGTCTATGATGGCGGGAGGCAGTTCACATCTAAGCAACAGCTCTGGGAGGGTATTCTGTCCTCATGCAAAACAATTGAAGCAGAAACCATCCAAAACCTGACAAATTCAATGGACGAGAGAGTTCAGAAGCTCCTTTCGAACAAGGGGTCCTATGTGAAAATGTAACATCACCTAGAATAAAGTTTTGAGTTGAAAACTGTTTGATTTCAGTTTCTAACAACCTGCTAATGCTTATAATTTCAAAAATGACCATTTTTTTGGTCTTTATTAAAATGAAAAGGTTGATCGAAAAGTTTGGGGGATCTAAGAGTGTGGCAACCCAGTAGTCATGATTACTTCGAATTCTGACAATATGAGGGTCATGCTGCAGGTAGTGCAGCAAGAAGGCACTTATGTGTCTTGCGCATCTCGGAGCCCCAAAATTATTTTCTGGGCTAGATGCAGCTAAAAATTATTTTTAATATTAAATCTGGTGGAGCTTATTATAGATGGCCTAATAGGATCAGTGCTGCACACTGCTACAAAGCCCAAATTATTTTCCAGTCAAGATACAGATAAACATGATTAGTAATTTGAAAGCTTAAAACGGTTGGTAGGGTGATTTTAACCAATCATCAAGCTTTTACTCTCCCCAGGATGACACAGGGGTAGAAAAGTCGTTTCGGATCCATGATTTGTTCATCTTTATGAACGTGAGTCTGTCTACATTATCAGTGGAGAGCCGCGTGCGCTTATCTGTCAGCACACCACCAGCAGCGCTGAACACACGTTCAGACAGAACGCTGGCTGCGGGGCATGACAAGATCTCCAAGGCGTAAGTGGCTAGCTCCGGCCATTTATCCAGATTGGAAGCCCAAAAAGAGCAAGGGTCCAGTGACACAGTCGTGGCTTCAATGTTTACTTGGAGATACTCCTGTACCATCGTCTCTAGGCGTTGACTATGTGTCAGACTTCTTGTCTCCTGTGGCCTTGCAAAGGATGGGCTAAAAAAGTGGTGAAATGATTCCGCAAAATTGATGTTACCAGCAGATACTGTGGTTCTGTTACGGTTTGAGTGCTGAACACTTGACGGTCCCACGGTTGGCAAGTTGGAACTGTGAGATTCACTACGTGCACCACTGGTATTTTGTGGAAAAGCACATGTAAGATTCTGCAACAGTCTCTGCTGATACTCCTGCATGCGTGCATCCCTTTCTATGGCAGGAATAATTTCTGCAAATTTACTTTTGTACCGGGGATCTAACAGTGTGGCAACCCAGTAGTCAGGATTATTTCTAATTCTCACAATTCGAGGGTCATGTTGCAGGTAGTGCAGCAAGAAGGCACTCATGTGTGTTGCGCATCCAGGAGCACCAAGTCCCTGTTGTGTTGGTGGCGAGGTAACAATCATGCTTCCTTCCTCTGTCCTCTCCCCCCAACCTCGCACAACAGAAATGTGATCAAGGTCTCCCTCATCTGATGAGTCTTCCATCAGTTCGCCCTCCACTTCTTCCTGGGCTCCTGCACCTTCCTCACTAGTTTGGCTGCTACCATGCGCCCTGGTAAAACCATCTCCCCCACCCTCACATGCCTGCCGCCTTGGTGCTGCCGACCGTCTGGACCTTGCAGATGTTAGCCCTTCCGCATACAACTCCTCCTCCTCTACTTCCTCCACCTCCTCTTGTGCCACCACCTGACTCCGAATTCTGTTTAACATGTGCTCCAGCATGTAAATCACCGGAATAGTCATGCTGATAATGGCATCGTCAGCACTAAACATCTTCGTCGCCATTTCAAAACTGTGCAGAAGGGTGCATAGGTCCCTGATCTGAGACCACTCCTCCAGCGTGATTTGCCCCACCTCTGAATCTCGTTGGCCCAGGCTATACGTCAGAACGTATTGCACCAGGGCTTGTTGGTGCTGCCACAGTCGCTGCAACATGTGCAGAGTTGAATTCCACCGGGTAGGCACATCGCATTTTAGCCGGTGAAGTGGCAGGCCCAACGACTTCTGTAGAGATGTAAGTCACTGAGCTGCGGGATGCGAACGGCGGAAGTGAGCACACAGCGACCGTGCCCTCTGCAGAAGGCCATCTAGTCTGGGATAGTGGGCTAAAAATTGCTGGACAACCAGGTTCAACACGTGAGCCATACAAGGCACGTGTGTGACATTGCCCCGGCGAAGGGCCGCACCCAGGTTTGCAGCATTGTCGCACACGGCCTTCCCTGGTTTCAGGTCCAGTGGAGACAACCATTCATGAAATTGGTTCTCCAGAGCTGACCACAACTCCTCAGCTGTGTGACTCACATTTCCCAGACATTTCAAAGTAAAAACCGCCTGATGACGTTGAGCCCTACTGCCAGCATAGTAAGGAGGTGTGCAGGATCCCTTCTGCGCAGTTAGAAAGCTTGTGGCATGACCAGACAGGCTTTGGGTGCAGGTGGAAGACCGAGAGGAGGTTGAGGAGGCAGAAGCAGTGGAGGAACTTTGACATAAAGAGGATTGACGCACAACTCGTGGGGACGGCAAGACTTGGACAGCAGCCCCTTGTCCTGCTGTCACCATAGTTACCCAGTGCCCAGTCAGCGACATGTAACGCCCCTGTCCATGCCTACTCGTCCAAGTGTCTGTGGTGAAATGCACCCTGTCACACACAGAGTTTCTCAAAGAAGCGGTGATGTTGTGTGCGACATGCTGGTGGAGCGCAGACACACCTTTCTTTGAGAAGTAGTGCCGACTGGGCATCTGGTACTGGGGCACTGCGACGGACATAAGGTCTCGAAAATCCTCTGTGTCCACCAGGCGGAAAGGCAGCATTTCTGTAGCCAAGAGCTTGCAGATGGTGAAATTCAACCTCTTAGCTTTCTCATGGCTAGGAGGAAATGGTCTTTTACTTGTCCACATCTGAGGGTTTGATAAGGGTGTCCCCGGCAAACTGCCGGTCTGTGAGGAAGATGCAGGCGGACATGTTAGGTTGCCTTGATCCAAAGGTGGTGCTATCGATGTCGGACAGCGCTCAACACCAGCTGGTGTTACCACCTCCAAAGAAAATGATGACCTGCCAATCACGCTGGCTGTTGCGGGTAAAGAGGTGGCAGGTCTGCGCCCCAAAACAGGTGTGACTGCTGTCCCCCCAGTCACAGAGGATGAAGAGGCCGCGGATGCACAAGATATGGCAGACGGTGGTTGGCCCAGCCGGCTTGGCCGCATTGTAGCACACTGAGCTTCCCACTGCAACTTATGCTTCATGTCCATGTGCCGGTTCATGCATGAAGTACTCAAACTATGTATTTTTTGGCCTCTACTTAGCTTTTGCTGACAAATATTACAGATAACACGAGTTGGGTCATCTTTATCGATCTGAAAAAATGCCCAGGCTATGCAAGGCTTAGCACCCATGCGACCTGAAGAGCCACCATGACTTGTGGTGAGAGGCAGAGTTGTGTTTGAGGATGCAGTTGTTGACGTGCTTCCATTACTACGTCTCTGTCCAGGAAGGCGCAACCTGACCTCGTCGTCACTAGCATCTTCCTCCACCTCCTCTGCTGACCTCATCTCTTGGCTGACTGTGGGTTGACAGTAAGTGGGATCTCCAACATCATCATCATCACCCTGTGTGTTATCACACCCGTCGTCCTCAGAGCCAACCTGTTCCTGCCCTGACAAAAAACTAAAGTTGTCGCTCCAATCAGGTATTTGAGTTTTATCATCGTCTTCCTCATTGTCTCCACCAACAGGAGTTACAGTTTGGGAATGAGGGTCTACATTATGGTCAGAACCTTCTGCGTCTGGTCCTGGATCCGACTCATAAAGATTCTGGGCATCAGTGCAGATCATTTCCTCGTCTGGATTCACAGAAGCGCTGGAGTCGACCTCTGATTCCCAGGCTATAGTATGAGTAAACAGCTCTGCAGACTCAACCATCTGTTCTACCTCATACTCAGACAGGCAGCTGGAGATTTGGGAGCTGTGAGGAAGCAAGTGCGATTTGGGTGACACCTTTGAGGATTGGAGTATTTGTGATGTTGAAGTTGATGTGGAGGAGAGCCCACTTAAAGGAGCACTTGATATCCGTTGAAGCACCTGCTGTTTTTGTGCCTCATCTGGAATTTGTAGCGATTGGCATGGCCGTAAGAAAGGGATCTTATCACATTGTCCGCTAAAAGAAGTAGACATTTTAGTTTGGCTGGAAGATGGTCTTTCTTCTGCAGATGTTACTGTTGCTTTAACACCTACCCCACGGACACAACCTTTTTTCCCCTTCCCAACACGCCTATTCCCCTTTCCACCAGCAGCAGGCCTTTTTCCACTCATTTTGGTGGTTAACTAATTCACAACTCTGGAGTTGTTTGCACAAAAAAACAATGGATGGTAACCGAGCAGAGCTGAGTGGCCAAACTGTGGTATTAGGCCAAAACTATTGGCTGGGTTAGATGCAGAAAAAAATTATATTCAATTTGCAACCTGATGGAGGTCAGTATAGATGGACTAATACAACAAGTCCCACACACAGCTAGAAGCCCAATATTTTTTCAGAGGTAGATGCAGAAAAAAATATATTCAGTTTGCAACCTGATGGAGGTCAGTATAGATGGACTAATACAACAAGTCCCACACACAGCTAGAAGCCCAATATTTTTTCAGAGGTAGATGCAGAAAAAAATATATTCAGTTTGCAACCTGATGGAGGTCAGTATAGATGGACTAATACAACAAGTCCCACACACAGCTAGAAGCCCAATATTTTTTCAGAGGTAGATGCAGAAAAAAATATATTCAGTTTGCAACCTGATGGAGGTCAGTATAGATGGACTAATACAACAAGTCCCACACACAGCTAGAAGCCCAAATATTTTTTCAGAGGTACTGTAGATGCAGATAAAAATTATTTTGAATTTGCAACCTGATGGAGGTCAGTATAGATGGACTAATAGAGAAAGTCCGACACACTGCTAGAAGGCCAAATATTTTTTCAGATCTAGATGCAGAAAAAAATTATATTCAGTTTGCAACCTGATGGAGGTCTGTATAGATGGATTAATAGAACAAGACCCACACACAGCTAGAAGCCCAATATTTTTTCAGAGGTAGATGCAGAAAAAAATATATTCAGTTTGCAACCTGATGGAGGTCAGTATAGATGGACTAATACAACAAGTCCCACACACAGCTAGAAGCCCAAATATTTTTTCAGAGGTACTGTAGATGCAGATAAAAATTATTTTGAATTTGCAACCTGATGGAGGTCAGTATAGATGGACTAATAGAGAAAGTCCGACACACTGCTAGAAGGCCAAATATTTTTTCAGAGGTACTGTAGATGCAGATAAAAATTATTTTTAATTTGCAACCTGATGGAGGTCAGTATAGATGGACTAATAGAGAAAGTCCGACACACTACTAGAAGGCCAAATATTTTTTCAGAGCTAGATGCAGAAAAAAATTATATTCAGTTTGCAACCTGATGGAGGTCAGTATAGATGGACTAATACAACAAGTCCCACACACAGCTAGAAGCCCAATATTTTTTCAGAGGTAGATGCAGAAAAAAATATATTCAGTTTGCAACCTGATGGAGGTCAGTATAGATGGACTAATACAACAAGTCCCACACACAGCTAGAAGCCCAATATTTTTTCAGAGGCAGATGCAGAAAAAAATATATTCAGTTTGCAACCTGATGGAGGTCAGTATAGATGGACTAATACAACAAGTCCCACACACAGCTAGAAGCCCAAATATTTTTTCAGAGGTACTGTAGATGCAGATAAAAATTATTTTGAATTTGCAACCTGATGGAGGTCAGTATAGATGGACTAATAGAGAAAGTCCGACACAATGCTAGAAGGCCAAATATTTTTTCAGAGCTAGATGCAGAAAAAAATTAGATTCAGTTTGCAACCTGATGGAGGTCAGTATAGATGGACTAATAGAATGATGCTATGCCCAAAAGATTTTACTTCACTAGGTGCAGTAAAAAAATTGGTATTCTATACACAGGTGGTATATCTTGCAACACAGATAGGCTACTCCACTGACTAACACACTCTGCAATAGGCCAAAAAGGATTAGCTTTGCTAGATTCAGCCAAATGCTGTGAAAAAAACTTGCACAGCACTGGCACAGACCTGCCTGGCAAAAACTGATAGGAACTGATGTAACCTAGTCCTGAAAAGGACTCCAATTACAATTAGTCTTTACTCCCACAACCTATCTATTTAAGAGCACAGACCTGCCTGATAAAAGTCGTAGGAAATGCTGTAACCTAGTCCTTAAAAGGACTGCAATCACAACTATTCCCTACTCCCAAGCTATCTGTATATTTGTACGAAAATTGGCTTGAAATTAACAAGGTATAGCGCACACAGCAACAGCGGTGCCGTCTAACACGCAGCTGCAGCAGTGAGAAAATGGTGGCGACGGGGAAAATGGCTTGGTCTTATAGGGCAAGGACATGTGACATACACTGCCAATGACACATGCCCTTGCTTGTGTGAAAAAAAGCACTTCGCTCCGTGTGTGCGCTGCTGATAGGCTGACAGATTGCACCTCCCCACTGTAAATGCGGGAAAGAGAAAAAAAAATGGAGATCTTCATTGTTCCTGCAGAGATCCATCCCCTGCCCCTCCCCCCACCCCGCTGTACACTCAAACTGCGTATTAACATTAATTTTCATCATTACTGAGAAAAAATCCAGTTATGATTTTGGTGCACGAACAGTTATCGAACATAACCTCGAACAGCCGAATTTTTCTCAAATTGTTCGTGTTCGCCGAACGGCTCGAATACCGCCCAAAACAGCTCGAATTTGAGATTGGCGAACAGTTCGAGTAGAACAACGCTCATCTCTATTAGAGAAGTGTGAAACAAGACTCTAACTGTGAAACAAGAAGTCTTCAGGGGGCAATGATAGAAAAAGGGTGACAACAGTATTGCCCCATTACTTCTATTGTAATGCCCCAAAGTTGTATGTGTATGTTCCTTTAACATGTAGTAGAGTCAACAGCTACCTCATTATGTTTGCACAATGTTCATATTCCCTTTGCAGATAATGTACAGAATGGTTTAAACATGCATAGATTGCTCAGGGAGAAGGAGAGAGAAGGAGACATTGTGTGTGGTGTCTGGTCTTGCCTGTGATAAGCAGAAAGAGCTGGCATGGAAACTCAGATCTCTGGTGTATGAGAGACCACAGTCTCAGGTGCAATCAGCTGTGTGATAAGGACTGTACTGATAAGCAGAAACTAGGACTCAGGAGTCACTGCACTGTTTATGTATCTGCATTATCATACTGGAAAGTAACTGTGCTTGCTGCATTGAAATTGAAACTCTGCTGAATCATCTGTCTGGATTTATCTGTATTTGTTTGCAAGAAGTTTATCAATAGCCTATTGGCTGCTCTGTTTTTCTGGACTATCGGGTTCACAACATAACATCACACCAGGAAACAGAAGATAATACAGTGCACCCTTCACAAACTTTATTTTCTTTTACTTTTATTCCTGCCTTGGTGAAGTGGTAATACCCGCACACCACATGGCGTGTGACCTATAGCAGAGTAGTGCATCACTGGCATAAACTATCCTTGCCCTCTAGCGAATTGTAATCATGGGGCGACATTGGTGTCAATCACCCTCATTCTATCATTGATAGAAAGCAGTGATAGAAACTGTGAGGCATAGTTGCTGTCACTAGCCATGCTTCTATCACCTCTCCCTGATGACAATTCATTTGAGGGCGGTGATAGAAACTGTTGGGTGATGCTGGTGTCACTCACTCTGTTTCTATCATTGCTTCCTGATGATGATTAATTTGAGAGCCATGGTAGAAGCTGTGAGGTGGCACTACTTTTACTCACCCTGCTTCTATTACCGCTCCATGGTGACGATCCATTTGTAGGCTGTGATAGAAGCTGTGGGGTGGAGCTGCTGTCACTTACCCTGCTTCTATCACCACTCCCTGATGATGATTCATTTTAAGCGGTGATAGAAGCTGTTGGGTGATGCTGGTGTTACTCACCCTGCTTCTATCACTGCTCCCTGATTATTAATTTTAGGGTAGTGATAGAAGCTGTGGGATGGCGCTGCTGTCACTCATCCTACTTGTATCACCCGCTCCTTGATGCTGATTAATTTTACGCAGTGATAGAAGCTGTTGGGTGAAGCTGATGTCACTTACCCCTTCTTCTATCACTGCTCCCTGATGACTATTAATTTGAAAGCGGTGATAGAAGCTGTGGGGTGGCTCTGCTGTCACTCAATTTACTTCTATCACCACTGCATGATGACGATTCATTTAAAGGCAGTGATTGAAGCTGTGGGATGACACTGGTTTCACTCACTCTGCTTCTATCACCGCTTCCTGATGATGATAAATTTGAGGTCGGTGATAAAATCTCCTTTCTTGCTTTCTCCTTTCTTGCTTCTAGCACCATTCCCTGATGACTATTTATTTAACAGCGGTAGTAGAAGCTGTGGGGCCATGCTGGTGTCACTCACCCTGCTTCTATCACCTTTCAGGTTTTTTTCTTTTTTCTACATTTATCTATTTGTGTTCATATTTTTTCCCCCAAAATGCTAAAAACTAAAATGCAAACCCTTCATTTTTATTTTCCCTTTCAATAGTTTTGCCCTTGATAAAGGACAGTCAGCAGACACAAAAGGCGTTGCAATTTTTTTCTATCAATTATACATTCTCAGAAGTGCAAGTTTGCCATAAAAGTAATAGTGTGCTTGTTTATTTAACTTAAGTCTGTCTGGGCTTTTATCCAACTGGATTCATATGCATCGGGATAATATCCATTTTCTCACATTGACTTTTTAGGCATCAAGCACGTAAGCCATTTTCAATCTCTGTCACTATTAGTCTCAGGATTATCTTGTCCTGAAAGGACCATCTAGAAACAACAATGGCACCTTAGAACAGTAGCACCATCACCGCCGGCTGCATTCATCCTATTAATATCCAGATGTAACAAAAGAAATGTAAAAAAATAAACCTGAGCCGTCACTGAGTTAATACTAAATTTGCCCTTGGTTATAGAGGACAAATTGACAATTGCTATTCCAAATTGCCTTCCCTGAAGGACTATAGATGTAATTAAACATTGAGGCTTTTTGAAGATTTAATATGTTGATTTTTAATTTTTGGCATATCAGTGGATAGCTGCCCCACTTGCTTCTTGTCCGTGTGCACATGTTTGTTTCATTACTTGTAATACGATCATCATCAATTTCATAACCCAAATTTCAAGCATTAACAAGCTATTTCATGATTTGCAACAGTTTCAGACAGAACCTTGTTGAAATCCTAATTACTGGAAGTCGATGAGAAAATGTAATGTACTATAATATATGTACAATATAAAACCGCTCCATCTTTTACGTTTAAGTAATTCCACAAGAAATCTATGGCGTGGCATGCAAGTGATATTGAAAATTTCTGCTCCTAGCAAAGATACGGTCTTCACAGGTGATTTGAATAAAATGGAAATGTATTTAGAATAAAAGTTACAATTAAAAAGGGATAAAAATAAGAGATAAGGCCTCATTCAGACGTCAGTGTTGCATGTATTATATCCGTTTTCTTCATGGATGCAGCACAAATCCATTATAATCTATGCTGCTGATCACATGGCTATGTTTTTCACGGAATAGAGACATGTCCACTTTTTACCGGCAGCATGGATGAAAAAGGCCAATACAAATTTATGGGTCAGTGAAAAACACGTACAGCACACGGATGGCATCAGTGCACAGTTTGTGTGCGGTCGGTGTTTAACATTGCAAAGTATAGGAGAAGCTTTGTAAGTTATATATTTCTTTATCCATCCTTGAAAAACACAGATGACACACTAGTAGTAAAAATGGACTCATGGATGACACACTGAGGGTAAAAACAGACACATTGATGACACACTGATGGTAAAAACAGACACATTGATGACACGCTGATGGTAAAAACGTACATCCGGATGACACACTGATGGTAAAAACAGACACATTGATGACACACTGATGGTAAAAACGTACATCCGGATGACACACTGATGGTAAAAACGGACACACGGATGACAAACTGATTGTAAAAACTCACACATGGAAAACACACTGATAATAAAATTGGACACACGGATGACACACTAAAAGTAAAAACAGACACACAGATGAAACACCAATAGTAAAAATGGACTCATGGATGACTCACTGATGGTAAAAACGGATACCCAGATGACACACTGATAGTAAAAACGGACACACGGATGACCACTGATGGTATAAACGGACACACAGATGACACACTGATGGTAAAACCTCACACATGGAAAACACACTGATAATAAAAACGGACATACAAATAACACACTGATGGTAAAACCGGACACCAGAGACCAGGAGAACACATTTGAGAATCTAAATTCATTTGTGCTATTGGCGTGATCCAGACACCAAGCCACATTTCAGCATATAAATCTTTTGTGCTAATATTTTTGTCCAGCCTGGAGTCGACATTTCAGAATCTAAATTCTTTGTGCTAATAGCATGGTCCAGACACCAAGCCACATTTCAGCATAAATATCTTTTGTGCTAATAATTTTGTCCAGTCAGGAGTCCACATTTCAGAA
This sequence comes from Phyllobates terribilis, assembly GCF_046119375.1. Taxonomy (NCBI): domain Eukaryota; kingdom Metazoa; phylum Chordata; class Amphibia; order Anura; family Dendrobatidae; genus Phyllobates; species Phyllobates terribilis. The sequence goes on from NW_027362772.1 coordinate 237,911,378, forward strand.
TCTAAATTCTTTGTGCTAATAGCATGGTCCAGACACCAGGCCACAATTCAGCATATAAATCTTTTGTGCTAATATTTTTGTCCAGCTATGAGTACACATTTCTGAATCTAAATTCTTGGTGTTGATAGCATGGTCCAGCCAGGAGTCCACATTTCAGAATCGAAATCCTTTGTGCTAAAAGTGTGGTCCAGCCACACTATCGCAGCAAATAAATATTGATTTTCAATTTAGTGACAGGTGACTGACAGGTCTGGGACTAGAGGTGTGAAACAGCTGGTTAAAAGAGAGGAATGGTACATCCAACATGAGTGGGAAAAAGCAAAGTCATGGTGTAAGGGGGAGTCGGCTTGGTGTTCAAGGTGTAAGTGGGGTAGGTGGTAACATTACTGACAACTCTACTGAACAAACACCGTTTGTCCTATCCAAAGACAACTGACAACTTCTGTTACTGGATGGGATACTCTGCTCCCTCTCTTTGGCAGCCGCACAGCGGTATGCCTTGTGATGAGGGCCAGAAAGCGCATTTGCTCCAATGGATGCGCTGCATCAAGTGGCCTCTCCTTCTCGTCCTCCACCTTAACATCACATTCAGTACAGTCTTCAAAGGTGGCACCCCAATTATCCTTGTTTACCCCTGTGTCACAACTCTCCAACCGCCCGACTGTGAGGAACCACAGATGGGTGAATCTGCAGAGCTGTTCACACATTCTAATCCATGGGCATCAGAGGTTTGCTCCAGAGATTCACAGACTCAATAGGAGGAAAGCATCTGCATCCATGCCCATTTTTTTTAAGTAGGGTACAAGCAGAATATAGATCCTCGTCACCAGACGTTAACCACCGGAGGTGGAGGTGATCCTGATGAGACTCAGATACCTGAGGCGCACACGCGGACTGTACTGTGCTGTCAGGGCAGTAAGAAGAGGAGGGTGACTCTCTGAGTGAAGAGAGGAGAACAGAGAGGATGACAATTAGGTTGTAGATCGCACTTGGTGTGAACCCGGAGGCACGCAGCTAAGTATCTCAGCAGAGGAGGTGGAGGAGGAGGAAGACGAGGAGGTTACATTGCAGCCTCCCACACAGACATGGAGTGATGCAACCACAACAAGCATTGCATCCTCAGCCACAACTCTGACTGTGACCAATAGCGGTTGCTGGTCAGCAGTTCACAGGGGCGGCAAGGGTTGCCTAGCCTGGGCCTCTTTTGAGACTGCAAAGGATGACCCAACTCATGTTATCTGACAACTTTGTAAAAAACAACTCTGAGAATCTCACTGTGCTAAAATGTGGACTAGCGAGCCTCACCAACCACCGGCCGCCCCATCAATCGCATCTGCTGCTTCTTCCTCCTCCTTCACCATGACAAGTGTTCTCACACAGGTCTCCGGCCGTAGGACCTCCACTTATTTACCCGCTACAGTCGGGGTGAGTGAGAGTCCGTCAGCTGTTATGGAAGTGGACATGCCTGCTGTTTTTGTTTCACGAGCACACCACATCTTTCTCAATCCACCATAACATCTCCATCTGCACCTCACTCACAGTCCAGCAGTTTGTCGTGTTCACCCTACTCCACCGTCTCTTAGCACAGCAGCCAGCCCTCAGCCCTGCAGTTGTAGTCACGTAAAAGAGTGTTTCCTCCTACACATGCCAAAGCTAAGAGCTTGAACGTCACAATCTCCAATCCGTTTGCCATGAAAATGCTGCCTTTCTACCCAGTGGATGCAGATGGCTTCCGACAGCTGATGGCTGTCGCAGTCCCCCAGTACCAGTTGCCCAGTCGCCATTACTTCTCTAAGAAATCTGTGCCTGCGCTACACCACCACATTGCAGACAACATCACCCGTCCCTTGAAAAAGTCAATGTCTGCCAGGGTGCATTTCACCATTGATACCTGGATGAGCAAGCATGGCCAGGGGCGTTACATCTCGTTGACTGGGCATTGGGTGACTCTGGTGGCTGTGGGGGCAGGCAAGGAAGGGGCTTCTCCACAAGTCTTGGAATCCCCAAGGCTTGAGGGACAAACCTCTGTATCTAACACTTCATCCACTGATTCTGCTTTCTCCTCTAGGGCCTCTACCTGCGCCCTCAACCTCTGCCTTAACGAGACATGCGTTCCAACAGTACAGAGAGAATCCCCCCCACCTCCGTACTGTGTAGCCAGGGCTCACCGCAATCAGGCCATGTTTAAACTAATATGCCTTGGAGATCGCAGTCTCACAGCTCAAGAGTTTTGGACAGCTATCCATGACGAGTTTGAGCAATGGCTGTCTCCACTGAACCTGGAGCCACGGAAGGCCATGTACGATAATAGTGCAAACCTGGTGGCGGCCCTATGCCAGGGCAACCGCACTCACGTGCCTTGCATGGCTCATGTCCTTAGCCTGGTGGTTCAAAAATTTCTCTGTCACTATCCCGGCCTGGATGCAGTGCTGCAGAAAACACGGTAGCTGTGTTCTCACTCCCACCTTTCGCACCCCATGGGTCATCGACTTGCATCACTACAAAGGCCTACCAATTAACCGGTTGATATGCGATGTGCCAACACAGTGGAATTCCACTCTGCAAATGGTGCAGCTACTGTGGCAGCAGTGATGCGCCCTTTTGCAGTATTTCATTTTGCATAGACTGTGCCAAACCAGTACAGACGTGGTGCAAATAACGAGTTTGTATGTTCTCCCCGTGTTTGTGTGGGTTTTCTCTGGTTCCTTCCCACACTCCAAAGACATACTGATAGGTAATTTACATTGTGAGCCCCAATGGGGACAGCGATGATGATGTCTGTAAACCGCTGAGGAATATGATGCTGCTATATAAGAAATGCTAAATTATATAGTTAGTAAAAAAAAAAGTGCATATTGCAACACAATCATCACTATGGGCAGGCACTTTTGTAAGTTGCGTGCTCAAGTGTGTCCTTCTCAGGGTCCACATATTGATATTTGGCCTGAATGGCATGTTTTTTTTCCAAATTTGGCTTATTTCATGACTCTTCTGAGCTGCACTCCTTTTTTTAAAAAACACTCTTCAAAAATGTTTCTTACAAGGGCGGTATAAAAACTGTAAATTATAATTTATGATAGATTAGTGTGGTTTAGTCAGTCAACTGATGTCCAGTTTTTTTGCTGCATTTTCTCCAAATTCATGTCAGATTGAAAATGTAGCATGTGAATAAGTGCAAAAGTTGACTTTTCACACTTTGGCTGACGCACGGTTCAGTGTCCAATGGGCGCATGACTCTGTGGGTACGTAGGGATCTTGTGTCGGCATGAGTTCAGCTGCATGCCACTGTCGGAGCATGATAACCCGGCTCAATATAAGTTCCAGACAAGAGTTTTACTAGCTCATTTGTGCGCCCTACCGCTGGTTTAAGGACCGGAAGTGACAGGTTCAGACGGATTTGTCATTCGGGATCTTTACATCTGCAACTGGGCACGGACATGAAACTGGTCTAAACAATTGTTCTATTGTTAACCTGCCACTTGATAATCTGAAAATCCTTCTTATCTTGCAAAAATATTTACGAAGTAAAGTGTAATTTGGAATCCAATGAAAATCTTGAATTTTACTAGGTTTGAGAGCAAGAGAAAATGTTGACAGTAAGGCTGGCGGTATAACGACATGTGTCATGCAACAGAAATTCTAAGACAAGGCGCGCCACCAAAACATTTCTGCAACTTGTCTGTGATTTGCTTTTGCGTGACTATTTTAGCGTGACTGCTACAGATCTAGATTAGGAGGGTAAAGTGAAAAAGTAGCCTATCTGAAAGAAGGAAGTGCTGCTTTACCAGTTTTGTCATTTCATGCATGTAGAGCGGGTGAAATAAGTATTGATCACCAATTTTCTAAGTAAATATATTTCTAAAAGTGCTATTGACATGAAATTCTCATCAGATGTCGGTAACAACCCATCCAATACACACAGGCAAAGAAATCAAGCCATAGACTTCCATAAATTGTTATGTATAATAATGAGAAAAAACACAGGGAAAAAGTATTGAACACACTAAAAAAGATAGGTGCAAAAAGCCATGGAATGTAATGACACCAGCTGAAATCTATCAGTAATTGGAAAGCAATCCTGCCACTTAGTGAAATAATATCAGCTGGTTCAACTGATGGCCTATAGAAAGGTGTCTCATTACCAAGGTGCCACACAAGAAGCATCTCATGATGGGTAAAACTGGTGACCTGTCTCAAGGCCTTCTCAATCTTATTGTCGTAAAACTGATGGCACTGGTTACAGAAAAATTTCTACACTACTGAATGCTCTAGTGAGCCCTGTTGGGGCCATAATCTGGAAGTGGAAAGAACATAATTTCACCATAAACCGGCAACGACTAGGTGCTCCCAGCAAGATTTCAAACAGTGGAGTGAAAAGAATTATCAAGAGTTGTCCAAGAGCCAAGGACCACCTGTGGAGAGATACTGAAAAAACTGTAATCAGCAAATAATTGTTTCAAAGAAAACTATAAGTAATGTACTCAACCTCCATGGCCTGTATGCACACTCACCACGCAAGACTCCATTGCTGAACAAAAAGCATGATCAAGCGTGTTTAAAGTTTGCTCAACAACATTTAGACAAGCCTGTGAAATACTGGAAGAATATAGTCTGGTTAGATGAGACCAAAATTGAACTCTTTGAATGCCACAATACACACCATGTTTGGAGGCCAAAAGGCATTGCATATCACCCAAAACCCCATACCTGTAGTTAAGTTTGAAGGTGGGAACATCATGTTATGGGACTGTTTTTCATCATATGCCACTGGCAAACTTCATATAATTGAAGGAAGGATGAATAGGCCAATTTATTCACTAAGTATCTTCGTTTTTTCCTAGAGCAGTAATGCAGTTCCAATTTCATATATTTTATGTTTGCATCCTATAGTGCAACTTTGTTTGTTAGTTATATATGGAGATGGCTACTGTTAGTAAGCACCTGTACACACCTGTTCTCTGTTTGGAAGTGACGGTCAGTCTTTGATATTTGTATACAAAGTCTCTCTGACCGAGCACTCCACCCATCAGCCTATAGAGGCTTTAATCACAGCAGGATTCAGCTATCCATAATTGTAGGCTAGCAGCCCAGAGAGGTACATATTAGGTTAGGTTCCCAGCAAAGAGGGTCACATTTTTGTTGGCTGCTTGGCACAAATGAATTGGCCAACTTATGCGCAAAGTAGCTTCATTTTTTACTGTTTTCTAGAGCAGTAATAATGGTGCAACTTTATTTGTTAGTTATATATGAAGGTGGCTACTCTTAGTATGCACCTGTTCACATCTGTTCTCTGTCTGGAAGTGATGGTTAGCCTTTGATATGCACGTAGGGAGAAATCTGTCACTCAAGTGGAACGAAGTGGGGAAAAAATAACAAGTATCGGCTAAGATCTTGGACTAGTGACCCGAGCAGCCTGATCTCCAGCTGTTTTTTAAATGTATGTTTTCTCTAAAATGCTGCAGCAATTCAGAGTGAGACATTTTGTATATTTTTGACCTACCCGTCATGTGATCAACACAGGAGAGTTGACAAGTTTGTGAATAAATTATATTGTTTTTAGTGTGCAAACCTGATGGGAAGGTGAAGTTATACATTCACAAAATGTTATGGTTATAATTCAAAAAGTGCAATCAATATTTAATAACTAAGTATTTAACCTGAACTGTACCCATTGACCCCTCTTTCCGAAATTCTCATGACCCTGGTATCAGTACAGGTCAGGGGCTACAGTTCTCCCACCTGCTGATCCAGATAATTGCATTCAGTTTGGAGAAAATCATTGTAAGAGGATGCAATATAGTAATAAATAAATGATAAACGGGCAATTTCAATCTCATAGGTCTGTGCCGGCAATAATGCAGTCTAGGATAAATGTAAACAGCGATGATTCAATTATCATCCACATATAGATGGAGCAACTTAACATGACATTTAAAGGGAACCTGTCATGTCCAGAAACGCTGTTTACCGGAAAAAAAAATAGGATTATTCTGCAGGTAAATAACATTTTGATCCTGCCTGACTACTTTACTGGAGCAGCAGCTACAGGGGGAAATAAAGTTATATTCTCCCTGGAGCCGCTCACTTTCAGTCATCGGGGCAATGCAGGGAGCACCTAAATTGATAACTCGCTCTGCAGAGTGTGTACAGAGCTGCCTGTCAATCACAAAGCAGGGGAGAGATCACAGCTGGGCTGACATAATAGTGATCAGTGACTGTAACCGCTCCCTGCACCACCCGATGGCTAGAAGCAATTGGTCCCAGGCAAAATAAAACTCAATTTACACTCTATTTCTGCAGGTAAACAGCAATTCTGAAGGTGACAAGCTCTTTATAAAGGGGATTTCTCAGATTTTTTAGAATTTGTATGGAATGTTTAAAAATATAGAAATAACCATTTGTCATATATTAATTTCACTTATATGGCATACATCTATTTTGGGTCCAGTGGCAGCTGAGATCAACAGTCACATAATGTGTAAAGCCCTAACTAGTGATGAGCGAACGTGCTCGCCCCTGCTCGGTATTTGCCCGAGCATCACGGTGCTCAACAAGCTCGGCGAGTATTTCTGGATTGCTCGGGCGGGAACTCGAGTCCCCTCCCTGCATGTTTGGCGCTCTTTACAGAGCCAGTAAACATGCAGGGGTTGTCTGCCACTCACTGTAATGCCGTAGTCATATTGGTTGTGGCATTACTGTGATTGGCTTGCCGCACAGCATCATCAGGTGTATATAAGACCACAGATATTTGTAGATATAGCCCCAGGTATCAGTGGCCAGGGCAATTTTTTTTTTATCTTAATCCTGGTTATTTGCTGAAAAAGCAATCCAGAGTACACCATTTTCTGCTCCTTTTGCTTGTTAGCACTGCAGAATACAGCCAGATCTGTTCCATATTTCAGTGATAAAAATCCAGAAATTTGAACTGAACGTGGAAAATATTGGCCTCCTTTTCCATTCTGTTGCAGTGTGTCGGTCAAGCTATTCACACTAGGTCTCTGTGTAGAATAATATTAGTAAATTACAGGCCTGCTATTTAAAACCGTGGTTCTCTGTCAGACATATTTATAATATAATCCTAGAAGCGTATCTCTGTTCGAAGCCTTTACAGACTGAGCAAGCGCGACGCTCCTGCGCAGTCTGGACCCCACAGAGGAAGGCATCCACATCCTAAAGGAGGATGAGGATTGTGGCCCAGGAGATCGCGGTATGCGTAAGCACTGAACGCATACCGCGATCTCCGCCACAACAACGTACCTATCCTGGATTGCCGTGGGGTCTCTTCAGGCCGGGAGATGAATCCGCCTTCGGAAATGGTGCATGCGCATAGCGCAATTCCGGCGCCGGTTCATTGAAGAGACACTTGCAGTGTGTCTTCAACCAAATGGCGCCAGAAAGCATGGACTGCGCAGGCGCTGATTCAGGCGCCACAATCCCGCAGCAGCACATAACAAAATGGAGGCGCAGAATGGCAGCAGCACATGACAGAATGGGGGTGCAGGATGGCAGCAGCACATGACAGAATGGGGGCACAGGATGGGAGCAGCACTTGACAGGATGGGGGCACAGAATCAAAGCAGCACATACCAGGATGGGGTCAGCACATACCAGAATGGGGGCACAGGATGGGAGCAGCACATGACAGGATGGGCGCGCAGGATGGGAGCAGCACATGACAGGATGGGGTCAGCACATACTAGAATGGGGGCGCAGGATGGGAGCACCACTTACCAGGATGGGGGCGCAGGATGGGAGCAGCACTTGACAGGATGGGGGCGCAGAATCGAAGCAGCACATACCAGGGTGAGGTCATCACATACCAGAATGGGGGCGCAGGATGGCAGCAGCACAATCCAAGATGGGGGCGCAGGATGGGAACAGCACATGACAGGATGGGGGCGCAGGATGGGAGTAGCACAGCATGGGGGCGCAGGATGGCAGCAGCACGTACCAGGATGGAGACCATATACCAATATAAATTCTCTTCACCGGGGCGTAGAACTGGTTCAATAGCTAGTCACCTATAACAGTGTTTCAAAATCAGCCATTTCTGCCTTCCATTTCGTTGCAGTGTGTTGGTCAAGCTATTCACACTAGGTCTCTGTAGAATAATATTGGTAAATTACAGACCTGTTATTCAAAACCATGGTTCTCTGTCAGACATATCACTTATAACAGTATTCCAAAATCAACCATTTCTGCCTTCCATTTAGTTGCAGTGTGTCGGTCAAACTATTCACACTAGGTCTTTGCAGAATAATATTTGTAAATTACAGGCCTGCTATTTAAAGCCGTGGTTCTCTGTCAGACATATCACCTATAACAGTGTTCCAAAATCAGCCATTTCTTTTATTTTCATTTCGTTGCAGTGTGTTGGTCAAGCTATTCATACTAGGTCTCTGAGTAGAATGATATTAGTAAATTACAGGCCTGTTATTTAAAATCGTGGTTCTCTGGCAGACATATCACCTATAAGACTGTTCCAAAATCAGCCATTTCTTCCATTTTAATTTCGTTGCAGTGTGTCGGTCAAGCTATTCACACTATGTTTCTGTGTAGAATAATGTAAATTACAGGCCTGCTATTTAAAACCGTGGTTCTCTGTTAGACGTATCACATATAACTGCGTTCCAAAATCAGCCATTTCTCGTGAACATGGAAAATATTGTCCTCCATTTAAAATGGGCAAAGTTCGTGGCAAGGGACGGAGAAGTGGACGTGATGGTGATGGTGCATGCAGAGGCCGAGGACGTGGCTGTGGGCAAGCTGAAATTGTGCCACAGCAAACACCCACATCTTGTCGCTCGACCTTCCTGTCCCAATTACTAGATGACCGCAGTACACCACTATTGAACCCAGAGCAATGTCAAAAGGTTGTTAATTGGATAGGAGATAATGCTTCCAGTCACTTTGCCACCATCACCACTCTGTCTTCCACACGGTCAAGTCTCAGTAGCAGTGAGTCTTGACCGCATATTCCTCACCCTGATCCTCCTTCCTCTCACCATGCCAAGTGCCCGAAGACAACTGATCCCACACTTGGACACTAAGAAGAGCTGTTCACTTTTCCATTTGAAGATTCGGGCCTCTTGCCTGGCCAGCTTCAAGCGAGTCAAGAGGAGAAAGCGTGTAGCAATGCCCAAATATTGGAGCAGCCACAGCTACACGAAGGCAACGGTGGGAAAGTGCAATTACTGTTGCAAGAGGTGGATGATAATGATGATGATGAGACACAATTGCCAGAAATACGGAGGAGGACCAGGGTGCAGAAGTGGAAGATGAGGTGGTGGATGATATAGTGACTGACCCAACCTGGCAGGGGGAAATACAGAGCGAGGATAGCAGCACACAGGGGGAAGGATGTGTAGCACCACAACAGGCAGGAAGAAGCAGTGTGGTGGCCACAGACAAAAGGTGGGAAAGCGTTTAACGTAAAGCCAACACGACGGAAGTTGCCAATATAACTGATTGGTCTTCCCTAGTCTGGTTGTTTTTTAAAGATTTAAAGACTCTGCAGATAACCCCAAAAAAGCCATTTAAACCACCTGCCAGGCCAGCATCAGCAGGGCTAGCAAAACTAGCATCCTGACCATCACCAGCATGATCAGGCACCTGGCAGCAAAGCACCCGACTAAGTGGGCCGAACCCCAGGGTCCAGAAACAGTGTCTGCGGCTGACACCACTGCTTCTTCCGCTGTTGTGCGTGCATGCCAGTCCCCTGTCCATGGTGCATGCCAAGATGGCTCCCGCCCTGCACGTGTCGTTGCACACTCTCAACTTCTCAACTAGCACCATCAGCAAGCACGTCCATGTCCTTGTCCCAGTGCAGCGTTCAGTTGTCCTTACTCCAGTCGGTGTAACACACGCGCAAATACGCAGCCAACGCTCCACAGACCACACTACTAAATTCACAAATTTCGCGACTGCTTGCGCTCAAAATGTTGCCTTTTAGGCTCGTGGAGATGGAAGCTTCCTGCAACCTGATGGCGGTGGCTGTCCCTCAGTACTCGGTCCCGAGACGCCACTATTTCTCCCGGTGTGCTGTCCCCGCATTACACGAGCATGTGTCCCACAACATTAGCCAAGCCTTTAACAATGCAGTAACCACATCAGTCGCAAGCTGGAAGCACTGCCTCGGCCAAGCGGCAACAGGCTGTGCTGAAGCTAATATGCTTAGGTGACAAACCACACAATGCTGAAGAGTTGTGGACAGCTCTGAAAGAGCAGACAGATCTGTGGCTGACACCACTGACACTACAGCCAGGCATGGTCGTGTGTGACAATGGCCGGAACCTGGTGGCAGCTCTGAAGCAAGACGAGCTTACCATGCCTGGCCCATATGCTTAACCTTGTGATTCATTGGTTTCTCAAAACCTACCTGGATCTGCCGGATCTGCTTGTCAAAGTACGCTGCCTGTGTGCCCATTTTAGAAAGTCACCTACAGCTTCCGCCACCCTTGCCGTGCTTTAGCAGCGTTTGTAGCTTCCAGTTCACCAACTGATCTGCGATGTCCCCACGCGTTGGAACTAGTGTTGAGCAAGCACTGAAATGCTCGGGTGCTCGAACCTCGGACTGAGCTCACCGTGATACTCGGGTGCTCGACCCGAGCAACGAGCCCAATGTTAGTCTATGGGAGACCTGAGCATTTTTGCGGCGGCACCCCTGGCAGTCTGTAGAAAGCCTAAAAAGTGCCCAAAACGATAGTGACAGTGCTCAAATGACATGGGGACAGCATGGGGATCGCCCCAGGAAGCATTTCTGACCCCCAGGTCACTGCTGTCAACAACGGGGTCAGAGGTATTAAGCCACTTTTACGGGCTCACAATAAAACATTCAAAAACGAAACTGAAACTGCTTTCCTGTGAAATATGTTAAGGAACATCCTTTCCAGGGTAAAGACTTGGGTATAAGGTAAAATAAATAACCAAAAACAAAAATACTCCTCCACACCTTGGACTATGTTCACAAGTAACATTTTTTATGCGTTTTTGCACTTTTGTATTGCTTTCAACCTTGACAAATGCATTTACCGGGAAATGTCATTTTAACATTTTACAACCTTATCTGGCTATGTGCTGTGTGGCCATGTGCTGTGTGACACATGCATACAGTGCTGAAAAGACATGGGAGCAGCATGGGTAAGACCCCTGGAAGCATATCTGACACCCAGGTCACTGCCTAAAAGTGTGCCCATCAGAAGTGATCCTTGCCGCATCAGAAGATGCAGACTTGCAACTATCCCCGTGCAAGTCCTTGTCCCAGGGCAGTGTTCAATTGCACCTCCCCCATTCCTTGCAATGCAAGCGCAAGTATGCAGCCTGACACCCACCCACCCCCAGGCTGCAATACCATACTGCTTGCTTGCTTGCACTTTAAATTGGGCCTTTTAGTCATGTGGAGGCGGAATCTGGCCACCACGTCATGGCTGCGTCGGCGGCCTGGTATCCATACTCAGTCCCCAGCCGCCCGGGGGCCGGGTGTCTACGCTTGGTCCCCAGCCGCCAGGGGGCTGTCGGGTGTCCATACTCGGTCCCCAGCCTCCCCTATTTGTCCCGGTAACCTTCCCCACACTTTTCTTAGCCTGGCCTGCTTTAGGGCAGCATTGGCCGAGCTCACCAGACAACCACCCTCCTCCGGTGGGCCCTGGCTTCTCCATCAGGGGAGTTGAGAGTGCCAAGGTGAGGAGCATGATGATGATGATAGAAGTTAACATCTGCTTTGCTTTCTTGGAATGCAAGCGTAAGTGTGCAGCCAGCCACCCACCCACCCCCAGGCTGCAATACCATACTGCTAGCTTGCTTGCACTTGAAATGAGGCCTTTTAGACTTGTGGAGGCAGACGCCGGCCACCATATCATGGCTGCGTCAGCGGCCTGGTACCTATACTCAGTCCCCAGCCGCCCGGTGGCCAGGTGTCCACACTCGGTCTCCAGCCGCCAGGGGGCGGCCGGGTGTCCATACTCGGTCCCCAGCCGCCCCGCTGCCGGGTGCCCACACACGGTCCCCAGCCGCCTGGGGGCGGCTGGGTGTCCATAAACGGTCCCCAGCCGCCCCTATTTGTCCCGGTAACCTTCCCCACACTTTTCTTAGCCTGGCCTGCTTTAGGGCAGCATTGGCCGAGCTCACCAGACAACCACACTCCTCCGGTGGGCCCTGGCTTCTCCATCAGGGGAGTTGAGAGTGCCAAGGTGAGGAGCATGATGATGATGATAGAAGTTAACATCTGCTTTGCTTTCTTGGAATGCAAGCGTAAGTGTGCAGCCAGCCACCCACCCACCCCCAGGCTACAATACCATACTGCTAGCTTGCTTGCACTTGAAATGAGGCCTTTTAGACTTGTGGAGGCAGACGCCGGCCACCATATCATGGCTGCATCGGCGGCCTGGTACCTATACTCAGTCCCCAGCCGCCCGGTGGCCAGGTGTCCACACTCGGTCTCCAGCCGCCCCGCTGCCGGGTGCCCACACACGGTCCCCAGCCTCCTGGGGGTGGCTGGGTGTCCATAAACGGTCCCCAGCCGCCCCTACTTGTCCCGGTGCGCCTTAAACACAAGCGCGCATCCAAAACATTACCTGTGGCCTCCCCAGTGCATTTAGTGGGAAGGACAGCCTAATCACAAACACGTGGACAAGTGAATGTGGCCAGGGATGGTCCATCTCACTGAAGCCTTCACGCTGGGTTAATATTGTGGAATCCGGGACACAGTTGGACACTGGGATGCAACACGTCCTCCAGACAAAGAGGATGGGTCAATCATGCTTCAACACAAAGTTCAGAAGGTAGACAACAGCAGTGGTCGTCCTCCTACTCAACGAGTAAATTATTCATGATCATGAGGCCATCCATCTCCTTAGCTTTCCGTTCCTTGGAATGCAAGCGCATGTATGTAGTAGCCTGAGGTGGTCAGCGTTTTGGCGCATATCCTACCTCCTCCGAGAATTGCTGGATGTTTTCCTGCTACTATCCCAGTCCTATGACTCCGGTTAAAACAAAGCTTCAGGTGATGAATGATGGATGAGGTGGTGGCAAAGGAGAAAGAGCAGGAGGAACAGGGACCATTCACATCAATATCAGGCCAGTCAATCACACATGTCTTGTAGGATATGTTTCTGTAACAAAAGGAGCGGTTCGGCTACACAGTTATAGGGCATACAGTGAGTACAATGCCTACCAAAAATTTGGAAGCACTCCAATGCCGCTTGGAAGTGACATGGAGGTCAGAGGACCTTAACTAAACCGTTTTTTCCATTTATAGCAGCTGGGTCTCCTGTACACTGTTGGCCTAAGCAGTGAATGGAAAGCTTTCCAAAAATTATCAGGAACTGCAATGCCCCTTGAAACAGACGTGGATTATAGCGTACTAAAAGCCTTCTACCCATTATTGGGGAGTGGGTCTCCCTTAGTGTTCGCTTATGCATTGAAAAGAAAAAGCTAACTAAAATTAGAAGGAAATGCAATGCCCGTTGGAAGAGTCGTGGAGGTTAGAGGTAATTAAAAACAACATTTCAATGCCACTTGGAAGAGCTGTGGAGTTCAGAGTGGTTTAACAAGATGGTTTTAATGCCCCTTGGATGAGACGTGGAGTTCACAGTAGCTTAACAAGATGGTTTTAATGCCCATTGGATGAGACATGGAGTGCACAGTGGTTTAACAAGACGGTTTTAATGCCCCTTGGAAGAGACGTGGAGGTCACAGTAGCTTAACAAGACGGTTTTAATGCCCCTTGGAAGAGACTTGGAGGTCAGAGTGGTTTAACAAGATCGTTTTAATGCCCCTTGGAAGAGACGTGGAGTTCAGAGTGGTTTAACAAGACGGTTTTAACGCCCCTTGGAAGAGACGTGGAGGTCATAGTAGCTTAACAAGATGGTTTTAATGCCCCTTACAAGAGCCATGCAGTACAGCATATTAAAAACATTATTTCCATTATTGTGGAGTGGGTCTTCCATAGTCTTTGCCTATGCCTTCCAAGCAAAAGCTGCCAAAAATTAGGACTGAGGAACTTGCAATGTCCCGTACAAGAGCCATGCAGTACAGCATATTAAAACATTATTCCCATTATGGGGGAGTGAGTCTCCCATAGTCTTTGCCTATACCTTCCAAACAAAAGCTGCCAAAAATTAGTACGGAGGAACTTGCAATGCTGGCAACACGGACCACGGTCACCCTGGTGGTATAGTGGTGGTGGAGGCTGAGGATTAGTGTTGAGCCACCCCCGTAGTGTTCGAGTTCGGTTCGGTTCGTCGAACACCCGTGTGTTCGCCGAACTGTTCGTCGAACTATTCGTCGAACACCTTCGAACACCGTTAAAACCAATGGCAGGCAAACAAAAACACATAGAAACACATAGAAAACACCTTCAAAGGTGTCCAAAAGCTGACAAACTGTTCAGAAGACATAACTAACACATGGAAAAGTGACAAGTACATATAGTCATGCGAAAAGAAAAGAGGTGGAGGAGTAAAAGGAGGGGGAGACACAGATATAGGCATGTCATGCCCTTCTAAAATCCAAAAAGTGAGAAGCCGACACGGCCAGTCCGTTCCTGCCCGTGCCACCTCTGTGTCGCCGGGTTTGTGCCAGAGCCGCGGTGGACCCTGACGGCCAGCCCCCCTATCCCAATACTGGTGCCTGTCCGCCGGTGGGTCGAGGCCCCCCACGGTGGGGGGGAGTAACATCTGCAGAAGAAAGACCATCTTCCAGCCAAACTAAGATGTCGACTTCTTTTCGTGGACAATGTGATACGATCCCATTCTTACGGACACGCCCATCGCTACAAATTCTAAATGAGGCACAAAAACAGCAGGTGCTTCAACGGATATCAAGTGCTCCTTCAAGTGGGCTCTCCATCACCTCAATTTCAACATCACAAATACTCCAGTCCTCAGAGGTGTCACCCCAATCGCACTTGCTTCCTCACAGCTCCCAAGTCTCCAGCTGCCCGTCTGAGTATGGGGTAGCACAGATGGTTGAGTCTGCACAGCTGTTTACTCATACTATAGCCTGGGAAACGGAGGTCTGCTCCAGAGCTTCTGTTAATCCAGTTGAGGAAATGATCTGATCTGATGCCCAGAATCTTTATAAGTTGGATCCAGGACCAGATGAAGAAGGTTCTGAGCATAATGTAGACCCTTGTTCCCAAACTGTAACTCCTGTTGGTGGAGACAATGATGAAGACGATGATGAGACTCAAATACCTGATTGGAGCGACAACTTGACTTTTTCGGTCAAGGCAGGAAGAGGTTGTTATGTTCTGCTACCAGAGCTAAGGAAAGAGAGGAGATCTGTCCCTACGATAGAACTCAGCTTTATCCCTACGATGTAACAGGGGACCTGATCCTGCGATCAGACCTGCTAAAGTCCTAAGCTAGTCTGTACGGAGACCTATAGATGTGGGGAAGGAATCCCTACAAGTACTAAGGACTGGGAGGAAAATGGGACACCTCCTAACAGAAATAGTAGCAGACAGACGAACAAACAAAATATATAGAACACTGAGGTCCGTAGACCAAGCAAACTAACAGAGTTAGATACAGAGCACAGGCTAGCTAGAAAGTAGTTATACAATGAAGTCCAGCAAAGCCAGAAGGGCGGAGCAGGATTAAATAGGCCAACAAGGTCATGTGACCAGCAAAGGAAAAAACCTAAGAGCAAGGTTCTAACAGTACCCCCCCTTCTAAGAGGATCCTCCGGATCCCCTAGGACCAGGCTTATCAGGAAATCTCCTGTGAAACGCTCTGATAAGTCTGGACGCGGAAACATCATCTGACCTCAACCAAGAGTTATCCTCGGGTCCGAAACATTTCCAGGCCACAAGATACTGCAAACTACCTCTATACCGTCTAGAGTTAAGGATGCGAGAAATTTCATATTCCCCGTCCTCCACCACCGGAGGAACAGAGGCAGAGGCGTCACCATCCGACACAACAGCTTTTTTTAACAGAGAGACATGAAATACCGGATTAATTCTCCAGGAGGTAGGAACCTCCAACTTAACAGCAGATTGGTTGACAGCCTGAAGCACCTTAAAGGGCCCTACAAACTTGGGACCCAATTTCTTAGAAGGAATCCTCAACCGCAGATTCCTAGAGGACAACCAAACCATGTCACCAACAGCGAACAAAACCTCCTGTCGTTTCCTATCAAAGTAGTCTTTAGATTTTCTGTTGGCCTCCTGAAGATTACCACGCACATCCGTCCAAACTCTCTCCAAATCACCGGAAAAATTCTCCTCCTCAGGCACGGCAGATCCCAACTTGGAGAACGACCCAAACGACGGATGTCTCCCAGAACAACAAAAAAAAGGCGAACAACCAGCAGAAGAAGATGTATGATTGTTCAGAGCAAATTCAGCAAGTGGCAGAAACTCAGACCACCCCTCTTGATTGTCTGCCACAAAACAACGCAAGAACTGCTCAACATCCTGGTTTTTCCTTTCTGTCTGGCCATTAGATTCAGGATGATATCCGGACGAGAACGATAAATGAACTCCCAACCTGTCACAAAAGGCACGCCAAAAACGAGCCACGAACTGAGGACCCCTATCAGAAACAATGTCAGTAGGAACGCCATGAAGTCTGACAATTTCCTTGACAAAGGCCTTAGCGAGAGTTTTAGCGCAGGGCAGTTTGACGAAGGGAACCAAGTGACACATCTTGCTAAAACGGTCCACGACCACCCAGATGACAGTAAAACCCTCAGAGGGGGGAAGGTCAGTTATAAAGTCCATAGCCAAATGTGTCCAAGGAGCACTGGGAACCTCCAAAGGACAAAGCAACCCCGCAGCAGGAGTATGTGAGGACTTAGATCTAGCACATATAGTACATTGACGCACCCACTTAATGACTTCCTTCTGCCATCCAGGCCACCAAAAACTGCGACCCACCAGTCTCTTGGTCTCAGAGATTCCGGGATGACCTGCCAACCGAGATTCGTGACACTCAACAAACAAATCTCTCCTAAAGGTCCCAGGCACAAACAACCTCCCATGAGGAGTGTTAGATGGGGCATTCTCCTGTGCTTTAAGAATCTCATCTTCCAAAACGGAGTCCAAAGCAGCTATCACAACACCTTCTTGTAAAATGTTCTCCTCTTTCTCAGCACCGACTATGGGAGAAAAACTGCGAGACAAGGCATCCGCCTTAACATTCTTAGTACCAGGGATGTAAGTAACGGAGAAATTAAACCGCGAGAAAAACAGTGCCCACCTAGCCTGACGGGCATTCAGGCGCTTGGCAGCATCAAGATATATCAGATTTTTATGATCCGTAAGAACCTGAACGGGAAATTCCGCACCTTCCAAGAAGTGGCGCCAGTGTTCAAATGCGAGTTTAATAGCCAATAATTCCCGATTACCAATATCGTAATTCAGTTCAGTCTCCGAAAATTTTTTTGAAAAAAAGGCACAGGGATGTAATTCATCCCCATTATCCTGAGACAATACTGCGCCAACCCCCACAGAGGAAGCATCAACCTCAACCAAAAATGGCTTAGTCACATCAGGCTGCATAAGGATGGGAGCAGAGGTGAACCTCTCCTTGAGATACACAAAAGCTTCAATAGCCTCAGAAGACCACTGAACCGCATCAGCATCTTTCCTGGTGAGATCGGTCAGAGGTTTGACAATACTAGAAAAAATTTTTATGAATTTTCTGTAATAATTGGCGAAACCTAAAAACCTCTGTATCGATTTCAAACCAATAGGCCTAGGCCATTCCTGTACAGCTTGAACTTTAACCGGGTCCATCTCAAAACCTTCGCTGGAGATAATGTAACCCAAAAAACTAATTCTCTGTACAGCGAACTCACATTTCTCCAGCTTAGCAAAAAGCGAATTGTCCATTAACAACTGTAATACCTCACGTACGCTCCGCCAATGAGACTCCAGATCCGGCGAATAAATCAAAATGTCATCCAAATACACAACCACATTTTTGCTGATCAAAGGTCTAAGGATGTCATTAATAAGATTCTGAAAAAATGCAGGAGCATTAGTAAGACCAAAAGGCATAACCAGATTCTCAAAATGACCCACAGGAGTGTTAAAAGCAGTCTTCCATTCGTCACCCTCCTTCATGCGCAACAGATTGTATGCCCCCTTAAGGTCAATTTTAGAGAACCACTTGGCCCCCATTAACTGGTTAAATAAATCAGGAATCAATGGCAGTGGGTAAGGATTGCGTACAGTAATTTTGTTAATCTCACGAAAATCCAGACAAGGACGTAAACTGCCGTCCTTTTTTTTTACAAAAAAAAATCCAACCGCCACAGGAGACTTAGAGGGCCTAATGTGACCGGCGGCCAAACTTGTCTGTATGTATTCCTCCAAAGCCTTCCTCTCAGGAATAGTAAGGTTAAATAAACGACTTTTAGGAAGAGTCGCTCCAGGGACAAATTCAATAGAACAATCATAGTCTCTATGGGGAGGCAAAACCTGCGATTCCTTCTCAGAAAAAACTCTCCAAAAATCCTGAATAGGAACAGGCAATTCTCCCCTATCCAAAGCTGCAATACGCCCGTTACAACACTTGTCATAACATTTATGGCTCCAGGATTTAATTTCACTGGTAGACCAATCCAGTACAGGATTGTGAAATTTTAACCAGGGCAATCCCAATATTACTGGAGAAGGCAAGATATTCAAAACTACCAAATCCAATTTCTCATGGTGAACACCATTAATAGTGAGAGGAAATTCACAGACCTTGAGAGTAATATTCTTCAAAGGGGAACCATCCACAGAAACCACAGCAATGGGGGATGATAAAGGTTCGGGTTTTAAATTGAGTCTTTCCAAGAATCCCCCATCAATTACATTCAGAGTAGACCCACAATCGACAAACACCCGAAATTCCATTAATTTTTCCTGAGCAATCGTGGAAGCAGCTAAAAATACACCCTTGGAATTTAAACAGGCAATACGGGCATGACTGACCATTTTTTTTTCTTTCTTCATACGAAGCTCACAGCCTTTAATCAAATGACCAGATTTTCCGCAATAGAAACACAAGCCTTCAAAAAATCTACGGTCTTTTTTATTGAGAGCGAGGTGCCACCGATCCAATCTCCATCGGTTCACCACTGTTAGTACACACATTCTCATAACCAGAAACTGACATAGCAGAGGATTTGCTCTCATTAACCCTTGCACGCAGTCTCCTATCCACCCGTATAGCTAATTGCATAGCCTGCTGCAAATCTTCAGGTGTAGGATAAGCAATTAGCAGGTCTTTAACCCTTTCATTGAGCCCAGCAAGAAATAGACTTTTCAGAGCAGAATCGTTCCACCCTGTTTGAGTAGACCATCGACGGAAATGAGTACAATATTTTTCCACATTACCTGATGCCTGTCTCAAACGTCTTAACTCAGTCTCAGCTGATGCGACACGGTCAGGATCATCATATAATAGCCCCAAAGCAGAAAAAAAAACTATCCACTGATCTGAAGCATGTATCACTAGGTTGCAAAGAAAAGGCCCACTCCTGAGGCTCTTTGCGCAACAGTGACATTATGAACCCTATGCGCTGGGATTCATCCCCAGAGGACTTGGGTCTCAAACGAAAATACAATAAGCAAGCATTTTTAAATGAAAAAAATTCTCGGTGTTCACCAAAAAATAAATCTGGCAAACATACCTTAGGCTCCAAGAAATGTGCTCCAGGACAGTTACTCACGTGCTGACGGAGCTCGGCCACCTCCAGAGAGAGTCCCTGCAGGCGATGAGCCAAATCCTGAACCGACACCATGATGGAACAGAAAAATCTTTCCTTAGAGAATTTGCAGGCTGGACTTACTGTTATGTTCTGCTACCAGAGCTAAGGAAAGAGAGGAGATCTGTCCCTACGATAGAACTCAGCTTTATCCCTATGATGTAACAGGGGACCTGATCCTGCGATCAGACCTGCTAAAGTCCTAAGCTAGTCTGTACGGAGACCTATAGATGTGGGGAAGGAATCCCTACAAGTACTAAGGACTGGGAGGAAAATGGGACACCTCCTAACAGAAATAGTAGCAGACAGACGAACAAACAAAATATATAGAACACTGAGGTCCGTAGACCAAGCAAACTAACAGAGTTAGATACAGAGCACAAGCTAGCTAGAAAGTAGTTATACAATGAAGTCCAGCAAAGCCAGAAGGGCGGAGCAGGATTAAATAGGCCAACAAGGTCATGTGACCAGCAAAGGAAAAAACCTAAGAGCTAGGTTCTAACAGAGGTTAGCTCTGAGGACGACGGGTGTGATAACACACAGGGTGATGATGACGAGGTTGGAGATCCCACTTACTGTCAACCCACAGTCAGCCAGTCGATGAGGTCAGCAGAGGAGGTGGAGGAGGATGTGACTAGCCCTGGGGATGGGGATGACTCGGTACCCGGGCATTTGCCTGGCCTTGGGGATGTCGCGGTGGTCGGCTCCCTGGCCCGTACCCTGGGGTCTCTCTTTAAAAGGGTGGATAATTGTTAATTTTATAAGAGTTCATGACGTCACCTGTGGTATCTGGTGACAAGCACCAGCGCTGCAGCAGTCCACTGAGGCCGGTGATAAGGCAGCTCGATGGTATAGCTCCCCACAGGTGGACCTAGGTCTCAGGGCAGCGTATGCAGGGGGAATGCAGGACAGGCGAGACCCAGCTGGGTCAGAGCAAGAACGGGAACGGACACGGTAGTCACTTCAGTACCTTTTACAGGTGGAAATTCAGGCATATCCCGGAGCACTGTAGGGTGAAGGGTGCATATCAGGATCCTCCCCAATGAGCGGGTGTAGGGCCTCCTGTTTCTTGCCTCTGCGTAGTAAGTTTCTGACCTGCCTGGAGCTAGGCCTAACTTTGTCTCTGTCCTGCGCTGGCTGACCTTGTGGTAGGGCCTTCTCTTGGAGTTCACGCTCCCAGTATGCGGGGCCTAAGCGTCTCCTGGCTCTGTTACATATCAGCACGTTAGTGATCCTGGGACTTGTAGTTCTCCAGGGATTCTGGTTATGCCTTACTGGGTCATAGAGATACCGGTAAGCTCGGATCCTGTGTCCGGTAAATGCTTCGGGGTGAGCTGATTAAGCTCCTCTGCCCCTTATGTACTAACTCGCCACTCCCCTTCGGCCTACTCGGGCCCTCACTAGGCTATACACACTAACGGCAGCTTGCCGCGCTTCACTGATCTTACGGCACCGGCACACCTTAAGCTCTATCTGGGCTCCCTGAATCTAGCAAGTAGGAGCCTCGTGCTCCACTGCTGAACTATTAACTGCGTTCTCTAGACTAGACTGAGCTCCACTGCAGACTGACCTCTCTTAGGCTTCTCTACTGCAGGAACTCTTCAGAGGAACTGAACTGCCTAGTTCCCTATTTATATCCCTAACGGGCTCCCTCTGCTGGTCTGAGGTGGAAGGTGGAGATGTGTGAATGTTTATGGGGGCCTCTTGTGGAGGATTCCATCAATGCACTCTTCTAGGATCTGTGATACCAAGCGCAGCGGGGCATCACAGATGCTATTGACGACGAGGTTAGGTTGCGCCTTCCTGAACAGAGACGGAGTACTGGAAGCACGTCAACAACTGCATCCTCAACCACAACTCTGCCTCTGACCACAAGTCGTAGTGGCTCTTCAGGTCACATGGGCTCTAAGCCTTGCATAGCCTGGGCATTTATTCAGATCGATAAGGATGACCCAACTCGTGTTATCTGTAATATTTGTCAGCAAAAGCTAAGTAGAGGCCAAAAAATCCATAGTTTGAGTACTTCATGCATGTACCGTCACATGGATATGAAGCATAAGTTGCAGTGGGAAGCTCACTGTGCTACAATGCGGCCTAGCCGGCTGGGCCAACCACCGTCTGCCCCATCTTGTGCATCCGCAGCCTCTTCATCCTCTGTGACTGGGGGGACAGCAGTCACACATGTTTTTGGACGCAGACCTGCCACCTCTTTACCCGCAACAGCCAGTGTGATTGGCAGGTCGTCAGTTCATTGGGAAGTGGAAACACCTGCTAGTGTTGAGCGCTCTCTGACATCGAGAGCACCACCTTTGGATCACGGCAACCTAACATGTCCGCCTGCATCTTCCTCACAGACCGGCAGTTTGCCGGGGACACCCTACTCAACACCGTCTAAGCACAACAGCCAGCCCTCGGTCCCTCAGATGTGGAAAAGTAAAAGACCATTTCCTCCTAGCCATGAGAAAGCTAAGAGGTTGAATTTCACCATCTGCAAGCTGTTGGCTACAGAAATGCTGCCTTTCCACCTGGAGGACACAGAGGATTTTCAAGACCTTATGTCCGTCACAGTGCCCCAGTACCAGATGCCCAGTCGGCACTACTTCTCAAAGAAAGGTGTGCCTGCGCTCCACTAGCATGTCGCACACAACATCACCGCTTCTTTGAGAAACTCTGTGTGTGACAGGGTGCACTTCACCACAGACACTTGGACGAGAAGGCATGGACAGGGGCGTTACATGTCGCTGACTGGGCACTGGGTAACTATGGTGACAGCAGGACAAGGGGCTGCTGTCCAAGTCTTACCGTCCCCACGAGTTGTGCGTCAATCCTCTTTATCTCGAAGTTCCTCCACTGCTTCTGCCTCCTCAACCTCCTCTCGGTCCTCCACCTGCACCCAAAGCCTGTCTGGTAATGCCACCTGCTTTCTAACTGCGCAGAAGGAATCCTGCACACCTCCTTACTATGCTGGCAGCAGGGCTCAATGGCATCAGTGTTTACTTTGAAATGTCTGGGAAATGTGAGTCACACAGCTGAGGAGTTGTGGTCAGCTCTGGAGACCCAGTTTCATGAAAGGTTGTCTCCACTGGACCTGCAACCAGGGAAGGCCATGTGCGACAATGCTGCAAACCTGGGTGCGGCACTTCGCCGGGGCAATGTCACACACGTGCCTTGTATGGCTCACGTGTTGAACCTGGTTGTCCAGCAATTTTTAGCCCACTATCCCGGACTAGATGGCCTTCTGCAGAGGGCACGGTCGCTGTGTGCTCACTTCCGCCGTTCGCATCCCGCAGTTCAACGACTTACATCTCTACAGAAGTCGTTGGGCCTGCCAGTTCACCGGCTGAAATGCGATGTGCCGACACTGTGGAATTCAACTCTGCACATGTTGCAGCGACTGTGGCAGCACCGACAAGCCCTTGTGCAATACGTTCTGACGTATAGCCTGGGCCAACGAGATCCAGAGGTGGGGCAAATCACGCTGCAGGAGTGGTCTCAGATCAGGGACCTATGAAGTTGACGCGCCCCCTGGGCCATGGGGTACCCTGAGCCGGGCCGGTAGACGCTGGGGGTTGTAGTCACTGTGGCGGTGACCCAGTCTGTGACCCAGGGCGGTCAATCCAAGGGTAATTTGTATATATGGATTTTATAATGTCTGACTACGCCACCTGTGGAGTGCGGCCAAAGGGGCCATCGCTGCGGAACAGTCCTCTGAAGCTGGTGGTTTTGCAGCAACGGTATTATTACTCACCACAGGAAGAGTGTAGCTTCAGGGCAGTGTGGGTGGATGATGGTGGTTGTAGTGCAGGGAGTCAGTAATGAACACAGAGTCCGTGTGATGCCGTCTCAAGATATTACTCACAGTTGTTGTAGTCGAGATTACAGGTACCAGATCAATCTCCCCTGTCGTGCTGTGCATACTCAGTGAGGGGCTCAGTCCACCCCCAGATAGCTCCGGAGTACTTAGCAGGACCCCCTTCTGTGTGTCCTTTCTCTGGCCTTCTCCCTGCACCTCACACCCAGTGACACTTCTATCCGGTATCCTTGGGCCTTGGCGGGTGACGTGTGTTCCGTCCCCTGGGTCCTATGTGGCTACCTTCTTAGTGAGACTGGTGTGGACTTTGGCCTGCAGTACATGAAATGCAGCAGCCTCCGGTTTCTAGTTGAGCCTTGCTGTTTCTCCGCTAGTTGAGGGACCGGTTCCCCTTATCTGGCCTGACCCCTCTACCTCCTGGTAGCAGCGGGAGTACGGGTGGCCTTCTGCACGGCCCGTACCCGTAGGGTCCCTTCGGTTCCTGGAGCCTTCCAGCTCCCACTCCTCTCTTCTCTCCTTCAGTCCTGGGCCTCCCAGGCTAGGCCCGCCTCTGGAGCAGAGCTCATGCCTAGTCTCTGCTCCTGTCACTTTTCCTCCTCTGTCTGGCTTGCTCTTTCTAAGATGGCTTCCTATTTATACTCTCCTTGTTATGTGCTCCTCTAAGCTGCTCCCCTAAGCACCCATTACATAGGACCCTCAAACCAGCTAGGGACCTGGGACTGTGCGCTCCCTTAGGAGCAATCTCGCCCTACCCCCACTGCGGGTATGTGTTGAATGCAGGAGTCAGGGTCCCGAGCCATACGCCTTCCTTACCTGAGGGTGAGATACCACACCTCTGGGTGAGATGCAGTAACTCTGTGGCGACTGAACCCTCAGGGGCGCCACACACCCTTCTGCACAGTTTTGAAATGGCGACGAAGATGTTTAGTGCTGACGACGATGCCATTATCAGCATGACTATTCCGGTGATTTACATGCTGGAGCACACATTAAACAGAATTCAGAGTCAGGTGGTGGGACAAGAGGAGGTGGAGGAAGTAGAGGAGGAGTCGTATGCGGAAGGGATAACATCTCTAAGGTCCAGACGGTTGGCAGCACCAAGGTGGCAGGCATGGGAGGGTGGGGGAGAGGGATTAACCAGGGCGCATGGTAGCAGCCAAACTGTTGAGGAAGGTGCAGGAGCCGAGGAAGAAGTGGAGGACGAACTGGCGATGGGCATGGAAGACTCATCAGATGAGGGAGACCTTGATCACATTTCTGTTGTGCGAGGTTGGAGGGAGAGGGCAGAGGAAGGAAGCATGATTCTTACCTCGCTAACAACACAACAAGGACTTGGTACTTCTGGATGCGCAAGACACATGAGTGCCTTCTTGCTGCACTACCTGCAACATGACCCCCGGATTGTCAGAATTCGAAGTAATCCCGACTACTGGGTTGCCACACTCTTAGATCCCCGGTACAAAAGTATATTTGCCGAAATAATTCCTGCCATAAAAAGGTATTGACGAATGCAGGAGTATCTGCAGACGCTGTTGCAGAATCTTACATGTGCTTTTCCACAAAACACCAGTGGTGCACGTAGTGAATCTCACAGTTCTAACTTGCCAACGGTGGGACTGTCGAGTCTTCATCACTCAAACAGTAACAGTAACACAGTATCTGCTGGTAACAGCAATTTTGTGGAATCGTTTCACCACTTTTTTAGACCATCCTTTGCAAGGCCACAGGAGACAAGAAGTCTGACACATAGTCAATGCCTAGAGACGATGGTACAGGAGAATCTCCAAGTGAACATCGAAGCCATGACTGTGTCCCTGGACCCTTGCTCATTTTGGTATTCCAATCTGGAATAATCGCCGGAGCTCGCCACTCACGACTTGGAGATCTTGTCATGCCATGCAGCCAGCGTTCTCTCTGAACGTGTGTTCAGCGCTGCTGGTGGTGTGCTGACAGATAAGCGCACGCGGCTGTCCACTGAGAATGTAGACAGACTCACGTTCATAAAGATGAACAAATCATGGATTCGCAAGGACATTTCTACCCCTGTGTCATCCTTGGGAGACTAAAAGCTTGGGGATTTGGTAAAATCACCTCACCAACCGTTTTAAGCAACAGTGGGGCAATTGATGCCACTTAACCCTAGAACGCATGACCATAAAAATCTACACTTTCACATACCTGGGGCCCTTTAGGCCCGTGTGCAAATAACATGGAATAACTCAAACTCAAATGACAAACAACTATATACATGAAGAATACCTAGAGTTTCAAAATTCTAACTAAAGTAATCTTGCAGAAAATAGAAAACAATTAACTGGCCGGGCCTGCAAGGCCACAGGTATGCGTTCTAGGGTTAAGTGGTGTCTGTGCCACAATTTTGGGAGTCCCCTTGCTGTGTCTTACGTGACGTTGGCATCGTCAATTCCAGGTGGGTTGGGTCGCACCCCCCCCCCCTTTTAACTGTAAGAAACTACATACACTATGGCTTGGGGTAACACAGATGGTTGAGTCTGAAGAGCTGTTTACTCAGAGGTCTGCTCCAAATCTTCAGTGTCTGCTAGTCAGCGTAGAATTTTTAACTGCATCTAGCCTAGGCAATACTTTGGGCGTAGTAGCCCAGCTGCGAAGCAAGCTGCACCGCCTGTGTATCTAATAAGAATTTTTAAATGAATCTAGCCTAGGCAGACTGTGGGGACCCCCAACCAAACCCAGACGCTCAGCCCCCCTACCGCCCCCCTTTCATGGACAATACAATAATGTAACTCTTACAACTGGATGGGTGAGGATCGGTCACAGCTTTATTAACTCTTTATACTCATTCCATTAGAAAGGCATTTTATTTCTAAAATAATTCAGCTTGTTGCAGCATGCCCTGGGTCCCCACTCCGGCAAGTTGGCCAACAAGTGTAACTCTCCAACATGTCCTTTCTATTTCCAGGCCACGGAGGATCCAGCGTACTCGTATGCAGGACTCTGACCCCCACCCATCACTCTTAACGCTTGTTCCACTCCGTCCTGGAGTCCTGACAGGAATATGTCCAGTCCAATATCTATTAAGTGAACACCGTCGGGCCGTATGAGGCCTGCTTTATCTCCTTCCAGTTGTCGGTGTCGTATCACTACACCGCCTCTGTCTCTTTTAAATTTTTCCATCCGAATATTTATTACCCGCCTTGTCCATTCGATGGCCGTGATGTCTCGCGCACCTTGCCATACCGCTATCGGCACAATCTCTGACCATACTATAGCTAATTTTGTGAAAAATTCTCTGAAGCGCTCAGTGTCTAGTTTCATTATTGCCATTAGTTATGCGCTCTTGTGATGACCTAGGTTGTTTCCCCCGGACTGTATAACTAAGATGACCGGACCTCTTGCCTCTCTCCCTACCTTGATTACCTCCATTAGTACCTGTGGCCATAGCAGGCCTCTAATACCTCTCCAGTTGAAATATGTGTTATGAAACTCTAATTTCCTCCCGCCTGGGTGGACTTTCGCCCTTTTTTGTGCCCAATATATATACGAGTGGCCTATCACTCACACTGTTGGCTTAGCGTCACCTGTAAAAGAAACAAACCACGTTAGGATAACAAGTCCGGTCTTATGTATCTCGCCAAACACGTGGATCGCCATCTCCCTATCCTCTGAACTTCCGTTTCTGACAGTCCTGCTCTTGCTGCTTCCGTGGCCGCACCTATGCGGAATGAGTGTGTCCCGTAATCTTTGGGGTGGTTCCCTGCCGATGTTATGCATTTATTAAATATAGCTTGGAACAGGTATCTTGATAATGGCGTTCCATCAATGTGTGATAGGAAGAAATTACTTTGTGATCTGATGGTTAGATATGTTTTTACTATTGTTACCCGACTCAGTGTACCGTTTGTGGGTTGTAGAAGTACCCAAGTACCCCTGCCCGCTGGAACCGTTTTCGATTGGTGTATGCGTAGACGTATTGCATTATTGGCTATGACTACGTCCTGGTGTAATAAGCCTCCACTGGTGGTAATTTTGGATTGAGGGACTAATTCGCATATACATAGCGCCCCGAAGAAGGCGATCACAAATGCAGTAGACATTAGTGTTGCTTCAAATTGTGAGTGTCATGTTAATGGTGTTAGGGATATGATGTGAGAAATCAGTTTTAGTGACACGGGACGGGACGTCTACATTCCTGACTTGGCTGACCCCTTTTCCACCCTTTTATGGATTGTCTGATGATGAATCTTTGTCACATCTCCCCAATTCAGTAGTTGGAAGTAAAATGCTACTCCGGTCAGACACCGCTGCGCTGACGCTCCTGATATGCCCCTCATCATTAGCTGGTGGAGACATTCTATGGTGACTTGTGATCTGGATTGTTCACATTGGTCAACCCGTCTGCCTGCTACTAGTCGTGTCCACTCTTCCCATGCCTTACCGTATGCTTGCCACGTTGACGGGGCAACTGACGCCCTGATTAATGGCATCAACTATTCGCCACTAGATCCCATAGGGAGGGTGGGCAACTGTTGCCCGATGGGTGGGCGTTGTGGAAGAGCTCTGTGAAAATCTGCCAATTGAATTGTTATAAAGCGTTAGCAGCAGCTTTATACCCCTCAGCATAGTGGCTAGCGCGGACCCATACATTGTGTTTTAGGCACAGGAATGCTAGCCTGCGTAGTAGGCCTAGCACTGGGAGAGACGATGATGCCATCTTATTAATGCAGTGCGCTAGGCTGGTGTTTTGTGTTATGAAGCGTATATTTTTGTTAGCCAGGCGCGCGCCCCATATTTCTATTGCTACCACTATTGGGAAAAATTATTTTCAGGGCTAGATGCAGTAAAAATTATTATTAATTTCAATGCTGGTGGAGCTTGGTATAGATGGCCTAATACAATGAGCCCCACACACTGCTAGAAGCCCAAATATTTTTTCAGAGCTAGATGCAGATAAAAATTATTTTTAATTTGCAACCTGATGGAGGTCAGTATAGATGAACTAATAGACCCAGTCCCACACACTGCTAGAAGCCCAAATATTTTTTCAGAGCTAGATGCAGAAAAAAATGATATTCAATTTGCAACCTGATGGAGGTCAGTATAGAAGGACTAATAGACCAAGTCCCACACACTGCTAGAAGCCCAAATACTTTTTCAGAGCTAGATGCAGATAAAAATTATTTTTAATTTGCAACCTGATGGAGATCAGTATAGATGGACTAATAGACCAAGTCCCACACACTGCTAGAAGCCCAAATATTTTTTCAGAGCTAGATGCAGATAAAAATTATTTTTAATTTGCAACCTGATGGAGGTCAGTGTAGATGGACTAATAGACCAAGTCCCACACACTGCTAGAAGCCCAAATATTTTTTCAGAAGTAGATGCAGAAAAAAATTATATTCAATTTGCAACCTGATGGAGGTCAGTATAGATGGACTAATAGAACAAGTCCCACACACTGCTAGAAGCCCCAATTTTTTTTCTGAGGTAGATGCAGAAAAAAATGATATTCAGTTTGCAACCTGATGGAGGTCAGTGTAGATGGACTAATAGAACAAGTCCCACACACAGCTAGAAGCCCAAATATTTTTTCAGAGCTAGATGCAGATAAAAATTATTTTTAATTTGCAACCTGATGGAGATCAGTATAGATGGACTAATAGACCAAGTCCCACACACTGCTAGAAGCCCAAACATTTTTTCAGAAGTAGATGCAGAAAAAAATTATATTCAATTTGTAACCTGATGGAGGTCAGTATAGATGGACTAATAGAACAAGTCCCACACACTGCTAGAAGCCCAAATATTTTTTCAGAGCTAGATGCAGAATAAAATTATATTCAATTTGCAACCTGATGGAGGTCAGTATAGATGGACTAATAGAACAAGTCCCACACACTGCTAGAAGCCCAAATTTTTTTTCTGAGGTAGATGCAGAAAAAAATGATATTCAGTTTGCAACCTGTTGGAGGTCAGTATAGATGGACTAATAGAACAAGTCCCACACACAGCTAGAAGCCCAAATATTTTTTCAGAGCTAGATGCAGATAAAAATTATTTTTAATTTGCAACCTGATGGAGATCAGTATAGATGGACTAATAGACCAAGTCCCACACACTGCTAGAAGCCCAAACATTTTTTCAGAAGTAGATGCAGAAAAAAATTATATTCAATTTGCAACCTGATGGAGGTCAGTATAGATGGACTAATAGAACAAGTCCCACACACTGCTAGAAGCCCAAATATTTTTTCAGAGCTAGATGCAGAATAAAATTATATTGAATTTGCAACCTGGTGTAGGTTAGTATAGATGGACTAATAGAACAAGTCCCACACACTGCTAGAAGCCCAAATATTTTTTCAGAGCTAGATGCAGAAAACAATGATATTCAATTTGCAACCTGATGGAGGTCAGTATAGATGGACTAATAGACCAAGTCCCACACACTGCTAGAAGCCCAAATACTTTTTCAGAGCTAGATGCAGATAAAAATTATTTTTAATTTGCAACCTGATGGAGATCAGTATAGATGGACTAATAGACCAAGTCCCACACACTGCTAGAAGGCCAAATATTTTTTCAGAGCTAGATGCAGATAAAAATTATTTTTAATTTGCAACCTGATGGAGGTCAGTGTAGATGGACTAATAGACCAAGTCCCACACACTGCTAGAAGCCCAAATATTTTTTCAGAAGTAGATGCAGAAAAAAATTATATTCAATTTGCAACCTGATGGAGGTCAGTATAGATGGACTAATAGAACAAGTCCCACACACTGCTAGATGCCCAAATTTTTTTCTGAGGTAGATGCAGAAAAAAATGATATTCAGTTTGCAACCTGATGGAGGTCAGTATAGATGGACTAATAGAACAAGTCCCACACACAGCTAGAAGCCCAAATATTTTTTCACAGCTAGATGCAGATAAAAATTATTTTTAATTTGCAACCTGATGGAGATCAGTATAGATGGACTAATAGACCAAGTCCCACACACTGCTAGAAGCCCAAACATTTTTTCAGAAGTAGATGCAGAAAAAAATGATATTCAATTTGCAACCTGATGGAGGTCAGTATAGATGGACTAATAGAACAAGTCCCACACACTGCTAGAAGCCCAAATATTTTTTCAGAGCTAGATGCAGATAAAAATTATTTTTAATTTGCAACCTGATGGAGATCAGTATAGATGGACTAATAGACCAAGTCCCACACACTGCTAGAAACCCAAACATTTTTTCAGAAGTAGATGTGTAGCACCCTGAGGATTCGGCTGCTACAGGGGTATTGCACCTCAACCCAGAGGTGTGATATTCCACTCCCGGGTAAGGAAGGAGTGTGGAACTGAGCTCAGATAGACTGCATGCACTACATACATCCCATTCCAGAGGAGCAGGCCGACGGTACTCCCACTTAGAAATGTGCAGGTACAACCGAGCCTGTTCCTGGCTGGAGTGGGAGGGGGGTGGTACATCCCATGTAGTGTAGGGGCAGATAGGGGGAGCAGTCTGGGTAGTGATAGGAGCTCATTGGGTGCTGGTCACCTGAGCTCACACATAGAGGGATATATAAGGAGGGCACCAACTTAGATCAGGGTCAGACGCTGAGAACAAGTCAGTTGGAGAGGAGAGAGAAGGAAACAGCAGCCCTGGAGAGAGAGAGAGTGGAGCAGAGAAAGACCCAGAGGGGGAAGACTGAAGGGACCCAAGAACCCAAATTAGAGCACCGGGTGAGGAGTCAGCAAGAGGGTACCGGAACCCAAGCTGGTGGGGGCAAAGACATTCCCCAGCCAGAGACCGGAGACCGTGGGCAGTGTCTGTCACGGTCACCCACCACATTCACCCCGAAGGCACACCACATGAAGGGTCAGGGAACCCAGGGCCAAGGGTGTCCCAAAAGAAGGCCCGAGGGAGCTGGACCTAGGTGAATCACTGGTGGGGACGGCTGAAGAAAGGACAGAGGGAGAGCTCAGGGCCACGCTCTGGACTTGTTTGGGGGTTGACCGGATCCAGGACCTGGTGGACGCAGCACGGCTCGGGTGGTCACTAGCAGCTGGAGTGACCAGTACAACATCAGCAGTAAGTAAACACCCTTAACTGCACAACCCGAGTCTGTCTTCATTGCCGGCTGCATCGCACCACCACAACCCCCATCCTCTGCGCCTGTCCCCTCTGAGGCTATACCCCTCCCGTTGGGGGTTATCCCACCAAGCTGCGCATCCACCATCAGCCTCAGCGGACCCTGCTGCAGCGGCGGCCACAGTGACCGTATCACAACGGGTGGCGTAGTCGACATAAAAGAACTTTAATAACATCTGTAGGACTGCCACATAACACTTAGCTTGACGCCCTGGGCACGGGACCGGGTCACAGCCGCTCGGAGACTACAACCCCCCCCCCATCTGATCCGGTGCCGGGTATTCCCCTCAAAAAGGAATATGTCCCAGGGGGCGCGTCAACTTTGGCGTAGTCGGCAGGATTACGTGCCCGCAACACCCGGGTACTGCGTGCCTGAAGAAAAGTGCAAGTTTACCTCAGAAAGAAGTCTCCCGCCGGTTCCGGAGGGTCCACGCCATCGGACTCCATCACCAGTCGTTTCCCGCCGATTGTCCGCCATTTCCAGCTTGTTCCCGCCATCTGCAGAGTTTCCCGCCACTGGGAAGCGATTCCCGCCAAAACCGCAGATTTCCCGCCTTGGAAGAGCAGCGGACGCCATTATGGGCGTGCCAAAGGAGGGCAGGAGGCCACCTCCCATCGTGGGCCAGGACAGAAAATGGCGCCAAAAGTGGAAACCGCCCCCACCAACAGAGACTGTGATGCTGGAGGTGTCTGTCAGCGTGAAAGAACTCCCCCTGGAGCTGACAGTCACCGAGTTGCCCCGGGACCGCCCTCGAAGTGGGAGGAGACGAAAGAGAAGAGAAAAGATGGGTGTCGCTTGGAGCAGTCTGGAGCGAGCGCACCCGGAGGCAAGAGGTCTAACGAGGAGTAGTGGAGAAGCTCACCCGGAGATGGAAAGAGAGCAGAACAGCACCGGCCCGCTGGCCAGGAGTCTGCTAGAGACCGAGGAAGGAGGGCAGAGCAGCACCGGCCCGCTGGCCAGGAGCCTGCCGGAAGCAGAGCAGAGCAGCACCGACCCGATGGTCAGGAGCCTGCTAGAGTCCACAACCCCGCTAGGTCTAGCGGAGATCCTAGCGCAGCTCCCCCGAGACCGGGAGTGTGCACAAACAGCCCTGGAGGGCCTCGCACGGAGGATGGCCCGGGTACAGCGGGAGATACTGGCGGAGTGGAGCCGGGAGATGGCTCAGCACGCAGAGACCAGTCAGCGGAGCACGCTACCCTGGAAGAGGAAGCAGACCGCCTCTGAGGATGGCGCAGGAGGACCCAAGGCCGGAGACGGCGCCGAGGAGGGAGCCGAACGCATGGAGGCAGGTAAAGGGGACGCCTATACCCCAAGCCGTGACACCGCTCACCTGCCCCAGCTCCCCGTCGCAGAGCCCGAAAGTCCCCCTGCTGTGCCCGTAACCGCCAGGTCACCGCCATGGACTAGGCCCCGACCGGAAGCCGCCGCCGCGTCCCCTGTGACGTCACGCGCCCCGACCCGGAGCGTGACAAAGCAGGAAGTACCACCAGCCTGGTCGCAAGGCCTAGTACCCCCGGGCGCCGCACCACCAACAGCGCCCCCTACCTCCGCGGAGCCTCCGGCCTGGCCGCAAGGCCAGGTAGCCCAGGGCGCCGCCGTCCTAACGGTGCCCTTCACCTTCCAGGTGCCCCAGGCCTGGCCGCAAGGCCTGGGCAACCCGGGCGCCACCACCACCGCGCCCGCGCCCGCAATACCTAGGGTGCCACACCTGGGGGAGGACCTCTTCGGCCAGCTCACATGGCCGGACGGGCGGCCCTTCATCTGGCCCGAAGGGTACCCTGAGCTGGAGCGGCAGCAAAGACTAGGGCCCTTGTGTGAGCCCCTAATCCCGGCTCCGAAGCCCGTGGCTCGGGTCTCGCCTCCTCTAGCAGAAGCCCAATTCGTGTGGGACCCCACGGGAGAAGATTTGATGGGGTTCACCGGAGAAACTCGGGCAGCCGCAGCTGAACGTACAGAGTGTTGCCGTCAACAGCTGGCAGAGTTTAAGAGAGAACGGGAGGAGAGGCGGGTCAGAGAACAACAGGCCCAAATCCAGAGCGCGGAGCAGAAGAGCCGGACTAGGAGGAACCCCCGTGCAGCGCATTGTCCCCGCACCATCGGGACAGTGATAAAGTTCAACCCGCAGCATGGGTGGGGCTTTATTCGGGACCGTAACAACCGCGGTGACGTTTTTGTGACCCGCAGAGACGTCGAGTCCCACCTGCCGGAAGGTCACAAAGGCCGTGACCTCTACGTCGGAGACGAAGTCACTTTCACCCGGCACAAGTGTGCCAAAGGACCTTACGCCCTCCACGTACACCGCTTGACGGAGGAGGAGTTGCGGTACGGGGAGGAGGAGCCAGAGGACCCGGACGGGTCTGAAGAAACATCATATCAAGAAAGAGCAGGAGGAAGACGCCGTTGAGTGCGGCAGAGCAGGAGCTGTAAATAGTTACCCAATCGGGGTATATAGAAACTGAAACTGTTGCTGCTAAAATAGTCCCCGTTGGGACCAGGGAACTGTTACCCGTTAACCCCTTCATCCTACAGGCTGAGGACTGTGAGCAGCCATTCCCTTTCCCCTCCTTACCTGGCCGAGGACTGAGAGCGGCCATATCCCCTGTATATAGTTGCGCGTCCTAAAGCGCCCCCTACCGGTTTTATAGGAAAACCAGATTTTTCTAAGAGACTGTCGCACTTTTCCCGGACACACGTTGCACCGTGTCCGGAGGAGGAACCAGAGACAAGAGAAGTCTACGAGAATGTTTATATAAAAAGTTTTATATATATATAATGTTTATATGTTTTATATGTTCATATAAAAATTTTGTATGTTTTGGTGTTTTATGTCTTACAGCCCGAGGACGTGCTGTGATTTACCAGGGGGGAATGTAGCACCCTGAGGATTCGGCTGCTACAGGGGTATTGCACCTCAACCCAGAGGTGTGATATTCCACTCCCGGGTAAGGAAGGAGTGTGGAACTGAGCTCAGATAGACTGCATGCACTACATACATCCCATTCCAGAGGAGCAGGCCGACGGTACTCCCACTTAGAAATGTGCAGGTACAACCGAGCCTGTTCCTGGCTGGAGTGGGAGGGGGGTGGTACATCCCATGTAGTGTAGGGGCAGATAGGGGGAGCAGTCTGGGTAGTGATAGGAGCTCATTGGGTGCTGGTCACCTGAGCTCACACATAGAGGGATATATAAGGAGGGCACCAACTTAGATCAGGGTCAGACGCTGAGAACAAGTCAGTTGGAGAGGAGAGAGAAGGAAACAGCAGCCCTGGAGAGAGAGAGAGTGGAGCAGAGAAAGACCCAGAGGGGGAAGACTGAAGGGACCCAAGAACCCAAATTAGAGCACCGGGTGAGGAGTCAGCAAGAGGGTACCGGAACCCAAGCTGGTGGGGGCAAAGACATTCCCCAGCCAGAGACCGGAGACCGTGGGCAGTGTCTGTCACGGTCACCCACCACATTCACCCCGAAGGCACACCACATGAAGGGTCAGGGAACCCAGGGCCAAGGGTGTCCCAAAAGAAGGCCCGAGGGAGCTGGACCTAGGTGAATCACTGGTGGGGACGGCTGAAGAAAGGACAGAGGGAGAGCTCAGGGCCACGCTCTGGACTTGTTTGGGGGTTGACCGGATCCAGGACCTGGTGGACGCAGCACGGCTCGGGTGGTCACTAGCAGCTGGAGTGACCAGTACAACATCAGCAGTAAGTAAACACCCTTAACTGCACAACCCGAGTCTGTCTTCATTGCCGGCTGCATCGCACCACCACAACCCCCATCCTCTGCGCCTGTCCCCTCTGAGGCTATACCCCTCCCGTTGGGGGTTATCCCACCAAGCTGCGCATCCACCATCAGCCTCAGCGGACCCTGCTGCAGCGGCGGCCACAGTGACCGTATCACAACGGGTGGCGTAGTCGACATAAAAGAACTTTAATAACATCTGTAGGACTGCCACATAACACTTAGCTTGACGCCCTGGGCACGGGACCGGGTCACAGCCGCTCGGAGACTACAACCCCCCCCCCATCTGATCCGGTGCCGGGTATTCCCCTCAAAAAGGAATATGTCCCAGGGGGCGCGTCAGATGCAGAAAAAAATGATATTCAGTTTGCAACCTGATGGAGGTCAGTATAGATGGACTAATAGAACAAGTCCCACACACAGCTAGAAGCCCAAATATTTTTTCAGAGCTAGATGCAGATAAAAATTATTTTTAATTTGCAACCTGATGGAGATCAGTATAGATGGACTAATAGACCAAGTCCCACACACTGCTAGAAGCCCAAACATTTTTTCAGAAGTAGATGCAGAAAAAAATTATATTCAATTTGCAACCTGATGGAGGTCAGTATA
Source organism: Phyllobates terribilis (assembly GCF_046119375.1). Classification (NCBI taxonomy): domain Eukaryota; kingdom Metazoa; phylum Chordata; class Amphibia; order Anura; family Dendrobatidae; genus Phyllobates; species Phyllobates terribilis. The sequence goes on from NW_027362772.1 coordinate 237,947,359, forward strand.
GATGGTCTAATAGAACAAGTCCCACACACTGCTAGAAGCCCAAATATTTTTTCAGAGCTAGATGCAGAATAAAATTATATTGAATTTGCAACCTGGTGTAGGTTAGTATAGATGGACTAATAGAACAAGTCCCACACACTGCTAGAAGCCCAAATATTTTTTCAGAGCTAGATGCAGAAAAAAATGATATTCAATTTGCAACCTGATGGAGGTCAGTATAGATGGACTAATAGACCAAGTCCCACACACTGCTAGAAGCCCAAATACTTTTTCAGAGCTAGATGCAGATAAAAATTATTTTTAATTTGCAACCTGATGGAGATCAGTATAGATGGACTAATAGACCAAGTCCCACACACTGCTAGAAGCCCAAATATTTTTTCAGAGCTAGATGCAGATAAAAATTATTTTTAATTTGCAACCTGATGGAGGTCCGTGTAGATGGACTAATAGACCAAGTCCCACACACTGCTAGAAGCCCAAATATTTTTTCAAAAGTAAATGCAGAAAAAAATTATATTCAATTTGCAACCTGATGGAGGTCAGTATAGATGGACTAATAGAACAAGCCCACACACTGCTAGAAGCCCAAATTTTTTTCTGAGGTAGATGCAGAAAAAAATGATATTCAGTTTGCAACCTGATGGAGGTCAGTATAGATGGACTAATAGAACAAGTCCCACACACAGCTAGAAGCCCAAATATTTTTTCACAGCTAGATGCAGATAAAAATTATTTTTAATTTGCAACCTGATGGAGATCAGTATAGATGGACTAATAGACCAAGTCCCACACACTGCTAGAAGCCCAAACATTTTTTCAGAAGTAGATGCAGAAAAAAATGATATTCAATTTGCAACCTGATGGAGGTCAGTATAGATGGACTAATAGAACAAGTCCCACACACTGCTAGAAGCCCAAATATTTTTTCAGAGCTAGATGCAGATAAAAATTATTTTTAATTTGCAACCTGATGGAGATCAGTATAGATGGACTAATAGACCAAGTCCCACACACTGCTAGAAACCCAAACATTTTTTCAGAAGTAGATGCAGAAAAAAATGATATTCAGTTTGCAACCTGATGGAGGTCAGTATAGATGGACTAATAGAACAAGTCCCACACACAGCTAGAAGCCCAAATATTTTTTCAGAGCTAGGTGCAGATAAAAATTATTTTTAATTTGCAACCTGATGGAGATCAGTATAGATGGACTAATAGACCAAGTCCCACACACTGCTAGAAGCCCAAACATTTTTTCAGAAGTAGATGCAGAAAAAAATTATATTCAATTTGCAACCTGATGGAGGTCAGTATAGATGGTCTAATAGAACAAGTCCCACACACTGCTAGAAGCCCAAATATTTTTTCAGAGCTAGATGCAGAATAAAATTATATTGAATTTGCAACCTGGTGTAGGTTAGTATAGATGGACTAATAGAACAAGTCCCACACACTGCTAGAAGCCCAAATATTTTTTCAGAGCTAGATGCAGAAAAAAATGATATTCAATTTGCAACCTGATGGAGGTCAGTATAGATGGACTAATAGACCAAGTCCCACACACTGCTAGAAGCCCAAATACTTTTTCAGAGCTAGATGCAGATAAAAATTATTTTTAATTTGCAACCTGATGGAGATCAGTATAGATGGACTAATAGACCAAGTCCCACACACTGCTAGAAGCCCAAATATTTTTTCAGAGCTAGATGCAGATAAAAATTATTTTTAATTTGCAACCTGATGGAGGTCCGTGTAGATGGACTAATAGACCAAGTCCCACACACTGCTAGAAGCCCAAATATTTTTTCAAAAGTAAATGCAGAAAAAAATTATATTCAATTTGCAACCTGATGGAGGTCAGTATAGATGGACTAATAGAACAAGCCCACACACTGCTAGAAGCCCAAATTTTTTTCTGAGGTAGATGCAGAAAAAAATGATATTCAGTTTGCAACCTGATGGAGGTCAGTATAGATGGACTAATAGAACAAGTCCCACACACAGCTAGAAGCCCAAATATTTTTTCACAGCTAGATGCAGATAAAAATTATTTTTAATTTGCAACCTGATGGAGATCAGTATAGATGGACTAATAGACCAAGTCCCACACACTGCTAGAAACCCAAACATTTTTTCAGAAGTAGATGCAGAAACTAATGATATTCAATTTGCAACCTGATGGAGGTTAGTATAGATGGACGAATAGAACAAGTCCCACACACTGCTAGTAGCCCAAATATTTTTTCAGAGGTAGATGCAGACAAAAAATTATTTTTAATTTGCAACCTGATGGAGGTCAGTATAGGTGGACTAATAGAGAAAGTCCCACACACTGCTAGAAGCCCAAATATTTTTTCCGAGCTAGATGCAGAACTAAATTATTTTTAATTTGCAACCTGATGGAGGTCAGTATAGATGGACTAATAGAGAAAGTCCCACACACTGCTAGAAGGCCAAATATTTTTTCAGAGCTAGATGCAGAAAAAAATTATATTCAGTTTGCAACCTGATGGAGGTCAGTATAGATGGACTAATAGAACAAGTCCCACACTCAGCTAGAAGCCCCAATATTTTTTCAGAGCTAGATGCAGATAAAAATTATTTTTAATTTGCAACCTGATGGAGATCAGTATAGATGGACTAATAGACCAAGTCCCACACACTGCTAGAAGCCCAAACATTTTTTCAGAAGTAGATGCAGAAAAAAATGATATTCAATTTGCAACCTGATGGAGGTCAGTATAGATGGACTAATAGAACAAGTCCCACACACTGCTAGAAGGCCAAATATTTTTTTAGAGGTAGATGCAGATAAAAATTATTTTTAATTTGCAGCCTGATGGAGGTCAGTATAGATGGACTAATAGAGAAAGTCCCACACACTGCTAGAAGGCCAAATATTTTTTCAGAGCTAGATGCAGACAAAAAATTATTTTTAATTTGCAACCTGATGGAGGTCAGTATAGATGGACTAATAGAGAAAGTCCCACACACTGCTAGAAGGCCAAATATTTTTTCAGAGCTAGATGCAGATATAAATTATTTTTAATTTGCAACCTGATGGAGGTCAGTATAGATGGACTAATAGAGAAAGTCCCACACACTGCTAGAAGGCCAAATATTTTTTCAGAGCTAGATGCAGAAAAAAATTATATTCAGTTTGCAACCTGATGGAGGTCAGTATAGATGGACTAATAGAACAAGTCCCACACACAGCTAGAAGGCCAAATATTTTTTCAGAGGTAGATGCAGATAAAAATTATTTTTAATTTGCATCCTGATGGAGGTCAGTATAGATGGACTAATAGAGAAAGTCCCACACACTGCTAGAAGGCCAAATATTTTTTCAGAGCTAGATGCAGACAAAAAATTATTTTGAATTTGCAACGTGATGGAGGTCAGTATATATGGACTAATAGAACAAGTCCCACACACTGCTAGAAGGCCAAATATTTTTTCAGAGCTAGATGCAGAAAAAAATAATATTCAGTTTGCAACCTGATGGAGGTCAGTATAGATGGACTAATAGAACAAGTCCCACACACTGCTAGAAGCCCAAATATTTTTTCAGAGCTAGATGCAGAAAAAAATTATATTCAATTTGCAACCTGATGGAGGTCAGTATAGATGGACTAATAGAATGATGCTATGCCCAAAAGATTTTACTTCACTAGGTGCAGTAAAAAAATTGGTATTCTATACGCAGGTGGTATATCTTGCAACACAGATAGGCTACTCTACTGACTAACTCACTCTGCAATAGGCCAAAAAGGATCAGCTTTGCTAGATTCAGCCAAATGCTGTGAAAAAAACTTGCACAGCACTGGCACAGACCTGCCTGGCAAAAACTGATAGGAACTGATGTAACCTAGTCCTGAAAAGGACTCCCACAATCTATCTATTTAAGAGCACAGACCTGCCTGATAAAAGTCGTAGGAAATGCTGTAACCTAGTCCTTAAAAGGACTGCAATCACAACTATTCCCTACTCCCAAGCTATCTGTAGATTTGTGCGAAAATTGGCTTGAAATTAACAAGGTATAGCGCACACAGCAACAGCGGTGCCGTCTAACACGCAGCTGCAGCAGTGAGAAAATGGTGGCGACAGGGAAAATGGCTGGGTCTTATAGGGCAAGGACATGTGACATACACTGGCAATGACACATGCCCTTGCTTGTGTGAAAAAAAGTACTTCGCTCCGTGTGTGCACTGCTGATAGGCTGACAGATTGCACCTCCCCACTGTAAATGCGGGAAAGAGAAAAAAAAATGGAGTTCTTCATTATTCCTGCAGAGATCCATCCCCTGCCCCTCCCCCCACCCCGCTGTACACTCAAACTGCGTATTAACATTAATTTTCATCATTACTGAGAAAAAATCCAGTTATGATTTTGGTGCACGAACAGTTATCGAACATAACCTCGAACAGCCAAATTTTTCTCAAATCGTTCGTGTTCGCCGAACTGCTCGAACACCGACCAAAACAGCTCGAATTTGAGATTGGCGAACAGTTCGAGTAGAACAACGCTCATCTCTACTGAGGATAAGGAGAAGAGCATAAAACAGCCGAAATGAGGAAGCGTATACCCATGTGTGGGTGTGAAGCGGTGCATGTGAAAACACCTCCCGAAACAACACAGTGGATTTGACTTTATGTTACTCTGCTGTCATTTGGTGGTGATGAGAAGTCTGTCCCAATCCAGCCCTTGTTCATTTTGATAAGGGACAGCTTGTCAGCATTGTCAGTTGACAGGCGAGTGCGCTTATTAGTTATAATTCCCCCAGCGGAACTAAAAACACACTCCGATAACACACTAGTGGCAGGGCAGGCCAGGACCTCCAAGGCGTACAGAGCGAGTTCATTCCAAGTGTCCAGCTTGGATACCCAATAATTAAAAGGCACAGAGGAATCATGGAGGACGCTGGTACGGTCGGCAAGGTACTCCCTCACCAACTTTTGAAACTTTCCACTCCTTGTGAGAGTACCCCGCGCCTCAAGGCCTGTAAGCTGGGCGGGTCTCAGAAAACTGTCCCAGAATGTTGACAGTGTTCCCCTGCCTCTGCTGGATTGGAGTTGCGTCTCTCTAGCCTGTACGCCTTGGTTGGTCAACGAACTGTGACCTCTGCCGCTAGCGTGTTCAGATGGGAATTTTTTTAACAGTTCTGCAGCAAGGGCCTTCTGGTACTGCCCCATTTTTGTAGACCTCTCCACCTCAGGAATAAGAGAGTGAAAGTTCTACTTGTAGCGGGGGTCTAAAAGTGTCACCTACCAGTAATGACTATCACCCAACATTTTGACAACGCGAGGGTCACGGTTAAGGCAGCGTAACATAAAGTCAGCCATGCGTGCCAGACTGGTAACGGGCAAGACTTCCGTGTCCTCACCAAGATTACGACTGACCATGCTCTCCTCCTCCTTCTCCTCCCCCCTGTCCTCAGGCCACCCACGCTGAACCGACGGTATGACAGTTGTACAGGTACTACCGTCTACACCGCATGATACCAGCTCCTGTTCTTCCTCCTCCTCCTCCTCTCCCTCATTGTCCCTCAATGCACGTTGGGATGAGATGTGACTGGGCTTTGTGTAATCGCCCGCTATGGCTTCTTGATCCATCTCATCATACTCTGGCTGCAATGCCTCCTCTTTAATTCTCTGCAGAGAGCGTTGCAAAAGACAGACAAGTGGGATGCTGACACTAATGATGGCATCATCGCCACTCACCATCTTGGTGGACTCCTCAAAGTTTGTCAGGATGATACATATGTCAGACATCCAGGTCCACTCCTGAGGTCTTATGTGTGGAGTCTGACCTTAATATCGACAGCCTTGTTGCAGCTGGTACTCCACAACAGCTCTCTTCTACTCACAAATCCTTTGCAACGGTAGAGTTCCAACGTGTGGGGACATCACACACCAGTCGGTGTGCCGGAAGCTGCAAACGCTGCCGCAACACAGCAAGGGCGGCGGAAGCTGTAGCCAACTTCTGAAAATGAGCTGACAGGCGGCTTACTTTGACGAGTAGATCTGGCAACTCGGGGTACGATTTAAGAAACCGCTGAACCACGAGGTTAAGCACATGAGCCAGGCATGGTACGTGTGTGATCTTGCCTCCCGTCAGAGCCGCCACCAGGTTACGGCCATTGTCACACATGACCATGCCTGGATGGAGGTTCAGCGGTCTCAGCCACAGATCTGCCTGCTCTTTCACAGCTGTCCACAACTCACAGCAGTGTGAGGTTTATCACCTAAGCTTATGAGTTTCAGCACAGCCTGTTGCCGCTTGGCTGAGGCAGTACTGCAGTGCTTCCAGCTTGTAACTGATGTGGTGATATCTGAGATGGAGGCTGAACATGAGGAGGAGGAGGAGGATGATGCGCAGGAGCTGTACACTGTGGGGGCAACTCTGACTGACATAGGGCCCACAATCCTCGGTGTGGGGAGAATGTGTTCCGTCCCAAGGTCCAACTGGGTCCCGGCTTCCACTATGTTCACCCAGTGTGCTGTCAGGGAGATGTACCGTCCCTGGCCACAAGCACTTGTCCACGTGTCCGTTGTCAGGTGGACTCTCCCAGTAACTGCGTTGTTGAGGGCACGGCAGATGTTTTGGGACACGTGCTTGTGTAGTGCGGGGATGGCACACCGGGTAAAATAGTGTCTGCTGGGGACCGAGTACCGAGGAACAGCCACCGCCGTAAGGTTGTGGAAGGATTCCGTCTCCACCAGCCTAAAAGGCAGCATTTCCAACGCAAGCAGTCGTAAAATGTGCGAATTTAGGACTGTGGCCTGTGGGGCGTTGGCTGCGAATTTGCGCTATCATTCAAAGGTTTGGGATATGGACAATTGAACGCTGCGTTGGGACGTGGACGTGGACGTTGATGCTGTTTCTTGAGAAACTACCATAACAAGTGAAGACTGAGAGGAGGGGGCATCTGTGCATGCAGTATGGACAGGGGATTGCCTTGCACGCACAACAGGGGGTTCTCTTACACACACAACAGCGAAAGAAGCAGTGTTGACACCCGCTGACACTGGTCATGGACCCTGGGGTTCGCCCCACAAAGTCGGGTGCTATGCTGACATGTGCTTGATCATGCTCGTGTTGGTGTTACTGGGAACGGTTGCCCGCCTTCTATCTGCGGCCACCACACTGCTTCTTCCTGCCTGTTGGGGTACTCTGCCTCCCTCCCCCTGTTGGCTGCTGGCCTCTCTCTGCGTGTCCTCCTGCCACATTGGTTCAGTTACTGGATCATCCACCACCTCCTCCTCTTCCACTGCTGCACCACGGTACTCCTACTCACTTCCTGGCAATTGTGTCTCGTCATCGTCCACCTCTTGTGACAAATTGCCAGCGTTGCCTTCCTGTGGCCGTGGCTGTTCAAATATTTGGCCATCGCTACATGGGATCTCCACTTCCACCACTTCAAGTGGAGCAGGCGAGGGGCCCAAATATGGAAATGGACCAGTGAACAGCTCTTCAGAGTGTCCAAGTGCGGGATCAGTTGCTGTCTGACGACACTCGGCATGGTGGGAGGAAGGAGCGTGAGGGTGAGGAGGAGTATGTGTGTCACCCTGGCCTGGATGTCACAAGTGTAATTAAAGCTGTGTCTGAGAGCAAGGGGGAGGTTCTCTAGTCAGGGGAACATTAGCATGCAATGCCTCCTGTCTCAAGCCAGTAGGGGGAGCAGGCTGCCCCTATAAAAGCTGGTGCTGGGGGCAGGGTTAGAGAGAACTTGATGGCCTGTCTCAGGGCTGAGACTTGTCCCAGAGCAGAGCAGGGACAGAAAGTTGTATTGCACCTAAGAGGAAGTGTGGCAGGAGGAGAGCCACAAGCTAGAGACAAGAGGCGAAGAGAGCCTGTCTTGGCAGATCACGGACTTAATTTACCAGACTTTGGTGTCTGAGGCTGGAAGGATTCCACATCCCCCAGCAGATAACCAGTTCGCAGGGGACTGTATATTCCTTGGCCTAAGAAGCCTGGAGGCCCTGCCACAACAGAAGGGACCAGCAAAGCCGTACAAGGCTGGGAGCAGAAAGGAACCCACGTCGCAGGCCATACAGGCGAGAATACACGGAAAGCTCGGAAACGTGGGCTGTTATCCTATAATGAGGAGATAGCCAGAAGGAGCGCAGAAAGCACGGTAGGCCTACACCCTCACCCTGACCAGGGCCAATTTCCCCGTTGCTCTCAGACATCCAGGTCCCCTCCTAGCTGGGACTGTTTGTGGGTCAATTTACCTGTTCTAGTAAAGACCCTGGACTGCAACCTGTTGTCTGCGTGCTCCTTGCTCCTCTAACACTATCAGCACTGGGACTCTCACTACCATCACTCCCAACATCCACTACACTGCCCTGGGGCCGCACTCTTCCCGTGGGGAGTCACACCATCCCAGCTGCATACATCATCAGCCCCAGCGGTCTGCCTTGCAGCAGCGGTTCCTAATGACCGCAAATCCACAGGTGGCGTAGTCGGACATAATCAATAGCACATAACGGACTACCACTGGCCTGACCACCCTGAGCCACGGAACCGGGTTGCCACTACTACCCCCATCGTTCCCTATTGCCCGGATCCGAGTGCCCCACGGCCCAGGGGGCGAGTCAGCTTTGGCGTAGCCGGCAGGATTGCAACCAACCCGCCACAAATGGGTATTGCGTGCCTAGAAAAGACTTTGCACTTACCTGAAAAGAGGTTTCCCGCTATCTGGAGCCGTTTCGCGCCATTTCCAGCCGTCTCCCACCATCTTCCGTCGGTTCCCGCCATCTTCAGCTGTTTTCCCTCCATCCGAAGTCGTTTTCCCGCCGTCGGACGCCATCTTCAGGACGCCGCGCGGGAAGAAGGGGGGCGTGGACGTCCAAACCGCGCGAGATCCGAAGCTCCGCCCCACACACCGACGCTGCGCAAGGTCCTGGAAGGGAGAGAGAGCGACGCTGACGTCATCAGGACGCGACGCAAGGTCCTCGTCCAGACCAGCAGCAGCGGAGCCGCGGCCTACAGAAGAGGATCGTCGGAAGGTAGCCACGCTTAACTAGGGGGGAGGAAGATGTCGGACACAGAGGCGCCCACTACCACCAACGCAGCTGCAGCAGCGGTGATGCCCATTTCCCTGCCCTACATCCCTGGAGCGGCCTGGCTGCCCAAGTACTCAGGGGAGCCCCATGCCCTAACTGACTTTAAGGAAAGGCTGTACAGTTTGTTCCAGGTTTACCCCCTGACAGAGGAACAGAAGGTCAGCATATTGACAGGGCAGTTAACTGGCGCAGCCCAAAGGGAGGTAAAATCATGGCCCACTGAGGAGAAAAGGACTGTGAAGGGTATTCTGGCCCAGCTGCGGGGTACCTTTGACACACGTACCTCTGCTGAGATTAAAATGAGGTTCTATGGATGTAAGCAACGGGCACAGGACAGCATCAGAGACTATGCCCTAAATCTGCAGGAAGACTTGAGGGCTATCCAACAAACTGACCCTGGCAGTGTGCAGGAAACGGATAAACTACTAACAGAACAATTCATAGAAGGTCTGCTGTCTAGCGCCCACAGGGCCCAACTGCGCCTCATGTTCTTCCAGAACCCTGATCTGACCTTTGCCCAATTTAAGGACAGGGCCATAAGGGTGCTCCGTGAACCCGCAACCAGTGGCGCTATAAACCCCCGGCGCCCTGCTCTCACCTACCACCAGGAGGCGGCGCCCTCCTCTATGGACCCCGTGGGGGCTGATGGACAGGCCCTGAACCAAGCCCCGTCGAAAGACCTGCACCACCAAGTCCAGGAGCTGACCAGGAGCGTCGCGGCGTTGACCAGGACCGTCCAGGCGTTGCAAGTGGACCCGGCAAGACCCATTGAGCTGGCTTCAAGTCCGGAGGATGTCCCGTAGCGTCGACAGAGGAGGATCCTGTCATTCCGAGGGAGGCCCACAGACCGCTACGCAGAGGATGGACAGCCCATTTGCCGTCGATGCAACCAGCCCGGACACATTTCCAGGTACTGTAATTTAAACGGGTCCAACCTGGGGCAGAAGGCCAACCCCCAGGCATAAGATCACCAGGCCCTTACAATTGGTGTAATAAGTACGTTGGGGGCGCCCGGTTTTACCCGTGGTGCTGGACGGTATCCCCATGAGTGGCTTGCTGGATACTGGGTCACAAGTAACCACTATCCCTTATGTACTTTTTAAGCAGTATTGGACTGATGCTGAGATCACACGGTATCCAGACAGTAACTTGAGCATCATCACCAGTAATGGCTTACCCGTGCCGCAGATGGGGTTCAAGGAGATGACCATTAAAATTGGTAAAGTTGAACTGCCGGCACAGGGAGTGATTATTGTGGACATTGACCGTCGTGAAAGTCACCCTAAAATAACTGTGGGTACTAACGTAATTGAAAATTGTCTTTCAGAGGTAATTGTAATCTTACAACAGGTGGCGGTGAATGCTAGTTCCAGCCAACAGAGAGTCCTCAACAAGGAGATAAAAGCCCTGATGAGTAGAGATGAGCGTTGTTCTACTCGAACTGTTCGCCAATCTCAAATTCGAGCTGTTTTGGGCGGTGTTCGAGCCGGTCGGCGAACACGAACAATTTGAGAAAAATTCGGCTGTTCGAGGTTATGTTCGATAACTGTTCGTGCACCAAAATCATAACTGGATTTTTTCTCAGTAATGATGAAAATTAATGTTAATACGCAGTTTGAGTGTACAGCGGGGCGGGGGGAGGGGCAGGGGATGGATCTCTGCAGGAACAATGAAGATCTCCATTTTTTTTCTCTTTCCCGCATTTGCAGTGGGGAGGTGCAATCTGTCAGCCTATCAGCAGCGCACACACGGAGCGAAGTGCTTTTTTTCACACAAGCAAGGGCATGTGTGATTGGCAGTGTATGTCACATGTCCTTGCCCTATAAGACCAAGCCATTTTCCCCGTCGCCACCATTTTCTCACTGCTGCAGCTGCGTGTTAGACGGCACCGCTGTTGCTGTGTGCGCTATACCTTGTTAATTTCAAGCCAATTTTCGCACAAATATACAGATAGCTTGGGAGTAGGGAATAGTTGTGATTGCAGTCCTTTTAAGGACTAGGTTACAGCATTTCCTACGACTTTTATCAGGCAGGTCTGTGCTCTTAAATAGATAGATTGTGGGAGTAAAGACTAATTGTAATTGGAGTCCTTTTCAGGACTAGGTTACATCAGTTCCTATCAGTTTTTGCCAGGCAGGTCTGTGCCAGTGCTGTGCAAGTTTTTTTCACAGCATTTGGCTGAATCTAGCAAAGCTAATCCTTTTTGGCCTATTGCAGAGTGTGTTAGTCAGTGGAGTAGCCTATCTGTGTTGCAAGATATACCACCTGTGTATAGAATACCAATTTTTTTACTGCACCTAGTGAAGTAAAATCTTTTGGGCATAGCATCATTCTATTAGTCCATCTATACTGACCTCCATCAGGTTGCAAACTGAATATAATTTTTTCTGCATCTAGCTCTGAAAAAATATTTGGGCTTCTAGCGGTGTGTGGGACTTGGTCTATTAGTCCATCTATACTGACCTCCATCAGGTTGCAAATTAAAAATAATTTTTTTCTGCATCTAGCTCTGAAAAAATATTTGGGCTTCTAGCAGTGTGTGGGACTTGGTCTATTAGTCCATCTATACTGACCTCCATCAGGTTGCAAATTAAAAATAATTTTTTTCTTCATTTATCTCTGAAAAAATATTTGGGCTTCTAGCAGCATGTGGGACTTGTTCTATTAGTCCATCTATACTGACCTCCATCAGGTTGCAAATTAAAAATAATTTTTTTCTGCATCTAGCTCTGAAAAAATATTTGGGCTTCTAGCAGTGTGTGGGACTTGGTCTATTAGTCCATCTATACTGACCTCCATCAGGTTGCAAATTAAAAATAATTTTTTTCTGCATCTAGCTCTGAAAAAATATTTGGGCTTCTAGCAGTGTGTGGGACTTGGTCTATTAGTCCATCTATACTGACTTCCATCAGGTTGCAAATTGAATAAAAAAATTTTCTGCATCTAGCTCTGAAAAAATATTTGGGCTTCTAGCGGTGTGTGGGACTTGGTCTATTAGTCCATCTATACTGACCTCCATCAGGTTGCAAATTAAAAATAATTTTTTTCTGCATCTAGCTCTGAAAAAATATTTGGGCTTCTAGCAGTGTGTGGGACTTGGTCTATTAGTCCATCTATACTGACCTCCATCAGGTTGCAAATTAAAAATAATTTTTTTCTTCATTTAGCTCTGAAAAAATATTTGGGCTTCTAGCAGTGTGTGGGACTTGTTCTATTAGTCCTTCTATACTGACGTCCAGCAGGTTGCAAATTGAATATAATTTTTTTCTGCATCTAGCTCTGAAAAAATATTTGGGCTTCTAGCGGTGTGTGGGACTTGGTCTATTAGTCCATCTATACTGACCTCCATCAGGTTGCAAATTAAAAATAATTTTTTTCTGCATCTAGCTCTGAAAAAATATTTGGGCTTCTAGCAGTGTGTGGGACTTGGTCTATTAGTCCATCTATACTGACCTCCATCAGGTTGCAAATTAAAAATAATTTTTTTCTGCATCTAGCTCTGAAAAAATATTTGGGCTTCTAGCAGTGTGTGGGACTTGGTCTATTAGTCCATCTATACTGACCTCCATCAGGTTGCAAATTAAAAATAATTTTTTTCTGCATCTAGCTCTGAAAAAATATTTGGGCTTCTAGCAGTGTGTGGGACTTGGTCTATTAGTCCATCTATACTGACCTCCATCAGGTTGCAAATTAAAAATAATTTTTTTCTTCATTTATCTCTGAAAAAATATTTGGGCTTCTAGCAGCGTGTGGGACTTGTTCTATTAATCCATCTATACTGACCTCCATCAGGTTGCAAATTAAAAATAATTTTTTTCTGCATCTAGCTCTGAAAAAATATTTGGGCTTCTAGCGGTGTGTGGGACTTGGTCTATTAGTCCATCTATACTGACCTCCATCAGGTTGCAAATTAAAAATAATTTTTTTCTGCATCTAGCTCTGAAAAAATATTTGGGCTTCTAGCAGTGTGTGGGACTTGGTCTATTAGTCCATCTATACTGACCTCCATCAGGTTGCAAATTAAAAATAATTTTTTTCTTCATTTATCTCTGAAAAAATATTTGGGCTTCTAGCAGCGTGTGGGACTTGTTCTATTAGTCCATCTATACTGACCTCCATCAGGTTGCAAATTAAAAATAATTTTTTTCTGCATCTAGCTCTGAAAAAATATTTGGGCTTCTAGCAGTGTGTGGGACTTGGTCTATTAGTCCATCTATACTGACCTCCATCAGGTTGCAAATTAAAAATAATTTTTTTCTGCATCTAGCTCTGAAAAAATATTTGGGCTTCTAGCAGTGTGTGGGACTTGGTCTATTAGTCCATCTATACTGACCTCCATCAGGTTGCAAATTGAATAAAAAAATTTTCTGCATCTAGCTCTGAAAAAATATTTGGGCTTCTAGCGGTGTGTGGGACTTGGTCTATTAGTCCATCTATACTGACCTCCATCAGGTTGCAAATTAAAAATAATTTTTTTCTGCATCTAACCCAGCCAATAGTTTTGGCCTAATACCACAGTTTGGCCACTCAGCTCTGCTCGGTTACCATCCATTGTTTTTTTGTGCAAACAACTCCAGAGTTGTGAATTAGTTAACCACCAAAATGAGTGGAAAAAGGCCTGCTGCTGGTGGAAAGGGGAATAGGCGTGTTGGGAAGGGGAAAAAAGGTTGTGTCCGTGGGGTAGGTGCAGAAGAAAGACCATCTTCCAGCCAAACTAAAATGTCTACTTCTTTTAGCGGACAATGTGATAAGATCCCTTTCTTACGGCCACGCCAATCGCTACAAATTCCAGATGAGGCACAAAAACAGCAGGTGCTTCAACGGATATCAAGTGCTCCTTTAAGTGGGCTCTCCTCCACATCAACTTCAACATCACAAATACTCCAGTCCTCAAAGGTGTCACCCAAATCGCACTTGCTTCCTCACAGCTCCCAAATCTCCAGCTGCCCGTCTGAGTATGAGGTAGAACAGATGGTTGAGTCTGCAGAGCTGTTTACTCATACTATAGCCTGGGAATCAGAGGTCGACTCCAGCGCTTCTGTGAATCCAGACGAGGAAATGATCTGCACTGATGCCCAGAATCTTTATGAGTCGGATCCAGGACCAGACGCAGAAGGTTCTGACCATAATGTAGACCCTCATTCCCAAACTGTAACTCCTGTTGGTGGAGACAATGAGGAAGACGATGATAAGACTCAAATACCTGATTGGAGCGACAACTTTAGTTTTTTGTCAGGGCAGGAACAGGTTGGCTCTGAGGACGACGGGTGTGATAACGCACAGGGTGATGATGATGAGGTCGGAGATCCCACTTACTGTCAACCCACAGTCAGCCAAGAGATGAGGTCAGCAGAGGAGGTGGAGGAAGATGCTAGTGACGACGAGGTCAGGTTGCGCCTTCCTGGACAGAGACGTAGTACTGGAAGCACGTCAACAACTGCATCCTCAAACACAACTCTGCCTCTCACCACAAGTCGTGGTGGCTCTTCAGGTCGCATGGGTGCTAAGCCTTGCATAGCCTGGGCATTTTTTCAGATCGATAAAGATGACCCAACTCGTGTTATCTGTAACATTTGTCAGCAAAAGCTAAGTAGAGGCCAAAAAATACATAGTTTGAGTACTTCATGCATGAACCGGCACATGGACATGAAGCATAAGTTGCAGTGGGAAGCTCAGTGTGCTACAATGCGGTCTAGCCGGCCGGGCCAACCACCGTCTGCCATATCTTGTGCATCCGCGGCCTCTTCATCCTCTGTGACTGGGGGGACAGCAGTCACACCTGTTTTGGGGCGCAGACCTGCCACCTCTTTACCCGCAACAGCCAGTGTGATTGGCAGGTCATCATTTTCTTTGGAGGTGGTAACACCAGCTGGTCTTGAGCGCTGTCCGACATCGAAAGCACCACCTTTGGATCAAGGCAACCTAACATGTCCGCCTGCATCTTCCTCACAGACCGGCAGTTTGCCGGGGACACCCTTATCAACCCCGTCTAAGCACAATAGCCAGCCCTCGGTCCCTCAGATGTGGACAAGTAAAAGACCATTTCCTCCTAGCCATGAGAAAGCTAAGAGGTTGAATTTCACCATCTGCAAGCTCTTGGCTACAGAAATGCTGCCTTTCCGCCTGGTGGACACAGAGGATTTTCGAGACCTTATGTCCGTCGCAGTGCCCCAGTACCAGATGCCCAGTCGGCACTACTTCTCAAAGAAAGGTGTGCCTGCGCTCCACCAGCATGTCGCACACAACATCACCGCTTCTTTGAGAAACTCTGTGTGTGACAGGGTGCATTTCACCACAGACACTTGGACGAGTAGGCATGGACAGGGGCGTTACATGTCGCTGACTGGGCACTGGGTAACTATGGTGACAGCAGGACAAGGGGCTGCTGTCCAAGTCTTGCCGTCCCCACGAGTTGTGCGTCAATCCTCTTTATGTCATTTTTCCTCCACTGCTTCTGCCTCCTCAACCTCCTCTCGGTCTTCCACCTGCACCCAAAGCCTGTCTGGTCATGCCACAAGCTTTCTAACTGCGCAGAAGGGATCCTGCACACCTCCTTACTATGCTGGCAGTAGGGCTCAACGTCATCAGGCGGTTTTTACATTGAAATGTCTGGGAAATGTGAGTCACACAGCTGAGGAGTTGTGGTCAGCTCTGGAGAACCAATTTCATGAATGGTTGTCTCCACTGGACCTGAAACCAGGGAAGGCCGTGTGCGACAATGCTGCAAACCTGGGTGCGGCCCTTCGCCGGGGCAATGTCACACACGTGCCTTGTATGGCTCACGTGTTGAACCTGGTTGTCCAGCAATTTTTAGCCCACTATCCCAGACTAGATGGCCTTCTGCAGAGGGCACGGTCGCTGTGTGCTCACTTCCGCCGTTCGCATCCCGCAGCTCAGCGACTTACATCTCTACAGAAGTCGTTGGGCCTGCCACTTCACCGGCTAAAATGCGATGTGCCTACCTGGTGGAATTCAACTCTGCACATGTTGCAGCGACTGTGGCAGCACCGACAAGCCCTGGTGCAATACGTTCTGACGTATAGCCTGGGCCAACGAGATTCAGAGGTGGGGCAAATCACGCTGGAGGAGTGGTCTCAGATCAGGGACCTATGCACCCTTCTGCACAGTTTTGAAATGGCGACGAAGATGTTTAGTGCTGACGATGCCATTATCAGCATGACTATTCCGGTGATTTACATGCTGGAGCACATGTTAAACAGAATTCGGAGTCAGGTGGTGGCACAAGAGGAGGTGGAGGAAGTAGAGGAGGAGGAGTTGTATGCGGAAGGGCTAACATCTGCAAGGTCCAGACGGTCGGCAGCACCAAGGCGCCAGGCATGTGAGGGTGGGGGAGATGGTTTAACCAGGGCGCATGGTAGCAGCCAAACTAGTGAGGAAGGTGCAGGAGCCCAGGAAGAAGTGGAGGACGAACTGATGGAAGACTCATCAGATGAGGGAGACCTTGATCACATTTCTGTTGTGCGAGGTTGGGGGGAGAGGACAGAGGAAGGAAGCATGATTGTTACCTCGCCACCAACACAACAGGGACTTGGTGCTCCTGGATGCACAACACACATGAGTGCCTTCTTGCTGCACTACCTGCAACATGACCCTCGAATTGTGAGAATTAGAAATAATCCTGACTACTGGGTTGCCACACTGTTAGATCCCCGGTACAAAAGTAAATTTGCAGAAATTATTCCTGCCATAGAAAGGGATGCACGCATGCAGGAGTATCAGCAGAGACTGTTGCAGAATCTTACATGTGCTTTTCCACAAAATACCAGTGGTGCACGTAGTGAATCTCACAGTTCCAACTTGCCAACCGTGGGACCGTCAAGTGTTCAGCACTCAAACCGTAACAGAACCACAGTATCTGCTGGTAACATCAATTTTGCGGAATCATTTCACCACTTTTTTAGCCCATCCTTTGCAAGGCCACAGGAGACAAGAAGTCTGACACATAGTCAACGCCTAGAGACGATGGTACAGGAGTATCTCCAAGTAAACATTGAAGCCACGACTGTGTCACTGGACCCTTGCTCTTTTTGGGCTTCCAATCTGGATAAATGGCCGGAGCTAGCCACTTACGCCTTGGAGATCTTGTCATGCCCCGCAGCCTGCGTTCTGTCTGAACGTGTGTTCAGCGCTGCTGGTGGTGTGCTGACAGATAAGCGCACGCGGCTCTCCACTGATAATGTAGACAGACTCACGTTCATAAAGATGAACAAATCATGGATCCGAAACGACTTTTCTACCCCTGTGTCATCCTGGGGAGAGTAAAAGCTTGATGATTGGTTAAAATCACCCTACCAACCGTTTTAAGCTTTCAAATTACTAATCATGTTTATCTGTATCTTGACTGGAAAATAATTTGGGCTTTATAGCAGTGTGCAGCACTGATCCTATTAGGGCATCTATAATAAGCTTCACCAGATTTAAAATTAAAAATAATTTTTAGCTGCATCTAGCCCGGAAAATAATTTTGGGGCTCCGAGATGCGCAAGACACATAAGTGCCTTCTTGCTGCACTACCTGCAGCATGACCCTCATATTGTCAGAATTCGAAGTAATCATGACTACTGGGTTGCCACACTCTTAGATCCCCCAAACTTTTCGATCAACCTTTTCATTTTAATAAAGACCAAAAAAATGGTCATTTTTGAAATTATAAGCATTAGCAGGTTGTTAGAAACTGAAATCAAACAGTTTTCAACTCAAAACTTTATTCTAGGTGATGTTACATTTTCACATAGGACCCCTTGTTCGAAAGGAGCTTCTGAACTCTCTCGTCCATTGAATTTGTCAGGTTTTGGATGGTTTCTGCTTCAATTGTTTTGCATGAGGACAGAATACCCTCCCAGAGCTGTTGCTTAGATGTGAACTGCCTCCCGCCATCATAGACACTCCTTTTAATGATGCTCCAAAGGTTCTGAATGGGGTAGAGGTCAGGGGAGCATGGGGGTCACACCATAAGTTTGTCCCCTTTTATGCACATATCAGCCAGAGATGCAGATGTTTTATGTGCAGCATGAGATGGTGCATTATCATGCAGAAAAATGATCTTGCTGTGAAATACACGGTTCTTCTTCTTGAACCATGGCAGGAAGTGCTGTTTGAGAAAATCCACATACATTATGGAGTTCATCTTTAGCGCCTTCAGGGATCCTAAAGGGGCCGACAATCTCTCTCCCCATGATTCCAGCCCAAAACATTACTCCACCTCCTCCTTGTTGGCGCTGTAGCCGTGTTTGCGTGGGGTGTCCATCAACCAGCCATCCTCCACTCCATTCATCTGGACCATCGAGCGCTGCACGGCACTCATCCGTGAACAAAACAGTTTTGAAATCAGTCTTCATGTAATGTTTGGCCCACTGGAGCCGTTTCTGCTTGTGTGAAGTGGATAGAGGAGGTCGACAGGATGGCGTATGCACAGCTGCAAACCTCTGAAGGACCCTGCATCTTGTTGTTCGGGGGACGTTGGAGGCACAAGCAGCTTCAAAAACTTGTCTGCTGCTATGACAAGGCTTTTTTGCCGCTGCTCTTTCAACCTGACGTAATTGCCTGTAGGAAAGAGTCCTCAATTTGCCCTTATCAGCACGCACACGTGTGTACTGTGAATCAGCTACATACTTCTTGATTGCCAAGACACTTCATCCTGATCATCGCACAATGTTGATTGTAGTCATGCCTTGACCTAAACACTCCACAATTTGTTGCTTCTCAGCAGCCGACACATCCTTTTTCTTTCCCATTTTGGCAGAAAATGTAGGCTGCTTAATAATGTGAGAGAGCCTTCTTAAGTAGTCTTGCCTTTCATTGGACACACCTGCCAAACTAATTAGCACAGGTGTCTGCAATTGCTTACAGTGATATAAAGAGCCCTGACACACATCACCATCAATGAGTTTAACTGACAAACAAACAAATTCTTCCCTTATCACTCCTAAACACTTTTTGCATAATAATTTGGAACGCGGTGTACATGTGCTTTTCCACAAAACACCAGTGGTTCACGTAGTGAATCTTACAGTTCTAACTTGCCAACCGTGGTCTGTATGGAATTGTTCAATAAAGGGCCCAAAATTAAGATAACATAGATGGGAGAGGTCTCTATGAATAGGAATTCCTAAGTATTTGATACCCTGTGAGGGCCAGGCAAAGGGAAAGTTGGACTGGATGGAATCCTATATGGATTTAGGGAGGGAGACATCGAGGGCCTCAGACTTCGCTGCATTGATTTTAAAATTTTACCATGTAACAAAGTGATCTATTTCAGCCATAACAGCAGGGATGGATATATGTGATTGAGTGATATATACTAGGACATCATCAGCAAATAGAGAGCACTTGTACTCGGTGCCTCCCACCTCAATCCACCTAATATTGGGGTTATGGCGAATTGATGAGAGCAGGTGCTCCGTCACTAGGATGTATAAGAGAGGGGACAGAGGACATCCCTGCCTTGTCCCATTGGTGATTGTGAAAGGTGATGAAAATGTTCTGACGCACCCCCTGGGCCTTGGGACACCCGGAGCCGGACCCTTTTTGGTGGATGCTGGTGGTTGTAGTCTTCGTGGCGGCGATCCGGTTCCGTGGCTCAGGGCGGTCAAACCAGTGGCGGAACTATTTATGTGGTTTTGATGTTTAAATGTCCGACTACGCCACCCGTGGATTGCGGTCAGAGTGAACCGCCGCTACAGGGCAGACCGCTAAGGCTGGTGTTGTGGGTGCAGCAGAGCGTAGCATAACTCCCCACGGGAGGAGTATAGCCTCAGGGCAGTGTATGCGGAGGATGGGGGTGATGGTGCAGGGCAGCAGCAGTAACGACACGGAGTCAGTGATGCAGTTCAGGGCCTTTACTCACAGTTCTTATTATCCAGACCACGTCTGCAGGTAACGGCTGCCCACGTCGTACTGTGCTCACCAGGTGAGGGGCTCAGACAACTCCCAGATAACTTTGGAGCGCTTCACAGGACCCCCTTTGTGTGTCCTTTGTCTGGCCTTTCTTACCAACACTTCTGTCCGGCTGCCTCGGGCCTCCTCTTGGTAAACTTGGCGCCAGTTTCCCTGACCCTATGTGGTGCCTTCCTAGCGGGTGGAGCAAGGGGCTGCGCCACATAAATTGTCAGAGCCTCCGGTTTCTAGCTGAGGGTCGTTTCCTGCCTCCACTAGTTCGGGGACCGGTCTCCCCCTTTGGCCTGACCCCTCCACGCAGGTGGATTCGGGCGTGCGGTGGCGACTCGCCCGTCCGCACCCCTGGGATCCCTTCATTCCTCGTTCCTGGAGCCTTCTCCGCTCCTCTTCCTTCCTTCTCCCTCTTGCAGGCCTGGGCCTCTGTTACTAGGCCCGCCTCCGGAGCAGAGCTCATGCAGAGCCCCTGCTCCCTGCCACTTCTGCTCAGACTTCTCTGCACTGAACTAAGATGGTGCCCACCTTTTATACTCCCTTCTCAATGCACCCAGGAACTGCTTCCTCCCTGCTCCTGCACTGCAGGGTTCCCCTTCCTCAGTGTTCCCTCCCCCCACTCCAGCCAGGGACAGGGACTGTCGTGCCCATCTCAGGGGCATATTGGTCGCCCTGCCCCACGGCAATGTGGTGTAATGCATGCAGGTGTCGGGTCCTGATCCACACTCCATCCTTATCTGAGAGTGAGATATCACACCTCTGGGTGAGGTGCAATACGTCTGTAGCAACCGAGCCCTCGGTGATACAGTTCCATTTATCTTCAGCCTAGGTGACGTATTGTGATACAGGGCCGTGATTTTGGCTATAAAAGAGTCCCCTAGACCCCTACCCCAAGCTTTTTAAGAGAATCATATATGGCGTGCCAGGAGACTCTATGGAATGCTTTCTCCGCATCCAACGAGAGTATCTACTTACAAATTTTTAACTGCATCTAGCCCAGGAAATACTTTGTGCCTAGTAGCAGTGTCTGCTAGTCAGCGGATTATCCCGGCTGTTAAGCAAGCTACACCACCTGTAGTTTGGACACTTAATTTTTTCAAAGGAAATGCTTCGGGACCACGGGATACTTAGTGAAGAGCATCAGGAGGCACCCCAAGGCATAGGGGCTGGGACTGGCACTAGGATGCCTTGCGGTGGACAGCCAAGCTCGATCCTTATAAAAGCTTTTTAACTGCAGCAGCTTTAGTGGACGCTACTGGAGCTGGAATTACGCGGCTGCTGGCATGAGACTTGCCCTCCAATAGATCCTTGTAAATGGATTTAAAGTGTATTCATTCAAATTAGAGGGACAATTTAAATTAAAAAGCTTAGAGCTGCCTCCACCACAGGGGGGCTCTCTCGACCCACCAGCGGACAGGCACCAGTATTGGGAGAGGGGGGCTGGCCGTCAGGGTTCACCGCGGCTCTGGCACAAACCCGGCGACACGGAGGTGGCACGGGCAGGAGCGGACTGGCCGTCTCGGCTTCTCACTTTTTGGATTTTAGAAGGGCATGACATGCCTATATCTGTGTCTCCCCCTCCTTTTACTCCTCCACCTCTTTTCTTTTCGCATGACTATATGTACTTGTCACTTTTCCATGTGTTAGTTGTGTCTTCTGAGCAGTTTGTCAGCTTTTGGACACCTTTGAAGGTGTTTTCTATGTGTTTCTATGTGTTTTTGTTTGCCTGCCATTGGTTTTAACGGTGTTCGAAGGTGTTCGACGAACAGTTCGACGAACAGTTCGGCGAACACACGGGTGTTCGACGAACCGAACCGAACTCGAACACTACGGGGGTGGCTCAACACTACTGATGAGAAGGCAGCAGGTAGAACTGTCTGGTGGTGAGATCGGTAGCGTAAGACTGAGTGACCCATTCCCCATTTCCATGCCTCCCAAAAGTGAAATGATGATCTGGTGTCGGACTGCAATCGGGTTGAGAGGTAGAGACTACCAAGCCATGGTAGAACCCGTGTACTCAGACAGCAGGCCCACCATTTTGACAGCCCGGGGGGTGGTTGATGTCCGTCATGGGAGGGTGCCCGTCCGCATCCTCAACATTGGGGAGAGGGAGGTACATTTACCCAGGTACGCTACACTCGCCAAGCGGTTTGTGGTCGAACACAAAGCTATCAGGGCCGTGGAACCCTTGCCTCCATCTCCTCAGGCGGAGGGTAATGGCTCCCAGAAACAAAAGGAGGACTGGTGCCAGAAACTCCATGTGGGTGCTGACTCCACTCCCCTGCACCAAAAACAAGGAGTCTACCGGGTGGTACAGGAGTACGAGAGAGTCTTTAGTAAGCACCCGCTAGACTTCGGCAGAGTAAAGGGGATAGAACACCACATCCCCACAGGGAGCCACCCACCAATAAAAGAGAGAAACAGGCCTGTACCCCCTGCACATTATCAGAACGCCAAGGGCATGCTAAGAGAAATGAAAGAAGCTGGGGTCATTAGAGACAGCTGTAGCCCCTGGGCAGCCCCCTTGGTTCTGGTGAAAAAGAAAGACGGCACCATGAGAATGTGCGTCGACTATAGACAAATCAACCGTATCACCCACAAAGACGCATATCCACTGCCTAGAATAGAGGAGTCTTTAGCCGCACTAAAATCAGCTAACTTCTTTTCTACTTTGGACCTTACTAGCGGGTACTGGCAGGTTCCTGTGGCAGAGGCTGACAAGGAGAAGACCGCCTTCACCACCCCGATGGGACTGAGCGAGTTCAACTGTATGCCTTTCGGGCTCTGCAACGCACCAGGGACCTTCCAGCGGCTGATGGAATGCTGTCTAGGGCACCGAAACTTCGAGACTGTCCTCCTTTACCTGGACGACGTGATCGTCTATTCGAAGACCTACGAGGACCATCTCAAACACCTGGCTGAGGTGTTCGAAGCCCTGGCAGGCTATGGCCTGAAGGTGAAACCATCGAAGTGTCACCTGCTGAAACCAAAGGTCCAGTACCTAGGGCACGTGGTAAGTGCGGAAGGAGTAGCCCCCGACCCTGACAAGGTCACGGCAATCAAGAGCTGGCCAAGCCCCTCGAACATCAAGGAGGTGAGATAGTTTCTCGGGTTGGTAGGCTACTACCGAAGGTTCATCCCCGGGTTCACTAAGATGGCAGCTCCTATGCAGGACCTCCTGATCGGACAGTCTAAGTCCAGGAGTCAAAAGCCACCCTTCAAGTGGGATAAACCGGAAGAGGAGTCCTTCCGCCAGTTGAAGATGGCCCTCACGGGGGATGAGATCCTAGCCTACCCTGATTATGGCCAGCCTTTTATCCTTCACACAGACGCCAGTAATGTGGGACTGGGAGCCGTACTGTCCCAAAACCAACAGGGCAGAGAAAGGGTGATCACGTACGCCAGCCGGAAGCTGAGACCCACCGAGAGGAACCCGGAGAATTACAGCTCCTTCAAGCTAGAATTCTTGGCGGTTGTGTGGGCCGTGACGGAACGCTTCAAGCATTACGTGGCCTCCGCAAAGTTCACCGTGTACACGGACAACAACCCGTTGACACACCTGGACAATGCAAGACTGGGTGCCCTGGAACAGCGGTGGATGGCCCGTCTCTCCAACTATGACTTCGCGATCAAGTACCGGGCAGGCAAAACCAATGCCAACGCGGACGCCCTATCAAGAATGCCTCACTTACCTGAGGGTGACGAAGACCCAGAAGAGCTGGAGGAGGTAGAACTCCCCGCGTTTCACCGGTATGGAGCCGCTCAACACTCTCACCGCGTGAAGGAGGAGGATCTAACAACTGTGATGATCAATCCCCTACCTCACCACAGCTGGGCCGAGACCCAAGATAGTGACCCTGTAGTCCGCCTGGTGAAAGATCTGCTGACCCGGGAAGACGCCCGCTTAGATCCAGATGCCCCAGAGGAAGCCAAGCAGCTATGGAAAGAGAAGAGCAAGCTGTTCCTCTACGAAGGCAAGTTGTGCAGAAGGATTGTTAACCACCGGACACACGAGCTGACCTGGCAAGTCGTGGTCCCAAGGCGGGATGCAGCTATGGTCCTGGGGGCTTACCATGACAGAGCGGGACACTTCGGTTGGAAGAAACTGGAGTTCCTGCTAAGAGGAAGGTTCTTTTGGGTCGGCATGAGAGGAGCTGTAGAAAAGTGGTGCAGAGACTGTGGCCCTTGTCACCTAAGGAGGAAGGACCGTGCCAGCCAGAAGACACCCTTGAGGCCCATCGTCACCACGCAGCCTTTTGAGCTGGTAGCTCTGGACCACGTCAAATTGGCTCCCAGCCGGTCAGGATACATCTATGCCCTGACAATCGTGGACCACTATTCCCGTTTTCTAGTGGTGGTCCCGGTAAAGGACTTGACAGCCCAAACAGCGGCCAGAGCCTTCCAGCAATACTTCTGCCGTCCACACGGGTATCCGGAACAGGTCCTGACCGACCAGGGTCCAGCGTTCGAGGCTGAAATCTTCCAGGAGTTCTGCAACCTCTATGGCTGTAAAAAGATTCGGACAACGCCTTACCATCCACAAACCAACGGGATGTGTGAGAAGATGAACAATATAGTTATCGATCTCCTGAAGACGTTGCCCCTGGAGGAACGCAGCCTGTGGCCAGAAAAACTGCCGGACCTGATAGACCTATACAACAATATCCCGGTGAATGCTACAAACTGCACCCCGGCTTACCTGATGCGAGCTAGACCAGGTAAGCTGCCCGTAGACCTGGAGATGGGAGTCCTAATACCTGAGGACACCTCCCCGGATGCGGACTGGGATACGGAAAGGCAACTGCAGTACAAGAAGGTACAGGAGAGTGTGGAGAAGAGCCTGGCCCAGGTGAGAGAGAGGCAAGAAAAACTCTTCAATCAACACACCCCTGCTGGTCCCCTAGAACCTGGTGAGCAAGTCCTGAAGCGGAAGAGAAGGCTACATAAGTTGGACGACCAGTGGGAAAGGGAACCCTACACCGTACTGCAGTCTGACCACGACAAACCAAAGGTGTGCGTAATCACCAAGGACGGAGGAGAAACCACTAGTCTCGTCTCCAGAGACCACCTCAAAAGGTGCCCCGAGCAACTCCGTAGTGCAGAAGAGGATCAGAGTGACCTTGAACCCGCAGAGGACAAGGAAGAAATGATCAGCACCGTTCTCGGAGAGTTCCCTCAGTCCTGGACTCGCATAAATGATGCCATAGTGGTACCTGTCCTGCATTTCCTGCAGCCGGCACAGCATCAACCAACACCAGAGCCGGAAGGTGAAGAGGAGCAAGCAGTTCCAGAGGCAGAAGAGCCTGTACCAGCAGCCCAGGAGAGTCAACCCTCTGCTGACAGTGAGCCTGCCATGCCTGCGGTAAGCCAAAGAACCCACAGACAGCTGCCTGCCCTACCTGTACACCCAACTGGTAGCTGTACCCCTAACGCTAGTGGGGAAAGCCACGTCAGTCCACCACCAGACAGTGGGTTAAGGAGGTCAACCAGGAGCACAAAGGGGCAGATACCCGCTCGCTGGAGAATATAGAGTGCACTAAAATTGTAAATAACCCTGTTGCCAAATGTTGAAAGGTTTGCCAAGTTACATGCATGTTTGGTAATTCTGTGTTTCAGTTTCTTGCAGCTACCGTAAGGACTCAAAGGGTATGGACTTTTTATAACCGGGACCTTGTATGGACTGCGTTTGGAGCCTAACCCAGGAATGAACTAAGACTGTAAAGGACTTTGGGTAGGACAGACCCCCACCTGGTTAAGGCTCCCCGTTGTGTTGGTGATATGGACACCCGGTCACAGACCACACGGTGACCTTAAGAACTCAACCTGTGCGTCGTTTGTCTATTAATGTTTTATACTCATGTATATTATCTTTGTTTACTGTTTAGTCCCGGAGTACTAAATTTTCCTAGGGGGGAATGTGTCACCCTGGCCTGGATGCCACAAGTGTAATTAAAGCTGTGTCTGAGAGCAAGGGGGAGGTTCTCTAGTCAGGGGAACATTAGCATGCAATGCCTCCTGTCTCAGGCCAGTAGGGGGAGCAGGCTGCCCCTATAAAAGCTGGTGCTGGGGGCAGGGTTAGAGAGAACTTGATGGCCTGTCTCAGGGCTGAGACTTGTCCCAGAGCAGAGCAGGGACAGAAAGTTGTATTGCACCTAAGAGGAAGTGTGGCAGGAGGAGAGCCACAAGCCAGAGACAAGAGGCGAAGAGAGCCTGTCTTAGCAGATCACGGACTTAATTTACCAGACTTTGGTGTCTGAGGCTGGAAGGATTCCACATCCCCCAGCAGATAACCAGTTCGCAGGGGACTGTATATTCCTTGGCCTAAGAAGCCTGGAGGCCCTGCCACAACAGAAGGGACCAGCAAAGCCGTACAAGGCTGGGAGCAGAAAGGAACCCACGTCGCAGGCCATACAGGCGAGAATACACGGAAAGCTCGGAAACGTGGGCTGTTACCCTATAATGAGGAGATAGCCAGAAGGAGCGCAGAAAGCACGGTAGGCCTACACCCTCACCCTGACCAGGGCAAATTTCCCCGTTGCTCTCAGACATCCAGGTCCCCTCCTAGCTGGGACTGTTTGTGGGTCAATTTACCTGTTCTAGTAAAGACCCTGGACTGCAACCTGTTGTCTGCGTGCTCCTTGCTCCTCCAGCACTATCAGCACTGGGACTCTCACTACCATCACTCCCAACATCCACTACACTGCCCTGGGGCCGCACTCTTCCTGTGGGGAGTCACACCATCCCAGCTGCATACATCATCAGCCCCAGCGGTCTGCCTTGCAGCGGCAGTTCCTAATGACCGCAAATCCACGGGTGGCGTAGTCAGACATAATCAATAGCACATAACGGACTACCACTGGCCTGACCACCCTGAGCCACGGAACCGGGTTGCCACTACTACCCCCATCGTTCCCTATTGCCCGGATCCGAGTGCCCCACGGCCCAGGGGGCGAGTCATATGCAGTTGAGACTCACGGCTACTAACACTTGACCGTGTGGAAGACAGACCGGAGGTGGTGGTGCCCAGCTGAGTGGAAGTATTATCTGCTATCTAATTAATAACCTGTTCACACTGATCAGTTCGCAATAGTGGTGCTGTTGTGTGCATCCCTAGTAATTCGGTCAAGAACTGGAAGCGAGAAGATGTGGCTGTTGGTTGTGGCACATTTTCACCTTGGCCACGGCCCCGTCCTCTGCACGCACCATCACCAGAACGTCCATTTCCACGTCCCTTGCCACGCACCTTGCCAATTGTAAATTAAATAAAATAGCTTACACTCGCACGATCAATGGCAAAAGGGTAATATAAAGGAGATTTGAACCGTGGAAGAGGAAACCCACAGTTCTATTTCTCTGGCCTACACCAGACTCTTTTAAACAGATATATTGGTGCCTGAACAGTCAGCGAGACACTGAAAATGTTTTTTTTATGGAAAAAAGACAAAAAAGTGGATAATACAGAGATTTGAAGCGTGGAACTGCAAAACCACAGTTATAATTTCCTGGTGTATACCAGACTTGTTATAATAGATATATTTGTGTCTGAACAGTCAGCGACACACTCATACTGTTTTTTTTTATGGAAAAAAGGCAAGCAGGTTGATAACACCCAGATTTGAACCATGGAAGAGGAAAACCACAGTTCTATTTCGCTGGCCTACACCAGACTCTTTTAAACAGATATATTGGTGTCTGAACAGTCAGCGAGACACTGAAAATGTTTTTGTTTATGGAAAAAAGACAAAAAAGTGGATACTACAGAGATTTGAACTGTGGAACTGCAAAACCACAGTTATAATTTCCTGGTGTACACCAGACTTTTTAAAATAGATATATTTGTGTCTGAACAGTCAGCGACACACTCAAACTGTTTTTTTTTTATGGGAAAAAAGGCAAGCAGGTTGATAAAACCCAGATTTGAACCGTGGAAGAGGAAAACCACAGTTCTATTTCTCTGGCCTACACCAGACTCTTTTAAACAGATATATTGGTGCCTGAACAGTCAGCGAGACACTGAAAATGTTTTTTTTATGGAAAAAAGACAAAAAAGTGGATACTACAGAGATTTGAACTGTGGAACTGCAAAACCACAGTTATAATTTCCTGGTGTACACCAGACTTTTTAAAATAGATATTTTTGTGTCTGAACAGTCAGCGACACACTCATACTGTTTTTTTTTATGGAAAAAAGGCAAGCAGGTTGATAAGACCCAGATTTGAACCATGGAAGAGGAAAACCACAGTTCTATTTCTCTGGCCTACACCAGACTCTTTTAAACAGATATATTGGTGTCTGAACAGTCAGCGAGATGCTGAAAATGTTTTTTTTTATGGAAAAAAGACAAAAAAGTGGATAATACAGAGATTTGAACTGTGGAACTGCAAAACCACAGTTATAATTTCCTGGTGTATACCAGACTTTTTAAAATAGATATATTTGTGTCTGAACAGTCAGCGACCGCCCGAGTAACCCAGAAATGCTCGGTGCTCGCCGAACATCCCGAGTAGCGAGTTGCTCGGCCGAGTACCGAGCAGTGTCGAGCATGCTCGCTCAACACTAGTTGGAACTCTACATTGCTGATGTTGGGAAGGATTTGTGGGCAGAAGTGGGCAGGAGTTGACTACCAGCATCAACAAGGCCATCAGTGTACAGGTCAGACTCCACACATAAGACCTCAGGAGTTGACATGAATGTCAGACATATTTACCATCCTCCAAAACTTTGAGGACTCCACCAAGATGGTGAGCGGCGATGATGCCATAATTAGCATCACCATCCCGCTTCTCTGTCTTCTGAAACGCTCTCTGCTCACAATTAAAGAGGATGCATTGCAGGCGTAACATGATGAGATGGAGCAAGGAACCATACAGGGTGATTACACACAGCCCAGCCTCATCTCATCCCAATGTGGATTGGGTGACAATGAGGAAGAGGAGGAGGAAGAACAGGAGCTAGTTTCCTGCACTATAGACAGTACTACCTGCACAACTGTCATACCGTCTATTCAGCGTGGATGGCCTGAGGACAGGGAGGAGGAAGATGAGGAGAGCATGGTCAGTCCTCTTGGTGAGTACATGGAAGTCTTGCCTGTTAGCAGTCTGGCACACATGGCTGAGTTTATGTTACCCTGCCTTTCCCGTGACCCTCGCATTGTTCAAATTTTGAGTGATAGTCATTACTGGTTGGTGACACTTCTAGACCTATGCTACAAGGAGAACTTTCTGTCTCTTATTCCCTTGCAGGACAGGCCTAATAAAATGGTGCAGTACGAAAAGGCCCTTGTTGTGGAATTATTTAAAAAATTCCCATCTGAAAACACTGGCGGCAGAGGTCACAGTTCATTGGACAACCAAGAAGTACAGGCAAGAGAGACACAAATGCAATCCAGCAGAGGCAGGGGAACACTGTCAACGTTCTGGGACAGTTTTCTCAGACCCTCCCATCGCACAGGCCCTGAGGCGCGGGGTACTCTCCCAAGGAGGGAAAAGTTTCAGAAGATGGTGAGGGAGTACCTTGCCTACCGTACCAACGTCCTCTGTGATTCCTCTGTGCCTTATAATTATTAGGTATCCAAGCTGGACACATGGCATGAACTGGCTCTCTTCGCCTTGGAGGTCCTGGCCTGCCCTGCTGCTAGCATTTTGTCAGAGCGGGTTTTTAGTGCCGCCGGTGGAATTATAACCGATAGGCGCATCCGCCTGTCACCTGAAAATGCTGACAGGCTGAAAAATGAACAAGGGCTGGATTGGGCCACACTTCTCAACACCACCGAATGATAGCAGCGTAACATAAACTGAAATACAGTGGGGGGTTTTTGGGAGGTCTAACTCTTTACACCCAGAAATGGGTATGCGCTTCCTGATTTTGTTTATTTGCTCTTGTCCTCCTTCTCCTCATCCTCATTCTGCATATCCTCCTCCATATCACCACCATATCTACCATATCACCATGTCTACGTCTCTTGCAAGGGGCATTGGAGTTCCTCCAAATTTTTGGCAGCCATTGCATTCACTGCATAGGCAAACAGTATGGGAGACCCACTTCCTAATAATGGGAACATTGTTTTCAGGAGGCCCTCCGACCTCTACATCTCTTGCAAGTGGCATTGGAGTGCCTCCAAATTTTTAGCAGCCGTTGCATTCACTGCATAGGCAAACAGTATGGGAGACCCACTTCCTAATAATGGGAACATTGTTTTCAGAAGGCCTTCCGACTTCTATGTCTCTTGCAAGAGGCATTCGAATTCCTCCAAATTTTTGGCAGCCATTGCATTCACTGCGTAGGCAAACAGTATGGGATACTAACTCCCTAATAATGGGAACATTGTTTTCAGGAGGCCCTCCGACCTCTATGTCTTTTGCAAGGGGCATTGGAGTTCCTCCATATTTTCGGCAGCCTTTGCACTCATTGCATAGGCAAACAGTATGGGAGACCCACTCCTTTTTAATGGGAACATGTTGTACTCGTTACTGTAGCCCAGCTCCATGTGTCTTTAAATTGTTAGTAGGGTTTTTCCTAAATTTTGGCAGCCATGGACTAACTGCATACCCTATAAATGGATAGCAGAGTCTCTGCTTTATAATGGGAACATGTCGTACTCGTTACTGTGGCCCCCTCTGTGTGTTTAAATTGTTAGTGGGGTTTTTCTTAAATTTTGACAGCCGTTGGACTCACTGCATACCCTATAACTGTAAAGCAGACCCTCTTCTTTCTAACGGGAGCATGTCATTACTGTGACCCAGCTCTAAGTTTCTTTAAATTGTTAGTGGGGTTTTTCCTAAATTTTGGCAGCCGTTGGACTCACTGCATACCCTATAACTGGATAGCAGACCCTCTCCTTTCTAATGGGAACATGTCCCACCTTTACTGTGGCCCACCTTTTTGTGTCTTTAAATTGTTAATGGGGTTTTTCCCAAATTTTGGCAGCCCTTGCAGTCACAGCATGGGCATTTACACTATTAGTCACTCATCACTAGCCCTAACCACTATTTTTGGGGGGGCTAGTATGATCTGGTATGTTACAGTTAAGCACTTGCACTTTATGCTGGTTTTATTGGCATGCAATTGATTTTCAGATTGACAATGATAAAACTGTGACCTATATAATAATATAGCATATCTGTAATATTACTACGCTATGTGGTCCTTGACAATATTCAGGGGTGTAACGATCGGGGTCGCAGAGTTTGTGACTGCGACTGGGCCAATGCAGGAGGGGGGTCCCCCTATTTCAATTGGATGTGCATCACAGGATACACATTCAGCTGAAGTGTTTTGCAGTGTAGGGACTCTCTGTCTCGCTGCACTGCAGAATACACTGTCTGCAAATCATAGGCCAGCAGCTGATGTCAACGTGCCCTTCAAAGCCGCCGCATGGCAGTGACTTCATGCACTGCCTGTGCCGGCACAATGAAGTCAGCTGTCGGCTATAGAAGAAGATGCCGCATGTCGTGGGAGCAGAGGAAGCTAAGAGGAATCTTTTTTTTATGTTTTGAAAAAGATAACCAGAATATTATACCAGGGTGGGCCCAAGATGGAGGTCATTATACCAGGATGGGGCCCAGGGTGGGGGTTATTATACCAGGATTGGGGTCATTATACCAGAATGGGGCCGAGGGTGGAGTTCATTATATTAGGATGAGTGTCAGTATACTGTACCACAATATGGTCCAGGATGGGGGTCATTATACCAAGATGGGGGATATTATTACATGAAGGGGCCAGGATGGGGGACATTAGTACAGAAAGGGGACAGGATGGGGCGTATCATTACAGAAAGAGAAAATGACAGGGGGAATTATTACAGAAAGAGGACAGGACAAGGGAAATCATTACTGTCACAATACTGTTGTCTGATAACCCGGGACCAGGGGCTCATACCCTGTCCCTAACATGAGGGGCTCCCTAGCTACCAGTGCTCCCCAGGTTACTTCTGATGGTGAAGATGCTGGGGCCACGTGCCTTGATGTTCTCTTGAGTCAGCCCTTATCTGTCCCCTCCCCCAAACAGAGAAGTGGGGAAGAATAGTGTATGTAAATACACATACCAGACAAACAAGGAAAGGACGTACAGGGATAAATGAAATTACCAAACAAACAAAATGTGCACTCACAGACAACAGAGGGAAAACACAGAATGAATTAGGAAGGTAAACAAAATAGAAGAGGAAACGACTATGCACACAACCAAAACTCCAAGCAACAGTCACAGAACAACTCTCCTTAAACACCTCTACCAAACACCTAATCCTAAACTCCTCACCAGGCAGTACAAGACTTAACACTGGCAATCCAGATTGCCAGAGCAAAGACTATATAGGAGAGAGGAGTGGCTGATACTGCACAGCTGAGAACTTCCAAGAAGGAAGCTACAGAGACTCAAAGCTGAACATTTTAACTCCTGCACTACTGAAAGAAACCAGCACCATTTAATAAGTGGGAGAAGCACTTCTATTCATTGCAGGAGTACGTGAACTCAGACGATGCGGTCTTCTGTCTCCTCTCTGTCGCGGTAAACCCGTGACAATTACATGGAGGGTGCACTCGCTTGTCTTTATAGGATCTAGAATGCTACAAGGCCCTATACATCTGACCAACATACAGGTGGGGGCTCGGGTCCAAATTTTGCACTGGGGCCTCACAGACTTTAGTTAAACCACTGATGATGTTATACTAGAACTTAATATAAATATGGATGCCTTTATATATACAGTATACTTCCAATTTGCTTCTCCTACGCTACCCTTTGCTGGTACTTTGTACTTTATTTTTGTTTTTAATTGTGAATAAAATGGCAATTTTTTTAAATAGCATTGACATATGACTCTAGGTTTTGAGTAATAGTTTATTGAAGTTGCTATTTGTACATTATTTGTGGTGTAAACATTTGACTGTGTCGGCATTATTAATATAGATATGTACTTCTGGAACTACATTGGTATATTATTATAAATGTTAATTTGGGCCAGCTCATTCCCTTTAAAGCTTCCTTTACAGAAAGTATTCAGACCCCTTTAAATTTTTCACTCTTTGTTTCATTGCAACCATTTGGTAAATTCTAAAAAGTTCATTTTTTTCTCATTAACGTACACTCTGCACCCCTTCTTGACTGAAAAAAATTTTTTGCAAATTTATTAAAAAATAAAAACTGAAATATCACATGCTAAGTATTGATAAGTATTCAGACCCTTTGCTCAGTATTGAGTTGAAGCACCCCTTTGAGCTAGTACACTCATGAGTCTTCTTGGGAATGATGCAACAAGTTTTTCACACCTGGATTTGGGGATCCTCTGCCATTCTTCCTTGCAGATCCCCTCAAGTTTCATCAGGTTGGATGGTGAATGTTGGTGGACATCCATTTTCAGGTGTCTCCAGAAATGCTCAATTGGGTTTAGGTCTGGGCTCTGGCTGGGCCAGTCAAGAATGGTCACAGAGTTGTTCTGAACCCACTCCTTTGTTTTTTTAGCTGTGTGCTTAGGGTCATTGTCCTGTTGGAAGGTGAACCTTCAGCCAAGTCTGAGGTCTAGAGCACTCTGGAAGAGGTTTTCATCCAGGATATCTTTGTACTTGGCCGCATTCATGTTTCCTTCAATTGCAACCAGTCGTCCTGTCCCTGCAGCTGAAAAACACCGCCATAGCATAATGCTGCCATCACCATGTTTCACTGTAGGGATTGTATTGGGCAGGTGATGGTCAGTGCCTGGTTTTCTCCACACATATCGCTTAGAATTATCACCAAAAAGTTCTATCCTCGTCTCATCAGACCAGAGAATCTTATTTCTCAAAGTCTGGGAGTCCTTCATGTGTTTTTGAGCAAACTCTATGCGGGCTTTCATATGTCTTGCACTGAGGAGAGGCTTCCGTCGGGCCACTCTGCCATAAAGGCCCCACTGGTGGAGGGCTGCAGTGATAGTTGACTTTGTGGAACTTTCTCCCATCTCCTTACTGCATCTCTGGAGCTCAGCCACAGTGATCTTAGGGTTCTCCTTTACCTCTGTCACCAAGGCTCTTCTCCCACGATTTCTCAGTTTTTCTGGATGGCCAAGTCTAGGAAGACTTCTGGTGGTCCCAAACTTCTTCCATTTAATGATTATGGAGGCCACTGTGCTCTTAGAAACCTTGAGTAATACATAAATTATTTTATAACCTTGGCCAGATCTGTGCCTTGCCACAATTCTGTCTCTAAGCTCCTTGGGCAGTTCCTTTGAGCTCATGATTCTCATTTGGTCTGACAAGCACTGTGAGCTGTGAGGTCTTATATAGACAGGTGTGTGCCTTTCCAAATCAAGTCCTATCAGTTTAATTAAACACAGCTGGACTCCAATGAAGGAGTAGAACCATCTCAAGGAGGATCACAAGGAAATGGACAGCATATGACTTAAATATGAGTGTCTGAGCAAAGGGTCTGAATGCTTATGACCATGTGATATTTCAGTTTTTCTTTTTTAATAAATTTCCAAAAATTTCTAAATTTCTGTTTTTTTTCAGTCAAGATGGGGTGCAGAGTGTACTTGAATGAGAAAAAAATGAACTTTTTAGAATTTACCAAATGGCTGCAATGAAACAAAAAGTGAAAAATGTAAAAGGGGTCTGAATACTTTCCAAACCCACTGTATAAAGTTGCATGCAGTTATTACCTAAAATACATGTTACTTTATAACAGACCACATGCCGACCACACAAGTTATAATGTTTACCAGATGGGAATAAAATGCTGCAGACAGAGGGTCAGCAAGACATTACGCATAATGGAAACAAGTGACATATACAAAGCCTACATACACTGCGAATAACTGGAGAACAGCTTTCAAAGATAAAAAGTTGCTTATCCTCTGCCTCAAGAGTTATGAAATGGATGTAGAAATTTATTTTATGCACTTATCTTCTCTCTAAATATATAGCCTGCATTGGAAAGCTTCTATATGGGATTTCCTTCCAGTCTCTGAAATTTCATTAGGAAATGTTGCAGTAGGAGCTTGGAATTAACATTTTTACACTGAACATAGAAAAGGGAATGCTAAAAACTCATTGGACCCAATTAATTAAGACTGCTGTTTCGTACACCAGTCTTAATGAGTTGCGTGGAGGAAATAAATGCTCCAAATTCATTACGTGGTGGAAACATCTTAATGAATTTGGCTCATCTTATGAGTGCCATTTGCCTCTATGTGTATGAGCCCGCACAAAGCCTCCTATATAGAGTATGAGCCCTCACATAGCCTCCTCTATACAGTATGGGCCCCCACATAGCACCGACTCCTCCCGAGCTTCACAAATTTTGTCAGAGCTGCCCGAAACCAGTGTTAAAACTTGAAAAGTCACAAGATTTTTGTGCAACTCTGCGTTGCATAAAACATTTGCCAATTTTCAAAGTGTTTATGAAACTTATGTAAAAGCACCTTCTTAAATCGACCCCATTGTTTTTTGAATGAGTTTGTGTGAGTGTTTGTAAAAGCTGGATCCCAAGCAGCCACCGCAGAGATGGTCACTTACTTTTTCAACTTTGAGATGTATGGCATGGCTACAGGATATGCCATAATAGATGCAGGTCCCAGCTCTAGGGACCACACCCATGTGGACAACATGGTCCCCTTTCAGCAGTTAAACGGTAGTATAAAGCAGACCGAGAACAGAACGCAGTGGACGGACTGGCTGGCGGCTCTTCCGCCCTGAGAGTGACAGCTGCATAGAAATACATGAAGATGTCACGCTTGGGTCGGGAAAGCCGCCAGACAGGCTGTCCATTGCGGTCCAATCTTGGTCCAATTGATATGGCTGTCTGACTGCGTCCTTAGAATGATTAAA
Organism: Phyllobates terribilis; assembly: GCF_046119375.1. NCBI lineage: Eukaryota > Metazoa > Chordata > Amphibia > Anura > Dendrobatidae > Phyllobates > Phyllobates terribilis. The sequence goes on from NW_027362772.1 coordinate 237,983,142, forward strand.
GTAGTAGCTGCTCGGGTGGCTCACTCCATTTACTTCAAATACACTGGCAGTGTTTTTCTTGAACCGTTTTCTTTATAGACTTTTTTGGGGGCAGGCTTTGGCACTGACGGCTTCTTTTTATTTTTATATAAGCTAGTAATGACCTTCCAGCAGAAGCTGCCTGAAAAATGGTCTGGTCGCATGTCTGTTCAATACAGAGGATGTAATCACTAAGCTTTGTACCATGCTAACAACTGTATATATGTTTCATCAAGTTCCACAGTAAAATCAAGTTTTTGGTTTTTTTTAATGAACGGACTCCTTCTTTATTTATACTAAGGATTCAAGTACCTGTAACATGTTAAAGGGGTAGTCTGGCCTTAGGGTGCGATATGTGTACTTCTCGACACATTCCAACTAGACTTGCATTGAGTGAGGCCATGCCCGTCTAGTCGGCACGTGACCTCATGTATGCAAATCACCCGACGCTCCTGGTGCCAGCACTATAGAATGCTGACAGTGTGCAATGCACATAGTGTGAGGATTCACAAGTCTACAGACAGTCTGTGATTGCAGACTTGTACACTAAGACCGGACAACCCCTTTAAAGCAAATGTGTGGACACGGAGGCCATTGGCAGAAGTTAAGAAACACTCAAACCCTGAGAAATCCTTTTCACTGGTGTTTAGGGTTGCAATACAACTCCTTGGCCTGTGCGACCCTTATGCCAAGAACTAGAACACAGAGCTGTCCGTACAGCTGAATCGAGGACAGATACTACTAGATTTCCAAATGGGCAACGTAAGCTAATTACTAGGAGTGTTGTGAGCTCAACCTGCTTCACCTAGCTAATTACCACTGAAGCTTTAATCTGAAAGGTGTCATTACATAGTTAGAAAGGTTGGAGGCCATTGAGTCTTCCCATGCTGCTGCAAAAATGGCTCTAGGAAAAGTTATGAGAGCGTTAATCATCTTTTTCACCATTTCACAAATCCATCTCTTAAAGGAAGACTGGCAAAACGAATACACTGTGATATGTCTAGTGCAGGGTCTGAGAGGACTTTGCATGAGCCAAGAATGCGGGGAGATGAGCATTTTAGAACTATTAGAAAGACTCCTTAGAATGCACTCTAAGATAATATAGCGTTACCATCGAGAATCAGTCGTTCTCCTGAAACTCAATGCACTGCAACATATTTCCAAGCTCACCTATTTTGATAGGATTCTTAATCTCTATTCATACTTGTCTTCTTGGTTCATCGATAGTATGGTAAAATTACATTACTGCCAGCAGAATAATCAAAAGTGAGATTTATATTGTCAGAGAGACATGAGCGTTTCCCATGAAATAGTAACTCTACCGTGCAGTTTATTCTGGGTCTATGACAACTACTACCAGCAATATACTGCTAATGTAAGAGGTGTGTACTGGGCTGTCACGATCCTGCCCCTGAAATCACCAATTGCGTAATGTGTATTATGTGTTGCGTCATTTTGTATATATTGTGTCATGTGATGTTTGCCTGTGTAATGTATAGTAATGTATAATGTGTAAGATGTGAGAAAGTAGGATATCATTGGGTAAGACATAGTTTAGGGCTTAGGACATAAGATAGGTAGCATAGATAGTGACAGTAGTTAGATAGTGACCCTAGGGTAAGGATAATGTTATTGTTCTGGACTAGCCCATTTTGTGTTATAGAAAGAGACTACTTCTTGAAGATAGTTAGATGGGGCAAGTTCAAGTAGTGTCTGTGTCAAGTGTCAAGTGTCTGTGAGCATTGCTGCCATTGTGGATGAACTACAGCAAGGGAGACTAACGGACAAGAGAGTAGCACGATCTGGAACTGACCGAAGATGAGACAGAGTGGCCTTCCACCTTAAAGGGGTTCCTGGATAGGATGAGATGTCACAAGAAACCCTGAGCTTGCAAAGCACCAAAGGCAACAGACCAAAACAGGACTGTGTTTGTGAGACTAGTGGGTGGTCCTGAGTTTTAGATCCAGGGCCCCAGTAGTGGAAGAAACAGGACGCGGAACCGCTGAGCAATTAGAGAGACCTGCTGGTCAGGAATCTGCCAACAAGCTAGGCTGTGATGAAATAGGGAAAACCAGCCCGGGAGTGGAAGAAAACAGTGTGTGTGAAAATGTTTTTCACTGTGAAGGAAACGTCCATAAGACTTTATACCCGCTACTCCTTGTACCCGTTAAAGTTAACGTTAAGTAAAGAACCTTTGTTTGAATGGAAGTCTCCTTCATTGAACTTTAATACCCATGGTCCTTGACGGCCAACACCATCAGCCAAAGGCGGCCTGCACATGCGCAAGGCCCTCACAGCACCAACACCCAGCCAGGACCCACTCTTTCATGTAGGGATGCCGGGGAGAAGACCACAGCTACCGCCCCATGCCACGCTACACTAACAACAAAAGTCTGTTACCAAAGGTTAGTTTTACCTAAAAATGTATTTATTCTGTGAAAGCAACTCTACTTCACATATGCACTGATTCATTGGTAATAGACTGGCAGCCTAGGCGCACAAAACATTGTTCTCTGCAGCACGAGTCCTTTTTGCACAAGCAGATATGCTGCCGAGAACAATGATCTTTTGTACAAACCAAAAAATCATTTCACCCAATGAACGATCATTTTGCTCGTTAATTGGATGATCAGCAGTCTGTTTAGACTGCATGATTATCATAAAACGAGCATTCATAAGAGCACTCGTTCACTATAGTCATGCAGCATAAACGCACCCTAAACTCAGCAGGATTTCATACCCCACAAACTATTTATGTACATGTAGCTCTTTCAAAGACAAGTCCAGCAATATCTTCTCTGTTACTGAGAAATCAGTGTTTGAATTGATATGCAAATGAGGCTGAAGAGCTATGGTAGATCCGAAGCCTCTGTCACTCCAGCTCTATTCCCTGCCCAGCACCGCCTCGTCCTGCTTGACTGATGGCTCTTTTGTCTGAAGTCACACAATATAGAGGCTGTCAGTTAAGCAAGCAGGAAGAGGCAGTGCTGGGTGGGTAATAGAGCTGGAGTGACAGAGGCTTCGGATCTACCATAGCTCTTCAGCCTTATTTACATATCAATTAAAACGCTGATTTCTCAGTAATGGAGGAACGGACTGGCCATGTAAAGATATAGATGGACTTGTCTTTAAAGGAGCTACATGTGTATATAAAGTGTGAAATCCTGCTGTTAGATTCTCTAAGAGGAAAAACAGGACAAAAAGAATTATCTACTTTTTTTCATCAGCACTACTTTTGACTGTGTTTTGTATTGTAGCTTTACTACATTTACTAGAATACAACAATGCCACACAATGATATTATCCCTTTAGGAATGTAAATATATATTTTTTACATTTCTGGTAAGGGAGTTATAAAGTGAAATAATAATATATAATAAATATCACCTTAATAATGTATTCATTCTTTTAAAGGAACTGTATTTTCTGGAATTGAGGTAGAAATTCTAAAATAGGCCCAGAAGAAGAAGAAAATATAATATTCCTGAAGCCATGGTTCTCTTGCAATGCCTTAGAAAAGCTGATTTACACCAGGCGGGAGCGCTGCTGCTGTCGTATGAATTGAATTCAGAAGGTGTAGCCAGCCCGCAGCCCTTTCATGCAGAAAAGGTCAAGACTATGTTAATCGACATAAAAACCATATTCCAAGTGGAATTGCAAAGGGCAATTGCTGTTAGAGATCAGCGGTAAGCTAAAGGGCTCAGGTTTAAATCTGAAGAGGCAGTGATGAAGGGGATTGGCCCTGAGTTAGTCAACACATCCAGGACAAGTGAGCTCGAGCCATGTAAACCGCATGGCACTGACCAGGGGATTGGTAGATTAACTGTTTCTAGCTCTTCTACATAGAATAAAACCCCTGACTTTTTAAATGAAGATCCACACTTTTTTCACATCCTGCATCCATTTCTTAAAGCAGATCAGTAACCAGATATCAAAATAAAAAAAACTGCCTAAATTATCTTAGACCTGATGAAGCTGGTGCACTTACTTTGAAAATCCATGTCAGAATGGCTGAATTATCCTGCTGTTAAAGTGAGCATTTAATGCAGATAAAGAGTGTGATAAAGAGCCCGATCCATCAGCCACTTCTGTCTTCTTTTATGATATTAGGGGGTTTTTTTGTTGTTGTTTTTTTCACCAAATTCATCAAGGTGGCGCAAAGTGTTTTTGAATTTTGCACCAAGACAAAAAGTTCTTTTATTCCTGCCTTAAACTATTTTTGCAACTTCTTTGTGGAGAAAGTCACATCTTTCAAAATGTTTTGTAAGTCACATTTTTTGTTTTTGCTCTGAGATGATCGCTGATATTTTTTTCACCAAATACATCAACTTGGCCCAAAAGGTTCATGAATTTTTTTTTTCTGTTTTTATCAATTTTTGCAACTTATTAGAGCAAAAAGTTGTGTGACGCCCAGCTGCGCTTGGTATCACAGGTCCTGGAAGGGTGTATTGATGGATTCCTCCACAAGAGGCCCCCATAACCATTCACACATCTCCACCTTCCACCTCAGACCAGCAGAGGGAGCCCGTTAGGGATAGATAAATAGGGAAGGTGGAGCCAGGCAGCAGTTGGTTGGAGTCAGAGTCTGGTTTAGCAGTGAGTCCAGTACTGTCTGAGAATAGTTACCTCAGAGGACAAAAGCCTATTCCAGCTCCTGCAATTGCTATCCTGCAGTGGAGCTTATCCAGATCAAGACTCAGTCGTAGCTCAGAGCAGTGAGCTTTAGGTGTGCCGGCGCCATAAGATCGGTGAAGCGCGGCAAGCTGCCGTTAGTGTGTATAGCCTAGTGAGGGCCCGAGTAGGCTGAAGGCGAGTGGAGAGTTAGTATAAAGGGGGCAGAGGGGCTTAACTAGCTCACCCCGAAGTATTTACCGGACACTGGGTCCGAAGTTTACCGGGATCTCTAAGACCCAGTAAGGCATAACCGGAATCCCTGGGGAACTACAAGTCCCAGGATCGCTAAAGTGCTGATACGTAACAGAGCCGGGAGACACATAGGCCTGCAGCTAAGGTGCGTGTACTCCAAGAAAAGGCCCTACCACAAGGTCAGCCAGCGCAGGACAGAGACAAAGTTAGGCCTAGCTCCAGGCAGGTCAGAAACTTACTACGCAGAAGCAAGAAACAGGAGGCCCAAAACCCGCTCATTGGGGAGGATCCTGACATGCACCCTTCACCCTACAGTGCTCCGGGACGTGCCTGAATTTCCATCAGTAAGAGGTACTGAAGTGACTATCGTGTCTGTCCCTGTTCTTGCTCTGACCTGTCCTGCATCGCCCTTCATACACTGCCCTGAGGCCTAGCTCCACCTGTGGGGAGCCATACCATCGAGCTGCCTTATCACCGGCCTCAGTGGACTGCGCAGCGCTGGTGATCCTCACCAGAAGCCACAGGTGGCGTCACGTACTTTCATAAACTTAACAACCAAATATCCACCCTTTTAAGGAGAGACCCCAGGGTACGGGCCCGGGAGCCGACCACCGTGACATCCCCAAGGCAAAGGCCCGGGTACCGAGTCATCCCCATCCCCTGGGCTAGTCAGTTGCATGTTTATTAAAATGTGGAGAAAATTGCTCTAAAATTCCTGGTGTACATAAAATCACTCCAAAGGGGAGACGGGAGCACATACTGTATGTGAACATTTTTCTGACTTTGTGAAAAGTCACAAATGATAAATTGGGGGAGCGGGAGAGAGGAACATCTGGAAACCCTAAACCATGACCACAGTTGTGAACTAAAAAACAAAAAAGCAGACGAACACATGTAAGATAGATTTTTAAAAAGGCACACGTGGAGAGGTGAATTTCCTGCAAACATTAAAAAAGGCACAAAACATGGTGGCACAGTGGTTAGCACTGTTGCTTTGCAACATCGGGCTCTGAGGTTCAAATTCCACCAAGGACATCTGCAAGGAGTTTGTATGTTCTCCCCAGGTTAGTGGGGGTCCCTCTGGGTTCTCTGGTTTCCTCCTGCAATCCAAAGAGAAACTGATAGGGAATTAAAATGTGAACCCCAATGGGGACATGGGGTTTGAAAAGTGCTGCAGAGTATAATGTTTCTATATAAGTAAAATAAAAATAAATAAACTTGACCAAATACAATAATCAATCGGGCCCCTACTCTTTTCAATCTCCTCCCACCCAGACTGGCTGACAACTACAGCTTGTTCTGAGCAATGTGAGATCCCAGCAGTGACGGGGGACACTGAGGAGCTGACAATCAGGATACATGAACAGAGATTGAATGTAAGGATCATAAATCCATTGTGACATGGAATTTCATATTATATTCTTATCTTCCGCAGGTTTCATGAACTATTTAACAATGTAGGCAGTTTATATTATCAAATCTGGTGACAGATCCACATTAATAGTTTCAGCTGTAAAATGAGAGATCATTCTTTCACAGTCCCTAGTCCCTACACCTATGGTGCAGTCTCTCCATTTTCGGCTCTCTAAGGTTTTATCCCTCCCTCAATCACTCAAGGGTTTAATTCAACAACAATTTAGCTTCTGTGTGTTATGACTGCCAAAGCACATTCATATGGGTAACGTATAAACCAGGAAGACAAATACCTGAACCTGACAGGTCCCTGTTCATACTAGGAAAAAAGCCTTCTCTGACCCTGGTCTGTTCCTACCTGACCGCAGAGGTTGGCACCCTAAGATAACGTAATGGCGCCACCACTTGACGGCGGCTTACCCTGAATTTCCTTAGCAGCTCCTAGAATTGGTAGAGCAACAGTTCCAAAGGAGTATAGGAATCACACACAAAACTAGTGTAACCAACACAAACAACAGCAAAGTGAATGAATCCAGCAGAGTCTAGAACCAGCAGGAAACACCATTATGGGAAGGTATTTAAAGCTGCACCCAAAAGGTGATAGGATAGACAAACAGAGTAAATGAAAAACACCTGTTACCCTTTGCCAACAGAAACAAAGATAACAGAACTAAAAAACCTAAAGAAAAGGTGTATCTCTTGTGGCTCAGCAAAAAGAGATGCCGACCACAGAACACAGAATCAAGGGTTTGAATACAGAAGCGTGATACTGTGTCATTGTTACCTAAATGTTAAGACACTTTTTTGTCACAGCTGACTGTCCCTTTGTCACCACTTTCTGGTCCAGATTTTTAGAGACTCATATACCCTAACAGCACTCTGACCAAGAAATATCCAGACCTCTCTTCAGGTCATCTCATCAAACATACCAACCTACTTTGGCAGCTAGGCAGATTTCCACTTAGACCCTATCTCTCACAAGGGCTCCAGCAAGGACACCCCTGTCAGTGTATAAATCCCACCATTCAAGCTACATCTTAGGCCTTTAGGAAAACCAGATCTCCACTATAGACCCTACTGGTCCAAAGGATTTCCCCAACCTCACTTCAGGATCCAACTACCCCAAAGTTTGAGTTTACCACTCTCACTGACTATGGTTCCCAACTGTACTGAATCATTCCTACAGATACCTGCACACTTATAAGGCAAACTACACAGGCTGACGATATGTCTCAACTATTGGCAGTTAGGTTGAAGCCCATACAAAACTTTCTCAGTTTTTCCCAGTTCCCATTTGGCACATCTCTATCGGCCTCAGATCACTGATGGTCTCACTAAGCACAGTTACAGCTGAACCAACCTCGGCCCTAAGGTCAGGAATTGTTCCACCAGGAGATCTATTCCCACAGCTCTTTTAGAAATGTCTTATGACTCCTTGCCACTACACCAATACACCAATGCTCTAGTCTCTCTCTACGTCACCACCGAGAGAAAAGTTGGCTTACCCAGTAGACCCATCACTTACTCAGACCAGCAAGCGCCTCGGGCAGTAAACCAAACACTGTCAATTGACACCAAATTTCGCCCAAAAATTAGCTTCCTCCAACCTATTCCTACTAACTTGGGACATTATACTAACTCTTATCCACTATACATCCCCCAAACCAGCAACACTATTTGGGGCTTATTTTCTTTTGGTTGTATGTAAAGATTGGCCCCATTTTGCACATTGCTAATTATTAAGTAGAGTTTGTCAATTTGGCATAAAGGAAATTGTGCAGGTACTGGGAGATGAGTACCTGGCAGTAAGACCCTTTTAGGAATGGGACCCTAAAAGGAACACCACTTATAATGGGCTTTATAGAAACCACGTGGATCTGCAGAACCAAACAGTAAAACTGCCCTTCAATGGACCTGAATTACAATTGTGCAAAGAGATGAACAAAAAAAAAGTTTTAGACCAGCGAGAAAAATATCTTGTAGAATCAGTAATGAGAATCAGACATGGTATATGATGGTAAAAGGAAGTGAAATGCGAGCTAATTAAAAACAAAGCATGCTTAACTGATACCTAATGGCATAAACGAGGGAAATTAGAGACGGGCAACCGTTCATATGAAATGCGCTCCAATTAGATTGTGTATTCTGAGAGCTTGTTAATATCTGAAAAAATGATCCGCCTGTCCTTTATCTGAAGAAAAATGCGATGTCCACAAGCTCCACGCTCTTAATTTCATGTAAGACTGTGAATATATAAGACAGAAAACCGAGAATAGTGTAATCTACAGGTTATAACACTGAAATGAATGCAAAGACTTTGCCATTGGCTGCGTTTCCTATAAAAGAAGTAATTAATCGGCTGGTTGTAAATCCCGCTGATGGCAATCTTGTCTCTGCCTTGTCAATATTTAATTAACATAATATTTATTACTGTTTGCTACAATGGGCAATTTTATTCTCCCGTAATTACTGCAGTAACAGATGTGTCATTTCCAGAGGTAATGAAATCCTGATATTGAATAAAGTGCAAATATTAGAAATATTGCCAATTATCTAACACATCTAAGGCATAAGGCATATTGTTACTCTTTACTGCGTGAAGTCAAATATTCTTTATTAAGTTTAAAGAAAACGTTATTTCAGATTATACATTATTATGATTTTGTAGTATTGAATTATGCGTTTATTAAAATGGATTTTATTATTCCAGCGATAGTTGGTTATTATGTAGTTTATCATTATTATTTTATATAAACATTATTTTAATAATTAATATTATTATTGTCATGTTATTATTATTATTAGTATTCCAGATTAGCAATATTTTTAAATGACTTATTATTGTCATGTTATTATTAATTATTATTTTGCAGAAACATTTTAATAATTAATATTATTGTAACATTGTTATGTATTATTATTATTTTATATTAACATTATTTTTAAGTGACTTATTATGGTCATCTTATTATTGATTATTATTTATTATTTTACAGAAACATTTTAATAATTACAGTAATATTATTATCATAATGTTATGTATTATTATTATTTTATATTAGCATTATTTTTAAATGACTTGTGATTATTATTATTATTATTAATTCATATACATATTATTTTAATAATTCCAATGGAAGTCTAAGTCAGAATTCATTGGGATTTTTCATACCTGTCATAGGATCATCAGAATAACTTTTGAATTCGATATTTTAAAAAAAGTTTAAATATGGGCACTGTTTGGGATTCTATTGGCTCCAATTGGTTCTAAATAGGTTTAATATTGCCTTGGTGGGTGTTATGTGACTCTACTTTCGCACTTTCTTGGTACTGTATGACAATTAGCTGTGTGTATATATATATATATATATATATATATATATATATATATATATATATACAGTATATATATATCATGAGCATGCAAATGAACAGGAACCTTAAAAAAGAAAGGAAGGAGGCAGCCGTATTTGAATTCCAACAGTCATAAAACATATAAATCATATGGTTGTACTGAGCAGAATATATTGTGCAGAACTCCATAACATGCATGTTGGTCTCAAAGAGCCATTTTCCTGAATGCAAAACCTTCAATCACTGTGTTGTAATTGAATATTTATAACTTCTGTGCTATTTCATGCCTCCTCTGTTATCGCTTTGGCCACTGGGCAGTGGCGTGCCTTTATTGCTGGCTGGCGATGCATGACTTTTTTTTTAGTTTTGTTTAATGGTCTACACTCGAAGTTATGGCTCACACGAATGTCCCTCTACTGCTGCCTCCTTGTTTCTCTCCCTGTCACTGTCGTCACTCTTTAGGCAACACAAGACGTCACACGATACCTAACAGGGGTTGACAATATTACTCATTAGGCCGCAAGTCCTGGATTGATAAGCCAATTGGCATCTGCCCCACTGGCCGGCTTCATTCCATGAAGCACGGCTCCGGTCTCCACTTTGTACCGTATGTCTACACTAGAAGTGACGGTTCACATGAACATCCCTCTGCAGTGGCCTGCTCGTTTCTTTCTCAGCCCTGACCAATCTCACTCATATCCGGCTCTGGTCACCCTGCTCGGGTCTCCCGGTTCCTCACTCAGATCTGGTCTCTCGGTTCCTTCACTTTGATCTGGTCTCTCGGTTCCTTTACTCGGATCTGGTCTCTTTGTTCCTTCACTCAGATCTGGTCTCTCGGTTCCTTCACTCTGATCTGGTCTGTCGGTTCTTTCATTCTGATCTGGTCTCTCTGTTGCTTCACTTGGATCTAGTCTCTCGGTTCCTTTTGCTCAAGCCTGGTCACTTGCAATGCGGCTATAAGCCAACTCTGCTGCCTCACACGTCTGTCCTGCTACATGTCCTGGCGTCAACTTCTCCTCTTCACTGCCATCCTGAGCTTTTTAGAATTATTAACTACGTCACAGCTATCACTTGACCTGGTGTGTCCTCCAATCTCTTCCCTCCAGGAACATGCACTTGACTCTTCACACTATTCAGTTCCAACTAATGTAATTCTTTCTGCTTTCTCTTTTCCTATCACCTTTGATCAGAAGATCACGGTGCTTGCTTGCAGATACTTGGTTAGGCGTTAACTGTGTGAATCTACTCACTTGTCCATCTCCTTCCAAAGGGGTCCCTGTTAAGTTCAGATCCCTGTAGAGGAGTTAAAGGGTAAAGACCAGGGCAACCCCAGGGATCTGGAAAATGGAGTAGCTAGAGCCAAGCCTATTTGTGGTAGCCATCATTAGAGCTGCCAGGTGACCGTGAACAGTGCTAGTGTGACAATGCTAATATAAGACAAATGGCATAAAACATACAATAATACAACACACAAGCACAATATATTAAAATACTTAAATAATGTTGATATAAATGAGATTCTTAAATACTACATGTCTTTATAGTGAATATACTGTAGATGTTACATAAAGTGTTACATTATACACAATACAGATTATAAAGACACAGAATCTTGTCTCCAAAGCTTCAGGTTATACCAGTCCCACATATACTACTGTGTTATATTCTCTTTAATCAGCGAACACCACAAATACTGAGAACAGGTCCCTGTGATACTATCAGCAGCATGTTTTATATTAACACAATATCTCTTCTTGGGAGTATGTAACAGATACTATGAGTCATCTGTAATATGTGACCCTTCAGCATTGTATTCAGGCGCTTTGAGTATGTTTTTATGTTCTATGTGACGAAATGCAGATATTTAACTTCTATTTTACTTATATTTATTAGATACTTGCTATTTTAACGACAACATGACAATTTACAGGAGATTAAAACATTGTATTGGACTTCAAAGTGTCAGAAGACAGGTCATTTCCATTGTTAAAGCTTGAAGTGAAGTGCAGCCAGAGGCCAGAGGGAAAAAAAAAAAGATTGTTCGTTTTTGGGGTGTTGACTAGGGTTGAGCGAGTATATTCTATTAACCCTTTCGCCGAGTATGCTCGGGCCGAGCTCCAAGTATTTATAGCTGCTTGGTGATATGGTTGAATCGCTCCCATGTGCATGATTTGCGACTGTTTGACAGCTTTATTACATGTGAGGAATAGTGTTGAGCGATACCTTCCGATATCAGGAAATATCGTATCGGATTGGATCGGACCGATACCCAAAAAGTATCGGATATCGCCGATTCCGATACCGGAAACCAATGCAAGTCAATGGGACACAAATATCGGAATGAAAATAAACCCTTTCTTTCCTTGTAGGTTAATTCTACATGGAGTAAAACAACTAAGAATAATGTAGAATGTATTACACGAAAAGCCGGCAATTCATCAGCGGCATACACCGGTACCCGACAATTTACAACAGAAAGAATAGAGCTTCACACATAGATTAGATAGATAGAAACATGTCAGTCACATATATATGAAGTACAGTGACAGTGTTGCTTACTGTACTTGTCATTTAGTGTAAAGGATTTATTTAAAAAAATAATTGTGTTTTCATGCACCGTCTCTTTAAAAAAGCCGGCCGGCAATTCAGCATCTGTACTCGACAATTTATAACAGACAGAATAGAGCTTCACACATAGATTAGATAGATAGAAACATGTCAGTCACATATATATGAAGTACAGTGACAGTGTTGATTACTGTACTTGTCATTTAGTGTTAAAATAAAGGATTTATTTAAAAAAAAATTGGCGTGGGGTTCCCCTTAATTTTAGTCTCTAGCGGAGGTTAAGCAGACGGCTGGGGCAGATGTTTGAAGCCTGGGAAGGGGGTAATACCCACGGAGCTTCCCAGGCTACTAATATGAGCCCCCAGCTGAATACCTAGCCTTTCCTAGCTATTAAAATGGGGGACCCCCTCAAAAAAATGACGTGGGGTCCCCCCTAATTTAATAGCTAGCAAAGGCTAGGCAGACAGCTGGGGGCTGATATTAATAGCCCAGGAAGGGTGCCATGAATATTGGCCCCCTCCCAGGCTAGAAACACCAGCCGTCAGCCGCCCCAGAAATGGCGCATCCATAGGATGCGCCAATTCTGGCACTTAGCCTCGCTCTTCCCACTGCCCTGTAGCGGTGGCAGTGGGGTAATAGGGTTGGGGTTGATGTCAGCTTATAATGCCAGCTGACATCAAGCCCAGGTTAGTAATGGAGAGGCGTCTATAAGACACCCCCATTACTAACCCCATAGTCAAAGTTAAAAAAAAAAACACAAACACCCAGAATAAAGTCCTTTAATTGAAATAAACACACAATTCTTTATTGTTCTAAATTAAACTCTACTTACCATCACGCCCATTCCAGCTGAAGCCAACAATCTCCTGCAATAAAAGAAAAATAATAAACCAACCTCATCCTTACCTTTCCATGGTTCCCAGGACAGCTTCAGCTCTGCTACATTGAGATGACAGGCTGGACCGCAGCAGAACGCTGCCATCCAGCCTGTCATCCCGCAGACACTGATAAGCGCAGGCATGCTTGCGCTCCTCAGTGTCTCTCTGTGACGGCATCCAGATGAGCCGAGTTCTTGTCCAATGAACTCAGCTCACCTCATGCACGTCACTGACAGTGTGGGAGAATTCTCCTGCACTCAGCGCTTCAGCTGAAGCTGTCGTGGGAACCATGGAAAGGTAAGGATGAGGTTGCTTTATTAATTTTAATTTATTGCAGGAGATCGTTGGCTTCAGCTGGAATGGGCGTGATGGTAAGTATGGTTTAATTTAGAACAATAAAGAATTGTGTGTTTATTTCAATTAAAGGACTTTTTTCTGGGTGTTGTGTTTTTTTTAAATACTTTACTAGAAATTCATGGTGGTCATGTCTAATATTGGCGTGACCCCATGAATTTCGGGGTTAGGGCCAGCTGATAATGCCAAGCTGGCCTTAACCCCTTTATTACCCAGTGAGCCACCGCACCAGGGCCCTGGATGAGTTGGGTACAGCGCCAGAAGATGGCGCTTCTATGAACGCGCCATTTTCCGGGGTGGCTGCGGACTGCAATTTGCAGCGGGTGGGGCCCAGAAAGCTTGGGCCTCCCTGCGCTGCGGATTCCAGCCCCCAGCTGCCTAGATGTACCTGGCTGGACACAAAAATAGGGCGAAGCCCCACGTATTTTTTTTTTTAATTATTTCATGAAATTCATGAAATAATTAAGAAAAAAAGGGCTTCCCTATATTGTTGTGTCCAACCAGGTACAAATAGGCAGCTGGTGGTTGGGGGCAGCCCGTTCCTGCCTGCTGTACTTGGCTGGACACAAATATAGATCGAAGCCCCACGTCAATTTTTTTTAAATTATTTCATGAAATAATTTTTTAAAAAAAGGGCTTCCCTATATTGTTGTGTCCGGCCAGGTACAAATAGGCAGCTGGTGGATGGGCGCAGCCCGTTCCTGCCTGCTGTACCTGGCTGGACACAAATATAGGGCGAAGCCCCACATCAATTTTTTTTAAATTATTTCATGAATTTCCTGAAATAATTAAAAAAAAACTGACGTGGGGCTTCGCACTATATTTGTGTCCAGCCAGGTACAGCAGGCAGGAACGGGCTGCCCCCAACCACCAGCTGCCTATTTGTACCTGGCCGGACACAACAATATAGGGAAGCCCTTTTTTTCTTTATTATTTCATGAATTTCATGAAATAATTTAAAAAAAAAATACGTGGGGCTTCGCCCTATTTGTGTGTCCAGCCAGGTACAACTAGGCAGCTGGGGGATGGAATCTGCAGCGCAGGGAGGCCCAAGCTTTTTGCCCCCCCCCCCGGTGCAAATTGCAGTCCGCAGCCACCCCGGAAAATGGCGCGTTCATAGAAGCTGGATGCTGTACCTGGCTGGCATACAAAAATATGGCAAAGCCCACGTCAAAATTTTTGGGAAAAATTAATTAAAAAATAAATAATAATTTAGGGACTGCATCTTTATTAACTTCTCAAATGTCATTTAGTGTTAAAATAAAGGATTTATTTAAAAAAAAATTGGCGTGGGATCCCCCATAATTTTAGGCTCTAGCGGAGGTTAAGCAGACGGCTGGGGCAGATGTTTGAAGCCTGGGAAGTGGGTAATACCCACGGAGCTTCCCAGACTACTAATATCAGCCCCCAGCTGAATACCTAGACTTTACTAGCTATTAAAATGGGGGACCCCCAAAAAAATGACGTGGGGTACCCCCTATTTAATAGCTAGCAAAGGCTAGGCAGACAGCTGGGGGCTGATATTAATAGCCCAGGAAGGGTGCCATGAATATTGGCCCCCTCCCAGGCTAGAAACACCAGCCGTCAGACGCCCCAGAAATGGCGCATCCATAGGATGCGCCAACTCTGCCACTTAGCCTCGCTCTTCCACGCTGCCCTGGTGCGGTGGCAGTGAGGTAATAGGGCTGGGGTTCATGTCAGCGCCAGCTGCCATGAAGCCCAGGTTAGTAATGATGGGCGTCTATAAGACACCCCCATTACTAACCTACAAAGTGTTAAAAAGAAAAAACACACTACACCCAGAAAAAAATAATTTATTTGTAATAAAACACACCATTTTATTTAATTCTTAGTTTACTAAAAAAAAATAGTTACCTGTCCACGTTCCTGCGCTGATCTCCCATGCACAGCTGTCACATCTGGAGATAGTGACAGCTGTGCATGGCTGCTGTAAGCTCACACTGCCGGGAACACGTCCGCTCCCGGCAGCGGGAGCCACTGACTGAGGTCACCGGAGTGCATTCAGGCAGCGCAGCTCCGGAGACTCCCTTTACGGCACTGCTGTACCGTGGGAATTTCTCACGATACAGCAGGGCCGTAAAGGAGCTAACCGGAGCTGCGCTGCCTGAACTCCGGCGAACCCGCTTATGCAATGACTGGGCTGCTTTACGGCCCCATCATTCTAGCGGCGGCAGCGGTTCAGAGCGGTCACATTCTATGTGGCTGCTCTAAACTGGAGATCTTCGTGGGACACTCGTGAACTACTACCGAGGGGTAAGGATAAGGTTATGGTTTATTATTTTATATTTTATTACAGGAGATCGATGGCTTCGGGGAATTAGGTGTCTAGGTGAGTATAGGTGTAGTTTTTTATTTTTTACTTTATTTTAGGTGGCGATCGGCGGGGACAGGTAATGTTTGAACTAATTTATTGTAGGCAACCACTGGCCACCAATGACATGTATTTAAAATTTATTGGGGACACAGTAGGGCAATTTAAATAGCAGGATCAGGCTGATGGGAACTACTGCTCCCATCGAGCTGATCCTGCTGGCACGAGTGGACGGGCGACAGACATAGGCCGATGGGAGTAGTAGTGTCACATCGGCCTATGTCTGCCTGCATGCACACACCCGCAGACACCGCACACACACCCGCACAGACACCCACACACACCAATCATGACGGGTCTGGGAGGTGAGGCTGACCTGTGCGGCTGTGGGAAAGTTCATGTGAGTTCATGCAGTCAAGCATGAACTCACATGAACCCTCTGAGGGCACCGCGGCTACTTCAAATGAACAGCTGATCAGCATCACCTGATACCTCAGCTGTTCATTTGAAATAACCGGCGGGAAAGCGCAGCACAGAACGGGAAAGCCGGCGGTGAAGTCTTTTCACTGCTGGCTTCCCCGCCCAGGTCCTTCGCTCCCCGCTCCTTGGTGCTGCGCTCCCCGCCCGGTCCTAACTTACGATCGGGATGGGAGGTGGCGAGGGGAGCGGAGGATCGGGGTGGGAGGCTGCGGGGAAGCAGTATGGGGCTGTGTGATTGTTTAAAAGCCGGCAGCTTTTTACAGCCCGCCGGCTTTTAAACAATCAGGAGAATTCTCCCACGCTGGGATGGCATTCTGATGACAGGCTGGATCTCAGCTGAGCGCTGCCATCCAGCTTGTCATACTTCAGAGACACTGCAGAGCGCAGGCATTATGGGAACTTCCGATTCCGGTATTCGATATTGTAAAAGTATCGGAATTAAGTATCGGAATTCCGATACCGCGAATATCGGCCGATACCCGATATTTCAGTATCGGAATGCTCAACACTAGTGAGGAATTAACATAGTATATATAGTCACCTATTATAACATTAGTATGCAGGTGCATTGATTAAATATGTCGCTTATGGGAGCTTAATTCAATAGATCGACCATGAAAAACATGTCTAAAAGAGGCATGTTGCCTCTAAATGGAAATTACCTTAAATGTATGCCCACGTGCGCGCCAACCCTGACGCGCGTTTCGGCGGTCAGCCTTTGTCAAGGGGTATAAGGAGAAGTGGAAGGAAGTGATATAAAAAGGATACGTCAACCAATAAGAAAATTAGCAGCTGTGCCGCACCTCCCCGCTCATCAAATGAATGTATAGGGTGCATTGGATATATGGTAGCACTGTGAAATACCCAGAGATGCAAAGCACCTACAGGAAGTGATGAAACATATCACCATAGAAGCAGGACGTAAACCATAGTGTAAACCCAGAGATGCAAAGCGCAAACCGGAAGTGATGCACCCGTACCCACGGTAACCAGAACGCACACTAGCAGCGACATCAGGGAAGATGCCACAAGCTGGGGAGCGCACAGGGACCATGGGTCACGCGCGTGCAGGTAAGCGATGCATCCAGGAGGGGTGGGAGGGAGGGAAATCGACCTTAATATGCATAACAAGGAACACTTTAGAGACATGGAGAATATATGGGGATAGACAATGTACTTGGGTGTGAACAGGGACCATAATATCTATGTGACTAATAGGGGGCAACAATAACCAGCATTATAAATAGTTATAAGAGATGGTAGTGTATTGTAATATTAATCGGATAATAAGTATCTGTTATATATTTGCCCCCATATAGACACAAAATATACAGGCTCCCCAAGAAAAACAATAGTGTACATAAGATTGTCACAACATACATATATACCATGTCAATAGTTAATTGTAAACAATAATTGGAGAATATAGCTGATTGAAGATGTAGACATATTGCTTGTATGTATAGATAAATTCATTCTTGAGGATAAAGGCGTCATAAAGGCACAAGGATGAAAGAGACCAAGGAAAATAATGGAAGACGTACCTAATAAAAAATATATAATTAAAATCAAATAAAAACAGAGTGAGTCAACAGTATGCATAAGGATGGAAGGGGATAAGAGGGAAGGGGGGGGGGAAGGAAAGGAGGGGGAAGGGGGGGAGGGAGGAAGGAAGTGGGGCGATCACAGAAATGGTACGAAACTTAAATTTTCGTTGAGTCCATTTGGGTGGATGGTGTTGAGAGTCCAAATCTACCTGGCCTCCAGCTGGGCCAGGCGTCTAGAGTATTGACCCCCGCATATCCCTGTGTCAATGCAATCAATCCCTTTAACTCTTAGTAAGTTGCCATTGCACTGGTGATGTTGTTTAAAGTGGCGAGGGATAGTTTTTAGACTGGACAAGTCTGTCTGCTCAAATGCTGAGAAAATACCAAGTACATGTTCCCTGATTCTTATTTTAAATTGGCGTGTGGTCAAACCAACATATATAAGGCCACAGGGACATGTAGCGTGATATATTAGATTCTTGGTAAGACAGTTAATGCGCTTCTTAATTTTATATATTTTCTGACCACTAGCGCCGCAGAAATCGTCAGCTTTCTCAACATTGGTGCAGGCTTTACATTGTCCACATGGTGTACAGCCATTTTTCCTTATTGCAACATCCAAAAAAGTGCGACTAGGTTCGCCCACATAGTGACTTCTAGTGAGGTGATCCCGGAGGTTCTTAGACCTACGAAAGGTTATTGCAGGTGTTAGTGGAATAAATTTTGATATTATAGGATCACACCTCAAAACAGGCCATGCCTTTGTAAGTGCCTTTTTCATTGCGGGAATCTGTGTATGAAACTTAGTTATGAACCTAGCCACGTCATTGTGTTTTGTATCTCGTGCCCTATATAATAGGTCATGATGTGATGAAAACTTGGCCCTATGATAGGCTCTTTTGATGGCCCTTCTACTATATCCCCGTTCTTGGAATCTGAAAGTTAATTCTTTCGCTTGTGTTTCAAAATCTTGGTCCGTCGAACAAATCCTGCGGAGGCGCAGGAATTGTCCGACTGGGACCGACTGCACCATGTGTTGGGGATGGGAGGAAGAAACATGCAAAAGCATGCTAGAAGCAGTTGGTTTCCTATAAATGTCAGTTTGTATTTGACCATCCACATACTTCTTAAGTAAAACATCCAGGAATTCAGCTTTATCTGCACTATACTGATAGGTGATATGTATATTTAGGTCATTGACGTTCAGTTCCTCCATAAACAGTAACAACTCAGAATCTGTAGCCTGCCAGACAATCAAGATGTCATCGATGTACCGCGTCCAAAGGAGGACGCGGCACATCGATGGCAGACGGTCTGACAGGAGGAGGTCCCTTTCCCACAGACCCAGGAACAGGTTAGCATATGAGGGAGCAAAAGCTGCCCCCATCGCTGTTCCCTGGAGCTGTAGAAAAAAAGACCCCTTAAAAATGACAAAGTTGTGGGTCAAGGTGAACTCTAACAATTCCAATACCAATTCTTGTATTGGTACAGGAATGTCAGAATTGTCCAAGAAATATTTGGTTGCCAACAGACCATCACGATGTCTGATGTTTGTATATAAAGATTCAATGTCGGCTGTGACCAGAATGGTATCAGAGTCCAGATGTAACCCATCAACTTTACGTAATAAATCCATGGTGTCTTTTAAAAACGAGGGTAAAATCTCGACCAAAGGCTGAAGTATAGAGTCAATCCATCTATTTACCGACTCCAAGTAGTTCCCTCCCCCCGATATTATAGGTCGTCCAGGGGGGGTGGATGAATTTTTATGGAGTTTGGGTAACAAATACAGAGTAGGTATAGTAGGTTCAGTGACTATTAATGCTGTAAAGAGGTCACGAGTAATTACTTTATTACTCAATGCTTTATTGAGAATGCTCTGAAGTTGTCAACTGAAGGCGGACAAGGGGTTATATGTGAGCTTTCTGTAACATGTGGTGTTGTTCAATTGACGAAATGCCTCACGCTCATACATCTTCTTTGGCCAAATCACAATGTTACCCCCCTTGTCCGCCGGTTTCAGTACAACATCAGGCAAATTGCTTAGTTGTTTCAATCTCAGGCGTTCCCCTCGGGTAAGATTGTCCTTGTGAATTTGACTAGGTATGTTCCGAAATTCATTGGTAACAATTTGCACAAATAAATCGACATTGGTACAACTAGAGAGGGGAGGGAACTTCTTGGAGTGAGGTTTGATAGATGGAGGAATCTTACCATGTAAGGAGGTATCATGTTCAATGGCCAAATCTTCAAGAGTTCTTAAGGCCAATTGTTCCTCCTCTGTTGGAAACAATTTATCAAGGTTAGTGTCATGGAAATATCTTTTGAACATCAATGACCTAGCAAATATGTGCAGATCTTTGATTGCTGTGAATTGGTCAAAGCCAGAAGAAGGGGAAAATGTTAAACCTTTAGTCAGTAAAGATAAATCATTGCTAGAAAGGACATTATTACTAAGGTTGATTACGTTATTATCTTTTTTTCTCTTGTCTATTGATGTAGATTCATATCTCTTATATGGATGAAAGTTATAATCACGTTGTTTGCTAACTCCCAATCGAGTCATCATGGATGTAGAAGGTGTATCAGTACTTTCACTGAGAGACGATATTGAAGTGACAGATGGAGTGCGAGATGATCGATGTTGATTAATTGTGGCTTGTCGCCAACGTAGACAGTTTTCATCTGGTAATCACGTACATCGCGATTGAACTTTGTATTTTGTAAATCATGAATCTTTTTAACTGTATGGTCAATCGTAGTGTCTATTTTGATCTCAAATTGTGCCAACTTATCAGCAGGGCAGTTTGACTTCAAATTTATTTGAGCTGCATCAATCATCTTATCCAGATTATTGATGGTTGTAGTGTTGGACTCAATTAATAATGACATGAAGCTATTGGAACAGGCATAACATGCTTCTTCCCATTTGGAAATGAATACATCATCATCAACAGGGAAAGTGGGAACCACTCTTACTCTAAGACCTCTAGGGATTAGCTTGCGATTGACATATCTCTCAAGGAACGCCCGATTCCACCACAATTTGGTTCTTTTAACCACCATGTATTGGATATCCGAAAATTGTTCGTCCCATCCGTGATCGCCACCTGGTGAACCATCAACATGATCACCCCCAAATGCCTGCTCAATTTGTGTAAGCCAAGATTGCATTGACACAGGGATACGCGGGGGTCAATACTCTAGACGCCTGGCCCAGCTGGAGGCCAGGTGGATTTGGACTCTCAACACCATCCACCCAACTGGACTCAACGAAAATTTAAGTTTCGTACCATTTCTGTGATCGCCCCCCTTCCTTCCTCCCCCTCCCCACCCTTCCCTCTCCTTTCCTTCCCCCCCCTTCCCTCTTATCCCCTTCCATCCTTATGCATACTGTTGACTCACTCTGTTTTTATTTGATTTTAATTATATATTTTTTATTAGGTACGTCTTCCATTATTTTCCTTGGTCTCTTTCATCCTTGTGCCTTTATGACGCCTTTATCCTCAAGAATGAATTTATCTATACATACAAGCAATATGTCTACATCTTCAATCAGCTATATTCTCCAATTATTGTTTACAATTAACTATTGACATGGTATATATGTATGTTGTGACAATCTTATGTACACTATTGTTTTTCTTGGGGAGCCTGTATATTTTGTGTCTATATGGGGGCAAATATATAACAGATACTTATTATCCGATTAATATTACAATACACTACCATCTCTTATAACTATTTATAATGCTGGTTATTGTTGCCCCTATTAGTCACAGAGATATTATGGTCCCTGTTCACACCCAAGTACATTGTCTATCCCCATACATTCTCCATGTCTCTAAAGTGTTCCTTGTTATGCATATTAAGGTCGATTTCCCTCCCTCCCACCCCTCCTGGATGCATCGCTTACCTGCACGCGCGTGACCCATGGTCCCTGTGCGCTCCCCAGCTTGTGGCATCTTCCCTGATGCCGCTGCTGGTGTGCATCCTGGTTACCGTGGGTACGGGTGCGTCACTTCCGGTTCGCGCTTTGCATTTCTGGGTTTACACTATGGTTTACATCCTGCTTCTATGGTGATAAGTTTCATCACTTCCTGTTGGCGCTTTGCATCTCTGGGTATTTCACAGCGCTACCATATATCCAATGCGGCCTATACATTCATTTGATGAGCGGGGAGGTGCGGCACAGCTGCTAATTTTCTTATTGGTTGACGTATCCTTTTTATATCACTTCCTTCCACTTCTCCTTATACCCCTTGACAAAGGCTGACCGCCGAAACGCGCGTCGGGGTTGGCGCGCACGTGGACAGACATTTAAGGTAATCTCCATTTAGAGGCAACATGCCTCTTTTAGACATGTTTTTCATGGTCGATCTATTGAATTATGCTCCCATAAGCGACATATTTAATCAATGCACCTGCATACTAATGTTATAATAGGTGACTATATATACTATGTTAATTATGGTCCTTATGGAGTGTTTTATTCCACCGTGCGCGCCATTTTAAGACACTGTGTGTCTTTCATGTATGTTTTTTCACCCCTAATTGTATTTGTTCAATAAAATTTATACTATTTGCCCTCATATTTGTGATGGATCTTCTATTCAGAGCCTAGGCTCCTCCCCCTCTTCTAATGGACAGGTAAGACTCATCAAGAGTTCATTTGTTGAATCACTGGCCTTCAGAAAGTGTTTGGACCATCAGGTTTGTTTAGCAGAGGCAGTGTTGGTAACTGGCTCCATACAGTACTGGGCCCTATTCCACAACTGTTTAAAGTCAGAATATAGTAATAATCACTTAACTAAGTAAAGAAAAACAACAGCCCATCAATACTTTAAGACACGAAGGTCAGTCAATCAGGAAAACTGCTGGAGCCTAAAATGTATCCTCAAGTGCAGTCATGAAAACCTTCAATCACTATGATGAAACTGGCTCTTATGAGAGCCACCTCAGGGAAAGATGACCTCTGCTGCAGAGGATAAGTTCTCCAAAGTTACCATCCCCAGAAACCGCAACTTGATTGCACCTCAGATAATAGCCCTCATAAATGATGCACACATAACAAGTAGCAGACACATCTCAACATATATTGTCCAGAGCAGAGGAGACTGCAAGAAGCAGGCCTTTATGGTCAAATTTCTTCAAAGAAGTTAATACTGAGGACTGCAAACAAGCAAAAAATGGAAGAGACTTGTTTGGGCCCAGCAACACAAAGACTGGACATTGGATCAGTGGAAATCTGTTCTGTGGTCTGATGAGACAAAGTTTGAGATTTTTGGTACCAAACGACATGCTTTGTGAGACAAAGAAAACATAAGCAAGTAGTTTATACATGTGAGGTGCCCACCATGAAGTATGGACGGGGGACGTGTGATAGTGTGGGGGTGTTTTACATGTGACACCGTGATTTATTCAAAATTCAATGCACATTTATCCAGCATGGCTACCATGGCTTTCTGCAACGTCATGCCATCTAGTTTGCACATAACGGGATCATCATTTGTGTTGCTACAGGACAATGACGCAAAACATCCCTCCAGGACATCTAAGGACTAAGTAAGATAACATAACCTCCACAATCGCCCGACCTCAACACAACTGAGATGATTCAAAGTGAGTTGGACTGCAACGTGAAGGCTGAGAAAAATAAGTGCTCAGCACCTCTGGATACTCTTCAAGACTGAAAGAAGCCATTCAATTCCATTCAGATAATACCAAAGGTGTGTAAAGCTGTCATCAGAGTAACAGTACAATAAGGAATCTGAATCTAAAGTTTAAAACATACTCTGGCTTGTTTCTTTACTCCTTATTTCTAGATCTAATGCATTGTAGTTTTGCTGCCTTCAGTCTGAATCTACAATGTTCACTTACCAATAAGAACAAGGAAAACCATTGCATGATCAGATGTGTCTAAACTTTTGACTGGTTCTGTATGTTATTTTATTTTTATGTCTTGTTTTTATATTTTATTTTGTTGGCTTTTGCTTGTTCTTTGTTCTTTTTTTTTGTTTTTTTGATTTCCTTCATATTGTATTTAATAATAGTGTGTCATTATTGAATACATCATATTTCTTTACATGTTTTTTAACAACCAGCTGTTTAACCTTTTCTTTGTATAATCCACATTTAAACCAAACCATAAACCAATTCCCTTGTCATCTAATGAAACCAAGCAGAAAAAGCCCGTTTTCTGTGTTCCTGAGAGTTTGGCATCTCCAGATACTCCAGTGTTCATGTAAATTAGACTGAATTGGGGGAGAAAAAAATTATATCTTTAGAGTAAAATTGAAAATCAGCATTCATTTCATTCTGAAGCATTTAATCTATGGCCAGTACAACAGATTGGATTGGCACTGATTCCTGCATCTCTAGTACCTACTTTGCATAAGCTTCTTCATTCTTTTATCTATAGAGCAAATTAGTGCCCGTTGGCACTCTAAAAATATACACAATACCAGGAGAAATGGAGCTGAATGTTCCTTCATTGCCCCATGGCTTCCTAGTTTTATGTTATTTCTACAATTAGTTCATATTTTACTAAATGTAATATTTCACATTTCCCATGAAAAAAAGTTTTAGTTGAATCAATGCTTAATTACAGAACTTCTGGTCCTGTGTGTTAGTGTTTTCCTAGGGCTCATGGATGATATCTATCCATATAAATGGATAAGTATCCATATAAAATTTCCCATCCATATAAATGTTCACATTTTTACTGCTTCTGTTCAGTTTAAGGGACATTCCCATCTCACATATTTATGGCATATCCACATATGTGATCAAGTCTCCATCCAGTTTCCACGTTGATGCACCTTACCCGATAGCTCATTGTAGGGCTGCCATCAGGGCATTACTGCCCTTACTGCTGTATGGGGCCCGGTGACCAGAAGCAAAGAGCAGGGGCCCGGACACGGTGCAGGGCCCCCTCTCTTGTGCTACTGCTCACTGGGGTATCGAGTGCCGGGACCCCGTCGCCGGCGGTGTACATCTCCCTGGCGCAGGGACCCTTGGAGCTCTCACAGCCGTCAAAACTGAACGACCATGCAGCTCCAAGGAAGTCCCTCTGCCTCTTCTGTGACGCGCTGGTGTAGGGGCCAAAGTGCTGACGTCATAGAGCACCAGGATGCCAGTACAGAAGTGCAGCTGCAGGAGATCGTATGAGAGGTAATTATAAAAACTTTTTTTTTTTTAATAGAATTAATTCAATGGTCTTGGGGACAGCTCATGATGAACAGGGAGTGGGGATAGGGGAGTGCACATGGTGAATTGGGGGTGGGGAGAGCTAATGGTGAATTGGGAGTGAGGGGTGGGGAGAGCAAATGATGAATTGGAGGTGGGAGAGAGTAAATGATGATGACTAGAGGATGGGAGAGAGCACGGTCATGACATAATGTATTGGAGTGGAGGGGGGCATGTAAATATAATGAATCAGGAGAGTGGGAGGTACAGAGTGGGGGGCGTTGAGGATGCAGGAGTGTGACTGGTAATGCATTGGAGGAAAGAGTACAGGTGCTAGTTAATTTATATATTTATTGGATGGGGAAAGTGGCTATTTATATTTTGTGAGAGCGCAGTGGTGAATTACAATTTATATTTGTAATGGTGGGTTGAATAATAACTAATTTTATATTAATGGTGGGTGCACATTTGTATTCAGCTGCGTGGTGTAGAAGTTGGGGAATGTGCTCTAGATAACTGTGTGTTATTTTATGCAGAGACGAGTCCTGGTTGGAAGAAGGGGTGGCGGTCTGTGGGGGTGAAGGAGAAAAGCGAAGATGAAGGACTTCAACTAGAGACGTCACTGGTGAGTCAGTGTGTTATCTGTACACTGACACTATACACTAGATACTATGTACAGAGCTCCTGTGTATAATGGCACTGGTGATCACTGTATTACCTGTATACTATACATTATATGCAGAGCTCTTATGTATAATGTCACTGGTGATCACTGTATTACCTGTACACTGACACTACATACAGAGCTCCTGTGTATAATGTCACTTGTGACCACTGTATTACCTGTACATTGACACTATACACAGAGCTCCTGTGTATAATGTCACTGGTGATCACTGTATTACGTGTGCACTGACACTATACACTGCATACTATGTACAGAGCTCATGTGTATAACGGCACTTATGGTAATATTAGTATTGTGTTTTTTTATTAATGATCAGTATTGTAGTATTCGGTGACTATGTGGTGGTAATATATGGTGTGGTCATGGTGTGGTGGTATTTTTTCCTTCTATGTGGTATTATTTGGTCACTATGTGGTGGTAATATGTGGTCTGGTCATGATGTGGCAGTATGTGTTCCTTGTATGTGGTATTATTTGGTTACTATGTGGGGGTAATATGTGATCTGGTCATGGTGTGGTGGTATTTGTTCCTTGTATGTTGTATTATTCGGTGATTATGTGACCTGGTCGTGGTGTAATGGTATTTGTCACTTGTATGTGGAATTATTGGTAATTTTAAAAAATGTATGTGACACTAAAGAGAAATATACCTAAAAAGAGTATTGGATATTTTAAGAAATGCTTAATAGGTTAGAGTAGAGCCTGGCCAGAAGAGTCTACCTTGTCATGGTGGCGGCTTAAAAAAATATTTGGGCTAAAACAAAAGTTGCTGGCTATGTATGTGATATGGTTCAATGGGAACTGTTAATGTGTGATTGGTGAGGATGTGGTGCAGAAGTGGAGTTTTTCCAAGAGTGGGTAGTGGGACTGTGGAAGGTTCGAGGTGTGGAGGCGGAGCTGTGGTGGGCGGAGTCTCAAGGGGGCCTGAAAATTTTGCCAGTATTGGGCCCAAAAATTCCTGGTGGCAGCCCTGGGTCAGAGGACCCCTGTTGTGAGCATAAGTGCAGATCTTGCATTTATTAAATATTTATACCATATCCACAGGGTGTCTGAATTGTGAGTATTACCCCTTTAAGACATAGCCATTTATTTTTTTGGAAGGTAAGGTAGCTCTGAAATAGAATTACTGTTACTGCAACACTGCCCACTTTACAAATAAGTATACAGTATGTCCAAAATTTACATCTGCAATTAATCTATGTAAAAAGTAAAGTATCTTAGCCAACAGTAACATAGGGAGAGGGGGAAAGGAAAAGTCAGCTCACCAATTGGTATATGCACCTTGCTTCTAAGGAGCCATCACATGGAGCCGCCCTGGTCCTGGTGGGAAGCAATGCAGAAAATAGGAAGAAATCTCCAGCGATCAAGAAATAAAATGTCCAAAAACTTTATTTATGAAAATCCAATAAAACCATAAATATGGAAGTCCGCAACCACCAAGTGTCCAATATTAAAATCGACATGTTTCGACTGCACCAGTCTTAGACAGATCTATTGTAACATGTTAGAAACACCATTATCATATTAAGGTAACTCCCCCCTTTAAGCACATATGTGCCGGGTTAGCGATTAGATTTGGGGTTAAATCCATTGCATATGGAGAAAACATTGCAACAGCACATCAGCTGAACAACAGAAAAAGACCCTCTGGGAACCCGGCGCCCAATCAGCGCTAGCGTCACTGTTCCCACCTTTGTACAGATTGAACATGAAGAGGAAGCCAGCACTGCAACTGATCTCTTACTTCCTCTTCATGTTTAGTCCGTACGAAGGTGGGGACAGTGACACCAGCGCTGATTTGGTGCCACGTGTCATTCCACCAGAGCCCCGGGACCGCAAGTGCCGACAGCGCTGAAACGGCACCAGCATGGAAGGTGAGTATAGGTGTTTTTATTTTATTGGGGTCAAACATATAGTTCAAGAAGGGGTTGTCCTAGTAGTGGACAACCCCTTCAATTAGCTAATTAAGTACTTGACCTTTGCACTGCACCATTGTGGCTGAATATTATGAATATTTTAGAACCTGGGTTCACCAAAAGTTGCTCTATTTCTCTGGTTGGTTAGCTACCTAGAAGTTGGGGGTTACATTTTTGGTTGATTAGTGGAAAAGGTAATTTATTTATTTTACTCTCTTATATAGCGCCATTAATTCCACAGCGCTGCACAGACATTATGGGCACTGTCCCCATTGGGGTCACAATCTAGATTCCCTATCAGTATGTCATTGACGTGTGGGAGGAAACCGGAGAACCCGAAGGAAACCCACGCAAACACGGGGAGAACATACAAACTCCTTGCAGATGTTGTCCTTGGTGGGATTTGAACCCAGGACCCCAGGGCTGCAATGCTTACCATGGAGCCACCGTGCTGCCCCACATATCCAAAGCAGGTGTAGGGTCCTATTATTTTTTCTGTCTTTTTTACGTACACCACTATAGAAACGTTATCCCTGCCCTGGACATTACTGTCACTTTGCATTTCCAAAGAACAGCTAAAATAAAAAGATAAAAAAGTAATTAAATTCTGAATAAAAACTGGACCTTTCTTTGTTAATGGCATTGTGATTGAATCTGAAGCCATTCACGTTCCTTTATCAGTTTAGAATCACATGGTAGGTAATGAACAAGCCGTTATTGACACTGCAATGCTCTCAGTGTTCACAGTTAATTATACATCAGTGTCTAGAGGAAGCCATAGACTGAGGCATCATGTAAACCTACAAACAACAGCCGTGTTCAATTTCCATCCAGGCAACATCTTAATGTTATTTCTCTCTCCAATTAATGCTTACGGGATTTATTAAACATATATTTGCTCCATATTTTATCTCACTGCCACTTCTTCTTCCCCCATGTAACACTAACACTTACTGTATTACCATAATTACCTAATAACTGTTTTCTCTGGTGATGGTGAATCCCAACAGTATTTCCCTAAACTTAATTCCAGGAAGATGCAATGCTCCAGACTTTCCTGTGAAATTTCATACTCTACATGCAGAAAAGTTTTTCTAATTTTTTATTTTTTTTAATAAAAAACTTTTTGGAAAACACAATAGATTTAGAAGCAGACCATGCCACAGCTCTGGGTTTTACATTCAATAAATGCTTCAATAAGAGATGTATTGGTGTAACCCTTCCCTAAGACCTATACTCAATATACAGTGTTACAATACTGGCTTTTTGGGGAAAAAGACAGCGATAGGGTTTGGAATAAAAATGTTAAAATTGGATCCGCCAACCAATGCTGGTTTACACCCTTGATGAAGCTGGGTGAAACACGCGTTGGGGTGCAGGGCTACACGGCTAACAGGGCTCCACATTATTACTATGTAAGTCTACATCCTATACTCTTCTATTTGATATACATGTTAACCATTAGGGAATGTACGGCAATAGATATGTGGGCATACTAACTGTATACTGTTTATAGCCTTGGGAGGTTTGTTGTTAGCCCTCCATTGAGCTACTCTGTTTTTTAACAAAATCCATTATGATATTTTATATTTAATAAAGTTGACATATTTGTGAGATATTTTGTAGCACCATCTGTCTTTTGGTTTATCTCGTGATACTTAGGAGCATTTCTCTTATTCAGCCAGATACTTTTGGTTATAGGAATTTGGTTGGTCCTAATATTATATGAAAGTTTACCTAACATTTTTTTTTTTAAAGAAGAAAAAACTTTTGGAGGGAAAATACAGCTATGGGTTTACATTCAATACAGCTATGGGTTTACATTCAATACAGCTATGGGTTTACATTCAATAAATGTTTCTATAAGGGATGTATTGATGTAACCCCTACCTTAAGTCCTCCACTCATTGTACAGTCTTACAATACTGGTTGGCTGGAACAAAAATGATGAAATTGGGACCGTCAACAAACTCTGGTTTACACCACCACAATCTGTGTTTCACAGTAGGAGGGCCTAGTGCTCCACAGCCCTTCTTCTCCCATCTCCATTTACCTATATGACAGGTCCTCTGGAGAGAAGTCGGACCTCAATACTAGTTATAAAAAGAAGGTAAAGCCAACCTAACTAGGGACCATCTCAGTCCTTTGTTCACAGATGAATTACATAGATATACAGAATCTCTTTGCTGGCATATGAATTGGCCAGAGGCACGCACTACTGTTGGGCAGGTTTCACATGTCCTATTTTCATAGTCTGTGAACAAATCATGATTTTTGGACTATCCATGGGTTTAATGACCCGAACTCAATAACCTCATTGACATATATGAGGCTGTTGAGGTTTGGTCAGATGACCAGTGTGATGTTGTTACTACATCTGTGATTGGTTGGCTGTTATCCTTGTTTCAGTTTCCGCCTAGTAACGATGATGTAATGGGGAGGAGGGGACAAGGGGGAAGGGAATGGAAGCAGGAGAATAAAAGTATGGCTGTTTAAACCTACCATCCAGCATCTCTGTGTGGCCTTCTGGAGTTCCTTTCGTCTGCATAACAACACCACAACTGGCGACGAGGAAGCGTTCATCATCAACTAAAGGTATTTCAGCTCTACAACAATGGCCTGTTTACCTGCCTTCCCTGCTTTCGATGTACATCAGTCCCCAGCTAACCTAGCAGCATGTTGGGAGAAATGGCTGAAGCGTTTTGATATATTCCTACAAGCCATGAACATATCAGATGATACCAGGAAGAAAGCCATGCTATTACATTATGCAGGGGAACAAGTCTATGATATCTTCACTACTCTGCCTAATACTGGAGAAGACAAAGACTATGAGCTCAGCAAGGCAGCATTAAGCAAATACTTCTCCCCACACAGAAATGCGGCATTTGAAATCTTCAAGTTTAGACAATTAAAGCAGTCAGCAACAGAAAATATTGATGAATATCATGTCCGACTACGGCACCTTGCAGCTTACTGTGAATTTGCAGATGTCGACAAAGAGATCCAAATGCAGATTTTACAAGGCTGCATCTCCTCTAAATTACGGAGACAAGCACTCAGAGATCCCACCATGACTTTAGCAAAATTGCTTGAAACAGCACGTGTAAATGATACCGCCGAAAAACAAGCTAAACTCATAGAGAACATTGAGTGCGAGGCGGAAGCACCATCTTGTATAGCAAAGCTAACACAGAGACCGCCTGTGCCTCGTACGCAGGGGGCAACTTGCTACAACTGCGGAGGGTCGTATCCTCACCAGAATGTCTGCCCAGCAAAAGGGGGGACCTGCCATAATTGTGGAAAACAAAACCATTTTGCAAAAGTGTGTAGATCCAAACCACAATCCCCTCATCCCACAGTACAACCCAGGTCACAAAAAGTCCAAACGCTGCAGCTTACTGACGAGCCTCACAGTACTTATCTATTCTCAGTAACTGCAGTAGGGATCTCAAACACTGCACGCACTTACCAGTCCAAGGCGACTTATCCTGATAAATGGCAGTCCGGTGGAAGCCCTAGTAGACACGGGGGCGTCAGTAAACGTCATCAGCCGTGCAGTCTATAGCCGACTCCCGAACAGACCTGCTCTACAAAGCACTAGCCTAAAGATTTTTCCTTATGGTTCAGCATCGGCACTACCCCTGTGCGGCAAATTTCAGTCAGAACTTGCAGCTGACGGGAAGTCCATCACCGACACTGTATATGTAGTAGAGTGCTCCGCAGACACGCTTCTCAGCTGCAGTACTGCTATATCTCTGGGTCTGGTCAACCTGGTCAATAGCGTCACGGGTCCTTCGGCCCAACACATCATGCAGAGGTACCCCAATCTCTTTAAAGGTCTCGGTAAGCTAAAAGACGTTCAGATAAAATTGCATATTGACCAGTCAATACAGCCGTCTGTTCAACCTCACAGGCGCATCCCATTTCATGTCCGCAAACTTGTGGAGCAAGAACTGCAAGATCTGGAAGCGTCTGATGTTGTTGAACGAGTTGAAGGCCCGACCCCTTGGGTATCGCCCATTGTTGTTGCACCAAAACCAAAGCAGCCTGGTAAAATCCGGCTATGTGTGGATATGCGGCATGCCAATCTGGCTATTCAAAGAGAAAGGCACATCACGCCCACTATTGATGACATTCTTGCAGACCTGAATGGTGCAAAAGTATTCTCTAAAATTGATTTAAAATCAGGTTATCTTCAACTTGAGTTGCATCCAGATTCCAGATACATTACAACTTTTAGTACCCACGTGGGTTTACGACGATTCAAGAAGTTGAACTTTGGTATCTCATCTGCGGCAGAAATATTTCAGAACGTTATCAGTCAGGTTCTATCTGGAATAGCAGGAGTCCTAAACGTCAGTGATGACATTCTTATATATGGTACAACCCAAGAGGAGCATGACAGTCACTTAGAGCAAGTGTTTCAGAGACTGCAAGCCTGCAATCTGTCAATCCGTCAAAATGTGAGTTTAACCAAAAGTCATTAAGCTTCTTTGGATATATCTTTTCTGAGCAAGGAGTTTCAGTAGATCCTCAGAAAATTTCTGCCATAAAGTCAGCTAGCCAACCTCAAAATGTGTCAGAGGTTCGCAGTTTTCTAGGACTAGTCACGTACTGTGGACGATTTATACCTGATCTGGCCATGGTCTCCGAACCCCTGCGACTACTCACGAAAAAAGACACTCCTTGGACATGGACTACTGAACACCAAGCAGCATTCGACTCCATGAAGTCCAGTCTAACTGGCGACACCGTCATGGCCTATTTTGACCCTCTAAAGTCCACCGAGCTTATCGTGGACGCAAGTCCGGTGGGCCTGGGTGCAATTCTCACACAAGTGTCCAAAGCAGGCAACGTCTCTACCATTTCCTATGCAAGCAAAGCCTTAACAGAGACAGAACAACGCTATTCACAAACTGAAAGGGAAGCTCTTGCGGTTGTATGGGGATGCCTTCATTTTCATCTGTACCTTATGGGACATAAATTCACAGTGATAAGTGACCACAAACCGCTCATTCCGCTTTTCAACAAACATTCTTCAAAGCCTCCCCCACGACTTGAACGCTGGTTGCTCCGCCTATAGAACTACCAGTTTCGGTTGAGATACGAGGCAGGAGCTGGTAATCCGGCAGACTACTTCTCGAGACACCCAACACCACAAACTACCAAGGACGATATCCCAGCAACTATCCTTGCAGAGGAACATATCAATTTTATCGTTGCACATTCTGTGCCAAAAGCCATGACTATGGAGGAAATACAACAAACGGTGGATTCCGATCACCAACTTCAGTTAGTTATAGAGACTGTTCGATCTAAAAATTGGAGCAATTTTCTTGCTGAAGCCCGCCTCCAAACACCAGCTCAAACAACCTACTTGACAGCTTTCTTTAATGCACGACATGCTCTCTCCGTGTCTGATTCAAATCTACTGTTGTGTAACAATCGGCTGGTGATACCCCAGAAGCTTCAAAGCAGAGTACTGGATCTGGCCCACGAGGCTCATCAACGGGTGGTGAAAACAAAGCAATTACTGAGAGAGAAAGTCTGGTTTCCAGGACTAGACAAAAAAGTAGAGGCACTTATTGAAACTTGCATACCTTGCCAAGCAACTACAATTGACCATAGACACGCACCCTTACAAATGACACCCCTGCCAGAGGGCCCGTGGACTGCTGTTAGTGTTGACTTCTGTGTTTTACCGGATCACTCCTACCTGCTGGTTGTCATGGATGACTATTCGAGGTTCCCAGTCATTGAACATGTTTCGACAACCTCTGCCAGGGCTGTTATACCAAAATTAGACAAGATCTTCTCGGCATATGGCATACCGGAAACAGTGAAATCCGACAATGGACCACCTTTTAATAGCACAGACTTTCGATCATTCGCTACCTATCTGGGTTTCACTCACAGGAAAATAACTCCTTACTGGCCTCAGGCCAATGGTGAAGTGGAACGGTTCATGCAATCAATCAACAAAACTTTGAGGATCGCTACCATGGAGCACAAGGATTTACAGCAAGAGCTACACAGATTTCTTAGACAGTACAGAGCTACACCCCATTCTACTACCGGGGTACCACCCGCCACTGCACTGTTCAACAGGCCTATGCGTGTCAAACTCCCGAGCGTTCCGCTGAGTCCTGTTCAAACACCAATTGCTACTAAGGATGCCATATCCAAACAGAAGATGAAGAGGTATGCAGGTAAGAGCAGTCATCGTTGCAAGCCGCCGGAAGTTTTGGTGGGAGATTGGGTCCTTGTAAAAAGACTAAGACCTAGTGACAAGTTTGCATCACGATACTATCCTGAACCCTTTCAGGTCACACAAGTCAAAGGCACCATGGTCACTGCTCAAGATCACGGTCGCCAGGTCACAAGGAACGTGTCACATTTTAAAAAACTTTGTGACTATATCCCAGAAACAGACGAGGCAGATGGCGATGACGTCCTGCCGGGTCCCCAGAGCTCAGCAGTTCCAAGGGAGGATACCTCAGAGGACTCGGAAAGTTCATCTGGGGCTGAGATGTCTCACCGCTATCCAGCGAGGGCAAATCGAAGACCGCCAGCCCACCTCTTGGACTATGTTCTGCAGCAAAAAGAAAAAAAAAAAAGAAAAAAAAAAAAAAAAACCCTTTTGTACTAATGTGAATTTTTGAACCGTTATCCAGTTCTATTGTTGTTTGGTTTTGTGAGAAGAGGAGAGATGTGATGTTGTTACTACATCTGTGATTGGTTGGCTGTTATCCTTGTTTCAGTTTCTGCCTAGTAACGATGATGTAATGGGGAGGAGGGGACAAGGGGGAAGGGAACGGAAGCAGGAGAATAAAAAGTATGGCTGTTTAAACCTACCATCCAGCATCTCTGTGTGGCCTTCTGGAGTTCCTTTCGTCCGCATAGCAACACCACAACCAGCAGCCTGCACAGACATTGCTATCTGTGAACAGACCATGAAAGTCAGAGTAGCTAAACTGTTCTAAGGAATACCATTAGGTATTAATATA
Source organism: Phyllobates terribilis (assembly GCF_046119375.1). Taxonomy (NCBI): domain Eukaryota; kingdom Metazoa; phylum Chordata; class Amphibia; order Anura; family Dendrobatidae; genus Phyllobates; species Phyllobates terribilis. The sequence goes on from NW_027362772.1 coordinate 238,017,753, forward strand.
AACACAGAGCAAAGCGAGTATAGCAGCATATAAAGGCTTTATTAAAAAAAAAATTTAATATACAATATCACAAAAGTCATTGCAAAAAATGTCATTACAAAAGTGTGCAAAAATGCAGAGCAAGAGACCCCACCATATGTCGAAGCCCAAGAAAGAAAGAAAAGGTTCAGAGAAACTAGATGCAAAAGAACATGAAAGATTGGACAAAGAACAGCCCCAAGAATCTCAGGAAGCACAATATGGTAATCATGAGAACTCAAGTCAATGTATGTCTCACATGTGTAGCTGGACAAACATGGTCCTTACTATAAAGAGAGATGGGCGACTCAGCCTAGAGGTGACAGAGTATAACGCTCACAATGTAAAAAAAGGGACAAGAGAGAAGAGGGAAAGACAAACTAGGTAAGGGGCAAGGAAAGGTGGCAAAAGCGAACATCACAATGAGACAACAGGTGGACATAGGATAGAATCAATCTTTAGTCACTAATCCACTGGTAGATCCCTATCGTTCATTTCAAAGGTGTGACAAAAGATAACTCACCCAAAAGTATCAGGATGTCGCAAGATGTGGAGGGACAGCGAGGGACAGGCAGCTGTACTAGATGACAAGCCTCGACGCGCGTTTCGCGGGTGTGTGATGCTTTCTCAAGAGGCAATGGAGCCTGTCAGGTGATTCATGCTGACTCCACCATGGCAGTATGGAACAGTAACAGACTCCTTTTCAGACCACAAAACATGGTTTGAAAAGAAATGAGGAATGGGGAGAACATTCATCAGGTCAGCTTTCAGCCAGCTTCTCCCCGCCAGGCTCAGCTTAGATTAACAGGTCTATCACTTTACAAAAAAATTGGGTCAGACCAGTCAATCTAGCCAAACCTGATCGGGTGAAGCCGATGGGAACCTACCTAGATGATTCACTCAACAGGTTTCTTTTTTAGGAGCAAATCAGAGCAAATCAGACTAGGATGGTTTTGAAAAGCTTCTTTTTGCCTTTGACCAAGCACAGGCATCAGGAAGGGTTCCCATTTCGATTTGGAGCTAGCTCGACTACTTACTGCCCTAACTGTCAAGTAACACAGGATATTGGAGAGACACAAGTTTATTAGCGCTAACATATGCCCCTTGGTCAAGAATGACCTATAAGTATTTGCTCCTTTGTCTCCTTTAACTTGGCCAATGCAACAATACCTCGAAAGTAACATGAGTGTAATACAGCCGTTGATCCAGTGATGTTTAGAAGCTTGCTTACACTGTTATCCTGCAGGCCTGGACCTAAAAACTTAATTAAGCTGATAATATTGCCCTGAGATTGTATTTTCTGCATGATGACACAAAAGCCCTTCTAAAACATTGTGCACATTGCTTTCCACTTTCATTTAACTTTATCTGCTTAATTTTCTGAAACCGTTTTACTTCTTTTAATCCCAGTCCATATGTTAGCCTTTATGGTGTTTTCAAATCCGAGGATCTTCACAGATTTGTTAAAATTAGCTTTTGTTAGTTTGCTAAAGTGGAATATAATGCACCGGGGGGCTGTTATTTGGCAACATTTAATGAAAAATACATATTGCTATAAGAAATAATGTGGAAATTCTCTTAATGATATAGCAAATCTGTATTTGTCATTTTGCTTTGTGGGATTAGACTGGGCTGCATTGTGATAACCAGCAGTCTAACTGAAAGACATGAATAATAAATTGCATGCAGTACCTCCTAATATACGGGACACAAAATTACAGGGAGATGTACTGTTCAAACATCCATCCATAGGTATCCGAAGACCCAGGTTGTGCCAAGAAAACATTCCCCATACCATTATTCCTTTTCAACCAACATGAGCTGTTGATACTTCTCAGGAAGAGTCAATCAATTTATGGGGCTTGCCCCAAATTACGACCTTAACATTAGGATGGTGCAACAAAAATCTGGATTCATCTGACAAGGCAATGATTTTCCACTGTTCTGTGATTCAATTTTTGTACTCTTGCCCACGGGAGACTTTCATTTAGACATGAATGATACTTGAACTATTAATCTTCTATTATAGCCCATCCGTGATATGGAACGACGAGTTGTGTGTTCGAACCTGTTAGTTGGACTCCAGCGTTGGGTCCAGCTGCAGTTTGCCTGACAGTGTACCGTCTGTTCGTCAGAGCAATTCTTTGCCATATCCCCTGACCCCTTTCATCAATGAGTTATTTATGTCGTCAGGATCCCCTTTCTGTGGATGTTTTTCTTCAATCGCTCCATCCTTGGTAAACTCTCAACACCGTTGCAAGAACAAACTCCACAAGGTCCACATTTATAAGATTATCTCAGCACAGGAACATTTTATTTAAACATATCCAATTGTGGAACTTACTATTATTCCAAGATCTATTGATTAAAATCATATTTTGTTCTTGGGAAAACACCTTTAACTGTCTCTTTACTCTTTTTGCCCCACCAGTCTATTGCTGGGTGGACTTAAACTTTCACCTAGCTAACTACAGTCACTATCTTCTAGCAGTATGCACTAAATATATTGCACTTACAATGCCTATCACACTCTATCTTATGTCCTAAATCTTATTCTATGTTCTACCTATACTTACTCTGCACTGTACATTACTCACACTAGGCATTACCTTTACAGTACTTGTACATCAGCAGCATTACATAAAACACTATGCATTACTAGTACTACACATTACATTCTTAAAGCCGCATGATATAGTTCACACTTCACATATCATAATACATGTACAAAAACGCATGCCACTATTCACTTTGCGCAATTGTTGTCTTCAGGGGCAGGAACACGACATCCATTGTCCACACCCTTACATTGGGACAACTGTGGGGGCCCTTATAAAACGTGGGACCATTATATAGATTGCGGACCATTATACAGTTAGGGGCCTAATGTGGGGGCCATTATACAGTTTGGGGGTTAATGAAGTGGCCATTATATAGTTTGCAGGCTAATGCAGGGGCCATTACACAGTTTGTGGGCTAATATGAGCATCATTATACCATTTTGGGGGGTTAATATGGGGACCATTATATAGTATGGGGGCTAATATGGGGGCCAATAGACAGTTTGGGGGCTAATGTGGTGGCCATTATTCAGTTTGGGGGCTAATGTGGGGGTCATTATATAGTTTGAGGCCTCCTGTGGGACAATCATATACAGTGTAGGGACTACTGTGAGGGTCTCTCATACATTGTAGGGACTTCTGTGGGCATCCTCATAAAGTGTGGAGGCCATTATACAGTTTTGGGGGCTAATGCGGGGGTCATTATACAGCGTAGGAGCTAATATGGGGGCCATTATACAGTTTCATGCCTACTGTTGGGGCATTCATAGAGTGTGAGGTCTACTGTGGGGGCCATTATACAGTTTGAAGGCTACAGTGGGGGCCCATATACAGTTTGAGGGCTACTGTGGGGGCCATCAAAGTGTGGGGCCTACTCTGGAGGCCATTATACAGTGTGGTGGCCATTATACATTGTGAATTCTACTGTGGGGGCCATTATACAGTGTAAGGGTAACTGTGGGGGTCATTATACTGTGCTTTGGGGGAGCAGTGGGGACATCATACTACAGTTGTGCTCAAAAGTTTACATACCCTGGCAGAATTTTTGCTTTCTTGGCTTTGTTTCAGAAAATATGAATGGTAACAAAAAAACTTTTTCTCCACTCATGGTTATTGGTTGGGTGAAGCCATTTATTATCAAACAACTGTGTTTTCTCTTTATAAATCCTAATGACAACCAAAAAACATCCAAATGACCCTGATCAAAAGTTCACATATCCTAGTGATTTTGGCCTGATAACATGCACAGAATTTGACACAAACGGGTTTGAATGGCTACTAAAGGTAACATCCTCACCTGTGACCTGTTTGCTTGTAATCAGTGTGTGTGCATAAAAACTGAGTGAGTTTCTGGGATCCAGGCAGACTCTTGCATCTTTCATCCAGCCACTGACGTTTCTGGATTTTGAGTCATGGGGAAAGCAAAAGAATTGTCAACGGATCTACGGGAAAAGGTAGTTGAACTGTATAACATAGGAAAGGGATACAAAAAGATATCCAAGGAATTGATAATGCCAGTCAGCAGCGTTCAAACTGTGATTAACAAATGGAAAATCAGGGGCTCTGTAAAAAAAAAAAAAGGAGAAGCTCCAGCCACAGATAAATCCCAAAATAGTTTCCTTTTCTTGCGTTAAGATACAGATGCCATAGCACATGTTCATAAGAGCAACGCGTTTCGAACGCAAATAGTGCGTTCTTTATCCAAGCTTGGATAAAGAACGCACTATTTGCGTTTGAAATGCGTTGCCGTGGCTGGAGCTTCTCCTTTCCTTTTCCTGCATGGTCTCCGAAGTGGTTCCTCGTGCCCCAGAACGCTAACACTCAGGTGAGCTGGTGATTCCTCGCTATATATATTGTTTGGGCTCTGTAAAAACCAAGGAGGCACTTGAAGAAAAATGGGCTGCATGGTCGAGTTGCCAGAAGAAAGCCATTACTGCGCAAATGCCACAAAGTATCTCACCTACAATACGCCAAACAGCACAGAGACAAGCCTCAAAACTTCTGGAACAAGGTAATTTGGAGTGATGAGACTAAAATGTAACTTTTTGGCCAAAACCATAAACGTTACATTTGGAGAGAGGTCAACAAGGCCTATGATGAGAGGAACACCATTCCTACTGTAAAGCACGGAGGTGGATCACTAATGTTTTGGGAATGTGTGAGCTACAAAGGCACAGGAAACTTGGTAAAAGTTGAAGGAAAGATGAATGCAGCACGTTATCAGCAAATACTGGAGGCAAATTTGCACTCCTCAGCCCGGAAGCTGCGCATGGGACATACTTGGATGTTCCAACATGACAACGATCCAAAACACAAGGTCAAGTCGACCTGTCATTGGCTACAGCAGAACAAAGTAAAGGTTCTGGAGTGGCCATCTCAGTCTTCTGACCTCAATATCATTGAGCCACTCTGGGGAGATCTCAAGCACGCAGTTCTTTGCTAGACAGCCAAGGAATTTACAGGAACTGGAGGCTTTTTGCCAAGAAGAATGGGCAGCTTTACCATCTGAAAAAAATAAAGAACCTCATCCACAACTACTACAAAAGACTTCAAGCTGTCATTGATGTTAGAGGGGGCAATATACGGTATTAAGAACTGGGGTATGTGACATTTTGATCAGGGTCATTTGGATGTTTTTGGTTGTCATTAGGATTTAAAAAGAGAAAACACAGTAGTTTGATAATAAATGGCTTCACCCAACCAATAACCATGAGTGGAGAAAATTTTTTTTGTTATCATTCATAGTCTCTGAAACAAGGACAAGAAAGCAAAAATTCTGCCGGGGTATGTAAACTTTTGAGCACAATTGTATAAATAGGTGAGCTGTGGAGTATCATACTGTGTATAGCGAAGCTGTGAGCCCAAACCTCTAAAACCTCTATATAATGCTCAGCATTGATATTGTCTTTCAAGATGATAAAGTTACCCATGCCATAGGAACTAATCAGTGACGTAACCTGAAGCTTCTAGGCAAAATGAAAAACTTCCAACAGGGCGCCCAATCTAGTATGAGTCTTTAAGGGATTTATCTTGGACTTTTTTTTAACTATTGGCATAAAACTAACTGTCTGGTAGTTACAACTTGCCTGCCTGTTGTACCCCAGTGCCAATCACTGCCGGTACAGAGCAGTAACTGATCACTCCTGCCAGCAATTCACCTGCCTACTTGACAGAGTAGCTGCTTCTCTTTTGCTCTGCTCTGTTTATGGGGCGTGACTGCAGGCATCATGCTGATTAACAGCAGGCTCCCCAGTACCTAACTGCGGGGAGCCAGCTGTCAATCAACATTTTGTCAGCAGTCACGCCCCATCGACAAGCAGCCTGGAAGAGGAAAAGCAATTCTGTTAACGTTGAGCAGCTGAATTACTGGCAAGAGCGGTTGGTGTAGAATAGGCCATGTAGTTAGCAACCAACTACCTGCCTGTTAGTTTTTAGGCCCATAGTAAAAAAAATAATCCAGTATAACCTCTTTAAAAGTATTGGTCTTCTATGCATTAATATATACTACATAATAACCCATCAGATATCAAAGATGCATGTCATGTTCCTATATATACTAGTGTGAGAGCAGGTTATCATTATGCTGCTCATTATTATTATATCCCAGCAGGGCGTCCACTATAGGGAGATCATAATGCTGGTAAACATCAGTAACGAATGGAAATAATGAACTCTGGTAACAAATGTCATGGACATTGCTCTAATGAAGCGCAAATGAGAAAGTCAGAGAAAATGCATGGATTGTGTAAGAAATATATACAACCCCTGGCAAAAATTATGGAATCACCGGGCTCAGAGGATGTTCATTCAGTTGTTTAATGTTGTTGAAAAAAAGCAGATCACAGACATGGCACACAAAAAAAAGTCATTTCAAATGGCAACTTTAAGGCTTTAAGAAACACTAAAAGAAATCTGATCTGGCAACAGCAGTCAGAGAAATTTGGAGCCAGATTGATGAAGAGTACTGTTTGTCACTCATTAAGTCCATGCCTCAGAGACTGCAAGCTGTTATTAAAGCCAGAGGTGGTGAAACAAAATACTAGTGATGTATTGGAGCGTTCTTTTGTGTGTTTATTTTTCATGATTCCATAATTTTTTCCTCAGAATTGAGTGATTCCATAATTTTTTCCGTCTGCTTGGTCTGAAAAAAATTACCCTTACTGAGTACCACATTTTTAATCTTGATTTCTTTTAGTGTTTCTTATAGCCCTAAAGTTGCCATTTGAAATGACTTTAGTTTTGTGCCATGTCTGTGATCTGCTTTTTTTCAACAAAATTAAACAACTGAATAAACATCCTCCGAGCCCGGTGATTCCATAATTTTTGCCAGGGATTGTATGTGTATTTAAAATCACATTCACTGACCTTTGACATTTATAGTTTATGTACAGAATATGCCATAAATGTCTGATAGACGCATTTATCAGATACACGACCATTTTCAGAACTCCCATATCAGTGAACAGAGAGCCGCACATGCATGGCCTACTCTACATTTACAGCGGCCAAAAGAGGGGTCTCAGGGACATGAGTTCTGGAGACAGGTGTGGGGCCCAGAAGTTAGACTCTATCACATCTTAAATGTCTCTAGAGTGAATAACTCCTCATTATGGCAGACAGAAAGCTTTATACACTTTTCCAACCAATTTGTTTTGCTTCAATATTCACAGATTTGAAAATGGGGCATGCAATAAAAATACAGTAGTGCTATAACAGATGAACAGAAAGATTACCTGACACTCTTCCACAAAGTAGTCCATGTCCTCGGCCTTAGAGAGAAGATATGTTGATCTACAAATAGTCTTTGGACGTAAAAAATGATAACTGCAACTATATATGGCAGGCTCTGCAGGGGCCGGAGCAATGTACTATGTTCACTCCATCTGTGTAGAGGCAAACGTCTGAAGCTTAATCCTAAGGTTTACATGCACCATGCTCTGTGGGTCTCAGAAAGAATCTGGCCTATAAGGTTGTAGTAGTAATTAGCCCTGATCACCTCAACCCAGCATTGCCTGTTGCTACTAGATGCTACTAATTGTGATATAGGGGCCTCAATATAGGGGTTGTAGATGTAGCCTGAGGGTGTCTATTGACACTTCTGTCATGGTAATTGGGGGTGTCAATTACAGATTTTGAATTTAAGCCCAGAAGCTCCAATCTACTCCTCCACAAAAGGAGCACACTCAGAGGCATAGCTATGGGGATAAGCACAGGGAGCAAAACACATCAGAATCAGCCCCGAGTCTCGGTAACCATATTTACAACTACGGTGGCCACCCCTAATCATAATGGGTAAAGGGGAACCTCAGCAGATGAGCATGCTATTACTGATGACCATACAGTGGTAAATATGAGTCCTCCAGAACATACAAGAGATTACAGTACAGTTATAAATAGTGACTTACAGCTGGCATTCTTTCTGCTGCAGTCGTTCACTTTTCCCGTCTTTTCCATCTGGCCCAGACCGACATGACGACTTCTCCAGCCACGACTCGTTAGCAAAGACACAATTGACTTCTCACATGTCCAGCACCGAAGCAGCTGGACAGTCCCGATTTGGGTTTATGCCTTGCAGTCCCAGGTGTCGCCTGAATGTCCCTCACTGCCATCATGCCCACTCTGGCATTTTCTCCTGCCAGGGTAGTAAGAAATGGTAAATGGGGCTTCGTAGGATGATAGTCAAAATCTGTCACAGTGCATGTAGCGCGCCCCATAGTTGTTCCCTCTTTTTGTTCTCATGCGTATTTTTTTTTCAGCAGCAGTCTGTGTGTTCATGTGGAACGAGTCCAGAATAATACATAGCTGTTAATAGTCTAGAATTAGCTGGGAAGGTCCCAATATGTTAGGTAATATTCCAGACCTGAGAAGAGATGGGTTTGTGGAACTCCCTATCCAAAAGAGGGTGTCTCAGGTGGATTAGTATTGTTTCTAGCCGGAATGAGGTCATTACTGCCCTGGATTGGGACTTAAATGCCCCTATGTACTACCATCTATATTGTTGGTAAGTATGATAATGCCTGACAATTGAAAATTTATTGTATGACGTTTTTGTATCTTTTATTATTGAAGAACATTATATTTTCCGCTTTCAGTGTGCAGCCAGGATGTCAGCCATTCACTTCTATACGTCTACAAATACAGACATGGGGAATTCAGGTCATTTCAGTTGTTTCCATTGTGATCCCATTAAGACTGACACGATATTATAGCGCCATGTCACTGGTTATAAAACTTCATGTGAAACAGCGCTTTTATTCAGGGTTAGAACTATGAGTACATACACGTCATACCAGACACTTTAATTGCACACATTGTTAAAATTCAATAATTAGTGTCATACAGAAACAATAGGGAAGTGAATACTGAAATTTTGTGGAATATAGTGTATTTGTCACATTGTAACAGCACACATGGTGACAGCGCCAGAAGTAGAACTGTGAGCTCCGGGCCCCAATGCAAAATCTACTCACCAAGTGCTATTTATAAGACTGGTGCCTACATGTATAGCAGAGGGGCTTTTTTGCCCCCTTAAGTACCAAAGTCAAAGTGTGCACCCCCTATACTTATGCCCCTGAATGTGGGTATAGGGAGAGCAGAGGTTGCAGTCGCATCTGGACTTTTATATCTAAAGTGGCCCAAACAAAGGACTCTATGATACAAAAGAAGAAATAAAAAGGAAAAGCCAGCTCACCAATGCAACAAGATGTCCTCCAGAGCCCTGAACATAGCCACTGTCATGAACATCAAACGAGTAGAGATATGGAGAAAATCCAGCTAAAAACGGAGTAAAAAAATTCAAACTTTATTGATGTGCATTAAAATGATGATAAAACCAGAAAAAAAATGGACCCATCAGCATACAGCACCTACGCGTTTCTGGTGCATGTTCGGGGATCTCGCCCCTCTTCAGTACAGAGCAACAAAAATAGTAAAACTGATCAGGAAGATTTGATAAATGTCAGGAATTCCTAAATCCAAAGTGGTAAGATCAGAGGTAGACTGATTTAAGTTGGTGGTTGTATTGTAGTTATGTTAAGCTCACAGTATTAACATATTTACTGGACAGCCGATTTAAAGAATAACCGTTGTTTTAACTTTTTTCTTACATAAATCAATAGTACATGTGCAAATAAGAAACTTTATAATATATAACTTATTAGAGAAATCTGCTTCTTTCTCCTCCTGGACTGATCATTCTCAAAATTCTCAATTCTCAGGTAAAATTGCTGACAGTCAAGACAGATTTTCCCATTACTAAGATAGGAGATGACAGTTGGTGCTCAAAATTCTGTGGAGAAATGACTTACTGTCTTCTTTCCCCATTACCCTATAGATTGTGAGTCCATGAGGGTAGGGTCTTCTACCCCTCTGTACCACTCTTCCTACTGTTAGCGTCTTCATTGTAATTTATAAATTGTAATGCACACGCCCGGACTGACTGGCGTGTTCGTGTTTAGTGGTTCCACTGTGCCATGAACCGGAGAGTGTCTGGAGGGGCGTAAATAAGTATCTGCCCGATCCGACCAAGGTCGCACGACGGCATACGACGCCAGTGCACCAGGGAGGAACCGAGCAGAGGGACCAGGGTCTACTCCAGGTCAGACTCCGGACACGGCTGTTGACCCACACCGGGGAATACAGGAACAGGCAGACTAGAGCGCAGGCTGGGTAGGGTCCAGCACAGACTGGGAGACAAATTCGGAGCCGCAGATGCGGTAAACAAACAGAGTAAAGCGAAACCGCAGGTGCGGTAGTCAAGGCCGAGCAAAGCGAAACCGCAGACACGGTGGACAGGGCTGAGCAAAGCGAAACCGCAGACGCGGTGGACAGGGCTGAGCAAAGCGAATCCGCAGACACGGTGGACAGGGCTGAGCAAAGCGAAACTGCAGACGCGGTGGACAGGGCTGAGCAAAGCAAAACCGCAGACGCGGTGGACAGGGCTGAGCAAAGCAAAACCGCAGACGCGGTGGACAGGGCTGAGCAAAGCGAAACCGCAGACGCGGTGGACAGGGCTGAGCAAAGCGAAACCACAGACGCTGTGGACAGGGCTGAGCAAAGCGAAGCCGCAGACGCGGTGGACAAGGCTGGGCAAAGCGAAACCGCAGACGCGGTGGACAAGACTGAGCAAAGCGAAACCATAGACGCGGTGAACAGGGCTGAGCAAAGCGAAACCGCAGACGCGGTGGACGGGGCTGAGCAAAGCGAAACCGCAGACGCGGTGGACGGGGCTGAGCAAAGCGAAACCACAGACGCGGTGGACGGGGCTGAGTAAAGCGAAACCGCAGATGCGGTGGACGGGGCTGAGCAAAGCGAAACTGCAGACGCGGTGGACAGGGCTGAGCAAAGCGAAACCGCAGACGCGGTGGACAGGGCTGAGCAAAGCAAAACCGCAGACACGGTGGACAGGGCTGAGCAAAGCGAAACCGCAGACGCGGTGGACAGGGCTGAGCAAAGCGAAACCACAGACGCTGTGGACAGGGCTGAGCAAAGTGAAACCGCAGACGTGGTGGACAGGGCTGAGCAAAGCGAAACCGCAGACGCGGTGGACAGGGCTGAACAAGCAAGAACCGCCGAAGCGGCAAGCAAGGCAGAGCGGAGGGGACAGGGCTCAGTACACACGGAACAGACAGGAAGAGAAAGGCAGAACCAGATACCCACAGGGTACTTGCAGTGAAGTAGCGAGTGGACCACAAACTCACAAACGGAAGTACAGTGACAACGAGCAGGAGTTAGGTACGAGTTCAGACTCTGCAGAAAAAGGGAAGGTACGGACATAGAGAAAAACAGGAAAGGGGCTAGGAGAGTATTCAGACAAGAACAGACACAGCAGCAAGATACAGGAGCGGGTCTAGGTATGCGGCCCCTAGAAGGCGGAACGAACAGGCTAGGAGCATGTTCACACAGGCCTGGAAATACAGCCTACAGGATAGGCAAAAGACAACAGGCTAGAAGATAATACAGACAGGACACAGTTCAGACACGGGAACTGATACCGAAGGCAGGAAACATAAACGGGACCTGGCATATCAGTGACCAGAAGCCAACTAACTGAACACAATGCTCAGACAGGGATTCATTGGAGCAGCTGGGTTAAATACCAGATGACAGACAGCAATAGGCTGAGGACGCACAAGGGGTGTGCCTGCAGCAGATACAAAAAGCAGGAAGTGATCGGCCGCCGCCCTTAAGCAGCAGACACAGAGGCAAGCAGACAGCATGGAGGGAAGCCAGGCTAGCAGACTGGACTGGAGATCAAGTGCGCGCTATTGCACAGTGGGAGATGGACCACTATGCAAGGATGCCACCAGGTATGTTACATAAATGCATGTTGTATGTAAACCCTTTTAACATGTAATGGACCAATCAATGGTCCTGTAAAAATAAATAATAATAATAAACTGTAACTATCTTTTCCAGTGCCGTAACTAGAATCTGATGGTCCCCGATGCAAAATATGGACAGATTTATGGGCCTTTGTAGTGTTCCAGATCCTATAAAGACATACGAGTTTGCCCCCATGTAATAATGTCCCCCATCCTGTAATAATGTTCCCCATCCTGGGTCCTTCCTCTAATAATGTCCCCCATCCTGGTCCCATGCTGTAATAATGTTCCCCATCCTGGGCCCCTTCCTAGTATAATGTCCCCATCCTGTAATAATGTCCATCATCATGGATCACTTTCTGTAATAATGTACCCTATACTGGGGCCATTTCTGGTATAATGTCCCCCATCCTGAGCCCCTTCTTGTAATAATGTCCCCTATACTAGGCTCTGGCTTGGTATAATGTCGTCCACCCTGGGTCCCTTCCTGGTATAATGTCCTCCATCCTGGTCCGCATCTTGCTATATTGTCACCTATCCAGGGCCCCTTCCTGTAATTATGTTCCCTGTTCTTCTCTAACATATGTAAAAAAAAAAAAAATGAATAAATGAATTTTTTTTTGTAAAATTTCAATTACAAGACCAGCAATAACATATTAATAAAAAAATAAAAATAAAAGTGTTCCTCGTCTTTATGGCAGCCCGCCTACGCCATCTGATCTTAGCGTTAAGTCTTAGAATTGTTACTGCATGAAAGGAAATCCACAGAAAGAGCCTTGAGACTGTTGTGTTCAATATCTAAGTGATTATTTTCTTTTAGAGATTAATTTCTATGTAATAAACTCGGTTGTCAATGGCAACTTTGCAGCCGATTCTGTTCTTCATCACCTGGAATTCCCTCTTTAGATTTTCGAGAGAGCGCGCCCACATTGGCACGTTTAATGTGCAATATCCCTGGGCTGAATTCTGCAGCAGGTGTCGGAGAAAGTCCACATGCGACACAATGGGATAAGGTTCAGTCAAACAAATGTAGGATTTTTATAATTAATTTAAACATTCACTAAAAGATCTTAAACTCTGTTCTTAAAGCCGTGTTCTATTTATCTGCAATAACACAAAGCAGTGGAAAAATCATAGAACATTTCTTAAAGGGGTTGTACAGTCAAAAGTGATAAGTCTGGAGTCATTCTGTGTGATTGCAGACTTATGAATTCCTCCAACGCAGACACTGTGCATTGCGGGGATCCGCCGGTATGAGATCCGGGACCGGAGGCTATGTATACGTTATACATACCCCCGGCCATTCAGCGCCGCCTCGCTCCATACACTTACATGGAGCGAGGCCATGCCCCGTCCAGTGATGTGGACAGCCAGTGGGCGCATCCGACTAGAAGGCGCGGCCTGGCTTAATACAAGCTTATGGCAAGCGAGGCTACGCCCACTGGCCGAGGGTATGTATAACGTATACATGCCCTGCGTTACCGGGTCTCATACCGGCGAATCCCCGCAGTGCACAGTGCCTACCCTAGGGGGATTCATAAGTCTGCCATATCAGAGCCTTTGTTGGCATATCCAAATATGCTATCTGAAGTTTTACATAGTACTGTAAACAAAACCTACTGCAGTATCTTCAAGATAACCCCATATCATTCTTACCAAGAGTACCAATTTTGCCGAGAAAGTCTTGTGAACCATACTGTATCTCAAAAGGCATAGGGTTTACCCCAACCAAGAACAAATGATTTTCTTTTGAAGGAATTCTGGTGCTGATTTTTAGCAAAGGATTAAAATGCAGGGGCGTACAAAAAAATAATTTGGCCCCATAGCAAAAATTCATATTTGTGCCACCTTCCCTCACCACCCAAAAAAATTAGCGGAGTTAGAGGGGCCACAGTGCATAGGTGTAATCACAAAAAGGCATACCTCCCAAGCTATTACTGATAGGAAGAGAAACATGTATTGTACTTATGCAGTAATTTTTCCCCTATTGAAGCCTCTTGCTCTTCTCACTCACAATGATACCATAATCATGGAACCTATAGAGTATGATGCCCCCAAAAATGAACCCCACACAAAGTATGATACCCTCACAATGAATACCGCCACAGTACCCCCCACATGCACAGTATGATGATCGCATAGTGCCCCCAGTAGAGTATAATACACTCAAAGAGCCCCCAATACAGTAAAATGTTGCCACAGTACCCTCAACGAAGTATCTTGTTGCCGCAGTGACCCAATACAATATGAAGCCCCCACAGCGCCCCCAGCAAAATATGTTGCCTTCATAGTGCTCCCAGTAGAGTATGATGCCTCTAAAATGCCTTCAAAACAGTATGATCTCCCCACAGTGTCGCAGTGCCCCAACACAGTATGATGCCCCTACAGTGTCACTGTTAAGCTCGCGCCCGGACTGACTGGCGTGAGCGTGATTAGTGATCCTACTGTACCATGAACCGAGGAGTGCCTGGAGGGGCGTAACTAAGTATCAACCCGATCCGACCAAGGTCGCATGGCGGCTCAATCGACTCCGTGAACCAAGGAGGAACCGAGCAGAGGGACCAGGTGCTACTCCAGGTCAGACCCCGGTCACAGCTGTTGACCCACACCGGGGAATGCAGGAACAGGCAGGTTAGACTGGCATGTAGACAGGTGGGTACTGGCGAACACGGCTGGTATGCAGACAGGTGGATATTGACAGGTACAGCTGGTATGCAGACAGGTAGGCACTGGCAGGCATGGCTGGCGTGCAGACAGGTGGGCACAGGCGGGCACGGCTAACATGCAGAGAGGCGGGTACTGGCAGGTAGAAACGCAGGCAGGATAGGGACCTGTACAGACTGGGACACAGGAACGGAGCCGCAGGTGCGGTAGACGAGCAGAGCAGAGCAAAACACGCAGATGCGGTAGACAAGCTGAGCAGAGCAAAATCCGCAGATGCGGTAGGCGAGCTGAGCAGAGCAAAACCCGCAGATGCGGTAGACAAGCAGAGCAGAGCAAAACCCGCAGATGCGGTAGACAAGCAGAGCAGAGCAAAACCCGCAGATGCGGTAGAACAAGCAGAGCGGAGCAAAACCACAGGTGCGGCAAACAAGCGAAGCAGAGCGGAACCGCCGGAGCGGTGAACAAGCAGAGCAGAAGGTAAAGGCAGATAGAACAGGGCTCTGTTCAAATGGAACAGACTGGAAAATACAGGAAGATGGTTAAAACACAGGAGGTAAATACAGAGGCAGGGAAAGGGGACAAGCAGAACCTGATATACACAAGGTACTTAAAATGAAGTAGCGAGTGGACACAAAACTCACAAACAGAAGTACAGAGACAACAAGTTGGAGTTAGGTGCAAGTTCAGACACTGCAGGCAAAGGGAAGGTACGGACATAGAGAGAAACAAGTAACGGGCTAGGACACTGTTCAGACAGGAACTGAACCGGGAATAAGATACAGGAACGAGCCTGGGAACTCAGCCCCCAGGGTGGTGGAAACAGACTAGAAGTCAGAGATACAGGTAGCGGCCCTGGGTACTCGGCCCCCAGGGTGGCGGAAACAGACTAGAAGTCACAGGTACAGGAAAAGGCCCTGGGTACTCAGCCTCCAGGGTGGCAGACAGACTATAGTCAGGACAGGACCTGACACCTCAGTTGAAAAAGACAAACTGAGTGAAAGTGTTGCTCAGGCCCCTCCTACTGGGTGGAGGTGGTTTAAGTATCCAGTGACTCACAGCAATAGGCTGGGGATGCATTAGGACTGTGCACACGGTAGCTATAAGAAACAAGCAGAAAGCCGCGCCGATGCCCTAAGCAATCAGACAAGAGACATGGACACAGCAGGAACTGAAACAAAGAGTGCAGCATGGACTGACAGGTAAGATTGCGGTCTTGCATGCTGGGAGGTGGTGCACAATGCAAGCACGCGACCAGGAATGTTACAGTCACCCACTTAGTATGAAGTCTCCACAGCCCTTAACATGGTATTATATCCCCACGGTTCCAACAAACACATAATGAGGCCCCCACTGTGCCACCCCCACACACACATGCAGTATTATGCCCTAAATGAACCACCTCAGTATGATCTCCACACAACCCACCACACAGTATGACGCTCCCCCCTACAGTGTATGATTTCCCCATGGTTTCCCACACTGTATGATAGCCCTACAGCCCCAACAAAGTATAATGCCCCTACAGGCCCACCTCATTCAGTATGTTGAACCGGAATGCCCCCACATACAGTAGGATAACCTCCACAGCTACCCCATACAGTATGATGCCCAAACTGCCCCCCACATGTTATGATGTCCCCATACACACCATACACCGCATAATGGCCCCCGTAGCTCCCAACACAATATGATGACCCCCACAGCTCTCTCAAACTATGTTGGAGACCCCCATATACTGACAAATGAAATTAAAAAAATGTAAACTACTCACGTCTCCCAGCTTCACTAACACATAGCTCCAATCTGTGCAGCATGGGCATGAGGCTCCAAATAGCAGGTGTGATCTAGTGATGCATCTGTTGTGCTGGAACTCAGATGCACAGATGAGAAAAATCCTATTTTATAAGAAAATAATTCAAGTACAAAGCCAAAATATAAGATCTAAGCATACATGCTGAACAAGAGCAGAAACTGTATTACATAAAAACTAAAATGAATTTTTGAGCATTTTTGTATATTTTTTATCTTTATTGAAAGCAATTAACTGCACATAAAAACATGCAACATAAAAAGAGGTTAAAATCCTAGAAGATGTGGGGGCAACAGGCATGAATAAGGATTCATAAAAATTGATAGCCCAAAGTAATACACATAAATAGATATCAAAAAGTGATGAATAAATATATAGAGGCAATAATAATACAATGAAACCTTTGTTTCAAGGTATAAAGGTACAAGACCAGTAACAGTGTGAATATTGCACACAAGAATGAATGTAATTAATGAAGCACTTCTCCCATCAAAGTTTTTTTCCTCTTAATATATTGCAATCCTCATATTATATAGCATTTTGTACTTACAATTGCTCATTTTGCCTTTCTACCCAGCTATTGCTTCTATTTTCACTTCTCTATATAGAAACAGGAAGTAATGTATCTTGTCCCTGCATTTATCATCCCCCTCTTCAACTACTGACCCAGCTGCTCTGTTCCTTTCCCTGACAGGGAGTTTTGCAGTGACTTATGACTCATACAGGGAAAATTGACCTCCTAGTTCTACATAGAGTTTATAAGGATTTAGCCAGTCAGTTTTTAATCACGTGATTTCATAGACCTAATGGAAAAGAAAAGAATTAACTGGGTAGAAAGACAAAATGAGCAACTGTAAGTACAAAGTTCTGTAGTACTGTATAATATGATGATTACATTATATATTTCAGATCATGCAATAATGTCCCCAATTCTGGCCCATTCCTGTAATAATGTCCAACATTCTGTGCCCCTTCCTGTAATAACGTCCTCCATCCTGGCCCCTTTCCGTAATACTGCCCTCCTTCCAGGTATAATGTGCTCCATCCTAGGTCTTTTCCTGGTAGAGTGTGCTCAATCCTGGGCCCGTTCCAGTAATAATGTCCCCCATCCTGGTATAATGTCTCCATCCTGGGCCGCTTCCTGGTATAATGCCTCCCTTTCCTGGTATAATGTTCTCCATCCTGGACCCCTTCCTGGTATAATGTACCCCACTCTGGGCCCCTTCCACTAATATATGTCCCCCATCCTGGTATAATGCCCCCCATCCTGGGGCCCTTCTAGTAATATATGTCCCCCATCCTGGTATAATATTCACCATCCTAGGCTTCTTCCAGTAATAATGTCCCTGTTCTCCAGCTCTTCTCCAACAAATATAAAAAAAATAAATGATTCTACTCACCTTTCCCTGTTTCCACGACATGAGGCGTCCTCTTCCATAGGCGGCGCAGAAGCCGGCAGCTGATGTCAGCGTCCAAACGATGGGCAGTACATGACGCGTCACTACCATGAGACACCAGTGACTTGCAAGCCGACGTCAGCTGACAGCCTCTGATTGGCCAGTGGCATGTAATGCAGTAAAGACCCGGCAGGTGTGTGTGCCGCAATACATTTCAGCTGAATGAGCATATATGTGATAGGGAGGATTATATGGAAAGGAGGAAAGGGCTTGTGCAATATAGTTGCGGCATGCATCGCAAAAAAACAATAGAAATTAGCATTTAGCACATTACCTATCAAAACTCATAGGATAAACACAGTTAAGGTTCCCCTATCATGGCAATATGTGTTTTTATTATTAGGATCTCTTCCGTTTATTCAACTTTAAGGAAATTATGTTTTAAATATGGTGTTTAGTTAGTGTATTTTTTGCTTATGGCAATATGGTAATATAGCCCCCCACAGAAATCATACCAAGACCTTGTGCACCCCTCTTCCTTCCAAGCAGTATATTTACATCCCACCATTCTCGTGATTTTCTAGCAGATTCTCCTAGCATTCTGCAAGACTGCTGGATGATTTTTCAAGGCTCATTTAAAGCGTCGATAATGACTTGTAGGATTGGTACTTCCAATAGCTGGCACTAGAGTCCATCTTCCTCTCTGGAGGGACAATTTGCATATTTAATTTCCCAGAGGAGCTTGCAAGGCGTTTAAGTCTCCTCATACTGGCGTGCCAGACCTGGCATGTCACTCTCCACAAGGAAAAACCTTACACCATAGATCACATTTCTGGTAATGGCACATTGAAATTTACAGTAGTCTGTGGACCCCAGAGCCTCTCTTATACAGTATCTATATTAATGAATTTCCTATATATCACATAAATTGTCTTTAGTTGTTTTTTTTTTGTGGGGTGCTTCAATGCCTTTGGAAGAACCCGAATAATCAAACTGAACATATATTATCACATTCTGAGTAGTTTAGGAAGCATTTTGAGATGTTTAATGCAGTGATGAGATTTAACAGCTTGGTGGTGTGAAAGGCACCAATGGAACCAATTAATAGGATTTCTAATGCTCTTTTCATGCACTAATGATCTTTTAAAATGTATATATTAACTGGATTTTTAGAAAAGAACTGAGTTAACCATTAAGTAGTTCTTCTGGGTACATGTTACAGACATAGTAAAGGTAGTTAGTTTTGATAAGCTAATGGTTGCCATACAGAAAGCATTATCTGAAAATGACCTATTACTTGAGTCAACGTTTTATATTTTTTTCTTTTTACTTAAGAAAAAAAATATTTGCGATGTCTCTAGTAATTTTCTATACCATTATCTGTTTGTTTTGAAGCTGAAAGGGAATCTGTGGTGTTTGTGTGTAATCTGACAGCAGCATGATGTAAGGTTAGAGACCCTGATTCCAGCAATGTGTCACCTGGTTTACTGGGTGCAGCAGTTGTGATACAATCAGAGTTTTCTCTGCTGCAGATCTAGTAGAGCTGTGAATGCTGAGCTTTCTATAACCCCACCCACAATACTGATTGGCTGCTTTCTGTGTGCACTGTCTATTGACAAGAAGCTGCTAATCAGTGATGGGGGCGTGGTGGACTAGGAGGCATGAGACACTTAGTCCTGTTTGATAAACTTCTGCCGATAAAACACTGATTCTTTTGAAACAGCAAAACACAGCCCAGTAAGTAACACATTGGAATCAGGGTATCAGCCCCTACATCATGCTGCTTTCACATTACATAGCAAAAATCCGATGATGGATTCCCTTTAAATCATGTTGTGATTGCTACACTAAGTGATTTGTGCAGCCCTGTTCTAGATGCTTAAAAAGTAAACATCTTTTCAATTTGTATTTCATAAATCAAAGGTACACATAAAAATAAGCAACTTTATAATGTGGCACCCCAGGGGTCTGGTTTCCACAGTAACAGCAATGTTATGTCTGAGAGCAGGTGGGAGGTCTCTTGGTCAGGGATCCTGTGCATGCCACACCTCCTGCCCAGTCCTGGGAGGGGAAGAACTTCCCCTATATAAACCTAGGGCTGAGGCAGGGTTAGAGAGTAGAGAAGAAGTAGAGACAGAGAAGAGAAGCAGATCTAGGAAAAGAACATCAGGAGCTCTGTGGGAGCAGTGCTATAAGGAGTCAGGGGCTGGCAGCTGCAGAGCTCGCCCTGACTGAGAAGCTATCACCGGACCCGGAGTCCGAGGCTGTGGGGACTAATCTTTACCCAGCAGCAGAAACCGCCCGGCAGGGGATTTCAGGTCCTCTGGCCAAGAAACCCGAAGGCACGGTCACACGCGTGGGACCAGCACCGCCGTCGTGGAGCGGACGCCACTAGAAGGCCCCGAATCACCGGCCATACGGGTGAGCACCACACGGTACACTCAGGGACGTGGGCTACTTATACCCGCCTCTAGCAAGGTAGCCAGAAGAGTACAGTCAGTTTGGGAGGCCTACAACTCCGCCTGGCCAGGGGAGATCTCATCTGCTCAAGGACTGACCAGGCCCCGATCGCTAGCCAGTACTCCGGGAGGGTCTATCTTTATCACCAGTAAAGACCCTGAATTACACCGCATCGTCTCTGAGTGATTCCTGCTACCCCCATCATCCACGTCGGCTGCCCTGAGGCCATACCCCTCCCGTTGGGGGTGATACTATCACGCTGCACAATCCTACCACCGGCCTCAGCGGTCTGCCCTACAGCGGCAGCTCCTTCGCTGCATTCAACGGGTGGCGTAGTCGTCCAACATCTACCGCTAATACATCGCCGCTCAGTTTGACTCCCTGGGCACGGACCGGGTCACCGCCACGAGACTACAACCCTCAACAGATCCGGCTCCGGGTAAGCTCCCGTGCGCGCGATGCCGCGCGACGAAGGCCCCGGGGTGCGTCAACTTTTGGCGTAGTCGGCAGGATCTCGTGCCCGCAACCACCGGGTACTGCGTGCCTGAAAAAGACTGTTCAAACTTACCAGTGGTGAAGATTCCCGCCATCCGGCGCCATCTTCTTTCTTCTTCCCGCCATCCGCGAAGTTTTCCCGCCATCCGGCGCCATCTTCTGCCTTCTTCCCGCCATCCGTGGAGTTTTCCCGCCATTGGACGCCATCTTGAAGACGCCGCGCGGGAAGAAGAGGGGCGTGGACTCCGAAAGCGCGCGAGAACTGAAGCCCCGCCTCACGTCCGGACGTTGCGTAAGGTCCTGGAAGGAGCCCAGCAGACGCCGACGTCACAGGAGCGCGACGGAAGGTCCTCAACCCTGACGATCCACTGCGGAGCCGCGGCCTACGGAAGAGGATCATCGCAAGGTAGGCCACGGTCCACTAGGGGGGAGGAAGATGTCGGATACGGAGTAGAGCTTCACTGCCTCAACCCCCGCCAGCGCCACCGCTGCTGCAGTCATGCCTTTCACCATGCCCTATATCCCGGGAGCGGCCTGGCTACCCCAGTACTCAGGGGAGTCACATACCCTGCATGACTTTAGAGAAAAGCTGGATAGCCTCTTCCAGGTGTATCCCCTCACAGAAGAGCAAAAAGTGAGCATCCTGGTGGCCCAATTAACCGGGGCAGCCCAAAGGAAGGTAAAGTCCTGGCCACCTGGGGGAAGGACTGTTGCAGGGATACTAACCCGGCTGAGGGACACCTTTGATACCCGCACCTCAGCCGAGATCAAGCTTGGATTCTACGGGTGCAAGCAGCGAGCACACGAGAGTATAAGGGACTATGCCCTGAACCTACAAGAGGCCCTGAGAGCCATTAAGCAGACCGACCCTGACGGCGTGGGAGACGAGGACAGGCTGTTGACTGAACAATTTATAGAGGGTTTATATTGCAATGCCCACCGAACCCAGTTGCGGGCAATGGCCTTACAGGACCCTCATCTGGGATTTGCACAGTTCAAGGACCGAGCCATCCGGGTGCTCCGAGAACCGGCACCAGGTGGCGTTGTGACCCACAGACGCCCCACTACCACTTACCACCAGGAGGCGGCACCCTTGTCGGCAGGGCCTGTGGGAGCTGATGCGCAGGCTTTGAACAATGACCCGGCTCCAGACCTGCACCATCAGGTCCAAGAGCTAGCTAAAAGCGTTGCCGCGCTAACCCGAACTGTGCAGTCTTTACAGGTTTCCACTCCAGGGAAGATCCAGCTGGCATCCGGACCGGAGGACATCCCGTGGCGTCGACCAAGGAGGACCCCACCGGCCAGAGGAAGACCCAGCGACCGATACAACGAGGACGGACAACCCATCTGCCGCCGCTGCAATCAACCCGGACATATGGCAAGGTACTGTCCTTTAAACTGGCACAACCTGGGGTAGAGGGCCAAACCCCAGGAAAAAGATCATCAGGCCCATCGAACTGGCGCGACAAATATGTGGGAGGACGTCCAGTCTTGCCCGTGGTACTGGATGGCATCCCCATGAGTGCCCTACTGGACACCGGGTCACAGGTTACCACTATCCCGTACGTGCTCTTCAAGCAGTACTGGAATGACTCGGATATCACCCGCTACCCTGACGACGACTTGAGTATCATCGCCAGCAATGGTCAGCCCGTGTCACAGATTGGATTTAAAGAGGTGACCATTAAAATCGGTAGAGTCGAATTGGCGGCACAGGGACTGATCATTGTAGACATTGACAAGCGCGAGAATCACCCAAAGATAACTCTAGGAACTAATGTAATTGAAAATTGTCTTGCAGAGGTGATTTTCCTTTTACAGCAGGTTGCCAAGAACGCCAGCTCCGGCCAGCAGCGAGTGCTCCAGAAAGAGATCCGGGCACTGATGCGACGGCAACAGATAGAACTCTCCGGTGGTGAGATTGGTAGCGTAAGAATGTGTGACCCTTTTCCTATTGCCATGCCCCCAAAAAGTGAAATGATGATTTGGTGCCGGGCAGCTATTGGTCTGAGAGGTAGAGATTACCAGGCAATGGTAGAACCAGTTTACTGAGACAGTAGGCCCACCATTTTGACAGCACGGGGGGTGGTCAATGTACGCCATGGGAGGGTGCCCGTTCGCATAATAAATATCGGGAAGAGGGAAGTGTACCTACCCCGATATGCCACGCTAGCCAAATTGTATACCATCAATCAAAATTCCATACAGTCCGTAGAACCCTTGCCTCCATCTTCCCCGGAGGAAAGTAACGGCTCTAAGGAAACAATGGAGGACTGGTGTCAGCAACTACATTTGGGTACTGACTCCACTCCCTCACACCAGAGACAGGGAGTCTATCGGGTGGTTCAAGAGTACGAGAGAGTGTTTAGTAAACACCCGTTAGACTTCGGGCGAGTCAAGGGGGTAGAACACCACATCCCCACGGGAGACCATCTTCCCATAAAAGAGAGGTATCGACCCGTACCCCCTGCACACTACCAACACGCCAAGGGGATGCTTAGGGACATGAAGGAGGCTGGGGTGATCAGGGATAGCTGTAGCCCCTGGGCAGCTCCACTAGTCTTAGTCAAAAAGAAAGACAACACCATGAGGATGTGTGTAGATTACCGGAAAATCAACCGTATCACACACAAGGATGCGTACCCCTTACCAAGGATAGAGGAGTCTTTGGCTGCTTTAAGATCTGCTAACTTCTTCTCTACCTTGGATCTCACTAGCGGGTACTGGCAGGTTCCTGTAGCAGAGGCGGACCGGGAGAAGACCGCATTCACCACCCCGATGGGACTTAGCGAGTTTACCTGCATGCCGTTCGGACTCTGTAACGCACCAGGAACCTTTCAACGATTAATGGAGTGCTGTCTGGGCCACAGAAACTTCGAGACGGTCCTGTTGTACCTGGACGATGTCATCGTATATTCCAAGACTTATGAGGACCACCTGAAACACCTGGCGGAAGTGTTCGAAGCTCTGGCAAACTACGGCCTAAAGGTAAAACCCTCCAAGTGTCACCTCCTAAAACCAAAGGTGCAGTACCTGGGACACGTGGTGAGCGCTGACGGAGTGGCTCCCGACCCTGATAAGATCACCGCAATTAAGGAATGGCCAAGTCCCTCCAGTGTAAAGGAAGTGCGGCAGTTCCTCGGGTTGGTAGGCTATTACCGCAGATTCATCCCCGGTTTCACCAAAAAGGCAGCTCCTATGCAGGACCTCCTGATAGGCCAGTCCCGGAAGGCCAAGAACCAGAAGCCGCCCTTCAAATGGGAGAAGTTAGAAGAAGAGTCCTTCCGCCAGCTGAAGATGGCCCTCACGGGGGATGAAATCCTGGCGTACCCTGATTACAGCCAGCCCTTTATCCTCTACACCGACGCAAGTAACATCGGGCTAGGAGCCGTACTGTCCAAGATCCAGCAGGGGAAAGAACGAGTAATCGCTTACGCCAGTCGAAAACTGCGACCCACCGAAAGAAACCCTGAGAATTACAGCTCATTTAAGCTAGAGTTCCTGGCAGTGGTGTGGGCAGTCACCGAACGCTTTAAGCACTACCTCGCTTCTTCCCGGTTCACCGTGTACACGGATAGCAACCCGTTGACACACCTGGACACGGCAAGACTCGGTGCCCTAGAGCAGAGATGGATGGCCCGTCTGTCCAACTACGAGTTCACAATCAAATACCGGGCAGGACGCTCCAATACCAACGCGGACGCCCTGTCCAGGATGCCAAACCTACCGGACGTAGGAGAAGATCCAGAGGGATTGGAAGAAGTCGAACTCCCCGCGTTCCACCGTCATGGGACTATCCAGTATTCCCATCGGGTAAGGAGTAAGCAAGCCGCTACGTTTAACCCCTTGCCTCACTACAACTGGGAGGAAACGCAAGACAGTGACCCTGCCGTCCGACTGGTGAAGGAGATGCTCACTCAGCCAGATGCCCACCTTGACCCAGACGCTCCGGAGGAAGCCAAACAACTGTGGGCTGAGAAGAGTCGACTGTTCCTTTACAAGGGGAAGTTGTGCCGCAGAATGGTTAACTCCCGGACGCATGAACTAATCTGGCAAGTAGTGGTGCCACGAAGAGACGCAGCCATGGTGATGGAGGCATACCACGACGGGGCTGGACACTTCGGATGGAAGAAGCTGGAGTTCCTGCTGCGCGGGCGGTTCCACTGGGTAGGCATGAGGGGAACCATCGAGAGGTGGTGCAGAGACTGTGGCCCGTGCAACCTAAGAAGGAAGGACCGTGCCAGCCAGAAGACCCCCCTTCAGTCCATTGTCACCAAGCAGCCGTTGGAACTGGTAGCCTTGGATCATGTAAAACTGACCCCAAGCAGAAGTGGCTACGTCTACGCGTTAACCATTGTGGATCATTACTCCCGGTTCTTGGTTGTCGTCCCCGTTAAGGACTTAACAGCTCAAACAGCAGCTAGAGCCTTCCAGCAGCACTTCTGCCGTCCACACGGGTACCCGGACCAAGTGCTGACGGACCAGGGACCTGCCTTTGAAGCGGAGGTCTTCCAGAAATTCTGCAATCTGTATGGCTGCCGGAAGATAAGGACAACACCCTATCATCCGCAAACTAATGGACTTTGTGAGAAAATGAACCAGGTGGTAATGGATCTTCTGAAAACATTGCCCCTGGAAGAACGCAGTCTGTGGCCTGAGAAGCTGCCCGACCTGGTGGACCTATATAACTACATCCCTGTAGGTTCCACCAACTGTACCCCGGCTTACCTAATGAGGGCAAGGCCTGGTAAGCTACCTGTTGACCTGGAGATGGGAGTCCTGACACCCGAGGACACTTCACCGGAAGCAGACTGGGACACAGAGAGGCAGCAGCAGTACCGGAAAGTACAGGAGAGCGTGGAGCGAAGTCTCTGTCTCGCTAGGGAAAGACAAGAGAAAAATTACAACCAGTATGCTCCCGCTGTTCCCCTGGTACCCGGAGAGCAGGTCTTGAAGAGGAAGAGACGGCTCCACAAGTTGGACGACCAGTGGGAGAAGGACCCGTACACAGTACTGCCCTCAAGCCACGACAACCCAAAGGTTTGTACCATCAGTAAAGACGGAGGGGAAACCACAGCCATTGTATCCCGGGATCACCTGAAGAAGTGTCCCGAACAGCTACGGAACCCAGAAGGAGAGCAAGAAGACCCTCGACCCGTAGAGGAAAGGGACGATATAGTTAGTACTGTGCTCGGAGACTTCCCTCGATCCTGGACTCAAATCAATGGTGCAGTTGTGGTACCCGTCCTCACGTTCCTCCAACCAGCATCCCAAGTGCCTACGGAGCAACAGGTAGAGCTGGAAGAGCAGCCGGTCCAGGAGGCAGCAGACTCCACACAAGCAGAACAGGAGGATCAACCCTCTGCTCATAGTGAGCCTGCCGTACCCCTAGTGAGCCAAAGAGCCCGTAGACAGCTGCCCAGTTTACCCTTGACAGCTCCTACACCCTGTAGTTCAGGGCCAGACAGTCAACTCCGAAGGTCCACTAGGGCCACTAGAGGCCAGTTACCCGCACGTTGGAGGATTTGAAGTGTTTAAATTGTTTTATTTGTGGTCACCTGTCTGTTACTTGTAAATAATTATGTGTTTCTAGTTATTTTTAGGAGTCCTTGGTGGATTTACCGGGAATCCTTGTACAATTGGTTGGAGCGTAACCCAGGAATGGACTAAAAGACTGTTAAGGACTCGGGGCAGGACAGACCCCTACCTGGTTACGTCTCCCTGTTTTGGTGAAATGGACACCTTTGTTTTCTTCAAAGACTGCACCCGGTTGCGGACACGCCGTAACCATCTTTATGTGTTTTTCTTATTGTATTATTATTGTTTATACCTTGTTATGTTTTTCTAAAAATATGTTTAGTCCCGGAGTACTAAATTTCACTAGGGGGGAATGTGGCACCCCAGGGGTCTGGTTTCCACAGTAACAGCAATGTTATGTCTGAGAGCAGGTGGGAGGTCTCTTGGTCAGGGATCCTGTGCATGCCACACCTCCTGCCCAGTCCTGGGAGGGGAAGAACTTCCCCTATATAAACCTAGGGCTGAGGCAGGGTTAGAGAGTAGAGAAGAAGTAGAGACAGAGAAGAGAAGCAGATCTAGGAAAAGAACATCAGGAGCTCTGTGGGAGCAGTGCTATAAGGAGTCAGGGGCTGGCAGCTGCAGAGCTCGCCCTGACTGAGAAGCTATCACCGGACCCGGAGTCCGAGGCTGTGGGGATTAATCTTTACCCAGCAGCAGAAACCGCCCGGCAGGGGATTTCAGGTCCTCTGGCCAAGAAACCCGAAGGCACGGTCACACGCGTGGGACCAGCACCGCCGTCGTGGAGCGGACGCCACTAGAAGGCCCCGAGTCACCGGCCATACGGGTGAGCACCACACGGTACACTCAGGGACGTGGGCTACTTATACCCGCCTCTAGCAAGGTAGCCAGAAGAGTACAGTCAGTTTGGGAGGCCTACAACTCCGCCTGGCCAGGGGAGATCCCATCTGCTCAGGCCCCGATCGCTAGCCAGTACTCCGGGAGGGTCTATCTTTATCACCAGTAAAGACCCTGAATTACACCGCATCGTCTCTGAGTGATTCCTGCTACCCCCATCATCCACGTCGGCTGCCCTGAGGCCATACCCCTCCCGTTGGGGGTGATACTATCACGCTGCACAATCCTACCACCGGCCTCAGCGGTCTGCCCTACAGCGGCAGCTCCTTCGCTGCATTCAACGGGTGGCGTAGTCGTCCAACATCTACCGCTAATACATCGCCGCTCAGTTTGACTCCCTGGGCACGGACCGGGTCACCGCCACGAGACTACAACCCTCAACAGATCCGGCTCCGGGTAAGCTCCCGTGCGCGCGATGCCGCGCGACGAAGGCCCCGGGGTGCGTCAATAATATATCTTATCTTTCTCCTCCTGGATTTATATTTCACTCTAAATTTATGGGTAAAATATGTTTTCATTGAAGACAGATCTACCCATTAGTGAAATAGGAGAGGGCAGCTGGTGCTTTTAGGACAGCAACCAAGTGAGGCACACAGGACACAGATAGGTGCGACACTGGAAAACGCAGGCAGGCGGGAGACCATGGACAGACAGCTGAGATCCTGGAAACCACAGGCAGGAAATGCCCAGGAGACCGTGGAATGGCAGCTGGGATGCCGAAAACAGCAAGCAGGCAGGAGTCATTTAGGAGACTGTGGACAAGCAGCTGGGATACTGGAAACCGCAGGCAGGAGATGTCCATGAGACCACAGACAAGCAGCTGGGGTGCTGGAAGCCGCAGGAAGGAGAAGTCCAGGAGACTGCGGACAAGCAGCTGGGAAGTTGTAAACCGCAGGCAGGTAGGATACATTCAGGTACCTGTGGACAGGCAGCTGGGATGCTGGAAATTGCAGGCAGGAAGAAAAATCCGTCGCACTCTCAAAAGTTGATATTTTCCAAGGTGATTTTGCAAAATCACCTTGCAAAATATCAACTTTTGAAAGTGCGGTGGATTTTCCTCCTTGAATGCATTGGGACCACAACTCACTCCTCCTGCACTTCTCCTTTAAATTTTGAGTGCAGACCATTTTTTATATATGGAAACGGCAGGCAGGCGGGATACGTCCAGGAGACCACAGACAGCAAGCAGAGCTGGTCAAGGTGTACCGAGACACAGGTATGTGTCTTGGTGACCCTTATATAGGCCCAGACAGATAATCGCATGGGAGCACACCAGGCCATCTGCAAAGCCCGACGTGGAGCACATCAGAGTTTAGCAGACTGGGGTGAGAGAAGCAAAGCACAGATCCGGGACCGGGGAGTAACAAAATCTTTGGATTCATGTTTTGATAATTGGGCATTTGATTAAATGTCTTTGATTTAATGTCCACTAAGAGAAATCTCATGTGCAGATCATGAGCTAATCTGCTCACATTGTGCTAAATTCAGAAACTATATGGAAAAAGGATTTGAGAGAGGCATTGTGGAGCTCATTCCATGGCTCAAAATGGCAATGACAGTCCATAAATGGGAACATTATAAAGGTTTAAATATAACTACACAGCTCAGCACAAATGTGCTATATTAAACCTCGACCATGACATGCGAGATATTGCTGGATTGTCAGATCAGCCTTTTCTATATTGTTCTGGGGGGGGGGGGAGATTGCGTCACTTTGTAAATTGTAATGTTTTGATTTGGTTTCCTGTATTTTATAATGTATATAACACATGAAAAAATGTGCTTGAGAGTTAAATCTTATACTTCAAAAATATATTTACTGTCGTCACAAATTTTTATATGACTCTTGCGAAGACACGGGGTCTTCCGTGGGCGTAACGCTACTCAGACAACACAGGGTGAGGGTAAAACAGCGTGGCAATACTTTATTGAACCACAAAGTAGACAATAAACACGTAGAACAGTCCCAGCAAATACCCAAGATGGTACAACATTACACAGGCTCACCCTTCCTTCTCCACCCGCCTGGGATAGAACAGCTGCAACTTTGGAGACTTCCAGGGCCGACTACCTCAACCAGTGGCCCCACGCTTCTGGCGGGCTCCCACAGAGGAAAGGTAGGGCAAGCTTAGAAAGATAGCAGTCCATCGAGGTACAGTGACAAGAGACCCAAGAGTCCCACCCTGGCCTCTATGAGAGTTTTGATTTGGCCAGATAACCGGTGGGTCCCAATCTGGCTTCTCCGAATGTCTCCATGAGTTCCAGGCGACCCGTGGGTCCCTCCTGGCAACCCCAACATATCCATTGGGGCAGAGGACTTCCTCTTCCCATCCTGGTCTCCCCAAAATGTATCCATGGTCTCTCTGATGGTTAATGGAGCAGATCCGTATCTTTCCAGTCAGGGCCAACACCCTTAGGCTAGAAACATATAGAATCCAAATTTGTGTCTCTTGGGGTAATGTCATGCAATCCATCTACTATCCTGAAGGATGTCTCTCATTCTCCTTGTAAAGTCTTTCTAATGCTCCTTGATTCTGCTTGCAGCACTACAGACATCCCTGTTTATATTTACATCTGTATAAAGTCATCAGTCACAGGTAAGAGGTAAAGGTGCATGGCTCACCAGGTCTCAATATTTGAGCTAATCAATTTACATAGGCGGTATCACAGGGACTATTGTAAATAAAAATCTAGTTGACTTTTATTACAATTTGTCATTAGCATAGTAAACATGATTTGTTTTCAAACTAATAGAATTCAATGTTCAGAGTTAGACAAATACTGGTCTGTGTTAATCAACAGAGCACAGGTTAAAAAGTCAACATAAAAATAAAGTTATACTGCTCTTGCCATCAGAAAGTATGTCGGGCATAATTAAGATTTTACGCTATATCATTACAACTCTAATTAATCTGAAAATTAAAAAAGAGGCAACTTTAGAAATAGTTTTGTTAAGAATGTGTCACACTTTTGTGTAAAAAGCTTCTATGGTGACCTGAGTCTCAATTGTTACAGACTAAAAGCAAACTCTGAGTAGTCTGTGTCACGTAGTGACTAGGGACTGTGGGCACCTATCCACTCCCTCTAACTTGGGGCACCCTAGGCTATCCCTGTCCCCCGGATTACTTCTGATGGTGAAGACGCTGAGGTTTCATTCCTTGCAATGCTCCTATCTTACCCTTATCTGTTCCCACCCCCACCCAGGGAGGTGTGAGACCAAAGATATAAGAAAACACTAACCAGACAGACAGGGTTAACAGACAGGGATAAAAGAAAACTACAATCATACAAATACACTGACAAAACAACAGAGTGGAAAACAGAGGAGGTATAGGAAAGAGAAACCAAATATGAGAGGATAAGGAAAAACATGCAAAGCAACTTCATGCAGCAATTTCCAATAAACTCCTCAAGCACCAACTCCAAACACTGAACCCTCTCCTTCACCACCAAACCAGGAAGTAGAACTATCACTGGCAAGGTCAGAAGCAAGGAGGAGGGTTCTTATACCTGCTGGGAGTAACAGACTCAGAACAGCTGATACAACTTAAGACAGAGAACTCCAGGAGTCCAAATAACCAGTTTAACCCTTGCAGCACCAGAGCAAAGAATGGCAGAACCGTTAGTAGAACGGTGAAGCAGTTCTAATTACCGAAGGTGACGCTGCCATCGTCCGACCCCACTCTGTCGCGATATCCCGTGACAGTCTGATCTTGCAGTTATTGGCGACATCTCATGCAAATTTGTCCAGTCTTGGGATACAAGTCTGCAGTCATTTTATATGACTGCAGACTTGTGAATGTTCACAGTGTCTATATATACTGTACATATGTACAATACA
The DNA here is from genome assembly GCF_046119375.1 of Phyllobates terribilis. NCBI lineage: Eukaryota > Metazoa > Chordata > Amphibia > Anura > Dendrobatidae > Phyllobates > Phyllobates terribilis. Next base: position 238,048,754 of record NW_027362772.1, read on the forward strand.
TTCAAGGAGTCAACATTTGTAGTAAATAATAAACGACTGATGAAAATCCACAAGGGTACTACTCATCAGCATAAAGTACTCTAATATATGGATTTTCATCAATTGATTACTTACTACAAATATTGACTTCTTGTATATATTGTACATATGTATATATTTTTACCTTATGCACCAAACAAAAACACCCTCTGTTTCATTTGGACTTTTTTCCTGTTATGATGCGCATTTGGCACTGTATTTTGTTCCTTCTGTAAACAAGTAATTTGCATGTATGTTTTGACTGATATCATCTGATCTGCTCCCTTAGCGACAGCTTGAGAAAGATTAATTCAAATCTAAAAGCCACAAGAGTTGCATCCAAGGAACACCTCTTTGAAGTCTTCATTTGTCACTACATTGTGTGAATAAACATTATAATTGTGCATGAATTTGCATGCCGTGAATTCTCTCTACTATATGTCGGGACTGCATCCCGTTCCAGTTGCATCTCAATGAGACTTGGTGTTTGCACTCTGAATTTCGCTACGTGCACCTGGATACTTGACCCTAAGGCTAAGTTTACACGTTGCGTTTTTGCTGCGTTTTTTTCTGCAGTTTTTTATGCAAATTTTAAGCTGCGTTTTACAGTACCAGCAAAAGCTATGAGATTTCAGAAATCTCATGCGCATATATTGTTTTTTCCTGACTGAATTGGAAAACTACTGCGTTTTTGCAAACGTGTCACGGGGTTACTGCGACAGTTTGGAGCCAGAAGACCTCAGCATCGGATGGCTACAACTCCAACTCCGAGAAGAAGCACTTCTCCATCATTTTAAATGTGTGTTTATTTCTTCTGGCAGAACAGGGGTTAAGCGGCTGTGTTGGAATTCTCTGTGCTCACAGCTGAGCTCGGTTAGCCACTCCTTTTCCCTTTATAATCTGGGCTCTGATACAAATCCTTGTCAGAGCTAGCTTTTGCTGCATGACTAACAAAGGGAGAGGTGCTCTTATGAGAAGGAGAGTTGAAGGAATTGTTTGTGACTGTAGTCTGGTTTGTACGAGTGGTAATTCCTTATCCTTCTTCATTTTTGGTTTATTCCCCTACCTTCACACCCTAGTGCTTTCTTCTGTTATATGTGAGTGAATATTTTGTGTGCCTGGAATTTTCTATTTACCCCTGTCTGTGTAACCCTGTTTGTCGTGTTTGTTGTACTACGGTGCACAGTAGCGCCCCCTTCTCTGGGTGAGGGGAGTGAACAGACGAAGGGCTTACCCAGGAGTTAGGGTGAGGGTGGAGGCCCCAGCATCCTCACCTTTAGAGGTATCCCAGGGAATAGAGAAAGCTAGGGCGCCCCGTAGTGTTAGTAACAGGGTAGGAGCCCATGGTCCCTGGTCACCCCACAGCTGTGTTGTGACAGCATGTCAGTGTTTTTTCATCATTTTTTCACCCATAGAATGCAATGGGTAAGTACAAAAATGCAGCAAAAAACGCAGGTGTAGCATCGGCGCCTCTGCCCTCTACCAGGCAGAGACGCCGTCCCTCTCACCACCGCGCTCCCTGCCCGGCATCCTCCAGCGCTCCTCTTCCGGCTTCTGCTGCCGGCTCGCGCAGCTTCCCGGGCACTGTGCTTAGGGCACGCGCGCGCTCCCTTCCTCTTAAAGGGGCCGCGCGCGCCGCCCTAAAGAGTCCCCGGCCAATTGCCGGAGGTCCTCCCATATATAAGGCACCTCCTCCAAAATGCCCGAGCAATAGTTGATGCACAGTGTACTTACCTCTGCTTCAGCCCTCAGGTCCCGCTGCTAGCCTGACTACTAGTCCTGCCCGCCAGCCTGACTATCAGTCCAGTCCGCCAGCCTGACTACTCTCCAGCCCGACAGTCTGTCTTCCGTTCAGTCCGCCAGTCTGTCTATGGGCTTCGCCCGCCTGCTTACCTGGGAGCACCTGCCTGTTACCTGTCAGCCTACCTGGAGGCTCCCGCCTGTCACTTGCCGTGACCACCTGTCTGCCTACCCGGAGGCTCCTGCCCGTCACTTGCTGTGACCACCTAACAGCCTACCTAGAGGCTCCCGCCTGTCACTTGCCGTGACCACCTATCTGCCTACCCGAAGGCTCCTGCCCGTCACTTGCCGCGACCACCTGACAGCCTACCTAGAGGCTCCTGCCTGTCACTTGCCGTGACTACCTGACAGCCTACCTAGAGGCTCCTGCCTGTCACTTGCCGTGACCACCTGTCAGCCTACCTGGAGGCTCCTTCCCATCACTTGCCGTGACCACCTGACAGCCTACCTAGAGACTTCCGCCTGTCGCCTGCTGTCTCTGCCAGTTCATCTACCCGGACCTCTCTTCAGCCTGCCTGCTGTGCCCATCTGCAGTATCGGTCAGCCCCAGTCTGCTGACCCGTGGGAGTCACCAGCTCTCTTACAAGGTTGTCCCCAGAGTAGCACCTGGTCCCTCTGCTCGGTCCCTCCCTGGTCACCGAGTCGTTAGCCGCCGTACGACCAGGGTCGGTCCGAGTTGATACTTAGTTACGCCCCTCTCGGTCCCTCCTTGCACCGCAGCACAGAGGTTCCACCACCCGGATCCCTAACAGCAGGTATCAGGTTTTGCTGCATTTTTGGTGCATAAAACTCAGGACTCATGTTTTTTGGGGGGCACTAAACGTTGTCAGGGTGCACAAGAGACAAATGTACCTGAAAAAAATGCAGCAAATATGCAGCAAAACAATGCAGCTTCTGTACAGGCAATAGAGCAGGTTTTGCCTGCAGAAAAGAAAACAAATAAAAAACGTAACATGTGAACATAGCCTTAAGAGGGCTTTTTAAAGCCTTTACAGCTGAATACTCTGACCATGCCCAATTCCTTTTTACCTAAGCACAATACTACTCCAAGACATCTTTGTAAAATTCCTGCATCTTGGGATCACTTTGAAGAGTTTTTACACATCTGTAAAGCATTTATGTCATTTTCAATGTACAGGGTAAATCATGATATCAGTGCCAGCGCTCTCTCCCAACTAATGCCCACTGGCACGCTTCCACTTTGTGCTCTGACATATTTGAAAAATTGCTAAAATTCATTGCACTGTCTGCGAGGCAGAGAGAACCCGTGCTTCGCTTTGTAAATATGCCTCCGAGACTCGAACATCTTCTGTGCCTTAAAGATTTAATACAATACAAAGAAAATACACAATTCCCAGAAGATTTCAAATGGATTTTAATATAATAATTCTGTTCTTGTAAGTATGTAAACCAGGCGTCTTGTGACAAGTTACATCCGCTCTACCTTGCTCTTAAATATATACCTTTCCAAGTCTTTACATAAAATCGAGATGTATTGTATAAGATTAAATGGAATAGAAAAAACCTACAGTATTTCATTTTAAATTATTTTTCAAAATGTTTTATTAGCTTATACAATGTATCAGACACCATTAAGGGGTTACTATAAAATTTTGTTGCAGCGGTTTAGCTATTGGGCATGAAGGGGGAACACCCTGCTATCTGAGGGTGCTCATAGGTCCCTGGGGAGCCTGGAAAGTCACTAGTTAATAAATAGTAGATGGGGAGACCCTGTTACAGATTTTTCATTGGGGTTCAAGAGCTTCAATTTATACCACAGCTTGGTTCATGTAATTAATACTTTCATTCTTCTTTGGATTCATTTTTAGAACTCCTCACAGTTGCCATTTAACGTCTTCCCGACCGCCCACTGTACATAAACGTCGGCGCTGCCTGGGCTCTGTGCAGCGCCGACGTTTTTGAACGGTCGGTGGTCCCGCAGCCCTCAGGACCCCCAGGGTACTGCAAGTGCTGCAGTTGTGGTTCAGAGCGACAGCTCTGACAGGGGACATCATCGGGAGCTGATTGGATCAGGTCCCAATGATGTTAACCCTTTGCTATCTTCTATATGCCGCGATCTATAGTGATCGCGGCATATAGAAGATAGTGAGAGGAGAGGGGGTCATCCACTTACCTCTCCGACGGCCCCCTGATGCCTTCCAGGACCTGCCATTGTTATGGCAGCTGGAGGTCACATGACCGCCTCCAGATCTGCCATATATGGTGTCCTGCTAGGCTCAGCCTGCAGCTGAAGCCTGGCAGGAGACAGACAGTGTAAAACTGTCAGCAAACTTCTCATGCAATGTAATACATGTCTATTACATTGCATGAGAACAGTGATTAGAAAAATAAAAATTAATGTCCCATACAGGGACTAGGTAAAAATGGAAAAATAAAAGTCTAAATTTTTTTTCAAACTGTTAAAAAAAATCACAAAATAAATAAAAATAAATAAATAAAATATTAAACCAATAAATCCGTATATTTATGCAAAAACAAAAAGAGTACACATATTTGGTATCGCCGCGTCTGAAACAACCAGATCTATAAAACTGTCACACTAATTAACTCCTTCTGTGCACACCGTAATAAAAATAAATAAAAAACGGAGCAAAAAACTATGCTTTTTAATCATATTGCCAAACAAAAAGTGGAAAAAAATGCGATCAAAAAGCAAAATGGAAATAAAAATGGTACCGCTGAAAACGTCATCTTGTTCCGCAAAAAAGAAGCCACCATACAGCTCCATCAGCCGAAAAATAAAAAAGTTATAGCTCTCAGAATAAAGCGATGAAAAAAAATATTTTTTCTATAAAATTGTTTTATTGCGTAAAAGCGCCAAAACATAAAAAATATACAGTAAGTGTAGTATCGCTGTAAACGTACTGACCCAAAGAATAATGCTGCCTTATCACTTTTACCACAAGCAGAACGGCATAAAAAAAATCCTCAAAAAACAATTCCTGAATTGTTGTTTTTTGTTAATTTTACCTCCCAAAAAACGGAATAGAAAGCGATCAAAAAATGTCACGTACCCAAAAATGGTACCAATAAAAATGTCAACTCGTCCCGCAAAAAACAAGCCATCACATGACTCTGTCGGCCGAAATATGGAAAAATTATAGCTCTCAAAATATGGCGATGCAAAAACTAGATTTTGCAAAACAAAACGTCTTTTAGTGTGTGACAGCTGTCAGTCATAAAAACCCGATATAAATCTGGTATCTCTGTAATTGCACCGACCTGAAGAATAAAATAATCTCATCACTTATACCGCACGAGGAACGTCGTAAAAAATAAATAAAACCAATTCTTCACCTGCTACTGATTTGTTTATTATGTCTCCCAAAGATCGCAGTAAGGTTTTCCCCCACATATGGGGTATTGGCGTACTCAGGAGAAATTGCGCAACAAATTTCATGGTGTAATTTCTCCTGTTATCCTTATGATAATGCAAAATTAGGGGATGAAAACATTTTTTGTGGGAAAAATGTGAAAATTTTATTTTTACGGCTCAATATTATAAAGTTCTGTGAAGCACCTGGGGGTGCAAGTTGCTCACCACACATCTAGATAAGTTTCCTAGGGGTCTAGTTTCCAAAATGGTGTCACTTGTGGGGGGTTTCCACTGTTTAGGCACATTAGGGGCTCCCCAAATGCAACATGGAGTCCGCTAATTATTCAAACAAATTTTACATTCAAAAAGTCAAATGGCGCTCCTTCCCTTCCGAACCCTGCAGTGCACCCAAATAGTGGTTTTTCCCCACATATGGGGTATCGGCATACTCAGGAGAAATTGCACAGCAAATTTCATGGTGCAATTTCTCCTGTTACCCTTATGATAATGCAAAATTAAGGGATGAAAAACATTTTTTGTGGGAAAAATGTGAAAATTTTATTTTTACGGCTCAATATTATAAACTTCTGTGAAGCACCTGGGGGTTCAAGGTGCTCACCACACATCTAGATAAGTTCCCTAAAGGGTTTAGTTTCCAAAATGGTGTCAGTTGTGGGGGGTTTCCACTGTTTAGGCACATCAGGAGCTCTCCAAACGCAACATGGCATCTGCTAATTATTAAAGTTAAATGTTCATTGTTTTCTTCCACATTCCAAAAATTCCCGTGAAACGCCTGAAGGGTTAATAAACTTCTTGAATGTGGTTTTGAGTACCTTGAGGGGTGCAGTTTTTAGAATGTTGTCACTTTTGGGTATTTTCTGTCATAAAGGCCCCTCAAAGTCACTTCAAATAAGATGTGGTCCCTAAAAAAATGTTTTGTAAATTTTGTTGGAAAAATGAGAAATCGCTGGTCAACTTTTAACCCTTATAGCTTCCTAACAAAAAAAATTTTTGTTCCAAAATGATGCTGATGTGAAGTAGACATGTGGGAAATGTTATTTATTAACTCTTTTGTGGGACATATCTCTCTGATTTAAGGGCATGAAAATTCAAAGTTTGAAAATTGCAAAATTTTCAAAATATTCGCCAAATTTCCGATTTTTTCACAAATAAACACAAGTGATATCGAAGAAATTTTACCACTATCATGAAGTGGAATATGTCACGAAAAAACAATCTCAGAATCAGGGGATCCGTTGAAGCGTTCCAGAGTAATTACTTCATAAATTGACAGTGGTCAGAATTTAAAAAATTGGCCCGTTCACGAAGGCAAAAACAGGCTCTGGCGCGAAGTGGTTAAAGGGGCTGTCGGACACCAAATATTGATGACCTCTCCTTAGGGAAGGTCATCAGTATCAGATTGGTGAGGGCTCAACAGCTGGCAACCCTGCTGAAAAACTGGTTCATCTCTTGCCCAATTTCCGTTTTTTGCTTTTTTTTTCGTTTTTTTCTTCCCTTCTTCCAAGAGCCATAACTTTTTTATTTTTCAGTCCACATTGCCGTATGAGGACTTGTTTTTTGCAGGACGAGTTGTACTTTTGAAGGACAACATTCAGTTTATCATGTGATGCACTGTAAAGCAGGAAAAAAAATACAAATGTGTCAAAATTGCAAAAATAGTGCAATTCCACAATTGTTTTTTGAGTTTTTTATTCACCATGTTCATTATATAATAAAACTGGCCTGACAAAATGATTTTCCAGGTCTGTGTAATTACACAGATATGAAAGATGTATAGTTTATTTTTTATTTAAGTGCTGAAAAAAAATTCAGAAATTTGTAAAAAAAAAAAAAAAATTGCTCTTGTAATTTTCCGAGGCCAGTAATGTTTCCATTTTTCTGGATCTAGGGCAGGGTGATGGCTTATTTTTTGCTCCCAGAGCTGACATTTTTATTGATACCATTTTGGGGTAGATACGATGTTTTGATCGCCTCTTATTGCATTTTATTGCAATGTTGCGGCGGCCCAAAAAAAAAAGTAATTCTGCCATTTTGATTTATTTTCTCGTTATGCCGTTTACCAATCGGATTAATTTATTTTATATTTTGATAGATCAGACTTTTACTAACTCAGCAATATAAAATATTTTTAATGGGTCAAAGGTGGGGTGATTTTAATTTTTATATTATCTTTACATTTTTTTCACTTATTACTGTATTTCTTAGTCCCCTTAGGGGACTTAAACCTGTGATCATCTGATCGCTTGTACTATACATAGCAGTGCATCAGCATTGCTATGTATAGTGAAAATCATGGTCTCCATTGAACGTCAGCTAAATGCTGGCTTTCACAGGAGGATCATAATGACAGGTACAGTGGTCTTCAGCAGAGCCTCAGTTGTCATGACAACTCATCGGCGCCCCCCGATCACATCACGGGTGCGATGATAAGCGCATGTTAAATGCCGTTGTCAGAGATTGACAGCGACATTTAACAGATTGAAAGTCGCGGGTGGAGCACCACTCCACCTGCATCTGTTAGAGGCAGATGATGGCTGAATAATTTAGCCATCGGTTTGTGAGCTCGCATCAATGTCATGGACCTGACATATGACCTAACTGTACATCATATGTTCGGAATTGTTAAAGGAACTTTTCCAAAAGGAAATTACATTTTATACTTTGTCATTTTATACTCAGCTGCTCTATAAAAACCACTCAGCTTTCCACATAGAATCAGAATTTGCATATTTGCTTCCCAATCATGCAACAATCCACTGCTTTGCTTCACACCATCAATGAGTGAACTGATAAAATTCCATCTACCTGCAGCCACCACTAGGGGGAGCTATCTGCAAACAGACTTATTCAGCTGCCAATGACTTTGGAGTCAATTCATTTGCGTTTTTTAAGTCATTTTTCTTTTTTTCTATCTTGTGGTATACGCTGATGTTTATTGTGCCAAATTCATGAAAATGGCGCACACAATTCATGAAGTTTGCGCATTTTTTTTTTTCTGTCTTTAACCATTTTAGCAAATTTTTAAATAAAAAAAAAATTGCATGTTTTGCAAAATATCACAAAAATTGCTCAAATATTTCTGGTGTACATAAAAATCACTCCAGAAGGGGAATGGAGTACATTTGTGACAAATTTTCTGACTTTTTGAATCAGGTGAAAACATCTGGAAATCCTAAGCATGTATAAAGTAGAATTACAAAACAGCAGCAAGTGGAAAGATGAAGTTGGTGCAAACAAAAAAAGACGCAAAACACCAAAAACTCACCAAAAAACAGATGCAAATGAAATAATGAATTGAGCCCTGAATGTCTTATTGTTTAGACACTTTTACACCAATCTTATATCCAACATGAAAAGAAAATTAACGGAAAAGAGGAGGGTATGAGGGGAAATGGAAAGTCAGCTCACCATTCAGTTGTCGGAACAGGTATCCAGGAAATCCTCAGTAACCTTCGCCCGGATGTGCTCTAGTCAGAAGCGTGAAGACAAAAATGGGAAAAAAAAGGGAAAAAATCCTCCAATGAAAAAAAAAAAAAAATTATTTAAAAAAATACGTTCTTTATTGATCCGTCATAGGAAGATTAAAAACATGCAAACACCTTTAGGACATCCAAGGAACAGAGACCGACGAGTTTCGGCGAAGCGCCTTAATCATGGTAAGATTAATGGTAAGATTAAGGCGCTTCGCCGAAACGCATCTGTCTCTGTTCCTTGGATGTCCTAAAGGTGTTTGCATGTTTTTAATCTTCCTATAATGGATCAATAAAGAACGTATTTTTTTAAATAATTTTTTTTTTTTCCGCTGGAGGATTTTTTCCCTTTTTTTTCCCTTTTTTTTCCCATTCATGCCAAGAAAATTGTGCCAAATGTATCATGTCAGATGTAGAATTTGTTTTGCTGTCTTTTGGATTGTACATGCAGTTAGGTCCATATATATTTGGACAGAGACTACATCTAATGTTCGTTCCAGACATTACCACAATGAATTTTAAATAAAACAATTCAGATGCAGTTGAAGTTCAGACTTTCAGCTTTCATTTGAGGGTATCCACATTAAAATTGGATGAGGGATTTAGGAGTTTCAGCTCCTTAACATGTGCCACCCTGTATTTAAAGGGACCAAAAGTAATTGGACAGATTAAATAATTGTAAATAAAATGTTCATTTCTAGTACTTGGTTGAAAACCCTTTGTTGGCAATGACTGCCTGAAGTCTTGAACTCATGGACATCACCAGACGCTGTGTTTCCTCCTTTTTGATGTTCTGCCAGGCCTTCACTGCGGTGGTTTTCAGTTGCTGTTTGTTTGTGGGCCTTTCTGTCTGAAGTTTAGTCTTTAACAAGTGAAATGCATGCTCAATTGGGTTGAGATCAGGTGACTGACTTGGCCATTCAAGAATATTCCGATTCTTTGCTTTAATAACCTCCTGGGTTGCTTTGGCTTTATGTTTTGGGTCATTGTCCATCTGTAGTATGAAACGACGACCAATCAGTTTGGCTGCATTTGGCTGGATCTGAGCACACAGTATGGCTCTGAATACATCAGAATTCATTCGGCTGCTTCTGTCCTGTGTTACATCATCAATAAACACTAGTGACCCAGTGCCACTGGCTGCCATGCATGCCCAAGCCATCACACTGCCTCTGCCGTGTTTTACAGATGATGTGGTATGCTTTGGATCATGAGCTGTACCACGCCTTCGCCATACTTTTCTCTTTCCATCATTCTAGTAGAGGTTGAACTTGGTTTCATCTGTCCAAAGAATGTTCTTCCAGAACTGTGCTGGCTTTTTTAGATGTTTTTTAGCAAAATCCTGTCTAGCCTTTTTATTCTTGATGCTTATGAGTGGCTTGCACCGTGCAGTGAACCCTCTGTATTTACTTTCATGCAGTCTTCTCTTTATGGTAGATTTGGATATTGATACGCCTACCTCCTGGAGAGTGTTGGCTGTTGTGAAGAGGTTTCTCTTCACCATGGAGACTATTCTGCGATCATCCACCACTATTGTCTTCCGTGGGCGCCCAGGTCTTTTTGCATTGATGAGTTCACCAGTGCTTTCTTTCTTTCTCAGGATGTACCAAACTGTAGATTTTGCCATTCCTAATATTGTAGCAATTTCTCGGATGTTTTTTTTCTGTTTTTGCAGCTTAAGGGTATGTGCACACGATGCAGAAATGCTCAGGATTTTTTCCTGAGCGTTTCTGCATCTCTCTGGCAGGAAAAAACGCATGCGGATTGTACATGCGGTTTCCTGCCAGGGACATGCGGAAATGAAGCGGTCTTCACTTTCATTTCCGCATGCGGGTTGACAAGCGCTTCCCAAGCGATTTTAGCATCACTTGGAAAGTGCTTGTCAACTTCACACTATATAAATCCATGCAACCGGCATGGATTTATATAGTGTGTGAATGTCAAAAAATAAAAAATAAATCTATACTTTACCCTCTGATGGCCCCCGGTGTCTTGCTTCATCGGTCCCGGCTGCCGGCAGTGAAGACTTTAGGACCTTCCGACGTCAGCGTCACGTGACCCGTCACATGACTCTGACGTCAGCGAAGGTCCTTCTTCATTCAACCGCGAAGTGCCCGGGAAGCCGGCAGGACGCAGCGCGGGCCGTCAGAAGGTGAGAATATATATATTTTTTATTTTATTCTTTTTTTTTTAATGGTACCTGGGTCTGGATGAGAGTCCTCTCATCCACACCCGGGTACCATCCGCACATTAGACCGCATGAAAAGCGCATCAACATATATACAGTGATGCGGATTCCATGCGGTCTAATGCAAGTCAATGGCGGCAAAAGAGCAGCGTTTCCGCAAAATTAATTGACATGCTGCGGATTTTTGACCGCAGCGTTTACGCTGCGGAAAAATCCGCATCATGGGCACAGCACATGCGGATTTCCATGGGGGAACATTGCTGCCCTTCTACCATGCGTTTTTCATGCGTTTCCGCGGCGTTTACGCAACTGCAAAAACGCCGCGGAAACGCATGAAAAACGCATCGTGTGAACTCAGCCTAAGGATGGCTCGTTTCACCTGCATGGAGAGCTCCTTTGACCGCATGTTTACTTCACAGCAAAACCTTCCAAATGCGAGAACCACACCTCAAATCAACTCCAGGCCTTTTATCTGCTTAATTGAGAATGACATAACCAAGGGATTGCCCACACCTGTCCATGAAATAGCCTTGGAGTCAATTGTCCAATTACTTTTGGTCCCTTTAAAAACAGGGGGGCACATGTTAAGGAGCTGAAACTCCTAAACCCTTCATCTAATTTTAATGTGGATACCCTCAAATAAAAACTGAAAGTCTGAACTTCAACTGCATCTGAATTGTTTTGGTTAAAATTCATTGTGGTAATGTCTAGAGCCAAAATTAGAAAAATGTTGTCTCTGTCCAAATATATATGGACCTAACTGTAGTTAATATTAATTGTGAATTATTTTTTTTCCATTATCTGCAGGAAAAAAGTGAAAATGGTGCGCCGTATTTTATAACTAGTGCACTTAACCCTGTCGTCATTTTTCCAAAATACATTACATGTGCCCAGTGAATCACCACTAGATAAAATATCAATAAAGCGACACAATATAAAATCTGAAACAGCATAATCTTCGCCATTATTTATTAGCTTTGCTGGGGAGGGGGAAGCAATTGGCTGCAGTCACATAATGGCTAATTTTTCAAGTATATTTTCTTATTAAAAGAAAGGATCAAAAGCAAATCCTTTCAAAGTAGTTTTCTAAAAGTTTAAATGTCACCCAATAGATGCATCAATCTCTATTAAACCTTTACAGAAGACTAGGTTGATGGTCCAGCAGACTCCGAGTAATATATCTAAATCAGGCAAATCCCCAGAAGATGGGCACATGCTGTCAATTCCTTCGTTTACTGCCGGCAGCCGTAAATTTCCGAACTTATTTAAAAGCATGAATCAAGTCCGTGCTTTATAAAACGCAGGTGATGTTTTTATTTCGACTTAGCTGGCCAAAAAAACGAGAAAGACGTCTATGCACACTGCACTTTCAGCTGAAAGGAAAACAAGGGAGAATGTGTATGGCTATGTGCACACGATGCAGAAATGCTCAGGATTTTTTCCTGAGCGTTTCTGCATCTCCCTGGCAGAAAAAAACGCATGCGGATTGTACATGCGTTTTCCTGCCAGGGACATGCGGAAATGAAGCGGTCCCACTGACATTTCCGCATGCGGATTGACAAGCGCTTCCCAAGCGATTAGCATCACTTGGAAAGTGCTTGTGACAACTAGGTCACACTATATAAACCCATGCAAACAGCGTGGATTTATATAGTGTGACCCGAGAGAGTGGTAAAAATAAAAAAATAAATGTATACTTACCCTCCGATGGCCCCCGGTGTCCCGCTCACTCCACTCTCCCTTGCCGGCAACAGTGAATTGAAAGACCTGCCGACGTCAGCGGCACGTGACCCGTCACATGACTCTGACGTCAGCGCAGGTCATTCAACTCACTGCAAAGTGCCGGGAACCAAGCAGGAGCGGTGCGCGGGCCGACAGAAGGTAAGTATACATTTATTTTTTATTTTATTCTTGTTTTTACAGCTTCTTTATGGTACCTGGGTGTGGATGAGACTCTCCTCTCCTCTACACCCAGGTACCATCCGTACATTAGAACGCGCCAATAACGCAAGTACAAATGCAGTCTTGCGGTATTGGCGCGTTCTAATGCAAGTCAATGGCGGCGAAAACGCCGGCGTTTCCGCAAAATTAATGGACATGCTGCGGATTTTTGAGTGCAGCATAAACGCTGCGGAAAAATCCGCAGCATGGGCACAGCACATGCGGATTTCCATTGGGGAACATTGCTGCCCTTCTACCATGCGTTTTTAATGCGTTTCCGCAACTGCAAAAATGCCACGGAAACGCTTTAAAAACGCATCGTGTGCACACAGCCTTACTAAGGTTTTCTGTTGAAAGTCTAATAAATGAGCCATGCATCTGCTTGTCATTGCTTATGTGATTGCCTGGGCTGGACATAAGCAAGCAAAGTAAAAAAAATACTTTTTGACTTTAATGGGAGAGTATAGCGAGCATGCTCTGCGACATGTGGAGGAGTAATTGTCCAGGAAGTGGGAGGAGGAATGGAGATGATTGATAACCCTGATCATGTGAAGGCTTTTGTGCATTTAAAGAAAACCTATCACCAAGTTAATAATGATCAGTTTTTGTATCCTTTGGGGGCATGTATACATTTTAATTGGGATGACTACCACTCCGATTCTTAAGCCTCATTCATATGTCCCATTTTTTTGCTTAAGAGTTCCATCCATGTTTTCCATCTTCAACATCATATTCACGTTCATCATGTTCACTTTTCTCATGCCATCTTAGCTAATTTACAGTCTGTGCCTCTGTGCCTCTTCCCCTAATCCATCCTGCCTCATCTAAGCTATCTTACCCATCCTATACCAATAATGATACAATGATAATACCCAATTCATCATTTCTGTACTAGATTATCCATCCTGTCCTGCTAATGCCACTCTAGGAACAGAGCTTTGGCTTTTAAAGCTGCTCTTTTTATTCTAATTTTCCTATCCTCCTTTAAGGAGACATCTCAATAATGCTCCTCTGGGCTAGGCAGTGTTACACTACCTATCCAGCTTCGGTCTTGGCAGTGTCACTAGTCAGTCATGCCTTTTTAGTGCCAGGTTAGGTGTGGCGCCCCTGAGGGTTTGGTCGCCACAAGGGGGGATACTGCAGCCTGTCAGCAGGTGTAGTGTCTCCTCACCCAGGTAAGGAAGGTGCACTGGTCAGGACCCTAATCTACATTCAACACTACACACTCCTGACCTATGGTAGGCAAGTATGCATCATAGTGCTGCCTCAGCAGGATCACAAGTGGGGGGAACCAAAAGTTAGGGGAACCATGTGGTGGGTGAAGGGCAGAACACAGTTTTAGTTTACACACATAATTTGATATATAATAGCCAGCCATCTTGAGCACACAGTTCTTGATTCTTAGTTCCTATTCATGGAGTGTGATCTTCACAGCTGGCAGCGGCCATGTGTTGGAGCCTGCAGCATGTTGTAGATGCACGGTCCTCATGCTCTGACCTTGACACGAGGAGTGGGTATGAGTTAACAGTGTCTCTACCCCGGTCAAGTTCCCCTGCTCAAGAAGGTTGGGAACTATAGTGAAACAGCTCCACAAGCAAAAGGATCCCAGGGAGTACGGACAGAGTGGCGTACGCCACCTGTGCTCTCCATTCTGGCCCAGCCAGTGGAATTCCTGCTGCAAGAGGGGTACCGGCCCCCGACATCTGACTTTGCCACTTCACGTCTCTGTCAGAGAAGCCTGGAAGGCTACAGTGGATCCCGTCGCGGGACGGACGGAACAGCAATTGCCGCCGTGCCCCAAACCTGTGCATAGTCCAGAGGGAGACCCAGCCTTTGCCCGCACGCGGACAGGAGAGGTCGAAAGGGACAGTTTAGGAACACTCAGAGGGTCCTGATCGAAGTGCCTGAATATACTGGGTGTGCTGAGCCCTCGTCTCTGGTGACCGCAGTAATCCGCGAGGAGCAGGGAGAAGCCTTGCTGCTGCTTACAATAACGTGAGTAAAAGACCTGGAAGACTACCCCTAAGGCCTCCGGACTCTTTATTCTGCACTGCACCGCACCACTCGGCACCAGAGTAATCCTATAACTACTCCTTCTATCCTCCAGCTCCCCTGCCCTGAGGCCCTGCTCCGCCTGTGGGAGTCATAACATCTCAAGCTGCCATAACATCCAGCCTCAGAGGACTGCTAGCAGCGCTGGTGGCGCATCACCAGACACTGCAGGTGGCGTAGTCTCAATTCCACTACTTGTCCTCACCAACACCGATAGTCCAGTATTTTTTAATGTGACGGCCCTGGGCACGGAACGGGTCCAGGCCACGGCTACATCTACTCGACATCTGACCTGGCTCCGAGTACCCCCATCTTCCCAGGGCAGGGCTGCGAGCATCACATCACTGGCGTAGTCGGCAGGATTGCGTGCCCGCAGCAACGGAGGAGGATTGCCCATTGCTACCGGGTACAGTGCGCCTTTTTCAATAGACTGTAGTTTTTCACTTAAAATGGCGCCCGCCCAAGAAGAATGGACGCCATAATGTGCAGAAAGGACAGCGTCTTAGCACCTCCTATCGTGGGCCTGGCTCCACAATGGCGCCAAAAGTGCAGACCGCCCCCTCCAGCAGAGACAGTCCGCGCAGGGATGTCCGTCAAAACAGATGGGATGTCCCTGGGAGGGTCCGTCAGCCAGCCGCCCAGGAGCTGCCCCAAAAAGAGGTGAAGAAGAGGAAAACAACAAGGTGCAGCCTTTACAGTCCCAGCATCGCCACCACTGGAAGCAGTCATGGACGCCGCGGGGGGGGCTCAGCAAGAGCCTTCTGTGGCTGGCCCGGCTGCCAGCACCGGTGGGGACAGAGCCAGTTTTCACCCAAATCCGGGAGTTCCTTTGATTTCCAGCTCCGGACCGGGAAACCTGGCCCAGAGGTGTATGGAGGCGGCAACGGGAGGATCAACTGCGGGAGACGGGAACCCTCCGCCGAGGATCAGCAGACCAGAAAGAGAAGTTCTCGGAGGGCGCTTGTGGCCTTGGGCCGGGTGAGTTAGAAATATTTACCCCGGCCGCTGAGCAAACCGTGCCCCTTCTGGACTTGTGGTCCGAGTACCTGCTGCCCGGCGCAATGACCTGGGAGCAAGCTCTGGCCCCGGAGCTCCAAGCTGCCGCCATGTCCGGAGACCTCCGTGGTCTCCCACCTCCCATTCCAGATGAACCTGGGCCTGGATGGGCATCCACGGGCCCCAACTCAGAATGGTCTGTGCACTCGGTCCTGCCGCAGCACCCCTTAACGCCGCTTCCGGCCCCCACCGTTACCTGCCCGGTGGCAGAGAAGTGGGCCTGGGACAACCAGGGGGGCGACCTGAGAGGCTTTCCCCGGGAGACCCGGGCTGAAGAGAGGAGAGGGAAGCAGTGTCTCCAACAGATCCTCCAACTCGACCGGGAGCAGCAACAATGGGAGGTTCGATGTGAGCAGCTACGAGTGTGGGCCAAAGCTGCTAAGTCTAGAGCCCGCCAGACAGAGGCGTCCCACCCGAGCCCCCGTGAAGAAGGGCAGGTGGTCTGCTTCCACCGGGAGTCGGGATGGGGCTTCATTAGGAGTCCCCAGCATGAGGACGACGTCTTTGTCAGCCGGCGGGACGTCGAAACCAGGCTCAAAAAGGGACACCCTGACCGGGACCTCACCCCGGGCGATCTTGTGTCCTTCTCCCGCCACAGTGTGGTGCGGGGGTGGTATGCCCTGGATGTGCATAAAATGTCCAGGAGTGATGCCCCCGCGCACTCACCTGTGGAGGACCGGTCAGCCTCCGTTGGGAGGAATGAGCCCTTTCCCCGGCGGGAATATATGGACTAGGCAGCCCCCGGCTGCTGTCATAGTTAAAGTTGACTTGTTTTATATTTTGTGTTCTTTTTCTACAGTTTTCCAGAGACATTAGTCCCTGCGGACAATGGCAGCAGACAAACTTTCTTGTATATAGTTATGCATCTATTTAGGTGCTTCCTATTGGTTTTATGCAAAGCCGTGTCTTTTCTTCTACCTCAGACCTCAGAAGCAAAACCTGTCTGGAGTGGCTCTCATGGAGGTCCAACACAGGATCTTCATGGCCTGTAGCCACCCCAGGGCCTACGTTGAGGGTTTGGGACAGGTCCCTCTTGCTACTGAACTGACTCCTTCTACCGCACTTTAAACAGTCTGCTGACATATTGAACGTCTCTTATCTTATATTTTATACTTTTATATTTTTGTATATCTGCACTTTTATATTATTTATGCAACGTTTAAGCAAAGTACCTCCCGTAAAGGGAAGATTGTTTTGGTTGTTACAAAAATGTTATAAAAGGTCTTTACCTGGCTTTACTCTCTTTGCAGCCCGTGGACGTGCTGTGTTTTACCAGGGGGGAATGTGGCGCCCCTGAGGGTTCGGTCGCTAAAAGGGGGGATACTGCAGCCTGTCAGCAAGTGTAGGGTCTCCTCACCCAGGTAAGGAAGGTGCACTGGTCAGGACCCTAATCTACATTCAACACTATACACTCCTGACCTATGGGAGGCAAGTATGCACCATAGTGCTGCCTCAGCAGGATCACAAGTGGGGGGAACCAAAAGTTAGGGGAACCATGTAGTGGGTGAAGGGTAGAACACAGTTTTAGTTTACACACATAATTTGATATATATTAGCCAGCCATCTTGAGCACATGGTTCTTGATTCTTAGTTCCTATTCATGGAGTGTGATCTTCACAGCTGGCAGCGGCCATGTGTTGGAGCCTGCAGCATGTTGTAGATGCACGGTCCTCGTGCTCTGACCTTGACACGAGGAGTGGGTATGAGTTAACAGTGTCTCTACCCCGGTCAAGTTCCCCTGCTCAAGAAGGTCGGGAGCTATAGTGAAACGGCTCCACAAGCAAAAGGATCCCAGGGAGTACGGACGGAGCGGCGTACGCCACCTGTGCTCTCCATTCTGACCCAGCCAGTGGAATTCCTGCTGCAAGAGGGGTACCGGCCCCCGACATCTGACTTTGCCACTTCACGTCTCTGTCAGAGAAGCCCGGAAGGCTACAGTGGATCCCGTCGCGGGACGGACGGAACAGCAATTGCCGCCGTGCCCCAAATCTGTGCATAGTCCAGAGGGAGACCCAGCCTTTGCCCGCATGCGGACAGGAGAGGTCGAAAGGGACAGTTTAGGAACACTCAGAGGGTCCTGATCGAAGTGCCTGAATATACTGGGTGCGCTGAGCCCTCGTCTCTGGTGACCGCAGTAATCCGTGAGGAGCAGGGAGAAGCCTTGCTGCTGCTTACAATAATGTGAGTAAAAGACCTGGAAGACTACCCCTAAGGCCTCCGGACTCTTTATTCTGCACTGCACCGCACCGCACCGCACCAGAGTAATCCTATAACTACTCCTTCCATCCTCCAGCTCCCCTGCCCTGAGGCCCTGCTCCACCTGTGGGGAGTCATAACATCTCAAGCTGCCATAACATCCAGCCTCAGAGGACTGCTAGCAGCGCTGGTGGCGCATTACCAGACACCGCAGGTGGCGTAGTCTCAATTCCACCACTCGCCCTCACCAACACCGATAGCCCAGTATTTTTTAATGTGACGGCCCTTGGCACGGAACATCCCCTTGACATCTGACCCGGCTCCGAGTACCCCCATCTTCCCAGGGCAGGGCTTCGAGCGTCACATTAGGCATGGCTTAAAGGGGATCTATCACAAGACTTCACAATACAAACTGCTGCATACTTTATAAAAATAGATTTCTTAAACCTGATGAGGCTGGTGTATGTACTCTGATAATCTATGTCAGAATGGGCTTTTATGAATGTTTACACTCAATATATGCCCACCTAGCCTGATTGAAAGCTCCTCAGTGCCCCTCCTCTATGCTGAGATCTCCCAATGCTCATTACAAGCTGCAGCTGTGGGCGGAGACTGAATTCAATTGGACTCAAGAACACTCTCACTTTTCAAAGTGCAACCATGCCGCTAGCTTGAACTTTTAACCATCAGGAGCACACGGCTTGCCGACAATCTGGGAGGCATAGGAATAGTGAGCTCATGATCACAAAAGTTGAGAAAAACTCTTTAACTCGACTCATAAAATGCTGATTTTAATATTAAGAGCATATTACACAACCATTCTGACGTGTAGTTTCAAGGTAAGTATATCGTTCTCATCAGATCTTAGTCATCTTGTCATTAATGTATGCAATTTGTATTGTCAAATATGTTGACAGATCAACTTAAAAAAAAATAGTGCCACATGATGTATTCAACTTTCCTTCCACCAAATGTTGGATGTATATATGGGCAGATCGATTTGCAGGACACTGGTCCATCGGCTAGGTCAGTATTCTCTGGCTGTTAGGTAAGAGATTCGTAGAGCTCCCGTCCATCTGTATCCCTGATGCTTTTGATTAGCCAGAGCTGACCGGACATGTGTCAATGATGATGGCCTTGACTAATCAAGAGTCGCCCCAGGGACAGGTAAAAGGGAAAGGTAAAAGATTCACAGAGCTTTTGTCCAGCAGCTAAAGACTACTGACCTTGCCTATTGACTGGAGTCCTACAAATCGATCCACATATCTCTCATTCGAAGGCAAGAAAACATAACATTTGTGGAATGAGTTTATTGTCATCATATCTTGTTGTTTTACACTTACGTATATTATTGAATGATCATTGCACAAACTGCAGCTGCATCCCCCTCCTACCTCTCTCCTACTTACTATATTACAACAGAACCTACAATAAAAATAAAATGAGTAAATACCTTGCGGTCAGTAAATAAGTAATAGTACATATAAGTAAAAGGGGAACTGAGTTGACACTATTTTGATCAAAAGACCATAAAATCTATCCCACCGCGACAAGGTGTACCCAACCAAGATGGTCCCTAACTCTTGTAGTTCACCTCAATACGTGCCAGTAGGTCTTAATAGTCGAACGAAGACCAGAACCCAGTCCTGACTGTTTAAACACCCGCCGTGGAAAGCAATATAGACGGAATGCACAACCCTGTTAATGACCACAGTGTGAATGTGCACATACACATTGCACTTATATCAACATATAATCCAGCTAATTTCTTATGTGTTGCTTTAGTTTTAGGTCTTTGGTGTTGCTTTGGGGCGAGGCGCTCTCTTTTTGGGCTGTCCATTTTGTCTATATAGCAGGTGTAAGGGGGAAGACTGGGGTGTAAGTACTTTCAGAACAAGGGGTCCGGAACTGCCGGGGCCATGCCTCTGGTTGCAGGGGGAAGACAGACTGCGAGCACAGGAGTCAGGTGACCAGGAAGCTGGGAGCATAGCCAGAGCCAGAGCTCAGGGGTCAGGTGACCGGGGAGCTGGGGGCGTGTCTAGGAAGAGGGAGAAAAAGGAGGTTTGCGTGGGAAAGCAGGGAGTTGACAGTTGGGGTCCAGCCTGACTAGAGGGAGAAAAGACACTGGGTCCGTGGAGCCGAGCAAGTGAGGTGCAGAGTTATGGACTAGGGGCTCAGCGGGTCAAACCGGAGACCGCCCGCTGCCGCCATAAGACTTGGAGCCGAGCAAGTGAGGTGCAGTGTTATGGAGTAGGGGCTCAGCGGGTCAAACCGGAGACCGCCCGCTGCTGACAGAAGACGTGGAGCCGAGCAAGTGAGGTGCAGTGTTATGGAGTAGGGGCTCAGCGGGTCAAACCGGAGACCGCCTGCTGCTGACAGAAGACGTGGAGCCGAGCAAGTGAGGTGCAGTGTTATGGACTAGGGGCTCAGCGGGTCAAACCGGAGACAGAGCATTGTTTAGGCAGGGAAGACAGAAGAAAACAACACCGGCATCAGCCGGCAATGGCCTTGTGGGGAACAAGAGTCAGCTAAGTGTAAAACTGCTGATTACAACCGTGTCGACTCTGCTACATCTAGCCAAACTGCGGATTGTCGGTTATAGTCTGTTACCTGCTACTCCCCTTGTTGTCCCCATATTTCCCCTGTTACTCCCTGCGTGGAGATTGACCCTGTTACAATAAATTCTCCCCTGTTTATTAACCCTGTACTGGCTGCTCTGTGTTTCTGTGTCACTGCATCTAAAGTACCTGTGTTACACAGGTGCAAAACAGTCAGGTCTGGGTCCTACTCTGCAACCATCTATTTTGAGGCCTGTTGGCACATAGCGAGGTAAACTACAAGAGTTAGGGACCATCCTGATTGGGTACACCTTGTCGTGGTGGGATGGCTTTTATGCTTTTTTGATCAAAACAGTGTTAACTAAGTAAGTTATTTACATGTACTATTTCTATTGTGCATCTACACATTGCACTTATACCAACTTGTGTTCTGGCTCATTTCTTAGGTTTTACCTGCTACATTACAGCAGATTACTGAGGAATTTTACGAAGACTTTGTCAGAGCATGTAAGTAACTTGATAGTGCAAGCATGGAAAGAAGGACGATCACCTTCTATAAAGTTAGGAAGATGCTACTTTTCACTTATTAGACATATGACAAAGTTTCTTAAATTCACATGTAGTAGTGATCAAGGCAAAGAAAAAAAATGAAGATAGGTGTGCTTTAAACTAGAGGCAGTATAGCAGAGCTGATCGTGTTTAGTCTACATAATCAAATTGGTTTTCCTCTTCTTAATCCTTTTTATTTCCCTCAAAGCAAATTTCTTTTCCCTCCAATTGCCTTCTAATAGGAACAAACCAATAAGCTACTTCTGATTAGACTCAATAGCAGCATTAAGTCTTCAGCTAATAATGAAACGCGCAGCATACAACAGCTCTCCAGCCTTTGTGAGCTAATAAACATAGTTCAGTATATAATAAAAGTGCCGCTGCTGCTTTACAGGAGGGAGACATTCACTTTATTGACCTACGATCGTCATTTCCCAACATTTTCTCCTCCCGGGGCTGTTAGTTAATTACATTTTTTTATTAGTAAAGTATTGGCATTCCATTAGCACTTAACTTTTATTATTGCTGTCATAAATCCATCGTTCTTGTTTTCAGTAGAAGTAATTATAAAAATAATGTACTGTTACATTAAAGATACGTAGGTATAATACTACTGCTGTAACGTTTGTTATAAAATTTTAACGGTAGCGTGCCGAACTGAGGTTGTCAGATGTAGTGGAGTTGTGTTTGTGGTTTGATACAACTCATGTGGTAATGAAATGTGGTGATTTCACATAAGTATAAACCTACTATGTTATTGTCATGCTCCTGGGTTTGATTTCTTGAGTCTATGTTTTGTGGTCAACTTCTCAGTCCGCTGAACCACAGTAGACGCACATTTTCTCCGGGTGTTTAGGTTCTGTTAATCTGGCTGCAGTCTGTTCAGCATAACACAGGTATTTTCATTTGTCTGCCCTATCACTTTTCGGTGCAGCTTTATATTCTTTCAACTATATAGCACAATAATTCTTCCCCCCTGTTGGCATTTCCTACTGGTGAAAGTTTCTTTTGCATGTCCAGCCATTTTGCTTTAGTTTAAAGTCAGTCAGTAAAATATTTCGATTTGAGAGTCCTCGGTGGCTGATACCTTTTAATGGCTGAAAAGATGGTAACAGGTTGCAAGCTTTCGAGGCTATTTCATCAGGCTAATATAACACAAAATCTGAAGAGTCACATATTTATATGACGCGCCCCCTGGGCCGCGTGGGGAACCCGGAACCGGGCCTCTTTGTGGGATGCTGGGGGTTGTAGTCACCGTGGCGGCGACCCGGTCCCGTGGCTCAGGGTGGTCAAACCAGTGGCAGTCTATTTATGTGTTTTTTATGATTAAATGTCTGACTACGCCACCCGTGGATTGTGGTCAGGGTGTACCGCCACTGCGAGGCAGTCCACTGAGGCTGGTGTGGTGTGCGCAGCTAAAGATGGGATAACTCCCCACGGGAAGAGTATGGCCTCAGGGCAGGGAATGTGGATGATGGGAGTGATGGTGCGCGGGCTTCCCAGTACTAGTAGTGCTGACGCGATGAGAGAGCACAGAGACAAGGTGTTGCAGTTCAGGTTCTTTACTCACAGTTCTCATCCAGGTCACTTGTGCACAGATAGGACCGCCCGAGCCGTGCTGCGTCCACCAGGCAGGGGGCTCGATCAACCCCCAGGCAATTCCGGAGTGTGGCACAGGACTCCCTTCTATCCTTTCGTCAGCCGTGCCCCACCAGTGACACTACTTCTGTCCAGCTGCCTCGGGTCTTCTCCTGGGAGGACTGGGTGTCCACTTCCCTGACCCTATGTGGTGTGCCTTCCTAATAGGTGTAGTGAGGGGTCGCACCAGTAAATGATCACGACCACCGGTTCTTGGTTAAGGATTAGTCACCTCTACCAACTTGGGATCCGGTACCCTGTTCTGCCAACCCGTCACCCGCAATCTCCTGGGTCCTTAGGGTTCCTTCTGCTTTCGTGTCTCTGGGCCCTTCTACACTTTGGGTACTTCTCTTTCTTTGCTGTTCCTTTCTGTTTCTGTTCCTTTCTGCTGGCTCTGGCCTTCCTCCTAGGCCTGCCTCGTGTAGCTGGGCCCAGACTGAGCCACAGCTCCCTGTCAGCCCTCTCTGGCTGAACTTCTCCTCTCTGCTCCTCCTGACTGAACTGACCTTCTTCGCTACTCTGAACTAAGATGGTGCCCACCTATATACCCTCCCCTAGTGTATGAGCCCAGGTGACTTGCAACCAATGAGCTCCTACCTATGCCCAGAAACCGTCCCCTCCTGCTCCTACATCACTGGGTTTTCCTCCCCCCTCCCCACTCCAGCCAGGGACATGATCTGTCGTGCCTGCATTACTGTACTAATGGGAGCACCGTTGAGCTTTCCCCCGGAAATGGGGTGTGTGTGATGCATACAGCTAACTGAGTCCTGGTCCACACACCATCCTTGTTAGAACTCTCCTGTTAGGTTTTTTCTATTTTGCTGGTCACATGACCTTTTTGCCTATTTAATCCTGCTCCGCCCTTCTGGCCATGCTGGACTTCATTGTAATTTCTACTCTTAAGCTAGCCAGGTGCTTTGTAACCTTTCTCAGTCAGTTTAGCTAGGTCTTTTTGACCTTTTGTTTTATGTTGTGTGTTTGTCTTTTTACTGCTACAATTTCTGCTAAGAGGTGTCCATCTTTCTCCCAGTCCCTAGTTCTTGTAGGGATCCCTCCCTCACATCTATAGGTCTTTGTTCAGACTAGCTGAGGACTTTAGCGGGTCTGATCGCAGGATCAGGTTCCCCGTTACATCGTAGGGATCTAGCTTAGTTCTATTGTAGGGACGGATCTCCTGTCTTTCCTTAGTGCTTGTAGCCTATCATAACAATCCTTACCCGGGAGTGGGATATCACACCTCTGGTTGAGGTGCAATACCTCTGTAGTGACCGAACCCTCGGGGCGCTACATTCCCCCCCTGGTAAACCACAGCACATCCTCGGGCTGGAAAAGAGCAAAGACAATTCAAAAACATACAAAATTTTTAGAATGCATTCGCATATAAGACAATAACCACTTAACCCCTCCCTTTATGGGAGGCACTTTTCTCTTTCAACGTTACCGGGACACTTTCCTATTTTAACAAGTATTACATATATAAAATACCATAAAACTCTTTTAGCAGCATATAAAACTTTTCAGTATAAAACATTCTCAAGTAAAACACATTCTTGGGTACAGGCCGCCGTGCATCTTGCGACCAGGTGTCCTTTCTTCTTAAAGGTGCAACAGTCCAGTAAATTTGTCTCGCGGTAGATGTTGCAGTCTTTTTATAAAACCAGTAGGGGGCGCTTTAGGAAGCGCAACTATTTACAGGGACGGCCGCTCTCAGTCCTCGGCCAGGTAGGGAAAAGGGATGGCTGTTCTCAGTCCCCAGCCAGGTAGGGAAAAGGGATGGCTGTTCTCAGTCCCCAGCCAGGTAACTTAGGGGATGAGGCAATTTTTATCAGTTCTATATCAGTCCCAATGGGGACCACACTCTCCGTGGAAACAGTCCCACAAATGTTCTTATACCCTGACGGGTAACTATATACATTTGTGGCTGCCACTTTTCAGTAGCGGTGTCCTCCTTGCGCACCTTCTTCCGGGTAATCTTCAGGCCCGTCCGGACCCTCTTGATTCCCTTTGGTATGGTACTGTTGTTCCTCTTCTTCTACCACTCTGTGGACGTGGAGGGCGTACAGGTTCGCGCCCAGGGGTGGTGGTTCCGAGACCGGGGCGCACGTGGTTGGGAGGCGCCTGGGGAGATCAGGCCTGGAGAGGGCCGCTGTTGATGACGCCTGGGATCAGCGGCTCCACCAGGGGGCCCGGGAGCAGGCTGACACTGGCAGCTTCCGGGACAGGGAGACTCCTCTTACCTGCTCCCGCGACCGCTCCTGCATCACGCGTCTTCTCCTGGCGCTGGTCGGGGCCCGCGACGGCTGGGGCACTGCCGATGCTGGGCAGCTTAGTCTGCTGCCGGTCCGCCATCTTGCTCTCCGTTCCTGATGTCTCCCTCCCCCCTGGTTAACCGTGGGCTATCTTCCGGCGATCCTTTTCTGTAGGCCGCGGCTCCGCTGACGATGGTCTGCGTTGAGGACCTGGCGTCGCGCGCTGCTGACGTCAGCGCTCGCTGGGCTCCTTCCAGGACCTTGTGCGGCGTCAGCGCGTGGGGTGGGGCTTCGGACTTCGCGAGTTTTTGACGTCCATGCCCCTCTTCTTCCCGCTCGGCGTTCCGAAGATGGCGTCCGATGACGGGAAAACGGCTGAAGATGGCGGAAAACGGCTCTGAATGGCGGGAATCTTCACTCGGGTAAGTACAAAGTCTTTTTCAGGCACGTAATACCCGTTTGTGGCGGGTTGGTCACTATCCTGCCGACTACGCCAAAAGTTGACGCGCCGCGTGGGGAAACCCGGAACCGGGCCTCTTTGTGGGATGCTGGGGGTTGTAGTCACCGTGGCGGCGACCCGGTCCCATGGCTCAGGGTGGTCAAACCAGTGGCAGTCTATTTAATTTATGATTAAATGTCTGACTACGCCACCCGTGGATTGCGGTCAGGGTGTACCGCCGCTGCGTGGCAGTCCGCTGAGGCTGGTGTGGTGTGCGCAGCTAAAGATGGGATAACTCCCCACGGGAAGAGTACGGCCTCAGGGCAGGGAATGTGGATGATGGGAGTGATGGTGCGAGGGCGTCCCAGTACTAGTAGTGCTGACGCGATGAGAGAGCACAGAGACAAGGTGTTGCAGTTCAGGTTCTTTACTCACAGTTCTCATCCAGGTCACTTGTGCACAGATAGGACCGCCCGAGCCGTGCTGCATCCACCAGGCAGGGGGGCTCGATCAACCCCCAGGCAATTCCGGAGTGTGGCACAGGACTCCCTTCTATCCTTTCGTCAGCCGTGCCCCACCAGTGACACTACTTCTGTCCAGCTGCCTCGGGTCTTCTCCTGGGAGGACTGGGTGTCCACTTCCCTGACCCTATGTGGTGTGCCTTCCTAGTAGGTGTAGTGAGGGGTCGCACCAGTAAATGATCACGACCACCGGTTCTTGGTTAAGGATTAGTCACCTCCACCAACTTGGGATCCGGTACCCTGTTCTGCCAACCCGTCACCCGCAATCTCCTGGGTCCTTAGGGTTCCTTCTGCTTTCGTGTCTCTGGGCCCTTCTACACTTTGGGTACTTCACTTTCTTTGCTGTTCCTTTCTGTTTCTGTTCCTTTCTGCTGGCTCTGGCCTTCTTCCTAGGCCTGCCTCGTGGAGCTGGGCCCAGACTGAGCCACAGCTCCCTGTCAGCCCTCTCTGGCTGAACTTCTCCTCTCTGCTCCTCCTGACTGAACTGACCTTCTTCTCTACTCTCAGAACTAAGATGGTGCCCACCTATATACCCTCCCCTAGTGTATGAGCCCAGGTGACTTGCAACCAATGAGCTCCTACCTATGCCCAGAAACCGTCCCCTCCTGCTCCTACATCACTGGGTTTTCCTCCCACCTCCCCACTCCAGCCAGGGACATGATCTGTCGTGCCTGCATTACTGTACTAACGGGAGCACCGTTGAGCTTTCCCCCGGAAATGGGGTGTGTGTGATGCATACAGCTAACTGAGTCCTAGTCCACACACCATCCTTACCCAGGAGTGGGATATCACACCTCTGGTTGAGATGCAATACCTCTGTAGCGACCGAACCCTCGGGGCACTACATATACACATTAGGACACATAAATAATGCAATGTATATGACAGGTAATGTTAAGAAGAGCTATTACTGTGGGAGAAAGATAAACAGTTCTGGCTGTAAATATTGGATTGGTTCATAGATAAGGACTGTTATGATGACCCCAAAGCTCTGAGGACCACATTCCTTAGTTGATATAGAATTACATAAATCCATGCGACACATTCATTCCTGCTCTGAAGGTGTCAAAGGCCACCATGAGTTTATATTCCCAGACTCTTCTGTCTCTCTGAGATATGAAGTTACTTAATACCAGTAATTTCATGTCTGTGATGTTGTGATCAGTGGAACAAAAATGCTTGGCCACAGGTAGATCTATTTTTTCTTCTTTTATTGTGTGGCGATGATGATTCACCCTTGTCCTAAGTTTTTGCTGTGTCTCCCCTACATACTGATAGACATTTGGTAAATATAAATAAGTACACTACATTAGATGTGATACAGCTGAAAGTACCTGGGATAGTGTAGTCCTGATGTAAATTGGGGATCTTTATCTTGTCTGTGGTCATTATAAATGGACAGGTTTTACATTTTTTCTGGTTGCAGGAAAAGGTACCTGTAGCTGGTGGAGATGACAGGGAGCTTCTGACAATGGTGCTTCTTAAATTTGGGGGTTGCCTGAAACACAGAAATGGGGGGTCTGGAAATATGGATTGTAATCAGGCATCTTTTTGTAGTAAGGGTTGTACTTTCCGTGCAGCTCTCCTTAGAACCTCCAGATTTGGATTGCTGGTGACTACTAGAGGCACCCGGTTGCTTTCCTGTTTAGTTTTGTAATGTAGGAGATAATTCCTTGATATTCTGATGGCTCTTGTAATCTGGTTCTCAATTGTTCTTGTATGATAGCCCTGATTCAAAATGGTCTTTCTGAGGCCACCAAGGTATTTGTCTCTATCCATAGGGTTAGAACATATCCGATTGTATTTGATGGCTTGGCTGTAGACAATAGAGTTTTTTATGTGTTTTGGATGGAAACTGTCCCATTTAAGGTATGTTGGATGGTCGATTGGCTTCCAGAACAAGGATGTCTCTATTTCTTTGTTCTGTAGCTTGATGATGGTGTCCAAAAGGTTAATTTCAGTACAGGAGTAGTTGAGTGTTAGGTTGATGGTGGGATGAAATCAATTAAAGTGTTCATGGAACATCTTCAGCTGTTGCTCAGACCCCGTCCAGATGATTAAAATATCATCAATGAATCGATAGTAGGCCAGAGGCCTGATGAGACATGGGGACGGAAAGTCACTTTCAAGCTTGGCCATGAAAAGATTTGCATACTGTGGAGCCATTTTACTTCCCATCGCTGTACCATTCTCCTGAAGATAGCGTATTTTTCGAACCATAAGGCTATGTGCCCACGTTGCATGTATGAAGCAGAAAATTTCTGCTGCATAAATGCAAGTTCTCTCCCGGAAAAACGCATGCGGAATTCCGCACGCGTTTATCGTGCATTTTTCGCGCGTTTATCACGCGTTTTCCACATGCGGAATTGCCTTGCGTTTTTTATGCATTGGACAAAGGCAATTCCACTTGCGGAAACGCAAAATTAAATGACATGCTGCGGATTTTTGAACGCGGCATAAACGCTGCGGAAAAATCCGCAGCATGTGCATAGAACTTGCGGAATCCCATTGGGGACCATGGGGTGCGGATATACATGCGTTTTTCAAGCGTTTACGCTGCGGAAATTCCGCAGCATATACGCTTGAAAAATGCTACGTGGGCACACAGCCTTAGACGCACTTTTTTTCCCCCAAATTTGGAAGGAAAATGGGGGGTGCGTCTTAGGGTCCGAACCTTACTTTACTGGTGGTGGTGGAGCGGGGATCGCAGGGTTCTCCGATGGCGGCAGAGGTGACATGCGGCTGGAGCCGGGGTCTGTACCGCCGACCGGGAGCTTCGGCGGCTGTTTTCCTGTAGATCATGGCATCAGGAAGATGGGCGTGGCCACCAGGAGCCGCACACGCTCCTCTGCCTCACCGCCGGACGCTGCTCACAGCCCGGCACAGGCCCCGGCTCCTCTGCCTCACTGCTAGACGCCACTTACAGCCAGGAGACAGGGCCCCAGCAGGTGACAGGGCCCCAGACTTCTGAAGGGCCCCAGCAGGAGACAAGGCCCGAGACTTCTGAAGGGCCCCAGCAGGAGACAAGGGTCCAGTAGGAGACAGGGCCCGAGCAAGAGACAGGGCCCCAGCAGGAGACAGGGCCCCAGCAGGTGACAGGGCCCCAGACTTCTGACAGGCCCCAGCAGGTGACAGGGCCCCAGCAGGAGACAGGGCCCCAGCAGGAGACAGGGCCCCAGCAGGTGACAGGGCCCCAGTAGGTGACAGGCCCCAGACAGGCCCCAGTCAGACACCGGCCCCACAGCATTTCACCTCTTCTGCTGCTGTCGCTGGGTTCTTGAGGTAAGGAACAGAGGGACCTGCGATCCTGCTGCACTACCCCCGCAACTCACAGCTGTTGGAGCACCGGCTTCATGTATCCAGGGTCCGCAGCATTCCTCCACTTCCGCCAGGCCGGTTTCCTGAAGGACCCTGCCTCCTGTGACCCCCGCTTCACCACCCCCCAGGTAAGATACCGTACTTATTCAGACTATAAGACGGACCCCATCTTATAAAAAATATTTTTTTTCCTATTTTCCACCCCAAAATTTGGGGTGCGTCTTATGGTCCGGTGCGTCTTATAGTCTGAAAAATACGGTATATGCTGTTATCAAATTCAAAGTAATTGTGGGTGAGGATGAATTTTGTAAGTCAGTGAAATTCCAGCTAGGGTTTGTCTCCTTGCTATTTCTGTTCTGTACTCTGCACCTATCTTCTTTTTCTTTTTGGGAAGTAGGCTGCATATATGATCTAACATTATATACTTTATACTTAATTTTGTATTTCGTGGTTTGTTTTACTCAATCTAGGATCTTTAGTTTTTCAGCACACTTTCCCTTCTGTAGGTAATTCACACTCTGCTCTGCCCTATGGTTCTTTAGGAGGAACGTGAAGCCCTTGACTGCCTTTCAGGCAGCATAGGTCCGAGTTGCCTTCTTCTAGTTTATGATTAGGGCTATCTCAGCTCACGCAGGAACCACTAGGGACTGCAGGGTCAGGATTTCTAGTTTGTGCAGGACCAGCAGGGTAAGTTGCAGTTAGCTTTACCCATAAGGCTGAGTTCACACGATGCGTATTTAATGCATTTCCGCGGCGTTTTTGCAGTTGCGCAAACGCCGCGGAAACGCATGAAAAACGCATGGTAGAAGGGCAGCAATGTTCCCCAATTGAAATCCGCATGTGCTGTGCCCATGATGCGGATTTTTCCGCAGCGTAAACGGTGCGCTCAAAAATCCGCAGCATGTCAATTAATTTTGCGTAAATGCGGCGTTTTCGCCGCCATTGACTTGCATTAGAACGCGCCAATTCCGCAAGACTGCATCTGTACTTGCGTTATTGGCGCGCTCTAATGTGCGGATGGTACCCGAGTGTGGAGAAGAGGAGAGTCTCATCCACACCCAGGTACCATTAAAAAAGCTGTAAAACAAGAATAAAATAAAAAATATATATATATACTTACCATCTGTCGGACCGCGCAGCGCTCCTGCTTGGTTCCCGGCACTTGCAGTGAGTTGAAGGACCTGCGCTGACGTCAGAGTCATGTGACGGGTCACGTGACGCTGACGTCGGCAGGTCTTTCAATTCAAAGTTGCCGGCAGCCGGGAGAACGGAGTGTAAAGCAGGACAGCGCGGGCCATCGGATGTAAGTATATACACTCTCTCGGGTCACACTATATAAATCGAATGCTGTTTGCATGGATTTATACAGTGTGACCTAGTTGTCAAGCACTTTCCAGGTGATGCTAAAATCGCCTGGAAAGCGCTTGTCAATCTGCATGCGGAAACGCATGTGAATCCGCATGTGGATCCGCATGTATTCTGCAGGAAAAACGCATGTACAATCTGCATGCGTTTTTTCTGCCAGGGAGATGCAGAAATGATGCAGAAATTTTCTGCTTCATTTCTGCATCGTGTGCACATACCCTTAGCCCGAGTGAGTTGCTACTCTAGCATAACTGTTATCTTTCTTTAGAAGAAGAGGTAGACGAACTTAAAGAGGTTGTCCCATCTTCGACATTTATGACATATATCAATAAGATATGCTGTGAATGTCCAAAAGATGGAGATGCCATATGTATCTCGATAGTGGGGCCACAGCGTGCGCTTACGTGACCATACCTGCATGACACTCTCCATTAATTTCCACAGACATGCCTAGATTTGCCAAGTGCAAGTGTTCTTGACATAGATGCAAGAGTCAGCAGTGGGACACACATTTGTAAGACATTTACGGCATATTTAATTAATATGCAATTCAATAACCATTTTAAGGCTCATGATATCGTCAGGTTACGTTCACAGTTGAATGTGTATGGAGGCATCCTACTCCCCCAACAGACAGAGAGATCGATAAATAGATAGATAGATAGAAAGAAGGATAGATAGATGATAGATAGATAGATAGATAGATAGATAGATAGATAGATAGATAGATAGATATGACTGGACATTTTGACTGCCTCTTTTTCTTACTGAGCACTCCTGCCATCAGCCTTAGCGCTCATTCACATGTCAGTTTTTCTTATACATAGCCATAAGTTATTTTCACAGATAGCTCTTGTACCTATAATATTCTTATGGGGCTGTTCACATGTCCAATAATTTCCGCCAACTGAATGGTCAGCAAAAAATATTGGAGACATGTCCGATTTTGATCCAAGTGTCACAT
Source organism: Phyllobates terribilis (assembly GCF_046119375.1). NCBI lineage: Eukaryota > Metazoa > Chordata > Amphibia > Anura > Dendrobatidae > Phyllobates > Phyllobates terribilis. The sequence continues at coordinate 238,080,434 of NW_027362772.1, forward strand.
CAAAATCGGCAATGCAAGTCTCTCGGTCTGTGAAATATCGGACCGCACTTGGAAGGCATCCGAGTGTGGTCTGATTTTCATGGACTATCAGAAAGCAGAAGGTGGAGAAACTTTTTTTGATTTTCTCTCCACGTATGAGAAAAACTGTTCACACTTGGTCCACACTCTGATCAAACTCTGATCAAAGTCTGATCATAATAATCTGTTTTTCTCGTATGTGGAAAATACTGATGTCTAAATGAGCCCTAATGCTGTTTTTAATTAATGCTGGATCCTTCCTGTCCTTTAAATTAGTAGGCTTTTAGCCAGGGAGAGGCATGTTTGATACAGATTAGGTTAGGGTCCCAGCAAAGAAGGATTGCCTTGTTGCGGCTAGTGGGCTCACATGATAGATAGATAGATAGATAGATAGATAGATAGATAGATAGATAGATAGATAGATAGATAGATAGATAGATAGATAGATAGATAGATAAAAAGATAGTGATAGATAGATAAAAAGATAGATAGAAAAAAACAAAAGCAGCACTTTCCATACAAAGATATAAGATGTGAGCATACTCACTAGCACTTATAGTATGCCAGCTTAGACCATGTTCACACAGAGTAAAAACTGCTATTTTTTCTGCTGCACTTTTTTTTGCGCAGAAAATCTGCTGCATTCAACTGTCCAAACAAAGTGTATGTGATTTCATGAAAACTCATGCCCACCATGCGTTTAATGACTCTGTTGAAAAGTACATTTTATGGTATGTTTTTTCTCTATGAGGAGCCTAAAAATATTAAAAAACACTGCATGTTTTTAAGCGCAGAATCAAAGCTTTTCTGTTTGTTTGTTTTTTTAAAAAAATGCATTAAAAACTGCTTCAAATCTGCACCAAAACTTATTTAAAAAAGGGGAAAACGCATAAAAAATACAATAATCAGAACAAATTGGTATTGCGTATTTTAATGCAGATACCTGCAGAAAACATGAGGATAAGATGCAGCAGAAAAAATGCACATTTACACAATATGTGATCATGCGGATTATTACTAATGTGGGCGATGTATTCTTTTTATCACATAGATGAGTCATTTTAATAATTGATTGGCCATATGGTATCAATCAAGCATTACTTATGCAATTGCACTTTATTCCCTATTTATGTATGTATGTATGTATATTATGAATCACAGCTAATTGCATGTCCTTTGCACTACAAGTAACTTGGATTATATTTTGCATATGAATATTCTTATGATATACCGTAATATATTATATTTCTTAGCTTTGTTTTAATTAGCTAACTAATTTGTTAGTAACACCTTTATTGCTGGCTGTTTTTATATGTGTTCACTTCACCTCATGTATTGCTTGAAAATGGCTTGGCCATTTTGAGCTGAAATGTTGCATGAGCTAATTAAAATCTGTTTTTTTTTTTCATCACCTGACTTTGGAGATTTTAGATAGATAGATACTGTAGATAGATAGTGTAAAAATACTTATTTACGCATATTTTTATAGAAGACTTCTTATCAGATGTGATTGATTAAAAAATATATATATCACGATATTCTTATAAAAAAATGTATCGATTTATTCTTGGATTGTCCATTAAAAAGAATGATTGCAGTAGTTACATTAAATAGGTGAAATAGTTAAAAAGTGATTGTCCATTTGTCCATAGATTCACCCATAGTTTCCTGGGATCCTGGATGTTAGGTTGCGTCTGTCTGTGTCCAGCACGTGTGTCAGGATGATACCATGTGTCTGGGCCTTGTCATCTGACCTCCACAAGTAGATCCTTCGTCTAGTGTCCAGTGAAATGGCAAGAGCGCCCCCCCCCCCCGTCTCTAACATGGGATTATATAGGCCGGTCATACCAGCTGTTCTTCTACTTATGGTACTAACTTACACCAAGCGAAAAATAGCCTGAATGTCTAGCACGAGGCTGACGCAATCTTATGCAATGTACAGAATTCAGAATTACGAATAAAAATGAATATTGATAATTAATATTTAATAGATAGACAGATAGATAGATAAATGATAGATAGCTGGCTGGATAGATAGATAGATAGATAGATAGATAGATAGATAGATAGATAGATAGATAGATAGATAATAATACTCCAATTTCCCAGATTAAGACATTTAAAGGAGTTGCATGTCTTTAATACTTTTTTTTAGAGGCATTGCCACTGGGCCCAGTAATTAGCCTCAATAGTCTGAGATCAGACCACAATGCATGGACTGGATGCGGCTCTGTAAATTGCAATCTGATCTCGGCCCAATTTGTATGGACGTCTGAATGTGCCCTATCTCTGACATGCTGGTTACCTCTTTCCCAAGGTGAGGCCATAAAACAGATGGCTGTCTAAACCACACCCACTTTTGCAGCATTTCACTGTGCATCGCTTTGTTGAATCGATACATTTACAGCTGTGTCATCTCTCTCAGATGGTGTAGATATATTGGGTCTTGCTCACTTTAAGTCTATTAGAAATAAAAAAAATATATAACAGTAACTAAAATTCGATTTTTTTTTTTTTATAATTTTGTCCAGCATGGAAAGTTATAAAACTTTGCAAATCGTTTTATTTGGATATTTTTCTTCATTCCTGTAAAAAAATAGTATGTAGGTGGCTTCTAAAGCCTGTTTTTTTTTCCTCAGTCTATTTGCCTGCCTTCAGCAGCATTGATATAGGAACGTTCTCATTTGGAGTACAGATAATGGCAGTGATGGGTCAGCTCCTTTCTCCACCTCTGAGTGTTGTGAAGAAAAGTCTCCTGCTGCAGCTTATCTCCAGAGGTAGTGAGACAGAAGTGCTGAGCTGACCCATCACTGCCATCATCTGTACTCCAGATAAGTATGTGCTGATATCAGTGCAGTTAAAGGCAAATAAATTGGTAGACTGGAGGAAAGCCGGGGTTTAAATGTCACTTGCATGCAATATTTTTTTGTTTGCAAAGTTTCACAACTTTCTATGCAGGACAAAATTATTAAAAAATAAAAAATTAAATGTTTAGTTACTTTGTAAAGATAATCAAATTGTAAATGCCACATTACATAAAAAAGTTACATTTTAAAGGAGTAGCTCAACTTCACAAAAGTATGGGAAACCGCTTAGGAGAAGCAAAAGTTAACAGTCAAGCCTCCATATTGACTTGTAAAGCCCCCTGCACAGTCTGAACGTGCTCCGTCTGAGTGCTGCATTTACCAAACAGGGTGTTTTTCCTAATTGAATGCTTCAGGAGACATTTGCAGTTTTGATCATTTGTTCTTGTTTGTTTTCTCACAGGGGTATCAGGATGATATGGAAGGAAAAATAAAACATGTTGTAAAATGAGTGGGAGATAAGGATGCAAGGCCGGTGAAGAGAAAACAGAAATCTGCTGCCAGTGACAGGTAGTTAGAACAAGAGAAGGTGCTCGTTATTCTAAGATCATCATTAATATTAAGGATATATTTACATATACAGCGGCTGAAATATGTACTGTACACGTCACCAATTTTCAAAGTAAATGTATTTCTAATAGTGATGAGCACTAGTGCTCGTTATTCGAGTTTGCCTAGGGTGTTCGAGTATGCACCAAGTATCGCGGGTGCTCGAGTGACATGTTCGAGTCCCTGCAGCTGTTAGACAGCCACAGAACATACGGGGATTGCCTGTGTGTGTCAGGCAATCCTCGCATGTTTTGTGCTTGTCTACCAGCCGGAAAAACAAGCGGGTGCGAGAACTCGAACATGTCACTCAAGAACCAGCGATACTCTGTGTATACCCGAGCATCCTAGGAAAACTCGAGTAACGAGCACTTGGGCTCATCGATAATTTCTAAAGGTGATATTGACATGCAATTCTCACTAGATGTTAGTCTGACCAGGCTATGTACTCCCAGTATTTCACAGTCTTGTCTAAATGTTGTTGAGCAACCTCCAAACGTGCTTGAATATGCTTTTTGTTCAGCAGTGGAGTCTTGCGGGGTGAGTGTGCATACAGGCCATGCAGGATCAGGGCATTACTTATTGTTTTCTTTGAAACAATTGTACCTGCTGATTCCAGATCTTTCTGTAGCTCTCCACAGGTGGTCCTAGGCTCTTGGACAACTTTAATGATAATTATTTTCGCTCCTCTGCCTTAAATCTTGCGGGAAGCATCTGGTTTGTGGCCGGTTTATGGTGGAATTATGTTCTTTCTATTTCTGGATTATGGCCGCAACAGTGATTACTGGAACCTTCAGTAGCTTAGAATTTCTTCTGTAACCAATGCCATCAGTATGTTTTACAACCATAAGGTTGCGAAGGTCTTGTGACAGCTCACTGGTTTTACCCTTCATGAGATGTTTCTTGTGCGGCACCTTGGTAATGAGACATCTCAGTTGAACCAGCTGAAATTATTTTTCACTAAGTGGCAGGATTGCTTTCTAATTACTGATAGATTTCAGCTGGTGTCATGATTTTCCAGAGCTTTTTGCAACTCTTTTACTTCATGTGTTCAATACGTTTTCCCTGTGTCATGTCTCATTATTACACATAACTTCATTTATGAACATATATGGATTGATTTCTTTGCCTGTGTGCATTGGATAGGTTGTTACTGACATCTGGTGAGGATTTCTTGTCAATAGCATCTTTAGAAATATATTTATTTAGAAAGTTGGTGATGTGTTCAATACTTATTTCACCCGCTGTGTATATATAATTTATTTTTTTTTCAATGTGTTACACATGACCTTAGTAAACCAATCACTGTGCAGCTTTCATTTTGTTTTACAGAGCAAAATAATTGGTTGCAATAGGCAACAAGGTCAACAACAAGTTTTACACTAACATACCCACTGTATACTAAGTAAACCCTCAGCTCTCCTCATTCTTGTAGCCCTCATCCTCGTGATGGCACCAAATGAGCATTATTTGTGGCAGTGTTAGTAGAAAGCGTCATAACCTACAAGAATGAGGCAAAGTGGGCAGGTGAGTAACTTGAAACCAGTGGGCCAAGTGGAAAATCTCCAATATGGCCCCCAACTATCACTGGTCTTTAATAGTATTAGTCTTCTCGCATGGGCTATAGAAACCTTTTGGGTCTCCTTAAGCTCCTGGACCAAGGCTTCAATAACAAGCACAGGAGGAGAATCTGTAATACTTACAGTGAAGGAAATAATTATTGGATCCCTTGCTGTTTTTGTAAGTTTGCCCACTGACAAAGACATGGACAGTCTATAATTTTAAGGGTAGGTTAATTTTTACATTGAGAGATAGAATATCCAAAAAAAATAAAGAAAATCACATTGTATAAATTAGATAATTTTTTTTGCATTTTGCAGTGAGAAATAATTATTTGATCCCCTACAAACCATTATGAGTTCTGGCTCCTACAGACCAGTTAGACGCTCCTAATCAACTAGTTACCTACATTAAAGACAGCTGTGTTACATAGCCACCTGTATAAAAGACTCCTGTCGACAGACTCAATTAATCAGTCAGACTCTAACCTCTACAACATGGGCAAGACCAAAGAGCTTTCTAAGGATGTCAGGGACAAGATCATAGACCTGCACAAAGCTGTAATGGGCTACAAAACCATAAGACGCTGGGTGAGAAGGAGACAGAATAAGATTTGTGGCAAGCATTTTTTTTCTGCATTTGCTTAGGGGGTCTGGTCTATAGTATGCACTTATTTAGGGAGTCTCATCTGTATTTTACACTTTTTTAGGGGGTCTAGTTTGCATCTTACAAAGAACTAATTGATTTATATGAGCACCACGTAATGCTTTAACCCCTTTACAGCCTGTGGCATATTAGTACGCACCAGGCTGTCACCCCCTGTTCAGCGCGGGCTCCGGCTCTGAGCCCTCACTGAACCGGGCACATGTCAGCTGATTATTACGGCTGACATGTGCCCGCAACAGCCGCGGGTGGAGTCGTGATCCACCCGCGGCTGTTAACATGTTGAATGCCGCTGTCAATCTCTATGTAGCAGAGGTGATCAGACAAGTGCTGCTTCTAGTCTGCTATGGAGTCTATAGAAGCAAGCAAAAAGTGAAAAAAAAATGTTTTTAAAAATATTTAAAAAAATTTAAAAATATAACAATTTAAATCACCCCCCTTTCGCCCCATTCAAAATAAAATAATTAAAAAAAAAACACATACACATATTTGGTATCACTGCATTCAGAATCGCCCGATCTATCAATATAAAGAAGAAATAATCCGATCGTTGAACGGCGTAACGAGAAAAAACTTCTAAATGCCAGAATTACGTTTTTTGGTCTCCGCAACATTGCAATAAAATGCAATAACGAGCGATAAAAACATCGGATCTATCCCAAAATGGTATCAATAAAAACTTCAGCTCAGCGCGCAAAAAATAAGCCCTCACACAGCCCCAGATCCCAAAAAATGGAGACGCTACGGGTCTTGGAAAATGGCACCATTTTTTTTTTTTAGCAAATTTTGGAATTTTTTTTCACCACTTAAATAAAAAGGAACCTATACATGTTTGGTGTCTACGAACTTGTAATGACCTGGAGAATAAGAATGGAAGGTCAGTTTCAGCATTCAGTGAACGTGGTAAAAAAAAAAAAAAAAAAAAAAATCTGTGATATTGCACTTTTTTGCAATTTCACCGCACTTGGAATTTTTTTCCCGTTTTCCCGTACACGATATGATAAAACCAGTAATGTCGTTCAAAAGTACAACTCATCCCGCAAAAAATAAGCCCTCACATGGCCATATTTAACAAAAAATAAAAACGCTTTGGCTCTGGGAAAAAGGGGAGCAAAAAACGAAAATACAAAAATGGAAAATCCCAGGGTTGCGAAGGGGTTAATGCCTTAGTGGCAGTGTTATAGAAGGGCTGAACATTTGCTGCTGTCCAGTCTTAAAGTACAAGTCTACAGTCACTCTAGTGCTGGTGCTGGGAGCGGGCAGTCATGTGACTGCAAGTATGTGATATGCCTACTCCCAGCCACATTCCAACTAGACTGTTTCTGGCCTCACTTAATACACTTGCATTGAGCGAGGTCACACCCATCTAGTCGGAATGGAAGTAGCCCAGCCAGGAATATGCATATCGCCAGCGCCGACATCAGAGGATCCTCACAGCACGCAGTGCGCCTGATGTTAGGACTCACAAGTCTGCAGTCACATAGAGTGGCTGCAGACTTGTAGTTTAAGACTGGACACCACTCACAACTAGATTTTGTGTAAATAAATCTGGAAGGTCTAGAGTAATCTGTGGACCCTGGACAGGAGCCCTGAGAAATGGCTCCTACCTCCCAGAATCTATGGCTCTTCTTTTGATTCATCAGTCTGGAGTGACATCACATCTGCATCGCACTGCATGTATGATGTCACGCCAGGCTGGCTACAACCCCTGGCAAAAATTATGGAATCACCAGGCTCGGAGGATGTTCATTCAGTTGTTTAATGTTGTTGAAAAAAAGCAGATCACAGACATGGCACAAAACTAAAGTCATTTCAAATGGCAACTTTAGGGCTTTAAGAAACGCTAAAAGAAATCAAGATTAAAAATGTGGTACTCAGTAAGGGTAATTTTTTCAGACCAAGCAGAGGAAAAATATTATTGAATCACTCAATTCTGAGGAAAAAATTATGGAATCAAGAAAAACAAACACACAAAAGAACACTCCAGTACATCACTAGTATTTTGTTGCACCACCTCTGGCTTTAATAACAGCTTGCAGTCTCTGAGGCATGGACTTAATGAGTGACAAACAGTACTCTTCATCAATCTGGCTCCAACTTTCTCTGATTGCTGTTGCCAGATCAGCTTTGCAGGTTGGAGCCTTGTCATGGACCATTTTCTTCAACTTCCACCAAAGGTTTTCAATTGGATTGAGATCCGGACTATTTGCAGGCCATGACATTGACCTTATGTGTCTTCTTTCAAGGAATGTTTTCACAGGTTTTGCTCTATGGCAGGATGCATTATCATCTTGAAAAATGATGTCATCATCCCCAAACATCCTTTCAATTGATGGGATATGAAAACTGTCCAAAATATCAATGTAAACTTGGGCATTTATTGAAGATGTAATGACAGCCATCTCTCCAGTGCCTTTACCTGACATGCAGCCCCATATCATCAATGACTGGAAATTTGCATGTTCTCTTCATGCAGTCATCTTTATAAATCTCATTGGAACGGCACCAAACAAAATTTCCAGCATCATCACCTTGCCCAATGCAGATTCGCGATTCATCACTGAATATAACTTTCCTCCAGTCATTCACAGTCCACGATTGCTTTTCCTTAGCGCATTGTAACCTTGTTTTTTTCTGTTTAGGTGTTAATGATGGCTTATGTTTAGCTTTTCTGTATGTAAATCCCATTTCCTTTAGGCGGTTTCTTACAGTTCAGTCACAGACATTGACTCCAGTTTCCTCCCATCCGTTCCCCATTTGTTTTGTTGTGCATTTCCTGTTTTGGAGACATATTGCTTTAAGTTTCTGGTCTTGACGCTTTGATGTCTTCCTTGGTCTACCAGTATGTTTACATTTAACAATCTTCCCATGTTGTTTGTATTTGGTCCAGATTTTAGACAAAGCTGACTGTGAACAACCAACATCTTTTGAAACATTGCGTGATGATTTACCTTCTTTTAAGAGTTTGATAATCCTCTCCTTTGTTTCAATTGACATCTCTCGTGTTGGAGCCATGATTCATGTCAGTCCACTTAGTGCAACAGCTCTCCAAGGTGTGATCAGTCCTTTTTAGATGCAGAGTAACGAGCAGATCTAATTTGATGCAGGTGTTAGTTTTGGAAATGAAAATTTACAGGGTGATTCCATAATTTTTTCCTCTAAATTGAGTGATTCCATAATTTTTTCCCTCTGCTTAGCCTGAAAAAAATTACCCTTACTGAGTACCACATTTTTAATCTTGATTTCTTTTAGTGTTTCTTAAAGCCCTAAAGTTGCCATTTGAAATGACTTTAGTTTTGTGCTATGTCTGTGATCTGCTTTTTTTCAACAACATTAAACAACTGAATGAACATCCTCTGAGCTCGGTGATTCCATAATTTTTGCCAGGGGTTGTAATCAAAAGAGGAGTCAGGTAGGAGGCGGCTCTCAGGGCTACAGTTCAGCGGTACACAGATTGCTGACATGGCCAATGTACCGGGTCCTGCAAATCGATATGCAACAACTCTAATAACATCTGATTACCCTACGACCATCGGCAAATGCTTTGAATTAAAGAGGTAGTCCATTTAAAGATCCCCTGATATATCTTACAAAGGTGGAGTTCCTCTTTAAGACAGTCACACACCAGATACATCCAGTTAGTTATTGAATACAATAATCCAGCCTTGCGTTTCATGTCTCTGTGTCCTTATGAAAATCTTTCTTTCGTTATACACGACATGTTTGTCTATATAAATACAGATAATTGTTCTTTTCTAGACAATGAGAAGACTGTAAGGCGTAGAGGATCCATATCCCTCATTAACCTGAGCCGCTCAGTCTTCCATTCACCACTACAATAAAACAGAGCACATTTCTGGAGAAGACAGAAAACCGAGGTGAAATAATACATAAGTAATCCAGATTCAACGCTAAATGCTGTTTGTAGCCTCCGGCAAACACAAACTATGAAAGTCTGCACCAGTTAATCGCAACACAACGAAGGGCAGAAGAATATAGATTTATTAGTGTATGTATTTCTGAATATGTACTGTAGGGAACCATATAAAGTGAGTATAAAGAGGGATAACAGATTATAAATCTTTAATGTAAGGGAAAGGGTTACAATCACTCTAAGTCATGTAATATATGCGGTGCCTATCTGGTGTTTGGGGGCTGAGGACCACCTACTACATAAGACAGAAAGTAAGGGTGCCCATGCCCACTTTCAGTGGTCCGGTCAGGGCTTGCATTTGCAAAAGGGAATTCAGGCATATGCACTGATGGAGCCATTGACTATAATGGAGCTGACAGAGTCAATGTGTGCTCTGACGAGCATCATTTTTGGGTGTATGTATATGCCTACTGGAGGAGGAAATTAAGACGCAGTCTACTACGCCCAAAAATTCTGCATGTCACAGCCCACATTGACTCGGCACATACACCCGAATCCCATTCGGCATGTCCCGACTGGACCACTGAAAGTGGGCAAGAATGCAATGTGGAAGGGGACCAACTGTTCTAGGAACCAAGATACAGGTTTTGTCTCAGGTTAAGTTGCACTTCTGCCCATATGTCAATCATCTTGTTGAAACTAGCACTGGATCTCCATGGAGGTCATTGCTTCAGTGGATGCAACAAATACAACTGCTGATTAAATCATTGGCACTATGGCTAGTGAAGGACAGTATGCAAGACATCTATCCCATTTTGGAATCACCATTGAATAATTACTCGTTATCTCAGGACATACAGACAGAAACTGCAGTTCCACCGCCAGCTCAATGGACATCAACATTTTTGGCACTTTCATGCTTGTCTACTATCTATTTAGAAGGTCTTAGTATTAGTAGTGATAGTGGCATAATAACAGCATAAATTATAGATATTTTCATATTTCCATTTTTCTTATTAGAAGTCATTGTGTGGACAAAAACAGCAATATTACTAAGACATTACAAAACACTTAGCTCGTCTTGTACTATCATTAGCGGTAACATAAGAGGAATTTGTATCCAGTTTCCTGGTGGAAGAGAACAACTATCTCAAGATCTTTGCACTCTCAATATCCTTCTCAACTTCTCCAGGAGTAGCACAGGGTCTACCTTAGGAAGTTTAGCCTTGCAGAAGATTTTGGACCTTATATGAGATAATTGGGTATCATGCATTGGTGCAGTTCTTAAGAGGACTTAAAGGCTCCATATACGTGAATAACATTACCATGGATACTCTAATATTTACTACAACCCTAGCCTGGCCTCTTCTGCTATGTAAATGTTGATGATCCTTTTTTACAAGGGTAAGTGTCTGTTTACATGTTTGGCCAAAATTATCAAGACTTCATCAGGGGTTCCAGCTGAACCTTCAAAAAATGTGATTTGGACATGACCCCTGAGGGAGCCCCATTTAGTATAATGAGGCAGATGGAGTCACTTTGTTCTCTGCCTGGCCTCTTTTCTAGTTGTGTATGTTGTCTTTTTAGGCACACACAATATTGTGCTTTTGTATGCCTAGGATACCGCCGGTATAGAGTACAAAGTGACTTCATCTGCCTCATTATAGTTAATTACTTCATCAGGGTTCTTTCGGGACATGTCCAAATCAGTTTTTTCAAGGGCTCAGAAGGAAACCCTGATGGAGTCACGAAGTGTGGGCCAAACATCATATGAACTTGTAGTTTGTGGGAGGAGAGAAAAGATTTTGTATTAAGAGTAAGACCTCAGAGCTTCACTTGGATATGTTTATTTAAAGTTCTTGTCCACTATTAGAAAAACTACCAGAAACAACTCCACAGTAGTCCACTGGTAACGTCTGATTTTAAAGCTAAAGTCCATTGAAATGCATGGGACTAACCTGCAGTACCTTACACAACCTGCAGTCAGGTGTGGTGCTTTTGTAAGAATCAGCTGAATGTAGGAAGGAATGATTTTGTAGTCGAAAATCATCACCTGAAATATCTTGTTTAATTTCATAGTATTTATCCATAAGCGCTGTGATTCCACCTCGAGTATCCGACTTCACATTTAGCACACAACTGTTAATCACACATAAAAATAACTCTGAAGTATCTGAAAACAGGCGTTCATTCTAATTAAATCAAAGGTCAAGCAGTGATTACGCCTGACAGAGTTGTCATCAGCTTAATCAGGAAATCTACAATGTTTATTGGTGATGTCATTATTTTTCCTCTGGTTACAATATGAAAATGTGTTAAAAATAATGACAAAAAAACTAGTGTTGTACAGGCAAGGATATGGTTTCTCAGAATATAAATGTTATTCTGAACAAATTGAAATTCTTTATCTTAGGGGGTTTTATGTCAAAAACATGGAGTAAAGGATAACCCCCCTAACTATGTGCTTGCACCACCAGGCTGCCATTTGGTAGAGGGGCCATTGGGTTCAGTGTGACTTCAACCCATTGGGAAAAAGCCTTGCCTACCAACTATGGGGTATGAAGCACTGCATCCTCTGACTTACTTTCACAACCATAGAGTTTTTCGGTCGTCAGCACTAGGTGATCATCATATGCAAAATCTTCATAAACAGCACAGACCTAAAGTTTGGACACACCTTCTCATTTAAAGATTTTTCTGTATTTTCATGACTATGAAAATTGTACATTCACACTGAAGGCATAAAAACTATGAATTAACACATGTGGAATTATATACTTAACAAAAAAAGTGTGAAACAACTGAAAATATGTCTTTTATTCTAGGTTGTTCAAAGTAGCCACCTTTTGCTTTGATGACTGCTTTGCACACTCTTGGCATTCTCTTGATGAGCTTCAAGAGATAGTCACCGGAAATGGTTTTCACTTCACAGATGTGCCCTGTCAGGTTTAATAAGTGGGATTTCTTGCCTTATAAATGGGGTTGGGACCATCAGTTGTGTTGAGTAGAAGTCAGGTGGATACACAGCTGATAGTCCTACTGAATAGACTGTTAGAATTTGTATTATGGCAAGAAAAAGCAGCTAAGTAAAGAAAAACGAGTGGTCATCATTACTTTAAGAAATGAAGGTCAGTCAGTCCGAAAAATTGGGCAAACTTTGAAAATGTCCCCAAATGCAGTTGCAAAAACCATCAAGCGCTACAAAGAAACTGGCTCACATGAAGACCGCCCCAGGAAAAGAAGACCAAGAGTCACCTCTGCTTCTGAGGATAAGTTTATCTGAGTCACCAGCCTCAGAAATCGCAGGTTAGCAGCAGCTCAGATTAGAGACCAGGTCAATGCCACACAGAGTTCTAGCAGCAGACACATCTCTACAACAACTGTTAAGAGGAGACTTTGTGCAGCAGACTTTCATGGTAAAATAGGTGCTAGGAAACCACTGCTAAGGACAGGCAACAAGCAGAAGAGACTTGTTTGGGCTAAAGAACACAAGGAATGGACATTAGACTAGTGGAAATCTGTGGTTTGGTCTGATGAGTCCAAATTTGAGATCTTTGGTTCCAACCACCGTGTCTTTGTGTGACGCAGAAAAGGTGAACGGATGGACTCTACATGCCTGGTTCCCACCGTGAAGCATGGAGGAGGAGGTGTGATGGTGTGGGGGTGCTTTGCTGGTGACACTGTTGGGGATTTATTCAAAATTGAAGGCATACTGAACCAGCATGGCTACCACAGCATCTTGCAGCGGCATGCTATTCCATCCGGTTTGCGTTTAGTTGGACCATCATTTATTTTTCAAGAGAACAATGACCCCAAACACACCTCCAGGCTGTGTAAGGGCTATTTGACCAAGAAGGAGAGCGATGGGGTGCTACGCCAGATGACCTGGCCTCCACAGTCACCAGACCTGAACCCAATGAGATGGTTTGGGGTGAGCTGGACCGCAGAGTGAAGGCAAAAGGGCCAACAAGTGCTAAGCATCTCTGGGAACTCCTTCAAGATTGTTGGAAGACCATTTCCAGTGACTACCTCTTGAAGCTCATCAAGAGAATGCCAAGAGTGTGCAAAGCAGTCATCAAAGCAAAAGACGGCTACTTTGAAGAACCTAGAATATAAGACATATTTTCAGTTGTTTCACACTTTTTTGTTAAGTATATAATTCCACATGTGTTAATTCATAGTTTTGATACCTTCAGTGTAAATGTACAATTTTCAAAGCCATGAAAATACAGAAAAATCTTTAAATGAGAAGGTGTGTCCAAACTTTTGGTCTGTACTGTACATATCACATTAAAGGGGTTGTCCATGTACAGTACAGACCAAAAGTTTGGACACACCTTCTCATTTAGAGATTATTCTGTATTTTCATGACTATGAAAATTGTACATTCACACTGAAGGCATCAAAACTATGAATTACCACATGTGGAATTATATACTTAACAAAAAAGTGTGAAACAACTGAAAATATGTCTTATATTCTACGTTCTTCACAGTAGCCACCTTTTGCTTTGATGACTGGTTTGCACACTCTTGGCATTCTCTTGATGAGCTTCAAGAGGTAGTCACAGGAAATGGTCTTCCAACAATCTTGAAGGAGTTCCCAGAGATGCTTAGCACTTGTTGGCCCTTTTGCCTTCACTCTGCGGTCCAGCTCACCCCAAACCATCTCGATTGGGTTCAGGTCTGGTGACTGTGGAGGCCAGGTCATCTGGCGTAGCCCCCCATCACTCTCCTTCTTGGTCAGATAGCCCTTACACAGCCTGGAGGTGTTTGGGGTCATTGTCCTGTTGAAAAATAAATGATGGTCCAACTAAACGCAAACCGGATGGAATAGCATGCCGCTGCAAGATGCTGTGGTAGCCATGCTGGTTCAGTATGCCTTCAATTTTGAATAAATCCCCAACAGTGTCACAAGCAAAGCACCCCCACACCATCACACCTCCTCCTCCATGCTTCACGGTGGGAACCAGGCATGTAGAGTCCATCCGTTCACCTTTTCTGCATCGCACAAAGACACGGTGGTTGGAACCAAAGATCTCAAATTTGGACTCATCAGACCAAAGCACAGATTTCCACTGGTCTAATGTCCATTCCTTGTGTTCTTTAGCCCAAACAAGTCTCTTCTGCTTGTTGCCTGTCCTTAGCAGTGGTTTCCTAGCAGCTATTTTACCATGAAGGCCTGCTGCACAAAGTCTCCTCTTAACAGTTGTTGTAGAGATGTGTCTGCTGCTAGAACTCTGTGTGGCATTGACCTGGTCTCTAATCTGAGCTGCTGTTAACCTGCGATTTCTGAGGCTGGTGACCTGGATAAACTTATCCTCAGAAGCAGAGGTGACTCTTGGTCTTCCTTTCCTGGGGCGGTCCTCATGTGAGCCAGTTTCTTTGTAGCGCTTGATGGTTTTTGTAACTGCACTTGGGGACACTTTCAAAGTTTTCCCAATTTTTCGGACTGACTGACCTTCATTTCTTAAAGTAATGATGGCCACTCGTTCTTCTTTACTTAGCTGCTTTTTTCTTGCCATAATACAAATTCTAACAGTCTATTCAGTAGGACTATCAGCTGTGTATCCACCAGACTTCTGCACAACACAACTAATGGTCCCAACCCCATTTATAAGGCAAGAAATCCCACTTATTAAACCTAACAGGGCACACCTGTGAAGTGAAGACCATTTCCAGTGACTACCTCTTGAAGCTCATCAAGAGAATGCCAAGAGTGTGCAAAGCAGTCATCAAAGCAAAAGGGGGCTACTTTGAAGAACCTAGAATATAAGACATATTTTCAGTTGTTTCACACTTTTTTGTTAAGTATATAATTCCACATGTGGTAATTCATAGTTTTGATGCCTTCAGTGTGAATGTGCAATTTTCATAGTCATGAAAATACAGAAAAATCTTTAAATGAGGTGTGTCCAAACATTTGGTCTGTACTGTAGATAAAAATTGATTTTGTTGCAGTTGTGGAATCTTCACCCTTTTCCTGATAGCAACATGCCTCTCATTGTCCCATCATACTCAGAGAGCTTCTTCTCTAAGTGTCGGCAGGTTATGGAGGTACAGATTGACAAATTTGCTTTGCCAGCTTTGCAAGCCCCCTTCGCCATAATAGTTGATGCAGTGACAAAAAAGGGGGCTAGATTAGATAATAGGTAGGGCCTGACTCTTATTCCCCCTATTTTACGGTAACATAGTAACATACATTAACGTAGGTTGAATAAAGACCTAGGACCATCAAGTTCAACCTTCCACCCCCAATTGTACATTTTGTCTAATTTAACTGTAACCCACAATGTTATGTGTATCGAGGAAATCATCAAGCCCTCTGCCATTACTACCTCTTGTGGTAGGACATTCCACAGTCTTACTGGTGTTGTAAGACGACTCACTCGGCTGCTTTCAGTAGTAGACTCAGGAACATTTTCGTCTGCATAAAATGGCATAAAGCACTGTAGGTTCCACAAAATAAACATGGCCTTGATGGCATAATGTTAAAACAAAAGATAAACAATAACACAATCCATATGCATGCGGGATATGCCCGCTTAAGTTGCAGCACACTTCAGTTCGTCCTGAGCTGAGGTTCCACACAGTCTGGAGACTTCCTTCTCCACACTTACAACAGAGAAAAAAACATAGACTGAGCATTTAACTTCCGCAGCCACAGCCTTGAGGTGGAGATATGTTGAATGACCTCCCACCCTTCACAGTGGTCATTCACAAAAAAACGCTCCCTTTTAAAATGGTGGTTTTCTCCCCAACACATAACATGCTGGAGAAAACTTGTAGGTTCAGTTCACTGAAGCTATTAGCCGCAGTGAAACATATCTCCCCTCACAAATATCACCAGTGACTCTGTTACACTGGAAATAACTTTTAAAGAAACTCTTTCACTGGATTTTTTTTCCATTTAAACTGAGTACCTATTTCAATTGCTGCTGCTCTACTGATTCTGGAACAGTTTTTATTTTTCTTCTGTGCCCCTCCATTCCAAAGTTATCCCCCCTGTTAATATTAGTGCAAAATTTCCCTTCCACTATCTGAGCTTGTATCACAGAACTTCTCTGTGGGCTCTGTGGGTGTTTGCTTTTCTCTTTTGATGCCGGCCAATCAAAACATGGCCACGCCCACATAAAAGTTCTGTGTTATATGCCTAATTGATTAAAGGGAACGTATGCAGTATTATTACCAGGGGGTATAACTTTGGAACAGAGGGGTGCAAAAAAAAAAAATAAAAACTTTTCCAGAATCAGTGGAGCGGTAAAAGAGGCAATAAGTTTAGAATAAAAAAATCCAGTGAAAGGTTCTCCTTAAATTGAATTTTATAAATCCATGAGCTCCCTTTATCATGCAACTCTATGACTGCATGAAGGGAATTAGAGAATAGGAAGCTCCATATCAAAAGCTGTAACTATAAAGACAGTATAGACAGCATTACATTTATTCAAAGTACAATTGGTGGAAAACTTGCCGTAGGGCCCTACGATTTCTGCCAATACTTTTGCCAAATTATTGTGTCAAATTTGTGCTTAAACGTACAATTGTGCTTTCTGTTCTGTCTTCATTATTCTAATAGAATTCAAAGGAAATAGCTGAGCAGTTACACAGTGATAAAAAGGTCCTGGCCCCCCATTCTCTTTATAGATGGAAATCGGAGAGGCTAGACTCCCATATATCAAAAATATATAGTATATTTTATAGAGGTGATTTTTAATAATATGTACATTATGGACAAATAACGCCAAGACTATGCAGCTACAAATCATAAAAATATAACGTGTGCCTGGGGCCTGTAAAAAAAAGTGGATATAAAAAGTCTACACATCCCTGTTGAAATGCCAGATTTTTGTCAAGGAAAATAGACATACCAAGCACAATCATTTCCAAACTTTTTCAACCTTATGTCACCCATAATCTGTACAAATCTGCTGAGAAATAAACTGAAATCATTTTCAGGGGGAAAATAAAGATAACAAGAGTAAAATAATGTGGGTGCATAAGTGTAAATGATGCGCCCCCTGGGCCGTGCGGTACTCGGTGCCGGGCCAGTCGTTGCTAGGGGAGATGTCACAGTGGCGTTTACCCGGTCCGTGACCCAGGGCGGTCAATCAAAAGGGGGATATTTACATGGGATTTATAGTTTTTATATACAGTTCGTGACGCCACCTGTGGTATGCGGCTAAAGGGAGCTGCCGCTGCAGAGCAGGTCCTCTGAAGCTGGTGTAAATGCAGCAGAGTTGGTTCAGCTCTCCACAGGTAGAGCTTAGCTCCAGGGCAGTGTAGATGTTACAGATGTTGTGGTGTAATGCAGGGGGTGATGGCGCAGCAATAATTTCACAGAGACAGTGGGGTACAGTCTTCAGAGTTTACTCATAGTTGTTAAGTTCCTCAGGTTGCACTTTCCGGATTACAGCCTCCCATGTCGTGCTGCGTTCACCAGGCAGGGGTTCAGCAAACTCCCAGGTGTTTCAAGAGTGCCTGACAGGACCCCGTTCTATATGCCCTTCTCAGCCGTCTTTCTGCGCTGGCCCTCACCCTTCTTGCCCTGTGCCTCGCCAAACAATGTCCCAAGCCGGTATCCTCGGATCTTTCTGGGAAACCTGAAGTTCCCTGGATCCTATGTGGTTACCTTTTTGGCGACTTGAGTGCGGATGTGGCAACTGCACCCTGAAAGTACAGAAGCCTCCGGTTTCCAGCTGAACCTTGTAATTCTCACTGGTCAGGGGCCGGTCCCCTCTGCGGCTTGATCCCTCCACCGCCCGGCAGATTCGGGCGTACGGTTGGCCTCCTGCACTGCCCGTACCCCTGGGATACCTTCTTTGTTCCTGGAGCCTTCCTCCTGCTCCTCTCTCTCTCTCTTCAGACTTGGGCCACTCTGGCCAGGCCCTCCTCCTTAGCAGAGCTCCTGCAGAGCTCCTGCTCCCACTACTTCTCCTCTCAGACTGATCTGTCCTTTCAAGATGGCTCCCTCTTTTATATCACTTCTAACAAGTGCTCCTCTGATCTACATCCTCCACCCACACCCACTAGATGGTTCCCCCTACTTTGGTTCCCCCCACTCCAGCCAGGGTCAGGGTTCAGCAGGAAGCGAGCCACATCTTGCCCCTCCAGCTGGTCTGGAGTAGTGTAATGTTGGATGCAGGTGTTAGGGTCCTGAGCAGCATTCTATCCTTACCTGAGAGTGAGATACCACGCCTCTGGGTGAGATGCAGTACCTCTGTGGCGACTGAACCCGCAGGGGCGCCACATAAACACCCTCTAATAATTGGGGATGTGGTAGTGTTCAAAATTAGCCAATCACATTTATACGCATGGTCGTAGGATATATAAGGAGCGCAGGTACTAGGGCAATGTGTAGTTGGAACCATATGCAGTCCCAGGCGAGTCTTCTCCTGGTGAGATGGATTTTCTAAGCCTCAGGTGGTCTGGGTGGGCGCACGATCCCTGGGCATTGATGCAGCAAGCAGGGAGGCACATGAGAAGTGAGGACTTGGCGCAGTCAGGAATCTTAGGAGCAGCAGGACAGATGAAGTAGAACCGAACAGGGACGGAAGCAAACTAAAGTACACTATGCACAGAAGGTGGAACACGCCAAACATAGAAGTCTAGAGTCTCAATCCCATTGCACAGGTGTGTGTTTTAAAGGGCCTTAAATAGGCCTAGGGAGATGATGTCACCAGGCAACTTGCAAAACCTAGCGTGGAGCACAACAGAGGGCATCGGACCCAGGGGAAGGAAGCGGAGCTTGCGGTACCTGGGACAGGTGTGCAACAATTTAAATGTAGTTTTAGGTATTTTCTGTGTCAACGCAATGGTTTCCACACAGGAAATCTGCAATAAATAATAGTACAATACATATAACCTTTCACTTTGTGCTGAAAAATTCCAATGCCAGCCCTATACTGTATGCCATAGATTTCTCTTGTCAATTTAACCCTATGCAATATATCTTTTCCCCAGTATGGCCAATGGCTAAGGGCAAGTTTGTAATGCATGCACGCCACCACATTCACTAAATAGTTTATAATTTTATGTGAATTTATTATAAATATTATTTAATTAAAGAAAAAAAAAAGTATGCTGCAAATTCTTCATATTCTGAAATTAAATATGTGGATTTTACTGCAGGTTTTAGGCAAAACTGGGTGCAAAATTCTGCTTTGTTTGAATATATTATTACTGTTGTTGTTCTTATTCTTTAATTTTAGTAAGTTTTAATTATTGTTGTTATTAAACTGTATCACGATTTGGGATATTCTTTTAAAATGTATATTGATGTAAGTAATAAAACTTATTATGTGCTGACTACATGTTGTACATGCAATAATACGTGAAAAATGTCTTTTTCCGGTATTCCATGACTCACCTCAATGATACAAAGTGGCTTAATTTTCACATAAATCCTTATAAATGAACGCAGAATACACATCTTAATTTTGCTTTCCTGATAACTTACTTTCACTAAACTATGTAATGATTCTCCACGGTACACTGAGAGTCAGATAGGTGAGAAATGCCGGCAATTACATCATCTACCGAAAATAACACTTGATGGGAGGGACGCATGAGCAAAATTACTCAATTAATCATATTACTTTTCCAGAATGGCAGTGACACACATAATTTAAGTGAAAATAAATGAGTCTTCGGCCGCACCATTTGAAAGATTGCCCCATATTCTAACCTCTTCCCTCACACACTCACATAAAAAAATTAAAGAAATGAATCACTTCTCCGGGGACATATTATGTTCAGTTAACCAAAAAAACCTACTGTAGAACCAAAGACCTCAGGAAATCATTGACCTATGTGTTATTGTCAGGATGAAACGGGCCTGCGGTTTGGGCATAGTTCGAAATTATATTCCAATTATGTTCATAGGCAGCTTTTACGTTGATAGATTATTTATAGGAACATTAATATGTCCCATGGCTTTTAGGAGAGAAGCCCAAAATTATTAGTCATTGAATGGGAAATTAAAAAATAAGGTTTTATTTTCTCAATTCCTAATGTACAAGGATAGGTTCAGGAGGAGAGGTGACCTGTGTCTGTGTACAAAGCTTCAGGAACAATGTTGAAGTCCTGCAAAATTAGAAGAGATCGTTCATGTTCTTCCCTTAGTCTGGTGACAATGGGAGGAAAAAGTAAAAGAATATAGAAGGCAACAAGGGAGAGTGAGAAACAGTCTAATTATAATATGTAGAATGGATGAACTGACATCTAAAATAAAAAGTTATACAGTAAACTGTCAGAGACAGAGGGGGCAGGGGCGGACCTACCGCCCGTGCAGCCCGTTCATTGAAGGGGGCCCCGAAGGAGAGGGGGCCCCTCCAGCAGGGCCGCCATCAGGGCATGACTGTCCTGACTCCAGTATGGGGCCCGGCCGGGGCCCCCTCGGAGCCCCGTTCGGGCCCCCCTCTTGTGCGTCTCCTCATGGGGCCCCCGAAGAGCCGGCATCAGCACCGGGCGCACCCGGGCAAATGCCGGAGCCCTGAGCAGGTGGGGGGGCCCCTCACCGTCGAGCACCCCGTGCGCTATGGGATCCGTGAGCGGAGAAGAGCGGTGTCAGCGCCCGCCCCCCCCCCCGCTTGCTCAGGGTCCCGGAACCCGGCACAATACTTACCCCTCCCCGTGCCTCCGCAGCAGCTCTTGCATCCTCCGCGGCTGCTGCACTGTGACGTCTCAGGTCAGAGAGCACGGTGGCATCTTTACACCGCGCTCTCTCCTGAGCAGTCACAGCGCAGAGCAACGGCACCAGGTGAGAAGTGAGGTGAGTATTTGATTTTTTTTTATTGTATGGAGGCCTGTGGCAGTATAAGGGAGGGGGTGAGGTGGGGGGGTGACATCCTGCATGGGGCATTATAAGGGGGGGACATGTGACATCCTGCATGGGGCATTATAAGGGAGGGGGGTGTGTGTGATATCCTTCATGGGGCATTATAAGGGAGGGGGGGTGACATCCTGCATGGAGCATTATAAGGGAGGGGGGTGACATACTGCATGGGGCATTATAAGGGATGGGGTGTGTGTGACATCCTGCATGGGGCATTATAAGGGGGAGGTGACATCCTGCATGGGGCATTATAAGGGAGGGTGTGTGTGTGACATCCTGCATGGGGCATTATAAGGGAGGGGGAGTGTGACACCCTGCATGGGGCATTATAAGGGGGGGACATGTGACATCCTGCATGGGGCATTATAAGGGAGGGGGGTGTGTGTGACATCCTTCATGGGGCATTATAAGGAAGGGGGTGTGTGTGACATCCTGCATGGAGCATTATAAGGGAGGGGGGTCTGACTTCCTGCATGGGGCATTATAAGCGAGGGGGTGTGCGTGACATCCTGCATGGGGCATTATAAGGGAGGGGTGGTGTGACATCCTGCATGGGGCATTATAAGGGAGGGGGTGTGTGTGACATCCTGCATGGGGCATTATAAGGGAGGGGGGGTGACATCCTGCATGTGGCATTATAAGGGAGGGGGTGTGTGTGACATCCTGCATGGGGCATTATAAGGGGGGGTGACATCCTATATGGGGGGGAACAGCCTGCATGGGGCATTATGTAGGGGTAATAGCCTGTGTGGGGCATTATGTGTGGGGAACAGCCTGCATGGAGTATTATATGGGGGCCAGTATTCTGTATGGAGCATTATATGGGGGCCAGTATCCTGCATGGAGCGTTATATGGGGGTCAGTATTCACAATGGAGCGTTATATGGGGGCCAGTATCCTGTATGGAGCGTTATATGGGGGCCAGTATTCCGTATGGAGCGTTATATGGGGGCCAGTATCCTGTATGGAGTGTTATATGGGGGCCAGTATTCTGTATGGAGCATTTTATGGGGGCCAGTATTCTGTATGAAGCATTATATGGGGGCCAGTATCCTGTATGGAGCATTATATGGGGGCCAGTATCCTGCATGGAGCATTATATGGGGGCCAGTATTCTGTATGGAGTGTTATATGGGGGCCAGTATCCTGTATGGAGCTTTATATGGGGGCCAGTATTCCATATGGAGCGTTATATGGGGGCCAGTTTTCCGTATGGAGCATTATATGGGGGCCAGTATTCCGTATGGAGCATTATATGGGGGCCAGTATTCTGTATGGAGCATTTTATGGGGGCCAGTATTCTGTATGGATCATTATATGGGGGCCAGCATCCTGTGTGGAGCGTTATATGGGGGCCAGTATTCTGTATGGAGCGTTATATGGGGTCAGTATTCTGTATGGAGCATTATATGGGGGCCAGTATCCTGTATGGAGCATTATATGGGGGCCAGTATCCTGTATGGAGCGTTATATGGGGACCAGTATCCTGTATGGAGCATTTTATGGGGGCCAGTATTCTGTATGGAGCATTTTCTGGGGGCCAGTCTCCTGTATGGAGCATTTTATGGGGGCCAGTATACTGTGTGGAGCGATTCGCTGGTTTCTGAGCTATTGTAGAATTTACAATAGATATCACTCATGTAATGTAAGAAGTGAAATCTTTGCATTGTACTATATATATATTTCTCTTCGGTATCTGTGCATCATGAATCGTGGTATGTGTTAAAGGCGCCCACTGAGACTCTTTCGCTCGGGGCCCACAAAAACCTGGAGCCGGCCCTGGGCCCCCGGCCCCATGCTGAGCGCTAAGCGCAGGGACATCTCAGCACTGCTTTCCTCTGTGCAGCAGTGCAGCGCTGCTGCGGTAGTGCAGCGCTGTTGCGGCAGCGCCTTCATGATTCCCCTGACTTCCGGTCATGTGACAGCGCCGTCACATGGCCGGAAGTCAGGAGAACCTGTTGGCAGCGACATGGACGAGCGCCAGGATTCTGCAGGGATCGCATGGGGGTAAGTATAACAAGTTTTATTTTTTTTAAATTCAATTAATTAACTAGGAGTGGGGGGAATCAGAGATGCACGGGGGGATGAGAGATGCATGGGGGGGATGAGATGCACTTGGGGGGGATGAGAGATGCACGGGAGGGATGAGATGCACGGGGGGGTGAGATGCACGGGGGGATGAGATGCACGGGGGGGATAAGAGCTGCACATGGGGGGGATGAGAGCTGCACATGGGGGGATGAGAGCTGCACATGGGGGGATGAGAGAGGCACGGGGGGGTGAGATGCACATGGGGGGGATGAGAGATGCACGGGGGGATGAGAGCTTCACATGGGGGGGATGAGAGCTGCACATGGGGGGGTGAGAGATGCACATGGGGGGGTTATGTTTACATAACTTTGTTGCCCTATGAAGGGCAGGGGGGGGCAAAAATTTCTTGCACAGGGGCCCACTACAGTCTGTGTCCGCCCCTGAGAGGGGGTAAAAATGTATAATGAGGTACACGGGGACAATAACAAAGTCTAAATGTGCCTTTTCCCCTAAACATAAACTGCTAATTTTCAAAACGTATATGAAGCATAACCAGCAACCAAGTATTTGGCTTAAAGGTGTTATCTTCTACTTAGGCAAACTTTTTTTTAAATTAAGTAGTCCCCCTTTTAAAATGAAAATGACATATACTCACCTCCCGATGTCGGTGCTAGATCTCCTGGAGCTTGTGTTAGAATGAACCTGTCATGTCATTAATCCTTATTAAACCGCCTCCATTACAGTATATTTTTTATGACTTTCATCCCTTATGTCTTTTTTGAAGCTAAACGTCCGAGTCTACAATTAAAAGAATACTATTAATGCTAACTTCCAGTCATATGCGTGGTGCTGGATACCACTTCAGTTATGGTCCTCCGGACATTATTCACAGCCTCCTCATTTTAATGGGCAGCCCCGACGTCATGCTGATGATCGTCGAAACCACTCAGGTAGGAGACTGTACAGGAGCAGACAGTGCCCAGAAGAATAAGGTGAATTGTACACATAGATTAGCTTTTTGATAACTCATTTGTCAGGAGATGGAGAGGGGGGTCTGCAGCACTAAAGAGAAGCAAATGCTGCTGGGATATGTAGTTTTAATGCATAAAAATAGGACTACCATTCTGCTAGGGCAAAAAGAGATGAAAAAGGCACAAAGTTACAACAAAGAAACTTTATATTGGACTTATTCTGTATATTAAAGGGGATATCCTTTGAAGTGTACCTAAACACTAAGTCAGGTAGTTGCTAAATACCTGTTTGTTGTGCCCGGCGCCATTTTTCCCCGACACAGCTCGGTCACAGACCACTTCTGCCTGTGATTCAGCTTCTGCAGCTTCTTTTACGCTATAGGCCTTGTTGACTCTGAACTTTTTCTTCCTTTCTGATACATAACGGAAACCAAATGGACCACATAATACACATAATAAAAAATGGAGTTCCTCTGCTTTGACTTGCATCGGTTAGCAAAGCTTGTGCACCATGGGCATAGCAAGAGTTTTAGGCTACATTCACACATCTGGGTAAGTGTTACCATCTGAGACAAATGGACCAATTATCCTAGTTGTATCCTATTTGCTGCCATCTCTTTTTTTGCTCATCCATTTTTTTCACTGAAGCAGGTACTGTCTCAACTTTTTTATCTATTGACTCAGTTAAAAACGTATGAAACTCGGCTGGAACTCTGGATTACAATATATGTCTTCAGTGTGTCATCCATTTTACATGGATTTCCGAAGATTTTGATGCCCGAGTCTGATCCGCAAGATGGATGAAGTAGGACCTGCTCTGAGTCTCACGGATCGGAAACAAAGACCTGTTTTTAAAATTGATGTGTGTACGGATCAATGACACTCCATAGGCCAGTGTGCTGTCCGAGAAAAAAAACGGACAGTGCTAGGACGTGTCACATGGAGGTATGAATGTGGCCTTACCTGCATTGTTATGTACTGTAATAATATTAATAATAAACCATGATATCACAATGAATTATGGTCGATTGCAAAGTCATCTCTGCTACATCCGACAAACTCGTCACTACACCCAAGTGATAATACCCATTTTGTTTTCACAGCTGATTGGTGTAATTCAGTAATAATTCTTGGCTTGATAACGTCTGCCTGTAGCAGCAAGTTGCAATCAGCACTTCTCCGATAAATCAAAAAGCTTCTGGATCTGCTGAATATCCCCTCCTGATGCCAAGAGCACTGAGGTGCCAACATATCTAACGCTGATAGGAAAGCAGTAAAGCAAACTAGTTGCAAAATAGGAAAACATTGACCCACATCGGCAACTTAGCCAACAGTGAAGAGTCAGTGCAAAAGCAAATACAGTAAAAAATCTGGAGCTTGGTGCATTGATGTCAAGCAGCTGCTAGTAAAGTTTAGGGTAAATCCGTTAAATTTTGCCCAGTTAAAATTTACTTTAAAAGCACTGGCAAATTACACTATTTGCGTATGCAAAAAATTGTGAAAAAAAAACAAAATGACAATCCTTCAATCTAAACTTTCCACATGTTGTCAGTGTCCAGCCTGCCGGATGACAAACATGCTGGCGCCATGGACTATAAAATATTTTTCGGTCTAACTGATTGCTCTGGAAATGATATTCAGAGTTTACTTTGAGGCTATTGAAATTGGACAGCTGTGTAAATATAACATGTTCTTTTCAGAGAAGCTGAGTTTTATCATTTATTTTAAATGAATGAACTGAAAACCTATTTTCTGTAAAGTGGGCGCTGTTATACTCAGGGCTGTAGAAAAAAGCCATTGTCTCCAATTCATAGTAGTGTACTACTGCTGTATGTCATTACTGCTTGCTCATCCGTGCAGAGCCGAGCTGTGCAGATAGATAGATGGATAAAGAGAAAGAAAGAGAAACAGAGAGAGAGAAAGAAAGAAAGAAAAAGAAAGAAAGAAAGAAAGAAAGAAAGAAAGAAAGAAAGAAAAACAGAGAGAGAGGAAGGAAGGACAGCAAAGAGACTAAGAAAGAAAGACAGCAAAAAGACTAAGAAAGAAAATGAAAGAAAGAACAAAAGAAAACAAAAGAAAGAGAAAAAGAAAATGAAAGAGAAAAAGAAAATAAAAATGAAAGAACAAAAGAAAGAATGAACAAAAGAAAGAGCAAAACAAAGAAAGAACGAAAGAAAGAAAGAGAAAAAGAAAGTGAAAAAGAAAGAAAGAAAGAAAAAGAATTAAGGAAAGAAAGAGTGTCACGATTCCTCCTCTCAGTGTGGTCAATGGCAGCTCAGACATTCAAACTGAGGCAGGGGCCTGCTGGGCTGTCTGAGCCGTGACAGACAGCTTAGCCATTCAATCTGAGGCTTGGACATGTTGAGCTGTCAGTGGGGTGACAGTCGAGTCTCCCAATAAAGGCCGGGGCGTCCTGGGTTTCCTACAGGTGTCTTTTGTTCATTATGATTTCCAGGCTATTTAGCTGGCTGTCTGCATCTTATATTTGCCAGTTGTGGCTCTGTTTAGTTTGGTGTGTGTTTGCGCTTTGCTTTGAGTTCTAGTATTTTGATTTTTGTTGACTGACTTTGGATTTGCATTTAACTATCCATTTGCCTAGCCCCTTTGCCTTCTTGGAATTCTGACTCTGGACTGAGACCTGACTATACTTTTGCCTCACCCCTCTGTTTAAGACATACCCTCCTGGATTTTGATCTCGGACAACCTGACTTCCCCACCTCACGGTGTGTCTATAAGTAGTGACCAGCATCACAAAGAAAAATAATGAAACAAAGAGAAAGAAAAGGAATGAAAGAAAGAATGAAAGAGAGAGAGAGAAAGGAAAAATAAAGAGGGAAGAAGGAAAAAGAAAGAAGGAAAGAATGAAAAAAATAAAAATAAAAAATGAATGAAAGAAAAAGAAAGAGAACGAAAAAGAATGAACAAAAGAAAAAGAAAGAAGGAAAGAAAGAAATAATGAATAAGGGTCCGTGCCAACGAAGTGTTTTTCAAGCGTTTTTGCTGCGGAATTTTCGCAGCGTAAACGCTTGTAAAACACTTGTTAATCCTTCTCTCATGGTCCCCAATGTCAAACTGCAACTTCAATGCCCATGCTGAGGAATTTTCCGCAGCGTTTTTGATGTGCGGAAAATTCCGCAGCATGTCCATTATTTGTGCGTTTACGCCTTCTCAATGCATTAGAAAAACGCAAGGCAATTCCGCATGTGCAAAACGCTTAAAAAACGCGTGTCAAATTCCGCACGCGTTTTTCCGGGCAAGGACATGCAGAACTGAAGCAGAAATTTTCCGCTTCGTTTCTGCATCGTGGGCACATAGCCTAATAAAGGTATTGCATTCAGTCTACACAATCCTCTGTGAGCTACCACAGGGCTGATAGATTTTACCTGCACTGATACATTGTAACAAACCCTTTGGAGTGAATAGAAATTCATGCTGCTCAAGTGCTCACTGAGCACTGGATACATTGTAACAAGTGCTGAGGTTTGGGACTATTTACATAAATTCAGAAGAGATCTTGAACAGGATGCCCAGCACTCTTCTGTCACTGCATCTCCTGTCTTTGAATAGTTTAACTCTTCGGAGACCTTTGTCTGGAGGCTATCCTATCATCCCATCCTAGCTTTTATGCATTTCCAAGCCTTGTCTGTGTGATCGACCCCACCACCCGCACGCCCTTCAAACACTCCTTCAGCTGAAATCATCTTGGAGGCAAAATGAAATCAGTAGACTGGAAAAGTGAGTTGTAGCCAGAGCCCCATATTGTGAAGGCAGAATAAAGGAGAGATATGACAGAATGTTTATGTGAGTGTGTCTGGCAGATATAACACCTCCTGGCGCTCCCTGCTGGATCAGTGATATATCGCTCAGAGCGCCGGACTCTCCTGCTTTCTTTTGGTGGATACTGTAGAAAATGTTACTTATCCTCTTGATTTTGTTTTCCTAAAGCTAACAATTGCAGAAGGCTGTCTCTGCCACTTTGTTCTGCAGTATTTGCAGCATATTTATAGCAGATCAGCAGGCTGTCCCTCAGTAGGGTGCAACGGTGACAGTCCCGAAACTTGTCTGTGATTACATACAGCTCTTCTGCTAATATTCAGACTGACAAGCAGAATTTTACCTCTTGAGAGCATCCGCTGCTTTACGTACACAGTGTACAAGGAGAGGCAGAAGCAAAACAAGACAATCCAAAAACTAAAGCAAACAAACAAACTAGAGCAGGGCCCGCCACCACACACTAATGACACAATATGGGGAGATAGAATACTAATGTAACAAGAAATTTAAAATGTTATCTTATTACTCTAGAGAGAGAATGCACAGAATGTTCTAGGCCAGGAGTGGGCAATTAATTTTTACCGAGAGGCCGCATGAGAGACCGTGACTGTTGTAGAGGGACCAATAGGTTGATATAAATTCTGATCAATATTCATATATTAATTACAATTATAAATATTATTTTATGTTAATATTATCACTTAATATTGAGCAGAATTAAGTATGCTGGCATCCCCCTATACACAGTATGAGCCTCGACATTGCCTCCTATGTACAGTACGAGCCCCCATATAGCCCCTATATTTAGTATGAGCTCCCACATAGCCCCCTATGTACAGTATGAGACCCCGTATAGCCTCCAATATAAAGTATAAGCCCCACATAGCCTCCTAAATATAGTATGATCCCCAACATAGCCCCTATATACAGTATTAGGCACATACATATAGTATGAGCCCCCACATAGCCTCCTAAATACAGTATGAGCCCCCACATAGCCCCTTGTAGGGTGTTGGACTCACTAAGCCACTTTAGAGGTAGGCACAGGATATTGATTCTTTAAAAACGTCCAAGGCAGATTTATTATACCTTCCTAAACCGCACTTTTATCGGTAAACAAAAAGACAGCCTTGTCCGCACAGAGTAACAAAAACAGAAAATAAACAGTCCATACAATGTGGCGGGTTTGCCCGCTCACAGTCAGTGTCCTTTAGCACAGACACGCTGGAGGTCTCCACACCTCCAGCCACAAACACTGAATGAGACACTCGATCTCCATTTTATTAACAGGCCCTGGGATGGGGATAGGTGAGCAGCCAATCCCTCCCAACTCGTATTACTGCTCGTAAAAATCGTCCCTGATATGCTCTATTAACCCTCTCAGCACTATGTGTGCTTGAGCATGCTTCTCGGGTTTATATTACCAAAGCTACTAACCTCGGTGACACTTATCTCCCCTCAAGGACCTTTCTGGCGGCCATCTTACACCATATATACAGTATTAGCCCCTTAAATACAGTTTGAGTCCCCACATAATCTCATAAATACAGTAAAAGCCCCCACATAGCCCCTATATACAGTATTAGACCCATACATACTGTATTTAGGAGAATATGTGGGTGCTCATTCTGTATGAACCCTCACATAACCTCCTTTATACAGTATGATCACCTACATTGCCCCTCTATATACACTATGGGCCCCCATGTAGCCTCTTAAATACAGTATGAGTCTCCACATAGCCCCATATATACAGTATGAGCCCTCACACAGCTTCCTAAATACATTATGAGCCCCCCCACATAGTCCCCTATATACAGTATGAGCTCCCACAAAGCCTCTTAATTACAATATGAGCCCCTACATAGCCTCCTATATATATATGCAAACATCCCTAACACTTATGAAAAAAACTACACCACTACCTGTGAGGATCTGAGGATCTGAGGTTGTGGGTTGTAATAATCTTCTAGGCAGGTTAACGATAAAACTATTTTTTATTCCTTACATCCACGGTCTTGCAGCAACTCCAGGTAGATGGCCACAATGAGGTACTCCTGTCAAGGTAAAATATATATATTATAGAAAATCAATTAGTTTCTTTTAATAGATTACCTAATCAGTGTGAATTAATATAGAGATGATGGAATAATCTATGTGTATGTATGTATGCAAATGTGTATATGCACATGGATTATGTTAATAGTTAATGAATATATAACTAACAGCTTCTATTCTTATTGTAGACACGAACAACTAAATGATTTCCTGAGAATGACATATGCATGTGCATGGCTGATAACAGAGAGATTCATGTCGAGTTGGTAAAGATGACGCTGAGAAACTAACTCACCCCTCCCATCAGAATTCCTAAGGCGTTACTGAGACCAAGAGATACATGGATGAGCAAATTGCAGTGTGCCGAGTTATCAGAGAGAGCAATGAATTTTACTAATCCCACCTAGAAGTAGAATACTATATAACCCCATGTCTACATAATAAAGTATGCCATTTTGCATGGTTCAGTCTCTGAGTGAAGTTTTTTAACCAGATTAGCAGATTTGATTAATTAGCTTCTCTGCTAGAGATGAGCGTTGTTCGACTCGAACTGTTCGCCAATCTCAAATTCGAGCTGTTTTGAGCGGTGTTCGAGCCGTTCGGCGAACACGAACGATTTGAGAAAAATTCGGCTGTTCGAGGTTATGTTTGATAACTGTTCGTGCACCAAAATCATAACTGGATTTTTTCTCAGTAATGATGAAAATTAATGTTAATACGCAGTTAGAGTGTACAGCGGCGTGGGGGGAGGGGCAGGGGATGGATCTCTGCAGGAATAATGAAGATCTCCATTTTTTTTTCTCTTTCCCGCATTTACAGTGGGGAGGTGCAATCTGTCAGCCTATCAGCAGCGCACACACGGAGCGAAGTGCTTTTTTTCACACAAGCAAGGGCATGTGTCATTGGCAGTGTATGTCACATGTCCTTGCCCTATAAGACCAAGCCATTTTCCCCGTCGCCACCATTTTCTCACTGCTGCAGCTGCGTGTTAGACGGCACCGCTGTTGCTGTGTGCGCTATACCTTGTTAATTTCAAGCCAATTTTCGCACAAATCTACAGATAGCCTGGGAGTAGGGAATAGTTGTGATTGCAGTTCTTTTAAGGACTAGGTTACAGCATTTCCTACGACTTTTATCAGGCAGGTCTGTGCTCTTAAATAGATAGATTGTGGGAGTAAAGACTAACTGTAATTGCAGTCCTTTTCAGGACTAGGTTACATCAGTTCCTATCAGTTTTTGCC
This sequence comes from Phyllobates terribilis, assembly GCF_046119375.1. Taxonomy (NCBI): domain Eukaryota; kingdom Metazoa; phylum Chordata; class Amphibia; order Anura; family Dendrobatidae; genus Phyllobates; species Phyllobates terribilis. The sequence goes on from NW_027362772.1 coordinate 238,111,866, forward strand.
AGGCAGGTCTGTGCCAGTGCTGTGCAAGTTTTTTTCACAGCATTTGGCTGAATCTAGCAAACCTAATCCTTTTTGGCCTATTGCAGAGTGTGTTAGTCAGTGGAGTAGCCTATCTGTGTTGCAAGATATACCACCTGTGTATAGAATACCAATTTTTTTACTGCACCTAGTGAAGTAAAATCTTTTGGGCATAGCATCATTCTATTAGTCCATCTATACTGACCTCCATCAGGTTGCAAATTGAATATAATTTTTTTCTGCATCTAGCTCTGAAAAAATATTTGGGCTTCAAGCAGTGTGTGGGACTTGTTCTATTAGTCCATCTATACTGACCTCCATCAGGTTGCAAACTGAATATAATTTTTTTCTGCATCTAGCTCTGAAAAAATATTTGGCCTTCTAGCAGTGTGTGGGAATTGTTCTATTAGTCCATCTATACTGACCTCCATCACGCTGCAAATTCAAAATAATTTTTTGTCTGCATCTAGCTCTGAAAAAATATTTGGCCTTCTAGCAGTGTGTGGGACTTTCTCTATTAGTCCATCTATACTGAGCTCCATCACGCTGAAAATTCAAAATAATTTAAATCTGCATCTAGCTCTGAAAAAATATTTGGCCTTCTAGCAGTGTGTGGGACTTTCTCTATTAGTCCATTTATACTGACCTCCATCAGGTTGCAAATTAAAAATAATTTTTTGTCTGCATCTAGCTCTGAAAAAATATTTGGCCTTCTAGCAGTGTGTGGGACTTTCTCTATTAGTCCATCTATACTGACCTCCATCAGGTTGCAAACTGAATATATTTTTTTTCTGCATCTACCTCTGAAAAAATTTTGGGCTTCTAGCTGTGTGTGGGACTTGTTCTATTAATCCATCTATACAGACCTCCATCAGGTTGCAAACTGAATATAATTTTTTTCTGCATCTACCTCTGAAAAAATATTTGGGCTTCTAGCTGTGTGTGGGACTTGTTCTATTAGTCCATCTATACTGACCTCCATCAGGTTGCAAACTGAATATAATTTTTTTCTGCATCTAGCTCTGAAAAAATATTTGGCCTTCTAGCAGTGTGTGGGACTTTCTCTATTAGTCCATCTATACTGACCTCCATCAGGTTGCAAACTGAATATAATTTTTTTCTGCATCTAGCTCTGAAAAAATATTTGGCCTTCTAGCAGTGTGTGGGAATTGTTCTATTAGTCCATCTATACTGACCTCCATCACGCTGCAAATTCAAAATAATTTTTTGTCTGCATCTAGCTCTGAAAAAATATTTGGCCTTCTAGCAGTGTGTGGGACTTTCTCTATTAGTCCATCTATACTGAGCTCCATCACGCTGAAAATTCAAAATAATTTAAATCTGCATCTAGCTCTGAAAAAATATTTGGCCTTCTAGCAGTGTGTGGGACTTTCTCTATTAGTCCATTTATACTGACCTCCATCAGGTTGCAAATTAAAAATAATTTTTTGTCTGCATCTAGCTCTGAAAAAATATTTGGCCTTCTAGCAGTGTGTGGGACTTTCTCTATTAGTCCATCTATACTGACCTCCATCAGGTTGCAAACTGAATATATTTTTTTTCTGCATCTACCTCTGAAAAAATTTTGGGCTTCTAGCTGTGTGTGGGACTTGTTCTATTAATCCATCTATACAGACCTCCATCAGGTTGCAAACTGAATATAATTTTTTTCTGCATCTACCTCTGAAAAAATATTTGGGCTTCTAGCTGTGTGTGGGACTTGTTCTATTAGTCCATCTATACTGACCTCCATCAGGTTGCAAACTGAATATAATTTTTTTCTGCATCTAGCTCTGAAAAAATATTTGGCCTTCTAGCAGTGTGTGGGACTTTCTCTATTAGTCCATCTATACTGACCTCCATCAGGTTGCAAACTGAATATAATTTTTTTCTGCATCTAGCTCTGAAAAAATATTTGACCTTCTAGCAGTGTGTGGGACTTTCTCTATTAGTCCATCTATACTGACCTCCATCAGGTTGCAAATTAAAAATAATTTATATCTGCATCTAGCTCTGAAAAAATATTTGGCCTTCTAGCAGTGTGTGGGACTTGTTCTATTAGTCCATCTATACTGATCTCCATCAGGTTGCAAATTAAAAATATTTTTTTGTCTGCATCTAGCTCTGAAAAAATATTTGGCCTTCTAGCAGTGTGTGGGACTTTCTCCATTAGTCCATCTATACTGACCTCCATCAGGTTGCAAACTGAATATATTTTTTTTCTGCATCTACCTCTGAAAAAATATTGGGCTTCTAGCTGTGTGTGGGACTTGTTCTATTAATCCATCTATACAGACCTCCATCAGGTTGCAAACTGAATATAATTTTTTTCTGCATCTACCTCTGAAAAAATATTTGGGCTTCTAGCTGTGTGTGGGACTTGTTCTATTAGTCCATCTATACTGACCTCCATCAGGTTGCAAACTGAATATAATTTTTTTCTGCATCTAGCTATGAAAAAATATTTGGCCTTCTAGCAGTGTGTGGGACTTTCTCTATTAGTCCATCTATACTGACCTCCATCAGGTTGCAAATTAAAAATAATTTATATCTGCATCTAGCTCTGAAAAAATATTTGGCCTTCTAGCAGTGTGTGGGACTTGTTCTATTAGTCCATCTATACTGACCTCCATCAGGTTGCAAATTAAAAATAATTTTTTGTCTGCATCTAGCTCTGAAAAAATATTTGGCCTTCTAGCAGTGTGTGGGACTTTCTCTATTAGTCCATCTATACTGACCTCCATCAGGTTGCAAACTGAATATATTTTTTTTCTGCATCTACCTCTGAAAAAATATTGGGCTTCTAGCTGTGTGTGGGACTTGTTCTATTAATCCATCTATACAGACCTCCATCAGGTTGCAAACTGAATATAATTTTTTTCTGCATCTACCTCTGAAAAAATATTTGGGCTTCTAGCTGTGTGTGGGACTTGTTCTATTAATCCATCTATGCAGACCTCCATCAGGTTGCAAGCTGAATATAATTTTTTTCTGCATCTACCTCTGAAAAAATATTTGGGCTTCTAGCTGTGTGTGGGACTTGTTCTATTAGTCCATCTATACTGACCTCCATCAGGTTGCAAACTGAATATAATTTTTTTCTGCATCTAGCTCTGAAAAAAAATTTGGCCTTCTAGCAGTGTGTGGGACTTTCTCTATTACTCCATCTATACTGACCTCCATCAGGTTGCAAATTAAAAATTATTTTTATCTGCATCTAGCTCTGAAAAAATATTTGGCCTTCTAGCAGTGTGTGGGACTTTCCCTATTAGTCCATCTATACTGACCTCCATCAGGCTGCAAATTAAAAATAATTTTTATCTGCATCTACCTCTGAAAAAATATTTGGCCTTCTAGCTGTGTGTGGGACTTGTTCTATTAGTCCATCTATACTGACCTCCATCAGGTTGCAAACTGAATATAATTTTTTTCTGCATCTAGCTCTGAAAAAATATTTGGCCTTCTAGCAGTGTGTGGGACTTTCTCTATTAGTCCATCTATACTGACCTCCATCAGGTTGCAAATTAAAAATAATTTTTATCTGCATCTAGCTCTGAAAAAATATTTGGCCTTCTAGCAGTGTGTGCGACTTTCTCTATTAGTCCATCTATACTGACCTCCATCAGGTTGCAAATTAAAAATAATTTTTTGTCTGCATCTAGCTCTGAAAAAATATTTGGCCTTCTAGCAGTGTGTGGAACTTTCTCTATTAGTCCATCTATACTGACCTCCATCAGGTTGCAAATTCAAAATAATTTTTTGTCTGCATCTAGCTCTGAAAAAATATTTGGCCTTCTAGCACTGTGTGGGACTTTCTCTATTAGTCCATCTATACTGACCTCCATCAGGCTGCAAATTAAAAATAATTATTATCTGCATCTACCTCTGAAAAAATATTTGGCCTTCTAGCTGTGTGTGGGACTTGTTCTATTAGTCCATCTATACTGACCTCCATCAGGTTGCAAACTGAATATAATTTTTTTCTGCATCTAGCTCTGAAAAAAAATTTGGCCTTCTAGCAGTGTGTGGGACTTTCTCTATTAGTCCATCTATACTGACCTCCATCAGGTTGCAAATTAAAAATAATTTATATCTGCATCTAGCTCTGAAAAAATATTTGGCCTTCTAGCAGTGTGTGGGACTTTCTCTATTAGTCCATCTATACTGACCTCCATCAGGTTGCAAATTAAAAATATTTTTTTGTCTGCATCTAGCTCTGAAAAAATATTTGGCCTTCTAGCAGTGTGTGGGACTTTCTCTATTAGTCCATCTATACTGACCTCCATCAGGTTGCAAACTGAATATATTTTTTTTCTGCATCTACCTCTGAAAAAATATTTGGGCTTCTAGCTGTGTGTAGGACTTGTTCAATTAGTCCATCTATACTGACCTCCATCAGGTTGCAAACTGAATACAATTTTTTTCTGCATCTACCTCTGAAAAAATATTTGGGCTTCTAGCTGTGTGTGGGACTTGTTCTATTAGTCCATCTATACTGACCTCCATCAGGTTGCAAATTGAATATAATTTTTTTCTGCATCTAACCCAGCCAATAGTTTTGGCCTAATACCACAGTTTGGCCACTCAGCTCTGCTCGGTTCCCATCCATTGTTTTTTTGTGCAAACAACTCCAGAGTTGTGAATTAGTTAACCGCCAAAATGAGTGGAAAAAGGCCTGCTGCTGGTGGAAAGGGGAATAGGCGTGTTGGGAAGGGGAAAAAAGGTTGTGTCCGTGGGGTAGGTGTTAAAGCAACAGTAACATCTGCAGAAGAAAGACCATCTTCCAGCCAAACTAAAATGTCTACTTCTTTTAGCGGACAATGTGATAAGATCCCTTTCTTACGGCCACGCCAATCGCTACAAATTCCAGATGAGGCACAAAAACAGCAGGTGCTTCAACGGATATCAAGTGCTCCTTTAAGTGGGCTCTCCTCCACATCAACTTCAACATCACAAATACTCCAGTCCTCAAAGGTGTCACCCCAATCGCACTTGCTTCCTCACAGCTCCCAAATCTCCAGCTGCCCGTCTGAGTATGAGGTAGAACAGATGGTTGACTCTGCAGAGCTGTTTACTCATACTATAGCCTGGGAATCAGAGGTCGACTCCAGAGCTTCTGTGAATCCAGACGAGGAAATGATCTGCACTGATGCCCAGAATCTTTATGAGTCGGATCCAGGACCAGACGCAGAAGGTTCTGACCATAATGTAGACCCTCATTCCCAAACTGTAACTCCTGTTGGTGGAGACAATGAGGAATACGATGATGAGACTCAAATACCTGATTGGAGCGACAACTTTAGTTTTTTGTCAGGGCAGGAACAGGTTGGCTCTGAGGACGACGGGTGTGATAACGCACAGGGTGATGATGATGAGGTTGGAGATCCCACTTACTGTCAACCCACAGTCAGCCAAGAGATGAGGTCAGCAGAGGAGGTGGAGGAAGATGCTAGTGACGACGAGGTCAGGTTGCGCCTTCCTGGACAGAGACGTAGTACTGGAAGCACGTCAACAACTGCATCCTCAAACACAACTCTGCCTCTCACCACAAGTCGTGGTGGCTCTTCAGGTCGCATGGGTGCTAAGCCTTGCATAGCCTGGGCATTTTTTCAGATCGATAAAGATGACCCAACTCGTGTTATCTGTAACATTTGTCAGCAAAAGCTAAGTAGAGGCCAAAAAATACATAGTTTGAGTACTTCATGCATGAACCGGCACATGGACATGAAGCATAAGTTGCAGTGGGAAGCTCAGTGTGCTACAATGCGGCCTAGCCGGCCGGGCCAACCACCGTCTGCCATATCTTGTGCATCCGCGGCCTCTTCATCCTCTGTGACTGGGGGGACAGCAGTCACACCTGTTTTGGGGCGCAGACCTGCCACCTCTTTACCCGCAACAGCTAGCGTGATTGGCAGGTCATCATTTTCTTTGGAGGTGGTAACACCAGCTGGTGTTGAGCGCTGTCCGACATCGATAGCACCACCTTTGGATCAAGGCAACCTAACATGTCCGCCTGCATCTTCCTCACAGACCGGCAGTTTGCCGGGGACACCCTTATCAACCCCGTCTAAGCACAATAGCCAGCCCTCGGTCCCTCAGATGTGGACAAGTAAAAGACCATTTCCTCCTAGCCATGAGAAAGCTAAGAGGTTGAATTTCACCATCTGCAAGCTCTTGGCTACAGAAATGCTGCCTTTCCGCCTGGTGGACACAGAGGATTTTCGAGACCTTATGTCCGTCGCAGTGCCCCAGTACCAGATGCCCAGTCGGCACTACTTCTCAAAGAATGGTGTGCCTGCGCTCCACCAGCATGTCACACACAACATCACCGCTTCTTTGAGAAACTCTGTGTGTGACAGGGTGCATTTCACCACAGACACTTGGACGAGTAGGCATGGACAGGGGCGTTACATGTCGCTGACTGGGCACTGGGTAACTATGGTGACAGCAGGACAAGGGGCTGCTGTCCAAGTCTTGCCGTCCCCACGAGTTGTGCGTCAATCCTCTTTATGTCAAAGTTCCTCCACTGCTTCTGCCTCCTCAACCTCCTCTCGGTCTTCCACCTGCACCCAAAGCCTGTCTGGTCATGCCACAAGCTTTCTAACTGCGCATAAGGGATCCTGCACACCTCCTTACTATGCTGGCAGTAGGGCTCAACGTCATCAGGCGGTTTTTACTTTGAAATGTCTGGGAAATGTGAGTCACACAGCTGAGGAGTTGTGGTCAGCTCTGGAGAACCAATTTCATGAATGGTTGTCTCCACTGGACCTGAAACCAGGGAAGGCCGTGTGCGACAATGCTGCAAACCTGGGTGCGGCCCTTCGCCGGGGCAATGTCACACACGTGCCTTGTATGGCTCACGTGTTGAACCTGGTTGTCCAGCAATTTTTAGCCCACTATCCCAGACTAGATGGCCTTCTGCAGAGGGCACGGTCGCTGTGTGCTCACTTCCGCCGTTCGCATCCCGCAGCTCAGCGACTTACATCTCTACAGAAGTCGTTGGGCCTGCCACTTCACCGGCTAAAATGCGATGTGCCTACCCGGTGGAATTCAACTCTGCACATGTTGCAGCGACTGTGGCAGCACCGACAAGCCCTGGTGCAATACGTTCTGACGTATAGCCTGGGCCAACGAGATTCAGAGGTGGGGCAAATCACGCTGGAGGAGTGGTCTCAGATCAGGGACCTATGCACCCTTCTGCACAGTTTTGAAATGGCGACGAAGATGTTTAGTGCTGACGATGCCATTATCAGCATGACTATTCCGGTGATTTACATGCTGGAGCACATGTTAAACAGAATTCAGAGTCAGGTGGTGGCACAAGAGGAGGTGGAGGAAGTAGAGGAGGAGGAGTTGTATGCGGAAGGGCTAACATCTGCAAGGTCCAGACGGTCGGCAGCACCAAGGCGGCAGGCATGTGAGGGTTGGGGAGATGGTTTTACCAGGGCGCATGGTAGCAGCCAAACTAGTGAGGAAGGTGCAGGAGCCCAGGAAGAAGTGGAGGACGAACTGATGGAAGACTCATCAGATGAGGGAGACCTTGATCACATTTCTGTTGTGCGAGGTTGGGGGGAGAGGACAGAGGAAGGAAGCATGATTGTTACCTCGCCACCAACACAACAGGGACTTGGTGCTCCTGGATGCGCAACACACATGAGTGCCTTCTTGCTGCACTACCTGCAACATGACCCTCGAATTGTGAGAATTAGAAATAATCCTGACTACTGGGTTGCCACACTGTTAGATCCCCGGTACAAAAGTAAATTTTCTGAAATTATTCCTGCCATAGAAAGGGATGCACGTATGCAGGAGTATCGGCAGAGACTGTTGCAGAATCTTACATGTGCTTTTCCACAAAACACCAGTGGTGCACGTAGTGAATCTCACAGTTCCAACTTGCCAACCGTGGGACCGTCAAGTGTTCAGCACTCAAACCGTAACAGAACCACAGTATCTGCTGGTAACATCAATTTTGCGGAATCATTTCACCACTTTTTTAGCCCATCCTTTGCAAGGCCACAGGAGACAAGAAGTCTGACACATAGTCAACGTCTAGAGACGATGGTACAGGAGTATCTCCAAGTAAACATTGAAGCCATGACTGTGTCACTGGACCCTTGCTCTTTTTGGGCTTCCAATCTGGATAAATGGCCGGAGCTAGCCACTTACGCCTTGGAGATCTTGTCATGCCCCGCACCCAGCGTTCTGTCTGAACGTGTGTTCAGCGCTGCTGGTGGTGTGCTGACAGATAAGCGCACGCGGCTCTCCACTGATAATGTAGACAGACTCACGTTCATAAAGATGAACAAATCATGGATCCGAAACGACTTTTCTACCCCTGTGTCATCCTGGGGAGAGTAAAAGCTTGATGATTGGTTAAAATCACCCTACCAACCGTTTTAAGCTTTCAAATTACTAATCATGTTTATCTGTATCTTGGCTGGAAAATAATTTGGGCTTTGTAGCAGTGTGCAGCACTGATCCTATTAGGCCATCTATAATAAGCTTCACCAGATTTAAAATTAAAAATAATTTTTAGCTGCATCTAGCCCGGAAAATAATTTTGGGGCTCCGAGATGCGCAAGACACATAAGTGCCTTCATGCTGCACTACCTGCAGCATGACCCTCATATTGTCAGAATTCGAAGTAATCATGACTACTGGGTTGCCACACTCTTAGATCCCCCAAACTTTTCGATCAACCTTTTCATTTTAATAATGACCAAAAAAATGGTCATTTTTGAAATTATAAGCATTAGCAGGTTGTTAGAAACTGAAATCAAACAGTTTTCAACTCAAAACTTTATTCTAGGTGATGTTACATTTTCACATAGGACCCCTTGTTCGAAAGGAGCTTCTGAACTCTCTCGTCCATTGAATTTGTCAGGTTTTGGATGGTTTCTGCTTCAATTGTTTTGCATGAGGACAGAATACCCTCCCAGAGCTGTTGCTTAGATGTGAACTGCCTCTCACCATCATAGACACTCCTTTTAATGATGCTCCAAAGGTTCTGAATGGGGTAGAGGTCAGGGGAGCATGGGGGTCACACCATAAGTTTGTCCCCTTTTATGCCCATATCAGCCAGAGATGCAGATGTTTTATGTGCAGCATGAGATGGTGCATTATCATGCAGAAAAATGATCTTGCTGTGAAATACACGGTTCTTCTTCTTGAACCATGGCAGGAAGTGCTGTTTGAGAAAATCCACATACATTATGGAGTTCATCTTTAGCGCCTTCAGGAATCCTAAAGGGGCCGACAATCTCTCTTCCCATGATTCCAGCCCAAAACATTACTCCACCTCCTCCTTGTTGGCGCTGTAGCCGTGTTTGCGTGGGGTGTCCATCAACCAGCCATCCTCCACTCCATTCATCTGGACCATCGAGCGCTGCACGGCACTCATCCGTGAACAAAACAGTTTTGAAATCAGTCTTCATGTAATGTTTGGCCCACTGGAGCCGTTTCTGCTTGTGTGAAGTGGATAGAGGAGGTCGACAGGATGGCGTATGCACAGCTGCAAACCTCTGAAGGACCCTGCATCTTGTTGTTCGGGGGACGTTGGAGGCACAAGCAGCTTCAAAAACTTGTCTGCTGCTATGACAAGGCTTTTTTGCCGCTGCTCTTTCAACCTGACGTAATTGCCTGTAGGAAAGAGTCCTCAATTTGCCCTTATCAGCACGCACACGTGTGTACTGTGAATCAGCTACATACTTCTTGATTGCCAAGACACTTCATCCTGATCATCGCACAATGTTGATTGTAGTCATGCCTTGACCTAAACACTCCACAATTTGTTGCTTCTCAGCAGCCGACACATCCTTTTTCTTTCCCATTTTGGCAGAAAATGTAGGCTGCTTAATAATGTGAGAGAGCCTTCTTAAGTAGTCTTGCCTTTCATTGGACACACCTGCCAAACTAATTAGCACAGGTGTCTGCAATTGCTTACAGTGATATAAAGAGCCCTGACACACATCACCATCAATGAGTTTAACTGACAAACAAACAAATTCTTCCCTTATCACTCCTAAACACTTTTTGCATAATAATTTGGAACGCGGTGTACATGTGCTTTTCCACAAAACACCAGTGGTTTTGTGGAAAAGCACATGTACACCGCGTTCCAAATTATTATGCAAAAAGTGTTTAGGAGTGAACTTACAGTTCTAACTTGCCAACCGTGGTCTGTATGGAATTGTTCAATAAAGGGCCCAAAATTAAGATAACATAGATGGGAGAGGTCTCTATGAATAGGAATTCCTAAGTATTTGATACCCTGTGAGGGCCAGGCAAAGGGAAAGTTGGACTGGATGGAATCCTATATGGATTTAGGGAGGGAGACATCGAGGGCCTCAGACTTCGCTGCATTGATTTTAAAATTTTACCATGTAACAAAGTGATCTATTTCAGCCATAACAGCAGGGATGGATATATGTGATTGAGTGATATATACTAGGACATCATCAGCAAATAGAGAGCACTTGTACTCGGTGCCTCCCACCTCAATCCACCTAATATTGGGGTTATGGCGAATTGATGAGAGCAGGTGCTCCGTCACTAGGATGTATAAGAGAGGGGACAGAGGACATCCCTGCCTTGTCCCATTGGTGATTGTGAAAGGTGATGAAAATGTTCTGACGCACCCCCTGGGCCTTGGGACACCCGGAGCCGGACCCTTTTTGGTGGATGCTGGTGGTTGTAGTCTTCGTGGCGGCGATCCGGTTCCGTGGCTCAGGGCGGTCAAACCAGTGGCGGAACTATTTATGTGGTTTTGATGTTTAAATGTCCGACTACGCCACCCGTGGATTGCGGTCAGAGTGAACCGCCGCTACAGGGCAGACCGCTAAGGCTGGTGTTGTGGGTGCAGCAGAGCGTAGCATAACTCCCCACGGGAGGAGTATAGCCTCAGGGCAGTGTATGCGGAGGATGGGGGTGATGGTGCAGGGCAGCAGCAGTAACGACACGGAGTCAGTGATGCAGTTCAGGGCCTTTACTCACAGTTCTTATTATCCAGACCACGTCTGCAGGTAACGGCTGCCCACGTCGTACTGTGCTCACCAGGTGAGGGGCTCAGACAACTCCCAGATAACTTTGGAGCGCTTCACAGGACCCCCTTTGTGTGTCCTTTGTCTGGCCTTTCTTACCAACACTTCTGTCCTGCTGCCTCGGGCCTCCTCTTGGTAAACTTGGCGCCAGTTTCCCTGACCCTATGTGGTGCCTTCCTAGCGGGTGGAGCAAGGGGCTGCGCCACATAAAATGTCAGAGCCTCCGGTTTCTAGCTGAGGGTCGTTTCCTGCCTCCACTAGTTCGGGGACCGGTCTCCCCCTTTGGCCTGACCCCTCCACGCAGGTGGATTCGGGCGTGCGGTGGCGACTCGCCCGTCCGCACCCCTGGGATCCCTTCATTCCTCGTTCCTGGAGCCTTCTCCGCTCCTCTTCCTTCCTTCTCCCTCTTGCAGGCCTGGGCCTCTGTTACTAGGCCCGCCTCCGGAGCAGAGCTCATGCAGAGCCCCTGCTCCCTGCCACTTCTGCTCAGACTTCTCTGCACTGAACTAAGATGGTGCCCACCTTTTATACTCCCTTCTCAATGCACCCAGGAACTGCTTCCTCCCTGCTCCTGCACTGCAGGGTTCCCCTTCCTCAGTGTTCCCTCCCCCCACTCCAGCCAGGGACAGGGACTGTCGTGCCCATCTCAGGGGCATATTGGTCGCCCTGCCCCACGGCAATGTGGTGTAATGCATGCAGGTGTCGGGTCCTGATCCACACTCCATCCTTATCTGAGAGTGAGATATCACACCTCTGGGTGAGGTGCAATACGTCTGTAGCAACCGAGCCCTCGGTGCCACAGTTCCATTTATCTTCAGCCTAGGTGACGTATTGTGATACAGGGCCGTGATTTTGGCTATAAAAGGGTCCCCTAGACCCCTACCCCAAGCTTTTTAAGAGAATCATATATGGCGTGCCAGGAGACTCTATGGAATGCTTTCTCAGCATCCAACGAGAGTATCTACTTACAAATTTTTAACTGCATCTAGCCCAGGAAATACTTTGTGCCTAGTAGCAGTGTCTGCTAGTCAGCGGATTATCCCGGCTGTTAAGCAAGCTACACCACCTGTAGTTTGGACACTTAATTTTTTCAAAGGAAATGCTTCGGGACCACGGGATACTTAGTGAAGAGCATCAGGAGGCACCCCAAGGCATAGGGGCTGGGACTGGCACTAGGATGCCTTGCGGTGGACAGCCGAGCTCGATCCTTATAAAAGCTTTTTAACTGCAGCAGCTTTAGTGGACGCTACTGGAGCTGGAATTACGCGGCTGCTGGCATGAGACTTGCCCTCCAATAGATCCTTGTAAATGGATTTAAAGTGTATTCATTCAAATTAGAGGGACAATTTAAATTAAAAAGCTTAGAGCTGCCTCCACCACAGGGGGGCTCTCTCGACCCACCAGCGGACAGGCACCAGTATTGGGAGAGGGGGGCTGGCCGTCAGGGTTCACCGCGGCTCTGGCACAAACCCGGCGACACGGAGGTGGCACGGGCAGGAGCGGACTGGCCGTCTCGGCTTCTCACTTTTTGGATTTTAGAAGGGCATGACATGCCTAAAACTGTGTCTCCCCCTCCTTTTACTCCTCCACCTCTTTTCTTTTCGCATGACTATATGTACTTGTCACTTTTCCATGTGTTAGTTGTGTCTTCTGAGCAGTTTGTCAGCTTTTGGACACCTTTGAAGGTGTTTTCTATGTGTTTCTATGTGTTTTTGTTTGCCTGCCATTGGTTTTAACGGTGTTCGAAGGTGTTCGACGAACAGTTCGACGAACAGTTCGGCGAACACACGGGTGTTCGACGAACCGAACCGAACTCGAACACTATGGGGGTGGCTCAACACTAATCTTGACTGGAAAATAATTTGGGCTTTGTAGCAGTGTGCAGCACTGATCCTATTAGGCCATCTATACTAAGCTCCACCAGATTTAAAATTAATAATAATTTTTAGCTGCATCTAGCCTGGAAAATAATTTTGGGGCTCCGAGATGCGCAAGACACATAAGTGCCTTCTTGCTGCACTACCTGCAACATGACCCTCATATTGTCAGAATTCGAAGTAATCATGACTACTGGGTTGCCACACTCTTAGATCCCCCAAACTTTTCGATCAACCTTTTCATTTTAATAAAGACCAAAAAAATGGTCATTTTTGAAATTATAAGCATTAGCAGGTTATTAGAAACTGAAATCAAACAGTTTTCAACTCAAAACTTTATTCTAGGTGATGTTACATTTTCACATAGGACCCCTTGTTCGAAAGGAGCTTCTGAACTCTCTCGTCCCTTGAATTTGTCAGGTTTTGGATGGTTTCTGCTTCAATTGTTTTGCATGAGGACAGAATACCCTCCCAGAGCTGTTGCTTAGATGTGAACTGCCTCCCGCCATCATAGACACTCCTTTTGATGATGCTCCAGAGGTTCTGAATGGGGTAGAGGACAGGGGAGCATGGGGGTCACACCATAAGTTTGTCCCCTTTTATGCCCATATCAGCCAGAGATGCAGATGTTTTATGTGCAGCATGAGATGGTGCATTATCATGCAAAAAAATGATCTTACTGTGAAATACACGGTTCTTCTTCTTGAGCCATGGCAGGAAGTGCTGTTTGAGAAAATCCACATACATTATGGAGTTCATCTTTAGCGCCTTCAGGGATCCTAAAGGGGCCGACAATCTCTCTCCCCATGATTCCAGCCCAAAACATTACTCCACCTCCTCCTTGTTGGCGCTGTAGCCGTGTTTGCGTGGGGTGTCCATCAACCAGCCATCCTCCACTCCATCCATCTGGACCATCGAGCGCTGCACGGCACTCATCCGTGAACAAAACAGTTTTGAAATCAGTCTTCATGTAATGTTTGGCCCACTGGAGCCGTTTCTGCTTGTGTGAAGTGGATAGAGGAGGTCGACAGGATGGCGTATGCACAGCTGCAAACCTCTGAAGGACCCTGCATCTTGTTGTTCGGGGGACGTTGGAGGCACCAGCAGCTTCAAAAACTTGTCTGCTGCTATGACAAGGCTTTTTTGCCGCTGCTCTTTTAACCTGACGTAATTGCCTGTAGGAAAGAGTCCTCAATTTGCCCTTATCAGCACGCACACGTGTGTACTGTGAATCAGCTACATACTTCTTGATTGCCAAGACACTTCATCCCGATCATCGCACAATGTTGATTGTAGTCATGCCTTGACCTAAACACTCCACAATTTGTTGCTTCTCAGCAGCCGACACATCCTTTTTCTTTCCCATTTTGGCAGAAAATGTAGGCTGCTTAATAATGTGAGACAGCCTTCTTAAGTAGTCTTGCCTTTCATTGGACACACCTGCCAAACTAATTAGCACAGGTGTCTGCAATTGCTTACAGTGATATAAAGAGCCCTGACACACATCACCATCAATGAGTTTAACTGACAAACAAACAAATTCTTCCCTTATCACTCCTAAACACTTTTTGCATAATAATTTGGAACACAGTGTACATGTCCTTTTCCACAAAACACCAGTGGTTCACGTAGTGAATCTTACAGTTCTAACTTGCCAACCGTGGTCTGTATGGAGTTGTTCAATAAAGGGCCCAAAATTAAGATAACATAGATGGGAGAGGTCTCTATGAATAGGAATTCCTAAGTATTTGATACCCTGTGAGGGCCAGGCAAAGGGAAAGTTGGACTGGATGGAATCCTATATGGATTTGGGGAGGGAGACATCGAGGGCCTCAGACTTCGCTGCATTGATTTTAAAATTTGACCATGTAACAAAGTGATCTATTTCAGCCATAACAGCATGGATGGATATATGTGATTGAGTGATATATACTAGGACATCATCAGCAAATAGAGAGCACTTGTACTCGGTGCCTCCCACCTCAATCCACCTAATATTGGGGTTATGGCGAATTGATGAGAGCAGGTGCTCTGTCACTAGGATGTATAAGAGAGGGGACAGAGGACATCCCTGCCTTGTCCCATTGGTGATTGTGAAAGGTGATGAAAATGTTCTGATGCACCCCCTGGGCCTTGGGACACCCGGAGCCGGACCCTTTTTGGTGGATGCTGGTGGTTGTAGTCTTCGTGGCGGCGACCCGGTTCCGTGGCTCAGGGTGGTCAAACCAGTGGCGGAACTATTTATGTGGTTTTGATGTTTAAATGTCCGACTACGCCACCCGTGGATTGCGGTCAGAGTGAACCGCCGCTGCAGGGCAGACCGCTGAGGCTGGTGTTGTGGGTGCAGCAGAGCGTAGCATAACTCCCCACGGGAGGAGTATAGCCTCAGGGCAGTGTATGCGGAGGATGGGGGTGATGGTGCAGGGCAGCAGCAGTAACGACACGGAGTCAGTGATGCAGTCCAGGGCCTTTACTCACAGTTCTTATTATCCAGACCACGTCTGCAGGTAACGGCTGCCCACGTCGTACTGTGCTCACCAGGTGAGGGGCTCAGACAACTCCCAAATAACTTTGGAGTGCTTCACAGGACCCCCTTTGTGTGTCCTTTGTCTGGCCTTTCTTACCAACCCTTCTGTCCGGCTGCCTCGGGCCTCCTCTTGGTAAACTTGGCGCCAGTTTCTCTGACCCTATGTGGTGCCTTCCTAGCGGGTGTAGCGAGGGGCTGCGACACATAAAATGTCACAGCCTCCGGTTTCTAGCTGAGGGTCATTTCCTGCCTCCACTAGTTTCAGGGACCGGTCTCCCCCTTTGGCCTGACCCCTCCACGCAGGTGGATTGGGGCGTGCGGTGGCGACTCGCCCGTCCGCACCCCTGGGATCCCTTCATTCCTCGTTCCTGGAGCCTTCTCCGCTCCTCTTCCTTCCTTCTCCCTCTTCCAGGCCTGGGCCTCTGTTACTAGGCCCGCCTCCGGAGCAGAGCTCATGCAGAGCCCCTGCTCCCTGCCACTTCTGCTCAGACTTCTCTGCACTGAACTAAGATGGTGCCCACCTTTTATACTCCCTTCTCAATGCACCCAGGAACTGCTTCCTCCCTGCTCCTGCACTACAGGGTTCCCCTTCCTCAGTGTTCCCTCCCCCCACTCCAGCCAGGGACAGGGACTGTCGTGCCCATCTCAGAGGCATATTGGTCGCCCTGCCCCACGGCAATGTGGTGTAATGCATGCAGGTGTCGGGTCCTGATCCACACTCCATCCTTACCTGAGAGTGAGATATCACACCTCTGGGTGAGGTGCAATACCTCTGTAGCAACCGAGCCCTCAGGGTGCTACAGTTCCATTTATCTTCAGCCTAGGTGACGTATTGTGATACAGGGCCGTGATTTGGGCTATACAAGGGTCCCCTAGACCCCTACCCCAAGCTTTTTAAGAGAATCATATATGGCGTGCCAGGAGACTCTATGGAATGCTTTCTCTGCATCCAACGAGAGTATCTAATTACAAATTTTTAACTGCATCTAGCCCAGGAAATACTTTGTGCCTAGTAGCAGTGTCTGCTAGTCAGCGGATTATCCCGGCTGTTAAGCAAGCTACACCACCTGTAGTTTGGACACTTAATTTTTTCAAAGGAAATGCTTCGGGACCACGGGATACTCAGTGAAGAGCATCAGGAGGCACCCCAAGGCATAGGGGCTGGGACTGGCAGTAGGATGCCTTGCGGTGGACAGCCAAGCTCGATCCTTATAAAAGCTTTTTAACTGCAGCAGCTTTAGTGGACGCTACTGGAGCTGGAATTACGCGGCTGCTGGCATGAGACTTGCCCTCCAATAGATCCTTGTAAATGGATTTAAAGTGTATTCATTCAAATTAGAGAGACAATTTAAATTAAAAAGCTTAGAGCTGCCTCCACCACAGGGGGGCTCGCTCAACCCACCAGCGGACAGGCACCAGTATTGGGAGAGGGGGGCTGGCCGTCAGGGTTCACCGCGGCTCTGGCACAAACCCGGCGACACGGAGGTGGCACGGGCAGGAGCGGACTGAACGTGTCGGCTTCTCACTTTTTGGATTTTAGAAGGGCATGACATGCCTATATCTGTGTCTCCCCCTCCTTTTACTCCTCCACCTCTTTTCTTTTCGCATGACTATATGTACTTGTCACTTTTCCATGTTTTAGTTGTGTCTTCTGAGCAGTTTGTCAGCTTTTGGACACCTTTGAAGGTGTTTTCTATGTGTTTCTATGTGTTTTTGTTTGCCTGCCATTGGTTTTAACGGTGTTCGAAGGTGTTCGACGAACAGTTCGACGAACAGTTCGGCGAACACACGGGTGTTCGACGAACCGAACCGAACTCGAACACTACGGGGGTGGCTCAACACTATTCTCTGCATGCACTCGAACATCTTTAATTTGGAGGAGAGCAGTTACCTGGTGTATCTTACATTGGTGAAACCTCCACAAATGGTGCCATGACTCAGATCACACTTGAGGGAACACTAAGTCTCGGGGTGCCCTAACCCCGGCCACCTACGGACAAGCCGGGACTGCTCAAAGCGAGAGCCTGATCAACTCTCACCACTGAATACGGTAAGTCTGCAGATTTAATGATTCCGTAATGCTTATTCGTATTTTGAGCGGTCTCTGGTGAGTTTGTGGTGTCTAGATTGGCCCTTAGGGACAGCCCCGTGCGACTGGGCGGATCCCCGCTGTGTGATGCCAAGAACTCTAGTGTGTAGTCGTTATGAAAATTTCTTTGTTTATAATGCGGGCACGCGGGGAGTGACGTTGTTGCTGATAAGTCGTGTATTAAGACGCCATTAGGGTGCAGGCATGCGGGGCCAACCAATCTTCTGATAAGTCATGTATTAAGATGTGGGACACTCGGGGAGTGAAGTTACTGATAAGTTGTGTATTAAGACGTTATTAGGACGTGGGCACGTGGGGTTAACCAATCCTCTATTAAGACGTGGAATACATGGGGAGCCAACTGCATCATTAAGCCGTATATTAAGACGTCACTAGGACGTGGGAGCGTGAGGTGTTCAGTGCTTCATTAAGTCGTAAAAGAATCAATTCAGTGCTTGGTAGGGAGTGTAGGGACTTGTTGCAATTCTACTTGTGTATCAGCTGCCTGGTCTGATCATAAGTCTAAGGGGACGGAACCCCTGGAGCCAAAATCATGGAAAAACTAAAGACATTGTTTGTGTCGCAGGGGTCGCTCGATCAAGAGCGATAGGACCCCAAAGATATAGTTGCTAGAAGAGAAGGAAGAAAATATGTAGAGAAAACCAAAAAAGTAATGTCATTGTGTGGGTTGTACCCGAGGGGGGGTAAATTACAACACGAGATGTTGAATGCAGCAATTTGGGAAAACGGGAAAACTGGAAGATAATGGGTTGTTGCAAAGTGCATACATGTGGAAAAAGGTTGCGCTGAGTTTATCGGAAGAAGGGAAAAAGTATGTGCAGAAACGTAAACAGTTAACTAAAATATGCACGCTACCAGATAAGGGCCAGTTACAGCCACTAGAATGGCAAGAAATTATGAAGAAGAAAAAGAACAAGCTAGAAGATGAAGGATAGTTACAAACAGCTTTGGCTCGGTATAGAACAGCAGAGAATTTGTCAAACAAAGGATGGGTGGAGGAAGAAAATACAGACAATAAGGGAAAGATGCCATGTTTTGTGTATTACAAAGATACTGCTCTCCAGCCACCTCCCGATAATGGCGGACAGGGGGGATGGACCTGTACAAATTGCAGTCAGCAGAATCCTGATAATAGAGATACTTGTCTTGCATGTGGGGCACCACTTCCCAGACGTCCCATTGTTCTTCCCCTCCCCACCATGCCTCCGCCACCGCCCTATAATGGCGGCGCAATGAATTGTTGGGTGTGTTCTAATTGTGGCCAGCAGAATCCATTGTCAGCAGTTTATTGTGTTGCATGTCACGCGCCCCGTCCAGGAGGCCCATCCCTCGCTACTATCCAAGCCATTCCTAGTGCCCCATCCTCATCTGTTATACCTATGTCTGCCCAAAGTTCCAACCCTTCCTGCAGCGGCCATGTTGCTACACCCATTGCATCACCTCCGGCCTCTGACCAGATGTCCATTTGGTGGCGGCCATCTTGGTGCACCCTTCCTGTAGTGTGCTTCCTTCCGGTGGCGGCCATCTTGGCGCACCCAGAATACAGGCCGCAATACACACTACACCCGGAACGTGTATGATGAAGATCATCATGATCAGTGTGTGAAACAACTTAGAGCTACAATCAACAATATTCTGAACTATGCTGGAACAAGGAACCTTACTTCTATTGCTCTTCCAGCTATAAGTTCTGGAATGTATGGATTTCCTATGGAAGCCTGTGCCGAAGCAAAGTCCAAGCTATACGGGTGTATGGAGGACTAACTACATTGGAGGAGATAAGACTAATCAGCATTGACTATCATAAATCTCAAATTCTCACCCGAGCTGTGGAAAGTGCCACAGCTAGATCAGACCCACTCAGCCGCCAGATGACCTCAGAAGGTAACCCAATTGAACTATTTCCTAGACAAACAAGCCCACCTCCTGTTGCTGTGTTGCTGGTATCTCCCTCAACATCTCCTCAGTCAGAATCTCCAGTGCCAGATCACCATAATAGATTTGTGGCATTCACACCCTCGCAAGTTAATCAAGTGATTAGTCAACTACCTGACTCAGACAGATACCCTATGGCGTTCTACAGAAGAATCAGACAAATTCAACAAACTTATTCAGCCACTTGGAAAGATCTTCATGAAATCACTAGCATTAGAGCGGGAGATGCCTTCTGGCCAATAATTCAAGTAGCTCTGAATGAAAACCAAGTGACAGACAAGGAGACTTACCAATCAGGAGGAGCTTTTTATCAACAACTTCAGCAATGGGCCAAGGAGCGGCTCACAGACTCATCTACCAGTGTACCGGACTGTACTCAAGAATCAGGGAAGAATGTCAAAAAATTTTACTCCAGAATCTATACTCTGTTCCAGGATCAAGGGTTCAATGAAGGTCAGAGGATCCAACAGAATCTGATAGTCACTAAATTTGTTAGGGGACTCAGAGAAGAAATTTCAACAAAGCTTACAGACTCCAGACTAGAATATGTGGACATGTCCCCGCGAAAGGTACTCCTCATTGCTAAAGCTATAGAGAAACAATTGAATGCTGTACCAAGGCCTGCTCCAAGGCCTGCTCCACAGCCTACTCCAGCACCTGCACCGACTCCTGTTCCTGCTCCTGCTCCAGCTGCTCTAGCAGTCTATCAACCTGCAGATAATCAACAAGAGCAGTTGCCATATCCCCCAGTAGACCCACAACAACTATATCACTCACCCCCACGATGGATGGGTCCTCCACAAATGTACCGAGGACGGAGTTTAAGACTAAGGGAACCAATCTGTCACCATTGTAACCAACCAGGTCATTTCAGAAGAGAATGTCCAGAGAATAGAGGGGATCCTTTCTATGGCTCGATGCCACTCTCTTACAACCCGCAATTTAAAAGAAGAGATTCTCCACACTACCAAGGGAATCCACGGTACTCCCGCCAAGAGTATAGACAGCCATCATGGCAGCCACCACAGAGAGAGTATGAGACAATGCCAAGAGAACCTGTGCAGAATTACAGAGACCAGCCACCGCAACAGATTACCAAAATAACAGGGACCCACCATGCCGGTTTGCAGGGGAATTACCCCGCATAGGACAGTGACAAACCCGTGCTCACCTTGACCTCAGTTGAGAACGTCCCCACTAAATCTGGACTGATTTCTACTGTCAAAATTGATGTAGGGGACAGAACTTTACTTTTTCTAGTAGACACAGGTGCAGCCAGATCGGTAATACGGTCAAGAGATTTACCCTATGAATCGCTTATATCTGATGATTTCCTTTCATGTGTGGGAGAGGATGGAAAACCACACTCATCCCGACTAACATTTACATTGCCTATTGGGATAGAACAGAAGCTGCTGGCCAGATTGCTCGCTTCAGACACCTGCCCGCTTTCAGATCTACTCCAGAAGTTAAATGCTCAGATATCATATGATGAGAATGGAATGCATATAGATGTCTCTACTCCGTTATCATTAGAAGAACAAACAAAGGTACATGCCCTCCCATTGTGTGTCATCTAATTTGCAATAGCCACCATACCACAGCATTATCTTGACTGCATACCACCTGAACTCTGGTCTCGAGGTCCTGATGATATAGGCTGGCTGCCTGTCCCGCCAGTCTAAGTTTTCCTGAAAGAAGGTGCACGGATTCCTAGACTCCCACAGTACCCACTGAAAGCAGCCCAAGAAGTGTCATTAGATGCCCAGATCCAAGAATTACTCAAGAAAGGAGCATTAATTCACTGTGTTTCTCCTGCTAATACTCCATTGTTTCCAGTGAAGAAGAAAACTGCAAGAGGAGAACGGATAAATTTAGGATGGTGCAAGATCTGAGAACTGTGAATGCAGTTACAATCCTGGAGACCCCTGTGGTGCCAAATCCACATACATTACTCAGTGAAATTCCCCCTGAGGCAACGCATTTTACAGTAATCGACTTGGCAAACGCCGTCTTCAGTGTGACTCTGCATCCAGACTGTCAGTATCTTTTTGCTTTTACACACAGAGGAGTACAATACACCTTGACCGTTATGCCTCAAGGAGCTCAGAACTCTCCTCATCACTTCACACTGGCCTTAACTACCTGTCTCCAAACCTGGAAGAGTGAGAACCCTTAAGTCACATTGATACAATATGTCGACGATTTACACCTCTGGTGTCCCGATGACCAAACTTGCCACAGGTTCCGCTATTCTTTACTCCAATTTCTGGCCACCATCGGATGCAAAGTTACTCAGCGAAAGCTACAATGGTGTTGTATCAAAGTTGTGTTTTTGGGTCATTGCTTATCCCAAGGTACCAAGTATCTCACTGAAGAGCGGAAAACTGCCATCCGTGACATCCCGTACTTGAGAACTGTCTAACTCCAAGCTTTCCTTGGAATGGTCACATACTGCAGGCAGTGGATCCCTAACGTGTCAGTTCTCATGCAACCTCTATATGATTGGGTCCACTCTTCTGAGCTTGACCTATATTTTGACCAAGAAGCTGAAGATGCAATGGACCAGTTGAAAGAACTCATCATTTCAGCCCCTGCACTGGGGATTCCCAACTATGAATTTCCATTCTTTCTATTTGTCTCTGAAGCGTGTGGCCATGCCTCAGGAGTTCTGCCACAAAAACATGGAGGCCAAATGAAACCCATCGGATATTATTCCGGTAAATTTGATCCAGTGGCGCAAACAGCTCCAACAAGACTCAAAGCAGTGCTGGCAGCTACAGAACTCTTCCCCAGAACAGCAGATGTTGTACTTGGCCATCCTACAACTATACTGGCCCCTCATGATTTGAAAGCTATCCTTGCACAAACCCAGCACAAACATCTATCTATGCAACATCGTGTCAGAATCCAATGTGTGCTCCTTTTACCAAAAAATATAGCTCTTTGGCGATGTACTGTCTTGAACCCCTCCACTCTGCTTCCTCTGTCAAGGGGGGACTGCTCTGAAGACTTAGGGGGTCCTTAGAAGACCATGAATACCCTAATTCGAGTGACCATGATTGCCTTGAGGTCATCAAGGCAGAATCCTCTCACCTACCTACTGTCTCTGAGCAGCCACTGCCTGAAATGGATCTGATACTGTATACTGACTGGTCCAGATACGCAGATGAATATGGAACTTACCATACGGGATATGCAGTGGTGTCCCCACCAATGGTTGTTTCTGCTGGACCACTGCTATCTTATATGTCAGCTCAAGAGGCCAAACTGTATGCTCTGACCGAAGCCTGCAAGTGCGCAGATAGTCGAGTGGCCAATATCTATATGGACTCGAGGTACGGATTCAGGATTGCCCACGACTTTGGCCTGATATGGACCCTGAGGGGCTACAAGACAGCCAGTGGAGCTCCAATCCGGAATGCAGCGGCAGTGAGAAGTCTGCTAGAAGCTCTGAAGTTACCTAGGCAAGTGGCTGTGATCAAAATTAAGGCTCATGGGAAACTGAGTTCGGAGGAAGCCAAGGGGAATCATCTGGCTGACATTACAGCAAAAGCAGCAGCTATGGAACCAATATTTCCAGATGAAGCAGAGGTGTCGGGGGGTACGGAGGTGTTTGTGCTCACCAGAAGTCAGAGACAACGAGGGTATGAGGAAGAAACGGAAATGAGAAATTTGGGGTTGGAAGAAGAGGAGGAAGATGAAGAGGAGCAAAGACTGGAAGAGAATCCGGCATACAGGACTTTAGTGACCGGCAGAATGTGGTAACAGAAGAAGAAAAACAAGGATGGATCGGACAGGGAGGAACGTTTTGTAATGACGGAATCTGGAGAGTGGGAAGAAGAATATGTCTGTCAAGAGCACTGTATCCTGCATTGGTTCAGTGGACTCATGGAAAGGTACATAGAGGGAAGAATAAGATGATTTCAGCTATCAATAAACTCTATATTGCACCCGAGATCTCAGTTTTTGCTTCAAACTATACAAGGAGCTGTGTGGGATTTGTAGCACTTGTAATCCCGGAAGAACAGAACATGTGCCAAAGAAGAAACTGGCAAAGTCACAGTATCCTTTCCAGAGAATCCAAATTGATTATATGCAATTACCCAAGAGTGGAAGATATGAATATGCTCTGGTGGTTGTGGTGGATATGTTATCCGGTTGGACAGAAGCATACCCAGTAGCCAACATGACCGCTAGAACTACAGTGAAAAGGCTTCTGGCAGAACTTATCTGCAGATTCAGGATTCCAGAAGTGATTGAAAGTGATCAAGGACCCGCCTTCACTGCAGAAGTTACCAAATCAATCTGGGAGATGATTGGGGTGGATTTAGGCCTGCATACTCCTTATCATCCTCAAAGTAGTGGCAAAGTTGAAAGGATGAATGGCACTTTGAAAAACAAAATTGTTAAAGCCAGTAAAGAATTGTCACTTCCATGGCCGGAGGTGCTGCCTCTTGCCCTATGCTCAGTCCGAAATACCCTGAGACAACCCACAAGACTCACACCATATGAGATCTTGTTTGGGGGGCCACCTAGGGTCGATATTACCCAGAGCAGCTTAGTTCAGGGAATCCTGATGTTCCTTTATCTAATGACAGTAGCTGGGGGGGAAGCCTTTGTTATGGTAACACGTGCATTCCAAGCAATTATTACTGAAGAGAATGATATTCCAGTTTTCTGGTACAACACTTCCTTGAATGTGGTGACATTAAGATTAGGATTAGACTGCAGGCAGTGGGTAACAAATTGGTGAGAGACAGTGGCTAATGAATCTATCTTTTTAAAGGAGGGAGCAAGTAGATCATTAATTTCTAATTAACAGGGGGTGCACAGTGTTGTCTTACTAATATTTATTTTCAATGGGTTGATGCACAGTGGCTAATTATATATTAATGTTGTGGGACATATTTATGAACCTTCTTATTTTCGAGGTGCATTGATCTGCTGAAAAAACGAAGAGCTACAGACTTTGTGGCAAACACCCCAGAGGCAAGTCATGGCTGGAAGAAGTGGACATAAATGTTTCACGCGATTCAGAGAAAAAGAAAAAAAAAACAAATGAGATATTACCGGTAAGATACTGGAAGTGATTATTTACTGTATTTTGTATCTATAGTGTATTGCCTGCAGTGAGATTATGGGAGTAGCAGTGTTGTCCTCCCTTACTATGTATAGTACAGTGCATTATTACAGTGTCCTCCCTTATTATGTATATCACCATTCATTATTACATAGTGTCCACTCTTATTATGTATATCACCATTCATTATTACATAGTGTCTACTCTTATTATGTATATCTTTGTCCATTAATATTGTGTCCTCTCTTATTGTGTACAGTGCCATCTATCAATGCATAGTGTCAATTTATTAGGTATAGCACTATCCCTCATCACAGTGTCCTCTCTTATAATGTATAGCATCATCCATTATTACAGAGGCCCCTGCATTAGTATGCATAGCGCTGTCTATTGTTACATAGTGTCATCCCTTACTACGTACGGTTGCCGATGCCTCTCTGTGTGATTTCTATTTCTCTACCCTTCCATTGGCACCCACAAATGTACTTGTGTTTTCATCACATGAACTATGACATGAACTGTCCCGTCCCCCTATTATTTGGCCTGTCATGTGACAAGGGAGATTCGCTCAGTCTGAACAGGTTGACGGTACCCTTAATATATCCTTGAATATTATTAGTTGTAACCAATAGGCATCTTGGACCTCTGGCAAGTAAAAAATTAACTTACAAGTTCTACTACTGTTTATTTAAAGGGGAACCCTCAACCACCTGATGGATGCATAGATAGAAACACAGATAGATAGATAGATAGATAGATAGATAGATAGATAGATAGATAGATAGATAGATAGATAGACTCAACCACCTGATGGCTTGATAAATGGATTGAAAGATAGCTAGCTATATATATATATATATATATATATATATATATATATATATATATACTATATATTACTATAGGAGGTTGTAAGTGCCTCCTGTCTGACCTTGAATTCCTCCCATTAACCAGCAGGTGATGTATAACCAATTCTACCAGCCCATTTAAATTGTAGGCATTTTAGCCCAGAAGTGACATGTTTTGTCCAAAGTTGTAGGCTTGTAGCCCAAGAGAGGCATGTAGCGTAGAGCAGGACCCATCAGACGGGAGGTCACCTTGCCGTGGTTGATAGTCACACATGAATTGGCACAGCATACTGAGTAACAATACAGTTTAGATCCAATGTTTTCATTGTTTTATGTATGTTGGCCCTTACAGAGTGCTGCTGTGTTTTCTTTATATATTTTGTGCAGTTTCTGCAGCTGGCACCTGTTCACACTTAGGAGGTGCTGGTCATGTTTTTTACTATATATAGCTAGATAGATAATAGATAGATAGATAGATAGATAGATAGATAGATAGATAGATGATAGATTAAAAACTGAGTGTATATCCCCATTAGTACTAATGTAGAAAAACTGAACCCTTTATCTAGTCTTGTGTGCCTTATCCAGTAAGAAGTATAATCAAATGTCAAAAGATCTGAATCATCTTTTGCAATTTAAGTGCCATGTAGAATGATGGCAGCTGATCCAAGTTATGTGCCCAGTAGTTGCTCTTGCTGATACAGTACAGGCAGCATGGTGGTGAAATGATCTTCATACTGCTTCCAGTAACTGTAGAAGTTTCTGTAGTTTAAGTGATCCCTCTAGTGGTCAGTTCCAGGAACTGCAGGTAAATTATGACTACCGCTCCAGTACAATTTTTTTTTATCATCGTAATATACTATACCGAACGTCAAAAAATAGAAGGAAGCACTAGGCACCAAACAGTAACATCGGTGGGAAAATAAGATCTGCCAGGGCTAGGAGGAAAAAGCAGCGGTGGTGCTCAGTAAATAGAAATAGACAAAGTATAATAATAAGAGAGAAGAAATTACGACATAAAAAAACTGTATAAAAAATGTCCTTTATTTCCAAAATAGGTGCATATCATGGTGTGGGACTGGGTAACAGACAGTGCCTTCTCTCTTATTACTAAACTGAAAGTTAGTAACAAAAATAATATCTTTTTTTTTTTTTTTCACACAGAATAAATCTTTATACAAAATTTTATCACAATAAGAAAAAATACAACAGCAGACTAAAGCACTGAGACGTGACAGCATTATCACCATTCTGCTACTATGCCCACTATCCAAAGAAGCAGTGATTTGGCAACTAGGCTTGGGCTGCTTACCCCGGCAGAGGGATGGCACAGCGGCACCTGAACATACAGGCCAGCCATGATACATAACACTATTTCAGAGAAGCACAATCATAGTGATTACAGTCTCATGCTTGGCAGTTACAGGTATTAGGTTGTCCACACCAAGTACCGGAAATAATGACGATCTTAGATCCGAATTTTCAGGCAGAAAATCTGCAGAGGCAATAATGGTGACGTGAGAGAGAATTCTGTCCTAATTCAACTGTTGAATTCATCAATCACAAGTCATCTGCCAATCTAGTATTAATCTATCTATCTATCTATCTATCTATCTATTATCTTTCTCTCTATAGATCAATCTATTTATCTATCTATAGATATATCCATCTAGTTATAGATCTATCTATCTATCTATCTATCTATCTATCCTTCTATCTATCTATCTATCTATCTATCTATCTATTTATCTATCTATCTAGCTATCTATCTATTATCTGTCTATCTATCTATCTATCTATCTATCATCTATCTATATATCAATTAAACTATCTTTCTATGTATTATCTATCCCTCAATCTATCTATATATCTATCTCATATCTATGTATCTGTCTAATATATTGGTCTATTTATCTATTATCTATCTCTCTATAGATCAATCAATTTATCTATCTATAGATCCATCTATCCATAGATCTATCTATCCATTATCTATCTATCTATCTATTATCTATTATCTATCTATCTATCTATAGATTTATCTATCGATCTATCTATTATCTATCTATCTATCTATCTATCTATCTATAGATTTATCTATCAATCTATCTATCTATCTATCTATCTATCTATCTATCTATCTTATCTATCTATCTATATATCTATCTATCTATCTATTATCTATCTATAGATCTACCCACCTATTTATCTATTATCTATCTATCTAATATCTATTGATCAAATATCTATCTATATCTATCTATTCTATGTTATGTAATTAGTTTTGCCAAAGCAAGTGTACAATAGAGAATAGAGATAGAGACTGTAGGAGCAATGGATGGGGGCACATCCAGGGTGGAAGCCCATGGCATATTATATTTCTCTTCTCAAAGTCTAGGGCATAGGCTCACATACTGTGCTCTATCTATCTATCTATCTATCTATCTATCTATCTATCTATCTATCTATCTATCTATCTATCTATCATCTATCTATCCCATATCTATCTATATATCTATCTATCTATCTATCTATCATCCATCTATCTATCTATCTATCTATCTACTCTATGTTATCAGTTTTCTGTAATATTTACGGTTGAATAAATATTTGTATACTGTGTTTTATTAAAATTAATTTAATCATTTTACAGATAACCATTGGCTAGACGTTATCATAAGACTACTGAGACGTCCGCTTTTTGCCCGGAGTTATCTGAAGGATTTTCTCATTATAGATAAGTTCTGACCCGGTGCCACTCAAAGCAGGAAGAGGAAAACCAAAGAGGGATAAAGATGAATATATCCCTGATCACAGTAGAAAGTTCTTTAGTCTGGGAGACATGAGAGAAGGATCTCCTACATCTGACAGCCCCTTTGAGTTTGCTAATGATGTTGTATTTGCTGGTCTCAGCTGAAAATATCCCAGTGCCAACATGAAAACGTAGAGTAATCAACCAGCCTGACCCATCTCCTGCCTAGAGACATACAAGAGGCTCATCATTGTGTAAAGGAGTATCCCATCGAGAAGCATGACCCGCTCCCTCCTACAGTCCTCCTGCTCTTCCTGTGCCGGTAACCAGAGCTGAAATAATGAGGTAAACCTATTGTCACATCACTCAGTTACTGCAGCCGGGGGTAGAGAACAGCCTTTAATGTCGGGGCTATATTATATGAGGTTCATTATATGCGTTTTTGTTATTTTTGTCCATCCAGTATCCATATCATGCCGCTCAAAATGTGAAGTTCTCAATCTTCTAGTAAAACTTCCTAAGTCCTGTGTTGAATTCATCAGTCAGAAGTCATCTGCCTATCCAGTATGTATCCATCCATCCATCCATGTATCCATACATTCTTCCATGCCGATATCAGTTTCTATCTTTCATCAAACTATTATCTACCAGTTTCTAATCCATACATTCATCATCAATAATATATTTATAATATTACCATGAATACATTAAAACCATATTTATCTATCTGTCGATCTAGCAAAGAGTGCAGCAAGAAATATGCAAACCTTGAATATATGAAATATACACCACATTACTGTCATGTCATCGGGCAATTCTTGTGTGCCAACCGGCCACGACACGGCGACCTCTCTCTTGTAGGACCCATAGACCTAAAATGTATCAAACATGCAACAAATGGCATTGTGGGTTGTTCTACATATTTTCAAAAGTTATCAGGTTCAGTTATGAAATCAGCCATTTCTTAATCATTTTGACCTCCTGAATTCAAATCTGACAATGAAAATGTTTAGTGGGCTCTTGCTTCTATGATATCAAAGAGTTTTCCTTTTACTGCTACATATAGTTAATGCATAAAAGTTTCATTACTTTGCATTATTATTTTTGCAAATATAAAGACTCAAAATATTTTGTTATGCAGATTTTCTGATATTTATTTAGAGGAAACTTAGTAACAAGTCAAATAACTAAAACCTGTCTAAACACTATTGCGAATTATAAACAGTTACAGAAATTGCTCTACAACATTTGGTTCTCATTCAGTGACAACTCTTTTTTGCTTGTCTCTTGTACTCCTGCATCGGATTATCTCTTACAATTATCCAACAATAATCTGTAAGCATTGATGGATTCAATTTTCCTTGATATCTTTTCTTCATAGCTGCAATATCTTGGTGAAATTTCTCACCGTGCTCGTCGCTCACTGCTCTGCAGTTTTTTGGTGGGAAAAAGTCTAAATGCAAATGTAAGAAATTAATCTTTAATGACATGTTACAGCCAAGATCCTTATATGTTTTGAGATTTTCCACCAACTATTCATAGTTATCTGCTCTTGACTTTCCCAAAAAATTAGTTACCCCTAATGCTAATGCTAGCCATACAGCCTTTTCCTTGCCCAGCAACAAACGGAGAAACTCCTCATCTCGAAGAAGCTTACGAATCTGAAGTCTAACAAAGACTCCTTCCTTTATCGTTGCTTCACTCAACCTTGGAAATGAATCAATGAGATACTTGAATGCTTTTGAAGTTTTATCCATTGCCTTTATAAAGTTCTTCATTAGGCCCAACTTGATATACAATGGTGGTAACACAATCTCATGTGGGTCAACATAAGATGCAGGACATTTTTACTCCCTGGCAGAAGTGAATGTCGGAGAGGTCAGTCTCTTTTATTGTAGTGATATTCTCTTGCACGACTATCCCACTCACACAGAAAGCAACAGTACTTTGTGTATCCACCCTGGAGACCAAGTAAGAGGGCAACCACCTTTAAGTCACCACAGAGGGGCCATAAATGTTGGTCATAGGTCAGGCAACTCAAAAGCTGTTTCATGTTGTCATAGGTTTCTTTCATGTGGATGGCATAATCAACTGGAATTGAAGGTAGCGCATTGCCATTATGCAGCAAGACGGATGTTAGGCTTGTTTTGGATGAATCAATGAAGAGTCTCCATTCCTTTGGATTACCACTTATCCTCAGAGCTTCCATTAAACTGTTGATGTTGGTGCATGCCACAAGATCGCCCTCCATGAAGAAGTATTGGGCAAGATCTTTGTTGCAGAACAAAGAAATCTGAACATCACCTGTTAGGAGATTCCACTTCTGTAGCCTGGAACCTAAGAATTCAGACTTACTCTTGAGCAGATCCAAATCTCTAACAAGATCGTTCAGTTCACGTTGTGCGATAAGGTTGGTTCAGTTGAGGTTCCTGACAGAAAGTCTGGGTCATGAGAGGAAGATGCTTCATGACCCTCAGCGTCCTCTTCTTCCTCACTTGACTCAACTGAAAAGGTTTCTGTGCTTTTGGAACCGGCAGTTCTTCTGTATGTGGTATGGGGCGTATTGTATGGAATGTTTAGATACTATAACGTCCACTTCTTCCTTGAAACTTCTTTCCTAATGGGGGGCACCATGCAGAAATAGCAATTGGTTGTGTGACCAGTTGAATCTCTCCAGATCATTGGGACTGCAAAAGTCATAGATTGCCTCTTCCCATGCAACCACTGGTAAGATGTGATGCACATCTATTGCAGCATAAGTGTGGAGCCCAACTCTTTTCCTGATCTCCTATTCTGCAGCCGAAATACAGGTTGTAAGCTTTCCTTATCATTGTAGTCAAGTTTCACCCTTGTGACACAAAAGTGACTTCTCCGCATATATGTAGCAAAAACTATCCCCTGTGTTAATGCAAGAACAAGGCATATCTGAAAAAAACATATTGTAGAAACATGTCAATATGCTAAGAAACTAAGCTAAGAAATCCTAAAACTGTATACCTTACACACAGAGCATTTCTAAAAGTAAGTGATGCAACTGTTTTTAGGATTACGTCATTGGAGGTGAGTTGGCGTTTTTTGATTGGACATCCTAAGATGATAGAATACTGAAGGCTCAAAAGACTAAATAGATGATGTAGTAGACTAGCTACTAACAATCCAATAATGATTATGAAATAATAAAGACGCACTTTTTCTATAAGCCTGTGTGGCACCCCAGGAGTCCAGATGCCATATTGGCATTGCCTCCCTCACAGGGGTGATGCCATGCCTAGAAGAAAAGAGGGGTCCCCTTATCAGGTGACACCAGCATTCAACACATTTCCTGGCCCCAGACCAGAAGGGGGAGTTCTAACCCGGTTTCAGGGGAGCTTCTCATTCAAACGAGATCCTGGAGGCGGGGTTTAGAAAAGTCGGAGTGAGAAAAGTCAGTTGGAGACAGGAGAGCGACGAGTAGAACCTGGGGAAGGGAGCTGTAACCAAGCTCTCCCCAGAGAAAAGCGCAATAAACAAGACACCGGAGTCCGTGGTTGGTCAGGTACTAAAGTCCCGACAGCTAAATCGGGAGGACAGGAGACTGCAGGTTTCCTGGCCCCACCAAACGCCTAGCGGCTCAGTAGCATACTAGGGCCCGGCGCTGCCACGAAGGAGCGACACCTGAAAAGGGCTCGAGCTGTCTGCCATACGGGTGAGGATTTAATGATTGTTCAGGAACTAGGGCCGCAGCATAGCTTTAAGCAGCAGGGCCAAAGAGGATAGTGCAGAGGGAAGGCCTACAACTCCACATGGCGAGGGGGATCCCCCAAATTGCTTCTAGGCCGCCCGGATCTCCATCACCAGCTATTACCAGTGCACCTGTCTGCACCGTCAAACCTCAAATAAAGGTAAAGGAAACCCCCATTCTTGTGTTGTCTGGTCATTATCTGCGCCCTCAGCCCTGCACTACACTGTCTCTGCTGACAGCATCTACCTTTTCAAATCACCATATACTGCCCTGGAGCTTAGCTCTGCCCGTGGAGAGCTGAACTATCTTTGCTGCGTCACCATCAGCCCCAGTGGATCTGCACCGCAGCAGCGGCCCCATAAAGCTGCATACCATGGGTGGCGTCATGAACAATATCCCCAAATCTTTATTTCTCCAATTGACTGTTCTTTATTTGACCGCCCTGGGCCACGGACTGGGTCACTGCCACCGTGACAACCCCAATACAGGACCGGACCGGCTACCGAGTACCCCACGGCCCAGGGGCGTGACGCACGTCGTCCTGGGTCCTCCCGGGTAGGGATCCAGCAATCTCTCAGGTACCTCAGGAGCACTTAAACGGGACCCCGTTCTATGTACCTTTCCAGGTCGTCTCACTGCACTGGCTCTCACCCTCCTGCCCTGCGTCCTGAGCCAGTGGCCTCAGGTCTTGTCGGGCGACTTGCAATCCCCTGGACCCTATGTGGCCACCTTTTTAGTGATATGATTGTGGGTTTTGGTTGCAACACCTTGAAAATGCTGCAGCCTCCGGTGGGCTAACTGAGCCTGGTTGTTCTCCACTAGTTTTGGGGCCGGTCCCCTTCTGCGGCCTGATCCCTCCACGTCCGTGTGAATTCGGGCACACAGATTGCTTCCTGCACTCACCGTGCCCCTGGGATCCCCTCTGTCTCTGTAGCCTTTCCCTCTGCTCCCATTCTCTTTCATTCTCTCCTCCTGGACCTCTCTGACAAGGCCCGACTCCTCTCTCTCTCCACTCAACTCTTGCTACAAGCACTGGAGCCAGGAGCCTGTACCCTTCTACACTGCTCTCCTGAGCAGGACTCGACTCTTCTAGACAGTTCTCCTTCTTCTTATACTCCTTCTGCTTGTGCTCCCCTGATCTATTTCCTCCACCCACCTCCTCTACCTAGTTCCACCCTCCAGCTAGGGACCAGGGACTGTGCTCTCCCTTAGGAGCAATCTCGCCCTTCCCTACTGAAGTGGAGTGTATTGGATGTGGGTGTGTGGGTCCTGGGTAGTACTCCGTCCTTACCTAAGAGTGGGGTACCACATCTCTGGGTGAGATGCAGTACCTCTGTGGCTACTGGACCCGCAGGGGCACCACAGGCGCGTCACCTGCATGAAACGTGTCATCAGTAATTACAACCTCCTCTGGATCTTGAAAATTAGAGCCAATCAACAAATTTAAGCATCATATTTGTTTTCAGCACCACAAAATTAGTTGGGTTCAACTGTTTTCATCTCTGAACCAATTTGTGATAACAGTGATAGATAATCTAGCGATAGAGAATTTATAGCTGGTGGAGAAAGCTTGAATTTGATGGACCTAAGTCTTTTTTCAACCTATTTAATTAGGTAATTATGTAACTATGCCTCTCCCAGGCAAAAGTCAACAAATTTAAAGGGTAGGTAGAATTCAGCACTAATAAAAAAAGCCTTAGGCTGATGGGAGGAGGAAGAGTGCTCAGCCAAAAATGGAGGCAGTCATGACATTCAATAGTATATTACACAAAATAAAAACAAAGACTGAATAGCACCTCCTAATAGTTTGCATTTGCTTCATTCTGTTTGGAGGTGCCGGTCAGTTTTTTGTTTTTTTTGTAGTATACTATTGGAGGTGGTAACTGCCTCCATGCTTGGTTGATCTTCTACTCCCATCAGTCTAAGGCTGTTTTTAATTATTGCTGGATCCCAGCTGCCCTTTAAATTTGTAGCTTTTAGCCTGGGAGAGGCATGTCGGATAAATATTAGGTTTAGGGTCCGATCAGAGAAAGGTTGCCTTGTCATGGTGGGTTCTCGCGAAATGGCCAATTTAAGCACTAAGTACCATCATTTTATATGTATATGCCAATGTGTACAGTGACAACAACTTGGCTCAAAAACACAGAGCCCTTGTCTTTATTTTTTAAGCAAATCTATCCCCTTGATCATCTATCCATGACTACTCCCTTCTGTCCATTTAGTCACTGCTCCATTTTCCTTCTTTCCGTCCACCATCTGACTTGCTATCACTGCGCACATCTATGCATGTGTCTATCCAGTCTTTCAATTTTAATCATTAATTGTCTAAAAACAGTTTGTAGCAAAAACATACACATTGAATAACATTATGGGCCCAATTCATCAAAACTTTCACTTCAGAATTCAGGTGTAATAGCTTTGAAAAGTCCCAAACGTTAGAGACTTTTGGCATTTTCAAGCCAGTTTCTCCTAAATAGACAGAGCTGGATGGGATGGGGGCATGGCAGAGGTGTGATGCCACAGCTCATCTAATTCATGACAAGCTGTGGCATTTCATACTCAAGAAATCCCATTCAAGTCCATGACTGGAGTAAGATTTCTGGTGTAGCGAATGGAGGCGCTTGCCACTTATGAGATGCTCCAGATTTATGAAGAGGCGGACACCTCTTCATGAATCAGGAATGTCTGACTCCAGCACACCCACTCATCAAGACCGGAGAGAAAATCAGTGTGTATTGATGAGTAGTGCTCTATGGATATCAATCTCTTCAGTCCATTCATTGTATGTGTCTTGCCTTGCTTCTCCTTTAACCCTCCTGGAATAGAGTTTAGTGTGGAAGTTGATACCGCAGGCAATGGCTGAATTGACCCAAATCCTAGTCCAAAGTTAGAGGCCCCTATACACGTAAAAAAACGCCACCGATATCATATCTTCTGATGTGTATGGGGGTCTCCTAATCCGCCGCAGATGATGGTGGGGTAAATAAGGATGGAGAAGTTTGAATTCAATCATCCTTTTGTTTTTTCGGGAGGTGAGCCTGTAGCATCAGCGTCTCTGCCTCCAGCCGGGCAGAGACGCCGTTCCCCTCACCGCCGCAGTCCAGGTCCGGCGTTCTCCCACTCCCCTGCTGCTGTGGCATGCTCTGCGCGCAGCTTCCCAGGCTCTCTGCTTAGGGCGGGCAACCGCGCTCCCTCCCTCTTAAACGGGCCGCGCGCGCCGTCCTATAGAGTCCACGGCCAATGGCCGGAGGCCTTCCCCTATATTAGGCACCTCCTCCAATATGGAGGTGCCTGTACAAGGTTGTTGTTCCGTGTTCTAAACACTTGCTCCAGTCCTCAGGTCCCGCTGCCTGTCAGTCCTGCCTGCCAGTCTTCTGTCACTTTAGCCCGCCAGCCTGTCTAGCAGTTCTGTTCTTCAGTCTGTGTACAGTTGTGCCCGCCAGCCTGCTTACCTGGAGCACCTGTCTGTAACCTGCCGTACCCGCCAGTCTGCCTACCTGGAGCACCTGCATGTTACTTGCCGTGCCCGTCTGCCTACCCGGAGCACCCGTCTAGCTATCTGCCGAACCAGCCTGCTTATCTTCCCGGTCCACCCGTCAGCCTTCCTGCCTTGCTCATCCTCTGTATCAGTCAGTTCCTGCCATCTGACCTGTGGGAGTCACCTGCTCTCACACAAGGTCGGTCCCAGAGTGGCACCTGGTCCACCTGCCCGGTTCCTCCATGGTTCACGGAGTCTACTAAGCCGCCGTGTGACCTTGGTCGGGCCGTATAGGCACTTAGTCACGCTCCTCTGGTCCCTCCTTGCACCGAAGCACAGAGGTTCCACCACCCGGACCCGTAACAGTGTGCACAGGCAATGGAACCCGTTGGCCCCCAGGCTCTTTCACTCTCTGACCGGTCCTGTCCTATTTGCGGACTGTCAACTCCCGCCTGGACTCGCTGTCCACCATGTCTGTGTCCGTCTCTAGCCGAGCGGCACCCGCTCCGGCGGCACCTCAACCTACTGACGCTATGGCACCTGGCTCTGGACCCCGGCTCTCTGCGCCTCCACGTTTTGGTGGAGACCCCATCTGATGTCGGTGCTTCTTAAATCAGTGCACTCTGCACTTTGAACTCCTGGCACATCAGTTCCCCTCCGACCGGGCCAAGGTGGCGTTCATCATGTCTCACCTCACCGGGGAGGCATTGGCATGGCTAAACCCTCTGTGAGAAAGAGGGGATCCCCAGGTGTCCGATCTTCCGGCTTTCCTTGCTGCCTTCCAGAAGGTCTTCGATGAGCCCGGACGAAAATCTTCTACTGCCTCCTCACTTCACCGTCTCCTCCAAGGGAGTCTCTCCGTGGGCCAGTATGCCATACATTTCCGAACCCTCGCATCTGAGCTTGTCTGGAACAACGAGGCCCTGGTGTCCACCTTCTGGGAGAGTCTTTCTGGACGGATCAAGGATGAGCTAGCCGGTCGTGGCATCCCTTCCACCCTGGACGACCTGGTGTCATTAGCTACCTGGATTGACATCCGTTTTCTGGAACGTACTAAGGAGACTACCCAGGAGAGAAGATTTCTGCGTCTCGCTCCTGTATTCCAAAAGCCAGCCTCTCAACCAGCAATTCCCCGGGCATGTTCAACTGAGGCCATGCAAATTGACCAAACCAGGATGGTCAAGTCTCGCCAGGAGATGCGCCGAGCTGAGGGGAGTTGCTTCTACTGTGGCAGTAAAGAGCATCTCATCCATTCCTGCTCGGTGAGGCCGGGAAACTCCCGTGTCTAGGACCGCTGCGAGAGGTCGTCCTAGGCAAGAGTAAATCCTCTCCATCCTTGACTCTGTCTGTTTCTATTTCCAGTGGTGAGACCCGCTTCTTCGAGATTGCCCATCTGGATTCCGGAACCGCTGGGAATCTCATTCAACAGGCTGTTGTGGAGCGGTATCAGATTCCTGGCTGAACCGTTGCCGGTTGCCTGCATGGATGGGAAGCTTCTTCCGGAGACCATCTTACTCGTCACAGAGCCTGTAACCCTTCAGGTGGGAATGCAGCACTCGGAGAAGATCTCCTTTCATGTGCTGACCGGTCTCTCTCACCCCCTCTTGCTTGGTCTACCCTGGTTACAAAGAGTTGGAGATCTGGTGAAGTGCTCCATTGGGGTTAGGAATGCCATGAGTCCTGTCTGGTTCCGGTTCGTCCAGCTCGATCCCCGTCTACTCCGGCTAATCTACCTGGTCTGCCGGCAAACTACTGGTCCTATGCGGACGTCTTCGACAAAAAAGAAGCAGAGACACTACCACCTCATAGGCCGTATGATTGCCCCATCGACCTGGTACCTGGTGCTTCTCCTCCCCCTGGGCATATCTACCCCTTGTCGCTGGCTGAGACCCGGGCCATGTCTGAGTATATAGAGGAGAATCTTGCTAGGGGATTTATCCAGAAATCCACCTCTCCGGCTGGTGCAGGATTCTTCTTCGTCAAGAAGAAAGACGGCTCCCTACGTCCCTGTATCGATTACAGGGGTCTTAACCAGATTACCATAAAAAATAAGTACCTACCCGCCTCTCATCTCGGAGCTGTTCGACCGTCTTAAAGGTGCGAAGATCTCCACTATGCTCGATCTTCGTGGGGCGTATAATTTGATCTGGATCCGCCAGGGAGATGAGTGGAAGAAGGCATTCAACACCCGGGATGGTCACTACGAGTACCGCGTGATGCCCTTTGGTCTCTGTAATGCTCCAGCCGTCTTCCTGGAGCTGGTTAACGACATCTTCCGTGATCTTCTGTATTCTTGCGTATCACACCGGAGGGATGTTCGTCAGGTTCAGGCTAAGGCTCCGGCAGAATCGCCTTTATGCTAAGTTCGAGAAATGTCTCTTTGAGCAGACCTCTCTACCGTTCCTGGGCTATATTATCTCCGAGACTGGTCTGCGGATGGATCATGAGAAGGTCTCTGCCGTCTTAAAGTGGCCCCGTCCGGAGGGGTTGAAGGCGATTCAGTGATTCCTGGGCTTCACAAATTATTACCGCCTCTTCATTCCTCATTTCTCCTCCCGGACTGCTCCCATCTCCGCACTCACCCGTAAAGGAGCAAATCCCAGGGAATGGACTTCCAAAGCGGAGGAGGCCTTCGTCTCCCTGAAACAAGCCTTCTCTTCCGCCCCTGTGCTACACCGTCCGGATTGCAACAACAGTTCTTCCTGGAGGTTGATGCATCCTCCTCTGGAGCCAGAGAGATGCTCACCCAGAAGTCCTCGTCCGGGAGAATGGTAACCTGCGGCTTCTTCTCCAAGCTCTTCTCCCCGTCTGAGCGCAATTACTCCATAGGAGATCATGAGCTGCTGGTCATCAAATTAGCGCTGGAGGAGTGGCGCTACTTGCTGGAAGGGGCTCTGCACCCGGTGGTCATCTACACTAACCACAAGAACCTTGCTTATTTGCAGAACGCTCAAAGATTAAATCCGCGCCAGGCCAGGTGGTCTCTTTTCTTTGCCCGTTTCTGCTTCACTCTGCATTACCGCCCGGCAGACAAGAACATTAACGCTGACGCTCTATCCCGCTCATTCCTGTCTTCCTACCAAGAGGAGAAACCTCTACATATCATCGACCCCTCCAAAGCAATGACTGTGGCCCGTTTGACCTGTCTCATCTTCCACCCGGTAAGACCTTTGTAGTGGTTCCGGATCGTAAGAAGGTTCTACTCTGGTGCCATTCATCCAAACTAGCCGGTCATGCTGGCCAGAGGAAGACCTTTTAGCTCATCGCCCGACATTACTGGTGGCCTTCCCTGCACAAGGATGTTGCAGACTTCGTCGCAGCTTGTTCCTCCTGTGCCCGTAACAAGGTTCCCATTCACCTTCCATCCGGCTGTCTTCTTCCTCTTCCCGTGCCTTCCTCTCCGTGGCAACACATTGCAATGGACTTCATTACGGATCTCCCTGTTTCTGCCGGTTGTACTGTTATTTGGGTGGTCGCTGACCGCTTTTCTAAAATGGCCCACTTCGTCCCTCTGCCTGGTCTTCCGTCTGCATCTGTGCTGGCTAAGGACTTTATTCATCACATTTTTCATCTCCACGGCCTACCCCTCCACATTGTGTCTGATCGCGGGGTTCAGTTCACTTCACGCTTCTGGAGAGCTACATGTAAACTGCTGGATGTCTCCTTGGATTTCTCCTCTGCTTATCATCCTCAGTCCAATGGTCAAGTGGAACGTATTAACCAGGTTCTTACCAGCTTTCTTCTGCACGTTGTCAACGCTCACCATAACGATTGGGTTGAGCTCCTGCCCTGGGCCGAGTTCTCCTATAATAACCATGAAAGCGACTCCTCTTCCAAATCCCCATTCTTTGTGGTCTACGGTTAACACCCCCGGTTTCCGTTTCCCGTCTCCTCTTCAGTGGACAATCCTGCTGCAGAGTCTCTGGTCAGCGAATTTTCAGCTATTTGGGAAGATACTAGATCTACACTTCTTCAGTCCTCCGAGCGGATGAAGAAACATGTTGATAAGAGATGCCTGGATCCGCCTCAATTCCATCCAGGAGACAAGGTCTGGCTTTCCTCCAAATATGTTCATCTCAAGATATCTTCTTATAAGTTTAGTCCGCGGTTCACCGGTCCGTTCGAGGTTCTGAACCAAATCAATCCCATGGCTTACAAGCTGAAACTCCCGGTCACCTTACGGATTCCCAACTCCTTTCATGTATCCCTCCTCAAACCTGTTGTCCTTAATTCTTTCTCTGATGATCCAGGTACCGCTCCAGCTCCTGTCTCTGCTGAGGACATCTTTGAAGTAGAAAACATTTTGGCCACCAAGAGCATAAGAGGAAAGACCTTCTTTCTTGTGGATTGGAAGGGGTTTGGCGCTGAGGAGTGGTCTTGGGAACCCAGGGAGAACATTCATGCCCCTCATCTTCTTAAAAAATTTCTTGCGGGCCTGAAGAAGAGGGGGCGTAAAGGGGGGGTACTGTAGCATCAGCGTCTCTGCCTCAAGCCGGGCAGAGACGCCGTTCCCCTCACCGCCACAGTCCAGGTCCGGCGTCCTCCCGCTCCCCTGCTGCTGTGGCTCTGTGCTTAGGGCGTGCACGCGTGCACGCCCTCCCTCTTAAAAGGGCCATGCGCACCGTCCTATAGAGTCCCCGGCCAATGGCCGGAGGACTTCCCCTATATTAGGCACCTCCTCCAATATGGAGGTGCCTGTGCAAGGTTGTTGTTCCGTGTTCTAAACACTTGTTCCTGCCCTCAGTCCTGCCTGCCAGTCTTCTGTCAGTCTAGCCCGCCAGCCTGTCTAACAGTTCTGTTCTTCAGTCTGTGTACAGTTGTGCCCGCCAGCCTGCTTACCTGGATCATCTGTCTGTAACCTACCGTACCCGCCAGTCTGCCTACCTGGAGCACCTGCCTGTTACCTGTCGTGCCCGCCAGCCAGTCTACCCGAAGCACCTGCCAGTTACTTGCCGTGCCCGCCTGCCCGCCTACCCGGAGCACCCGTCAGGCTATCTGCCGAACCAGCCTGCTTATCTACCCGGTCCACCCGTCAGCCTTCCTGCCGTGCTCATCCGCTGTACTGGTCAGTTCCTGCCAGGGGCGGACACAGACTGTAGTGGGCCCCTGTGCAAGAATTTTTTTGGGCCCCCCTCACTGCCCTTCATAGGGGGCATGAAGGCCCCCCCCCCCCCCCCCGTGCATCTCTGATTCCCCCCACTCCTAGTTAATTAACTGTATTAAAAAAAAATAAAACTTGTTATACTTACCCCCACGGCTGGCTCCAGGTTTTTGTGGATCCTGGGCGACAGAGTTTCAGTGGGCCCCTTTAACACATACCATGATTCATGATGCAAAGATACCGCAGAGAAATATATATATATAGTACAAGGCCAAGGATTTCACTTACTACATTACATGAGCGATATCTATTGTAAATTCTACAATAGCTCAGAAACCGGCGAATCCTCACAGTGCACAGTGCAGACCGGACAGTATAGTCCTCCATACAGTATTATGGGCACCATATAATGCTCCATACAGGATACTGACCCCTTATAATGCTCCATACAGGATACTGGTCCCCATATAATGCTCCATACAGGATACTGGTCTCCATATAACGCTCCATACAGGATACTGGTCCCCATATAACACTGCATACAGAATACTGGCCCCCATATAACGCTCCATACAGAATACTGTCCCCCATATAACGCTGCGTACAGAATACTGTCCCCCATATAACGCTCCATACAGAATATTGGCCCCCATGTAACGCTCCATGCAGGCTGTTCCCCCCTTATAATGCCCCATGCAGGATGACACCCCCCTTTTAATGCCCTATGCAGGATGTCACCTCTCCCCCCCATAAAATGCCCCTTGCAGGATGTCACTTCCCCCCTTTTCAATGCCCCATGCAGTATGTCAGACCACCCCCTCCCTTATAATGCCCCATGCAGGAGGTCACACCCCCCCTCCTTATAATGCCCCATGCAGTATGTCACCCCCCCCTCCCTTATAATGCTCCATGCAGGATGTCACCCCCCCTTTTCAATGCCCCATGCAGTATGTCAGACCACCCCCTCCCTTATAATGCCCCATGCAGGAGGTCACACCCCCCCTCCTTATAATGCCCCATGCAGTATGTCACACACCCACCCTCCTTATAATGCCCCATGCAGGATGTCAATTCCCCCCTCCCCCTCTTATAATGCCCCATGCAGGATGTCACACCCCCCTCCCTTATAATGCCCCATGCAGGATGTCACTTCCCCCCTTCCTCTCTTATAATGCCCCATGCAGGATGTCAATTCCCCCCTCCCCCTCCCCCATATAATGCCCCATGCAGGATGTCAATTCCCCCCTTCCCCTCTTATAATGCCCCATGCAGGATGTCACACCCCCTCCCTTATAATGCCCCATGCAGGACGTCACTTCCCCCCTTCCCCTCTTATAATGCCCCATGCAGTATGTCACCCCCCATATAATGCCCCATGCAGTACGTCACTTCCCCCCTTCCCCTCTTATAATGCCCCATGCAGTATGTCACCCCCCCATATAATGCCCCATGCAGTATGTCACACCCACTCTCCCCCCACAATATAATGCCCCATGCCCCCATACATAAAAAAATAAATCAAATACTCACCTCGCTTCTCACCTGATGCTGATCCGGACTCCAGTGTTGCGCGCGTCTTCCCGCTGTGACAGCTCAGGAGAGATCGCGCGCGGTGTAAACATATCACCGCGCCCTCTGACCTGAGACGTCAGAGGACGCGGAAGACGCTACGGAGGCACGGGGAGGGGTAAGTATTGTGCTGGCTGCCTTCACATGACCGGAGATGTCCCTGCGCTCAGCATGGGGCCAGGGGCCCATGCTGAGCGCAGGGACATCTCCGGTCATGTGACGGCGGGGGGTCCTGCAGGGGGGCCCCATGAGGAGACGCACAAGAGGGGGGCCCCAACGGGGCTCCGAGGGGGGCCCCAACGGGGCTCCGAGGGGCCCCCGACTGGCCGGGCCCCATGCTGGAGTC
The DNA here is from genome assembly GCF_046119375.1 of Phyllobates terribilis. NCBI lineage: Eukaryota > Metazoa > Chordata > Amphibia > Anura > Dendrobatidae > Phyllobates > Phyllobates terribilis. The sequence continues at coordinate 238,154,273 of NW_027362772.1, forward strand.
AGGGCACTCATGCCCTGATGGCGCCCCTGCTGGAGGCTGGAGGGGCCCCCTCTCCCTCGGGGGCCCCCGTTCAATGAACCGGCAGCACGGGCAGTAGGTCCGCCCCTGGTTCCTGCTATCTGACCCGTGGGAGTCACCTGCTCTCACACAAGGTCGGCCCCAGAGTGGCACCTGGTCCACCTGCCGGTTCCTCCCTGGTTCACGGAGTCGACTAAGCCGCCGTGTGACCTTGGTCGGGCCGTGGAGGCACTTAGTCACACCCCTCTGGTCCCTCCTTGCACCAAAGCACAGAGGTTCCATCATCCGGACCCGTAACAGAGCCTATGCCGCCAAAGGTCCAGCCATGTGTATGGGGTAATCAGGAGAAAGAGTTTTAAGCTGACAACTATTTAAATCTGGCTATAGGCTTATGTGTAGGCCAATAGTTATTTCTCATAATTCCCCCATTCACATGACCCTTCGGTTTGGCAAAGTATTTGGGGAGAGAGGAGAAATCGGCTGCTGGCAATTCTGCAACTTATTATCCAGAAAACTAAAGGTTTGGACCATTGAATTGCAACCACCCGACCCTTTATTTTCCCCAAATCATCTGTTAGTAGAGAGTCAGGAGGTCAACATAATCATCTGACTTTGATCTAATGTGTACAGGGGCCTACAGCATTCACATCTTGATCCGCAGAAGGGGCCATTGTTAGGCCACCATCACTATCTGCAGGATTAATTATGATGAAAAGTTTATTTTTCAAAAGTTCCTCTTAAAGTTTTAAGCCAACATATGACTTGTTCTTTTCTATTCTAGATGCCTGTAAACCTGAGTAAGCTGTTGTACGGGATGAGATACTAAAATCTTGTGGAATATACTGTATCTACACAGCACCTGATGCTGTAAATCTCAGCCCCCTCAGCTCTTTTATCAGTGAGAAGCACAGAGTTCTCCATCAGCAGAAAATGTAGTATCGCTGTGCAATAAGGATGGTTGGTTTCAGCTGCAGAAAATTTTATGTTTCTAGTTTCCACTTTCCAGGTATCTATAAAGCAGATAGATCACAATAAACTGTCATCGCAAACGGCTCTCGGTCAGCAGTGATCAGTCAGGGTGGCAGCTAATTGGATAACAACCGGAGCTGGCGCTGGACAGTTTGTTACCTGGATGTCCAATGATACATGTCACCTGTCAATCACATATATATGGTCTCCTTTCAGGTGCAGTGACAGAGAGTTTGGATACCTGCAACTCATATGGATACATTAACAAAAAATATAGTATTCATCTGTAGTAATTAGATATTAAATAAAAGACAGAAGTGTGAGGGCAATGGGAGAATAGGCAGCAACTTTCAGGCACTTGGGCAGAGAAGGCCAAACCTGGAAGCAGAGAGGGGTTATGGAGCAGAAAGGTTTTATCTATGAAGGGCTCGTCAGTGCATGATAGGAAAAAGAGAGGACCTGAGAGAGAGCCTGCAAGGAGTGTGTGAAGGAAGGATGGAGGTGGCAACTTTGCCACTGTCTTTGATACATGGCTGTGAACCCAGGTATGACTAGTAATCTTGAGGCCATGGATAGTGAGACAGGAGACAAGAGAAGTTGAGTCAACTTCAGTGGTCCAGAAGGTAGATACTGGGGACCCTGAGATGGCAGACAACAGGGGTAGAGGCTACGTGTAAACAGATCCTGGATTGTTTGAGGAAGAATTCTAGGCTGCCAGGCTGGGACACAGTTATTGCACTGGAAGTAGACTGTGTGATTAACCCTAGAACGCATGACCATAAAAATCTACACTTTCACATACCTGGGGCCTTTTAGGCCCGTGTGCAAATAACATGGAATAACTCAAAGTCAAATGACAAACAACTATATACATGAAGAATACCTAGAGTTTCAAAATTCTAACTATAGTAATCTTGCAGAAAATAGAAAACAATTAACAGGGCGGGCCTGCGAGGCCCCAGGTATGCGTTCTAGGGTTAAGAGAGGAAAAATAACCTATAATATGGAGGGACCAACCTAGCTAGGCAGTGTAAATGTCAGGTACTATATTAGAATTGTGCTATTGCACGTAACTGATAAGAGTGTGCCTCTGTTGTTCAACGCAGAAGATATACAGTATAGACCAAAAGTTTGGACACACCATCTCATTTAAAGATTTTTCTTTATTTTCATGACTATGAAAATTGTACATTCACACTGAAGGCATCAAAACTATGAATTAACACATGTGGAATTATATAGTTAACAAAAAAGTGTGAAACAACTGAAAATATGTCTTATATTCTAGGTTCTTCAAAGTAGCCACCTTTTGCTTTGATGTCTGCTTTGCACACTCTTGGCATTCTCTTGATGAGCTTCAAGAGGTAGTCACCGGAAATGGTTTTCACTTCACAGGTGTGCCATGGCAGGCTTAATAAGTGGGATTTCTTGCCTTATAAATGGGGTTGGGACCATCAGTTGTGTTGTGCAGAAGTCTGGTAGATACACAGCTGATAGTCCTACTGAATAGACTGTGGCCATCATTACTTTAAGAAATGAAGGTCAGTCAGTCCAAAAAATTGGGAAAACTTTGAAAGTGTCCCCAAGTGCAGTTGCAAAAGCCATGACCTGGCCTCCACAGTCACCAGACCTGAACCCAATCGAGATGGTTTGGGGTGAGCTGGACCGCAGAGTGAAGGCAAAAGGGCCAACAAGTGCTAAGCATCTCTGGAAACTCTCTCAAGATTGTTGGAAGACCATTTCCGGTGACTACCTCTTGAAGCTCATCAAGAGAATGGCAAGAGTGTGCAAAGCAGTCATCAAAGCAAAAGGTGGCTACTTTGAAGAACCTACAGTGGTGGCCAAAAGTATTGGCACCCCTGCAATTCTGTCAGATAATACTCAGTTTCTTCCTGAAAATGTTTGCAATCACAAATTCTTTGGTATTATTATCTTCATTTAATTTGTCTTCAATGAAAAAACACTAAAAGAATTGTCCTAAAGCCAAATTGGATACAATTCCACACCAAACCTAAAAAAGGGGGTGGACAAAAGTATTGGCACTGTTTGAAAAATCATGTGATGCTTCTCTAATTTGTGTAATTAACAGCACCTGTAACTTACCTGTGGCACCTAACAGGTGTTGGCAATAACTAAATCACACTTGCAGCCAGTTAACATGGATTAAAGTTGATTCAACCTCTGTCCTGTGTCCTTGTGTGTACTACATTGAGCATGGAGAAAAGAAAGAAGACCAAAGAACTGTCTGAGGACTTGAGAAACCAAATTGTGAGGAAGCATGAGCAATCTCAAGGCTACAAGTCCATCTCATAAGACCTGAATGTTCCTGTGTCTTCTGTGCGCAGTGTCATCAAAAAGTTTAAAGCCCATGGCACTGTGGCTAACCTCCCTAGATGTGGAAGGAAAAGAAAAATTGATGAGAGATTTCAACGCAAGATTGTGCGGATGGTGGATAAAGAACCTCGACTAACATCCAAACAAGTTCAAGCTGCCCTGCAGTCCGAGGGTACAACAGTGTCAACCCGTACTATCCGTCTGCATCTGAATGAAAAGGTACTGCATGGTAGGATACCCAGGAAGACCCCACTTCTTACCCCGAGACATAAAAAAGCGAGGTTAGAGTTTGCCAAAACTTACCTGAGAAAGCCTAAAACGTTTTGGAAGAATGTTCTCTGGTCAGATGAGACAAAAGTAGAGCTTTTTGGGAAAAAGCATCAACATAGAGTGTACAGGAAAAAAAAAGAGGCATTCAAAGAAAAGAACACGGTCCCTACAGTCAAACATGGCGGAGGTTCCCTGATGTTTTGGGGTTGCATTGCTGCCTCTGGCACTGGACTGCTTGACCGTGTGCATGGCATTATGAAGTCTGAAGACTACCAACAAATTTTGCAGCATAATGTAGGGCCCAGTGTGAGAAAGCTGGGTCTCCCTCAGAGGTCATGGGTCTTCCAGCAGGACAATGACCCAAAACACACTTCCAAAAGCACTATAAAATGGTTTGAGAGAAACCACTGGAGACTTCTAAGGTGGCCAGCAATGAGTCCAGACCTGAATCCCATAGAACACCCGTGGAGAGATCTCAAAATGGCAGTTTGGAGAAGGCACCCTTCAAATATCAGGGACCTGGAGCAGTTTGCCAAAGAAGAATGGTCTACAATTCCAGCAGAGCATTGTAAGAAACTCATTGATGGTTACCGGAAGCGGTTCGCAGTTATTTTGGCTAAAGGTTGTGCAACCAAGTATTAGGCTGAGGGTGCCAATACTTTTGTCTGGCCCATTTTTGGAGTTTTGTGTGAAATGATCAATGATTTGATTTTTGCTTCATTCTCTTTTGTGTTTTTTCCTTGCAAGCAAATTAAATGAAGATAATAATACCAAAGAATTTGTGATTGCAATCATTTTCAGGAAGAAACTGAGTATTATCTGCCAGAATTGCAGGGGTGCCAATTCTTTTGGCCACCACTGTAGAATATAAGACATATTTTCAGTTGTTTCACACTTTTTTGTTAAGTATATAATTCCACATGTGTTAATTCATAGTTTTGATGCCTTCAGTGTGAATGTACAATTTTCATAGTCAAGAAAATACAGAAAAATCTTTAAATGAGAAGGTGTGTCCAAACTTTTGGTCTGTACTGTATAAACCAAGTTTTGGGCTTGCTACCCTCCTTGCCAATGTGGGCTTTAGTTTGCTATGTCACCTGGCAATGTGCGGCCATAGGGAAAGAGTTCTTATATTGCTATAGTGCTGAGAAAGATAGAGAGGTCGCCTTGTCATAGCCATTTGGCACACAAGAATTGGCCAATAACATGATAGCAATGCAGTGCATATTTCATATATTCAATGTTTGCATAGCTCTTAGTACAGACAGTGTACTGCTGCACTCTTTGCTAGATGATAGATAGATAGATAGATAGATAGATAGATAGATAGATAGATAGATAGATAGATAGATAGATAGACAGATAGACAGACCCATTTGGCTGCTGGTTACAGTCATCTGGAAATAACCCTGAACAGCAGCTACAGTAATAGGAATAAAACTCAATGTCATTGGACCATCAACAACCTATTGATTTTTTTTATTCATTTTACCAAATCTAAGTGAAAGGTCTGATTGTAAGAACTTACAGGATAATAGTGGCTATTAAACATAAACCCTGTGGCAGAATTCAGGATTAATCACACACTACCATTAACCAGATGGAAGTAAGTGAAGCTTTTGTCTGTAATTAGTTGATTATAATAACTTAGTCGCCATTTAAATTATAGAGATTCGCTGCGTTAATAGCTGTATTATTCTAAAAAGTTCTATCTGTGTTCCCCATTTTTGAAGTCCTTTGAGTATAAAAGAGAACGTGACGCAAGAGCACATCGGCATTACTGTACATTCATAGAACTTGTTAAGAAAGGACTTAAATGATTGAGGAAACTCAGTGGGACTTCACATCAATGAATTAAGACAGTGTGGTCCATCTATATACGAGGAGGGCTTAGAGCACATCACTGAAGGGTAGATGAGAAGAATCACTCAACAGCAGGTCCCTTACAATAACAAGGAGCAGGGGATCCTATGGAGGTAAAGCTACATTACTTTACATGTTTTGAGACAAGTTGTCACTGGAGAGATGTGCAAGAAGCAGCTCTCTGGGACTTACAGACATTGTTTGCCTTGACAATCACTCCTGGCTTTGTTGTAAAGCCCCCATACACATTAGCTAGCTGTTGGCTGAACCATCGTTTTATCTCCCGCAACTCCTCTACTTGCAGGAACTTTTAGTTTAGCCAAACGCTCCTGAGTTATTTGTTAAAGAGCCGCTGCCAATATCATGGCATTGGTTTATCTCCAGAGAGAAGTATCGGCTGTTGAAAATCCAACAGCCTGAATCTTTCTTTCTCCTGAGATTATCTGCCGGGGAACGATGACATAGTGTGGGTGAAGGCACAGGAGGTGGGGAACCTTGGGGACAAAGTCTATGGAGGAGCAAAATTTTAAATAACTGTTAAATAACCAGTCCTGACAAGTGTCGCTTCTTATTAGAGCATTGCATTGACGGCACGCTTAATGCTAGCCACACAAAGCACAGCAGTGGAGATGAGTTTTTCATTGGCTGCTGTACTCTGCATAGGCTTTGACCAACATCACAAAGCTCTCATTGTAATGAAGTGAGCTTTGTCATCTCAGTTGCAGCCTATGCAGGGCCCAACAGCTGGTGACAAACTCATCTTGACTGCTGCGCTCTGTATACGCAGCAACCAAGATGACAGAAGATTAGTAACTAATGAATGAAGACAGGATTGAATCACGCATCATACAATACTGTCTTAATTTATTACTGAGAGCTTCATTTATGATTTTACACTTGTTCTAACCCTAAATATGATTAAGGCTAGAGTTAGGTTTAATGTTAGTGACGCGCCCCCTGGGCCATATTCTTTAGGGGAATACCCGGAGCCGGATCAGATGGGGGTTGTAGTCTTCCGAGTGGCTGTGACCCGGTCCGTGCCCAGGGTGTCAAACTCAGTTGTATGTGGCAGTCCTACAGATGTTATTAAGTTCTTAATGTCGACTACGCCACCCGTTGTATTGCGGTCACTATGGCCGCCGCTGCAGCAGGGTCCGCTGAGGCTGATGGTGTTGGTGCAGCTGTTGGTGGTATAACCCCCAACGGGTGGGGTATAGCCTCAGGGGGTCAGGTGCAGAGGATGGGGGTTGTGGTGGTGCAGCATAGATGGTAATGAAGACAGAGTCGGGTTGTGCAGTTTAGGGTATTTACTCACTGCTGATGTTCCGGTCACTCCAGCTTCAAGTGACCACCCGAGCCGTGCTGCGTCCACCAGGTCCTGGATCCAGCAAACCCCCAAACAAGTCCGGAGCGTGGCCCTGAGCTCTCCTTCTGTCCTTTCCTCTGGCCGTCCCCACTAGTGATCCACCTAGGTCCAGCTCCCTCGGGCCTTCTGTTGGGAGACCCTTGGCCTTGGGTTCCCTGACCCTCCACGTGGTCTGCCTTCGGGGTGGATGTGGTGGGTGGCCGTGGCAGACGCTGCCCACGGCCTCCGGTCTCTGGCTAGGGTGTGCTTTTGCCCCCACCAGTTTGGGATCCGGTACCCTATTGCCAACTCTTCACCCGGTGATGGACTTTGGGTTCTCAGAGTCCTTTTCTTTCACCCCCTCTGGGTCTTTCTCTCTTTTCTCCTCTCTCACTCTGGCTCAGGCTTCTCTGCTCTGCTCTTCTGCTCTCCAACAGACTCTTTGCAAAAGGCTGACTCACTCCTCCTCTACAGCAGACTGACCCTGATCTTTGATGGTGCCCACCTTATATACTCCCTCTATGTGTGAGCTCAGGTGACCAGCACCCAATGAGCTCCTATCTTTACCCAGGCTGCTCCCCCTATCTGCCCCTACACTACTTGGGATGTTCCACCCCCCTCCCACTCCAGCCAGGAACAGACTCGGTCGTACCTGCACATTTCTAAGTGGGAGTACCGTTGGTCTGTTCCCCGGAAATGGGATGTGTGTAGTGCATGCAGCCTACCGAGCTCAGTTCCACTCTCCATCCTTATCCGGGAGTGGAATATCACACCTCTGGGTTGAGGTGCAATACCCCTGTAGCAGCCGAATCCTCAGGGTGCTACATTCCCCCCTGGTAAATCACAGCACGTCCTCGGGCTGTAAGAACAAAACACCATAAAACATACAAATTTTTGCATAAACATATAAAACATCATATAAAACATTATATATAATAAAACTTTTCATATAAAACATCTTCTTGCAGACTTTTCCTCGCTTCTTGCTCCTCCTCCGGTCACTGTGCAACGCGTGACCGGGTAAAGTGCGACAGTCTTTTCTTGAAAAAATGGTTTTCCTATAAAACCGGTAGGGGGCGCTTTAGGACGCGCAACTATATACAGGGAAAGGTGGCCGCTCTCAGTCCTCGGCCAGGTATTAGGGAGGAATGACCGCCCTCAGTCCTCGGTCAGTGGGATTTAGGGGTTAAACGGGTAAACAGTTCAATTTGTTGGTCCCAACGGGGACTATAATAGCAGCAACAGTTACAGTTCACTGTGCCCCGACGGGCAACTATATACAGCTTCTACTCCGCTGTACTCAACGACGGCGTCCTCCTGCTCTTTCTTTGTGGTTACCTTTAACTCTAGTTTCAGACCCGTCCGGGTCCTCTTGTTCTTCCTCCTCACACCGCAGCTCTTCCTCCGTCAGGCGATGCACATGGAGGGCGTAGGGTCCTTTGGCACACTTGTGCCGGGTGAAGGTGACCTCGTCCCCGATGTAAAGGTCACGACCTCTGTGTCCCTCCGGTAGGTGGGACTCAACGTCTCTCCTGGTCACGAAGACGTCACCTGGGGTGCGGTGGTCTCGGATGAAGCCCCACCCATGCTGCATGTTAAACTTAATCACAGTCCCGGTGGTGCGGGGACTATGCGCTGCACGGGGGTCTCTCCTGGCCCGGCTCTTCTGCTCCGCGCTCCTTACTTGAGCTTGCTGTTCCCGGACGCGCCTCTCTCTCCGCTCCCTCTCGAAGACCTCGAGTTGTTGGCGGCAGCACTCAGCACGCTCCGCTGCAGCTGCCCGAGTCTCCTGAGTGAACCCCATGAGATCTTCTCCGGTGGGGTCCCACTCAAACTGCGCTTCTGCTAGCGGGGGCGAGATCCTCTTGACGGGCTTTGGAGCCGGGATCAGGGGTTCATCCAGGGGTCTCTCTCTCCGGAGTCGGGGATGGTGAAACTCCGGTGGCCATATAAATGGCTGCCCATCCGGGCACGTATGCTGGGCGTACAGGTCCTCTCCCAGATGCGGCACTCTTGGTCTTATGGGCGCGGTGGTGTTAGCGCCCGGGTTGTCCGGGCCTTGCGGCCAGGCCTGGGGTATCTGGAAGGGGAAGGGCACCGTAAGGACGGCGGCACCCTGGGCTACCTGGCCCTGCGACCAGGCCGGGGGCTCCGCGGAGGTAGGGGGCGCTGTTGGTATTGCGGCGCCCGGGGGTACTAGGCCTTGCGACCAGGCTGGTGGTACTTCCTGCTTGGTCACGCTCGGGGTCGAGGCGTGTGACGTCACAGGGGTCGCGGCTCCCGTTTGAGGCCTAGTCTGCGGCGGTGACGTTGCAGCGACGGGCACGGCAGGATAGACTTCGGGCTCTGCGACGGGGAGCTGGGGCAGGTACGCGGTTTCCCGGTTTGGGGTATAGACGTCCCCTTTACCTGCCTCCACTCGTTCGGCTCCCTTCTCGGCGCCGTCTCCGGCCTTCAGTCCTCCCGCGCCATCCTCAGAGGTGGTCTGTCTCCTCGTCTTGGGTGGCGTGCTCCGCTGACAGGTCTCGGTCTGCTGGGCCATCTCACGGCTCCACTCCGCCAACGTCTCTCGCTGCACCCGGGCCATCCTCCTTGCGAGGCCCTCCAGAGCGGTCTGTGCACACTCCCGGTCTCGGGGGAGCTGTGCTAGGACCTCCACTAGGCCTAGTGGGGTCGTTGTTTCCAGCAGGCTCCTGACCAACGGGTCGGTGCTGCTCTGCTCTCCTTCCGTTGTCTCCAGCAGGCTCCTGGCCAGCGGGCCGGTGCTGCTCTGCTCTCCCTCCTCTGTTTCTAGCAGGCTCCTGGCCAACGGGCCGGTGCTGCTCTGCTTTCTCGCCATCTCCGGGTAAGCTCCTCCGATACTCTTCTCCAGGCTTCTTGCCTCCGGGTGCGCTCTCTCCAGACTGCTCCAAGCGACACCCATCTTTGTTCTTTCTTTTCGTCTCCTCCCACTTTGAGGGCGGTCCCGGGGCCACTTGGTGATTGTCAGCTCCAGGGGCAGTTCTTTCACGCTGACAGACACCTCTAGCATCACAGTCTCTGTTGGTGGGGGCGGTTTCCACTTTTGGCGCCATTTTCGGTCCTGGCCCACGATGGGAGGCGGCCTCTCACCACCCTCTGGCACGCCCATAATGGCGTCCGCTCTTCCAAGGCGGGAAACCTTTGGAAATGGCGGGAACCGCTTCCCAGTGGCGGGAACCTCGGCAGATGGCGGGAAAAAGCTGTTAATGGCGGACAACCGGCGGAAATCGACTGGTGATGGGGTCCGATGGCGGGGACCCTCCGGAACCGGCGGGAGACTTCTTTTTGAGGTAAACTTGCACTTTTCTTCAGGCACGCAGTACCCGGGTGTTGCGGGCACGTAATCCTGCCGACTACGCCAAAGTTGACGCGCCCCCTGGGCCATATTCTTTAGGGGAATACCCGGAGCCGGATCAGATGGGGGTTGTAGTCTTCCGAGTGGCTGTGACCCGGTCCGTGCCCAGGGTGTCAAACTCAGTTGTATGTGGCAGTCCTACAGATGTTATTAAGTTCTTAATGTCGACTACGCCACCCGTTGTATTGCGGTCACTATGGCCGCCGCTGCAGCAGGGTCCGCTGAGGCTGATGGTGTTGGTGCAGCTGTTGGTGGTATAACCCCCAACGGGTGGGGTATAGCCTCAGGGGGTCAGGTGCAGAGGATGGGGGTTGTGGTGGTGCAGCATAGATGGTAATGAAGACAGAGTCGGGTTGTGCAGTTTAGGGTATTTACTCACTGCTGATGTTCCGGTCACTCCAGCTTCAAGTGACCACCCGAGCCGTGCTGCGTCCACCAGGTCCTGGATCCAGCAAACCCCCAAACAAGTCCGGAGCGTGGCCCTGAGCTCTCCTTCTGTCCTTTCCTCTGGCCGTCCCCACTAGTGATCCACCTAGGTCCAGCTCCCTCGGGCCTTCTGTTGGGAGACCCTTGGCCTTGGGTTCCCTGACCCTCCACGTGGTCTGCCTTCGGGGTGGATGTGGTGGGTGGCCGTGGCAGACGCTGCCCACGGCCTCCGGTCTCTGGCTAGGGTGTGCTTTTGCCCCCACCAGTTTGGGATCCGGTACCCTATTGCCAACTCTTCACCCGGTGATGGACTTTGGGTTCTCAGAGTCCTTTTCTTTCACCCCCTCTGGGTCTTTCTCTCTTTTCTCCTCTCTCACTCTGGCTCAGGCTTCTCTGCTCTGCTCTTCTGCTCTCCAACAGACTCTTTGCAAAAGGCTGACTCACTCCTCCTCTACAGCAGACTGACCCTGATCTTTGATGGTGCCCACCTTATATACTCCCTCTATGTGTGAGCTCAGGTGACCAGCACCCAATGAGCTCCTATCTTTACCCAGGCTGCTCCCCCTATCTGCCCCTACACTACTTGGGATGTTCCACCCCCCTCCCACTCCAGCCAGGAACAGACTCGGTCGTACCTGCACATTTCTAAGTGGGAGTACCGTTGGTCTGTTCCCCGGAAATGGGATGTGTGTAGTGCATGCAGCCTACCGAGCTCAGTTCCACTCTCCATCCTTATCCGGGAGTGGAATATCACACCTCTGGGTTGAGGTGCAATACCCCTGTAGCAGCCGAATCCTCAGGGTGCTACATTAGGGTTAGGGTTAGGATTAGGAATAAGACTGAGGTTAGGGATAGATTTTGCAACAGGGTTAGGGATAGGGATACTAAAATAGAGCAAAGGATGAAGGAGCAAACTATAATTCCATCAGTTTTTTTCTTAAATTACAATACATGTGCTTGTGAGATATGAGGTTCAATACTGGAGCGATAAAACAGACACTGAAAGTACTAAATGTCCACTAGTTAAGGAACACAAACGCCTTGCCTTGACCCAGGTGTTGGCAAAACATGTTACACCACAGGTAAGTGGAGATTTGGACTGCCCAAATACACAAACTCACCGGCATTGGCGGGTTCTCCCAACTTTACTCTAATGTGTATGGAGGCCTCAAGCAGACATTGGATTTTAGGACATCCATATACAATGCCCACCATTCAATTGATCAGATTACTGCAGGTCTGATTGTAAGAAGACTCTGGCACAGTAGATGATTGTGAGATAGTTCTCTGTCTTAGTTTATGACTAGAGATGAGCGTTCTTCGACTCGAACTGTTCGCCAATCTCAAATTCGAGCTGTTTTGGGCGGTGTTCGAGCCATTCGGCGAACACGAACGATTTGAGAAAAATTTGGCTGTTCGAGGTTATGTTCGATAACTGTTCGTGCACCAAAATCATAACTGGATTTTTTCTCAGTAATGATGAAAATTAATGTTAATACGCAGTTTGAGTGTACAGCGGGGCGGGGGGAGGGGCAGGGGATGGATCTCTGCAGGAATAATGAAGATCTCCATTTTTTTTTCTCTTTCCCGCATTTACAGTGGGGAGGTGCAATCTGTCAGCCTATCAGCAGCGCACACAAGCAAGGGCATGTGTCATTGGCAGTGTATGTCACATGTCCTTGACCTAAAAGACCCTGCCATTTTCCCCGTCGCCACCATTTTCTCACTGCTGCAGCTGCGTGTTAGACGGCACCGCTGTTGCTGTGTGCGCTATACCTTGTTAATTTCAAGCCAATTTTTCGCACAAATCTACAGATAGCTTGGGAGTAGGGAATAGTTGTGATTGCAGTCCTTTTAAGGACTAGGTCACAGCATTTCCTACGACTTTTATCAGGCAGGTCTGTGCTCTTAAATAGATAGGTTGTGGAAGTAAAGACTAATTATAATTGCAGTCCTTTTCAGGACTAAGTTACATCAGTTCCTATCAGTTTTTGCCAGGCAGGCCTGTGCCAGTGCTGTGCAAGTTTTTTTCACAGCATTTGGCTGAATCTAGCAAAGCTAATCCTTTTTGGCCTATTGCAGAGTGTGTTAGTCAGTGGAGTAGCCTATCTGTGTTGCAAGATACACCAGCTGTGTATAGAATAACAATTTTTTTACTGCACCTAGTGAAGCAAAACCTTTTGGGCATAGCATCATTCTATTAGTCCATCTATACTGACCTCCATCAGGTTGCAAATTGAATATAATTTTTTTCTGCATCTAGCTCTGAAAAAATATTTGGCCTTCTAGCAGTGTGTGGGACTTGGTCTATTAGTCCATCTATACAGACCTCCATCAGATTGCAAATTAAAAATATTTTTTTGTCTGCATCTAGCTCTGAAAAAATATTTGGCCTTCTAGCAGTGTGTGGGACTTTCTCTATTAGTCCATCTATACTGACCTCCAACAGGTTGCAAATTAAAAATAATTTTTATCTGCATCTAGCTCTGAAAAAATATTTGGCCTTCTAGCAGTGTGTGGGACTTGTTCTATTAGTCCATCTATACTGATCTCCATCAGGTTGCAAATACAAAATAATTTTTATCTGCATCTGGCTCTGAAAAAATATTTGGGCTTCTAGCAGTATGTGAGACTTGTTCTATTAGTCCATCTATACTGACCTCCATCAGGTTGCAAATTAAAAATAATTTTTTGCCTGCATCTAGCTCTGAAAAAATATTTGGCCTTCTAGCAGTGTGTGGGACTTGTTCTATTAGTCCATCTATACTGACCTCCATCAGGTTGCAAATTGAATATAATTTTTTTCTGCATCTAGCTCTGAAAAAATATTTGGCCTTCTAGCAGTGTGTGGGACTTGTTCTATTAGTCCATCTATACTGACCTCCATCAGGTTGCAAATTGACTATAATTTTTTTCTGCATCTAGCTCTGAAAAAATATTTGGCCTTCTAGCAGTGTGTGGGACTTGGTCTATTAGTCCATCTATACTGACCTCCATCAGGTTGCAAATTAAAAATATTTTTTTGTCTGCATCTAGCTCTGAAAAAATATTTGGCCTTCTAGCAGTGTGTGGGACTTGTTCTATTAGTCCATCTATACTGACCTCCATCAGGTTGCAAATTAAAAATAATTTTTATCTGCATCTAGCTCTGAAAAAATATTTGGCCTTCTAGCAGTGTGTGGGACTTGTTCTATTAGTCCATCTATACTGACCTCCATCAGGTTGCAAATTAAAAATAATTTTTTCTCTGCATCTAGCTCTGAAATAATATTTGGCCTTCTAGCAGTGCGTAGGACTTGTTTTATTAGTCCATCTATACTGACCTCCATCAGGTTGCAAATGGAATATAATTTTTTTCTGCATCTAGCTCTGAAAAAATATTTGTCCTTCTAGCAGTGTGTGGGACTTTCTCTATTAGTCCATCTATACTGACCTCCATCAGGTTGCAAATTCAAAATAATTTTTTGTCTGCATCTAGCTCTGAAAAAATATTTGGCCTTCTAGCAGTGTGCGGGACTTGTTCTATTAGTCCATCTATACTGACCTCCATCAGGTTGCAAACTGAATATAATTTTTTTCTGCATCTACCTCTGAAAACATATTTGGGCTTCTAGCAGTGTGTGGGACTTGTTTTATTAGTCCATCTATACTGACCTCCATCAGGTTGCAAACTGAATATAATTTTTTTCTGAATCTACCTCTGAAAAAATATTTGGGCTTCTAGCAGTGTGTGGGACTTGTTCTATTAGTCCATCTATACTGACCTCCATCAGGTTGCAAATTAAAAATAATTTTTATCTGCATCTAGCTCTGAAAAAATATTTGTCCTTCTAGCAGTGTGTGGGACTTGTTCTAATAGTCCATCTATACTGACCTCCATCAGGTTGCAAACTGAATATAATTTTTTTCTGCATCTACCTCTGAAAAAATATTTGGGCTTCTAGCAGTGTGTGGGACTTGTTTTATTAGTCCATCTATACTGACCTCCATCAGTTTGCAAATTAAAAATAATTTTTATCTGCATCTAGCTCTAAAAAATATTTGGCCTTCTAGCAGTGTGTGGGACTTGTTCTATTAGTCCATCTATACTGACCTCCATCAGGTTGCAAACTGAATATAATTTTTTCTGCATCTACCTCTGAAAAAATATTTGAGCTTCTAGCAGTGTGTGGGACTTGTTCTATTAGTCCATCTATACTGACCTCCATCAGGTTGCAAATTCAAAATATTTTTTTGTCTGCATCTAGCTCTGAAAAAATATTTGGCCTTCTAGCAGTGCGTGGGACTTGGTCTATTAGTCCATCTATTCTGACCTCCATCAGGTTGCAAATTGAATATAATTTTTTTATGCATCTAGCTCTGAAAAAATATTTGTCCTTCTAGCAGTGTGTGGGACTTGTTCTACTAGTCCATCTATACTGACTTCCATCAGGTTGCAAATTCAAAATAATTTTTTTTTCTGCATCTAGCTCTGAAAAAATATTTGGCCTTCTAGCAGTGTGTGGGACTTGTTCTATTAGTCCATCTATACTGACCTCCATCAGGTTGCAAACTGAATATAATTTTTTTCTGCATCTAGCTCTGAAAAAATATTTGGCCTTCTAGCAGTGTGTGGGACTTGGTCTATTAGTCCATCTATACTGACCTCCATCAGGTTGCAAATTGAATATAATATTTTTCTGCATCTAGCTCTGAAAAAATGTTTGGCCTTCTAGCAGTGTGCGGGACTTGTTCTATTAGTCCATCTATACTGACCTCCATCAGGTTGCAAACTGAATATAATTTTTTTCTGCATCTACCTCTGAAAAAATATTTGGGCTTCTAGCTGTGTGTGGCACTTGTTCTATTAGTCCATCTATACTGACCTCCATCAGGTTGCAAATTGAATATAATTTTTTTCTGCATCTAACCCAGCGAATAGTTTTGGCCTAATACCACAGTTTGGCCACTCAGCTCTGCTCGGTTCCCATCCATTGTTTTTTTGTGCAAACAACTCCAGAGTTGTGAATTAGTTAACCACCAAAATGAATGGAAAAAGGCCTGCTGCTTGTGGAAAGGGGAATAGGCGTGTTGGGAAGGGGAAAAAAGGTTGTGTCTGTGGTGTAGGTGTTAAAGCAACAGTAACATCTGCAGAAGAAAGACTATCTTCCAGCCAAACTAAAATGTCTACTTCTTTTAGCGGACAATGTGATAAGATCCCTTTCTTACGGCCACGCCAATCGCTACAAATTCCAGATGAGGCACAAAAACAGCAGGTGCTTCAGCAGATATCAAGTGTTCCTTTAAGTGGGCTCTCCTCCACATCAACTTCAACATCACAAATACTCCAGTCCTCAAAGGTGTCACCCCAATCGCACTTGCTTCCTCACTGCTCCCAAATCTCCAGCTGCCCGTCTGAGTATGAGGTAGAACAGATGGTTGAGTCTGCAGAGCTGTTTACTCATACTATAGCCTGGGAATCAGAGGTCGGCTCCAGCGCTTCTGTGAATCCAGACGAGGAAATGATCTGCACTGATGCCCAGAATCTTTATGAGTCGGATCCAGGACCAGACGCTGAAGGTTCTGACCATAATGTAGACCCTCATTCCCAAACTGTAACTCCTGTTGGTGGAGACAATGAGGAAGACGATGATGAGACTCAAATACCTGATTGGAGCGACAACTTAAGTTTTTTGTCAGGGCAGGAACAGGTTGGCTCTGAGGACGACGGGTGTGATAACGCACAGGGTGATGATGATGAGGTTGGAGATCCCACTTACTGTCAACCCACAGTCAGCCAAGAGATGAGGTCAGCAGAGGAGGTGGAGGAGAATGCTAGTGACGACGAGGTCAGGTTGCGCCTTCCTGGACAGAGACGTAGTACTGGAAGCACGTCAACAACTGCATCCTCAAACACAACTCTGCCTCTCACCACAAGTCGTGTTGGCTCTTCAGGTCGCATGGGTGCTAAGCCTTGCATAGCCTGGGCATTTTTTCAGATCGATAAAGATGACCCAACTCGTGTTATCTGTAACATTTGTCAGCAAAAGCTAAGTAGAGGCCAAAAAATACATAGTTTGAGTACTTCATGCATGAACCGGCACATGGACATGAAGCATAAGTTGCAGCGGGAAGCTCACTGTGCTACAATGCGGCCTAGCCGGCCGGGCCAACCACCGTCTGCCATATCTTGTGCATCCGTGGCCTCTTCATCCTCTGTGACTGGGGGGACAGCGGTCACACCGGTTTTGGGGCGCAGACCTGCCACCTCTTTACCCGCAACAGCCAGCGTGATTGGCAGGTCATCATTTTCTTTGGAGGTGGTAACACCAGCTGGTGTTGAGCGCTGTCCGACATCGATAGCAGCACCTTTGGATCAAGGCAACCTAACATGTCCGCCTGCATCTTCCTCACAGACCGGCAGTTTGCCGGGGACACCCTTATCAACCCCGTCTAAGCACAATAGCCAGCCCTCGGTCCCTCAGATGTGGACAAGTAAAAGACCATTTCCTCCTAGCCATGAGAAAGTTAAGAGGTTGAATTTCACCATCTGCAAGCTCTTGGCTACAGAAATGCTGCCTTTCCGCCTGGTGGACACAGAGGATTTTCGAGACCTTATATCCGTCGCAGTGCCCCAGTACCAGATGCCCAGTCGGCACTACTTCTCAAAGAAAGGTGTGCCTGCCCTCCACCAGCATGTCGCACACAACATCACCGCTTCTTTGAGAAACTCTGTGTGTGACAGGGTGCATTTCACCACAGACACTTGGATGAGTAGGCATGGACAGGGGCGTTACATGTCGCTGACTGGGCACTGGGTAACTATGGTGACAGCAGGACAAGGGGCTGCTGTCCAAGTCTTGCCGTCCCCACGAGTTGTGCGTCAATCCTCTTTATCTCAAAGTTCCTCCACTGCTTCTGCCTCCTCAACCTCCTCTCGGTCCTCCACCTGCACCCAAAGCTTGTCTGGTCATGCCACAAGCTTTCTAACTGCGCAGAAGGGATCCTGCACACCTCCTTACTATGCTGGCAGTAGGGCTCAACGTCATCAGGCGGTTTTTACTTTGAAATGTCTGGGAAATGTGAGTCACACAGCTGAGGAGTTGTGGTCAGCTCTGGAGAACCAATTTCATGAATGGTTGTCTCCACTGGACCTGAAACCAGGGAAGGCCGTGTGCGACAATGCTGCAAACCTGGGTGCGGCCCTTCGCCGGGGCAATGTCACACACATGCCTTGTTTGGCTCACGTGTTGAACCTGGTTGTCCAGCAATTTTTAACCCACTATCCCGGACTAGATGGCCTTCTGCAGAGGACACGGTCGCTGTGTGCTCACTTCCGCCATTCACATCCCGCAGCTCAGCGACTTACATCTCTACAGAAGTCGTTGGGCCTGCCACTTCACCCGCTAAAATGCGATGTGCCTACCCGGTGGAATTCAACTCTGCACATGTTGCAGCGACTGTGGCAGCACCGACAAGCCCTGGTGCAATATGTTCTGACGTATAGCCTGGGCCAACGAGATCCAGAGGTGGGGCAAATCACGCTGGAGGAGTGGTCTCAGATCAGGGACCTATGCACCCTTCTGCACAGTTTTGAAATGGCGACGAAGATGTTTAGTGCTGACGATGCCATTATCAGCATGACTATTCCGGTGATTTACATGCTGGAGCACATGTTAAACAGAATTCGGAGTCAGGTGGTGCCACAAGAGGAGGTGGAGGAAGTAGAGGAGGAGGAGTTGTATGCGGAAGGGCTAACATCTGCAAGGTCCAGACGGTCGGCAGCACCAAAGCGGCAGGCATGTGAGGGTGGGGGAGATGGTTTTACCAGGGCGCTTGGTAGCAGCCAAACTAGTGAGGAAGGTGCAGGAGCCCAGGAAGAAGTGGAGGACGAACTGATGGAAGACTCTTCAGATGAGGGAGACCTTGATCACATTTCTGTTGTGCGAGGTTGGGGGGAGAGGGCAGAGGAAGGAAGCATGATTGTTACCTCGCCACCAACACAACAGGGACTTGGTGCTCCTGGATGCGCAAGACACATGAGTGCCTTCTTGCTGCACTACCTGCAACATGACCCTCGAATTGTGAGAATTAGAAATAATCCTGACTACTGGGTTGCCACACTGTTAGATCCCCGGTACAAAAGTAAATTTGCAGAAATTATTCCTGCCATAGAAAGGGATGCACGTGTGTAACCCTGGCCTGGATGCCACAAGTGTAATTAAAGCTGTGTCTGAGAGCAAGGGGGAGGTTCTCTAGTCAGGGGAACATTAGCATGCAATGCCTCCTGTCTCAGGCCAGTAGGGGGAGCAGGCTGCCCCTATAAAAGCTGGTGCTGGGGGCAGGGTTAGGGAGAACTTGATGGCCTGTCTCAGCACTGAGACTTGTCCCAGAGCAGAGCAGGGACAGACAGTCGTATTGCACCTAAGAGGAAGTGTGGCAGGAGGAGAGCCACAAGCCAGAGACAAGAGGCGAAGAGAGCCTGTATTGGCAGAAAGAGGACTTAATTTACCAGACTTTGGTGTCTGAGGCTGGAAGGATTCCACATCCCCCAGCAGATAACCAGTCCGCAAGGGACTGTATATTCCTTGGCCTAAGAAGCCTGGAGGCCCTGCCACAACCGAAGGGACCAGTAAAGCCGTACAAGGCTGGGAGCAGAAAGGAACCCACGTCGCAGGCCATACAGGCGAGAATACACGGAAAGCTCGGAAACGTGGGCTGTTACCCTATAACGAGGAGATAGCCAGAAGGAGCGCAGAAAGCACAGTAGGCCTACACCCTCACCCTGACCAGGGTCAATTTCCCCGTTGCTCTCAGACATCCAGGTCCCCTCCTAGCTGGGACTGTTTATGGGTCAGTTTACCTGTTTCAGTAAAGACCCTGGACTGCAACTTGTTGTCTGTGTGCTCCTTGCTCCTCCAGCACTATCAGCACCGGGACTCTCACTACCATCACTCCCACCATCCACTACACTGCCCTGGGGCCGCACTCTTCCCGTGGGGAGTCACACCATCCCAGCTGCATATATCATCAGCCCCAGCGGTCTGCCCTGCAGCGGCGGTTCCTGATGACCGCAAATCCACGGGTGGCGTAGTCGTACAAAACCAACAGCACATAACAGACTACCACTGGCCTGACCACCCTGAGCCACGGAACCGGGTTGCCACTACTACTCCCATCGTTCCCCTATGGCCCGGATCCGAGTGCCCCACGGCCCAGGGGGCGAGTCACACGCATGCAGGAGTATCAGCAGAGACTGTTGCAGAATCTTACATGTGCTTTTCCACAAAACACCAGTGGTGCACGTACTGAATCTCACAGTTCCAACTTGCCAACCGAGGGACCGTCGAGTGTTCAGCACTCAAACCGTAACAGAAACACAGTATCTGCTGGTAAC
Source organism: Phyllobates terribilis (assembly GCF_046119375.1). Lineage (NCBI taxonomy): Eukaryota > Metazoa > Chordata > Amphibia > Anura > Dendrobatidae > Phyllobates > Phyllobates terribilis. Next base: position 238,174,250 of record NW_027362772.1, read on the forward strand.
ATCAATTTTGCGGAATCATTTCACCACTTTTTTAGCCCATCCTTTGCAAGGCCACAGGAGACAAGAAGTCAACGCCTAGAGACGATGGTACAGGAGTATCTCCAAGTAAACATTGAACCCATGACTGTGTCACTGGACCCTTGCTCTTTTTGGGCTTCCAATCTGGATAAATGGCCGGAGCTAGCCACTTACGCCTTGGAGATCTTGTCATGCCCCGCAGCCAGCGTTCTGTCTGAACGTGTGTTCAGCGCTGCTGGTGGTGTGCTGACAGATAAGCGCACACGGCTCTCCTCTGATAATATAGACAGACTCACGTTTATAAAGATGAACAAATCATGGATCTGAAATGACTTTTCTACCCCTGTGTCATCCTGGGGAGAGTAAAAGCTTGATGATTGGTTAAAATCACCTCACCAACCATTTTAAGCTTTCAAATTACTAATCATGTTTATCTGTATCTTGGCTGGAAAATTATTTGGGCTTTGTAGCAGTGTGCAGTACTGATTCTATTAGGCCAGCTATACTAAGCTCCACCAGATTTAAAATTACTAATCATGTTTATCTGTATCTTGGCTGGAAAATAATTTGGGCTTTGTAGCAGTGTGCAGTACTGATTCCATTAGGCCATCTATACTAAGCTCCACCAGATTTAAAATTAATAATAATTTTTAGCTGCATCTAGCCCAGAAAATAATTTTGGGGCTCCGAGATGCGCAAGACACATAAGTGCCTTCTTGCTGCACTACCTGCAACATGACCCTCAGATTGTCAGAATTCGAAGTAATCCTGACTACTGGGTTGCCACACTCTTAGATCCCCCACACTCTTCGATCAACCTTTTCATTTTAATAAAGACCAAAAAAATGGTCATTTTTGAAATTATAAGCATTAGCAGGTTATTAGAAACTGAAATCAAACAGTTTTCAACTCAAAACTTTATTCTAGGTGATGTTACATTTGCACATAGGACCCCTTGTTCGAAAGGAGCTTCTGAACTCTTTCGTCCATTGAATTTGTCAGGTTTTGGATGGTTTCTGCTTCAATTGTTTTGCATGAGGACAGAATACCCTCCCAGAGCTGTTGCTTAGATGTGAACTGCCTCCCGCCATCATAGACACTCCTTTTGATGATGCTCCAGAGGTTCTGAATGGGGTAGAGGTCAGGGGAGCATGGGGGTCACACCATAAGTTTGTCCCCTTTTATGCCCATATCAGCCAGAGATGCAGATGTGTTATGTGCAGCATGAGACGGTGCATTATCATGCATAAAAATGATCTTGCTGTGGAATACACGGTTCTTCTTCTTGAACCATGGCAGGAAGTGCTGTTTGAGAAACTCCACATACATTATGGAGTTCATCTTTACCCCTTCAGGGATCCTAAAGGGGCCGACAATCTCTCTCCCCATGATTCCAGCCCAAAACATTACTCCACCTCCTCCTTGTTGGCGCTGTAGCCGTGTTTGTGTGGGGTGTCCATCAACCAGCCATCCTCCACTCCATCCATCTGGACCATCGAGCGTTGCACGGCACTCATCCGTGAACAAAACAGTTTTGAAATCAGTCTTCATGTAATGTTTGGCCCACTGGAGCCGTTTCTGCTTGTGTGAAGTGGATAGAGGAGGTCGACAGGATGGCGTATGCACAGCTGCAAACCTCTGAAGGACCCTGCATCTTGTTGTTCGGGGGATGTTGGAGGCAACAGCAGCTTCAAAAACTTGTCTGCTGCTATGACAAGGCTTTTTTGCCGCTGCTCTTTTAACCTGACGTAATTTCCTGTAGGAAAGAGTCCTCAATTTGCCCTTATCAGCACGCACATGTGTGTACTGTGAATCTACATACTTCTTGACTGCCAAGACACTTCATCCTGATCATCGCACAATGTTGATTGTAGTCATACCTTGACCTAAACACTCCACAATTTGTTGCTTCTCAGCAGCCGACACATCCTTTTTCTTTCCCATTTTGGCAGAAAATGTAGGCTGCTTAATAATGTGGGACAGCCTTCTTAAGTAGTCTTGCCTTTCGTTGGACACACCTGCCAAACTAATTAGCACAGGTGTCTGCAATTGCTTACAGTGATATAAAGAGCCCTGACACACATCACCATCAATGAGTTTAACTGACAAACAAACAAATTCTTCCCTTATCACTCCTAAACACTTTTTGCATAATAATTTGGAACACAGTGTACATGTGCTTTTCCACAAAACACCAGTGGTTCACGTAGTGAATCTTACAGTTCTAACTTGCCAACCGTGGTCTGTATGGAGTTGTTCAATAAAGGGCCCAAAATTAAGATAACATAGATGGGAGAGGTCTCTATGAATAGGAATTCCTAAGTATTTGATACTCTGTGAGGGCCAGGCAAAGGGAAAGTTGGACTGGATGGAATCCTGTATGGATTTGGGGAGGGAGACATCGAGGGCCTCAGACTTCGCTGCATTGATTTTAAAATTTGACCATGTAACAAAGTGATCTATTTCAGCCATAACAGCAGGGATGGATATATGTGATTGAGTGATATATACTAGGACATCATCAGAAAATAGAGAGCACTTGTACTCGGTGCCTCCCACCTCAATCCACCTAATATTGGGGTTATGGCGAATTGATGAGAGCAGGTGCTCCGTCACTAGGATGTATAAGAGAGGGGACAGAGGACATCCCTGCCTTGTCCCATTGGTGATTATGAAAGGTGATGAAAATGTTCTGACGCGCCCCCTGGGCCTTGGGACACCTTTTTGGTGGATGCTGGTGGTTGTAGTCTCCGTGGCGGCGACCCGGTTCCGTGGCTCAGGGCGGTCAAACCAGTGGCGGAACTATTTATGTGGTTTTGATGTTTAAATGTCCGACTACGCCACCCGTGGATTGCGGTCAGAGTGAACTGCCGCTGCAGGGCAGACCGCTGAGGCTGGTGTTGTGGGTGCAGCAGAGTATAGCCTCAGCGCAGTGTATGCGGAGGATGGGGGTGATGGTGCAGGGCAGCAGCAGTAACGACACGGAGTCAGTGATGCAGTCCAGGGCCTTTCCTCACAGTTCTTATTATCCAGACCACGTCTGCAGGTAACGGCTGCCCGCGTCGTACTGTGCTCACCAGGTGAGGGGCTCAGACAACTCCCAGATAACTTTGGAGCGCTTCACAGGACCCCCTTTGTGTGTCCTTTGTCTGGCCTTTCTTACCAACCCTTCTGTCCGGCTGCCTCGGGCCTCCTCTTGGTAAACTTGGCGCCAGTTTCCCTGACCCTATGTGGTGCCTTCCTAGCGGGTGTAGCGAGTGGCTGCGCCACATAAAATGTCACAGCCTCCGGTTTCTAGCTGAGGGTCGTTTCCCGCCTCCACTAGTTTCGGGGACCGGTCTCCCCCTTTGGCCTGACCCCTCCACGCAGGTGGATTCGGGCGTGCGGTGGCGACTCGCCCGTCCGCACCCCTGGGATCCCTTCGTTCCTCGTTCCTGGAGCCTTCTCCGCTCCTCTTCCTTCCTTCATCCTCTTCCAGGCCTGGGCCTCTGTTACTAGGCCCGCCTCCGGAGCAGAGCTCATGCAGAGCCCCTGCTCCCTGTCACTTCTGCTCAGACTTCTCTGCACTGAACTAAGATGGTGCCCACCTTTTATACTCCCTTCTCAATGCACCCAGGAACTGCTTCCTCCCTGCTCCTGCACTACAGGGTTCCCCTTCCTCAGTGTTCCCTCCCCCCACTCCAGCCAGGGACAGGGACTGTCGTGCCCATCTCAGGGGCATATTGGTCGCCCTGCCCCATGGCAATGTGGTGTAATGCATGCAAGTGTCGGGTCCTGATCCACACTCCATCCTTACCTGAGAGTGAGATATCACACCTCTGAGTGAGGTGCAATACCTCTGTAGCAACCGAGCCCTCAGGGTGCTACAGTTCCATTTATCGTCAGCCTAGGTGACGTATTGCGATACAGGGCCGTGATTTTGGCTATAAAAGGGTCCCCTAGACCCCTACCCCAAACTTTTTAAGAGAATAATATATGGCGTGCCAGGAGACTCTATGGAATGCTTTCTCAGCATCCAACGAGAGTATCTAATTACAAATTTTTAACTGCATCTAGCCCAGGAAATACTTTGTGCCTAGTAGCAGTGTCTGCTAGTCAGCGGATTATCCTGGCTGTTAAGCAAGCTACACCACCTGTAGTTTGGACACTTAATTTTTTCAAAGGAAATGCTTCGGGACCACAGGATACTCAGTGAAGAGCATCAGGAGGCAACCCAAGGCATAGGGGCTGGGACTGGCAGTAGGATGCCTTGCGGTGGACAGCCGAGCTTGATCCTTATAAAAGCTTTTTAACTGCAGCAGCTTTAGTGGACGCTACTGGAGCTGGAATTACGCGGCTGCTTGCATGAGACTTGCCCTCCAATAGATCCTTGTAAATGGATTTAAAGTGTATTCATTAAAATTAGAGAGACAATTTAAATTAAAATGCTTAGAGCTGCCTCCACCACAGGGGGGCTCGCTCGACCCACCAGCGGACAGGCACCAGTATTGGGAGAGGGGGGCTGGCCGTCAGGGTTCACCGCGGCTCTGGCACAAACCCGGCGACACGGAGGTGGCATGGGCAGGAGCGGACTGGCCGTGTCGGCTTCTCACTTTTTGGATTTTAGAAGGGCATGACATGCCTATATCTGTGTCTCCCCCTCCTTTTACTCCTCCACCTCTTTTCTTTTCGCATGACTATATGTACTTGTCACTTTTCCATATGTTAGTTATGTCTTCTGAGCAGTTTGTCAGCTTTTGGACACCTTTGAAGGTGTTTTCTATGTGTTTTTGTTTGCCTGCCATTGGTTTTAACGGTGTTCGAAGGTGTTCGACGAACAGTTCGAAGAACAGTTCAGCGAACACACGGGTGTTCGACGAACCGAACTCGAACACTACGGGGGTGGCTCAACACTATTTATGACCTCTAAATTTTTAATTTCCAAAATTTGACCCTGGTTGACCAATAACCACACATCTCATTTCTTGATACTTTATACAATTGTTGTCAAATAGTTGCTTGACCCATCAAACCTATGATCAGTCCTTCTTGGATTTGCTTTAGGAAATCTAGGAGGTAATGGATCCATGTTTAAAGATGTGATCTCCCCTTTCCATTAACCAGGAATGTATAAGTAGATCCCATGTCTCTTCTCAATGCACAATCTTCCTGTACATTAAGTATTAGCCTGACTGTAACTGTGGCTTCGTTCCTCAAGATCTGCACTTGGGGACTCTGTTGCTGCAAAATAGTTGCTCCAATTCATTTTTTGCCTTCCTCTGGATCAACATGTTAGGCTATGGGTTGAACTAGATGGACTTAGTCTTCCTTCAACCTTAAAAACTATGTAACTATGTAACAATTGAATAAATTTTACTTATAATGTTTCAAAACCTGTCTCAAACACTATAAGCAGAATGTTGATTTGCAACCATGACTGTCGGAGGCTTTCATACAGAGTCATAGGCTTAATTTATTTGTTCAAGCTTAATTTATGTCAAGCTTTCCAATCTCTCTTTTTTCATAAAGCAGATTCCAAGTCATAATTCAAAGTAGCCCCTAGACGATTCTCTTACTCAAAGTTCAGGTCAAAGCTTTTTAAGAAAATTAATTGTCAATCACAAATTACTGTTCTCAGAATTAACCCTTGGTTGCGATTATTGAATGTTAATTATTCATATATTATATTATCCCGTGTTCAATGGGATTAGAGGGATTGGAAAAAGAAAAAAATAATCTCACACATAAAAAGCGCGGATATTTGTGTTTGATGCTTATTCTCTTTGGTCACACTAGATCAAGAAGTTTTAGCTTTTAACGGGAATCTATCAGCACAAAATGACTGTTCAAACCATCCACAGATGCTCGGTGCACGCTTAGCATGTTGAAGCATTTAAAAGCACCTTCTCTCCTACTAGTTTTCCATTTATCTCTAACCTCCTCTGGCTTCTTTAACGTCAGAGCTGTCAATCAGAAAAAAGGAGGATGGACATAGATCCAAAACAACCCAAAAGTGCCAAGGGTGAACCAAGTGACCTGTGCTTGGTTTGAACAGTCATTTTCTGCTGTCAGATTACCTTTAAGAGACACCAGTTTACATTCAACTACCACCACATTAATTACAATCCTAGAATCGCCTACAAGTCACGTGATCCTAACTATTGAAGATGGGACATATAGCGTCACAAGACGATAGGGAATTGTGCGTCAGAAGTCGCTGCGTAGATCTAACCTTATGGTTTTCCACATATTCTTTCTTGCGGCAGGGGATTAGTTTATTTATTTATGGCCTTGAACATCTCCTATTATTGTACTTGTGCTTCATTTCCTCTAACACTTAGCTGGAGGCAGAATGAACAGATTCCCATATTTCTGTTTTGCTCTTTGGAGTCTGGAGAATAAAGGATTTGCATAATGTATAATTTTGCCTAAAATGTGACCAGAATGCATATATCGGGGGGTACTAATATAAAAATGATAATATATCACCAAACACTGTGACAGTAGCCCCTAATTAACAAGATCTCTGCTTGTAGACATTGAATGGGAAACTTCATTGTTTAGTTCCCGGGGAAAATTTGCCTTAATTATGTAATCAATGAAGAGATAGGAGAACGGTACCTTTACTCTAACGAGCAGTGCTCCTTTATGACCAACACATGACAGGGGGGCAGATTTTAAATCCTGAAAGTAAACAAGGATGTGTACTATTGAATGACTGTAAGCAGAAATCTTAAAAACATGGAACTGATGCAAAAGTAAAGTATATTAGAAAATTCACTCTATTTCATTGCTGAACATATATCAATCATCATTGATGGATAGTAATATCCCACCATACTTTTCAAAGAGGTTCTGCAGCAGCTGCGGTGTGTTATAACAAATAGTAAAGTTGAGCAAAAAGATTTGTGCTGTCCTAGTCTTATATCCAGTCTGGTCTTCTAAGGACAGTCCTAATTCTGCGTTGGACATCCTCGTCCAGGCATTCTAGGCACTTCTTGCGCTTCTTAGACTCCAGTCCAAGGATAATGGCCTTAGAAATGAAGATCCGAATGCCACAGAGGACCAGACTGGATGCCGGACTTTTGACAGTGAGCAGCTTTTTGCTCAACTCTACCAAATGATGTGCCCCATGTTATAAAAACATATTAGGAGTCACCCCAGGGTTCCTTGACCTGTATATACTCAGATTGTGGACTCCGGTTTAGCTGCCAAATGTCTCAGATTTTCTGGGACTCCTGAGTTGAAAGGGGGCAAAATTTATGTAAATTCAGCGAAAATATTTTATTTTTGCACCGTGTTAGCCAGTAGATAGAAACATATTTAGATTTGAGAGTCCTCAGTGGTTGATACTTTTTAATGGCTAACTGAAAAGATGGTAACAAGTTGCAAGCTTTCCAAGAAGATAGAAGAGTCTGGGAATATAAATTCATGGTGACCTTTGACACCTTCAGAGCAGGAATGAATGTGTCCCATCGATTTATGTCATTCTACATCAACTAAGGAATGTGCTCATCAGACCTGTGGGGTCATCACAACCCTGGACTAAGACACAGGACAATAAAACTTTCACACTCCTTATCTATAAATTGCTACAATATTTATAGCCAGAACTGTTTATCTCTCCCATAGTAATAGCTCTGCTTTCCGTCACCTGTCTCATCTATTGCATTATTTCTGTGTCCTACTGTGTATATATATGTGACTCTTCAGATTTTGTGTTATACTAGACTGATGAAGAGGCCTGAGTAGTCTCGAAAGCTTGCAACTTGTTGCCATCTTTTCAGTTAGCCATTAAAAGGTATCAACCACTGAGGACTCTCAAATCTAAATATTTTTGTAAACTCAGCCCAAAATATGGCATTCAAGAGTGGAGAAGGATGTTACCAGGAGGGGGGGAAGGGTTTAAACGTCCCCAAAATAGTTGTCAACTATGCCTCCTATGGTCACAAAACTCCTTGGTGACTTTTATTACTCTATGAATTTGCAGTAGGTGGAACCTTTTATCCTATATACAATTATATGCATTATACAGTGCGGTTGGGACGGGATGAGAATATAATGAATAGCAGATTGTAGTATAATGACTGATGCACTCAACATTCCGTGAGCAACAATGAGCCGAGATCCAAACGACAGCTACTATAGAGATCTGTAACAGCAGAGCGAGCCATGATGTATACAGCAGCTAAGCACAGATGGTGCAGTATAGGTGATACCAACAGAGTATATGTCAGGTTAGTCTTCATGCAGTCAGGGTATAAAGGTAGCATTAGGACCCACACTCTGATAAGAGATTGGGCTCAAATTCCTCTATGACACATAAGACACCAGTATTATAAGTGGCACAAGGTAGGACTGGGCCTTGTTCTCATCTTATCAGCCACTTCTCTCTTCTGTACCCTAAAATCATCATTCACTCTGAAAAACAGCTAAAATCCATTTTATTTCAAACAAGACGGACTGCCAGCTCTCTGAAGGATCAGATGACATCTGCCTATTGATGTCTATGAAGAGGGGAGGAGCAGAGGAGCAACAATCAAAGTGAAAGGGAGAAGCAAAGACACGCACATACCTCAGCTGCTGTCTAGTAAATGTTTTAGCTTATCCCAGAGCTGGATTCCCATCTACACTGCTAAGGCTGAGTTCAAACTAGCTTTCAAAGTTTAGTTTTTCTGTTCTATTAAACAGCAAAAAAGGTACACATAAAGCAAATGGAACTCAATACAGAAGAACTGTGCCAGATGGACCTCATTATCTATAATGGGGTCCGTTTGGTTTCCATTAGGGTGTCCATCATTTTAAGAGGAATAAATAGTACAGCATGCTGTGCTTTTACATCCCATGAAGATGACAGAATTTGCGACAGGGCTTCTGAGCAAGTGTAAACCTTCAACTGCTGTTTATTGTCCTCAATGCTACTGCTGCTTCTCAACATGTGTTACATAGAGACAGGAGGACAAGATTCCCTCACATATGTGTGTACTATGTATGGGAGACATCATAGCAGCTATTCTCTCCCCCAAAAGCTCAGAGGCAACTGAATATTAACTGTTTTTTCTCATGTTGCTACTTTAGGAGTGCTCCAAAAGATTGGTTCAAGATTAGTCCAAACTGAGCGCTCTCCTCCAGGTTGCTGGCAGAGGTAACTTTACCTCTGCAGCATGGGAAAACTGCATGGGGTGCTGAGATTGTATGCTGGCTTAATGTTATTAAAAGTACTTTGCAATTTTACCTATTTAAGATGTTTAGACAACTGCTTTAAATGAGGGGAAAACTGGTGAGCAATAGAGAATAATAGTCTTGGCTAGTAAAATTGTGTTTTTCCTCATGTACTTGGTTCATCAGACAGGTCAGTAGTCCATCACCACTAAATGGGAGTCCTGATAAATGCTGTCTGCATGACATCATGTGTGCATCCCTGCACAACGATGATGCTGCTCCAAGTTGAAAAGTTAAAAAGATGAGTCAGAGATTCTGTCAGGTAGGAGGCAGGTTGCAGGGCTCCCGTTCAACACCCATGGACTACTGACCTGGCATTGGACCAGGGTTTGGCAAACTGATTTGCTCATCCCTGCTAGCTACGCTCTTGGCTGTTAGTTTTGAGCAATTTGATCCAGCTAAAGCTTTAGCACCAAAGACTTGGAGTGGGGGAAGCCTTTGTGCATGCCCAAACAGAAAGGGTTTGTAAAGTAGGACTGGGGAGTAAAGAGATAAACTAGGAGGCGAAGTTTAGGCCTAATAGTTAGAAATTGGTGGGAGGGGGGGGCTTGGGGATATGATGGCGGAGAAGTCTTCCTTTCCGACTTGGCCCAGACCAAAGAAAAGTCTGCCTGTACTTCCTCCCATTTGGTCCATGCAGAATGGCCTCATTTTTTCGGGTGAGTGTAAGGGCTTGCGGGGAAACACATTTAGGCTGTCTTATCAGCCATCAGTGAGGAGGTCTTGGATGGCACTCATTGACACTTATTGAGGCATGGGACCGCTGTACATAGTAATAGAACAAGAAGCATTCTCAGCACCACTCACGTTGGATTTTTCCATAACAATCTGCTTTATGTATCTTGCTGATTTAGGAATTAAAATTGATACTGACAATATATTTTCTTACGCACTAGAAATGTCAATTAAGCATCAGGAAATGATTTGTAACATCAAAACCTGCAGTACATCAAAATGAAAAGCTGCAATCGCTGAAGACATTTCTAAAAACTCACATCAACCAGCATATTTTTCCCAAAAAGACACCGCGTATGATTCACAGTAGATCATCATTGCTTGTCAAGCCTTACAGTAATTGTGAGTGTGGGCAGACAGGATTAATAGTCCTCTCCACTCACCGATGAAGTAGAAACTTTTTTTTTCCATGAGTCTATTATCATTTGTCTCTTATGTAACAATGTTTTCTCAAGTAAATTATTGTGGCGGTGTATACGGCAGACATTTGTAACCAAGCAAAATTTTACTTAGCGTGTTAAACAAAACTTATCGAAGAACCTGAAAATTAGGCACAAGAAAAGGGGTACTAAAATAACCACAATGATTTCCTATGAGAAATAACCACAAGGTCACCTGCATTGTTTTTACATTGGAAACCATTGTGATTTGATAATATTGTGATTTTACTGCAACTCAGGTGACCTGAACTACAGTATCGATTTGGCATTGAAACTTATACAGTTTTTGGGGGTGCACAGTTTTTAGTTGATATTGATGTCTAAAGGGGACCCTAAAACATGTGAGGGAAAGAAAGGAAACAATTAAAAAATTGGTGCTCACCACGCTTGTAATAAGATAATAACACGCTGAAATATTGAAGGAAGGGTATATACTTTAGCTATATATTATACTGTATATTTATAAACACTGGCATTTTTCTATTCTCTTATAGGTGCCATCTTTGCAAAAATGCAAAAATGATCGACATCCACATCGGTTGCAATTTCCCCAATATTTCCATATGCGCTTATCAAGACAACCCCTTTAAAAAGAAAGCAACAGGCCATATATTACCTTCACAGCAGTTTTGTCCTTCAAATTCATCTTCTTTTTTTTATCCTTGGAAAGTTTGCAGCTGCCTTGTGAACTCATGTGATTTACCGGGATAATTAAAGGTTCTCCGATAGACCACGATGTTATTCATTTCCTTAAAATTACTTTTTGGATGGAACCTTAGCACATCATTTTCTATAATAGCTTCCTAATATCACTATATTTATATATTAACATTGTGAGTTTTCCCCAAGGTATCCAAACATCTAGATATCATTACCAGGAAAACTCCCCTATGTATTATGGTTATTGCTGAGCTCTAGCATGACCATATAGTGTATATACCTGTATTTGCTGAAGACATCAGTGCAGCAGTCTGCTAAATATACAGAATATATGTGTAAAAAAAGAGAATTATAGTTAGTTATCAAAGTATTTTCCTCCACACCCTCATTAGAAAACCCAGTGGCGAATGCAGCTGCAAGTGATTTGATGGCCATAAATCATGTAACATCTTCGCCCAATGTTTTTAGCACTATACGACTGTCACATAATTGAGTAATTGTTGTTTTCATTTTTATTTCATAAATTGAAAGTACACTCAAAATAAGTTTCTTTGTAATATATCTTATTAGAGAAATCAGCTTTTTTTCTCCTCCTGGACTGATCGTTCATTCTCAAATGCTCAATTCAAGGGTAAAATGTGCTTTTAGGGAAACAGACTTTCACAACTGAGATGACATTTGGTGCTTATAAAACTCAATGGAGAACTAGAACTTGCATCAGGATGTCTGTGACTGCCTCTGGCTCCTCCCTAGAATGTCTGTGTCTATCTCTAGCTCCTCCCTAGAATGTCTGTGTCTGCCTCTAGTTCCTCCCTAGAATGTCTGTGTCTACCTCTAGCTCCTCCCTAGAATGTCAGTGCCTGCCTCTAGCTCTTCCCTAGAATATCTGTGTTTGCCTCTAGCTCCTCCCTAGAATGTCTGCCTCTAGCTCCTCCCTAGAATGTCTGTGTCTGCCTCTAGCTCCTCCCTAGAATGTCTGTGTCTACCTCTAGCTCCTCCCTAGAATGTCAGTGCCTGCCTCTAGCTCCTCCCTAGAATGTCTGTATCGGCCTCTAGCTCCTCCCTAAAATGTCTGTATTGGCCTCTAGCTCCTCTCTATAATGTATGTGTCTGTCTCTAGCTCTTCCTTAGAATGTCTGTATCTGCCTCTAGCTCCTCCCCAGAATGTCTGTATCTGCCTCTAGCTCCTCCCCAGAATGTCTGTGTCTGCCTCTAGATCCTCCCTAGAATGTCTGTGTCATGCACAGCATAGGAAAGACAAAGTGCAACACTAAGGGATAAGGGGAAGGGAGCCCAGACACTAGGGAAAGGGGGAGTGGGGACCCCTAGGCTGATCTAATATCACCCTGTCTCCCCTACCGTCCCTATATTGGTTTCTCACCAATCGCCAAACAGGACCTAAGCCCTGTATATCCCTAGAGCTAGGCCCTGGATAGGGAAAGGGGGTGAGCACTGGTCAGTTCCCACTATAAACAAAAGACAACAAGGAAGACAAAACAGTGGGGAGAAACTTAGCTTGAGCAAGCTTTAGAGAGATTACACAAAATGTCCTCCAGAGCACCAGAGAGGAAGTAAGCAGACTGCAATAGCTCCAAGATTTCACAAGGGAACATGTGAATATAACCAGCACATCCCTGCAGCAAACTGAAAGTATTTAAACTCCCAGGCCAGGGTGTCAATCAGAGAAGGAGGGAGGTAGCCGCTGAGTCCTAAATTAACACAGATTTAAGAAGGCGTCTGTAATTCCAAATGAAGGGACCTTCTGCAACCAGCTGCAGAACGACTGTCTGTTACATCTGACACACCCATGACAGTCTACCTCTAGCTCCTCCCTAGAATGTCTGTGTCTGCCTCTAGCTCCTCCCTAAAATGTCTGTGTCTGCCTCCAGCTCCTCCCTAGAATGTCTGTGCCTGCCTCTAGCTCCTCCCTAGAATGTCTGTGTTGGTCTCTAGCTCCTCCCTAGAATGTCTGTGTCTGCTTCTAGCTCCTCCCTAGAATGCCTCTAGCTCCTCCTTAGAATGTCTGTGTCTGCCTCTAGCTCCTCCCTAGAATGTCTGTGTCTGCCTCTAACTCATCCCTAGAATGTCTGTGCCTGCCTCTAGCTCCTCCCTAGAATGTCTGTGTCTGCCTCCAGCTCCCTCTTAGAATGTCTGTGTCTGCCTCTAGCTCCTCCATAGAATGTCTGTGTCTGCCTCTAGCTCCTCCGCGCCTCATAAAATTGTAAAAGCACCAATTTTCATCTCCTATCTCAGTAAATGGGAAAATCTGTATTCCCTGAAGACAGATTTTAACCATGAACTGAGAATGAAAAATTAATCCAGTTGGAGAAAGTAGCAGATTTATCTGATAAGATATTTGGCAAAGTTTCTTATTTTCACATGTACTATTGATTTATGAAATAAAAATTATAACGACAGTTACACTTTAAGTCTTGTGACTGCTACGTAGGATGTCAAAGGTATGCCCACACGGGATGGATATGTAGCAGATTTTCCAAAAGGATGAGATTTTATGAAAATCTATAGCACAAATTGGGTGACAATTTATTGTAAATTTACAATGCTGATTTTCACAGAGGATTTGGTGTAGATTTTGCCTCTGCTGATTCATTGCAGATTTTCCGCTACGTAGAAAATATGCAAATTACATGGGCATAACAGGGCACAGGAGACAATAGGAAGAATCTTAAATCCCAAGTGATCAGTTGTAATTTGTACAGGAATCTGGCAGAATTCTCCTGTGTGACCCTCACAGTGACATTCCATGGTTTTTATTGAAATAAATGTCTTTCTCTGCTCCTCAGTGGTAGATACCTTATAATGGCTAACTGAAAAGATGGTAACAAGTTGCAAGCTTTCGAGAATACTCAGGCCTCTTCATCAGGCATAGTATAACACAAAATCTGAAGTGTGACATATATATATACACAATAGGACACATAAATAAAGCAATAGATGAGACAGGTGATGGAAAGCAGAGCTATTACTATGGGAGAGATAAACCGTTCTGGCTGTAAATATTTTAGCAGTTCATAAATAAGGAGAGTGAAAGTTTTATTGTCCTGTGACTGGTCTGGTCCAGGGTTGTGATGACCCCACAGGTCTGATGAGCACATTCCTTTATTGATGTAGATTGACATAAATCCATGCGACACATTTATTCCTGCTCTGAAGGTGTCAAAGGTCACCATGAGTTTATATTCCCAGACTCTTCTGTCTCTCTGAGATTTGAAGTTACCTTTTAATACCAGTAATTTCATGTCCTTGATGCTGTGATCAGGGAAACAAAAATGCTTGGCCACAGGTAGATCTATTCTTTTTTCTTTTATTGTGTGGTGATGAGAATTCATCCTTGTCCTCAGTTTTTGCCCTGTCTCCCCTACATACAGACCCCCAGCTGGACATTTGGTACATATAATTAAGTACACTGCAATAGATGTGATACAGCTGAAAGTACCTGGATCTTGTACTGATGTGAATTGGGTGAATTGGGGATCTTTATCTTGTCTGTGGTCATTATACGGACATATTAACGGACAGGTTTTACATTTTTTCTGGTTGCAGGGAAAGGTACCTGTAGCTGGTGGAGATGACAGGGAGTTTCTGACAAAGATGCTGCTTAGATTTGGGGGCTGCCTGAAACACAGAAGTGAGGGGTCTAGAAATATGGATTGTAATTGGGCATTTTTTGTAGTAAGGGTTGTAGTTTCCGTGCAGCTCTCCTTAGCACCTCCAGATTTGGATTGTAGGTGACTACTAGAGGCACCCGGTTGCTTTCTTGTTTAGTTTTGTAATGTAGGAGATGATTCCTTGATATTCTGGTGGCTCTTGTAATCTGATTCTTGGAAGGCAGCCCTGCCCCATTTTATTAGGCCTGTCCTGTGCGGGAATAAGAGACAGAAAGTTCTCCTTGTAGCATGGGTCTAGAAGTGTCACCAACCAATAATGATTGTCACCCAAAATTTGGACAAGGCAAGGGTCATGGGAAAGGCAGCATAACATAAACTCAGCCATGTGTGTCAGACTGCAAAGAGGCAAGACTTCCATGTCCTCACCAAGAGGATGACTGACCGTGCTCTCCTCCTCATCCTCCTCCTCTTCCTTCTCCTCCCTGTCCACAGGCCATCCTTACTGAAAAGACGGTATGACACTTGTGCAGGTAGTACCGTCTATAGCTCAGGAAACTAGCTCCTGTTCTTCCTCCTCCTCTTCCTCATTGTCACCCTAACCACGTTGGGATGAGATGAGGCTGGGCTGTGTGGAATCACCCTGTATGGTTCCTTGCTCCATTTCATTGTGTTCCGCCTGCAATGCATCATCTTTAATTGTGAACAGAGAGCATGTCAGAAGACAGAGAAGCGGGATGGTGACGCTAAATATGGCGTCATCGCCGCTCACCATCTTGGTGGAGTCCTCAAAGTTTTGGAGGATGGTACATATGTCTGACATCCATGTCCACTCCTGAGGTCTTATGTGTGGAGTCTGAATTGAATACCGATGGCCTTGTTGATGCTGGTACTCAACAACTGCCCTCTTCTGCTCACAAATCCTTCCCAACATCTGCAGTGTAGAGTTCCAACGCGTGGGGACATCACATACTAGTCTGTGAGCCGCAAGCTGCAAACGCTGCTGAAACCACTGCAAGGGCGGCGGAAGCTGTAGCTGACTTCATAAAATGGGCACACAGGCGGCGTACTTTAACAAGCAGATCCGGCAGCTCCGAGTAGGTATTTGAGAAACCGCTGAACCAGGAGGTTAAGCACATGGGCCAGGCATGGTAGGTGTGTGAGCTCTCCTCGCCTCAGAGCCGCCACCAGGTTCCGTCCATTGTCACACACGACCATGCCTGGCTGTAGGTTCAGCAGTGTGAGCCACAGATCTGCCTGCTCTTTCAGAGCTGTCCAGAACTCTTCAGCATTGTGCGGTTTGTCACCTAAGCATATTAGCTTCAGCACAGACTGTTGCCGCTTGGCTGAGGCAGTGCTGCAGTGCTTCCAGCTTGTGACTGATGTGGTCATTTCGGAGATGGAGGCTGAGGAGGATGAGGTGCAGGAGCTGTAGACCGTGGGGGCAACCCTGATTGACCTAGGGCCCGCAATCCTTGGCGTCAGGAGGACGTGTTCCGTCCCAAGGTCCAACTGGGTCCCGGCTTCCACTATGTTAACCCAGTGTGCCATCAGCGAGATGTACAATCCCTGCCCACAAGCACTTGTCCACGTGTCCGTGGTTAGGTGGACTTTCCCGGTAACTGCGTTGTTGAGGGCACGGCTAATGTTTTTGGACACGTGCTCAGGGTCGGAATGGGGTGTCTGGGGCCCACAGGGAGAACTGACTCTAGGGGCCCACCTACAGCCATATGCAAATATCTGTTATCCGCTATCCCTGTTATAGTGGAGCATTGACTGGCGGCTCCTGCACATCTACTGTGCGACACTAACTGGGATGTAGAATTACTGTAGTTTGCATTAAAGGGGTTCTTTGGTTAAAATAAGTTATCACTGATCCATGGGATCTACAGGATAGGTGATAACTTATTGATCGTTTGGGTCCGAACATTGGAAAACGCACCTATCGGAAGAATGGGGAAGTTTTATCCCTGACAGGACGCTTATCCCCATTTTAAAATGCAGCGACAGCTGGGACGTCTGACCGCAGCTCCATTCATTCTCTTGGGGGCTTCCAAAAAAGAGCAGTTCTCACAGCCACTGAAGGAATGAATGGATCAGTGGTCGCATCTCACATGCCACTCCAGTCTAATGGGGAGAAAAGCTCCACATTCTGCCAATTGTGTCCCAGCAGTCAGACCCCCACCAATCAATATTATCACTGATCCTGTGGAGAGGTGATTACTTGTTTTCACCGGAGAACCCCTGTAAGTGCATCTCTGCTGCTCTGGTCCAAGTATTTAATCTCTAAAGCCACGGCCCCACTATCAGTATTTTAGGTCAGTATCCGGTCAGTATTTTTTTTTTCAGGAGTGTTAGCCAAAACCAGGTGAGGAACAATCAGAGAAAAGGTAGAATAGAAACAAGTCACCAATTCTGCATTTATCACCCACTACTTGATTTGGCAGCGACTCCTGAGAAAAAATACTAACCAAATACTAATGGTGGGGCTGTGGCCTAATGGAAAAAAATCTTTTCCTAGTTAATATCAGCAAGAACAAAATGACCGCCATACACAACATAGTTCACTATATCAACACCAATAATACCACATACAAAAGGGACAAATATCGCCACACCATGACTAGATCACATATTACCACCACATAGTGACCGAATAATACCACATACAAGGAACAAATATGGCCACACCATGACCAGACCACATATTACCACCCCAAAGTGACCAAATACTACAATACTGATCATGAATACAAACCACAATACTAACAACCCTGTTATTACCACCAGCGACATTATACACAGGAGCTCTGTATTTAGTGTCAGTGTACAGGTAACACAGTGATCACCAGTGACATTATACACAGGAGCTCTGTATGTAGTGTCATTGTACAGGTAATACAGTGATCACCAGTGATATTATACACAGGAGCTCTGTATATTGTGTCAGTGTACAGGTAACACAGTGATCACCAGTGACATTATAAACAGCAGCTCTGTATATAGTGTACAGGTAATACAGTGGTCACCAGTGACATTATACACAGAAGCTCTGTATATAGTATATACGTAATACAGTGATCACCAGTGACATACACAGGAGCTCTGTATATACTATATACACACGTGGTCAGAATTGTTGGTACCCCTCGTTTAATGAAAGAAAAACCCACAATGGTCACAGAAATAACTTGAATCTGACAAAAGTAATGATAAATTAAAAATATATGAAAATTAAGAAATGAAAGTCAGACATTGCTTTTCTTCTTCCACAGAATTAAAAAAAAAATTAAACTCATGAAATAGGCCTGGAAAGAAATTATGGTACCCCTGAAAATAATGTGACAAAAGGGACATGTTAAATCAAGTTGTGTCCACTAATTAGCATCACAGGTGTCTACAATCTTGTAATCAGTCAGTGGGCCTGTATATAGGGCTACAGATACTCACTGTGAGGTTTGGTGACATGGTGTGTACCACACTCAACATGGACCAGAGGAAGCAAAGGAAAGAGTTGTCTCAGGAGATTAGAAAGAAAATTATAGAAAAGCATGTTAAAGGTAAAGGTTATAAGACCATCTCCAAGCAGCTTTATGTTCCTTTGACTACAGTGTCACATATTATTCAGAAACTTAAGATCCATGGGACTGTAGCCAACCTCCCTGGACGTGGCCACAGGAGGAAAATTGATGACAAATCAAAGAGACGGATAATATGAATGGTAACAGAAGAGTCCAGGAAAACTTCTAAAGAGATTAAAGGTGAACTTCAAGCTCAAGGAACATCAGTGTCAGATCGTACTATCCATCGTTGTTTGATCCAAAGTGGACTTCATGGGAGACAACCAAGGAGAACACCATTGTTGAAAAAAAAGAATAAAAAAGCCAGACTGGAATTTGACAAACTACATGTTGACGAGCGACAAAGCTTCTGGGAGACTGTATTATGGACAGATGAGACAAAAATTGAAGTTTTTGGCAAGGCACATCAGCTCTATGTTCACAGACGGAAAAATGAAGCATATCAAGAAAAGAACACTGTCCCTGCTGTGAAACATGGGGGAGGCTGTTATGTTCTGGGGCTGCTCAGCTGCATCTGGCACAAGGTGTCTTGAATCTGTGCAGGGTACAATGAAATCTCAAGACTATCAAGGGATTCTAGTGAGAAATGTGCTGCCCAGTGTCAGAAAGCTTGGTCTCAGTCGCAGGTCATGGGTCTTGGAACAGGATAATGACCCAAGAATGGCTAAGAGGAAAACATTGGACTATTCTGAAGTGGCCTTCTATGAGCCCTGACCTAAATCCTATTGAGCATCTTTGGAAAGAGCTGAAACATGCCGTCTGGAAAAGGCAACCTTCAAACACGAGACAACTGGAGCAGTTTGCTCATGAGGAGTCGGCCAAAATACCTGTTGAGAGGTGCAGAAGTCTCATTGACAGTTACAGGAATCGCTGGATTGCAGTGATTGCCTCAAAAGGTTGTTCAACAAAATATTAAGTTAAGAAGAGCCATCATTTCTGTCCAGGCCTATTTCATGAGGTTAATTTTTTTTAAATTCTGTGGAAGCAGAAAAGCAATGTCTGACTTTCATTTGTTAATTTTCAAAAATTTGTAATTTATCAGATTCAAGTTATTTGTATTACCATTGTGGGTTTTTCTTTCATGAAACGAGGGGTACCAACAATTTTGACCACATGTGTAGTGTAAGTGTACATGTAATACACTGACTCACCAGTTACGTCTCTAGGTGAAGTCCTTCATCTTCGCTTTTCTTCTTCATCAGGCACAGTCCGCCATCACTTCTTCCAGCCAGGAATCGTCTCTGCAGAAAATAACACACAGTTACCAATAACTGATCTCTTCTAGAGAATTTTCCCACTTTCCCCCCCTGACTTCTACACTATACCAGTTGAATAAAAAAGCAACATAGTGCCATCCTGCACAGTAACAGGACTCCTCTTTTGTCCCATCCCATGGAAAACAGTTTCCTAAAAAGTAAATTATATTACAGAAGTAATAATGTAATAATAATAATTGGAATCTAAAGTAATCATGTTCCCCACTGGCCACCATAAACTAATAAAGTATGTTCCTCAATCTGGCCCCCAAACAGTAATTAAGTCCCTTGTCCAGCCAGGCACCCCCATATGTCCCTTCTGGCCCCCATATGTCCAGGGTGGCCTCTCCATATATTTATCCTAGCCCACATGTATCGAGCCTGCCCCCCCCCCCATATATCCATCTTAGCCCCCCATGTGGCCAGCCTGCCCCCCCCACATATCCATCCTTGCCTCCATGTTTCCAGCCTGCCCCCCCATATATCCATCCTGGACTCCATGTATCCATCCTGACACCCCCCTGCATATATCCCTTCTGGCCCCCATTTGTCCAGTGTGACCCCTCCATATATTTATCCTAGCACACGTGTATCGAGCCTGCCCCCTCCCATATACCCATCCTAGCCCCCCATGTGGCCAGCCTGCCCCCCCCATATCCATCCTTGCCTCCATGTTTCCAGCCTGCCCCCCATATATCCATCCTGGACTCCATGTGTCCAGCCTCCCCCCCATATATCCATCCTGCCCTTCCCCCCTGCATATATCCATCCTGACATCCCCCATATGTCCATCCTGCCCCCCCATATATCCATCCTGGACTCCATGTGTCCAGCCTGCCCCACCCATATATCCATCCTGGCCTCCATGTGTCCAGCCTGCTCCCCCTACATATCCATCCTGGCCTCCATGTGTCCAGCCTGCCCCCCCATATATCCATCCTGGCCTCCATGTGTCCAGCCTTCCCCCCCTACATATCCATCCTGGCCTCCATGTGTCCAGCCTGTCTCCTCATATATCCATTCTGCCCTTACCCCCTGCATATATCCATCCTGACACCCCCCATATATCCAGCGTGCCCCTCCATATATTTATGTTAGCCCACGTGTATCGAGCCTGCCCCTCCACATATCCATCCTAGCCCCCCATGTGTCCAGCCTGTCCCCCCCATATATCCATCCTGGCCTCCATGTGTTCAACCTGCCCCCCCATATATCCATCCTGGCCTCCATGTGTTCAGCCTGCCCCCTCTACATATCCATCCTGGCCTCCATGTGTCCAGCCTGACTCCTCATATATCCTTCCTGCCCTTACCCCCTGCATATATCCATCCTGACCTCCATGTGTCCAGCTTGCCCTCCCATATATCCGTCCTGGCCTCCATGTGTCCAGCATGCCCCCCCATATATCCATCCTGACCTCCATGTGTCCAGCCTGCCCCCCCATATATCCATCCTGGCCTCCATGTGTCCAGCCTGCCCCCCCATATATCCATCCTGGCCTCCATGTGTCCAGCCTGCCCCCCATATACCCATCCTGCCCATCCCCCTTTGCCTGGGTCCAGCCAGGGTCCCCCTTGTGTGTCCAGCCAGGGCCCCCCCTTGTGTGTCCAGCCAGGCCCCCCCCATGTGTGTCCAGCCAGGGCTCCCCCTTGTGTGTCCAGCCAGGGCCCCCCCTTGTGTGTCCAGTCAAGGCCCCCCCTTGGGTGTCCAGCCGGGCCCCCCCTTGTGTGTCCAGCCAGGGTTCCCCCTTGCATGTCCAGCCAGGGTTCCTCCTTGTGTATCCAGCCAGGGCTCCCGCCTCGTGTATTTAGCCAGGGCTCCCGCCTCGTGTACCCAGCCAGGGCTCCCACCTCGTGTGTCCAGCTTGGCCCCCCCTCGTGTGTCCAGCTTGGTCCCCCCTCGTGTGTCCAGCATGGCCCCCCCTCGTGTGCCCAGCCAGGGTTCCCCCTCGTGTGCCCAACCAGGGTTCCCCCTTGTGTGTCCAGCTGGGCCCCCCCTTGTGTGTCCAGCCAGGATTCCCCCTTGTGTGTCCAGCCAGGGTTTCCCCTTGTGTGTCCAGCCAGGGCCCCCCTTGTGTGTCCAGTCGGCTCCCCCCTTGTGGGTCCAGCTGGGCCCCCCCTTGTGTGTCCAGCCAGGGTTCCCCCTTGTGTGTCCAGGCAGGGTCCCCCCTTCTGTGTACAGCTAGGGCCCCCCCTCTTGTGTGTCCAGTCGGCTCCCCCTTGTGTGTCCAGCTGGGCCCCCCCTTGTGTGTCCAGCCAGGGTTCCCCCCTTGTGTGTCCAGCCAGGGCTCCCGCCTCGTGTATCCAGCCAGGGCTCCCCACTCGTGTGTCCAGCTTGGCCCCCCCTCGTGTGTCCAGCTTGGCCCCCCTCGTGTGTCCAGCCAGGGTTCCCCCTCGTGAGTCCAGCCGGAGTTCCCCCTCATGTGTCCAGCTGGGCCCCTCCTTGTGTGTCCAGCCAGGGCCCCCCTTGTGTGTCCAGTCGGCTCCCCCCTTGTGTGTCCAGCTGGGCCCCCCCTTGTGTGTCCAGCCAGGGTTCCCCCTTGTGTGTACAGCAAGGGCCCCCCCTTGTGTGTCCAGTCGGCTCCCCCCTTGTGTGTCCAGCTGGGCCCCCCCTTGTGTGTCCAGCCAGGGTTCCCCCCTTGGGTGTCCAGCCAGGGTTCCCCCTTGTGTGTCCAGCCAGGGTTCCCCCCTTTTGTGTCCAGTTCACTCCCCCTTGTGTGTCCAACTGGGCCCCCCTTGTGTGTCCAACTGGGCCCCCCTTGTGTATCCAGCTGGGCCCCACTTGTGTGTCCAGCCAGGGTTCCCCCCTGTGTGTCCAGCCAGGACCCCCCCTTTTGTGTCCAGTCGGCTAACCCCTTGTGTGTCCAGCCAGGCTACCCCCTTGTGTGTCTGTCCAGCTGGGCCCCCCCTTGTGTGTCCAGCTGGGCCCCCCCTTGTGTGTCCAGCCAGGGTTCCCCCTTGTGTGTACAGCAAGGGCCCCCCCTTGTGTGTCCAGTCAGCTCCCCCCTTGTGGGTCCAGCTGGGCCCCCCCTTGTGTGTCCAGCCAGGGTTCGCTCCTTGTGTGTCCAGCCAGGGTTCCCCCTTGTGTGTCCAGCCAGGGTTCCCCCCTTTTGTGTCCAGTTGGCTCCCCCTTGTGTGTCCAACTGGGCCCCCCTTGTGTGTCCAACTGGGCCCCCCTTGTGTATCCAGCTGGGCCCCGCTTGTGTGTCCAGCCAGGACCCCCCCTTTTGTGTCCAGTCGGCTAACCCCTTGTGTGTCCAGCCAGGTTACCCCCTTGTGTGTCTGTCCAGCTGGGTCCCCCCTTGTGTGTCCCGCTTGGCCCCCGCTTGTGTGTCCAGCCAGGGGCCCAGACCATTACACACACACACACACACTCACCTCTAACCTTCCTGCGCTCCCGTGCGGTGTCCTCCTTCTCCTGAGTTGCGCGCCTCCTTCACAGCAGGCGCATGACGATGACGTCATACGCCGGCCGGCGAAGGGAGACGCGCAGCTTCAGCTGCTTCACAGGGACGTGCGCCGCGGTGGTTAAGGTAATGAATGCCGCGTGCGCGCGTCCCTGCATACACTGTGCCTGCGCTTTTAAAGGGCCCGTGCCCCTTAAAACCGCAGGATTTTTTTTTTGCTCTCTTCTCCCCCCTCTCCTCTGCAGCAGGGGGCGGGGCCCACCGGGAAA
This sequence comes from Phyllobates terribilis, assembly GCF_046119375.1. NCBI lineage: Eukaryota > Metazoa > Chordata > Amphibia > Anura > Dendrobatidae > Phyllobates > Phyllobates terribilis. The sequence goes on from NW_027362772.1 coordinate 238,197,442, forward strand.
ATTCCCGGTATCCCGCCAGCCCAGATCGACCCTGCACGTGCTTGTGTAATGTGGGGACGGCACACCGGGAGAAATAGTGGTGGCTGGGGACCGAGTACTGAGGGACGGCCACCGCCATCAGGTTGCGGAATACTTCTGTCTCCACAAGCCTAAAAGGCAACATTTTGAGCACAAGCAGGTCATGAAATGTGAGAATTTAGTAGTGTGGCCTGTGGGGCATTGGCTGCATATTTGCACTTGCGTTCCAAGGACTGGGGTATGGACAACTGAATGCTGCGCTGGGACAAGGACATGGACGTGCTTCCTGATGCTGCTACTTGAGAGTGCTCAACGACAGGTGCAGGGCAGGAGGCATCTTCGCATGTACCATGGACAGGGGATTGGCTTGCATGCACAACAGCGGAAGAAGCAATGGTGCCACCTGCAGACACTGTTCCAGGACCCTGGGGTTCGGCCCACAAAGTCAGGTGCTTTGCTGCCATGTGCCTGATCATGCTGGTGGTGGTCAGGCTGGTCGTTTTGCCACCCCTGCTGATGCTGGCCTGGCAGGTGGTGCAAATGGCCTTTTTGGGGTTATCGGCAGAGTCTTTAAAAAACAATCAGACTCGTGAAGACCTAACAGTTGTACAGACAACTTCCTTTGTGTTGGTGTTATGGAGAACGGTTGCCTGCCTTCTGTCTGCGGCCACCGCACTGCTTATTCCTGCCTGTTGGGGTGCTCTGCCTCCCTCCCCCTGTGTGCTGCTGTCCTCGCTCTGTATGTCCTCCTGCCAGGTTGGGTCAGTTACTATATCATCCACCACCTCGTCTTCCACATCCACACCATGGTCCTCCTCCTGACTTTCTGGCAATTATGTCTCATCATCGTCCACCTCTTGTGACACTTTCCCACTGTCACCTTCATGTGACCGTGGCTGCTCAAATATTTGGGCATCGCTACACGCGATCTCCTCTTGCCCTGCTTCAAGTGGACCGGGCGAGAGGCCCGAATCTATAAATGGAAAAGTGAACAGCTCTTCTGAGTGTCCAAGTGTGGGATCAGTTGTCTCCGGGCACTCGGCATGGTGGGAGGAAGGAGGATCAGGGTGAGGAATATGCAGTCCAGACTCACTGCTACTGAGACTTGACCATGTGGAAGACAGGGTGGTGGTGGTGGCTAAGTGACTGGAAGCATTATCCACTATCCAACCAACAACCTTTTGACACTGCTCTGGGTTTAATAGTGGTGTGCTGCGATCCCCTAGGAATTGGGACAGGAAGGTCAGGCGAGAAGATGTGGGTGTTTCTTGTGACACAATTTCAGCTTGCCCACGGCCTTGTCCTCGGCCTCTACATGCACCATCACCATCACGTCCAGTTCCCTGTTCCTTGCCACGTGCCTTGCCCATTTTAAATGGAAGACAGTATCTTCCACGCCCTGTAGGTAACTAGTTTGAACAGCAAACTGGTGTGAATTGCTTCACTGACACACTAAAGGAAATTTTTAATGGAGGCCAGAAATGGCAGTATTTTCTGATAACGTATATGTGATCCGTTATCAGTTTTAAATAGCTGGATTTCTAGCGCTGTAATATGGAAAGGACCTGGCTGTATTCTGCAGTGCCAACAAGCAAATGGCACAGAAAAACGGTGTTCTCTGGATTGCTTTTTAAGCAAATAATGAGGATTAAAATCCAAAAAAAAGAATTCTTGGCCCCTGAGACCTGGGCCTTTGTATAGAAATATCTAACAGCAGCAGAAGGCAGAATTGGAATGGAGCCTTTTGTGCTATATGCACTACAGTCTGCTATATACACTGCCTACCTGCCTATATACACTGCCTGCCTGATATCTCTGCAGATGGATTAGTTAGTCCTCAAAAGGACTGTTTGTTGAGATGGATATGTGTAATGCACGGTTTTTCTCCCTACACTACCTTATACACAAGCAAATCTCTCCCTGATGCAGCAGCACCTCTCCCTACTCTGCCTGATTCCGGAGTGACTGTGACGAGCATGGCGGCGCCAGGTTTGATATAGACCTGATGACACTGTGCGGCCAGCCAATCACTGTAATGCCACAACCAACATGGCTACGGCATTAGAGTGAGTGGAAGGCAATCCTTGCATGTTGATTGGTGCTCTAAAGAGCTCCAAACATGCAGGGAAGGGGACCCGAGCTCCCGCCGAGCAACCCCGGAAATACTCGGAGAGCGCCAAGCATCTCGAGCAGTGAGATGCTCGGGCGAGCACCGAACAGTAGCGAGCATGCTCGCTCATCACTATTACAGAGTGCTACTTTATTTGTTAGCTATATTCTCGTGGGTGTTGCGAAGCGACAGATCTAATTCCGTATCCTCTGGAATTTGTATTTCTGTCCAGGCTGGGAGATATAGGATTATTATTATTATTATTTATTATTATAGCGCCATTTATTCCATGGCGCTTTACATGTGAAAAAGGGGTATAATACAAGAACAATTACAATAATCTTGAACACAATGTGACAGCGACTGGTACAGGAGGAGCGAGGACCCTGCCCGCGAGGGCTCACAATCTACAAGGGATGGGTGAGGATACAGTAGGTGAGGGTACAGCTGGTCGTGCAGCGGTATGGTGGAGCGGTGGTTACTGCAGGTTGTAGGCTTGTCGGAAGAGGTGGGTCTTCAGGTTACTTTCGAAGTTTTCCACGGTAGGCGAGAGTCTGATTCGTTGGGGTAGAGAGTTCCAGAGTAGGGGGGAAGAATGGAAGAAATCTTGTATGCGATTGTGGGAGGAGGAGATAAGAGTGGAGTAGAGAAGGAGATCTTGTGAGGATCGGAGGTTGCATGCGGGTATGTAACGGGAGACTAGGTCAGAGATATATGGAGGAGACAGGTTGTGAATGGCTTTGTATGTCATGGTTAGGGTTTTGTACTGGAGTCTCTGAGCAATGGGGAGCCAGTGAAGAGATTGACAGAGAGGAGAGGCCGGGGAATAGCGGGGAGACAGGTTGATTAGTCAAGCAGCAGAGTTTAGGATAGATTGGAGGGGTGCGAGAGTGTTAGAGGGGAGGCCACAGAGCAGGAGGTTGCAGTAGTCAAGGCGGGAGATGATGAGGGCGTGCACTAGTGTTTTTGCAGATTCATGGTTGAGGAATGAGCGGATCCGGGAGATATTTTTGAGTTGGAGTCGGCAGGAAGTGGAAAGGGCTTGGATATGTGGTTTGAAGGAGAGTTCAGAGTCCAGGGTTACCCCAAGGCAGCGAGCTTGAGGGACTGGGGAGAGTGGGCAGCCATTGATGTTGATAGATAGGTCAGTTGGGGGGGTTGAATGAGATGGTGGAAAAATGATGAATTCTGTTTTGTCCATGTTAAGTTTTAGAAATCTGGCAGAGAAGAAGGATGAAATAACAGACAGACATTGTGGGATTTTGGTTAGTAAGGAGGTGATATCGGGTCCAGAGAGGTAGATCTGTGTGTCATCAGCATAGAGGTGATAATGAAAGCCGTGAGACTCTATGAGCTGTCCCAGGCCGAAGGTGTAGATGGAGAAGAGCAGCGGTCCTAGAACTGAACCTTGGGGGACACCGACAGATAGGGGGCGAGATGAGGAGGTGGTGTGTGAGTGGGAGACACTGAATGTCCGGTCTGTTAGGTATGAGGAGATCCAGGATAGGGCCAAGTCTGTGATGCCGATAGATGAGAGAGTCTGTAGTAAGAGGGAATGGTCCACTGTGTCAAAGGCCGATGACAGGTCTAGGAGGAGGAGGACAGAGTAGTGTCGCTTAGATTTGGAGGTTAGTAAGTCGTTGGTGACTTTAGTCAGTGCAGTTTCAGTAGAATGGTGTGGTCGGAAACCAGATTGTAGGCGGTCAAAGAGGGAGCAGGAGGAGAGGTGGGAGGACAGCTCAGAATGGACATGTTGTTCCAGTAGTTTTGAGGCATAGGGGAGGAGTGATATGGGGCGATAGCTAGACACAGAGGATGGGTCAAGGGAGGGCTTTTTGAGGATGGGTGTGATTGAGGCATGTTTGAAGCATGAGGGGAAGACACCAGTTGTTAGTGACAGGTTGAAGAGGTGGGCTAGGGCTGGAATGAAGATAGTGGTAAGGTTTTGAATGAGGTGGGACGGGATTGGGTCAAGTTTACAGGTGGTGAGGTGTGATTTGGAGAGTAAGGAGGAAAGTTGATCTTCAGAAATGGTGGAGAAGGTGGTTTTGGAGGAAGAGGGTTGAGTAGGTGTGGGGAGGGGCTGTGGGGGCTTTAGGCAAAAACTGTTAGAACCTTGCTGTTAGGTTTTTTTTCCTTTGCTGGTCACATGACCTTGTTGGCCTATTTAATCCTGCTCCGCCCTTCTGGCTTTGCTGGACTTCATTGTATATCTACTTTCTAGCTAGCCTGTGCTCTGTATCTAACTCTGTTAGTTTGCTTGGTCTACGGACCTCTATGTTCTATCTATTTTGTTTGTTCGTCTGTCTGCTACTATTTCTGTTAGGAGGTGTCCCATATTCCTCCCAGTCCTTAGTACTTGTAGGGATTCCCTCCCCACATCTATAGGTCTCCGTACAGACTAGATTAGGACTTTAGCAGGTCTGATCGCAGGATCAGGTTCCCTGTTACATCGTAGGGATTCAGCTGAGTCCTATAGTAGGGACAGATCTCCTCTCTTTCCTTAGCTTTGGTAGCAGAACATAACAGTAAGTCCAGCCAGCAAATTCTCTAAGGAAAGATTTTTCTGTTCCATCATGGTGTCGGTTCAGGATTTGGCTCATCGCCTGCAGGGACTCTCTCTGGAGGTGGCCGAGCTCCGTCAGCACGTGAGTAACTGTCCTGGAGCACATTTCTTGGAGCCTAAGGTATGTTTGCCGGATTTATTTTTTGGTGAACACCGAGAATTTTTTTCATTTAAAAATGCTTGCTTATTGTATTTTCGTTTGAGACCTAAGTCCTCTGGGGATGAATCCCAGCGCGTAGGGTTCATAATGTCACTTTTGCGCAAAGAGCCTCAGGAGTGGGCCTTTTCTTTGCAACCTAGTGATTCATGCTTCAGATCAGTGGATAGTTTTTTTTCTGCTTTGGGACTATTATATGATGATCCTGACCGTGTCGCATCAGCTGAGACTGAGTTGAGACGTTTAAAACAAGGATCAGGTAATGTGGAAAAATATTGTACACATTTTCGTCGTTGGTCCACTCAAACAGGGTGGAACGATTCTGCTCTGAAAAGTCTATTTCTTGCTGGGCTCAGTGAAAGGGTTAAAGACCTGCTAATTGCTTATCCTACACCTGAGGATTTGCAACAGGCTATGCAATTAGCTATACGGGTGGATAGAAGACTGCGTGCTAGGGTTAATGAGAGCAAATCCTCTGCTATGTCAGTTTCTGGTTATGATAATGTGTGTACTAACAGTGGTGAACCGATGGAGATTGGATCGGTGGCACCTCGCTCTCAAGAAAAAGACCGTCGTTTTTCGGAAGGCTTGTGTTTCTATTGCGGAAAATCTGGTCATTTGATTAAAGGCTGTGAGCTTCGTATGAAGAAAGAAAAAAAAATGGTCAGTCACGCCCGTATTGCCTGTTTAAATTCCAAGGGTATATTTTTAGCTGCTTCCACGATTGCTCAGGAAAAATTAATGGAATTTCGGGTGTTTGTTGATTGCGGGTCTACACTGAATGTAATTGATGGGGGATTCGTGGAAAAACTCAATTTAAAACCTGAACCTTTATCATCCCCCATTGCTGTGGTTTCTGTGGATGGTTCCCCTTTGAAGAATATTACTCTCAAGGTCAGTGAATTTCCTCTCACTATTAATGGTGTTCACCATGAGAAATTGGATTTGGTAGTGTTGAATAACTTGCCTTCTCCAGTAATATTGGGTTTGCCCTGGTTAAAATTTCACAATCCTGTACTGGATTGGTCTACCAGTGAAATTAAATCCTGGAGCCATAAATGTTATGACAAGTGTTGTAACGGGCGTATTGCAGCTTTGGATAGGGGAGAATTGCCTGTTCCTATTCAGGATTTTTGGAGAGTTTTTTCTGAGAAAGAATCGCAGGTTTTGCCTCCCCATAGAGACTATGATTGTTCTATTGAATTTGTCCCTGGAGCGACTCTTCCTAAGAGTCGTTTATTTAACCTTACTATTCCTGAGAGGAAGGCTTTGGAGGAATACATACAGACAAGCTTGGCCGCCGGTCACATTAGGCCCTCTAAGTCTCCTGTGGCGGTTGGATTTTTTTTTGTAAAAAAAAAGGACGGCGGTTTACGTCCTTGTCTGGATTTTCGTGAGATTAACAAAATTACGGTACGCAATCCTTACCCACTGCCATTGATTCCTGATCTGTTTAACCAGTTATTGGGGGCCAAGTGGTTCTCTAAAATTGACCTTAAGGGGGCATACAATCTGTTGCGCATGAAGGAGGGTGATGAATGGAAGACTGCTTTTAACACTCCTGTGGGTCATTTTGAGAATCTGGTTATGCCTTTTGGTCTTACTAATGCTCCTGCATTTTTTCAGAATCTGATTAATGACATCCTTAGACCTTTGATCGGTAAAAATGTGGTTGTGTATTTGGATGACATTTTGATTTATTCGCCAGATCTGGAGTCTCATTGGCGGAGCGTGCGTGAGGTATTACAGTTATTAATGGACAATTCGCTTTTTGCTAAGCTGGAGAAATGTGAGTTCGCTGTACAGAGAATTAGTTTTTTGGGCTACATTATCTCCAGCAAAGGTTTTGAGATGGATCCGGTTAAGGTTCAGGCTGTGCAGGAATGGCCTAGGCCTATTGGTTTGAAATCGATACAGAGGTTTTTGGGTTTCGCCAATTACTATAGAAAATTCATAAAAAATTTTTCTAGTATTGTCAAACCTCTGACTGATCTCACCAGGAAAGGTGCTGATGCGGTTCAGTGGTCTTCTGAGGCCATTGAAGCTTTTGTGTATCTCAAAGAGAGGTTCACCTCTGCTCCCATCCTTATGCAGCCTGATGTTACTAGGCCGTTTTTGGTTGAGGTTGATGCTTCCTCTGTGGGGGTTGGCGCAGTATTGTCTCAGGATAACGGGGATGGATTACATCCCTGTGCCTTTTTTTCAAAAAAATTTTCGGAGACTGAATTGAATTACGATATTGGTAATCGGGAATTATTGGCTATTAAACTCGCATTTGAACACTGGCGCCACTTCTTGGAAGGTGCGGAATTTCCCGTTCAGGTTCTTACGGATCATAAAAATCTGATATATCTTGATGCTGCCAAGCGCCTGAATGCCCGTCAGGCTAGGTGGGCACTGTTTTTCTCGCGGTTTAATTTCTCCGTTACTTACATCCCTGGTACTAAGAATGTTAAGGCGGATGCCTTGTCTCGCAGTTTTTCTCCCATAGTCGGTGCTGAGAAAGAGGAAAACATTTTACAAGAAGGTGTTGTGATAGCTGCTTTAGACTCCGTTTTGGAAGATGAGATTCTTAAAGCTCAGGAGAATGCCCCATCTAACACTCCTCATGGGAGGTTGTTTGTGCCTGGGACCTTTAGGAGAGATTTGTTTGTTGAGTGTCACGAATCTCGGTTGGCAGGTCATCCCGGAATCTCTGAGACCAAGAGACTGGTGGGTCGCAGTTTTTGGTGGCCTGGATGGCAGAAGGAAGTCATTAAGTGGGTGCGCCAATGTACTATATGTGCTAGATCTAAGTCCTCACATACTCCTGCTGCGGGGTTACTTTGTCCTTTGGAGGTCCCCAGTGCTCCTTGGACACATTTGGCTATGGACTTTATAACTGACCTTCCCCCCTCTGAGGGTTTTACTGTCATCTGGGTGGTCGTGGACCGTTTTAGCAAGATGTGTCACTTGGTTCCCTTCGTCAAACTGCCCTGCGCTAAAACTCTCGCTAAGGCCTTTGTCAAGGAAATTGTCAGACTTAATGGCGTTCCTACTGACATTGTTTCTGATAGGGGTCCTCAGTTCGTGGCTCGTTTTTGGCGTGCCTTTTGTGACAGGTTGGGAATTCATTTGTCGTTTTCGTCCGGATATCATCCTGAATCTAATGGCCAGACAGAAAGGAAAAACCAGGATGTTGAGCAGTTCTTGCGTTGTTTTGTGGCAGACAATCAAGAGGGGTGGTCTGAGTTTCTGCCACTTGCCGAATTTGCTCTGAACAATCATACATCTTCTTCTGCTGGTTGTTCGCCTTTTTTTTGTTGTTCTGGGAGACATCCATCGTTTGGGTCGTTCTCCAAGTTGGGATCTGCCGTGCCTGAGGAGGAGAATTTTTCCGGTGATTTGGAAAGAGTTTGGACGGATGTGCGTGGTAATCTTCAGGAGGCCAACAGAAAATCTAAAGACTACTTTGATAGGAAACGACAGGAGGTTTTGTTCGCTGTTGGTGACATGGTTTGGTTGTCCTCTAGGAATCTGCGGTTGAGGATTCCTTCTAAGAAATTGGGTCCCAAGTTTGTAGGGCCCTTTAAGGTGCTTCAGGTTGTCAACCAATCTGCTGTTAGGTTGGAGGTTCCTACCTCCTGGAGAATTAATCCGGTCTTTCATGTCTCTCTGTTAAAAAAAGCTGTTGTGTCGGATGGTGACGCCTCTGCCTCTGTTCCTCCGGTGGTGGAGGACGGGGAATATGAAATTTCTCGCATCCTTGACTCTAGACGGTATAGAGGTAGTTTGCAGTATCTTGTGGCCTGGAAAGGTTTCGGACCCGAGGATAACTCTTGGGTGAGGTCAGATGATGTTTCCGCGTCCAGACTTATCAGAGCGTTTCACAGGAGATTTCCTGATAAGCCTGGTCCTAGGGGATCCGGAGGATCCTCTTAGAAGGGGGGGTACTGTTAGAACCTTGCTGTTAGGTTTTTTTTCCTTTGCTGGTCACATGACCTTGTTGGCCTATTTAATCCTTCTCCGCCCTTCTGGCTTTGCTGGACTTCATTGTATATCTACTTTCTAGCTAGCCTGTGCTCTGTATCTAACTCTGTTAGTTTGCTTGGTCTACGGACCTCTATGTTCTATCTATTTTGTTTGTTCGTCTGTCTGCTACTATTTCTGTTAGGAGGTGTCCCATATTCCTCCCAGTCCTTAGTACTTGTAGGGATTCCCTCCCCACATCTATAGGTCTCCGTACAGACTAGATTAGGACTTTAGCAGGTCTGATCGCAGGATCAGGTTCCCTGTTACATCGTAGGGATTCAGCTGAGTCCTATAGTAGGGACAGATCTCCTCTCTTTCCTTAGCTTTGGTAGCAGAACATAACAAAAGCTTTGTCTGATGGTGTCAATCTTCTGCTTGAAAAATGAGGCAAAGTCTTCAGCTGAAATAAGAGGAGAGGGAGGAGGCACTGGGGGACAGAGGAGAGAATTGAAGGTATTGAATAGTTGTTTGGGGTTGTGAGACAGGGAGGATATGAGAGATGTCAAGTATGTTTGTTTTGCTGCAGTGAGTGTGGACTTGAAGGTAGTGAGGGACTGTTTGAATGCGATGAAGTACTCATGGGAGTGGGACCTTTTCCATCTACGCTCAGCAACCCTGGAGGCCCGTCGCAGTTCTTTAGTTAGGCTGGTGTGCCAGGGTTGTCTGCTGAGCCTTGGAATGTGTGAGGGGGGCGACCGAATCGAGAGCTGCCGCGGTTGTGGTGTTGTATAAAGTGGCAGTAACATCTGCATCATGTAAGGAACTAAAGTCTGTAAGAGGGAGGAGGGATTCAGAGAGTGAGTGTAGGTCAAAGTGTTTGAGATTAACTTCTTTCAGTGCTGATCTCTACTGGGTGGGGCTGAAAGCTATTTAAACATCTGAATTCTTGCTGTCCGCTACCAGTTGTTGACTTGCTCCTGTTTTTTTGCATCTTGCTATAGTCCTACTGGACATTCCTGTTATTGACCTCAGCTCGTTTTTGACTATTCTCCTTGTTTACAATTCTCCCTACACCAACCTTTTATTCTGACCTGGCTTCCAGACCATTCTCTTGCCTCTGGTTCACTCCTCCGGACAGCAGCTCATCCGTGAAAGCAATCAAGTGGGCCCTGTGGTAATGTGAAGGTGCCCGGGGAGGCAGCCTCGGGTGAGGAACTCATCTTCCAGAAAAACAGGGTATGTTTCCAGACTTTGTGAGTAAACTGGTCCACGGAAGTAGTCATGTGAGCGGTCCGCCCTTTCTACATCGGGGCTAGTTATGGGAAATTGAGTATCGTTGGTGGGTGTGTGCCACATTGTACGTGGATCTGCTGCTTCCATCGTCTCTTCCAATGTACTTCGTGCAATCATACTCCCTTTTAAGTTTTCAGTCAATAAGCCAGACCAGTCCTTAAAGACAATGTCCATTTTATACACGGCCAAACTTTTGAACAGGGGACAACAGGTTATTCATTCTCCTTCTCCATCATCCACACAATACATCGACTCCATTCCCAGAGTTACAGTTTGCATTTTGTTCCTGGCAACAGGTACCGCAGGGGTTATGATTAGAAGTTTGAACTGCCTGTATTTTCTTAGGGGTAGGGTCATACGGGTGCACGTGTAACTCTATGATCCCAATACTTTGAGTCTTTGCCTATATCAGTACCAGGGGTCGCTCATTGAGACAATGCTCCCTGTTTAGTACTCAGATCAGGGCGCTACCCTTTCCTAAGGTCCCCCTTTCCCATTGGACCATATGTTTCCAGGACTTATAAGCTTTCCTTTTCTGCAGGGGTACCCAGTTGCCTGTGATGTTCTGCTGCCTCTGCAACTAGCTTCTTCCCATGTTGAGCCTTGTAGTTCCACAAGCGATGAACCCGTTCGCTCTCTGTCATCTCCTTTCCCACGCACAGCCTACTCAATACTCACAAAGTACTTCCTATATCCCTATAGCCTTCCCACTAGTTCCCATATAGGGCCGCCCTCCTACACTCCCTGGGGATGGCCTTGCAGTTAACCCTACAGGAACCTGACACAAACACACACACCTGCCATAGGGATAAAATGAATTTTTAAATGTTATTATCAACACATAACTTCACACAAAATTAACCTTTAGCATCTTGCCTCAACGTCTGCTTGAGGGGGACAGGACTCATGTCCACCCTCTTACATGTGTGTGATGCTGTTGTTACCATGGACACTTCCTAGCTCCTCTGGTCACCCACGCTTGATGTGGCCATGCTTCCCCACAACCCCAAGAACGAGAAACCACAACAGTCCATAAAAACAAATTCATTTTTACTAGCAGTTGTAAAAACACACAGCAAATAACAGGAAGTGTTGACATCATTCTTTAGATGATAAAACAGTGACATGTCTGTAGCCTTCATCTTCAGCAGCACAGTTGGTGAAATTTTGCAAAATGGAATTAGGGAATTCCAATTTTCCTAGCTAAAATTACACTTTAGCTGAGCCTTTCTGTGGTCACTCTCTTCAGCCAACCTTTCAGGAACCACGTAAATGAAGTGCCCATGACTACCTTTTTTACTGTCTTTGCCCCCATTCTTGCTAACTTGTCTCTTCTCAGACCCGTAGCTCTCAAGGCTTGGCTGACACTTTCCCATTCCCAGAGGCCCTTAGGGACGCTAACAAAGTTGCTGGCCATACGTTCCCTTTCCCAACTCACCTGTTAAAAGTATTCCGCTGCCACCAATGGAGTTCTTTTTTGTTGTTCCCGTTTCTTATTTTCAATGCTGTACCTGCTGTCTTCTCCACACACATACACACACTCCGGTAAAGTTCGCCTAGACCACAGGATGTCCTTACTTCCTTACTTGCCAATACTAGATAGTTAACTGAATTTCCTATTCCTGTTACTAATCCACAATCCCCAACCCTGCGCCACAATATGGGCTGGCCCTACAGTTAACCCTGTTTTCCCAACTAACAGGAACTGCAGCTACAGAATGATAACTTTTGAATACATTACAGTAAAATACATGTATAAATATCATTAACCCACAGGAATGTTAGAGGAGTGGAATGCCATCCTCACCACCCTCACAGTAAAACCAGATCCCTGTATTGGGGTTCAAGGGTGAAGACCAGGGTTCCTCTGGAAACTGCCAGATGGAATCGCTTGTGTCAAGCCTGTCTGAGGTAGCCTTTTTGAGCCTGTGGCCTCTGACAAATGTTACATCGGATAAGTGCAGGTTTTGGAACTGTATGAGTTTTGACTCTCAGAACAGAAGGGCCTATTGTTTCTTTCCCCTTCTCTTCCTTTGGACAATTCCTTAGCCTTACTGACTCTTTTCTGCAGACAGGAGCCTTGCACAGGTCTCTTGTTTCCAAGCCCCAATGGCAACCTTGTGATTTTCCCTGGTGAGATGTATATCTTTGCTGGCCACTACTTTATAGGTTGTTTTTTTGGGTTTTGATTTCAGAATAAATGCTATTAATGGACTTTTTTCAACTTTGTGACCACAGTCACATTTGCCTGTAGAAAGTGGACATGTGCACAGACGAATACTTATCAGCTGCAAAAAAGCGAAAGTTCTACAAAAACTCCAATTTAATGAACTTTATGTTTCCACTTGAAGTTTTTCATTCCTTTAGTTTCCACCACCCGATTCAGGTTTCTATGGCGGTGCAGATCAATGCACATAATAGATGATACGCAAAGACTTTAGCTAAAATAAAGGCTGGACGTTTTTTTGATTATCTTTGACGGCTACTTCTTAAAGAAATAAAGATTCAGATAATGACATGAGGTAAGGGCCTGATCCCTGTATGAATAGAGATTAGACAGCCATTGAGAAATGCCTGAGATTATAGACCTGATGCAGGAAGGATTTGCTAAGATAATAAAATGATCACGCTCGCTCTTCCCTTGATGTGTATGACACAATATTTTTTTCAAAGTAATCTCTTTTTCCCCAAGCTCCAGGGTGGGCATGCATTCAGTGAGACCAAAGAGATTCAGAAAGTTCTGCAAAAAAAAAAAAAGAAGGTGAACCTAAGAAAGATAAAACAGGTCCCTTATGTATCTTAAGCTAACTTTCATTGGTTTTGCACAAAGGTTTTAGATAGTGAGTTACAAACACTAATGGCCATGGTTAGTGTACCAAACTTCAATAGCTAAAACAGCATGTAATCTGCTTAATTATCTTCATTCACATCAAAATAAAATTGCAAAAAAATATCCGCTATCTGGCCATTAAAGTAAATTTGTCAGCAGTTTTTTGCTACCTCATCGGAAAGCGGCATTATGTAGGGGTAGAGCTCCTGATTCCAGCAATGTATCACTTTACTCGGTACTGCAGCTTTGATTAAAAACTGCTTTCTCTGCTGCAGATCTAGCAGTGCTCTGAATGCTGATCTCTGTATAACCCCACCCACACCACTGATTGGCTGTTTTCTGCGTACACTGTGCATAGGCATACAGTTGCCAGTTAGTGGTGGGGCAGGGTTGGACTACCTGGCAGCAGGGCAAGTAGTGTTCTCTTGTTTTAAAAATCAATGATTTTATAAAAACTACTCTAAGCAGCCCAGTAAGTGACACATCGTTCGAATAAGGGTCTCTGCCTCTACATTTTGTTGCTCTCAGATTAGGTAGCAAAAACTTAGTGACAGATTTCCTTTAACTAAACACTTCTATAAGCCCCTTCACCCAGCATCTCAACCACAACATCATAGTCTATACCATTACTCATGGTGATGGTGACTCCCATAATCGGTACAGCTTGCTCTTGAGAGTTGGAGCATGTGTGAATACAGCTCACTTTTTTAAGTACCCACACAACTATTGATTATCTACAAACATGGATGAGTCATGCAACAGTGTTCCCTTCTCTCTACAGCTCTAAAAACTAAGCACGCGAGAATTGGATCACAGATGCGGAGAAGATGGAGAACTTAATTCCTCCATCTTCTCCATTCTGTTAGTCGACGAATAACTGACTTCACTCAGATGACATCCGAATGCAGTCCGATGTTTTGCACGCTCCCGTAGGCTTATATGGGTGTGCGCCATCTGATATACGCTGCCAATTGCAGCAGGCAGTAATTTTTTTCTTTTCTCATGCCGACTCGGCATGAGAAACTAAACGCTAGTTGGCACTGCTCCATAGTATAACATTGGAGCTAGTGCTATCTGATAAAACATCAGACAGCATTCGTCGAAGCTATCCGCTGGCTACTCGCCACTGAGAGCGAGCCCTAAGTCTTACTCTCAGATAGCACATTGTTTGAAACTGGAGTTGTAGTATTTAGATTGATGCCTTTTTTAATAATTGATGTTATTCGGAAAAGTTAGCAATGATAAATCTGTGAATGCAACCCATAGGGATATCTTGGAAAAACTGTCTGTTGTAAAGATAAAATCTGACTGTTCTCTACACTTTTTTTAGGTAAAAAAACAAGTTTGATGTATTGTTTTTCTAAAACTCACAAGGGAAATAATGTATGAACTTCCAAATATTAGTAACAATAGCAATGCAGAGTGTTAGCCGTAGCGTACCTTGGATATGAGCCCATAAGTATTCTCCAGGGTCATAAAACTTTTTAGATAAAATATGAAGCTAAACTGAATCACATTTAAAGAGGAGCTTTCACTGGATCTTTTTTTATTTAAACTGATGAGCACCTCTTCCAATTTCTGCTGCACCACTAATTCTGGAACAGTTTTTCTTTTTCTTCTGTTTCTCCATTCCATGGTTTACCCCTACTAATAAAAGATGCAAATTTTCCCTTTAAACAACTTGGCATATACCAAAGAACTTCTCTGTGTTTTAATTGGCATCGGAGAAGAAAAAGAAGAGATAAGTTTTGTGGTATACGTGTAAGGTGCCCCAGCGAGGTAGTCGTGGGCGAGTTGTAGCCCCTGCTCGCTTTGACACCCTACATACAATTTGTGTCCTCCCTCTGATGTGTGGCTGGGTATGTGACATTCTTCACTTACTTCAAACCATCCAGTTGCGGCTGTCTCCAGGCATTTCTCTTCTGGGACCATGGCAGCAATAAATTCAGAGGACATGAAGTTCTTAATCATAACTGGGATTTTACTTGGGGAGAGGAGTATATCCAGTATTTACAGTCAAGTACATTGGATAAGGCCCAACAGGTTTTCATCTCCCAAACAGGTGCTAGAAACATCTTCAGCCCTGGTGCCCTCAATATGTGAAGCATCTCTCTAACTCTATTCTCTAGCTGAAGAGAAGTTTGCTCACCAACGACAGTGTATCCGGATCCTATATCTCCCTCACGGCTTAGCCTGGAGTCCTATCTTCCTCTGCTACCTGCAGACTAGAAGTGCCCCGGGGTCCTCAATACCTCTGTTGAGTTTCTCCGGCCGGCTAATGGGACTCCTGCGTGAAGAGATATTTACACTGCTTATCCCCTGTCTGAGGGTAGGGAGCCCCCGTCTATCCTAGCAGCCAATTTCCCTGGTTGTCCGCCCGTAAGGCTTCCTGTCACAACTCTGACAGGACTCCAACTGACACTTTCTGGAAAATTCTCCAGACGTTACCTCGGATGCCCCGCCCCCTGCGGCAGTTAATTCCTCACTGTCAGCTGCACCCAACAGTGGCATCTTGTGGCCGATTAAAAGTACTACAGCCCCACAAGGAAATATGTCAAACTAAACCCCAGATATACTCCACGCCTGACCGAGACACTGCATTCCCCCCCTCTACTCTACTGACTGTACCGCTGAAGCTAACCCCTTAACTTGACCTAACAGCAGTTCAGAGAGACCTAACTATGGGAACATGTTATTCTAACTACTTTAGTACCAAAGGAAGGTTACACCCTTCTTCACTATTACATTCCCCCACACTTTAATGATGGTCATCTTTGACCATACCAGGCAACCAACCACAATTAACATACTTAGTATATATCAAATTACTAAACATTTTAGTACACGGCGACTTCAAAAGTCTTCTTCTTGGGTGGAGACCGACCCTTCTTGGTTAAGGGCCCCGGAACAGCAACTCAGACAGTCAATTGTCATAACCTTCAACTTGTAACATCCCTGGCGGCGTGCTGGCATGGTTTACCACCTCCCACCATGCAAGACCGCCATCTTACCTATCAGTCCAGGCTGCACACTTTGCTCCAGTACCTGCTGTGTGCATGTCTTGTGTCTGATTGCTTAGGGCGGCGGCGTGGTTACTGCCTGATTCTTATAGTTACTGTGTGCGCACTCCTAATGCGTTCCCAGCCTATTGTTGTGAGTCACTGGATACTTAATCCCCCTCCACCCAGTAGGAGGTGCCTGAGCAACACTTTCTTTCAGTGTATTCTGTGCAAATGAGTTGCCAGGTCCTGTCCTGTATCTTGTCTGTTTCCGCCACCCTAGGGGCTATATACCCAGGCCTGTTACCTGTATCTGTGACTTCTAGTCTGTTTCCGCCACCCTGGGGGCTGAGTTCCCAGGCTCGTTCCTGTATCTTGTTCCTGGTTCAGTTCCTGTCTGAACAGTGTCCTAGCCCGTTACTTGTTTGTCTCTATGTCCATATCTTCCCTTTTCCTGCAGTGTCTGAACCTGCACCTAACTCCAACCTCGTTGTCTCTGTACTTCTGTTTGTGAGTTTAGTGTCCACTCGCTACTTCATTGTAAGTACCTTGTGTGTATCTGTTCTGCTTGTCTACCGCACCTGGGGTTTTGCTCTGCTCTGCTTGTCTACTGCATCTGCGGGTTTTGCTCTGCTCTGCTTGTCTACCGCACCTGCGGGTTTTGCTCTGCTCTGCTTGTCTACCGCACATGCGGGTTTTGCTCTCCTCTGCTTGTCTACCGCACCTGCGGGTTTTGCTCTGCTCTGCTTGTCTACCGCACCTGCGGGTTTTGCTCTACTCTGCTTGTCTACCGCACCTGCGGGTTTTGCTCTGCTCTGCTTGTCTACAGCATCTGCGGGTTTTGCTCTGCTCTGCTTGTCTACCGCACCTGCGGGTTTTGCTCTGCTCTGCTTGTCTACCGCACCTGCGGGTTTTGCTCTGCTTTGCTTGTCTACTGCACCTGCGGGTTTTGCTCTGCTCTGCTTGTCTACCGCACCTGCGGGCTTTGCTCTGCTCTGCTTGTCTACCGCACCTGCGGGCTTCGCTCTGCTCTGCTTGTCTACCGCACCTGTGGGTTTTTCTCTGCTCTGCTTGTCTACCGCACCTGCGGGTTTTGCTCTTGTATCCCAGTCTGTACTGGTCCCTATCCTGCCTGAGTTCCTACCTGCAAGTACCCACCTGTCTGTATACCAGCCGTGCCTGCCAGTACCCACCTGTCTGCATACCAGCCGTGCCTGCCAGTACCCACCTGTCTGCATACCAGCCGTGCATGCCAGTACCCACCTGTCTGTATGCCAGCCTAACCTCCCTGTTCCTGCATTCCCCGGTGTGGGTTAACAGCTGTGAGCGGGGTCTGACCTGGAGTAGCACCTGGTCCCTCTGCTCGGCTCATCCCTGGTTCACGGAGTCAACTGAGCCGCCATGCGACCTTGGTCGGACCAAGTTGATACATAGTAACGCCCCTCCAGGCACTCCTCAGTTCATGGTCCAGTGGGATCACTAACCACGCTCACGCCAGCCAGTCTGGGTGTGTGCGTAACACAACAGTGCTCAAAAGTACCGGTCCTTCTTGGTAAGGACCCCGGAAACACAGTGTCCATGTCCATTTTATTAAGACGGGTGAACACGCCACTAGCCCTCAATCTCTTTTAAGGGCTGCATTCTGAGGCACACAGTCACAGGGGGACACCCCATGAGTTTCTTTCTTCCTGGCCCTAGCGGGGGTCTCCGGTTCTTCCCGCTAGGCCGCAAGTCTCTTAGTATTAGAGGATATCCATCCTCCAAGTGTGCCTCAGCGTTGCAAATTCCAGCAGAAAAAGGCGCAACAGGCGCAATAAAAGTAAACAATAAAAATAGAAATAAAGAGAGCAGCTCCTATCGGCACACAACTTGGTGCTGCTTATGGCCTCCTCGGCCTAAGAGGTCGGGAAACAGTCCTCCTATTTTTAAAGCAACAGGAAGGTCAACGGACCTTTTGGGTAGAAGTACTCTGTCATGAAGGCAGCCCATGCTGCAGATGAAGGTGATCTCTTCCACCTCCAAGGCTGGTCAGGGTACCTACTGGGCCCGGGGTCCTCATCCGAGGACGTAGCGCTGCCGCAGCCGACTTGGGTAGGGCTGTAGCTGGTAACCCTAAAGTTGTGGACCACGTTGCTGGCGTCAGCTTGAGAATCCCCTGCAGTACCCTGACCAGCTCCTTCAACCCCTCCTGGTTGTTTTGGCAGGGAGCTGACAGCGTACGCCTCACCAGAAGAGTCAGCTTCCCTGCAGCTTGCGGAGCCTTCTTCCTCTTCACTATCAACCTCTCCCCATTGGCGTTTTTTGGGTTCCTCCTCTTGAGGGACATCAGCGTTGGGTGGGGTTATAAATCCCTAGCCAACCGCTGCAGAGCCTCTCTTTTGGCCCCTCCGTCGGAAGACTTCCTCCTCCATGGACCCGGGTGTCCGTCGCGCGACTGACTGGTCCTCAGCCGCGCTGCCTGTGGACCCTTCTCTCCCCCTCAGATAGGTGCAGAGCACAGTGCGCTGCTCCTGAATCGACCCGCCGCGTGCCATATTCTTCCTGGCGTCCTCTCTCTGCTCCTTCTCTGTCGCAGGCTTACACAGGAATGGCGCTGGACGCTTACCGGTGATACGCTTCCTGCGCGTCCGACTCCTCTTGCTTGGCCGGGCTCCCAAAGTGACAGTCGCGTCACAAATCACTCCGCCTTCAGCCGCGCCCCTTCTCTTGACATGCTGATACTCAATGGACCAGGCTTCGCTCTGTGCCGCGCCCTCTTCTTTACTGGACGTCCCATCCTGGGACGTATCCTTACTGCTGGACCCATTCATCTCTGGGCTGGAACTCGCAGGGGCTGGACACCTTTTTGCGCTCTCCGGCGCTGTCCACTCCCACGATAGGCAGTTTTTCTCCTATACTTTACCACCATTGTCTCCATCTTAGAATCCATGCTTCTGGCCGCCATCTTGTGCCGCATGCCTTCCAACAATTTCTCCTCAGTGTTCTGCTTCGGCTCTTCCCCGTTTTCTTCATGCGAGGAGCTCGCATCCTGCCAACTATGCCAAATGAAAGATGCCCCAGCGAGGTAGTCGTAGGCGAGTTGTAGCCCCTGCTCGCTTTGACACCCTACAGACAATTTGTGTCCTCCCTCTGATGTGTGGCTGGGTATGTGACATTCTTCACTTACTTCAAACCATCCAATCACGGTTGTCTCCAGGAATTTCTCTTCTGGGACCAGGGCGGCAATAAATTCAGAGGACACGAAATTCTTAACCATAACTGGGATTTTACCTGGGGGAGAGGAGTATATACAGTATTTACAGTCAGGTACATTGGATAAAGCCCAACAGGTTTTCATCTCCCATACAGGTGCTAGAAACATATTCAGCCCTGGTGCCATCTTTAGGTGAAGCATCTCTCTAATTCTATTCTCTAGCTGAAGAGAAATTTCCTCACCAACGACAGTGTATCCGGATCCTATATCTCCCTCACGGCTTAGCCTGGAGTCCTATCTTCCTCTGCTACCTGCAGACTAGAAGTGCCCCGGGGTCCTCAATACCTCTGTTGAGTTTATTCGGCCGGCTAATGGGACTCCTGCGTGAAGAGATATATACACTGCTTATCCCCTGTCTGAGGGTAGGGAGCCCCCGTCTACCCTAGCAGCCAATTTCCCTGGCTGTCCGTCCGTAAGGCTTCCTGTCACAACTCTGACAGGACTCCAACTGACACTTTATGGAAAATTCTCCAGACGTTACCTCGGATGCCCCGCCCCCTGCGGCAGTTAATTCCTCCTTGTCATTCTGGTAGCAGGCTCTCACTAACAGCTGCGCCCAACAGTGGCATCTTGTGGCCGATTAAAAGTACTACAGCCCCACAAGGAAATATGTCAAACTAAACCCCAGATATACTCCATGCCTGACCGAGACACTGCATTCCCCCCTCTACTCTACTGACTGTACCACTGAAGCTAATCCCCTTAACTTGACCTAACAGCAGTTCAGAGAGACCTAACTATGGGAACATGTTATTCTAACTACTTTAGTACCAAAGGAAGGTTACACCCTTCTTCACTATTACATACGCTCAGTTGGTTGAAGGGAAAATATACAATGGGGAAAAAAATTATTTAGTCAGCCACAAATTGTGCAAGTTCTCCCACTTAAAAAGAAGAGAGAGGCCTGTAATTGACATCATAGGTAGACCTCAAGTATGAGAGACAAAATGAGAAAGCAAATCCTGAAAATCACATTGTCTGATTTGGAAAGAATTTTTTTTCAAATTTTGGTCCATGTTCATATATTGAGCATTTGGTGAGTTTTCTACATCAGTATTTGTAAGCTAAAACCAAGAGTGGGTGATAAATACAGAAGTGGTGACCTGTTTCTATTATACTTTTCCTCTGATTGTTCCACTCCTGGTTTTGGCTTACACATACTGAGGTCAATTTCCTCTCCCCATTTTCCTTCCCCATATTAAAATTGTAATACTCAATAAAAATTATTGAAACACAAATACTGAGGTAAAAAAACTCATCAAATATTCAACGTGTGCACGTGGCCTTATTGATCTGCCTGTAATGTGGGCTAGACATGTGTGGTTTCCAGGAAAGCAAGAAGACAATCGCAGACAAAAAAGAATGGATCAATTCAACTTGACACTACTGTAAATGGAATGGACAAACATTGTGTAATGGTTACAGTCACTTGGCCCCACTATCAGTATTTGGTCAGTATTCGGTCAGTATTTGTTCTCATCAGTGGGAGCCAAAACCAGGTGAGGAACAATCAGAGAAAAGGAAGTCACCAATTCTGCATTTATCACCCACTCCTGGTTTTGGCTCCCACTCCGGAGAAAAAATACTGACCAAATACTGATAGTGGGGCCATGGCGTAATGCCACATGTTGGATACGGCACTCACATGGGGCATTGTTTCTGAACAGTGCAGAACAAACTGAAATACATAACTAAGGTTTATACGTACAATCTTTTGCTCAGGTCTCACATATCACTCTTAGTTCTCCTGACACTTCTCAGGCTTTCGTCTTTCTCACAGACTATAGACTTAGCCACCAATTCATTATTCTTTTTGTGTCTATGTTTGAAACAAATTCAGTATGGCCTTTGCACCATTTTTCTGGTGTTTTTTTCAGTCCTTGTTAGATTTTGGGATTGCTCGACAATGTGGTTGTCGTTTTCATTATCCTGATGATTTCAAATAATTCATCATTTTTCGAAATTTCTCAGAAACGTTAGCTCAATGGTACTCCAGTACTCTAATAGATTACGACACCTGTCTGATATTTCTTCTGGCATACTTGAAGACAAACATGGGACATTTTGAAACTTACGGAGAGGATTGTGTAACATTTTACTTCAAAAAGGCAAGTAAAAAAAAAAGCATCTTTTAATTTAACACAAATTCTCAAACATCATATGCTATTTTGACAAATGTGGTGCAGAGTCCACCAAAGAAGACAGGAAAACAAGTCAGGAAAATGAAAAATAGAGCAAAAAACACAATTAATGAATCAGGGCCTTAGAACCTTGTATCTCCACTCTCAGCCTCTGTTCTCATGGGTCTTGTCAATTCCATTGTCCCTGTCTCTGTTCCTCAAGGACTTTACTTCACAGGGACTTAGTCTCTACATATATCACTCTACCATGAGTCTCAAATGTTCAGCCTTTAGTCACTGTTCAAAGTCTCTTTGTTACCTTTTTCCTTCCTTCCGGGGTAAGATCCTTGAGGACACTACCTCTCAAACATTTCTCTTATTATTAGGCCCTAGAGGTGGTTTCACCACAATACATCCATTTCACTCTTTAGGTCTCTTCTAAATGCACAAACTACAGGGGCCAAACAGTGCACCGCTAGGACCCGGTCTCTCACAATGGCACATTGGCTCTTGCTAGATCATTCCTTCTACTCTCTACACCCCACAGGCCAAAATAATGCAGGACCTTTTCTTCCAGGCCATGTGTCAGGTTGACAGGACAACCAGACCTCCTACAGTCTACACCTCAATGGCAAACAGCACTCTGATCCAGATGAAAATACCAGTTTGTGGCGAAGAATAATTTGGGCCTTATTGAAAAGTCTCAAAAATACAATGCGTTTTGAGGTTCTCAGACTCTTTTAGTACTAGAGACCTATATACATATTAACATGATACATGCGATACTTGGTGCATATCCGAGCACCAAATGCAAATTTGAGTAACGAGCACTTGCGCTCATCACTAATTGTAACTCTTTTATGTGACTTTTTTCTGAGCTCCTTTCAGCTGATTTTTTGGCCTCAGACCACATCAAAGTTGAATGCACAGAGAAACAAAAGGCCTTTACAAAACAAAGGATGAAAATTTTTAATAAAACCTAATTGCAAAAATGATTTTTAGCCTGAAATACATGCATTTAAGTAGAAAGTAAAGTAAAAAATAAAAATGTGAGCAAAAGCAGAAAACCCCAACTTTAAGTATGTTTGTTCAACCCGATGATTGCTTCTTTTTTTCCTGCACTGGAATATCTAACAATCTTTTTTTTTTATAAGTGAAGTACATTGGTAACTCTAAAAAAAGCATTACATTTAAAAAAATTATATAAGTCCTAACTTTCATGCCACACCCATTATTATCAGGTTTGTCACACCCATTATCAGGTTCGTCACACCCACTGCAGATCTCTTACTCAGCATGTAATAAAGACCTGGCACTACTCCATGTATTGTTTATGTGGCTGGTATATTCTGGGAGTTGTAGTACATACAAAGTTCCCTAAAATATAGACTGTGGAGTGTGTAATCATATCCCAATTTTTACAGTAAACCAAACACAGTTTCTACTATACAATCTACAGTCATTCTCATATATTTTGACACTAAAATGACCCAGTATTATTCCATTAGATCAGAGGGAAGGCGGCTTATTACATCTCATGTGTCATTCACCAGCCCATACTTCCAAATTACCCAGGACTGCTGAGAAATTGCATCCTGAGCTTATTTTGAACAATTGTGTCTCATCATCACTTTGCAAAATTTCTTGCCTTAACTCAGCCACTTCTATCTCGCCCTGTGTAATAACTATTTTTTGTCCTTCTGAAGGACAACTTGTTTTTTTTTGTTTTGTTTTTTTTTTTCACATTATCATTATAAAAGCAGTGTTTTTTTTGTTTTTTTTATCTAGGATAAATTTACTGACATTATTCTCTGCGTCTCAATTCTATTGATGCAAACTCCACATTGAGCAGAAATCAAAGAAAGCAAGTTTCATACAGTCACTTATTCCCCAGTTAATCGAGACTGGTGTTTTATACGCTAGTCATGATGAAGAGTGCGCTGGAGTAACAAGTGCCAAATTAAAAGGCGTGTTCCTTTTAAAAGAAGTGTGTCACCCCAGAAACACTGTTTACTTAGACCCTATGATGGTGTCCGGTGCATCCTTGACGTTGCCACATACTCACTTCACCATTCTGTGCCTCAGCGCCTCACCGCCTCCCAGTATGTTGATTGACATTGTTGGCTTGGTAAGAGGGAAAGCTGCCTGGAAAGAAATATCGGTTGTGCAAGAACACAGTATTACTGCAAGAGCGAGCCTTTCTCTCTTGTTCTGTCACTGCTCACTACCCTGATATAAGGGAACATCACAGTGGTCCTACTCTCAAGGTTATGGCGTGGGTTGGCATAATGTATGGTTGCCGAACCCCTATAGTATTCACTCCAGGTATACAAACAGCTTGGCATTTCATTGATTTGTTTGTGGAGCCAGTGGTACGGAGATTTCTCCAAAGTGTCCCAAGAACCTTTTAATCAACTCACCAATGCCAAGCCGTCTATTGCTCGTTCTACCATGAGTGGTCTGCAGGGCCTAAATGTGCTACCATGGCCTGCAGCCTCTCTGGACTTGCCTCCCATTTGACACATCTGGGACGTCATTGGTTGGCAATTGCAAAGGAGCTGCCAGCAGAGGATTTTGATGATTTGCACAAGTGCATTCAGAACAATTCTCATTGCCCTCTACATAAACTACCTGTCCTTCTCACACTGCAAATATAGTGTGACACAGATAGTGCTCTAAAAATAATAGTGGAAGCAGACTATGCTCTAATAGTGCCCCTCTTTACGCCCCACACAGAAATAGTGCCCGGCAGACTAATAGTGCTCTTTCTTGCCTTCAACAACGCAATATTGTCCCTTTATACCCTGCCTAGTATTAAAACCCCTATGCTGTAACACTTCTACGTACACAATGAGTCTCCTTACATAGTGATGATGTCCCCTCAGTGTTCCCCTAACAATAAAGATGTCCCTTTAGTGCCCTCCACAAAGTAATAATGTCCACGTGTGTCCTCTCACTGTACGGACCTTCATTGTTGCCTCCCACATGGTTTTTCCTTGCAAAATTGGGACTGTTGGCATCAACAAGTATGAAACAGGCAAACCTTAATCCCTTAAATCCCTTAGTCCCTTAAGGACTGCCATAATGCATTTTTACGGCGGCAGTTAAGGGTACTTATTCCTCAGCGCCGTGAAAATACGTCGCTGTGGAATAAGGCTGTAGCGCCCCCAGAGTCGGAAATTCTCTGGGGTCTCAGCTACCGGGGGTAGCTGAGACCCTGGAGAATGTGATCAGGGCCGTTTTTTACGGTCCCCTGTCACGTGATCACCGTTATTCTCCGAATAATGGCGATCACAAAAAAAAAAAAGTGTGCCCGTGGTTACAATCATTTTGCTCTCCTCTGACATGATATACATGTCAGAGGAGAGAGAAATGAAGCTCCCCGAGCCCACCCAGTACCTCCGTCGTCCCCTGATCACCCCCGGATCTTCACCCGGCCCTCCGGCATCTTGCTGCAGAAAAAAAATGGCGGGCGCATGTGCAGTGCGCCTGCCAAGATCTGCCGGCCGGTACCCGGCAACAACAGGGAATTTTCCCCATTGGTTCATTTTGATCACTGTGATAAACCCTATCACAGTGATCAAAATAAAAATAATAATAAATCAAACTCCCCTTTATCCCCCCTTAGTTAGATAGAAATTATAAAATTAAAAAAAAATTCCATTCTTTGCAGTTAGAGTTAGGGTTAGGGTTGTGTTAGGGTTAGGATTAGGGTTAGGGTTGTGTTAGGGTTAGGTTTAGGATTAGGGTTGTGTAAATATTAGGGTTAGAGTTGTGTTAGGGTTAGGATTAGGATTAGGGTTAGGGTTAGGATTAGGGTTAAGGTTGTGTTAGGGTTAGGATTAGGGTTAGGGTTGTGTAAGGGTTAGGATTAGGGTTAGGGTTGTGTTAGGGTTAGGGTTCTGATAGGGTTAGGGTTGTGTTAAGTTTAGGGTTGTGTTAGGGTTAGGGTTCTGATAGGGTTAAGGTTAGGATTAGGGTTACGGTTGTTTTAGGGTTGTGTTAGGGTTAGGGTTACGGTTAGGATTAGGGTTAGGGTTGCGTTAGGGTTGGGGTTAAGGTTGTGTTAGGATTAGGGTTAAAGTTGGGATTTTTTTCAAAGGCAAATAAAAAAAAATGATGACAATGTGGCGACTAGTGTTGAGCACAAGTGCTCGCTACTTGAGTTTGCATCGAGTGCTCGGGTATGTACCGAGTATCGTGGGTGCTCGAGTGACTAATGACAACTTATTCAATATGATGACCTAATGTTATCAAATTCTGTGCCGTACCTCTGGGTTCAAAATGTTCACTATACCCCTTGATAAAATCCTTGAGCGGTCTAGTTTCCAAAATGGGGTCACTTGTGGGGGGTTTCCACTGTTTAGGCGCATCAGGGGCTCTCCAAACAACGCGACATGGCGTCCGCTCTCGATTCCAGCCAATTTTGCGTTCAAAAAGTCACACAGTGCTCCTTCCCTTCTGAACCCTAACGTGCGCCCAAATAGTGAATTTTCCCCACATATGGGGTATCGACGTACTCAGGAGAAACTGCACAACAGTTTTTGGGGTCCATTTTATCCTCTTACCCTTGTGAAAATAAAAAAGTTGGGGCTAAAAGATCATTTTTGTGGAAAAAGTTAGATTTTTTTATTTTCACGGCTCTATGTTATAAACTTCTGTGAAGCACCTGGGGGTCCAGAGTGCTCACCACACATCTAGATAAGTTCCCAGAGGTGTCTAGTTTCCAAAATGGTGTCATTTGTGGGGTCCTTCCACTGTTTAGGTTTCCACTGTATAGGCACATCAGGGTCTCCCCAAAACGCAACATGGCATCCGCTAATTATTCAAGCAAATATTACAATCAAAAAGTCAAATGGCGCTCCTTCCCTTCCGAACCCTGCCGTGCGCCCAAACATTGATTTTCTCCAACATATGGGGTATCGGCTTACTCAAGAGAAATTGTGCAACAAATTGCATGGTGCAATTTCTCCCGTTACCCTTATGAAAATGCAAAACTGGAGGCTGAAAAACACTTTTGTGGGAAAAATGTGAAAATTTTATTTTTACGGCTCAATGTTCTAAACTTCTGTGAAGCACCTAGGGGTTCAAGGTGCTCACCACACATCTAGATAAGTTCCCTGAGGGGTCTAGTTTCCAAAATGGTGTCACTTGTGGGGGATTTCCACTGTTTAGGCACATTAGGGGCTCCCCAAACGCAACATGGCGTCCGCTAATTATTCAAGCAAATTTTACAATCAAAAAGTCAAATTGCGCTCCTTCCCTTCCGAACCCTGTCGTGTGCCCAAACAGTAGTTTTCTCCCACATATGGGGTACTGACGTGCTCAGGAGAAATTGCAAAACAAATTTTGGGTTCAATTTTTTCCTGTTTCCCTTGCAAAAATAAAAAAATGTGGTTCTAAAATAACATTTTTGTGAAAAAAGTTAAATGGTCATTTTTTTCTTCCACATTCTAAGAATTCCTGTGAAGCACCTGAAGGGTTAATAAACTTCTTGAATGTGGTTTTGAGCACCTTGAGGGGTGTAGTTTTTAGAATGGTGTCACTTTTGGGTATTTTCTGTCATAAAGGCCCCTCAAAGTCACTTCAAATGTGAAGTGGTCCCTAAAAAAAATGTTTTTGTAAATTTTGTTGGAAAAATGAGAAATCTTGGTCAAATTTTAACCCTTATAGCTTCCTAACAAAAAAAAATTTTTGGTTCCAAAATTGTGCTGATGTAAAGTAGACATGTGGGAAATGTTATTTATTAACTCTTTTGTGTGACATATCTCTCTGATTTAAGGCCATGAAAATTCAAATTTTGAAAATTGCAAAGTGTTCTAAATTTTCACTAAATTTCCAATTTTTTCACAAATAAACACAAGTCATATCACATACATTTTACCACTATCATGAAGAACAATATGTCACGAAAAAACAGTCTCCGAATTAGTGGGATCCGTTGAAGCATTCCAGAGTTATTACCTCATAAAGTGACAGTGGTCAGAATTGTAAAATTTGGCTTGGTCATTAAGGACATAATTGGCTCCGTCCTTAAGTGGTTAAAAGTGTCTAAATTAAATGCTATTTGTCCTCTGTGAAATATGATATAAGCGCTTTGGCCAATCCAATGGAATAGCCCGCTTCATCATGTGCTCTATGCTTTTGGAGTGCGCTCATATTCCGCCCTCCACTCTTTCAATCAGTGTTATTTCAGCAGTCGAGATCTGCCTTGCTTACTTTTCCTGAAATGTGATATGCAAGATGACCAACTTGAAAACAAAACACGATTTTCTAATGCTCTGACGGGAGATGAATCTGCTATACGTGCCTATACATGGCCACCCAGTGATTGTAATGTGAATTGCAGCCTGTCAATTATTTTTCTAGCATGTCGCAATATTGTATTGAAATTGTATTGGGACAAATTAAAGTCATTAATGAAATTTGCAGAAAGGTAAAATGGACACAGAGATCTGCAGAATGGTGAGCCCGTGGGCCACTGCTGGTATATACTTCATAGATGTATATTGAGCTATTGGAATGTGTTCACTCACATTACTACCTACTTCTGTCATGAAGGAGAACATAATGACCAGTTAATAGTTAGTGGAAAAGGGTCATAACTCAGAGCAGCCCAGGAGGCTGGAAGAAATTTACAATAGGGTTTAATGCCAGTAAGAGGAATACAATCAACCTTCACAGGTGATTAACCTGTTCTATCGGCTCTTCTGTGTGAAGAATATATAACCTGCCTCCTGGAGAGGAGTCATTACTGGAAAGGAAGGGAAAGGTTTTACATTTTATCCATAATTTGTCTTTCTTTTATTTATGTGTCGTATACTTCTTTCTCTTCCTTTTTTTTCTTTTTTTTCCTCCTTCCTCTTGTTCTTTTATTCTGTCTTTCTCTTCTTGTTTTTTTATTTCTTTCTCTTGCATTCTCTTTTCCTTTACTTCTTTATTTATCTTTCATTCATTCTTTCTTTCATTCTTTTTTTTCTTTATTTTTTCTTTCATTCTTTTTTTTCTTTTTTTTTCACCTTTTTTCCTTTCTTCTTCTCTTTCTACAAATCTTCCATTAGACCTTCCTTCCCTTTTTTCTTTCTTTGTTAAATTCGTTTTTTTTTCTATATTTCTCATCCCCTTCTATCATTCTTTCACTCTCATGTTTATCTTTCTATTTGCCTATCTATCATATATTTATTCATTTTTATTTTTTTCCCTTTCTTTCTTTTTCTTTTTTTTTTCTTTCTTTCTTTTTTCTTTCTTTCTCTTTCTTCCTTCTTTTTGTTTTTTTTCATTCTGTCTCTCTTGTTTTCTTTCCTCCTCTTTCATTCTTGTCTGTCTTTCTTTTTCAATTTTTTCCTTTCTTTTCTTTCTACATTTCTTCCTTTAGTCCTTTCTTCCCTTTTTTTTCTTTCTGAAGTTTTTTCCTGCTTCCTTTTTCTTTTTTTTCTATATTTCCCTTCACCTTCTTCTATCATTCTTTCACTCTCATGCTTATTTTTCTATTTGTCTGAATATCATATATTTCTTTATGTTTCTTTTTTCCCTTTCTTTCTTTATTCCTATCTTTCCTCTGTTTCTTTCTTCCTTCTTTCATTTTGTTCTCTTTCATTCTGTCTCTCGTTTTATTTACTTCTCTTTCATTCTACTTTTCTTTATTTCTTTCTTTCATTCTTGCCTGTTTTTCTTTTTCAAATTTTTCCTTTCTTCTTTTCTTCCTACATTTCTTCCTATAGACCTTTCTTCCCCTTTTTCTTTCTTTCTGTACCTTAATTTTTTCCTTCTTCCTTTTTCTTTATTTCTATATCTCCCATCACCTTCTATCATTCTTTGACTCTCATGTTTACCTTTCTTTTTGCCTGTCTATCATACTTTTCTTTCTTTTTTTTCCTTTTCTTTCATTCTTTTTTCTTTTTCTTTCTTCCTTCCTTCTTTTTGTTCTTTCATTCTGTATCTCTTGTTTTCTTTCCTTCTCTTTTTCTTTATTTCTTTCTATTTCATTCTTACCTGTCTTTTTTTTCACCTTTTTCCTTTCTTCTTTTCTTTCTACATTTCTTCTTTGATACCTTTTCTTCCTTTCTCCATTTCATTTTTTCTTTCTTTATTTATTTCTCATCACCTTCTATCGTTCATACATCATTCTTATCTTTCACTCTCATATTTATCTTTCTATTTGTGTATGTAATTTTCTATCTTCTATCAGACTTAAGGCCCTAATGCACATTACTGTCGGACAAAGATCTCTCTCCCAACTCCCCCATACACAGCAATGCTTGACTCAGCTAAATGTTTCTGTGTTCTCTTCTAAAGAGCCACTGCCAAATTCTTTAATAGCAGCTTATCTCCTGGGAGAACAAACAGATCAGCCAATAAGATTGAGCAGGCCGGGTCCTTCTCTCCCTGGATATCAGAGGGTAGTGCGGATGATTTTTGTCTAATGTGTAGGGGGTCTTAAGTCATATATCTGAACTTCACAGCTAAAAGAATTATATTGCACTTGTGATTGCAGATGCAATATGGGAAATATGCAAATTGTCTTTTCAGAGAGAAAGAGGACTAGAACTCTAGCGCCACCTAAAGGAAGTAGCAATCCTAAAAGTCAATATTGACTCTCTAACGAGCCTTATCACATGACAGATGATAGGAATGGGTGATCGATAGGGCTGCTAGGAACCAATGCCACAAAAGAGTGATCTTGAAAATTCATATTCATTTGCTACGTGTTTCGAGGCTGTTATAGCCTCTTCATCAGGCAAAAATATATATAAAAAATATATAGAACTTTATATATATTTTTTCCTGATGAAGAGGCTAGGACAGCCTCGAAACACGTAGCAAATAAATATATATTTTCAAGATCACTCCTTTGAGGCATTGGTTCCTGGGCAGCGCTATCGATCACCCATTCCTATAATCCGTCATCCAAATGTCTGGACTCCCGTTGGAACCCAGTGGGTGAAGCTGCGGCTCTCATGGAGCATCTTATTTCCTACCTGGGCAAAGTTGTGCCTGTGAGCACAACCTAACAGGGTGAGTTGAGTAATTATCACCTTAAAGTGTTCCATCCACCTTGTATGATTTGCACTAGGGGAGCTTCCCCTTTTTTTCTTTATTGTGAGCCTTGTCACATGACTTAGGATAAAAGCCAAAATGAAAATCTCAATTTGCAGACACTGTGTTTCGGGGTACTGCCCCTCATCAGTGCAAAGTGTGGGATCTAGTTTTGCTGGGTGAGAGGCGTCTTACCGGGATCCAAGTGGTAACGTTTCTCCTTGCGGAGAGTGACATGCCTGACATGTCAAGGTGAGGAGGCTTTTAAGCCGCAATGCTCCTGTGGGAAATATGCAAATTGTATTTTCAGAGAGGAAGAGGATTAGAACTCTAGTGCCACCTATAAGAAGTAGCAATCCTAGAAGTCAATATCGACTCTCTAACGAGCCTTGTCACATGATTTAGGATAAAAGCCTAAACCAAAATCTCAATTTGCAGACACGTGTTTCGGGGTACTTCCCTTCATCAGTGCAAAGTGTTGTATCCAATGAATTTATCAAAAAGTGTAGCTGTGTGTTATTTCTAAGCTACCGCATCCCAATTAGACATGTTGGTTCAGACACCTAAAAACCCACTATCCTTTAGGAACAAAGCCTTTTACACATATGTATCTCTATCAGACCTATAACTGAACATATGTGAGATAAAATAACAGTCATAGGGGAAGGTAGTTTTCTGAACTTTATGTCTGTAAACCCATTAAAGAATTTCATAATCACCCTGAAATGACTGATAACAGAGAACAATAGATTGCATTCAAAAGTGCAGAAAAAGGAATTGATATAGACTAGATTTAAAGTCCCATTAATAGTAAGATCCCTCCTCCTGTGCTTTGAAACATTGTACATTTTGCTTCTGCATTAAGTAAAAAACATCCCATGTGCGTTTATCTAATTCTCATCAGTGAGAACATTTCAGGCTTCTTTCCTATACAGATTGTGTTCTGTTGACCCAGTTTTTCGCAGGCTTTCTCTGTGATCAGACAGCTCTAGCAGAAGGCTAACATCAAGGCTCCATAACCTCCCAGGGCAGCTAAAGCTTAGTCAAAACTGCCTGAAGGAGTCTTAGAGAATCTCAATATGGTGTCAGTACAGTACATTGGAAGTCTGTGAAAAACGGAAAATGATTGTGCCACTTCAATCCCCGTAATTTTTTTTTTTCATTTGACAGAAAGGAAATCTTTACCGCTAAACCAGAAAAAATAATACTGTTTGCTTTAAAATGAATAATAAATAATATTGTAGTACTGTATGTATTCAACTTCATATTCTGAATACACCAGCTTGAGTTGAGCTGAATTTGTTATTTGAAGCATGTCTGTCATTTCAGGTGACTTTTCAGAACAAGCTGTTATGTCTATACGAGGATTAGCACTTTTTCCCCTGCAGGTTCTGTCTCATACACAGTACACTCAGACATGAGGATTATCTGCTCTCCAGTCTCTTTGTAGATATGTAGACCTTGTTCAGCAGCATCAACAATGTAGAAGACATTATAGAAAAGTACTGAGCAGTGTAGCTGTGAATCCAGTTCTGGGGTGAGATAAAACACTTAGGCTGTGTGCCCACAAAGTGGATTTAGTGCGTTTCCACGGTGTCATCTCCGCCGCGGAAACGCATTAAAATCGCTTGTTAAGAGGTCTGGGATGTATCCCAATGATAATCCGCATGTGCACATGCTGCAGAAATTTCCGCTGCGGATTATCATTGCGGTAAAATCCACATCACAACCAATTTGGGTGCGATTTTGCGTCAAAATCTCGCCCATTGACTTGCATTGAACCGCATAATATCCGCATGTATACATGCGGATGTTATGCGGTTCAATGCGCTGATGGTACCCGGGTCTGGAGAAGAGGAGACTCTCATCCGACCTGGGTACCATCGTACATGCAAGTAAAAAGAGAATTAAAAAGTAAAAAATAAAAAAAATTATTCATACTCACCTCTCCTGCGGCCCCCGATCTCCTCCCGGCCGCGTCCTCTCTCCTCAGCATCCCGTGGTGTACTGGCAGGACCTGCGGTGACATCATTTAGTCAGCTGATGGTCACGCGATCGCTGACGTCAGCAGTCAGGTGATGGTCGTGTGACCATCAGCTGACTAAATGATGTCACCGCAGGTCCTGCCAGTACACCGCGGGATGCCGAGGAGAGAGGAAGCGGCCGGGAGGTGACCGGGGGCCGCCGGAGAGGTGAGTATAAGTTTTTTTATTACTTTTTAATTCTTTTTTTTACTTTAGATGCAGAATTTGATAGTAGAAATTTCCTCTAAGTTGGTCAAACAATATAAATCCATGCCAGTTGCATGGATTTATATTGTGTGACCAACTTGTCAAACCCTTTTCCAAGTGATGCTCAGAATTGCTTGGAAAAACTCTTGAAAAAAACGCATGCATAAATGTGGCACCCCAAGGTCTGGTTGCCACAGTGGCAGCAATGTCATGTCTGAGAGCAGGTGGGAGGTTCCCTGGTTGGGGGCAATTAGCATGCAGCACCTCCTGTCTTAGTCCAGGGAGGGGAGAAACCTGCCCTTTATAAACTGGATCTGGGGCGGGGTTAGAGAGTCGAGTCCAGTCCAGTGAAGTGCCAGAAAAGTTCCCGTCTAGTTCCAGAGATAGGGACAGGTCAGCAGCAGGCTGAGGAGTCCCTGCAGGCAGAGGAGGAATACGAGGCCAGGAGGGGAACTAGCAGAGTTCGTCCTGACCAGAGACTTACTAAGCCGGACACTGGAGTCCGAGGCTGTGAGGGTTATAAGCCCAGCAGCAGAAAACCACCACACAGGGGACTTCAAGTTCTCTGGCCCAAGGAAGCCCGGAGGCTCAGCCACACGAGAGGGACCACTGCCGCCCTGGAGGGGTGAGAAGCACGGAAGGCCCGAGTCGCCAGTCATATGGGTGAGAACAACACGGTACACTCAGGGACGTGGGCTACCACTACACTACAGCAGGATAGCCAAGAAAGAGTGAAGTCCGCACGGTAGGCCTACAAACTCCCCCTGACCAGCAGGATTTCCCAGTTGCTCTCAGACTGACCAGGCCTCCATTGTTAACCTGTATTCCGGACAGGTCCTTTAATACCACCAATAGTAAAGACCCTGACTTGCATGACAGACTCCGTGTGGTTAATGCTGCTCCCGCGCACCATCACCACCAACATCCCTATACACTGCCCTGAGGCTACACTCCTCCCGTGGGGAGTTGTACTACACTCTGCTGCACCCACAACACCAGCCTCAGCGGTCTGCCCTGCAGCAGCGGTTCATCCTGACCGCAATCCACGGGTGGCGTAGTCGGACATTAGTGTATAGACTGCCATTTAGTTTGACCACCCTGAGCCACGGGACCGGGTCACCGCCACGGTGACTACAACCCCCAGCATCTATAAAAAGGCCCGGTTCCGGGTTCCTCACGCGGCCCAGGGGGCGCGTCAACTTTTGGCGTAGTCGGCAGGATTTCGTGCCCGCCACCAACGGGTACTGCGTGCCTGAGGAAAGACTGTAAAACTTACCTTGGTGGAGTTTCCCGCCATCCGCAGCCATTTTTCCGCCATCGGGCGCCATCCTCGGGACGCCGCACGGGAAGAAGAGGGGCGTCAAAGATGAAAGCGCACGAGATCTGGAGCCCCGCCTTACGCACGGACACTGCGCAAGGTCCTGAAAGGAGCCGAGCGGACACTGACGTCACCAGGACGCGACGCAAGGTCCTGAACCCCGATGGTCACCTGCGGAGCCGAGGCCTACAGAAGAAAAGCAACGGAAGGTAGGCCACGGTTGACTAGGGGGGAAGAGGATGATGGAAGTGGAGGGAACTGTCACCGCCAGCAGTAATGCCGTTCACGATGCCTTATATCCCCGGAGCGGCCTGGTTGCCCCAGTACTCAGGGGAGTCGCATACCCTGAGCGACTTTAAAGAGAGACTATATAGCCTATTCAAGGTGTACCCGCTGACGGAAGAACAGAAAGTGACCATACTGATAGGCCAGTTAACTGGCGAGGCCCAACGAGAAGTAAAGTCCTGGTCAGTCAGGGACAAGGGGACCGTGAAGGAGATTTTGGCCCGTCTAAAGGACACTTTTGATACCCGCACCTCAGCAGAGATCAAAATGAGATTTTATGGGTGCAAGCAGCGGGCCCAAGACAGTATCAGAGACTATGCTTTGGATTTGAAAGAGACCCTGAAAGCCATCAAGCAGGCAGACCCTGACAGTGTGAGGAATGCAGATGAACTGCTGACTGAACAATTCATTGAGGGTCTGCTGTCCAGCGCCCACCGAACCCAGTTATGCCTGATGGCCCTGCAGAACCCTAGGCTAGATTTTGCACAGTTTAAGGACAGAGCCATCCGGGTACTCCGAGAACCCACACCCGGTGGCGTTGCGGCTTCCAGGCGCCCTGCTATCACTTATCACCAAGAGGCGGCGCCCCAGGCTACAGAATCTGCAGAAGCCAAAGCACAGAATAGTACTCCATCTACAGACCTGCACCATCAGGTCCAAGAACTGACTAAAAGCGTTGCCGCACTAACCAGGACTGTGCAGTCGCTACAGGTATCCTCTCCAGGAAAGATCCAGCTGGCTACCAGTCCGGAGGACGTCCCATGGCGCCGGCAGAAGAGGATCCCGCCGTCCAGAGGGAAGAAAACGGACCGCTACGACCAGGATGGACAACCCATCTGCCGCCGCTGCAGCCAGCCAGGAGATATTGCGAGGTACTGTAATTTAAACGGGCCCAACCTGGGGCAGAGGGCCAACCCCCAGGTGTAAGATCATCAGGCCCATCAAACTGGCGTGACAAGTATGTGGGGGGATGACCGGTCTGGCCTGTGGTACTGGATGGCATTCCCCTGAGTGCACTGTTGGACACCGGGTCACAGGTAACCACCATCCCCTATGTACTTTTCAAGCGGTACTGGGATGACACGGATATTACCCGCTACCCAGATAATGACTTGAGCATCATCGCCAGCAATGGTCAGCCCGTGCCGCAGGTGGGGTTCAAGGAGGTGACCATCAAGATTGGAAAAGTTGAACTGCCGGCGCAAGGACTGATTATTGTGGACATTGAAAGTCACGTGAAAGTCACCCTAAAATAACCTTGGGTACTAACGTAATTGAAAATGGTCTTTCAGAGATAATTGTTATATTACAGCAGGTCGCAATGAATGCCAGTTCCAGCCAGCAGCATGTCTTACAAAAGGAGATCAGAGCCCTGATGAAGCGGCAACAGGTAGAACTGTCTGGTGGTGAGATTGGAAGCGTTAGGATGAGTGACCCATTCCCTATCGTCATGCCCCCAAAAAGTGAAATGATGATGTGGTGCCGGTCTGCAATCGGGTTAAGAGGTAGGGACTACCAAGCTATGGTAGAACCCGTTTATTCAGACAGTGGGCCCACCATTTTGACAGCACGGGGGGTGGTTGATGTCCGCCATGGGAGGGTACCGGTCCGCATCCTAAATATTGGGGAAAGAGAAGTACACTTGCCCCGGTATGCCACTCTAGCCAAATTGTTCACCATTAACCAGAACTCTGTAAAGGCCGTGGAACCCTTGCCTCCATCTCAACCAGAGGAGGGTAACGGCTCCAAGAGACAAATGGAGGACTGGTGTCAGAAACTGCATGTGGGCACCGACTCCACTCCCTCACACCAAAAACAGGGAGTCTACCGGGTGGTTCAGGAGTACGAAAGAGTCTTTAGTAAACACCCGCTAGACTTTGGGCAAGTAAAGGGGGTAGAACACCAAATCCCCACAGGAGACCATCCACCCATAAAAGAGAGATACCGGCCTGTACCCCCTGCACACTATCAGAATGCCAAGGGTATGTTACGAGAAATGAAGGAGGCTGGGGTGATCAGGGATAGCTGTAGCCCCTGGGCAGCTCCTCTAGTTCTTGTAAAAAAGAAAGATGGCACGATGAGGATGTGTGTAGATTATAGAAAGGTCAACAGAATAACACACAAAGATGCGTACCCGTTACCTAGGATAGAGGAGTCTTTGGCTGCATTAAAATCTGCTAACTTCTTCTCTACTTTGGATCTCACTAGCGGGTACTGGCAGGTTCCTGTAGCAGAGTCGGACAAGGAGAAGACCGCCTTCACCACCCAGATGGGTCTCAGTGAATTCAATTGTATGCTGTTCGGACTCTGCAACGCACCAGGAACCTTCCAGAGGCTGATGGAGTGCTGTCTGGGGCACAGAAATTTAGAGACGGTCCTACTCTACCTGGACGATGTCATCGTATATTCTAAGACCTATGAGGACCATCTAAAGCACCTGGCAGAGGTGTTCGATGCCCTGGCAGGCTTCGGCCTAAAGGTGAAACCCTCCAAGTGTCATCTACTGAAGCCAAAAGTACAATACCTGGGACACGTGGTGAGTGCTGACGGAGTAGCCCCAGACTCTGACAAGATCACGGTGATTAAGGACTGGCCAAGACCCTCCAGCATAAAGGAAGTGCGGCAGTTCCTCGGGTTGGTAGGCTACTACCGAAGATTCATCTCCGGGTTCACCAAAATGGCAGCCCCTATGCAGGACCTCCTGTTAGGTCAGTCAAAGACTAAAACTCAGAAGCCGCCCTTTAAGTGGGACAAGCTGGAGGAGGAGTCTTTCCGCCAGCTGAAGATGGCCCTCACGGGGGATGAGATCCTGGCCTACCCTGATTATGGCCAGCCTTTTATCCTCCACACTGACGCCAGTAATGTGGGGCTAGGAGCCGTATTGTCCCAGATCCAGCAGGGCAGAGAACGGGTAATTGCTTATGCTAGCAGAAAGCTGAGACCCACAGAGAGAAACCCTGAGAATTATAGCTCCTTCAAGCTAGAGTTCCTGGCAGTGGTGTGGGCAGTCACCGAACGCTTCAAGCATTACCTTGCTTCTTCTAAGTTCACTGTGTACAAGGACAACAACCCGTTGACACACCTGGACACTGCAAGACTTGGTGCCCTAGAGCAGAGATGGATGGCCCGGCTCTCCAATTATGAATTTGCCATCAAATACCGGACAGGGCGCGCAAATGCCAACGCAGATGCATTGTCCAGAATGCCTCACTTGCAGGACGGGTGAGAGGACCCAGAAGAACTGGAAGAAACTGAACTCCCTGCATTCCACCGTCATGGGGTCACCCAGTGTTCCCACTGCATAAAGGAGAGGTGCTCTGCTACCGCTACGTTCAATCCCTTACCCCACCACTGCTGGGCCGAGACGCAAGATAGTGACCCCGCAGTCCACCTGGTGAAAGAGATGCTGACCCAGGCTGATGCCCACCTTGATTCGGATGCTCCGGAAGAGGCCAAACAGCTGTGGAAGGAGAGGAGCAAGCTGTTTCTCTATGAGGGGAGGCTGTGCCGCAGAACCGTCAACTCTCGAACACATGAGCTGATCTGGCAGGTAGTGGTCCCAAGGCGGGATGTGGCTATGGTCCTAGAAGCATACCATGACGGCGCAGGGCACTTTGGATGGAAGAAGCTGGAGTTCCTGTTGCGTGAGTGGTTCTTCTGGGTAGGCATGAGAGGGGCTATACAGAGATGGTGCAGAGACTGTGGCCCGTGCAACCTAAGGAGGAAGGACCGCGCCAGCCAGAAGACTCCCCTGCAGCCCATCATCACAAAGCAGCCCCTTGAGCTGGTGGCCCTGGACCATGTAAAGCTGGCTCCAAGCAGATCGGGATACGTCTAGGCCCTCACAATCGTAGATCACTACTCCCGGTTCCTAGTGGTGGTCCCTGTCAAAGACTTAACAGCTCAGACGGCCGCCAGAGCATTTCAGCAGCATTTCTGCCATCCACACGGGTATCCGAAGCAAGTGTTGACTGATCAAGGTCCAGCGTTCGAGCCTGAAGTCTTCCAGGAATTATGCAACCTGTATGGCTGCAAGAAGATAAGGACAACGCCTTACCACCCCCAAACCAACGGGATGTGTGAGAAAATGAATCAGGTAGTAATAGACCTGCTCAAGACGTTGCCCCTGGAAGAACGCAGCCTGTGGCCGGAGAAACTGCCGGATCTGGTGGACTTGTATAACCATATCCCAGTGGGTTCTACTAACTGCACCCCGGGTTACCTAATGAGGGCAAGACCTGGTAAGCTGCCAATTGACCTGGAGATGGGAGTCCTGACACCCGAGGACACCTCACCAGAAGCAGACTGGAACACAGAACGACAGCAGCAGTACCGGAAAGTACAGGAGAGCGTGGAGCGAAGTCTGTCTCAAGCCAGAGAGAGGCAAGAGAGGGATTACAACCAGCATGCTTCAGCTGCTCCCCTGGCACCTGGAGAGCAGGTCTTGAAGAGAAAGAGACGGCTCCACAAGTTGGATGATGAGTGGGAGAAAGACCCGTACACCGTATTGCCGTCAAGCCATGAGAACCCAAAAGTGTGTGTTATCAGTAAGGATGGAGGAGAGACCACAGCCACTGTCTCTAGAGACCACCTGAAGAAGTGTCCCGAGAAGCTGCAAAGCGCTGATGAAGACCAAGATAGCCTTCAACCCGCAGAGGAAAGGGAAGAAATGGTCAGTACAGTGCTCGGAGACTTTCCCCGGTCCTGGACACAAATCAACAACGCTATAGTGGTACCCGTCCTTACCTTTCTCCAGCCAGCCCCTCAAGCGCCTGCAGAAGAGCAACTAGTGTTGGAAGAGCCAGTGGCCCCGGAGGCAGAGGAGTCTATACCAGCAGCTCAGGAGAATCAACCCTTTGCTAGTAGTGAACCTGCCATGCCCGTGGTGAGCCAAATAGGACGCAGAAAGCTGCCCAGCCTACCCGTAACATCTGCAAGTACCTCTAATGCAGCCACTAGCACACCCAGTACACAGGGGGTGGAAACAGGGGACCCAAATAGAGTACCACCAGACAGCGGGTTACGTAGGTCCACCAGGAGCACTAAAGGTCAGGTACCCGCTCGCTGGAGAATCTAATATGTCATACTTACCTGTATATTGCCAATGTCGAAAATGTTTAATGTTTGTGGACACTAATAATGTTTTTCCAGTTTTTCCTAGTTCAATGGACTGACAGATCATGGACACTGAATGGCCGGAACTGTCTTGTAGATAGTCGCACCTGGTGCCCTCTTGCGAAGATGGCCACAGAAGAAAAACCTGTCCAGCATGGCCCCCTTGTGGCCCAAACTAGATAGCTCAGCCTTGTCGCCACGCCCAAGGCCAGGAACTTGGGGTTTATGGAGACAGGTCCCCGCACCATTCAAGACTTCACCTAGCTGGATCATATGGACACCCGGTCACGGAAGCGCCGTGACCTTAAGGACAAAATGTACTTGTATATGTGTTTATGTTATTGTTTATACCCTGTTATGTTGTGTTTTGCAAAAATATGCTTAGTCCCGGAGTACTAAATTTCACTAGGGGGGAATGTGGCACCCCAAGGTCTGGTTGCCACAGTGGCAGCAATGTCATGTCTGAGAGCAGGTGGGAGGTTCCCTGGTTGGGGACAATTAGCATTCAGCACCTCCTGTCTCAGTCCAGGGAGGGGAGAAACCTGCCCTTTATAAACTGGATCTGGGGCAGGGTTAGAGAGTCGAGTCCAGTCCAGTGAAGAGCCAGACAAGTTCCCGTCTAGTTCCAGAGATAGGGACAGGTCAGCAGCAGGCTGAAGAGTCCCTGTAGGCAGAGGAGGAACACGAGGCCAGGAGGGGAACTAGCAGAGTTCGTCCTAACCAGAGACTTACTAAGCCGGACACTGGAGTCCGAGGCTGTGAGTGTTATAAGCCCAGCAGCAGAAAACCACTACGCAGGGGACTTCAAGTCCTCTGGCCCAAGGAAGCCCGGAGGCTCAGCCACACGAGAGGGACCACTGCCGCCCTGGAGGGGTGAGAAGCACGGAAAGCCCGAGTCGCCAGTCATTCGGGTGAGAACAACACGGTACACTCAGGGACGTGGGCTACCACTACACTACAGCAGGATAGCCAAGAAAGAGTGAAGTCAGCACGGTAGGCCTACAAACTCCCCCTGGCCAGCAGGATTTCCCAGTTGCTCTCAGACTGACCAGGCCTCCATTGTTAATCTGTATTCCGGACGGGTCCTTTAATACCATCAACAGTAAAGACCCTGACTTGCATGACAGACTCCGTGTGGCTACTGCTGCTCCCGCGCACCAGCACCACCAACATACCTATACACTGCCCTGAGGCTACACTCCTCCCGTGGGGAGTTGTACTACACTCTGCTGCACCCACAACACCAGCCTCAGCGGTCTGCCCTGCAGCGGCGGTTCATCCTGACCGCAATCCACGGGTGGCGTAGTCGGACATTAGTGTATAGACTGCCATTTAGTTTGGCCACCCTGAGCCACGGGACCGAGTCACCGCCACAGTGACTACAACCCCAGCATCTATAAAAAGGCCCGGTTCCGGGTTCCTCACGTGGCCAAGGGGGCGCGTCATAGACACATGTAAAAATGCTGAAAAAACGCATGTAAAATCCGCATACATTTTTTCTGCCAAAGAGATGCAGAAATGCTCAGGAAATTTCTGCTTCAAATCTGCATCGTAGGCACATACCCTTACAAGAAAGCTGCAGCACTTCCTGTGTGTGAATTGCAGTCTATTTTGTTTTGAACAAGATGGATTTTAGCAACATTTCAGTAAAAGGGGTTGTCCAGGACTTTAACATTGATGGCCTATCATTAGGATAGGTCATCAATGTCTGATCTGTGTGTCGTCAGTGTAAAAGTCCCTGACAACCCCTTTAATGATGAGTTCAGGAGGTGGATGGGGAGGGAGGAGAAGTGGTTTTTAAGTGAAGAAAGAAGCATATTTTTCTGAGAAGATACATTACTATGTTGTGTTTATAATGTACAGCTGAAACCAGAAGTTTACATACATTATATAAAAACACACATATGCTTGTTTTTCTCAATATCTGACATAAAATCAGAATAAACCTTTCCCGTTTTACGCCAATTAGGATTATCATAATTTTTAATATTTGTCAAATGCCAGAATGATGAGAGAGAGAGAATGTTTTAAGGCATTTTTATTACTTACTGCAAAGTCACAAGTTTACATACACTAACACTACTATGACTTTAAACAATTCTGGACTGCCCATATGATGATGCCATGTGTTTGGAAGCTTTTATGGCAACATCTGAGTTAATTAGAGACACACTCGTGGATGTATTTTAATGCACACCTGAAACACACTGCTTCTTTGTGTAGCATCATGTGAAAGTCTAAAGAAATCAGCCAAGATATCAGGAAGAGAATTATGAACTTGCACAAGTCTGGTTCATCCTTGGGTAAAATTTCAAGATACCTGAAGGTGCCTCGCTCATCTGTACAAACAATTATACGGAAGTACAAACAAGATGGGAATGTCCAGCCATCCCGCTGCTCAGGAAGGAGATGGCCTCTGTGTCCCAGAGATGAACGTGCTTTAGTCCGACATGTGCATATCAACCCAAGAACAAAAGCAAAAGACCTTGTGAAAATGATGGCAGAAGCTGGTAAGATTGTGTCTATATTCCCAGTGAAACGAGTACTGTATCAACATGGGCTGAAAGGTCACTCTGCCAGGAAAAAGCCTTTACTCCAAAAGAAACATAAAAAAGCCAGATTAATGTTTGCAAATGCACAAAGGAACAAAGACCTTAATTTTTGGAGACATGTCCTGTGGTCTGGTGAAACTAAAAATGAACTTTTTGAGCATAATGACCATTGTTACGTTTGGAGAAAAAAGGGAGAAGCTTGGAAGCTTAAGAACACCTTCCCAACTGTTAAACACGGCGGTAGCAGCATCATGTTGTGGGGTTGTTTTGTTGCAGGAGGGACTGGTGAAGTTCACAAAATAGATGGCATCATGACAAAAGAAGATTATGTGGCAATACTGAAGCAACATCTCAAGACATCAGCCAGGAAGTTAAAGCTTGGGCGGAAATGGGTCTTCCAAATGGACAATGACCCGAAGCATACTGCCAAAATGGTAACAAAGTGGCTTAAGGATAACAAAATCAATGTTTTGGAGTGGCCATCACAAAGCCCTGATCTCAATCCTATTGAAAATTTATGGGCAAAGCTGAAAAGGCAGGTTTGAGCAAGGCGACCTACAAACCTGGATCAGTTACACCAGTTTTGTCAGGAGGAATGGGCCCAAATTCCGACCAACTATTGTGAGAAGCTTGTGGAAGGATATCCCAAACGTTTCACGCAAGTCATTCAGTTTAAGGGCAATGGTAC
The DNA here is from genome assembly GCF_046119375.1 of Phyllobates terribilis. Lineage (NCBI taxonomy): Eukaryota > Metazoa > Chordata > Amphibia > Anura > Dendrobatidae > Phyllobates > Phyllobates terribilis. The sequence goes on from NW_027362772.1 coordinate 238,239,964, forward strand.
CAAATACTAATGAAATGTATGTAAACTTTTGACTTTGCAGTAAGTAATAAAAATGCCTTAAAACCTTCTCTCTCTCTCTGATTATTCTGGCATTTGGCAAAATTAAAAATTATGGCAATCCTAACTGACCTAAAACGGGAAAGGTTTTTTCTGATTTAATGTCAAATATTGAGAAAAACATGCATATGTATCTTTTTATATAGTGTATGTAAACTTCTGGTTTTAACTGTATATATTTGCTTGTGCTATTTATTTATGGAAAGTTTTTAAAAAATATCAGTAACTAATGCCACTCTTGTCCATAGGCTGTGTTTGGTAATGCAACTTTGTTAAGGCTTTCCAAAATAAATATAAAAATTAAAAAAAATAGTAATATATACTTTGTAATATTATCGAAAGATCATAGTGCAATGGAGCCCGAGAGGCAGTGAAAACGATGATAAGTAGAATGGTCAGTTAGTACCTTTCAAGGGGGAAATCCACCCAAAAGTAATCTATGAACACATCACAGAGGATTCTCATCTATCCAATAGCAAGGGCTTTCATTAATTCCAGAGGTACAGTGCAGTAAATCTCTTTTGGGATTCATAAGACTGGACAAGACCAGAACCAGGAACCGAACTGAGAACAATATACAGAAATACAGTCTAGAGAAAACAGACAAGAATGTTGTCAGGAAACCAGACCGTCAAAAGTAGACAAAAAGGAACAATAATTTATTATACAGAGTGGAACAATTCAAAGACCGAAGAAGCAAAAGTCAGGAAGGACACAACATGGAATCAAGAAATGTACGAGAATCAGGATAAGGATGACAGAAATGACTGCACTCTACCTATTTACCACTAGGTGGCCCTATAAATATTATATTCAGCATGCTTGAAAGAAAGTGTTTTGTTCCCCATGTTGCTCAAATACAGATTTCACACCAGGTGGCCAAACTTGGTATAACAAGGGCAGGCACATTAAGAATATTTTTTTAAAGGTAAGACATTCATCAGAAAATGTTAAGTGTTAAAAGTTTTATTTTTTTGCAATGTTTTTATTTCATATTACAATAAGTATTAAAACTATTTTTTGTAATTTTCAAAACTGACCAATGAAGTTTTTTTAAGACTCTAACGTCCAGGAAACAATACATGTACATTAGGCACAATTAAAGGGAATTTGCAAGTTTTTGCTACCCCATCTGAGAGCAGCATAATGTAGGGGCAGAGACCCTTATTCCAGTGATGTATCACTTACTGGGCTGCTTGCTGCAAATTTGATAAAATCAGTTTTCTCTGCTGCAGATCTACCAGAATGCTGAGCTCTGCATAACCCCGCCCACACTACTAATTGTCAACAGAAAGCTGCCAATCAGTGTTGGGGGCGGGGTTATACAGAGCTCATAAATATGCAGGACTACCTGGCAGCAGTTTTAGTAGTCCTCATCTCCTGCTGATAAAACAGTGATTTTATCAAAATGACAGCAAGCAGCCCAATAAGTGACACATCACTGGAATCAGAGTCTCTGTCTCTACATTATGCTGCTCTCAGATTAGGTGGCAAAAACCTGGTGACAAATTCTCTTTAACAGTCTCAGACCCTATCTTTTGTATTGAAGCATCTAATGAACATGTCCAAAGATCACTGTATAGGGAGAGTGAGCAGGGTCAGCTGTGGGCAAAAAAATGCCAAAAAATTAAAAAATAATACATGTAATATAAAAACTTAATTTCTGATAATAATTTCCCTTTAATAGAGAGGATCATTATTTCCTGAATAGTTATGAAATACCAAAGATAATAAGCATACTGCATGTGTCTGCATTGGAAACTGTGTCTTTAGCTTTTACAGTCCATTTAGAATACTGAGCGCTGCAGCAAACGAGCCATATTGACTGGTAAAACATTAGCAGCCATGCTATTTATTATGTTTTTAAGTGAAAGTGGACACAGTCATTTCTTATATGCGCGATCACACGGCAGGAGGCGAGTGACTCCCACATGAGCAAGTATTTCTTATCCAATTTCTAACTCTGGTTTCTATTACTTTAAAAATATATTTAGATTTAGAACCAGAAAACACTTGTAGTAAGGAACGTATGAAAAATATATTTTATCCAGCTAATCCCAGTAATTGCAACCTATAAAATGCCCCACTCTGTGCCCTGCGCTGTGAACGAAACACTTTGGATATATGGATCCAAAGGAAAGGAAAAAAAAATTTCATTTCTCTATGTTAAAGTTAAGCTCCATTTGTAGAACCACTTTAAAGAATATATTTAAAAAAAAAACTTAAAGTAAATGTGAACCAAAGTTTTCTTGGAAAATACTTAAATGGGTCAAATAACCTGGAGAGAACTAGAGTTAAAGGGGTTGTCCTATAAAAAAAAGATGGATGAAAAATGTATGATCACTTGGAGTTCTGGTGTTGAGAATTCCATCAATCCCAAGGACGTCCCCTGTATTAATGGATGGTAGTGAGCCCGGGCGACCAACAGCAATCACATTTACCACTTATCCTATGGATAGGTCATATACAGTGGGGAAAATAAGTATTTGATCCACTGCCGATTTTGCAATTTTTCCCACCAAGAATGGAGAGGTCTGTAATTTTTATTGTAGGAACACTTCACCTGTGAGTGACAGACTCTTTAAAAAAATCCAGAAAATCATTGTATGATTTTTACATAAATAATTAGCATTTTATTGCATGAAATAAGTATTTGATACTATAGAAAAACAGAACTTAATATTTGGTACAGAAACCTTTGTTTGCAATTACAGAGGTCAGATGTTTCCTGTAGTTCTTGACCAGGTTTACACACACTGCAGGAGGGATTTTTGCCCACTCCTCCATACCGATCTTCTCCAGATCTTTCAGGTTTCGAGGCTATTGCCGGGCAACATTGAGTTTCAGCTCCCTCCAAAGATTTTCTATTCGGTTCTGGTCTGGAGACTGGTTAGGTCACTGCAGGACCTTGAAGAGCTTCTTACGGAGCCATTTCTTAGTTGCCCTGGCTGTGTGCTTTGGGTCATTGACATGCTGGAAAACCCAGCTATGACCTATCTTCAATGCTCTTCCTGAGGGAAGGAGGTTGTTGGACAAAATCTCTTGATACATGACCCCATCCATCCTCCCTACAATACAGTGCAGTCGCCCTGTACCTTTTGCAGAAAAGCACCCCCAAAGTACAGTACAGACCAAAAGTTTGGACACACCTTCTCATTTAAAGATTTTTCTATATTTTCACTACTATGAAAATTGTACATTCACACTGAAGGCATCAAAACTATGAATTAACACATGTGGCATTATATACTTAACAAAAAAGTGTGAAACAACTGAAAATATGTGTTATATTCTAGGTTCTTCAAAGTAGCCACCTTTTGCTTTGATGACTGCTTTGCACCCTCTTGGCATTCTCTTGATGAGCTTCAAGAGGTAGTCACCGGAAATGGTTTTCACTTCACAGGTGTGCCCTGTTAGGTTTAATAAGTGGGATTTCTTGCCTTATAAATGGAGCTGGGACCATCAGTTGTGTTGTACAGAAGTCTGGTGGATACACAGCAGATAGGCCTACTGAATAGACTGTTAGAATTTGTATTATGGCAAGAAAAAAGCAGCTAAGTAAAGAAAAACGAGTGGCCATCATTACTTTAAGAAATGAAGGTCAGTCAGTGCGAAAAATTGGGAAAACTTTGAAAGTGTCCCCAAGTGCAGTTTCAAAAACCATCAAGCGCTACAAAGAAACTGGCTCACATGAGGACCTCCCCAGGAAAGGAAGACCAAGAGTCACCACTGCTTCTGAGGATAAGTTTATCCGAGTCACCAGCCTCAGAAATTGCAGGTTAACAGCAGCTCAGATTAGAGACCAGGTCAATGCCACACAGAGTTCTAGCAGCAGACACATCTCTACAACAACTGTTAAGAGGAGACTTTGTGCAGCAGGCCTTCATGGTAAAATAGCTGCTAGGAAACCACTGCTAAGGACAGGCAACAAGCAGAAGAGACTTGTTTGGACTAAAGAACACAAGGAATGGACATTAGACCAGTGGAAATCTGTGCTTTGGTCTGATGAGTCCAAATTTGAGATCCTTGGTTCCAACCACCGTGTCTTTGTGCGACGCAGAAAAGGTGAACGGATGGACTCTACATGCCTGGTTCCCACCGTGAAGCATGGAGGAGGAGGTGTGATGGTGTGGAGGTGTTTGCTGGTGACACTGTTGGGGATTTATTCAAAATTGAAGGCATACTGAACCAGCATGGCTACCACAGCATCTTGCAGCACCATGCTATTCCATCTGGTTTGCGTTTAGTTGGACCATCATTTATTTTTCAACAGGACAATGACCCCAAACACACCTCCAGGCTGTGTAAGGGCTATTTGACCAAGATGGAATGGAGAGTGATGGGATGCTCCGCCAGATGACCTGGCCTCCACAGTCACCAGACCTGAACCCAATCGAGATGGTTTGGGGTGAGCTGGACCGCAGAATGAAAGCAAAAGGGCCAACAACTGCTAAGCATCTCTGGAAACTCCTTCAAGATTATTGGAGCACCATTTATGGTGACTACCTCTTGAAGCTCATCAAGAGAATGCCAAGAGTGTGCAAAGCAGTCATCAAAGCAAAAGGTGGATACTTTGAACAACCTAGAATATAAGACATATTTTCAGTTGTTTCACACTTTTTTGTTAAGTATGTAATTCCACATGTGTCAATTCATAGTTTTGATGCCTTCAGTGTGAATGTACAATTTTCATAGTCATGGAAATACAGAAAAATCTTTAAATGAGAAGGTGTGTCCAAACTTTTGGTCTGTACTGTATAATGTTTCCCCCACCATGCTTCATGGTTGGGATGGTGTTCTTCTGGTTGTACTCATCCTTCTTCCTCCAAACACAGCAAGTGGCGTTGATACCAAAAAGTTCTATTTTGGTCTCATCTGACCACATGACCTTTTCCCATGCCTCCTCTGGATCATCTATATGGTTATTGGAGAACTTCAAACAACCCTGGACATGTGCTTGTGTGAACAGGGGGACCTTGCCTGCCCTGCAGGATTTTAATCCATGACGACGTAGTGTGTTACTAACGGTAATGTTTGAGACTGTGGTCCCAGATCTCTTCAGGTCATTGACCAGGTCCTCCCGTGTAGTTCTGGGCTGATTCCTGACCTTTCTCAGAATCATCCTTACTCCTCGAGGCGAGATCTTGAGTGGAGCCCCAGACCAAGGAAGATTAACAGCTGTCTTGTGTTTCTTTCATTTTCTAATAATCTATCTATATAATTGTCTTATCCCGTCTGTCTGTCTGTCTATCTGTCTGTCTGTCTTTCTGTCTGTCTGTCTGTCTTTCTGTCTGTCCTGGAAATCCCGGGTCGCTGATTGGTCCGGCCGCGGCCAATCAGCGACGCGGCATTTCAGAAAAACATGGCGGCCATTAGCGGCTCATGTGTGGCACGGAGATCAGCGGCGATGCAGCCGGGAGATGCAGCCGGCTGCTCGCAGCATAAGTCCCCCGACCGCAGGCGCCGCTGACCCACATGCGGCTATCGTCGGAAGATCAGCGGCTACGGCCGCTTATCTCCCGAGGACAAATGTGATGCCCCGCCCCTCCTTTCCCCTCCTCTCCCCTTCTCTCCTCTCTCCTCCCCTCCTCTCCCCTCCCCTCTCCTCCCGTCCCGTCCCCCCGCTCGATCAGGACCCCGGCACCCGGCGTCATACTTACCCCTCCCCTCCTCTCCCCTCCCCTCCTCTCCCCTCCCCTCTCCTCTCCTCCCATCCCTCCCCCCACTCGATCAGGACCCCGGCACCCGGCGTCATACTTATCCCTCCCCTCCTCTCCCCTCCCCTCTCCTCTCCTCCCGCCCCTCCCCCCACTCGATCAGGACCCCGGCACCCGGCGTCATACTTACTCCTCCCCATGCCTGCGCAGCAGCTCCTGTGTCTTCCGCTGCAGCTCTGCGACGTCTCAGGTCAGAGGGCGTGGTGACGTCTTTACACCGCGCTCTCTCCTGACCGATCGCAGCGCACAGCGTGAAGATGCCGGCTACGCTGGAGTCCGGAGCAGCAGCTGAGAAGTCAGGTGAGTATTGGATTTTTTTTTTTTTGTATGGGACCATAGGGCACCTGCATGGGGCACTATGGGGGGATGGGACATCCTGCATGGGGTATTATATAGGGGGGATGTGACAGCCTGCATGGGGCATTATATGGGGGGAGAGGTGACATCCTGCATGGGCCATTATATGGGGGAGAGGTGACATCCTACATGGGGCATTATATGGGGGAGAGGTGACATCCTGCATGGGGTATTATATAGGGGGGATGTGACATCCTGCATGGGGCACTATAGTGGGATGTGACTTCCTGCATGGGGCATTATATAGGGGGATGTGACATCCTGCATGGGGTATTATATACGGGGGATGTGACATCCTGCATGGGGTATTATATACGGGGGATGTGACATCCTGCATGGGGTATTATATATGGGGGATGTGACTTCCTGCATGGGGCATTATAAAGGAGGGTTGGGAGACATATGCTAGAATACCCGATGCGTTAGAATCGGGCCACCATCTAGTTTTCTAATAATTGTGCCAACAGTTGTTGCCTTCTCAACAAGCTGCTTGCCTATTGTCCTGTAGCCCATCCCAGCCTTTTGTAGGTCTACTGTTTTGTCCCTGGTGACCTTAGCTCTTTGGTCTTTGCCATAGTGGAGAGGTTGGAGTGTGATTGATTGAATGTGTGGACAGGTGTCTTTTATGCAGGTAACAAGTTCAAACAGGTACAATTAGTACAGGTAATGTGTAATGCACACGCCCGGGCTGAGCGGCGTGTGCGTGTGATTCCACTGGACCGTGCCGGAGAGTGAATGCCTGGAGGGGCATAACTAGGTATTCACCCGATCCGACCAGGGTCGCACGACGGCATACGACGCCAGTGCACCAAGGAGGAACCGAGCAAAGGGACCAGGTGCTACTCCAGGACAGACACCGGACACGGCTGTTGACCCACACAGGGGAATACAGGAACAGACAGGTTAGGCTGGCACACAGACTGGTGGGTATAGGCAGGCACGACTGGTATGCAGGCAGGCGGGTATGCAGGCAGGGGGGTACAGGCAAGCACGGCTAGAGTGCAGACAGGGAGGCACTAGCAGGTTGGAACACAGGCGGGATAGGACCCAGTACACACTGGGACTCAGGAACAGAACCACAGATGTGGCGGACAAACACAGCAGAGTGAGGCCGCCCAGAGAGGTGAGCAAGAGTAGAGCAGGACGAGGCCGCCTGGAGCGGTGAGCAAGAGTAGAGCAGGACGAGGCCGTCTGGAGCGGTGAGCAAGAGTAGAGCAGGACAAGGCCGCCTGGAGCGGTGAGCAAGAGTAGAGCAGGACAAGGCCGTCTGGAGCGGTGAGCAAGAGTAGAGCAAGACAAGGCCGCCTGGAGCGGTGAGCAAAGGGTCAGAGCTGAGCGAGACTGCCGGAGCAGTGAGCAAGGAGTCAGAGCAGAGCGAGTCTGCCGGGGCAGTGAGCAAAAGAGTCAGAGCAGAGCGACACTGCCGAAACAGTGAGCAAAGGAGTCAGAGCGGAGCGAGACTGCCAGAGCAGTGAGCAAAGGGTCAGAGCGGAGCGAGACTGCCGGAGCAGTGAGCAAAGGGTCAGAGCGGAGCGAGACTGCCGGAGCAGTGAGCAAAGGGTCAGAGTGGAGCGAGATTTCCGGAGCAGTGAGCAAAGGGTCAGAGCGGAGCGAGACTGCCGGAGCAGTGAGCAAAGGGTCAGAGCGGAGCGAGAGTGCCGGAGCAGTGAGCAAAGGGTCAGAGCGGAGCAAGACTGCCGGAGCAGTGAGCAAAGGGTCAGAGCAGGCCAGAACCACCGGAGCGGTGAGCAAAGGCAGAGCAGGCTAGAACCGCCGGAGCGGTGAGCAAGGCAGAGCAGGCTAGAGCCGCCGGAGCGGTGAGCAAGGCAGAGCAGGCTAGAACCGCCGGAGCGGTGAGCAAGGCAGAGCAGGCTAGAACCGCCAGAGCGGTGAGCAAGGCAGAGCAGGCTAGAACTGCCGGAGCGGTGAGCAAGGCAGAGCAGGCTAGAACCGCCAGAGCGGTGAGCAAGGCAGAGCAGGCTAGAACTGCCGGAGTGGTGAGCAAGGCAGAGCAGGGGGGACAGGGCTCTGTACACACGGAACAGGCAGGAAGGGAAAGGCAGAACCAGATACCCACAGGGTACTTGCAGTGAAGTAGCGAGTGGACCACAAACTCACAAACGGAAGTACAGTGACAACGAGCAGGAGTTAGGTACAAGTTCAGACTCTGCTGAAAAAGGAAAGGTACGGACATAGAGAAACACAGAAAACAGGCTAGAAGAGTATACAGACAAGAACAGACACAGTAGCAAGATACAGGAGCGGGTCTAGGTATGCAGCCCCTAGAAGGCGGGAGGAACAGGCTAGGAGTGTGTTCAGACAGGACAGACAAGATACAGGAGCGGGTCTAGGTATGCGGCCCCTAGAAGGCGGAACGAACAGGCAAGGAGCGTGTTCAGACAGGACTGAAAATACAGCCTACAAGAAAGGCAAGCAAACACAGAAGGGGACCTGGCACATACAGAGTGAGAGAGCACACTGAATGAAACACAATGCTCAGGCAGGGATTCATTGGAGCAGCTGGGTTAAATACCAGGTGACAGACAGCAATAGGCTGAGGACGCACAAGGGGTGTGCCCGCAGCAGGTACAAGAAACAGGAAGTGATCGGGCGCCGCCCTTAAGCAGCAGACACAGAGGCAAGCAGACAGCATGGAGGGAAGCCAGGCTAGCAGACTGGACTGGAGATCAAGTGCGCGCTCTTGCACAGTGTGAGATGGACCACTATGCAAAGACGCCGCCAGGTATGTTACATAATGAGTGCAGAGTAGGAGGGCTTCTTAAAGAAAAACTAACAGGTCTGTGAGAGCCATAATTCTTGCTGGTTGGTAGGTGATCAAATACTTATTTTATGCAATAAAGTGCAATTTAATTATTTAAAAATCATGCCATGTGATTTTCTGTTTTTTTTTATTTTTAGATTTTGTCTGTCACAGGTGAAGTAACACCCACGAAAAAAATTACAGACCTCTCCATTCTTTGTAGATGGGAAAACTTGTAAAATCTGCAGTGTATCAAATACTTATTTTCCCCACTGTATATGTTGACCACTGAAGAGACTTTGTCATCAGAAGATGACTTTCTCTTTAAATAAGATTCTTATTATTTTTTTAATTTTTGGTATTTTTTTTTATTTTGAATACCGTGATCTGCATTAAAAAAAAAGCTAAATATTAAATATTGCAAAGTTCACACTGGATACTGGAGTTATAATAGATTCATCCTAAAGGGAAGGGAAGTAGGGTCTGCTGTGACATCATGTATTGTGAATGGTGGATCCTGTATAACCAGCTGTATATGACATCTGAAAAGTCTTCTGTAAAAAAAACAGTAAGTATGAGTCTATAATAGCATAATAGCCACAGTAATCAGTGTAAAAATTGCAAGTTTTCTTTAAAAAATATAAATAAATTAAAAACTTGATATAAACAATAGATCATTTTCTGATGATGCATTTCCTTTACATTATAAAATTCTGTCTGGCTGCTGCCACCACCAGAGGGAGCTCACAAGCCTGTTGAATACTATTTTGTTATTAGATTCTATGTACTGTATAATCAGTATTCACCAAGTGTTCAAGTTCCCTCTATTTGTGGCTGCGGAGCCAGAGCTGTATGGTAATCCTGATTCTAATGTAATGAAACACCTGATAAGTCTTCTGCAAAAAAAGAAAAAAAAATGGGAAGAATGAGTATATAATAGCCGCAGTGGCCAGTGTGAAAATTGTAAGATTTCATTAAAAAAATAAATACAAAAACACCTTATTTAAATAATAGGTAATTTCCTGATGATACATTCCCTTTAAATGATAAATTAAAATTCTAAATGCCTGCAGCCACCACCAGAGGGAGATCAGATGCCTATTGCATACTATTTTGTTATTAGATTCTATGATTAATCAGTATGCAGCAAGCTTTCAAGTCCCTTTAGTTGTGGTTGCAGTCAGCCAGAAACGTATTAAAGAGGTAAACTAGCAAAAAAAGTTTGCATAGCAATCATTTAACTGCATAAAAAGAGAAGCTTAAATAATGTAATTCTTCTACTTGTAAGGCGTTGATTCCTCATATGTGTATACTATCACATGACCCAAAAAAATCTGCATTTCCAAGTGTAGTTTCCCATTCCTGTTGTGCCAGAGTGCCATTAAAGCACATGAACACTAGGGGGCTGAAATTGTGATGCAGATGTGTCAAAAACCATATAAAGTGTTATGTCTGACCTGTTTAGGTGGATTCTCAAAACCCCTGAGTCCTGTTGAGCACCTGTTACACAACACAGATAATTGTGATAGGTGGAGCTGGGTGATACAGATGGCATCCAGCTACTACAGCCTCCAAAGTTCCAACAGGAGGAAGAGGAGAAGAACTGGAACCACAGGAACCCATGAAGCAGAGTTAAAATTACAGCAAAGGACATAGCAGAGTTATATTCCAAACTAAATTAGGGTAGAATCAGCAGAGTTTGAAGAGGAGCAGACACTGGGCTAAAGCAGAGTTGACACAGCGCAGAGCTGAGTTAGTCACAGAGTTTGGGCAGAAATGGTTGACTCAGCAACAGGGATGAGTAACAGTAGTACTGAGTCTCAATGCTGAACTGGCAGGGGGAAAATTAGAGATGACTGGATGGCAGAGTTGAATTTGTAACACAGTCCAAGTGCAGAGTGGAACAACAGAGCTAACTCAGCAGAGTTATGTTTGTTACAGGGTTCTTATTCAGGAAAGGCAGGAGGGACACTGAAGTGGAACACTATAAGTCTCAGGTGATGTCTTGCCGTCTGAGACCGGTTAATGGCCCGGATGAGTGAAGTCACAGTCATGCATCAGGTTGACTTGGCAATCCGGCTCCCAGAGAAAGTTGTGGGCCGCTGAAGAAGGAGGGAGCGTTCGGCGCTGGATCAAGGAGAGGTAAATAATGTGCTAATATGTTGTCAAATTATACAGGACTTCAATGAAAAAAGTAACGTATGACATCAATGAATCAGACATGGGGTCCTGGGGTGGTATGATTTCTGTGTAGGCTGCCGACCACATGGACTCGTAATATCTTGTATGTAGCACAGAACAAAGTCAGGAGGGTGTTTGTTTTGTTTTGTTTTTTTTTCAAATTAGTTCTTCAAACTGGTGACAGGTGCCCTTTAAATACCAAAAAAAATGATACCATTTAATTTACTATTCTCAGTTTTCTGTCTCGCAGACAAAGCAGTCCAATATTAAGCCCACAGAGCTGTCATCATTGAGATGGTATTTAAGTGGCCTCACAGTTAAGGATGGCAAACATTAGAGGACAGCAAAGATTTCTCAGATTAACCTATTTTCCTTGGCTGCTCAGAACAGCAGAGCCGCATTTTAAGAGCGAAGGAAGGCGCCGAGTCCCTTTGATGTAGAGATTCTTCCCAACCATGAAATTGAGCCGGCACTAAAAGGCAGTGTAGGTGATTACAAAGGAACAATCCACGTGCCATAGGTTCTTATCCAGTGGATACTGATAAATTGAGCAATTGTAGGTTTCATTGGGAGCAATAAAAAGTTTTCATTTTCCCTTGGACTGCATTCTGTATAGCCTGGAGTCATCGGAACAAAGGCAGTCATTTCAGCAAGGTTACGTTCTGCAGACTGCCTGATTATTGACTTGTTACTGTGACTTCAAACATAGCCGGACTAATAACATGGCCCACGTAAAGGAAATATGCAAAGAGTATTTAATGCCATATGGTTGTGTAATAAATTCTAGATATCCTTCATTCCCGCAACGGCCAGTTATATTGATAATAGCAATGATGATCTAGTATCAGTATGGTTTGTATCCTCATGTCATTCGCACTCTTAAATGTCTACTTTTTCCAGATACGTGACTCCAAATGGAGAGTTTGATTTGGCTTCTTATCAAAATGTGGCATTGCCCTTTAAAGGGTCAGTATTGGCATTTACGAATGCTACTTTCAGTAGGTGGCACTGGAGTTTGCATCCTCTTCCTCTCAGAAAAGGCTATTTGCATAATTAAATTCCCAAAGGAGCATTGCATGGCCTACAAGTCTCCTTCTATCTGACGTGGCACTCTCTACAAGGAGAAACGTTCCTCCTAAGACCCCTTGCCAGATGCTTCTCACCCAGCCAAATCAGATCTCCTGCTTTGCACTGATGAGGGGCAAACATCATGAAACACGTGACTGCAAATATAGCTTCATGGTTTGACTTCCTATCAGACATATGCTCTTTAAAGGGTAAATATTGTCGTACTTTCAGTAGGTGGCAAATAGTGTGCATCCTCTTCCCCTTAGAAGATGCTATTTGCATAATTACATTCCCAGAGGAGCATTGTATGGCATATAAATCTCCTTATGCCAGCTTAGCACTCTCCACAAGAGGAAATGTTCCCCAGCATAGATCCCCAATTAGAGGCCTCTCACCCAGCTGAATCAGATCTCCTACTTTGCACTGATGAGGGGCAAAAACCCTGAAACACGTGTCTGCAAGTGAAGTTTCTGGTTTGGCTTCTTATAATAAGTCATGAAGGTTGATATTGAGTTTTAGGATTGCTACTTCTAAAAGATGGCACTAGTATTCCTTTCTTAAGACGCCTTTTACATATTTATCCAGTATATCCAAGAGATGCAAAAGAAAAATGTAGAAATACTAGAAAAGTAGGCTTTCTTTCCAAATTTCCATGAGTGCATGGTTTAGTAATGGCAGTATGAAATGGCATTGTCCCTGTTGTATTGGTAATTATAAACTAAATAATAGGTCGTATATAACGCAGCTTATATTGACAAGTGGTAAAGGATAATGGATTTCCTTCTTATTTTTGTATGTTTGTTCTCTTCTGCTTAGAACTAACATCCATGTGAGTGCTGCAGTGATGGCCATATCTAAGGCTTGAGTTATGGTATTTTTTGCTGCGCTGGCAGAAGAATGTAAGAAAATCCTTCTTTTCCACTGGTTGATGTCAAAAGCATATAACAAACCACTGTTCCTGCTTTACGGGATCATTGTGTGACTTCAGCCATCTAGGAGAGAGTAGCTTGTGTGTTTCCCAACTAAAAGACTATGGAGTTCAGAAAACGCTCCATGTTCAGCACCTGTAATGGGTGAAGTAAAAGGACTGCCAGCCAGAATGGGCCGGTTGGAACACTGTAGTGGTCACTGCTGAACCTACTGCTGCGACTTGTACTCACCCCAAAACTATCCCCACCTAAAATCAAATATATGATTCTGGCCAAAATCAGAATCGTGTAGAAGAGAGATAGCGAATGAATCAAAAGAATTATATTGATCACCAATCCTAATGTGAATATATACTCAAAAGTTGTATTTATCAGTACTTTTATGCTTTTAAATACTACTATCAATATTAATATAAATAGTTGTAATGAATGCTTCATGTTTTTCATTAAAACAGGATAACATTCTATTTTATGTTAGGAAGATGCCTGATGATGATTTGACCACAGGTTGTCCCACTGTTGAGTATCAATAAGCAAAGTAGTGAGAGTGACACCCACCAATGTTGAGATATGTTCTCACTGAAGATTGGATACTAGACAGCATTAAAGTGAGAATCTAAAACGTAACTTTTAATATTTATATTTAAGAATAAGTATGCCACCCGTAAAAAGAGATAGGTCTCATTGCTGAAATGATAATTCCCATAAACACAGTCAAGGGACCGTCTCTCTATCAAATAAGTGTAAAAATACACAAGGGAGCTTCTCTTCTATCTTCAAATGTGAAGATCAAGCTTCTGGATGGGATCTGTAAAGAAAGGAGGGTGTACGAGGGGGGGGAGGCAATCAATCGCTCTCCTCTAGGACACCGACCTTCCTCACAGATCCAGATATGCATCAAATAATAATGGGGGGAAGAGAGAAATCTCTGTTCTTCCCCTAAAATCATGGGTCAGCCACTTGTCTCCATCTCCTAGAGTCCAAATAGTTGAAAGAAGGGACAGAGATTTTCTCAAGAAAAAACACAAATAATAAAAATAAAGGGTCTGAGTGAAGATACTATACATTCAGAACATAATTGTGTCAACAAAATGGAATTCTCTCACCCATTCTTTGTTTCTCAGGGATTGGAGTAGTCGTCCGGGGAGTTCCTTCTGGATCAAGTAGTTATACAAGCAGGCCCTATTAGTCCCTTAAGGCTCAAACTTACAACTATCCCCACAGAACTCCTGCCCTGACAAAGGCAGTCACAGCTAGCCCTGTTAAGGAGGCCGTGCACTTTCCCTTATGGCGTCCCTACGCGTTTCATCCAAGCGAAATCCTCAGGGGACTATCTTGTTGCAGGAAAAATAGATACTAAAGTGCTGGGTGCATAATTTGTGAAGGTCCTTCCACTCTCTGTCCTGATCTGCAGGACATGATATGATTCTAGCCAAAATCAGAATCATGTAGAAGAGAGATGGCGAGTGAATCAAAAGAATTAGATTGATCACCAATCCTAATGTGAATATATACTGAAAAGTTGTATTTATCAGTACTTTTATGCTTTTAAATACTACTATCAATATTAATATAAATAGTTGTAATGAATGCTTCATGTTTTTCATTAAAAAAGGATAACATTTTATTTTATGTTAGGAAGATGCCTGATGATGATTTGACCACAGGTTGTCCCACTGTTGAGTATCCCATCGATCACATGTACTCTCTTCCAGCAAAACTTTAAATCTTCTGCAGCACCACCACATTACAGGTGTTCTTCATTGGGACAATCTCAGCTTATATATATATATATATATATATATATATATATATATATATATATATATATATGTATATATTTGTTAAACAGTGGATAGCTAACACTGTCCATTGCTCCTTCAGAAATGACATAAAACCAGTGTGGGTGTTTGTTTTCTTAAGATTAGCGTTAATGAGATGTCGGTGGCAGTGATGAAAGCACCTGTTAGTCACTTAGGCGCACAAAAAACATCACAATTAGAAGAAGTATTAACAAAGACAAGTAGCACCCAGCACCAGCAGTCAAGTAGCGTAATTATTTGCAGCATCTATGAATTGAAGAGACTCTTGAGATTAATGCTGGAGTCGCTGTTATGACAGTAATCGCCTGCAGAGATGCCTCCGGTTTTACCGTCTCTGAGAAAGTAAGAAGAATAAAAAATTGAAAAAGTCTTCAATTTCTACATCTGGTATTTCTAGACGTGGACTTAATAGGATAGAAATAAAAATAAAAACTTCTCAAGTAATGAGTAAGATATAAGAATTTTAGGAGAAAGCTCAGTTTAGAATATTTTGTGATATTTTGTGATGTTATCAGATAACCACTGCTGCAATCGTGTAATTGTGCCCACTGATTTTTTTTCTGTCTTGTCTTAAAAAAATGCAGGTAGGCAAACAGATAACCATTTTGTGTGGCAACCGATGCAAAAATAACCAACAAAATAAGTATTTTTTGCTGGATGGAGTTTGGTTACACTATTTAGCAAAACATTAGAAAACAGGTATAAGAGCACAAGAACATTATCATACCATTGAAAGTTATATGTGAGCCACCCAATTCCCAACATGCCTTCAAAGCTCCATATCTGTAAATTATGTGAGCCATATCTTGCATTTTCCCCCTCGGCAAGCTCAGTCTCTAATTTTCAGTTGTCTCTAAGCTAGTGGGAAGAGGTTAACTGCTTTAATTTCTTCCATACACTCAGAGCTGCCACCAGGAATTTCAGGGCCCCATATTGGCAACATTTTTGGGCCCCCTTGAGACTCTGCCCAGGTTTCACCCCATCTTTGCTTCCACACCACGAACCTTCCACAGTCCCACTGCCCTCTCTTGGAATAACTCCACTTTTGCACCACATCCTCACCAATCACACATTAACAGTTCCAATCCAACACATACTAAGCCATCAGCTTTTGTTTGTCCAAAAGATTTTATAAGCCACTACCACGACAAGGTAGAATCTTTTGGCCGGGCCCTACTCTACTCTAACCTGTTCTGTTTATTTTTCTTTAAGGGAATATGTCACATACATTTTTTAAAATGACCAATAATACCACATACAAGGGACAAATACCACCACACCATGGCTGGACCACATATTACCACCACATAGTGACCGAATAATACCACATACAAGGGAGAAATACCACTACACCATGACCCGACCACATATTACCACTACATAGTGACTGAATACTACAATACTGATCATTAATAAAAAAAAACACAATACTAATATTATCATAAGTGCCATAATACACAGGAGCTCAGTATATAGTATACAGTGTATAGTGTCAGTGTACAGGTAATAGTAACTCACCAGTGACATTATACACAGGAGCTCTGCATATAGTGTCAGTGTACAGGTAATACCGGGACCACCAGTGACATTATACACAGAAGCTCTGTATATACTACTAGCTGTACCCGGCCACACGTTGCTGTGGCTCAGTCTGGTTACATGGAAAAGAAAGAAAAGAGAAAGCGCACATTTCTAAAATATTTAATTTCACAATGCTTGTGGGTATACAATATTTTTGTTGTTCCATTGTCTGTGTAGATATAGAGATTGTTTGGTTTGACGACTCTACAACACGCAACATATAATTGTTCATGTGAGAAGCAATCCATGTCTAGATTTAAACTGCACAATTCTAAAGATTGTCCCTGAGCTTTGTTGATGGTGATTGCAACCGCCAATCAAATTGGGAATTTCAATCTCTTAAATTGAAATGGCATATCCGTAGGAATCATAGGAATGCGAGGAATGAGGACATCTTCACCTCTGAAAGGTCCTGTCAAGATTGTTACTTTAACTACGTTGCTCATTAATTGTTGCCTCTACCCTGTGACCCTTGCAGGCCTGTACTCTGCACAGGTCGCTAAATAAGTCGGTACTTGCTGTCAGGTGTCAAAATGGAGCCGGTCATGTCAGGGATTGCTAGTTATGCAATTCCCTAGTACAGAGGGAATGTGACAAGAGGGGGAGCAGAGATGAAGGCAGGTGGCGGCAGAGGAGGAGGGGTTGATCCGCTTGACATGTCCCGGGCAGGTACTGGCCAGATCACAGCGTTGCTCCCGCCGGTGGCGCAGTGGGATTTGCACTCGCTCGCTATCCGCCCACTGCTGCAAGGCTCGGGCCCAGCTCAGCGCCCATAGCGGAGGCCGCGACCTGCGCCTCTCCGTGCAGCCTCCATCTCTCCTTCCTTCCCTCCCCCGCTTGTTGTTGCGCAGTCGGAAATAAGACTCACCTGCCGGAGAAGAAGCCGCAGCAACAGCGGTGCCGGAGAGCAGAGGCAGACGCTTCTCAGGCGGTGGTGGTGATGAGCAGCAACGTCTTTCGTCCTCGAACAGACGGTCTCGTCATTCCCCTTCCCTCCAGCCCCCACGGGGGACATGAAAGAAGCAAAGCACAGGCAGTGGCTGGGGCGAATGAAGGAGTGGGAGAAGGGTTTATGAATGAGATGTCACTAAGGGGGGGAGAATGCCAGGCGGCCCGGGGAGAGTCAGCCTGGGACTGAGCTCGTAACACCCCCCTCTCGCTGTTGCTTTTACGTCCAACAGCTGATATATAAAAACATAGTAGGTATATAAAAACATGCGTGTATTCAAATGCAACGTTGTGTCAAAATTTCACAACAACAAATGAACATTTACATTTTTATTTATAAAGATATAGTGTATAGTGTAAGTGTGCAAGTAACACACTGACTTACCAGTGACATCTCTAGTTCAAGATATTCATCTTCGCTTTGCTTCTTCATCCAGTGCAGACCCCCATCACTTCTGACTGTCTGGCAGCTCCAACTGTAGTGCAGAGAGTGGGTCCTGCACTGCAGTAGATTTCAGTCCATCACTTCTTCCAGCCATCACTCATACCTGCAGAAAATAACACAGTTATCTAGAGCACATTCCCCAATATTTTCCCAACTTCTACACTACGCCAGATGAGGAAAAAAAGCTACAGTGTCGCTCTGCACAGTAAAACCCCCCACCCGCTGAAACAGTATCCTCAAAAATAAAAAACATCACAGCAGTAATAATATCCCTTAATTAGCCCCTACAGTAATAATGTCCTACATCCTGGCACCTTCCTGTAATAACGTTCTCCATCCTGACCCCCATGTGTCTCATTCCTGTTCCCATATGTCCTCCCATCCTGGCCCCATATGTCTCCATCCTGCCCCCTTATGTCCTCTCATCATGGCCCCACGTATCTCTATCTTGCCCCCATATGTTCTCCCATCCTGGCCCCATGTGTCTGTGTCACCCCAGGCCTGGATGCCACAAACTTGTAAAACTGTGTCTGAGAGCAGGAGGGAGGTTCTCTGGTCATGGACCATTTGCATGCAGCACCTCCTGTCCCAGGCCAGTAGGGGGAGCAGGCTGCCCCTATAAAAACTGGTACTGAGGGCTGGGTTAGAGAGACCAGGACCCACTTCTGAAGCATCCAGAAGGGTTCCCAGAGGAGAGGGACAGGTCAGCCGCAGCTGAGGAGTCCAGGAGGCAAAGGAGGAACAGAAAGCCAGGGACAGAGGCGACGAGAGCCGGTCCTGGCAGAGAGAGACTACACAACCGGACACTGGAGTCCGAGGCTGTCAGGGTTGCAAGCCCTGCAGCAGACAACCAACCCGCAAGGTACTTCAGGTCCCTTGGCCAAGAAGCCTGGAGGCTCCGCCACACAGAGGGACCGGTACAGCACGGAGAAGCTACAGGTACCTAAGGCCCGAGTCGCAAGCCATACAGGCGTAGTACACGGCAAGCTCAGGGACGTGGGCTATCGTACCACTAAAGGGGGAGATAGTCAGCAAGGGCAGAGAGAGAACGGTAGGCCTACCCACTCACCCTGACCAGCGGAGCTCGCCCAAATGTCCTCAGGCACCCAGGTCCATTCCTACCCTGTACTCCTGGTGGGTCTGTGATAAGATCTGCAGTAAAAGACCCTGGACTGCATTATTGGACTCTGTGTGGTTACTGCTGCGCCTGCACCATCACCCCCAGCATCCTATTACACTGTCCTGAGGCTACACTCCTCCCGTGGGGAGTTGTACTATTCCCTGCTGCATCCCCAACACCAGCCTCAGCGGTCTGCCTTGCAGCGGTGGTCCTCCCTGACCGCAATCCACGGGTGGCGTAGTCGGACATTACCTAAAACATATAAAAGGCTGCCACTGGTCTGACCACCCTGAGCCACGGGACCGGGTCGCCACTACTACTCCCAGCATTGCCCTGAAGCCCGGTCCCGAGTGCCCCAAGGCCCAGGGGACGAGTCAGCTTTGGCGTAGTCGGCAGGATTGTGACCAACCTGCCACAAACGGGTATTGCGTGCCTGAAAAACACTGTACACGTAGCTTAAAAAGAAGTTTCCTGCCATCCGGAGCCGTTTCCCGCCGTTTTCAGCCGTCTCCCGCCATCTTCAGCAGTTTTCCCGCTATCTTCAGCCGTTTTCCCGCCATCGGACGCCATTTTCAGGATGCCGCGCGGGAAGAAGAGGGGCGTGGACGTCCAAAGCGCGTGAGACTTGAAGCCCCGCCCTACGCACCGACGCTGCGCAAGGTCCTGGAAGGGAGAGAGAGCGACGCTGACGTCACCAGGACGCGACGCAAGGTCCTCACACGGAGCAGCACCAGCGGAGCCGTGGCCTACAGAAGAGGATCGTCGGAAGGTAGGCCACGCTTAACTAGGGGGGAGGAAGATGACGGACACGGAGGGGCCCTCTACAACCGGTGGGGCTGCAGCGGCGGTGATGCCGTTCCCTATGCCCTACATCCCCGGAGCAGCCTGGCTACCCCAATACTCAGGGGACACCCATACCTTAACTGACTTTAGGGAAAGACTGCACAGTTTATTCAAAGTTTATCCCCTGACAGAAGAACAGAAAGTGAGCATTCTGACGGGGCAGCTCACCGGTGCAGCCCAGCGGGAAGTGAAATCATGGTCAGATGAGGGGAAAAGGACAGTAAAGGACATTCTGACCCGGCTGCGGAGTACCTTTGATACCCGTACCTCAGCAAAAATCAAAATGCGGTTCTATGGCTGTAAGCAGCGGGCCCAGGATAGTATCAGAGACTATGCCTTGAACCTGCAAGAAGCCCTGAGAGCTATCAAACAAGCTGACCCTGGTAGCGTGCAGGACTCTGATAAACTGTTGACTGACCAGTTCATAGAAGGTCTGCTGTCCAGCGCCCACAGAACCCAGCTGCGCCTCATGGCCCTACAGAACCCCGATTTGACTTTTGCGCAGTTCAAGGATCGGGCCATCCAGGTGCTCAGAGAACCCGCAGCAGGTGGCGCTGTAGCTTCCCGGCGCCCTGCCATCACTTACCACCAGGGGGCAGCGCCCTACCCCGCAGACCTTGTGGGGGCTGATGCACAGGCCCTAAATCCATCCCAGTCTGCAGACCTGCACCATCAGGTCCAGGAGCTAACAAAGAGTGTGGCTGCATTAACCAGGACCGTACAGTCGTTGCAGGTGGAACCGTCAAGACCAATCGAGCTGGCTTCCAGTCCGGAGGATGTCCCGTGGCGTCGACAGAGGAGGATCCCGCCGTTCAGAGGGAGGCCCGCTGACCGCTACACTGAGGATGGACAGCCGATTTGCCGCCGTTGCAGTCAGCCAGGACACATAGCAAGGTACTGTACTTTAAATGGGTCCGACCTGGGGCAGAGGGCCAACCCCCAGGCATAAGGTCATCAGGCCCGTCTAATTGGCGTGATAAGTACGTGGGGGGACGCCCAGTCTTACCCGTAGTGCTGGACGGTATCCCCATGAGTGCACTGCTGGACACCGGGTCTCAAGTGACTACCATCCCCTACGTACTTTTCAAGCGGTACTGGAGTGACGCTGACATAACCCGCTACCCAGACGATGACTTAAGCATCATTGCCAGCAATGGCCAACCCGTGCCGCAGGTGGGGTTCAGAGAGATGACCATCAAGATTGGTAAGGTGGAACTGCCGGCACAGGGAGTGATCATTGTGGACATTGACCGTCGTGAAAGTCACCCTAAAATAACTGTCGGTACTAATGTAATTGAAAACTGTCTTTCAGAAGTAATTGTGATTTTACAGCAGGTGGCGATGAATGCGAGCTCCAGCCAACGGAGGGTCCTCCAGAAAGAGATAAGGGCCCTGATGAGACGGCAGCAGGTAGAACTGTCTGGTGGTGAGATCGGTAGCGTAAGAATGAGTGACCCATTCCCCATTTCCATGCCTCCCAAAAGTGAAATGATGATCTGGTGTCGGACTGCAATTGGGTTGAGAGGCAGAGACTACCAAGCCATGGTAGAACCCGTGTACTCAGACAGCAGGCCCACCATTTTGACAGCCCGGGGGGTGGTTGATGTCCGTCATGGGAGGGTGCCCGTTCGCATTCTCAACATTGGGGAGAGGGAGGTACACCTACCCAGGTACGCTACACTTGCCAAACTGTTTGCTGTTGAGCACAAAGCTATCAGGGCCGTGGAACCGTTGCCTCCATCTCCACAGGCGGAGGGTAATGGCTCCCAGAAACAAAAGGAGGACTGGTGCCAGAAACTCCATGTGGGTGCTGACTCCACTCCCCTGCACCAAAAACAAGGAGTCTACCGGGTGGTTCAGGAGTACGAGAGAATTTTTAGTAAGCACCCGCTAGACTTCGGCAGAGTAAAAGGGATAGAACACCATATCCCCAGGGGAGCCACCCACCAATAAAAGAGAGACACAGGCCTGTACCCCCTGCACATTATCAGAACGCCAAAGGTATGCTGAGAGAAATGAAAGAAGCTGGGGTCATTAGAGATAGCTGTAGCCCCTGGGCAGCTCCCTTGGTTTTGGTAAAAAAGAAAGACGGTACCATGAGAATGTGCGTGGACTATAGACAAATCAATCGTATCACCCATAAAGATGCGTACCCATTACCTAGAATAGAGGAGTCTTTAGCAGCTCTAAAATCAGCTAATTTCTTCTCTACTTTGGACCTTACTAGCGGGTACTGGCAGGTTCCTGTGGCAGAGGCTGACAAGGAGAAGACTGCCTTCTCCACCCCGATGGGACTGAGTGAGTTCAACTGTATGCCCTTCGGGATCTGTAACGCACCAGGGACCTTCCAGAGGCTGATGGAATGCTGTCTAGGGCACCGAAACTTCGAGACGGTCCTCCTTTACCTGGACGACGTGATCGTCTATTCGAAGACTTACGAGGACCATCTAAAGCACCTGGCCGAGGTGTTCGAAGCCCTGGCAGGCTACGGCCTGAAAGTGAAGCCTTCAAAGTGCCACCTGTTAAAACAGAAGGTCCAATACCTAGGACACGTGGTGAGTGCAGAGGGAGTAGCCCCCGACCCCGAAAAAAGTTACAGCCATTAAGGGCTGGCCAAGCCCCTCTAACATCAAGGAAGTGAGGCAATTCCTCGGGTTGGTAGGCTACTACCGAAGGTTCATCCCCGGGTTCACTAAGATGGCAGCCCCTATGCAGGACCTCCTGATAGGGCAATCTAAATCCAGAAGTCACAAGCCACCCTTCAAGTGGGACAAGCCGGAAGAGGAGTCCTTCCGCCAGTTGAAGATGGCCCTCACGGGGGATGAGATCCTGGCCTACCCCGATTATGGCCAGCCTTTTATCCTCCACACAGATGCCAGTAATGTGGGTCTGGGAGCCGTACTGTCACAGAACTAAGAGGGCAGAGAAAGGGTGATCGCGTATGCCAGCCGGAAGCTGAGGCCCACTGAAAGAAACCCTGAGTACTACAGCTCCTTCAAGCTAGAATTCTTGGCAGTGGTGTGGGCCGTCACAGAACGGTTTAAGCATTACCTGGCCTCCGCAAAGTTCACCGTGTACACGGACAACAACCCTTTGACACATCTGGACAATGCAAGACTAGGAGCCCTAGAACAGCGGTGGATGGCCCGGCTATCCAACTATGACTTCACAATCAAATACCGGGCAGGCAGAACCAACGCCAACGCAGATGCCCTATCAAGAATGCCCCACCTACCTGAAGGAGAAGACGACTCGGAAGAGCTGGAGGAAATAGAGCTCCCTGCGTTCCACCGGTATGGGACCACTCAGCATTCTCACCGGGTAAGAGACAAGGACTTAACCACCGTCATGTTCAATCCCTTACCCCACCACGGCTGGGCTGAAACGCAAGATAGCGACCCTGCAATACGCCTGGTGAAAGACATGTTAACCCAGGAAGACACTAGCCCTGGCCCGGACGCTCCAGAGGAAGCCAAGCAGATATGGAAGGAGAAAAGCAGGCTATTCCTCTACGAGGGTAAGCTGTGCAGAAGGCTTGTCAATCACCGGACGCACGAGCTGGCCTGGCAGATAATGGTCCCAAGGCGAGATGCAGCAATGGTCCTGGAGGCCTACCATGACAGAGCGGGACACTTCGGGTGGAAGAAAATGGAGTTCCTACTGAGAGAGCGGTTCTACTGGGTCGGCATGAGAAGGGCCAATCGAGAAGTGGAGCAGGGACTGCGGCCCATGTCACCTCAGAAGGAAGGACCGTACCAGCCAGCAGACACCCTTGAGGCCCATCGTCACCAGGCAGACTCTTGAGCTGGTAGCTCTGGACCATGTGAAATTGGCTCCAAGCCGGTCGGGCTACGTCTATGCCCTGACAATTGTGGACCATTACTCCCGGTTCCTGGTAGTGGTTCCTGTTAAAGACCTGACAGCCCAAACAGCGGCCAGAGCCTTCCAACAACACTTCTGCCGTCCACATGGGTATCCGGAGCAGGTCTTAACAGATCAAGGTCCAGCGTTTGAGGCTGAAGTATTCCAGGAGTTCTGCAACCTCTACGGCTGTAGGAAGATTCGGACAACGCCTTACCACCCGCAAACCAACGGGCTGTGTGAGAAGATGACCAATATCGTCATTGATCTCCTCAAGACGTTACCCCTGGAAGAACGCAGCCTGTGGCCGGAAAAGCTGCCGGACCTGATTGACTTGTACAACCATATCCCAGTGAATGCTACAAATTGCACCCCGGCTTACCTGATGCGAGCAAGACCAGGTAAGCTGCCGATCAACCTGGAAATGGGAGTCCTGACACCTGAGGACACCTCCCCAGATGCGGACAGGGATACGGAACGGCGGCTACAGTACAAGAAGGTACAGGAGAGTGTGGAGAGGAGTCTGGCTCAAACAAGAGAAAAGCAAGAGAGGCTCTTCAACCAACACACCCCTGCTGGTCCCCTGGAACCTGGTGAGCAGGTCCTGAAGCGGAAGAGAAGGTTACACAAGCTGGATGACCAGTGGGAGAGAGACCCGTACACAGTACTGCAGTCCGACCGCGACAACCCGAAGGTATGTGTGATTACCAAGGATGGAGGAGAGACCACTAGCACCGTCTCCAGAGACCACCTAAAACGGTGCCCTGAGCAACTACAGAGTCCAGGTGAAGATCAAGATGACCTTGAACCCGCAGAGGACAAGGAAGAGATGATCAGCACAGTTCTTGGAGAGTTCCCCCGGACCTGGACTCAGATAAATGGCGCAATAGTGGTACCCGTCCTACACTTCCTTCAGCCTACCCAGCAGGAGCCTACAGGAGGACAGGAAGAACAAGAAGAGCAAGCGGCCCCAGAGGCAGAAGAACCCACGCCAGCAGCCCAGGAGAGTCAACCCTCTGCTGACAGCGAGCCTGCCATGCCTGCGGTAAGCCAAAGGACCCGCAGACAGCTGCCTGCCCTGCCTGTACACCTAGCTAGTAGCTGTACCCTCAATGATAGTGGGGAAAGCCAGGTTGGTCCACCACCAGACAGTGGGTTAAGGAGGTCAAGCAGGAGCACTAGGGGTCAAACACCAGCTCGCTGGAGGATATAGGTACAAGATCTAAATGTACCATGTATATATTTAATATGTTTGTTACCTGTAACTAATAGTGTTTTCTCCAGTTTGTCTAGATATATGGACCGACAGGTTATGAACTTTGGATAACTGGAACTACCTTGTAAATAGTTGCACTTGGTGCCTCTTGCGAAGACGGCCACGGAAGAAAAACCTGTCTGGCGTGGTCCAAAGTAGTTTGCTTCGCCTTGCAGCCACGCCCAGGGCCAACGTTTGGGGTTTGCTTTGGACAGGTCCCCGCACCGGTTGAGACTTCGCCTTATTGGGTGAAATGGACACCCGGTCACAGGCCATACTGTGACCTAAAGAACTCAATATGTGGTGTTGTTTGTTGTTTTCTTCTCTGTTATGTTTATGTTATAATTTATACCCTGTATCGTGTTTCTTGTTTAGTCCCGGAGTACTAAGCTTTCCTAGGGGGGAATGTGTCACCCCAGGCATGGATGCCACAAACTTGTAAGGCTGTGTCTGAGAGCAGGAGGGAGGTTCTCTGGTCATGGACCATTTGCATGCAGCACCTCCTGTCCCAGGCCAGTAGGGGGAGCAGGCTGCCCCTATAAAAACTGGTACTGAGGGCAGGGTTAGAGAGACCAGGACCCACGTCTGAAGCATCCAGAAGGGTTTCCAGAGGAGAGGGACAGGTCAGCCGCAGCTGAGGAGTCCAGGAGGCAAAGGAGGAACAGAAAGCCAGGGACAGAGGCGACGAGAGCCGGTCCTGGCAGAGAGAGACAACACAACCGGACACTGGAGTCCGAGGCTGTCAGGGTTGCAAGCCCTGCAGCAGATAACCAACCCGCAAGGGATTTCAGGTCCCTTGGCCAAGAAGTCTGGAGGCTCCGCCACACAGAGGGACCGGTACAGCACGGAGAAGCTACAGGTACCTAAGGCCCGAGTCGCAAGCCATACAGGCGTAGTACACAGCAAGCTCAGGGACGTGGGCCGTCATACCACTAAAGGGGGAGATAGTCAGCAAGGGCAGAGAGAGAACGGTAGGCCTACCCACTCACCCTGACCAGCAGAGCTCGCCCGAATGCCCTCAGACACCCAGGTCCATTCCTACACTGTACTCCTGGTGGGTCTGTGATAAGATCTGAAGTAAAAGACCCTGAACTGCATTATTGGACTCTGTGTGGTTACTACTGCGCCTGCACCATCACCCCCAGCATCCCATTACACTGCCCTGAGGCTACAGTCCTCCCATGGGGAGTTGTACTATTCCCTGCTGCATCCCCAACACCAGCCTCAGCGGTCTGCCTTGCAGCGGCGGTCCTCCCTGACCGCAATCCACGGGTGGCATAGTCGGACATTACCTAAAACATATAAAAGGCTGCCACTGGTCTGACCACCCTGAGCCACGGGACCGGGTCGCCACTACTACTCCCAGCATTGCCCTGAAGCCCGGTCCCGAGTGCCCCACGGCTCAGAGGGCGAGTCATGTCCTCCCATCCTGGCCTCATGTGTCCTCCCATCCTGGCCCCATATGTCCATATGTCTCCATTCTGCCCCCATGTGTCCTCCCATCATACTCTTTTGCAGCGCGCGGACGTGCTGTGTTTCACCAGGGGGGAATGTGGTGCCCCTGAGGGTTCGACCGCCACAGGGATGCTGCACTTCTCTAATGGAGTGTAGTGTTCCTCCTCTGAGGTAAGAACAGCGTGACAGTCGTGACCCAACCTTTGCATCCAACACCACATTTCTCCACCAGAGGGGGCTAATATGCACTAGGATGCTGCCCTCCTGGTTACAGGGAGACTAGGGAACCAAGAGAGAGGGGAACCAGTTAGTTGGTGAGGTTGGAGGACTTACAAGTTAGTTACACTTTAAATTTCATATTTAATAAAAAGCCATCTTGGGTTTTGGTTCTTTGATTGTGACCTCCATCCCTGAGCGTGGATCCTGTGTGGACCTGCATCGGATGGAGACACAGCCCTCGTGCCCCGGCCTTGGGACGAGGGGCAGGTTGTAGACAAGGACTGTCTCGACCCGGTCAAGGTCCAGGACCAAGAAGGCCCGGAGCTTAAGAGTGTAGCTCCACAGCAAATGGATCCCGGGGAGGATGCAGACGGAGCGGTGTACGCCACCTGTCCTCGCCAACCTGATATATTCATAGGGAGTCCGGCTGCAAGAGGGGTACCGGCCCCCGACACCCGACCTTGCTACTCCATGTCCTGGTTGGGAAAGCCCAGTAGGCCCTGAGGATCCCACCGGGTATCGGACGGAGCGGAGCTGCCACCCGTGCCCTTGTTCTGAGAGGAGCTCAGAGGGAGACCCGGCCTATTCACACACACAGACAGGAGAGGATACGGTCTGTAGTTCAGGAACACTCTGGTGCGGGGTCCCGATTGAATGCTATACTTGCTCGGAGGTTGTCGGATCCCCGTCCCTGGTGACCGCAGGACTCCGCGGGGAGCAGGGAGTCGCCTTCCTACTGCCATCTCTAATGTGAGTAAAGCCTTGGAAGTTCACCCCTATGGCCCCCAGACTGTCTATTCTGCGCTACACCACATGACGCGGCACCCGGTCTCCTCTACTACTACCCCCTCCATCCTGTCTCTCTGCCCTGAGGCCTTGCTCCGCCTGTGGGGAGTAGTAACACCTTCGGCTGCGCTAACACCAGGCCTCAGCGGACTGCGGCAGCGCTGGTGGCCTTCACCAGGTGCCACAGGTGGCGTAGTCGCAATCAGCCACTCAACCCGAATAAGCCCACACCATCCTTTTTAATGTGATGGCCCTGAGCACGGAGCGGGTCCGGGCCATGGCTGCACCCCATCTCTCCATCATAGGACCCGACTCCGATTCCCCCATCTCCCAGTGTAAAGAAAAGGGCTTCCGAGCAAGAGGCGTCACAACCTGGCGTAGTCGGCAGGATCGCGTGCCCGCAGCAAAGGAAGGAATTACCCATTGCTACCGGGTACTGTGTGCCTTACACCTTGAACTGTCGTTTTACACTTAAAATGGCGCCCGCCCTAGAAGAACAGGTGCCAAAATGCTGTGAAAAGACTGTCTTTGAACACCTCCCATCGTGGGCTGGGCTCCCGCTTGGCGCCAAAAATGTAGACTGCCTCTTCCATCAAAGACTGTCCGCGGGGTAATGCCCATCAGACCGGATGGGCTGAACGAAGGCGGGCCGGTCAGCATGCCTCCCAGGAACCACCCCGAAAGAGGAGGAAGAAGAAAAGTAACAAGATGCGGCCATTGCAGTCGGAGGTTGGCATTCGTCAGAGGCAGACATGGACGCTTCTGGAGAGCAAACCAATGCACCTTCTGAACCCGGTTCAGGCCCTTCACCCGGCAGAGAGCGAGGCGGCAGCGTATTATCCTCGGGAGATTTGGAATTTCTCCGGCAGGAAGCCCCGGGTCTCTTGCGGAGACAGAGAGAGGCCCTGGAGGCGGCGACGGCTGCGTGGCGGGAAGAGATGTTGCTACGTATCTGGTCCCGCCGCTAAGGAGTTGAAGCCCAAGCACAGGGAGACGTGGTGACAGAGGTCATCAGCGGCCCAGCGGCAGGTGAGTGTGCAATCCCTGCCCCGGCTGCAGAGCCTACCATCCCTATCCTGGACCTCAAGACCTCATAGCCAAATATCTAATACCCCACGCGGCCACCTGGGAGCAGGTCTTGGCTCCGGAGCTGCAAGCGGCAGCTATAGGTGGAGACCTGCGATGCCGCCCTAACCCTGAACCCAAAGTGCCTGAAGCTGCAGAGGTATCCACCGGCTCCAACCCGGATTGGTCTGCGCCTGTAGAGGACCCGCAGCAATCCTTGATGACCCCGCTACCCGCACCAGCAGTATCCTGGCCGGAGGCTGAAGAGTGGGCCTGGGACAACCAGGGGGGGGACCTGATGGGCTTCCCCCGGGAGACCCGGGCTGAAGCGCACAGGAGGAGCCAGTGGTGCAGCGACCAAATATTCCAGCTTGCTCGGGAGCAACGTCAACGGGAGCTACGCTGCGAACGCCTCGAGGTACGTGCCAAAGCTGCGAAATCCCAAGCTCGTCAGGAAGAGGCCACCCGTCCCAGTCCCCGAGTGGAAGGGCAAGTCGTCCGCGTCCACCATGAGGCGGGGTGGGGGTTCATTAGAAGTCCCCAGTACCAGGACGACGTCTTTGTCAGCCGGCGGGACGTCGAGCCGCTTTTGAAGAAGGGACACCCTGGTCGGAACCTCTTCCCGGGCGATATAGAGACCTTTTCTCGCCACCAGGGGGTGCGGGGGTGGTACGCCCTGGATGTACACAAAGTGTCTGGGAGCAACGCCCCCTTGCGCCCAGCCTCAGGGGACCGGTCAGCCTCCGTCGGGAGGAACGAGCCTTTTCCCAGGAGGGAACCCGAGGTTTAGGCAGCCCCGGTTTGTTTAAAAGTTGAAATGTTCAATTTAAGTTTTAATTTACTTATATCCCCGGTTTCTAGAGACATGTGTCCCTGCGGACTGGCAGCAGACAGACTCTTTCCTTTGTATATAGTTTGCATCTTTTTAGGTGCTCCATATTGGTTTTATATGAAAACCGCGGACACTTCCACCTCAAGACCTCAGAAGTAAAACCTGTCAGGGTGGCTCTCTGGGAGGTCCAACTCGGGATCTTCATGCCCTGCAGCCACCCCAGGGCCTACGTTGAGGGTTTGGGACAGGTCCCACGCACTTCTGAACTGACCCTGCGTCTTTGCACCTTAACCCGTCTGTTTGCACAAAATGTCTCTGGAAAAATGCTAGCACTTTTATAATTTTATAATTTTATACTTTTGCACTTTTGTACTGTATAACTTGTTTTGCAACATTTAAGAAGATGTGCCTCCCATAAAGGGAAGATGGTTTTGTTATATAAAAAGAAAATTTCCTGGGTGTTACTCTTTTGCAGCGCGCGGACGTGCTGTGTTTCACCAGGGGGGAATGTGGTGCCCCTGAGGGTTCGACCGCCACAGGGATGCTGCACTTCTCTAATGGAGTGTAGTGTTCCTCCTCTGAGGTAAGAACAGCGTGATAGTCGTGACCCAACCTTTGCATCCAACACCACATTCTCCACCAGAGGGGGCTAATATGCACTAGGTGCTGCCCTCCTGGTTACAGGGAGACTGGGGAACCAAGAGAGAGGAGAACCAGTTAGTGGGTGAGGGTGGAGGACTTACAAGTTAGTTACACTTTAAATTTCATATTTAATAAAAAGCCATCTTGGGTTTTGGTTCATTGATCGTGACCTCCATCCCTGAGCGTGGATCCTGTGTGGACCTGCATCGGATGGAGACACAGCCCTCGTGCCCCAGCCTTGGGACGAGGGGCAGGTTGTAGACAAGGACTGTCTCGACCCGGTCAAGGACCAAGACCAAGAAGGCCCGGAGCTTAAGAGTGTAGCTCCACAGCAAATGGATCCCGGGGAGGATGCAGATGGAGCGGTGTACGCCACCTGTCCTCGCCAACCTGATATATTCAGAGGGAGTCTGGCTGCAAGAGGGGTACCGGCCCCCGACACCCGACCTTGCTACTCCACGTCCTGTTCGAGAAAGCCCGGTAGGCCCTGAGGATCCCACCGGGTATCGGACGGAGCGGAGCTGCCACCCGTGCCTTTTGTTCTGAGAGGAGCTCAGAGGGAGACCCGGCCTATTCACACACACAGACAGGAGAGGATACGGTCTGTAGTTTAGGAACACTCTGGTGCGGGGTCCCGATTGAATGCTGGACTTGCTCGGAGGTTGTCGGATCCCCGTCCCTGGTGACCGCAGGACTCCGCGGGGAGCAGAGAGTCGCCTTCCTACTGCCATCTCTAATGTGAGTAAAGCCTTGGAAGTTCACACCTATGGCCTCCGGACTGTTTATTCTGCGCTACACCGCACGACGCGGCACCCGGTCACCTCTACTACTACCCCCTCCATCCTGTCTCTCTGCCCTGAGGCCTTGCTCCGCCTGTGGGGAGTAGTAACACCTTCGGCTGCGCTAACACCAGACCTCAGCGGACTGCGGCAGCGCTGGTGGCCTTCACCAGGTGCCACAAGTGGCGTAGTCGCAATCAGCCACTCAACCTGGATAAGCCCACACCATCTTTTTTAATGTGACGGCCCTGAGCACGGAGCAGGTCCGGGCCACGGCTGCACCCCATCTCTCCATCATAGGACCCGACTACGAGTCTCCCATCTCCCAGGGTAAAGAAAATGGCTTCCGAGCAAGAGGCGTCACAGCCCCATATGTTCTCCCATCCTGGCCTCATGTGTTTAACCATCCTGCCCCATATCTCTCCATACTGTCCCCCCATATGTCTCTATCCTGCCCCCATATGTCTCCCTCCTGACCCCCATATGTCTCAATTCGGCTCCCCCATATGTCTCCATCATCCCCCATATGTCTCCATCCTGCCTACCCATATGTCCTCCCATCCTGTCCCCCATATGTCTCCATCCTGCTCCCATATATGTCCTCTCATCCTGCCCCCATATGTCTCCATCTTGCTCCCCCATATGTCTCCATCTTGCTCCCCATATGTCTCCATCCTGCCACCCCATATGTCTCCATCTCCATCCTGCCCCGTGTCTCCATCCTGCTACCATGTCTCCATACTGCCCCCCCCACATATCTCCATCCTGCCCATCCACATCTTTATACTGCCCCCACATGTCTCCATCCTGCTCCCCACATGTCTCCATCCTGCCCTCCATATGTCTACTTCCTGACCTCCATATGTTCTTCTCCCTGTAAGAGGTGTTATCACTGAGGACGAGCACTTCTTCTCCCTATATGAGTTGTCATCACTGGGGGCGAGCACTTCTTCTCCCTATATAAGTTGTTATCACTGGGGGCGAGCACTTCTTCTCCCTTTTTGAGTTGTTATCACTGGGCGTATGCGCTTCTTCTTCCTGTATGAGTTGTTATTAGTGTTGAGGGAGCATGCTCGACACTGCTCGGTACTCGCCTGAGCATCTCACTACTCAGGATGTTTGGTGAGCACCGAGCATTTTCGGGTTACTCGGGCGGCAGCTCGGGTCTCCACCCTGCATGTTTGGCGCTCTTTACAGAGCCAATGAACATGTAGGGATTGCCAGCCAGTCACTGTAATGCCGCAGCCATGTTGGTTGTGGGCATTACAGTGATTGGCTGGCCGCACAGCATCACCTCCAGTATTTAAAACCGGGCGCCGCCATCTTGGACACAGTCGCTCTGGATCAGACAGTGTAGGGAGAGTGCTGCTGAGCTAGGGAGAGATTTATACTGCGAAATAGGTAATGTAGGGTCTCTAAAGCCTGCAAAATCAAACAAACAGTCCTTCTGAGGACTAATATGCATCACAGATATCAGGCAGGCAGGCTGTATAGGAGACGCAGAGGTTATACCAACAAACACTGCATTACAGTCCTGTGTGCTACCACTGCTCAAATTCCTAGACTTAGCCCCAGGTCTCAGGGGCCAGGAAAAATCCTTTGTTTTCATCTAAATCCTCTTTTTTTTTTTTCCTCAGTCAGACTGTACAAATACCCATCTTATTAACCTTTTTGTATTTCGCCCCCCCCAAAAAAAAAAATTGAGTGTGTCTGTGAGTGTTCAGACACAAATATTTCTGTTTAAAAGATTCTGGTGTAGGCCAGAGAAATAGAACTGTGGTTTTCCTCTTCCACGGTTCAAATCTGGGTGTAATCCACCTTTTTGCCTTTTTTACATAAAAGAACCAGTTTGAGTGTCTCGCTGACTGTTCAGACACTAATATATCTGTTTAAAAGATTCTGGTGTAGGCCAGAGAACTAGAACTGTGGTTTTCCTCTTCCACGGTTCAAATCTGGGTGTAATCCACTTTTTGCATAAAAAAAAACAGTTTGAGTGTCTCACTGACTGTTCAGACACAAATATATCTGTTTAAAAGATTCTGGTGTAGGCCAGAGAAATAGAACAGTGGTTTTCCTCTTCCACGGTTCAAATCTGGGTGTAGTCCACCTTTTTGCCTTTTTTCCATAAAAAAAAAAACAGTTTGAGTGTCTCGCTGACTGTTCAGACACAAATATATCTGTTTAAAAGATTCTGGTGTAGGCCAGAGAAATAGAACTGTGGTTTTCCTCTTCCACTGTTCAAATCTGGGTGTTATCCACCTTTTTGTTTTTTTTCCATAAAAAAAACAGTTTGAGTGTCTCGCTGACTCAGGATGTTCGGCGAGCACCGAGCATTTTCGGGTTACTCGGGCGGGAGCTCGATTCTCTGCCCTGCATGTTTGGCGCTTTTTACAGAGCCAATGAACATGCAGGGATTGCCAGCCAGTCATTGTAATGCCGCAGCCATGTTGGTTGTGGGCATTACAGTGATTGGCTGGCCGCACAGCGTCACCTCGAGTATTTAAAACCGGGCGCCGCCATCTTGGACACAGTCGCTCTGGATCAGACAGTGTAGGGAGAGTGCTGCAGAGCTAGGGAGAGATTTATACTGTGAAATAGGTAGTGTAGGGTCTCTAAAGCCTGCAAAATCAAACAAAGAGTCCTTCTGAGACCTAATATCCATCCCAGATATCAGGCAGGCAGGAGGCTGTATAGGAGACGCAGAGGTTATACCGAAAAACACTGCATTACAGTCCTGTGTGCTACCGCTGCTCAAATTGCTAGACTTAGCCCCAGGTCTCAGGGGCCAGGAAAAATCCTTTGTTTTCATCTAAATCCTCTTTTTTTTTTTTTTTCCTCAGTCAGACTGTACAAATACCCGTCTATTTAACCTTTTGGTATTCCCCCCCCCCCCCCCAAAAAAATGAGTGTGTCTGTGAGTGTTCAGACACAAATATATCTGTTTAAAAGATTCTGGTGTAGGCCAGAGAACTAGAACTGTGGTTTCCCTCTTCCACGGTTCAAATCTGGGTGTAATCCACTTTTTGCATAAAAAAAAACAGTTTGAGTGTCTCACTGACTGTTCAGACACAAATATATTTGTTTAAAAGATTCTGGTGTAGGCCAGAGAACTAGAACTGTGGTTTTCCTCTTCCAAGGTTCAAATCTGGGTGTAGTCCACCTTTTTGCCTTTTTTCCATAAAAAAAAACAGTTTGAGTGTCTCGCTGACTGTTCAGACACAAATATATCAGTTTAAAAGATTCTGGTGTAGGCCAGAGAACTAGAACTGTGGTTTTCCTCTTCCACTGTTCAAATCTGGGTGTTATCCACCTTTTTTGTTTTTTTTCCATAAAAAAAACAGTTTGAGTGTCTCGCTGACTCAGGATGTTCGGCGAGCACCGAGCATTTTCGGGTTACTCGGGCGGGAGCTCGAGTCTCTGCCCTGCATGTTTGGCGCTTTTTACAGAGCCAATGAACATGCAGGGATTGCCAGCCAGTCACTGTAATGCCGCAGCCATGTTGGTTGTGGGCATTACAGTGATTGGCTGGCCGCACAGTTTCACCTCGAGTATTTAAAACCGGACGCCGCCATCTTGGACACAGTCGCTCTGGATCAGACAGTGTAGGGAGAGTGCTGCAGAGCTAGGGAGAGATTTATACTGTGAAATAGGTAGTGTAGGGTCTCTAAAGCCTGCAAAATCAAACAAAGAGTCCTTCTGAGACCTAATATCCATCCCAGATATCAGGCAGGCAGGAGGCTGTTGTAACATACCTGGCGGCGTCCTTGCATGGTGGTCCATCTCCCACTGTGCAAGAGCGCGCACTTGATCTCCAGTCCAGAATGTCTCTCTGGCTTCCCTCCATGCTGTCTGTTTGTGTCTGTTTCTGCTGCTTAAGGGCGGCGCCCGATCACTTACTGCTTTTTGTACCTGCTGTGGGTCACACCCCTTGTGCGTCCTCAGCCTATTGCTGTCTGTCACATGGTATGTAGCTCAGCTGCTCCCATCTATCCCTGCCTGAGCATAGTGTTTCATTCAGTGTGTGCTTGCACTCTGAAGGTGCCAGGTCCCGTTCTGTGTTCTCTTGTCTGCCTTTCCTGGAGGCTGTATTTCCAGGCCTGTCTGAACATGCTCCTAGCCTGTTCCTCCCGCCTTCTAGGGGCCGATTACCTAGACCCGCTCCTGTATCTTGTCTGTCCTGTCTGAACACGCTCCTAGCCTGTTCCTCCCGCCTTCTAGGGGCCGATTACCTAGACCCGCTCCTGTATCTTGTCTGTCCTGTCTGAACACGCTCCTTGCCTGTTCGTCCCGCCTCTCTGGGGGCCGTATTCCCAGAACCGCTCCTGTATCCCTCTGCAGTGTCGGTCTCCTCCGTACACTCAGTTCCAGTCTGAACTCTCTCCTATCCTTTACCTGTTTTGCCTCTATGTCCGATGTCCGTTCCCTTCCTTTTTCTGCAGAGTCTGAACTCGTACCTAACTCCTGCTTGTTGTCTCTGTACTCCCGTTTGTGAGTTTGTGGTCCACTCGCTACTTCACTGCAAGTACCCTGTGGGTATCTGCCTCTGCCTTTCTCTTCCTGTCTGTTCCGTGTGAACAGAGCCCTGTCCCCCCTGCTCTGCCTTGCTCACCGCTCCGGCAGTTCTAGCCTGCTCTGACTCCTTTGCCCACTGCTCCGGTGGTTCTAGCCTGCTCTGACTCCTTTGCTTACCGCTCCGGCGGTTCTAGCCTGCTCTGACTCCTTTGCTCACCGCTCCGGCAGTTCTTGCCTGCTCTGACTCCTTTGCTCACCGCTCCGGCGGTTCTAGCCTGCTCTGACTCCTTTGCTCGCTGCTCCGGCAGCCTTGCTCCGCTCTGACCCTTTTGCTCACTGCTCCGGCAGTCTCGCTCCGCTCTTATCCTTTTGCTCACTGCTCCGGCAGTCTTGCTCCACTCTTGCTCACCGCTCCAGGCGGCCTCGTCCTGCTTTACTCTTGCTCACTGCTCCGGCAGTCTCGCTCAGCTCTGACCCTTTGCTCACCGCTCCTGGCGGCCTTGTCCTGCTCTACTCATGCTCACCGCTCCAGGCGGTCTTGTCCTGCCCTGTTCTCGCTCACCTCTCTGGGCGGCCTCACTCTGCTGTGTTTGTCCGCCACATCTATGGTTCTGTTCCTGAGTCCCAGTGTGTACTGGGTCCTATCCCGCCAGTGTTCCTACCTGCTAGTGCCTCCCTGTCTGCACTCTAGCTGTGCTTGCCTGTACCCCTCTGCCTGTATTGTTCCTGAGTCCCAGTGTGTACTGGGTCTTATCCCGCCTGTGTTCCTACCTGCTAGTGCCTCCCTGTCTGCACTCTAGCTGTGCTTGCCTGTACCCCCCTGCCTGCATACCCGCCTGCCTGCATACCAGTTGTGCCTGCCTATACCCACCAGTCTGTGCGCCAGCCTAACCAGTCTGTTCCTGTATTCCCCTGTGTGGGTCAACAGCCGTGTCCGGGGTCTGTCCTGGAGTAGCACCTGGTCCCTCTGCTCGGTTCCTCCTTGGTGCACTGGCGTCGTATGCCGTCGTGCGACCCTGGTCGGATCGGGTGAATACCTAGTTACGCCCCTCCAGGCATTCACTCTCCGGCACGGTCCAGTGGAATCACTACAATCACACGCACACGCCGCTCAGCCCGGGCGTGTGCATTACAGCATGCTCAGGCCATGGTTCCCGTTGAGCCCCACGGCCTTCGCTCTCTGAGAAGTTTTCCAGCGAATACATGCATTAAAATAAATAAATAAAAAAATTTTTTTCTTAGCTGAGTTCCAGGCGAATTACGCACCCGTCCAGATGGATCTATCTGCTCTCGTTCCTGCGGATCCGCTACGTTACTATGGGGATCCAAGACAAAGTCGTGCATTTGTGGAGCAATGCATGCTACACTTCAAGTTCTACCCTCTATGTTTTCCCACCGATCGGGTTAAGGTGGCATTCATTATGTCTTACCTGGCGGGTGATGCCTTGGAATGGATCAACCCCCTATATGAAACACAGGATCCGATCCTCCTGGACCTAATGGCCTTCCTGGTGGCCTTTCTAATGGTCTTTGATGATCCTAACCCGGAGGCTCCTGCTGAAGCTTCACTTCCCAATATCCCGGAGCAACCCCGATGGGTAATGTGTGTGGGTAGCGCAATAGTCCTCCAGCCCAATGAGACTACTGTCCACCCAGAATCCTCACAGGGTGATTACGATTTCCGGAATACTTCTCCCAACCTCAAGAGGCAGTCCAGACGTGCTAGACGTAGAGGCAAGCCGTCACGCCAGGGTCTGTCCTCCCTGAGACCTCCTGACCCCAACCTTGAAGTCCCTACTGAAGCTTCATCTCCCTGTATCCCGGAGAAGCCCCAACGGGTAATGTGCGTGGGTAGTGCACCGGTTCTCCTGCCCGAAGAGACTTCTGCCCATCCAGACTCCACACAGGAGAACTTCCTGCACCCGGCATCAGATGCTTCACCCACTTTAACCGGTGTGCATGTCCAAGGATGCTCCAAAGCTGTGGTTACCTCAGAGTCTGTGCACCTCTACTACCTGGCGGAGGACCCCCTGTTGCCTCCTGAATCCTCCGGGATACCACTCGATGACAAATGGAGAGAGACTTCTCTACACCCGGTACTCGATACTTTGTCCGCTTCGTCCTGTGAGCCTGACAATGGGTACCCCAAAGTGGTAGTTACCCCCGAGTCTCTACACCCCTCCGACCAGGCGGAGGACCTCCAGTTGTCTCCAGAACCCTTCGGGGTGCCACCTGGTGGTGAATGGTCAGAGACTTTCCTATATCCTGGATCTGATACCTCCCTTGCTTCGTCCAGTGAGTCCGACCTTGTGTACTCTGAAGCAGAGGTTACCCATGAGTCTCTACACCCCTCTGACCAGGCGGAGGACCTCCAGTTGTCTCCAGAGCCCTTCGGGGTGCCACCTGGTGGTGAATGGACAGAGACTTTCCTATATCCTGGATCTGATACCTCGCTTGCTTCGTTCAGTGAGTTCGACCTAGTGTACTCTGAAGCAGAGGTTACCCATGAGTCTCTACACTCCTCTGACCAGGCGGAGGACCTCCAGTTGTCTCCAGAACCCTTTGGGGTGCCACCTGGTGGTGAATGATCAATGGATATGAATAGCGGTACCAGAGCGCCAATAACAGGGCAAAAATATTAAAAGGACTAATTTATTAATACACACACAACGCGTTTCGGTGGACACAGCCACCTTCATCAGGTCCTTTTCCCCCTGTTGGGGTGCGGTAGAGCTGCCTTTAACCTATTGTTTCTTCACCTGTGGGAGCAATTTAATTAGAATCACTACCCTGGTTTTCCAAGCTGCGCTGCCTTAACCCCTCCGGAATGCTGCCGGGGGTGTTGGTCAAGCTGGGCGTCTATCTCGGCATTACATGCCACTAACCTGACCACGTGATATACCATCAAGAGATCAGGATCTGTGAACGCCGCTGGAAATAGATGACAGCCACCAACAGAGCGGAGCTTGTGGAGCTTTACACTGGGGTTGTGCAGAGGTGCACAACTTCATAAGGTTAGTAGCCATTCCCACACCCCTCTACAATTGCAATACTGAGTCACCCATTGCGCCTTGTTCTCTCCTTTCTTTACACCTGGTGGTGAATGGACAGAGACTTTCCTATACTCGGTACCCGATACCTCGCCTGCTTCCTCCAGTGAGTCCGACCTAGTGTACTCTGAAGCAGATGTTTTCTCTGAGCCTCTGCACTCTTCTGACCCGGCGGAGGACCTCCAGTTGTTTCCTGAATTCTCCGGGGTACCACCAGATAACAAAGAGACAGTGACTTTTCCTCATTATGTACCTGATAACCCGTCTATTTCTTCCTGTGAGCTTGACAAGATGTACCTCGAAGCAGAGATTACCCCCAAGTCTCTGTCCCCCTCCAACCCGGTGAAGGACTTCCAGTTGTCTCCTGTACCCTCTGGGGTGCCACCTGAAAATATGTGGAGAGAGACTTCCTTGTGTGCTATTCCTGGTACTCCACCTGTTTCGTCTGTTGCTGAGGATGGCTGGATAGGAGGTAGCATCCTAGCTAACCAGATGAGATCAGTTTTTCCTGTGGACAGTGGAAGTGATCTCCTTGAAGTGAACGACTGGTCCTCGAATTCCCTGCGGAAGATTCTGGCAGGCCTGAAGAAGAGGGGGCGTAAGGGGGGGGGTACTGTAACATACCTGGCGGCGTCCTTGCATGGTGGTCCATCTCCCACTGTGCAACAGCGCGCACTTGATCTCCAGTCCAGAATGTCTCTCTGGCTTACCTCCATGCTGTCTGTTTGTGTTTCTGCTGCTTAAGGGCGGCGCCCGATCACTTCCTGCTTTTTGTACCTGCTGTGGGTCACACCCCTTTTGCGTCCTCAGCCTATTGCTGTCTGTCACCTGGTATATAGCTCAGCTGCTCCCATCTATCCCTGCCTGAGCATAGTGTTTCATTCAGTGTGTGCTTGCACTCTGAAGGTGCCAGGTCCCGTTCTGTGTTCTCTTGTCTGCCTTTCCTGGAGGCTGTATTTCCAGGCCTGTCTGAACACGCTCCTAGCCTGTTCCTCCCGCCTTCTAGGGGCCGATTACCTAGACCCGCTCCTGTATCTTGTCTGTCCTGTCTGAACACGCTCCTAGCCTGTTCCTCCCGCCTTCTAGGGGCCGATTACCTAGACCCGCTCCTGTATCTTGTCTGTCCTGTCTGAACACGCTCCTTGCCTGTTCGTCCCGCCTCTCTGGGGGCCGTATTCCCAGACCCGCTCCTGTATCCCTCTGCAGTGTCGGTCTCCTCCGTACACTCAGTTCCAGTCTGAACTCTCTCCTATCCTTTACCTGTTTTGCCTCTATGTCCGATGTCCGTTCCCTTCCTTTTTCTGCAGAGTCTGAACTCGTACCTAACTCCTGCTTGTTGTCTCTGTACTCCCGTTTGTGAGTTTGTGGTCCACTCGCTACTTCACTGCAAGTACCCTGTGGGTATCTGGCTCTGCCTTTCTCTTCCTGTCTGTTCCGTGTGAACAGAGCCCTGTCCCCCCTGCTCTGCCTTGCTCACCGCTCCGGCGGTTCTAGCCTGCTCTGACTCCTTTGCCCACTGCTCCGGTGGTTCTAGCCTGCTCTGACTCCTTTGCTCACCGCTCCGGCGGTTCTAGCCTGCTTTGACTCCTTTGCTCACCGCTCCGGCGGTTCTAGCCTGCTCTGACTCCTTTGCTCACCGCTCCGGCGGTTCTAACCTGCTCTGACTCCTTTGCTCACCGCTCCGGCGGTTCTTCCCTGCTCTGACTCCTTTGCTCACCGCTCCGGCGGTTCTTGCCTGCTCTGACTCCTTTGCTCACCGCTCCGGCAGTTCTTGCCTGCTCTGACTCCTTTGCTCACCGCTCTGGCGGTTCTAGCCTGCTCTGACTCCTTTGCTCGCTGCTCCGGCAGTCTCGCTCCACTCTTATCCTTTTGCTCACTGCTCCGGCAGTCTTGCTCCACTCTTGCTCACCGCTCCAGGCGGCCTCGTCCTGCTTTACTCTTGCTCACTGCTCCGGCAGTCTCGCTCAGCTCTGACCCTTTGCTCACCGCTCCTGGCGGCCTTGTCCTGCTCTACTCATGCTCACCGCTCCAGGCGGTCTTGTCCTGCCCTGTTCTCGCTCACCTCTCTGGGCGGCCTCACTCTGCTGTGTTTGTCCGCCACATCTGTGGTTCTGTTCCTGAGTCCCAGTGTGTACTGGGTCCTATCCCGCCAGTGTCCCTACCTGCTAGTGCCTCCCTGTCTGCACTCTAGCTGTGCTTGCCTGTACCCCTCTGCCTGTATTGTTCCTGAGTCCTAGTGTGTACTGGGTCCTATCCCGCCTGTGTTCCTACCTGCTAGTGCCTCCCTGTCTGCACTCTAGCTGTGCTTGCCTGTACCCCCCTGCCTGCATACCCGCCTGCCTGCATACCAGTCGTGCCTGCCTATACCCACCAGTCTGTGCGCCAGCCTAACCAGTCTGTTCCTGTATTCCCCTGTGTGGGTCAACAGCCGTGTCCGGGGTCTGTCCTGGAGTAGCACCTGGTCCCTCTGCTCGGTTCCTCCTTGGTGCACTGGCGTCGTATGCCGTCGTGCGACCCTGGTCGGATCGGGTGAATACCTAGTTACGCCCCTCCAGGCATTCAATCTCCGGCACGGTCCAGTGGAATCACTACAATCACACGCACACGCCGCACAGCCCGGGCGTGTGCATTACAGCTGTATAGGAGACGCAGAGGTTATACCGAAAAACACTGCATTACAGTCCTGTGTGCTACCGCTGCTCAAATTGCTAGACTTAGCCCCAGGTCTCAGGGGCCAGGAAAAATCCTTTGTTTTCATCTAAATCCTCTTTTTTTTTTTTTTTTCCTCAGTCAGACTGTACAAATACCCGTCTATTTAACCTTTTGGTATTCCCCTGTGGCACCCCAGGGGTCTGGTTTCCACAGTAATAGCAATATTATGTCTGAGAGCAGGTGGGAGGTCTCTTGGTCAGGAATCCTATGCATGCCACACCTCCTGCCTAGTCCTGGGAGGGGAAGAACTTCCCCTATATAAAACTGGGGCTGAGGCAGGGTTAGTGAGTTAAGAAGAGGAGCAGCTATAGGAAAGAAAGATCAGGAGCTCAATGGGAGCAGTGCTACAAGGAATCAGGGGCTGGCAGCTGTAGAGCTCGCCCTGATTGAAGAATTACCACCGGACCCGGAGTCCGAGGCTGTGGGGACTAATCCTTACCCAGCAGCAGAAACCGATCGGCAGGGGATTTCAGGTCCTCTGGCCAAGAAACCCGAAGGCACGGTCACACGCGTGGGACCAGCACCGCCGTCGTGGAGCGGAAGCCACTAGAAGGCCCCGAGTCACCGGCCATACGGGTGAGCACCACACGGTACACTCAGGGACGTGGGCTACTTTTACCCGCCTCTAGCAAGGTAGCCAGAAGAGTACAATTAGTTGGGGAGGCCTACAACTCCGCCTGGCCAGGGGAGATCCCATCTGCTCAAGGACTGACCAGGCCCCAATCGCTAGCCAGTACTCCGGGAGGGTCTATCTTTGTCACCAGTAAAGACCCTGAACTACACCGCATCATCTCTGAGTGGTTCCTGCTACCTCCATCATCCACGTCGGCTGCCCTGAGGCCATACCCCTCCCGTTGGGGGTTATACCATCCACGCTGCACAATCCTACCACCGGCCTCTGCGGTCTGCCCTGCAGCGGCAGCTCCATAGCTGCATTCAACGGGTGGCGTAGTCGTCCAACATCTACTGCTAATACTCAGCCACACAGTTTGACTCCCTGGGCACGGACCGGGTCACCGCCACGAGACTACTACCCCCAACAGGCCCGGCTCCGGGTAGTCCCCGCGTGCGCAACGCTACACCAAGTAGGCCCAGGGGCGCGTCAACTTTTGGCGTAGTCGGCAGGATTTCGTGCCCGCAACCACCGGGTACTGCGTGTCTGAAAAAGACTGTTCAAACTCACCAGTGGTGAAGATTCCCACCATCCGGCGCCATCTTCTACCTTCTTCCCGCCATCCGCGAAGTTTTCCCGCCATCCGGCGCCATCTTCTGCCTTCTTCCCGCCATCCGTGGAGTTTTCCCGCCGTTGGACGCCATCTTGAAGACGCCGCGCGGGAAGAAGAGGGGCGTGGACTCCGAAAGCGCGCGAGAACTGAAGCCCCGCCTCACGTCCGGACGTTGCGTAAAGGTCCTGGAAGGAGCCCAGCAGACGCCGACGTCACAGGAGCGCGACGGAAGGTCCTCAACCCTGACGATCCACTGCGGAGCCGCGGCCTACGGAAGAGGATCATCGCAAGGTAGGCCACGGTCCACTAGGGGGGGAGAAAGATGTCGGATACGGAAGAGAGCTTCACTGCCTCAACCCCCGCCAGCGCCACCGCTGCTGCAGTCATGCCTTTCACCATGCCCTATATCCCGGGAGCAGCCTGGCTACCCCAGTACTCAGGGGAGTCACATACCC
This sequence comes from Phyllobates terribilis, assembly GCF_046119375.1. NCBI lineage: Eukaryota > Metazoa > Chordata > Amphibia > Anura > Dendrobatidae > Phyllobates > Phyllobates terribilis. The sequence continues at coordinate 238,282,643 of NW_027362772.1, forward strand.
TGAATGACTTTAAAGAAAAGCTGGATAGCCTCTTCCAGGTGTACCCCCTCACAGAAGAGCAAAAAGTGAGCATCCTGGTGGCCCAACTAACCGGGGCAGCCCAAAGGGAGGTAAAGTCCTGGCCACCTGGGAGGAGGACTGTAGCAGGGATACTAACCCGGCTGAGGGACACCTTTGATACCCGCACCTCAGCCGAGATTAAGCTTAGATTCTATGGGTGCAAGCAGCGAGCACATGAGAGTATAAGGGACTATGCACTAAACCTACAAGAGGCCCTGAGAGCCATTAAGCAGACCGACCCTGACGGCGTGGGAAACGAGGACAGGCTGTTGACTGAACAATTTATAGAGGGACTATATTGCAATGCCCACCGAACCCAGTTGCGGGCAATGGCCTTACAGGATCCTCATCTGGACTTTGCACAGTTCAAGGACAGAGCCATCCGGGTGCTCCGAGAACCGGCACCGGGTGGCGTTGTGACCCACAGGCGCCCTACTACCACTTACCACCAGGAGGCGGCGCCCTTGTCGGCAGGGCCTGTGGGGGCTGATGCGCAGGCTTTGAACAATGACCCGGCTCCAGACCTGCACCATCAGGTCCAAGAGCTAGCTAAAAGCGTTGCTGCGCTAACCCGAACTGTGCAGTCTTTACAGGTTTCCACTCCAGGGAAGATCCAGCTGGCATCCGGACCGGAGGACATCACGTGGCGTCGACCAAGGAGGACCCCACCGGCCAGAGGAAGACCCAGCGACCGGTACAACGAGGACGGACAACCCATCTGCCGCCGCTGCAATCAACCCGGACATATGGCAAGGTACTGTCCTTTAAACTGGCACAACCTGGGGTAGAGGGCCAACCCCCAGGAAAAAGATCACCAGGCCCATCGAACTGGCGCGACAAATATGTGGGAGGACGTCCAGTCTTGCCTGTGGTACTGGATGGCATCCCTATGAGTGCCCTACTGGACACCGGGTCACAGGTCACCACCATCCCGTACGTGCTCTTCAAGCAGTACTGGAATGACTCGGATATAACCCGCTATCCAGACGACGACTTGAGTATCATCGCCAGTAATGGTCAGCCCGTGCCACAGATCGGATTTAAAGAAATGACCATTAAAATCGGTAGAGTCGAACTGGCAGCACAGGGACTGATCATTGTAGACATTGACAAGCGCGAGAGTCACCCAAAGATAACTCTAGGAACTAATGTGATTGAAAATTGTCTTGCAGAGGTGATTTTCATTTTACAGCAGGTTGCCAAGAACGCCAGCTCCGGTCAGCAGCGAGTGCTCCAGAAAGAGATCCGGGCACTGATGCGACGGCAACAGGTGGAACTCTCCGGTGGTGAGATTGGTAGCGTAAGTATGTGTGACCCTTTCCCTATTGCCATGCCCCCGAAAAGTGAAATGATGATTTGGTGCCGGGCAGCTATTGGTCTGAGAGGTAGAGATTACCAGGCCATGGTAGAACCAGTCTACTCAGACAGTAGGCCCACCATTTTGACAGCACGGGGGGTAGTTGATGTATGCCATGGGAGGGTGCCCGTTCGTATAATAAATATCGGGAAAAGGGAAGTATACCTGCCCCGGTATGCTACGCTAGCCAAATTATATACTATCAACCAAAATTCTATACAGTCTGTGGAACCCTTGCCTCCATCTCACCAGGAGGAAGGTAACGGCTCTACGAAAATAATGGAGGATTGGTGTCAGCAACTACATTTGGGTTCTGACTCCACTCCCTCCCACCAGAAACAGGGAGTCTACCGGGTGGTTCGAGAGTACGAGAGAGTGTTCAGTAAACACCCGTTAGACTTCGGGCGAGTCAAGGGGGTAGAACACCACATCCCCACGGGAGACCATCCTCCCATAAAAGAGAGGTATCGACCTGTACCCCCTGCACACTACCAACACGCCAAGGGGATGCTTAGAGACATGAAGGAGGCTGGGGTAATCAGGGATAGCTGTAGCCCCTGGGCAGCTCCACTAGTCTTGGTCAAAAAGAAAGACAACACCATGAGAATGTGTGTAGATTACCGGAAAATTAACCGTATCACACACAAAGATGCGTACCCCTTACCAAGAATAGAGGAGTCTTTGGCTGCTTTAAAATCTGCTAACTTCTTCTCCACCTTGGATCTCACTAGCGGGTACTGGCAGGTTCCTGTAGCAGAGGCGGACCGGGAGAAGACCGCATTCACCACCCCGATGGGACTTAGCGAGTTTACCTGCATGCCGTTCGGACTCTGCAACGCACCAGGAACCTTCCAGCGATTGATGGAATGCTGTCTGGGACACCAAAACTTTGAGACGGTCCTGTTATACCTGGACGATGTCATCGTCTATTCCAAGACCTACGAGGACCACCTGAAACACCTGGCGGAAGTGTTCGAAGCTCTGGCAAGTTACGGCCTAAAGGTGAAACCCTCCAAGTGTCACCTCCTGAAGCCAAAGGTGCAGTACCTGGGACACATGGTGAGTGCTGACGGAGTGGCTCCCGACCCTGATAAGATCACCGCAATTAAGGAATGGCCATGCCCCTCCAGCGTAAAGGAAGTGAGGCAGTTCCTCGGGTTGGTAGGCTACTACCGAAGGTTCATTCCCGGTTTCACCAAAAAGGCAGCTCCTATGCAGGACCTCCTGATAGGCCAGTCCAGGAAGGCCAAGAACCAGAAGCCACCCTTCAGATGGGAGAAGCTGGAAGAAGAGTCCTTCCGCCAGCTGAAGATGGCCCTCACGGGGGATGAAATCCTGGCATACCCTGATTATAGCAAGCCCTTTATCCTCTACACCGACGACAGTAACATCGGGCTAGGAGCCGTACTGTCCCAGATCCAGCAGGGGAAGGAACGGGTAATTGCTTACGCCAGCCGAAAACTGCGACCCACCAAAAGAAACCCTGAGAATTACAGCTCATTTAAGCTAGAGTTCCTGGCAGTGGTGTGGGCAGTCACCGAACGCTTTAAGCACTACCTCGCTGCTTCCCGGTTCACCGTGTACACGGATAACAACCCGTTGACACACCTGGACACTGCAAGACTCGGTGCCCTAGAGCAGAGGTGGATGGCCCGCTTGTCCAACTATGAGTTTACAATCAAATACCGGGCAGGACACTCCAATACCAACGCGGACGCCCTGTCCAGGATGCCGAACCTACCGGACGTAGGGGAAGATTCAGAGGAACTGGAAGAAGTTGAACTCCCCGCGTTCCACCGTCATGGGACTATCCAGTATTCCCACCGTGTAAGGAGTAAGCAATCTGCTACGTTCAACCCATTACCTCATTACAACTGGGCGGAGACGCAAGACAGTGACCCTGCCGTCCGACTGGTAAAGGAGATGCTGACTCGGCCAGATGCACGCCTTGACCCAGACGCTCCGGAGGAAGCCAAGCAACTGTGGGCTGAGAAGAGTCGACTGTTCCTTTACAAGGGGAAGTTGTGCCGCAGAATGGTTAACTCCCGGACGCATGAACTAATCTGGCAAGTAGTGGTGCCAAGAAGAGACGCAGCTATGGTGATGGAGGCATACCACGACGGAGCTGGGCACTTCGGATGGAAGAAGCTGGAGTTCCTGCTGCGCGGGCGGTTCCATTGGGTAGGCATGAGAGGAACCATCGAGAGGTGGTGCAGAGACTGTGGCCCATGCAACCTAAGAAGGAGGGACCGTGCCAGCCAGAAGACTCCCCTGCAGTCCATCATCACCAGACAGCCGTTGGAACTGGTAGCCTTGGATCATGTAAAACTGACCCCAAGCAGAAGTGGCTACGTCTACGCGTTAACCATCGTGGATCACTACTCCCGGTTCTTGGTTGTCGTCCCCGTCAAGGACCTAACGGCTCAAACAGCAGCTAGAGCCTTCCAGCAGCACTTCTGCCGTCCGCACGGATACCCGGAGCAGGTGCTGACGGACCAGGGGCCTGCCTTTGAAGCGGAAGTCTTTCAGGAGTTCTGCACCCTGTATGGCTGCCGGAAGATAAGAACAACACCCTATCACCCGCAAACTAATGGACTTTGTGAGAAAATGAACCAGGTGGTGATAGATCTTCTGAAAACATTGCCCCTGGAAGAACGTAGTCTGTGGCCTGAAAAGCTGCCCGACCTGGTGGACCTATACAACCACATCCCTGTAGGTTCCACCAACTGTACCCCGGCTTACCTAATGAGGGCAAGACCTGGTAAGCTTCCTGTTGATCTGGAGATGGGAGTCCTGACACCCGAGGACACTTCACCAGAAGCAGACTGGGACACAGAGAGGCAGCAGCAATACCGGAAAGTACAGGAGAGCGTGGAGCGAAGTCTCTGTCAAGCTAGGGAAAGACAAGAGAAAACTTACAACCAGTATGCTCCCGCTGTTCCCCTGGTGCCCGGAGAGCAGGTCTTGAAGAGGAAAAGACGGCTCCACAAGTTGGACGACCAGTGGGAGAAGGACCCGTACACCGTACTGCCCTCAAGCCACGACAACCCAAAGATCTGTACAATCAGTAAAGACGGAGGGGAAACCACAGCCATTGTATCCCGGGATCACCTGAAGAAGTGCCCCGAACAGCTACGGAACCCTGAAGAGGAACAAGAAGACCCTCGACCCGTAGAGGAAAGGGAAGATATGGTTAGTACTGTGCTCGGAGACTTCCCTCGGTCTTGGACTCAAGTCAATGGTGCTGTTGTGGTACCCGTCCTCACGTTCCTCCAACCAGCATCCCAAGTGCCTACGGAGACACAGATAGAGCTGGAAGAACAGCCGGTCCAGGAGGCAGAAGACCCCACACAAGCAGACCAGGAGAATCAACCCTCTGCTTATAGTGAGCCTGCCATACCCCTAGTGAGCCAAAGAGTCCGTAGACGGCTGCCCAGTTTACCCTTGACGGCTCCTATACCCTGTAGCTCGGGACCAGTCAGCCATCTCCGTAGGTCCACTAGGGTCACTAGAGGCCAGTTGCCCATACGGTGGAGGATCTAAATGTTCAAGCTATTTTATTAATGTTTACCTGTTTATTGTTGCTTGTGTATAATTATGTGTTTCTAGTTATTTGTACTAGTCTTTAGTGGATTTACCGGGAATCCTTTTTGCATATAGTTGGAGCGTAACCCAGGATGGACTAAAAGACTGATAAGGACTCGGGGCAGGACAGACCCCTACCTGGTTACGTCTCCCTGTTTTGGTGAAATGGACACCTTTGTTTTCTTCAAAGACTACACCCGGTTGCGGACATGCCGTGACCATCCTAATGTGTTTTTCTTTATTGTACTGTTTCTGTTTTTACTTGTTATGTTTTACAAAAGTATGTTTAGTCCCGGAGTACTAAATTTCACTAGGGGGGAATGTGGCACCCCAGGGGTCTGGTTTCCACAGTAATAGCAATATTATGTCTGAGAGCAGGTGGGAGGTCTCTTGGTCAGGAATCCTATGCATGCCACACCTCCTGCCCAGTCCTGGGAGGGGAAGAACTTCCCCTATATAAAACTGGGGCTGAGGCAGGGTTAGTGAGTTAAGAAGAGGAGCAGCTATAGGAAAGAAAGATCAGGAGCTCAGTGGGAGCAGTGCTACAAGGAATCAGGGGCTGGCAGCTGTAGAGCTCGCCCTGATTGAAGAATTACCACCGGACCCGGAGTCCGAGGCTGTGGGTACTAATCCTTACCCAGCAGCAGAAACCGATCGGCAGGGGATTTCAGGTCCTCTGGCCAAGAAACCCGAAGGCACGGTCACACGCGTGGGACCAGCACCGCCGTCGTGGAGCGGAAGCCACTAGAAGGCCCCGAGTCACCGGCCATACGGGTGAGCACCACACGGTACACTCAGGGACGTGGGCTACTTTTACCCGCCTCTAGCAAGGTAGCCAGAAGAGTACAATTAGTTGGGGAGGCCTACAACTCCGCCTGGCCAGGGGAGATCCCATCTGCTCAAGGACTGACCAGGCCCCAATCGCTAGCCAGTACTCCGGGAGGGTCTATCTTTGTCACCAGTAAAGACCCTGAACTACACCGCATCGTCTCTGAGTGGTTCCTGCTACCCCCATCATCCACGTCGGCTGCCCTGAGGCCATACCCCTCCCGTTGGGGGTTATACCATCCACGCTGCACAATCCTACCACCGGCCTCAGCGGTCTGCCCTGCAGCGGCAGCTCCATAGCTGCATTCGACGGGTGGCGTAGTCGTCCAACATCTACTGCTAATACTCAGCCACACAGTTTGACTCCCTGGGCACGGACCGGGTCACCGCCACGAGACTACTACCCCCAACAGGCCCGGCTCCGGGTAGTCCCCGCGTGCGCAACGCTACACCAAGTAGGCCCAGGGGCGCGTCACCCCCCCCCCCAAAAAAAAATTGAGTGTGTCTGTGAGTGTTCAGACACAAATATATCTGTTTAAAAGATTCTGGTGTAGGCCAGGGAAATAGAACTGTGATTTTCCTCTTCCACGGTTCAAATCTGGGTGTAATCCACCTTTTTGCATCAAAAAAACAGTTTGAGTGTCTCGCTGACTGTTCAGACACAAATATATCTGTTTAAAAGATTCTGGTGTAGGCCATAGAACTAGAACTGTGGTTTTCCTCTTCCATGGTTCAAATCTGGGTGTAATCCACCTTTTTGCCTTTTTTACATAGAAAAAAACAGTTTCAGGCTATGTGTCCACGATGCAGAAATGCTGCATATTTTTTACGCTTCTCCCTGGCAGGAAAAATGCATGCGTTTTTTACATGCGTTTTTCCCGCCAGGTAGTAGTGTTTGTCAAGCGTCTTTGCATGCATTTCTGCATGCGGGTTATCAAGCGCTTTTCCAAACGATTTTAGCATCACTTGGAAAACTTAGTTAAGAAAAAGAATAGTGTTGAGCCACCCCCGTAGTGTTCGAGTTCGGTTCGGTTCGTCGAACACCCGTGTGTTCGCCGAACTGTTCGTCGAACTGTTCGTCGAACACCTTCAAACACCGTTAAAACCAATGGCAGGCAAACAAAAACACATAGAAACACATAGAAAACACCTTCAAAGGTGTCCAAAAGCTGACAAACTGCTCAGAAGACACAACTAACACATGGAAAAGTGACAAGTACATATAGTCATGCGAAAATAAAAGAGGTGGAGGAGTAAAAGGAGGGGGAGACACAGATATAGGCATGTCATGCCCTTCTAAAATCCAAAAAGTGAGAAGCCGACACAGCCAGTCCGCTCCTGCCCGTGCCACCTCCGTGTCGCCGGGTTTGTGCCAGAGCCGCGGTGAACCCTGATGGCCAGCCCCCCTCTCCCAATACTGGTGCCTGTCCGCTGGTGGGTCGAGCGAGCCCCCCTGTGGTGGAGGCAGCTCTAAGCTTTTTAATTTAAATTGTCTCTCTAATTTGAATGAATACACTTTAAATCCATTTACAAGGATCTATTGGAGGGCAAGTCTCATGCCAGCAGCCGCGTAATTCCAGCTCCAGTAGCGTCCACTAAAGCTGCTGCAGTTAAAAAGCTTTTATAAGGATCGAGCTCGGCTGTCCACCGCAAGGCATCCTACTGCCAGTCCCAGCCCCTATGCCTTGGGGTGCCTCCTGATGCTCTTCACTGAGTATCCCATGGTCCCGAAGCATTTCCTTTGAAAAAATTAAGTGTCTAAACTACAGGTGGTGTAGCTTGCTTAACAGCCGGGATAATCCGCTGACTAGCAGACACTGCTACTAGGCACAAAGTATTTCCTGGGCTAGATGCAGTTAAAAATTTGTAATTAGATACTCTCGTTGGATGCTGAGAAAGCATTCCATAGAGTCTCCTGGCACGCCATATATGATTCTCTTAAAAAGCTTGGGGTAGGGGTCTAGGGGACCCTTTTATAGCCAAAATCACGGCCCTGTATCGCAATACGTCACCTAGGCTGAAGATAAATGGAACTGTAGCACCCTGAGGGCTCGGTTGCTACAGACGTATTGCACCTCACCCAGAGGTGTGATATCTCACTCTCAGGTAAGGATGGAGTGTGGATCAGGACCCGACACCTGCATGCATTACACCACATTGCCGTGGGGCAGGGCGACCAATATGCCCCTGAGATGGGCACGACAGTCCCTGTCCCTGGCTGGAGTGGGGGGAGGGAACACTGAGGAAGGGGAACCCTGTAGTGCAGGAGCAGGGAGGAAGCAGTTCCTGGGTGCATTGAGAAGGGAGTATAAAAGGTGGGCACCATCTTAGTTCAGTGCAGAGAAGTCTGAGCAGAAGTGGCAGGGAGCAGGGGCTCTGCATGAGCTCTGCTCCGGAGGCGGGCCTAGTAACAGAGGCCCAGGCCTGGAAGAGGGAGAAGGAAGGAAGAGGAGCGGAGAAGGCTCCAGGAACGCCACCGCACGCCCGAATCCACCTGCGTGGAGGGGTCAGGCCAAAGGGGGAGACCGGTCCCCGAACTAGTGGAGGCAGGAAACGACCCTCAGCTAGAAACCGGAGGCTCTGACATTTTATGTGGCGCAGCCCCTCGCTACACCCGCTAGGAAGGCACCACATAGGGTCAGGGAAACTGGCGCCAAGTTTACCAAGAGGAGGCCCGAGGCAGCCGGACAGAAGTGTTGGTAAGAAAGGCCAGACAAAGGACACACAAAGGGGGTCCTGTGAAGTGCTCCAAAGTTATCTGGGAGTTGTCTGAGCCCCTCACCTGGTGAGCACAGTACGACGTGGGCAGCCGTTACCTGCAGACGTGGTCTGGATAATAAGAACTGTGAGTAAAGGCCCTGGACTGCATCACTGACTCCGTGTCGTTACTGCTGCTGCCCTGCACCATCACCCCCATCCTCCGCATACACTGCCCTGAGGCTATACTCCTCCCGTGGGGAGTTATGCTACGCTCTGCTGCACCCACAACACCAGCCTCAGCGGTCTGCCCTGTAGCGGCGGTTCACTCTGACCGCAATCCACGGGTGGCGTAGTCGGACATTTAAACATCAAAACCACATAAATAGTTCCGCCACTGGTTTGACCGCCCTGAGCCACGGAACCGGGTCGCCGCCACGAAGACTACAACCACCAGCATCCACCAAAAAGGGTCCGGCTCCGGGTGTCCCAAGGCCCAGGGGGTGCGTCAGAACATTTTCATCACCTTTCACAATCACCAATGGGACAAGGCAGGGATGTCCTCTGTCCCCTCTCTTATACATCCTAGTGACGGAGCACCTGCTCTCATCAATTCGCCATAACCCCAATATTAGGTGGATTGAGGTGGGAGGCACCGAGTACAAGTGCTCTCTATTTGCTGATGATGTCCTAGTATATATCACTCAATCACATATATCCATCCATGCTGTTATGGCTGAAATAGATCACTTTGTTACATGGTCAAATTTTAAAATCAATGCAGCGAAGTCTGAGGCCCTCGATGTCTCCCTCCCCAAATCCATATAGGATTCCATCCAGTCCAACTTTCCCTTTGCCTGGCCCTCACAGGGTATCAAATACTTAGGAATTCCTATTCATAGAGACCTCTCCCATCTATGTTATCTTAATTTTGGGCCCTTTATTGAACAATTCCATACAGACCACGGTTGGCAAGTTAGAACTGTAAGATTCACTACGTGAACCGCTGGTGTTTTGTGGAAAAGCACATGTACACCGCGTTCCAAATTATTATGCAAAAAGTGTTTAGGAGTGATAAGGGAAGAATTTGTTTGTTTGTCAGTTAAACTCATTGATGGTGATGTGTGTCAGGGCTCTTTATATCACTGTAAGCAATTGCAGACACCTGTGCTAATTAGTTTGGCAGGTGTGTCCAATGAAAGGCAAGACTACTTAAGAAGGCTCTCTCACATTATTAAGCAGCCTACATTTTCTGCCAAAATGGGAAAGAAAAAGGATGTGTCGGCTGCTGAGAAGCAACAAATTGTGGAGTGTTTAGGTCAAGGCATGACTACAATCAACATTGTGCGATGATCAGGATGAAGTGTCTTGGCAATCAAGAAGTATGTAGCTGATTCACAGTACACACGTGTGCGTGCTGATAAGGGAAAATTGAGGACTCTTTCCTACAGGCAATTACGTCAGGTTGAAAGAGCAGCGGCAAAAAAGCCTTGTCATAGCAGCAGACAAGTTTTTGAAGCTGCTTGTGCCTCCAACGTCCCCCGAACAACAAGATGCAGGGTCCTTCAGAGGTTTGCAGCTGTGCATACGCCATCCTGTCGACCTCCTCTATCCACTTCACACAAGCAGAAACGGCTCCAGTGGGCCAAACATTACATGAAGACTGATTTCAAAACTGTTTTGTTCACGGATGAGTGCCGTGCAGCGCTCGATGGTCCAGATGGATGGAGTGGAGGATGGCTGGTTGATGGACACCCCACGCAAACACGGCTACAGCGCCAACAAGGAGGAGGTGGAGTAATGTTTTGGGCTGGAATCATGGGGAGAGAGATTGTCGGCCCCTTTAGGATCCCTGAAGGCGCTAAAGATGAACTCCATAATGTATGTGGATTTTCTCAAACAGCACTTCCTGCCATGGTTCAAGAAGAAGAACCGTGTATTTCACAGCAAGATCATTTTTCTGCATGATAATGCACCATCTCATGCTGCACATAAAACATCTGCATCTCTGGCTGATATGGGCATAAAAGGGGACAAACTTATGGTGTGACCCCCATGCTCCCCTGACCTCTACCCCATTCAGAACCTTTGGAGCATCATTAAAAGGAGTGTCTATGATGGCGGGAGGCAGTTCACATCTAAGCAACAGCTCTGGGAGGGTATTCTGTCCTCATGCAAAACAATTGAAGCAGAAACCATCCAAAACCTGACAAATTCAATGGACGAGAGAGTTCAGAAGCTCCTTTCGAACAAGGGGTCCTATGTGAAAATGTAACATCACCTAGAATAAAGTTTTGAGTTGAAAACTGTTTGATTTCAGTTTCTAACAACCTGCTAATGCTTATAATTTCAAAAATGACCATTTTTTTGGTCTTTATTAAAATGAAAAGGTTGATCGAAAAGTTTGGGGGATCTAAGAGTGTGGCAACCCAGTAGTCATGATTACTTCGAATTCTGACAATATGAGGGTCATGCTGCAGGTAGTGCAGCAAGAAGGCACTTATGTGTCTTGCGCATCTCGGAGCCCCAAAATTATTTTCCGGGCTAGATGCAGCTAAAAATTATTTTTAATTTTAAATCTGGTGGAGCTTATTATAGATGGCCTAATAGGATCAGTGCTGCACACTGCTACAAAGCCCAAATTATTTTCCAGTCAAGATACAGATAAACATGATTAGTAATTTGAAAGCTTAAAACGTTTGGTAGGGTGATTTTAACCAATCATCAAGCTTTTACTCTCCCCAGGATGACACAGGGGTAGAAAAGTCGTTTCGGATCCATGATTTGTTCATCTTTATGAACGTGAGTCTGTCTACATTATCAGTGGAGAGCCGCGTGCGCTTATCTGTCAGCACACCACCAGCAGCGCTGAACACACGTTCAGACAGAACGCTGGCTGCGGGGCATGACAAGATCTCCAAGGCGTAAGTGGCTAGCTCCGGACATTTATCCAGATTGATAGCCCAAAAAGAGCAAGGGTCCAGTGACACAGTCGTGGCTTCAATGTTTACTTGGAGATACTCCTGTACCATCGTCTCTAGGCGTTGACTATGTGTCAGACTTCTTGTCTCCTGTGGCCTTGCAAAGGATGGGCTAAAAAAGTGGTGAAATGATTCCGCAAAATTGATGTTACCAGCAGATACTGTGGTTCTGTTACGGTTTGAGTGCTGAACACTTGACGGTCCCACGGTTGGCAAGTTGGAACTGTGAGATTCACTACGTGCACCACTGGTATTTTGTGGAAAAGCACATGTAAGATTCTGCAACAGTCTCTGCTGATACTCCTGCATGCGTGCATCCCTTTCTATGGCAGGAATAATTTCTGCAAATTTACTTTTGTACCGGGGATCTAACAGTGTGGCAACCCAGTAGTCAGGATTATTTCTAATTCTCACAATTCGAGGGTCATGTTGCAGGTAGTGCAGCAAGAAGGCACTCATGTGTGTTGCGCATCCAGGAGCACCAAGTCCCTGTTGTGTTGGTGGCGAGGTAACAATCATGCTTCCTTCCTCTGTCCTCTCCCCCCAACCTCGCACAACAGAAATGTGATCAAGGTCTCCCTCATCTGATGAGTCTTCCATCAGTTCGTCCTCCACTTCTTCCTGGGCTCCTGCACCTTCCTCACTAGTTTGGCTGCTACCATGCGCCCTGGTAAAACCATCTCCCCCACCCTCACATGCCTGCCGCCTTGGTGCTGCCGACCTTCTGGACCTTGCAGATGTTAGCCCTTCCGCATACAACTCCTCCTCATCTACTTCCTCCACCTCCTCTTGTGCCACCACCTGACTCCCAATTCTGTTTAACATGTGCTCCAGCATGTAAATCACCGGAATAGTCATGCTGATAATGGCATCGTCAGCACTAAACATCTTCGTCGCCATTTCAAAACTGTGCAGAAGGGTGCATAGGTCCCTGATCTGAGACCACTCCTCCAGCGTGATTTGCCCCACCTCTGAATCTCGTTGGCCCAGGCTATACGTCAGAACGTATTGCACCAGGGCTTGTCGGTGCTGCCACAGTCACTGCAACATGTGCAGAGTTGAATTCCACCGGGTAGGCACATCGCATTTTAGCCGGTGAAGTGGCAGGCCCAACGACTTCTGTAGAGATGTAAGTCGCTGAGCTGCGGGATGCGAACGGCGGAAGTGAGCACACAGCGACCGTGCCCTCTGCAGAAGGCCATCTAGTCTGGGATAGTGGGCTAAAAATTGCTGGACAACCAGGTTCAACACGTGAGCCATACAAGGCACGTGTGTGACATTGCCCCGGCGAAGGGCCGCACCCAGGTTTGCAGCATTGTCGCACACGGCCTTCCCTGGTTTCAGGTCCAGTGGAGACAACCATTCATGAAATTGGTTCTCCAGAGCTGACCACAACTCCTCAGCTGTGTGACTCACATTTCCCAGACATTTCAATGTAAAAACCGCCTGATGACGTTGAGCCCTACTGCCAGCATAGTAAGGAGGTGTGCAGGATCCCTTCTGCGCAGTTAGAAAGCTTGTGGCATGACCAGACAGGCTTTGGGTGCAGGTGGAAGACCGAGAGGAGGTTGAGGAGGCAGAAGCAGTGGAGGATCTTTGACATAAAGAGGATTGACGCACAACTCGTGGGGACGGCAAGACTTGGACAGCAGCCCCTTGTCCTGCTGTCACCATAGTTACCCAGTGCCCAGTCAGCGACATGTAACGCCCCTGTCCATGCCTACTCGTCCAAGTGTCTGTGGTGAAATGCACCCTGTCACACACAGAGTTTCTCAAAGAAGCGGTGATGTTGTGTGCGACATGCTGGTGGAGCGCAGGCACACCTTTCTTTGAGAAGTAGTGCCGACTGGGCATCTGGTACTGGGGCACTGCGACGGACATAAGGTCTCGAAAATCCTCTGTGTCCACCAGGCGGAAAGGCAGCATTTCTGTAGCCAAGAGCTTGCAGATGGTGAAATTCAACCTCTTAGCTTTCTCATGGCTAGGAGGAAATGGTCTTTTACTTGTCCACATCTGAGGGACCGAGGGCTGGCTATTGTGCTTAGACGGGGTTGATAAGGGTGTCCCCGGCAAACTGCCGGTCTGTGAGGAAGATGCAGGTGGACATGTTAGGTTGCCTTGATCCAAAGGTGGTGCTATCGATGTCGGACAGCGCTCAACACCAGCTGGTGTTACCACCTCCAAAGAAAATGATGACCTGCCAATCACGCTGGCTGTTGCGGGTAAAGAGGTGGCAGGTCTGCGCCCCAAAACAGGTGTGACTGCTGTCCCCCCAGTCACAGAGGATGAAGAGGCCGCGGATGCACAAGATATGGCAGACGGAGGTTGGCCCGGCCGGCTAGGCCGCATTGTAGCACACTGAGCTTCCCACTGCAACTTATGCTTCATGTCCATGTGCCGGTTCATGCATGAAGTACTCAAACTATGTATTTTTTGGCCTCTACTTAGCTTTTGCTGACAAATGTTACAGATAACACGAGTTGGGTCATCTTTATCGATCTGAAAAAATGCCCAGGCTATGCAAGGCTTAGCACCCATGCGACCTGAAGAGCCACCACGACTTGTGGTGAGAGGCAGAGTTGTGTTTGAGGATGCAGTTGTTGACGTGCTTCTAGTACTACGTCTCTGTCCAGGAAGGCGCAACCTGACCTCGTCGTCACTAGCATCTTCCTCCACCTCCTCTGCTGACTTCATCTCTTGGCTGACTGTGGGTTGACAGTAAGTGGGATCTCCGACCTCATCATCATCACCCTGTGCGTTATCACACCCGTCGTCCTCAGAGCCAACTTGTTCCTGCCCTGACAAAAAACTAAAGTTGTCGCTCCAATCAGGTATTTGAGTCTTATCATCGTCTTCCTCATTGTCTCCACCAACAGGAGTTACAGTTTGGGAATGAGGGTCTACATTATGGTCAGAACCTTCTGCGTTTGGTCCTGGATCCGACTCATAAAGATTCTGGGCATCAGTGCAGATCATTTCCTCGTCTGGATTCACAGAAGCGCTGGAGTCGACCTCTGATTCCCAGGCTATAGTATGAGTAAACAGCTCTGCAGACTCAACCATCTGTTCTACCTCATACTCAGACGGGCAGCTGGAGATTTGGGAGCTGTGAGGAAGCAAGTGCGATTTGGGTGACACCTTTGAGGACTGGAGTATTTGTGATGTTGAAGTTGATGTGGAGGAGAGCCCACTTAAAGGAGCACTTGATATCCGTTGAAGCACCTGCTGTTTTTGTGCCTCATCTGGAATTTGTAGCGATTGGCGTGGCCGTAAGAAAGGGATCTTATCACATTGTCCGCTAAAAGAAGTAGACATTTTAGTTTGGCTGGAAGATGGTCTTTCTTCTGCAGATGTTACTGTTGCTTTAACACCTACCCCACGGACACAACCTTTTTTCCCCTTCCCAACACGCCTATTCCCCTTTCCACCAGCAGCAGGCCTTTTTCCACTCATTTTGGTGGTTAACTAATTCACAACTCTGGAGTTGTTTGCACAAAAAAACAATGGATGGTAACCGAGCAGAGCTGAGTGGCCAAACTGTGGTATTAGGCCAAAACTATTGGCTGGGTTAGATGCAGAAAAAAATTATTTTGAATTTGCAACCTGATGGAGGTCAGTATAGATGGACTAATACAACAAGTCCCACACACAGCTAGAAGCCCAAATATTTTTTCAGAGGTACTGTAGATGCAGATAAAAATTAGTTTTAATTTGCAACCTGATGGAGGTCAGTATAGATGGACTAATAGAGAAAGTCCGACACACTACTAGAAGGCCAAATATTTTTTCAAAGCTAGATGCAGAAAAAAATTATATTCAGTTTGCAACCTGATGGAGGTCAGTATAGACGGACTAATAGAGAAAGTCCGACACACTACTAGAAGGCCAAATATTTTTTCAGAGGTAGATGCAGAAAAAAATATATTCAGTTTGCAACCTGATGGAGGTCAGTATAGATGGATTAATAGAACAAGACCCACACACAGCTAGAAGCCCAATATTTTTTCAGAGGTAGATGCAGAAAAAACTATATTCAGTTTGCAACCTGATGGAGGTCAGTATAGATGGACTAATAGAACAAGTCCCACACACTGCTAGAAGCCCAAATATTTTTTCAGAGGTACTGTAGATGCAGATAAAAATTATTTTTAATTTGCAACCTGATGGAGGTCAGTATAGATGGACTAATAGAGAAAGTCCGACACACTACTAGAAGGCCAAATATTTTTTCAGAGCTAGATGCAGAAAAAAATTATATTCAGTTTGCAACCTGATGGAGGTCAGTATAGATGGACTAATAGAGAAAGTCCGACACACTACTAGAAGGCCAAATATTTTTTCAGAGGTAGATGCAGAAAAAAATATATTCAGTTTGCAACCTGATGGAGGTCAGTATAGATGGACTAATAGAACAAGTCCCACACACTGCTAGAAGCCCAAATATTTTTTCAGAGGTACTGTAGATGCAGATAAAAATTAGTTTTAATTTGCAACCTGATGGAGGTCAGTATAGATGGACTAATAGAGAAAGTCCGACACACTACTAGAAGGCCAAATATTTTTTCAGAGGTAGATGCAGAAAAAAATATATTCAGTTTGTAACCTGATGGAGGTCAGTATAGATGGATTAATAGAACAAGACCCACACACAGCTAGAAGCCCAATATTTTTTCAGAGGTAGATGCAGAAAAAAATATATTCAGTTTGCAACCTGATGGAGGTCAGTATAGATGGACTAATAGAGAAAGTCCGACACACTACTAGAAGGCCAAATATTTTTTCAGAGGTAGATGCAGAAAAAAATATATTCAGTTTGCAACCTGATGGAGGTCAGTATAGATGGATTAATAGAACAAGACCCACACACAGCTAGAAGCCCAATATTTTTTCAGAGGTAGATGCAGAAAAAAATATATTCAGTTTGCAACCTGATGGAGGTCAGTATAGATGGATTAATAGAACAAGACCCACACACAGCTAGAAGCCCAATATTTTTTCAGAGGTAGATGCAGAAAAAAATATATTCAGTTTGCAACCTGATGGAGGTCAGTATAGATGGATTAATAGAACAAGACCCACACACAGCTAGAAGCCCAATATTTTTTCAGAGGTAGATGCAGAAAAAAATATATTCAGTTTGCAACCTGATGGAGGTCAGTATAGATGGATTAATAGAACAAGACCCACACACAGCTAGAAGCCCAATATTTTTTCAGAGGTAGATGCAGAAAAAAATATATTCAGTTTGCAACCTGATGGAGGTCAGTATAGATGGATTAATAGAACAAGACCCACACACAGCTAGAAGCCCAATATTTTTTCAGAGGTAGATGCAGAAAAAACTATATTCAGTTTGCAACCTGATGGAGGTCAGTATAGATGGACTAATACAACAAGTCCCACACACTGCTAGAAGCCCAAATATTTTTTCAGAGGTACTGTAGATGCAGATAAAAATTAGTTTTAATTTGCAACCTGATGGAGGTCAGTATAGATGGACTAATAGAGAAAGTCCGACACACTACTAGAAGGCCAAATATTTTTTCAGAGCTAGATGCAGAAAAAAATTATATTCAGTTTGAAACCTGATGGAGGTCAGTATACATGGACTAATAGAGAAAGTCCGACACACTACTAGAAGGCCAAATATTTTTTCAGAGGTAGATGCAGAAAAAAATATATTCAGTTTGCAACCTGATGGAGGTCAGTATAGATGGACTAATAGAACAAGTCCCACACACTGCTAGAAGCCCAAATATTTTTTCAGAGGTACTGTAGATGCAGATAAAAATTAGTTTTAATTTGCAACCTGATGGAGGTCAGTATAGATGGACTAATAGAGAAAGTCCGACACACTACTAGAAGGCCAAATATTTTTTCAGAGGTAGATGCAGAAAAAAATATATTCAGTTTGCAACCTGATGGAGGTCAGTATAGATGGATTAATAGAACAAGACCCACACACAGCTAGAAGCCCAATATTTTTTCAGAGGTAGATGCAGAAAAAAATATATTCAGTTTGCAACCTGATGGAGGTCAGTATAGATGGACTAATAGAGAAAGTCCGACACACTACTAGAAGGCCAAATATTTTTTCAGAGGTAGATGCAGAAAAAAATATATTCAGTTTGCAACCTGATGGAGGTCAGTATAGATGGATTAATAGAACAAGACCCACACACAGCTAGAAGCCCAATATTTTTTCAGAGGTAGATGCAGAAAAAAATATATTCAGTTTGCAACCTGATGGAGGTCAGTATAGATGGATTAATAGAACAAGACCCACACACAGCTAGAAGCCCAATATTTTTTCAGAGGTAGATGCAGAAAAAAATATATTCAGTTTGCAACCTGATGGAGGTCAGTATAGATGGATTAATAGAACAAGACCCACACACAGCTAGAAGCCCAATATTTTTTCAGAGGTAGATGCAGAAAAAAATATATTCAGTTTGCAACCTGATGGAGGTCAGTATAGATGGATTAATAGAACAAGACCCACACACAGCTAGAAGCCCAATATTTTTTCAGAGGTAGATGCAGAAAAAACTATATTCAGTTTGCAACCTGATGGAGGTCAGTATAGATGGACTAATAGAACAAGTCCCACACACTGCTAGAAGCCCAAATATTTTTTCAGAGGTACTGTAGATGCAGATAAAAATTAGTTTTAATTTGCAACCTGATGGAGGTCAGTATAGATGGACTAATAGAGAAAGTCCGACACACTACTAGAAGGCCAAATATTTTTTCAGAGCTAGATGCAGAAAAAAATTATATTCAGTTTGCAACCTGATGGAGGTCAGTATAGATGGACTAATAGAGAAAGTCCGACACACTACTAGAAGGCCAAATATTTTTTCAGAGGTAGATGCAGAAAAAAATATATTCAGTTTGCAACCTGATGGAGGTCAGTATAGATGGACTAATAGAGAAAGTCCGACACACTACTAGAAGGCCAAATATTTTTTCAGAGGTAGATGCAGAAAAAAATATATTCAGTTTGCAACCTGATGGAGGTCAGTATAGATGGATTAATAGAACAAGACCCACACACAGCTAGAAGCCCAATATTTTTTCAGAGGTAGATGCAGAAAAAAATATATTCAGTTTGCAACCTGATGGAGGTCAGTATAGATGGACTAATAGAGAAAGTCCGACACACTACTAGAAGGCCAAATATTTTTTCAGAGGTAGATGCAGAAAAAAATATATTCAGTTTGCAACCTGATGGAGGTCAGTATAGATGGATTAATAGAACAAGACCCACACACAGCTAGAAGCCCAATATTTTTTCAGAGGTAGATGCAGAAAAAAATATATTCAGTTTGCAACCTGATGGAGGTCAGTATAGATGGACTAATAGAGAAAGTCCGACACACTACTAGAAGGCCAAATATTTTTTCAGAGGTAGATGCAGAAAAAAATATATTCAGTTTGCAACCTGATGGAGGTCAGTATAGATGGATTAATAGAACAAGACCCACACACAGCTAGAAGCCCAATATTTTTTCAGAGGTAGATGCAGAAAAAAATATATTCAGTTTGCAACCTGATGGAGGTCAGTATAGATGGATTAATAGAACAAGACCCACACACAGCTAGAAGCCCAATATTTTTTCAGAGGTAGATGCAGAAAAAAATATATTCAGTTTGCAACCTGATGGAGGTCAGTATAGATGGATTAATAGAACAAGACCCACACACAGCTAGAAGCCCAATATTTTTTCAGAGGTAGATGCAGAAAAAAATATATTCAGTTTGCAACCTGATGGAGGTCAGTATAGATGGATTAATAGAACAAGACCCACACACAGCTAGAAGCCCAATATTTTTTCAGAGGTAGATGCAGAAAAAAATATATTCAGTTTGCAACCTGATGGAGGTCAGTATAGATGGATTAATAGAACAAGACCCACACACAGCTAGAAGCCCAATATTTTTTCAGAGGTAGATGCAGAAAAAACTATATTCAGTTTGCAACCTGATGGAGGTCAGTATAGATGGACTAATACAACAAGTCCCACACACTGCTAGAAGCCCAAATATTTTTTCAGAGGTACTGTAGATGCAGATAAAAATTAGTTTTAATTTGCAACCTGATGGAGGTCAGTATAGATGGACTAATAGAGAAAGTCCGACACACTACTAGAAGGCCAAATATTTTTTCAGAGCTAGATGCAGAAAAAAATTATATTCAGTTTGCAACCTCATGGAGGTCAGTATAGATGGACTAATAGAGAAAGTCCGACACACTACTAGAAGGCCAAATATTTTTTCAGAGGTAGATGCAGAAAAAAATATATTCAGTTTGCAACCTGATGGAGGTCAGTATAGATGGACTAATAGAACAAGTCCCACACACTGCTAGAAGCCCAAATATTTTTTCAGAGGTACTGTAGATGCAGATAAAAATTAGTTTTAATTTGCAACCTGATGGAGGTCAGTATAGATGGACTAATAGAGAAAGTCCGACACACTACTAGAAGGCCAAATATTTTTTCAGAGGTAGATGCAGAAAAAAATATATTCAGTTTGCAACCTGATGGAGGTCAGTATAGATGGATTAATAGAACAAGACCCACACACAGCTAGAAGCCCAATATTTTTTCAGAGGTAGATGCAGAAAAAAATATATTCAGTTTGCAACCTGATGGAGGTCAGTATAGATGGACTAATAGAGAAAGTCCGACACACTACTAGAAGGCCAAATATTTTTTCAGAGGTAGATGCAGAAAAAAATATATTCAGTTTGCAACCTGATGGAGGTCAGTATAGATGGATTAATAGAACAAGACCCACACACAGCTAGAAGCCCAATATTTTTTCAGAGGTAGATGCAGAAAAAAATATATTCAGTTTGCAACCTGATGGAGGTCAGTATAGATGGATTAATAGAACAAGACCCACACACAGCTAGAAGCCCAATATTTTTTCAGAGGTAGATGCAGAAAAAAATATATTCAGTTTGCAACCTGATGGAGGTCAGTATAGATGGATTAATAGAACAAGACCCACACACAGCTAGAAGCCCAATATTTTTTCAGAGGTAGATGCAGAAAAAAATATATTCAGTTTGCAACCTGATGGAGGTCAGTATAGATGGATTAATAGAACAAGACCCACACACAGCTAGAAGCCCAATATTTTTTCAGAGGTAGATGCAGAAAAAACTATATTCAGTTTGCAACCTGATGGAGGTCAGTACAGATGGACTAATAGAACAAGTCCCACACACTGCTAGAAGCCCAAATATTTTTTCAGAGGTACTGTAGATGCAGATAAAAATTAGTTTTAATTTGCAACCTGATGGAGGTCAGTATAGATGGACTAATAGAGAAAGTCCGACACACTACTAGAAGGCCAAATATTTTTTCAGAGCTAGATGCAGAAAAAAATTATATTCAGTTTGCAACCTGATGGAGGTCAGTATAGATGGACTAATAGAGAAAGTCCGACACACTACTAGAAGGCCAAATATTTTTTCAGAGGTAGATGCAGAAAAAAATATATTCAGTTTGCAACCTGATGGAGGTCAGTATAGATGGACTAATAGAGAAAGTCCGACACACTACTAGAAGGCCAAATATTTTTTCAGAGGTAGATGCAGAAAAAAATATATTCAGTTTGCAACCTGATGGAGGTCAGTATAGATGGATTAATAGAACAAGACCCACACACAGCTAGAAGCCCAATATTTTTTCAGAGGTAGATGCAGAAAAAAATATATTCAGTTTGCAACCTGATGGAGGTCAGTATAGATGGACTAATAGAGAAAGTCCGACACACTACTAGAAGGCCAAATATTTTTTCAGAGCTAGATGCAGAAAAAAATTATATTCAGTTTGCAACCTGATGGAGGTCAGTATAGATGGACTAATAGAGAAAGTCCGACACACTACTAGAAGGCCAAATATTTTTTCAGAGGTAGATGCAGAAAAAAATATATTCAGTTTGCAACCTGATGGAGGTCAGTATAGATGGACTAATAGAGAAAGTCCGACACACTACTAGAAGGCCAAATATTTTTTCAGAGGTAGATGCAGAAAAAAATATATTCAGTTTGCAACCTGATGGAGGTCAGTATAGATGGATTAATAGAACAAGACCCACACACAGCTAGAAGCCCAATATTTTTTCAGAGGTAGATGCAGAAAAAAATATATTCAGTTTGCAACCTGATGGAGGTCAGTATAGATGGATTAATAGAACAAGACCCACACACAGCTAGAAGCCCAATATTTTTTCAGAGGTAGATGCAGAAAAAAATATATTCAGTTTGCAACCTGATGGAGGTCAGTATACATGGACTAATAGAGAAAGTCTGACACACTACTAGAAGGCCAAATATTTTTTCAGAGGTAGATGCAGAAAAAAATATATTCAGTTTGCAACCTGATGGAGGTCAGTATAGATGGATTAATAGAACAAGACCCACACACAGCTAGAAGCCCAATATTTTTTCAGAGGTAGATGCAGAAAAAAATATATTCAGTTTGCAACCTGATGGAGGTCAGTATAGATGGACTAATACAACAAGTCCCGCACACAGCTAGAAGCCCAAATATTTTTTCAGAGGTACTGTAGATGCAGATAAAAATTATTTTTAATTTGCAACCTGATGGAGGTCAGTATAGATGGACTAATAGAGAAAGTCCGACACACTACTAGAAGGCCAAATATTTTTTCAGAGCTAGATGCAGAAAAAAATTATATTCAGTTTGCAACCTGATGGAGGTCAGTATAGATGGATTAATAGAACAAGACCCACACACAGCTAGAAGCCCAATATTTTTTCAGAGGTAGATGCAGAAAAAAATATATTCAGTTTGCAACCTGATGGAGGTCAGTATAGATGGACTAATAGAACAAGTCCCACACACTGCTAGAAGCCCAAATATTTTTTCAGAGGTACTGTAGATGCAGATAAAAATTAGTTTTAATTTGCAACCTGATGGAGGTCAGTATAGATGGACTAATAGAATGATGCTATGCCCAAAAGGTTTTACTTCACTAGGTGCAGTAAAAAAATTGGTATTCTATACACAGGTGGTATATCTTGCAACACAGATAGGCTACTCCACTAACTAACACACTCTGCAATAGGCCAAAAAGGATTAGCTTTGCTAGATTCAGCCAAATGCTGTGAAAAAAACTTGCACAGCTTTGGCACAGACCTGCCTGGCAAAAACTGATAGGAACTCATGTAACCTAGTCCTGAAAAGGACTCCAAATACAATTAGTCTTTACTCCCACAACCTATCTATTTAAGAGCACAGACCTCCCTGATAAAAGTCGTAGGAAATGCTGTAACCTAGTCCTTAAAAGGACTGCAATCACAACTATTCCCTACTCCCAAGCTATCTGTATATTTGTGCGAAAATTGGCTTAAATTAACAAGGTATAGCGCACACAGCAACAGCGGTGCCGTCTAACACGCAGCTGCAGCAGTGAGAAAATGGTGGCGACGGGGAAAATGGCTTGGTCTTATAGGGCAAGGACATGTGACATACACTGCCAATGACACATGCCCTTGCTTGTGTGAAAAAAAGCACTTCGCTCCGTGTGTGCGCTGCTGATAGGCTGACAGATTGCACCTCCCCACTGTAAATGCGGGAAAGAGAAAAAAAAATGGAGATCTTCATTGTTCCTGCAGAGATCCATCCCCTGCCCCTCCCCCCACCCCGCTGTACACTCAAACTGCGTATTAACATTAATTTTCATCATTACTGAGAAAAAATCCATTTATGATTTTGGTGCACGAACAGTTATCGAACATAACCTCGAACAGCCGAATTTTTCTCAAATTGTTCGTGTTCGCCGAACGGCTCGAACACCGCCCAAAACAGCTCGAATTTGAGATTGGCGAACAGTTCGAGTAGAACAACGCTCATCTCTAAAAAAGAATAAGAATGGTAAAAACTAAAAAAATAAAGTTTATACTCACCTTCCGTAGTCCTCCCGGTGTTTTGTCTGCTCCGTCCGGTCTCTTGCAATGCTCGCGCTGTTGTGAAGGACCTGCGGTGACGTCATTTAGCCATGTGATGGGTCACATGACTCAGTGACGTCATGGCAGGTCCTTCACAACACCGCGAGCATTGCAAGAGACTGGACGGAGCAGACAAAACACCGGGAGGACATCGGAAGGTGAGTATAAACTTTATTTTTTATTTTAAATTCTTTTTTTTTACAGTTTCTATGGTACCCAGGTCTGGATGAGAGTCTCTTCTCCTCCAGACTTGGGTACCATCCGCACACAGAAACGCATAATATCTGTATAAAAGATTCTGGCGTAGGCCAGAGAACTAGAACTGTAGTTTTCCTCTTCTACGGTTCAAATCTGGGTGTAATCCACCTTTTTGCCTTTTTTCCATAAAAAAAA
This sequence comes from Phyllobates terribilis, assembly GCF_046119375.1. Taxonomy (NCBI): domain Eukaryota; kingdom Metazoa; phylum Chordata; class Amphibia; order Anura; family Dendrobatidae; genus Phyllobates; species Phyllobates terribilis. The sequence goes on from NW_027362772.1 coordinate 238,306,533, forward strand.
CAGTTTGAGTGTCTCGCTGACTGTTCAGGCAAAAATATATCTGTTTAAAAGATTCTGGTGTTGGCCAGAGAAATAGAACTGTGGTTTTCCTCTTCCACGGTTCAAATCTGGGTGTAATCCACCTTTTTGCATAAAAGAAAACAGTTTGAGTGTCTCGCTGACTGTTCAGACACAAATATATCTGTTTAAAAGATTCTGGTGTAGGCCAGAGAAATAGAACTGTGGTTTTCCTCTTCCATGGTTCAAATCTGGGTGTAATCCACTTTTTGAATAAAAAAAACAGTTTGAGTGTCTCGCTGACTGTTCAGACACAAATATATTTGTTTAAAAGATTCTGGTGTAGGCCAGAGAAATAGAACTATGGTTTTCCTCTTCCATGGTTCAAATCTGGGTGTAATCCACCTTTTTGCATAAAAGAAAACAGTTTGAGTGTCTCGCTGACTGTTCAAACACAAATATATCTGTTTGAAAGATTCTGGTGTAGGCCAGAGAAATAGAACTGTGGTTTTCCTCTTCCAAGGTTCAAATCTGGGTGTAATCCACTTTTTGAATAAAAACAAACTGTTTGAGTGTCTCGCTGACTGTTCAGACACAAATATATCTGGTTAAAAGATCTGGGGTAGGCCATAGAAATTGAACTATTTTTTCCTCTTCCATGGTTCAAATCTGGGTGTAATCCAACTTTTTGCCTTTTTTACATAAAAAAAAACGGTTTGAGTGTCTCGCTGACTGTTCAGACACAAATATATCTGTTTAAAAGATTCTGGTGTAGGCCAGAGAAATAGAACTGTGGTTTTCCTCTTCCACGGTTCAAATCTGGGTGTAATTCACTTTTAGCATAAGAAAAAACAGTTTGAGTTTCTCGCTGACTGTTCAGACACAAATATATTTGTTTAAAAGATTCTGGTGTAGGCCAGAGAAATAGAACTATTGTTTTTTCTCTTCCATGGTTCAAATCTGGGTGTAATCCAACTTTTTGCCTTTTTTCCATAAAAAAAACAGTTTGAGTGTCTCGCTGACTGTTCAGTCAAACATATATTTGATTAAAAGATTCTGGTGTAGGCCAGAGAACTAGAACTGTGGTTTTCCTCTTCCACGGTTCAAATTTGGGTGTAATCCACCTTTTTGCCTTTTTTACATAAAAAAAAACAGTTTGAGTGTCTCGCTGACTGTTCAGACACAAATATATCTGTTTAAAAGATTCTGGGGTAGGCGAGAGAATTCGAACAGTGGTTTTCCTCTACCATGGTTCAAATCTGGGTGTAATCCACTGTTTTGCCTTTTTTACATAAAAAAAAACAGTTTGAGTGTCTCGCTGACTGTTCAGACACAAATATATCTGTTTAAAAGATTCTGGTGTAGGCCAGAGAACTAGAACTGTGGTTTTCCTCTTCCACGGTTCACATTTGGGTGTAATCCACCTTTTTGCCTTTTTTACATAAAAAAAAAAACTGTTTGAGTGTCTCGCTGACTGTTAATACATAAATATATCTGTTTAAAAGATTCTGGGGTAGGCCAGAGAACTAGAACTGTGGTTTTCCTCTTCCACGGTTCAAATCTGGGTGTAATCCACCTTTTTGCATAAAATTAAAACTGTTTGAGTGTCTTGCTGACTGTTCAGACACAAATATATCCGTTTAAAAGATTCTGGTGTAGGCCAGAGAACTAGAACTGTGGTTTTCCTCTTCCACGGTTCAAATTTGGGTGTAATCCACCTTTTTGCCTTTTTTACATAAAAAAAACAGTTTGAGTGTCTCACTGACTGTTCAGACACAAATATACCTGTTTAAAAGATTCTGGTGTAGGCAAGAGAACTAGAACCGTGGTTTTCCTCTTGCACGGTTCTAATCTCCTTTTTATTACCCTTTTGCCATTGATAGTGCGAGTGTAAGCTATTGTACTTCATTTACAATGGGCAAGGCGCGTGGCAAGGGATGTGGAACTGGACGTTCTGGTGATGGTGCATGCAGAGGACGGGGCCGTGGCCAAGGTGAAAATGTGCCACAACCAACAGCCACATCTTCTCGCTTCCAGTTCTTGACCGAATTACTAGGGAAGCACACAACAACACCACTATTGCCAACTGATCAGTGTGAACAGGTTATTAATTGGATAGCAGATAATGCTTCCAGTCACCCGGGCACCACCACCTCCGGTCTGTCTTCCACATGGTCAAAGTCTTAGTAGCCATGAGTCTCGACTGCATACTCCTCCTCACCTTGATGCTCCCTCCTCCCACCATGCCGAGTGTCTTCAGACAGCAACTGATCCCACAGCTGGACACTCTGAAGAGCTGTTCACTGGTCCATTTCCATATTTGGGCCCCTCACCTGCTCCGCTGGAAGTGGTAGAAGAGGAGATCCCCTGTAGCGATGGCCAAATATTTGAACAGCCGTGGCCACAGGAAGGCGATGCTGGTGTAGCACCCCGAGGACTCGGCTGCTACAGGGGTATTACACCTCAAACCAGAGGTGTGGTATTCCACTCCCGGGTAAGGATGGAGTGTGGGACTGAGCTCAGCTAGCTGCATGCACTACACTCACCCCATTTCCGGGGGACAGAACAACGGTACTCCCACCAAGTAGATGTGCAGGTACGATAGCGTCTGTCCCTGGCTGGAGTGGGGGGGGGGGGAGGAACATCCCAGTAGTGTAGGGGCAGATAGGGGAGGGACTCTGGGCATAGAAGTAGGAGCCCATTGGGTGCTAGTCACCTGGGCTCACACATAGAGGGAGTATATAAGGTGGGCACCATCTTAGGACAGGGTGGAGTCCAGGTCTGTTCAGAGAGGAGCTCAGCCAGAGAGGGCTGACAGGGAGCTGTGGCTCCGGCTGGGCCCAGCTCCAGGGCCAGGCCTGTAGTGGAGAGGAGGAGGAAGAAAGGCCCAGAGACGCAGGACAAGAGGGAACTCTGAGATCCCACAAGTGAACGGGTGAAGGCTTGGCAGAAAAGGGTACCGGATCCCAAGCTGGCAGAGGCAAGATATCCTTAACCAGGAACCGGAGGTCGTGGTCAAGCTTTGGCACGACCCTCACCACACTCACCAGGAAGGCATACCACGAATAGGGTCAGGAAAGCCAGAGAAGGTTTTACCACCAAGAGGCCCGAGGGAGCCGGACAAAGGTGGGTCCCTGGTGGGAACGGCCAGTAGGAAGGAAGAGAGGGGAGCTCAGGACCACGCTCTGGAACTGCCTGGGGGTTGGCCGAGTCCCACACCTGGTGGACGCAGCACGACTCGGGTGGTCACTCAAGGCCGGAGTGACCGGGGCGACACCTGTGAGTAAAAACCCTGAAACTGCATCACATGTCTCTGAGCTTTCTTGCTGCACCATCGCTACCACCATCATCTACACTTGCTGCCCTGAGGCCGTACCCCTCCCGTTGGGGGTTATACCATCTACGCTGCACAACCATATCACCGGCCTCAGCGGACTGTCCTGCAGCAGCAGCCCTAAAGCTGCATTCAACGGGTGGCGTAGTCGTACAACACCCTACTATTCAAGACACTGCCGCTCAGCTTGACTCCCTGGGCACGGACCGGGTCACCGCCACGAGACTACTACCCCCATCTGATCCGGATCCGGTTAAGCTTCCCCGTGCGCGCGATGCCGCGCGACGCAGCAGGCCCAGGGGCGCGTCAACTTTGGCGTAGTCGGCAGGATCACGTGCCCGCAACCACCGGGTACTGCGTGCCTGAAGAAAAGTTCATATTTACCGTAAAAAGGAGTCTCCCGCCAATTCCAGAGGGTCCCCGCCATCGGACGTCATCTCGGGTCGTTTCCCGCCGTTTGCCCGCCATCTGCAGCCTTTTCCCGCCATCCGCAGAGTTTCCCGCCATTAGGAGACGATTCCCGCCATCTGAGACGATTTCCCGCCCTGGCAGAGCGGACGCCATTATGGGCGTGCCAGAGGGTGGCAAGAGACGACCTCCCATCGTGGGCCTGGTCCCAGAAGAGCGCCAAAAGCAAAGACCGCCCCCACCAGCAGGGACTGCAATGATAGAAATGTCCATCAGCGTGAGGGGGCTGCCCCTGGAACTGACGATTACCAAGTTGCCCCGGGACCACCCCCAATGGGGGCGGATACAGAACAAAACAGAGAGGATGGGTGCAGCCTGGAGGAGTCTGGAGAGATCGCACCTGGAGATGGAGGGAGAGTCAGGCAGCACCGACCCTGTGGTCAGGAGCCTGTTGCAGGCCGCCACCCCAGAAGGCCTGGTGGAGATCCTGGCACAGCTCCCCAAAGATCGGCAGCATGCACAGACCGCGCTGGAGGGCTTGGCTCGGAAGATGGCCCGAGTGCAGCAAGAAGTGCTGGCCGAGTGGAGCAGAGAAATGGCCCTGCAGGCTGGAACCCGCCAGCAAAGAACGCCACCCGGGACGAGGAGCCTGTCTGCCTCTGAGGATGGTGCAGGAGGTACGAAGGCAGGAGACGACGCCGTGGAAGGAGCTGAAGAGACGGAAGCAGGTAAAGGGGACGTCACCACCCCAAGCCTAGTAGCCGTAAGCCTGCCCCAGCTCCCCGTCGCAGAGCCCGAAATCCCACCGACCGTGCCCGTTACTGCACCGCCACCGCTCCAAACTAGGCCTCAAGCGGTAGGAGCCGCGGCCGCGCCCCCTGTGACGTCACGCGCCTCAATCCAGAGCGCGGCCAAGCAGGAAACGCCACCGGCCTGGTCGCAAGGCCGAGTACCCCCGGGCACCGCCGTTTCCACAGTGCCCTTCACCTTTAGAGTGCCACCGGCCTGGTCGCAAGGCCTGGTGAATCCGGGCGCCGTTGCCCCCATCGCGCCCTCAACCTCCACAGTGCTGCCCCTAGGCGAAGACCTATTTGCGCAACATACTTGCCCGGATGGGCAGCCCTTTGAGTGGCCACCGGAATACATCAGTCCCCGATTCCGGAAGAGGAATGGCCCCTGTGTGAGCCCCTGATTCCGGCTCCGGCGCCCGCCAAGATCACCCCACTCCCGTTGGAGGAGGCGCAGTTCGCATGGGACCCCACCGGTGAAAACCTCATGGGGTTCACCCAGGAGACCCGGGCGGCCGCAGCCCAGCGTGCGGACTGCTGCCGACAACAACTGGAGGTCTTTAACAAAGAACGGCGAGAGAGGCGGGTCCGCGAGGAGCGGCTGCAGGTCCAAAGCGCGGAGCAGAAAAGCCGGACCCGACGAAACCGCCGTGCGGCCCACGGTCCCCGCGCCACCGGGACTGTAATAAAATTTCAAATGGAGCACGGCTGGGGCTTTATCAGGGATCACAGAACCCCCGGCGACGTCTTTGTTACCCGCAGGGATGTCGAGTCCCACCTGCCAGAGGGACACCGTGGACGTGACCTTTACCTGGGTGACGAGGTCACCTTCACCCGGCATCAGTGCGCTAAAGGACCGTACGCCCTTCACGTGCACCGGTTAACGGAGGAAGAGCTGCGGTATGAAGAAGATCAAGAGGACCCGGACGGGTCTGAAGACTACCCTCAGGAGGAGACAAGGAGAGGACACCGCTGCTGAAGGGAAGTAGCATAAACTGAAGCTGTATATAGTTACCCGTAGGGGTACTTGTCATACTGCCAATTTAAGTGGTCCCCGTTGGGACTAGTGTGAACTGTTACCTGTGTGTGTCCCTATCCCTAATCAGGCTGAGGACTGTGAGCAGCCATTCCCCTATTCCCCACTGGCCGAGGACTGAGAGCGGCCATACCCTGTAAATAGTTGCGCTTCCTAAGGCGCCCCCTACCGGTTTTATAAGGAACTGTTTTTCTTCTAGTGACTGTGGCACTTTACCTGGTCACAAGTTGCACCGTGGCCGGAGGAACAAGAATGCTTTATATGGAAAAGTTTTATATCAAAAGTTTATGCTGCTAAGATAGTAATCTAAAAAGTTACCTGTAATGTTATATCTTCTGATAATGTTTTATATGCTAGTGTATATTTTAAAAAGTTTGTATGTTTTGGTATGTTTTACTCTTTTCCAGCCCGAGGACGTGCTGTGATTTACCAGGGGGGAATGTAGCACCCCGAGGACTCGGCTGCTACAGGGGTATTACACCTCAAACCAGAGGTGTGGTATTCCACTCCCGGGTAAGGATGGAGTGTGGGACTGAGCTCAGCTAGCTGCATTCACTACACTCACCCCATTTCCGGGGGACAGAACAACGGTACTCCCACCAAGTAGATGTGCAGGTACGATAGCGTCTGTCCCTGGCTGGAGTAGGGGGGGGGGGGAACATCCCAGTAGTGTAGGGGCAGATAGGGGAGGGACTCTGGGCATAGAAGTAGGAGCCCATTGGGTGCTAGTCACCTGGGCTCACACATAGAGGGAGTATATAAGGTGGGCACCATCTTAGGACAGGGTGGAGTCCAGGTCTGTTCAGAGAGGAGCTCAGCCAGAGAGGGCTGACAGGGAGCTGTGGCTCCGGCTGGGCCCAGCTCCAGGGCCAGGCCTGTAGTGGAGAGGAGGAGGAAGAAAGGCCCAGAGACGCAGGACAAGAGGGAACCCTGAGATCCCACAAGTGAACGGGTGAAGGCTTGGCAGAAAAGGGTACCGGATCCCAAGCTGGCAGAGGCAAGATATCCTTAACCAGGAACCGGAGGTCGTGGTCAAGCTTTGGCACGACCCTCACCACACTCACCAGGAAGGCATACCACGAATAGGGTCAGGAAAGCCAGAGAAGGTTTTACCACCAAGAGGCCCGAGGGAGCCGGACAAAGGTGGGTCCCTGGTGGGAACGGCCAGTAGGAAGGAAGAGAGGGGAGCTCTGGACCACGCTCTGGAACTGCCTGGGGGTTGGCCGAGTCCCACACCTGGTGGACGCAGCACGACTCGGGTGGTCACTCAAGGCCGGAGTGACCGGGGCGACACCTGTGAGTAAAAACCCTGAAACTGCATCACATGTCTCTGAGCTTTCTTGCTGCACCATCGCTACCACCATCATCTACACTTGCTGCCCTGAGGCCGTACCCCTCCCGTTGGGGGTTATACCATCTACGCTGCACAACCATATCACCGGCCTCAGCGGACTGTCCTGCAGCAGCAGCCCTAAAGCTGCATTCAACGGGTGGCGTAGTCGTACAACACCCTACTATTCAAGACACTGCCGCTCAGCTTGACTCCCTGGGCACGGACCGGGTCACCGCCACGAGACTACTACCCCCATCTGATCCGGATCCGGGTAAGCTTCCCCGTGCGCGCGATGCCGCGCGACGCAGCAGGCCCAGGGGCGCGTCACTGGCAATTTGTCACAAGAGGTGGACAATGACGAGACACAATTGCCACGAAGTGAGGAGGAGGACCGTGGTGCAGAAGTGGAAGAGGAGGAGGTGGTAGATGATCTAGTAACTGACCCAAAGTGGCTGGAGGACACGCAGAGCGAGGCCAGCAGCACAAGGTGGAGGGAAGCAGTGTACCCCAACAGACAGGAAGAAGCAGTGTGGTGGCCGCAGACAGAAGGCGGGCAACCGTTCCCCGTAACACCAACACAAGAGACGTTGCCAGTACAATCGGTAGGTCTTCCAGAGTCTGGAATTTTTTTAAAGACTCTGCTGATAACCCCAAAAAGGCCATTTGTACCACCTGCCAGGCTAGAATCAGCAGGGGTGACAAAACTACCAGCCTGACCACCACCAGCATGATCAGGCACATGTCAGCAAAGCACCCGACTTTGTGGGGCGAACCCTAGGGTCCACTACCAGTGTCAGCGGGTGTCACTACTGCATCTTCCGCTGTTGTGTGTGTAAGAGAACCCCCTGTTGTGCGTGCAAAGCAATCCCCTGTCCATACTGCATGCAAAGATGCCCCCTCCTCTCAGTCTTCACTTGCTATGGCAGTATCTCAAGAAACAGCATCAACATCCACGTCCATGTCCCACCGCAGCGTTCAATTGTCCATATCCCAGACCTTTGAACGAAAGCGCAAATTCGCAGCCAATGCCCCACAGGCCACAGTCCTAAATTTGCACATTTCACGACTGCTTGCGTTGGAAATGCTGCCTTTTAGGCTGGGGGAGACGGAATCCTTCCGCAACCTTATGGCGGTGGCCGTCCCTCGGTACTCGGTCCCCAGCCGACACTATTTTGCCTGGTGTGCCATCCCCGCACTACACAAGCACGTGTCCCAAAAAATCTGCCGTGCCCTCAACAACGCAGTTACTGGGAGAGTCCACCTGACAATGGACACGTGGAGAAGTGCTTGTAGTCAGGGACGGTACATCTCCCTGACAGCACACTGCGTAAACATAGTGGAAGCTGGAACCCAGTCGGACCTTGGGACAGAACAAATCCTCCCCACACCAAGGATTGCGGGCCCTATGTCAGTCAGAGTTGCCCCCACAGTGTACAGCTCCTGCGCATCATCCTCCTCCTCCTCCTCATGTTCAGCCTCCATCTCAGATATCACTACATCAGTTGCAAGCTGGAAGCACTGCAGTACTGCCTCAGCCAAGTGGCAACAGGATGTGCTGAAACTCCTAAGCTTAGGTGATAAACCTCACACTGCTTGTGAGTTGTGGACAGCTGTGAAAGAGCAGGCAGATCTGTGGCTGAGACCGCTGAACCTACATCCAGGCATGGTCGTGTGTGACAATGGCCGTAACCTGGTGGCGGCTCTGAGGCGAGGCGAGACCACACACGTACCATGCCTGGCTCATGTGCTTAACCTCGTGGTTCAGCGGTTTCTTAAATCGTACCCCGAGTTGCCAGATCTGCTCGTCAAAGTTCGCCACCTGTCAGCTCATTTTTGGAAGTCGGCTACAGCTTCCGCCGCCCTTGCAGTGTTGCAGCAGCGTTTGCAGCTTCCGGCACACCGACTGGTGTGTGATGTCTCCACACGTTGGAACTCTACCCTCCACATGTTGCAAAGGATTTGTGAGTAGAAGAGAGCAGTTTTGGAGTACCAGCTGCAACAAGGCCGTCGATATTCAGGTCAGACTCTACACATAAGACCTCAGGAGTGGACCTGGATGTCTGACATATGAACCATTCTGACAAACTTTGAGGAGTCCACCAAGATGGTGAGTGGCGATGACGCCATCATTAGCGTCAGCATCCCACTTGTCTGTCTTTTGCAGCGCTCTCTGCAGAGAATTAAAGAGGAGGCATTGCAACCAGAGTATGATGAGATGGATCAAGAAGCTGTAGCGGGCGATTACACACAGCCCAGCCTCATCTCATCCCAACGTACACTGGGGGACAATGAGGGAGAGGAGGAGGAGGAAGAACAGGAGCTGGTATCATGCGCTGTAGACGGTAGTACCTGTACAACTGTCATACCGTCAGTTCAGCGTGGGTGGCCTGAGGACAGGGGGAAGGAGGAGGAGGAGTAGGAGGAGGAAAGCAGGGTCAGTCGTCATTTTGGTGAGGACACGGAAGTCTTGCCCATTACCAGTCTGGCATGCATGGCTGACTGTATGTTACGCTGCTTTAACAGTGATGCTCGCGTTGTCAAAATGTTGGGTGACAGTCATTACTGGTTGGTGACACTTTTAGACCCCCGCTACAAGGAGAACTTTCACTCTCTTATTCCTGAGGTGGAGAGGTCTACAAAAATGGGGCAGTACCAGAAGGCCCTTGCTGCAGAACCGTTAAAAAAAATTCCCATCTGAACACGGTAGCGGCAGAGGTCACAGTTCGTTGCCCCAACAAGGCGTACAGGCGAGAGAGACGCAACTCCAATCCAGCAGAGGCAGGGGATCACTGTCAACGTTCTGGGACAGTTTTCCCAGACCCGCCCAGATCACAGGCCTTGAGGCGTGGGATACTCTCACAAGGAGTGGAAAGTTTCAAAAGATGATGAGGGAGTACCTTGCCGACCGTACCAGCATCCTCCGTGATTCCTCTGTACCATTTTAATTATTTGGTATCCAAGCTGGACACTTAGAATGAACTCGCTCTGTACGCCTTGGAGGTCCTGGCCTGCCCTGCCGCTAGCGTGTTATCGGAGCGTGTTTTTAGTGCTGCTGGGGGAATTATAACTGATAAGCGCACTCACCTGTCAACTGACAATGCTGACAAGCTGACCCTTATCAAAATGAACAAGGGCTGGATTGGGCCAGACTTCTCATCACCACCAAATGACAGCAGAGTAACATAAAGTCAAATCCACTGTTATTTCAGGAGGTGTATTCCCATGCACTGCTTCACACCGACACATTGGTATGCGCTTCCTCATTTCGGCTGTTTTTTGCTCTTCTCCTTATCCTCAGCCTCCACCACCACTATACCACCAGGGTGACTGTGGTCCGTGTTGCCAACATTGCAAGTTCCTCCGTCCTAATTTTTGGCAGCTTTTGCTTGGAAGGCATAAGCAAAGACTATGGGAGACCGACTCCCCAATAATGGGAATAATGTTTTTAATATGCTGTACTGCATGGCTCTTGTAAGGGGCATTGCAAGTTCCTCCGTCCTAATTTTTGGCAGCTTTTGCTTGGAAGGCATAGGCAAAGACTATGGGAGACCCATTCCCCAATAATGGGAATAATGTTTTTAATATGCTGTACTGCATGGCTCTTGTAAGGGGCATTGCAAGTTCCTCCGTCCTAATTTTTGGCAGCTTTTGCTTCAAAGGCATAGGCAAAGACTATGGGAGACCCACTCCCCAATAATGGGAACAATGTTTTTAATATGCTGTACTCCATGGCTCTTGTAAGGGGCATTAAAATCATCTTGTTAAGCTACTGTGACCTCCACGTCTCTTCCAAGGGTCATTGATATTGTCTTTTTATTCCACTGGGACCTCCACGACTCTTCCAAGGGGCATTGATATTGTCTTTTTATTCCACTGTGACCTCCATGACTCTTCCAAGAGGCATTAAAACCGTCTTGTTAAGCTACTGTGACCTCCACGTCTCTTCCAAGGGGCATTAAAACCGTCTTGTTAAACCACTCTGAACTCCACGTCTCTTCCAAGGGGCATTAAAATCGTCTTGTTAAGCTACTGTGACCTCCACGTCTCTTCCAAGGGTCATTGATATTGTCTTTTAATTCCACTGGGACCTCCACCACTCTTCCAAGGGGCATTGATATTGTCTTTTTATTCCACTGGGACCTCCACGTCTCTTCCAAGGGGCATTAAAACCGTCTTGTTAAACCACTCTGAACTCCACGTCTTTTCCAAGGGGCATTAAAACCGTCTTGTTAAGCTACTGTGAACTCCACGTCTCTTCCAAGGGGCATTAAATCCGTCTTGTTAAACCACTCTGAACTCCACGTCTCTTCCAAGGGGCATTAAAATCGTCTTGTTAAGCTACTGTGACCTCCACGTCTCTTCCAAGGGTCATTGATATTGTCTTTTTATTCCACTGGGACCTCCACCACTCTTCCAAGGGGCATTGATATTGTCTTTTTATTCCACTGGGACCTCCACGTCTCTTCCAAGGGGCATTAAAACCGTCTTGTTAAACCACTCTGAACTCCACGTCTCTTCCCAGGGGCATTAAAACCGTCTTGTTAAGCTACTGTGACCTCCACGTCTCTTCCAAGGGGAATTAGAACCGTCTTGTTAAACCACTCTGAACTCCACGTCTCTTCCAAGGGGCATTAAAACCGTCTTGTTAAGCTACTGTGACCTCCACGTCTATTCCAAGGGGCATTAAAACCGTCTTGTTAAACCACTCTGAACTCCACGTCTCTTCCATGGGGCATTAAAACCATCTTGTTAAGCTACTGTGACCTCCATGTCTATTCCAAGGGGCATTAAAACCATCTTGTTAAACCACTCTGAATTCCACGTCTCTTCCAAGGGGCATTAAAACCGTCTTGTTAAACCACTCTGAACTCCACAGCTCTTCCAAGGGGCATTGAAATGTTGTTTTTAATTACCTCTAACCTCCACGACTCTTCCAACGGGCATTGCATTTCCTCCTAATTTTAGTCAGCTTTTGCTTTTCAATGCATAGGCGAACACTAAGGGAGACCCACTCCTCAATAATGGGTAGAAGGTTTTTAGTACTCTGTAATCCACGTCTGTTTCAAGGGGCATTGCAGTTCCTTATAATTTTTGGAAAGCCTTCCATTCACTGCTTAGGCCAACAGTGTACAGGAGACCCAGTTGCTATAAATGGAAAAAAACGGTTTAGTTAAGGCCCTCTGACCTCCATGTAACTTCAAAGGGGCATTGGAGTGCCTCAAAATTTTTGGTAGGCATTGCACTCACTGTATGTCCTATAACTGTGTAGCCGAACTGCTCCTTTTGGTACAGAAACATATCCTGCAAGACATGTGTGGTTGACTGGCCTGATATTGATGTGAATGGTCCCTGTTCCTCCTGCTCTTTCTCCTTTGCCACCACCTTATCCATCATTCATCACCTGAAGCTTTGTTTTAATGGGAGTCATAGAACTGGGATAGTAGCAGGAAAACATTCAGCAATCCTCGGAGGAGGTAGGATATGCGCCAAAACGCTGACCACCTCAGGCCTAGCCGCTACTACATGCATGTGCTTGCATTCCAAGGAACAGAAAGCTAAGGAGATGGATGGCCTCATGATCATGAATAATTTACTCGTTGTGTAGGAGGTAGTGTTGAGCATTCCGATACTGAAATATCAGGTATCGACCGATATTCACGGTATCGGAGTTCCAATACTGAGTTCCGATACTTTTAGAATATCGAATACCGGAATCGGAAGTTCCCATAATGCCTACGCTCTGCAGTGTCTCTGCAGGATGACAAGCTGGATGGTAGCGCTCAGCTTACTGTGCTTGTCATTTAGTGTTAAAGGATTTATTTAAAAAAATAATTGTGTTTCCCTGCACCATCTCTTTAAAAAAGCCGGCCGGCAATTCAGCATCGGTACCCGACAATTTAGAATAGAAAGAATAGAGCATCACACATAGATTAGATAGATAGAAACATGTCAGTCACATATATAATAAGTACAGTGACAGTGTTGATTACTGTACTTGTCATTTAGTGTTAAAATAAAGGATTTATTAAAAAAATAAAATTGGCGTGGGGTTCCCCGTAATTTTAGTCTCTAGCGGAGGTTAAACAGACGGCTGGGGCAGATGTTTGAAGCCTGGGAAGGGGGTAATACCCACGGAGCTTCCCAGGCTACTATTATCAGCCCCCAGCTGAATACCTAGCCTTTACTAGATATTAAAATGGGGGACCCCCCCCAAAAAATGACGTGGGGTCCCCCCTATTTTAATAGCTAGCAAAGGCTAGGCAGACAGCTGGGGGCTGATATTAATAGCCCAGGAAGGGTGCCATGAATATTGGCCCCCTCCCAGGCTAGAAACACCAGCCCTCAGCCGCCCCAGAAATGGCGCATCCATAGGATGCGCCAATTCTGGCACTTAGCCTCGCTCTTCCCACTGCCCTGTAGCGGTGGCAGTGGGGTAATAGGGCTGGGGTTGATGTCAGCTTATAATGCCAGCTGACATCAAGCCCAGGTTAGTAATGGAGAGGCGTCTATAAGACACCCCCATTACTAACCCCATAGTCAAAGTTAAAAAAAACACAAACACCCTGAATAAAGTCCTTTAATTAACACACAATTTTTTAATGTTCTAAATTAAACCATACTTACCATCACGCCCATTCCAGCTGAAGCCAATGTCTTCTGCAATCAAAGTAAAATAATAAAGCAACATCATCCTTACCTTTCTATGGTTCCTACGACAGCTTCATCTCTGCTACATTCACATGACAGGCTGGATCGCAGCCGAAAGCTGCCATCCAGCTTGCCATGCCGCACACACTGAGAATTGCAGGCATGCTTGCGCTCTGCAGTGTCTGGCTGTGATGGCATAAAGATGAGCCGAGGTCATGTCCAATGAGCTCACCTCATGCATGTCACTGACAGCGTGGGAAAATTCTCCTGCGCTCAGCGCTTCAGCGTGAGAATTTTCCCACGCTGTCAGTGACGTGCATGAGGTGAGCTGAGTTCATTGGACATGAGCTCACCTCATGCACGTCACTGACAGCGTGGGAAAATTCTCCTGCACTCAGCGCTTCAGCGTGAGAATTCTTCCACGCTGTGAATGACGTGCATGAGGTGAGCTGAGTTCATTGGACATGAGCTCACCTCATGCACGTCACTGACAGCGTGGGAAAATTCTCCTGCGCTCAGCTCTTCAGCGTGAGAATTCTCCCACGCTGTCAGTGACGTGCATGAGGTGAGCTGAGTTTATTGGACATGAGCTCACCTCATGCACGTCACTGACAGCGTGGGAAAATTCTCCTGCGCTCAGCCTTCAGCAGGAGAATTCTCCCACGCTGTCAGTGACGTGCATGAGGTGAGCTGAGTTCATTGGACATGAGCTCACCTCATGCACGTCACTGACAGCGTGGGAAAATTCTCCTGCGCTCAGCCCTTCAGCGTGAGAATTCTCCCACACTGTCAGTGACGTGCATGAGGTGAGCTGAGTTCATTGGACTTGACCTCGGCTCATCTGGATGCCGTCACAGCCAGACACTGAGGAGCACAAGCATGCCTGCGCTTCTCAGTCTCTGCGGCATGGCAAGCTGGATGGCAGCTTTCTGCTGCGATCCAGCCTGTCATGTGAATGTAGAAGAGCTGGAGCCTTCGTGGGAACCATGGAAAGGTAAGGATGAGGTTGCTTTATTATTTTACTTTTATTACAGGAGATCATTGGCTTTAGCTGGAATGGGTGTGATGGTAAGTATGGTTTAATTTAGAACAATAAAGAATTGTGTCTTTATTTCAATTAAAGGACTTTATTCTGGGTTTGTTTGTGTTTTTTTTTTAACTTTGACTATGGGGTTAGTAATGGGGGTGTCTTATAGACGCCTCTCCATTACTAACCTGGGCTTGATGTCAGCTGGCATTATAAGCTGACATCAACCCCAACTCTATTACCCCACTGCCACCACTACAGGGCAGTGGGAAGAGCTACGGATGCGCCATTTCTGGAGCGGCTGAGGGCTTGTGTTTCTAGCCTGGGAGGGGGCCAATATTCATGGCACCCTTCCTGGGCTATTAATATCAGCCCCCAGCTGTCTGCCTAGCCTTTGCTAGCTATTAAAATAGGGGGGAACCCCACGTCATTTTTTTGGGGGTCCCACATTTTAATAGCTAGCAAAGGCTAGGTATTCAGCTGGGGGCTGATATTAGTAGCCTGGGAAGCTCCGTGGGTATTACCCCCTTCCCAGGCTTCAAACATCTGCCCCAGCCGTCTGCTTAACCTCCGCTAGAGACTAAAATTACGGGGAACCCCATGCCAATTTTTTTTTTAATAAATCCTTTATTTTAACGCTAAATGACAAGTACAGTAATCAACACTATCACTGTACTTCTTATATATGTGACTGACATGTTTCTATCTATCTAATCTATGCGTGATTCTCTATTCTTTCTATTCTAAATTGTCGGGTACCGCTGCTGAATTGCCGGCCGGCTTTTTTAAAGAGACGGTGCATGAAAACACTGTTATTTTTTTTAATAAATTCTTTACACTAAATGACAAGTTCTGTAAGCAACACTGTCACTGTACTTCATATATATGTGACTGACATGTTTCTATCTATCTAATCTATGTGTGATGTTCTATTCTTTCTGTTCTAAATTGTCAGGTACCGGTGTATGCCGCTGCTGAATTGCCGGCTTTTCATGTAATACATTCTACATTATTCTTAGCAGTTTTCCTTCATGTAGAATTAACCTACAAGGAAAGAAAGGGTTTATTTTTATTCCGATATTTGTGTCCCATTGACTTGCATTGGTTTCCGATATCGGAATCGGCGATATCCGATACTTTTTGGGTATCGGTCCGATCCAATCCGATCCGATATTTCCCGATATCTGAAGGTATCGCTCAACACTAGTAGAAGGCCAACCACTGCTGCTGTCTACCTTCTGAACTTTGTGTTGAAGCTTATTGACCCAGGACCCGCAATCCTCTATGTCTGGAGGACGTGTTGCATCCCAGTGTCCAACTGTGTCCCGGCTTCCACAATATTAACCCAGTGTAAAGGCGTCAGTGAGATGGACCATCCCTGGCCACATTCACTTGTCCACGTGTTTGTGGTTAGGCTGTCCTTCCCACTAAATGCACTAGGGAGGGCACAGGTAATGTTTTGGTATGCGTGCTTGTGAATAAGGCGCACCGGGACAAATAGGGGCGGCTGGGGACCGAGTATGGACACCCGACCGCCCCCTGGCGGCTGGAGACCGAGTGTGGACACTCGGCCACCGGGCGGCTGGGGACTGAGTATGGATACCAGGCCGCCGACGCAACCCTGACATGGTGGCCGGCGTCTGCCTCGACAAGCCTAAAAGGCCTCATTTCAAGTGCAAGCAAGCTAGCAGTATGGTATTGCAGCCTGGGGGTGGGTGGGTGGGTGGCAGGCTGCACACTTACGCTAGCATTCCAAGAAAACAAAGCAGATGCTAACTTCTATCATCATCATCATGCTCCTCACCTTGGCACTCTCAACTCCCTTGATGGAGAAGCCAGGGCCCACCGGAGGAGTCTAGTTGTCTGGTGGGCTCTTCCAATGCTGCCCTAAAGCAGGCCAGGCTAAGAAAAGTGTGGGGAAGGTTCCCGGGACAAATGGTGGTGGCTGGGGACTGAGTATGGAGACCTTGCCGCCGACGCAGCAATGAAGTAGTGGCCAGCTTCGGACTCCTCCAATCTAAAAGGCCCTATTTCAAGTGCAAGCTAGCAGTATAGTATTGCAGCCTGCGGGTGGGTGGGTGGTTGGCTGCATATTTGCGCTTGCATTGCAAGGAATGGGGGAGGTACAATTGAACACTGCCCTGGGACAAGGATTTGTACGGGGATAGTTGCAAGTCTGCATCTTCTGATGCGGCAAGGATCACTTCTGATGGGCACACTTTTAGGCAGTGACCTGGGTGCTGCCAGGGGTCTTCCCCATGCTGTTCCCATATCTTTTCAGCACTGTATGCATGTGTCACACAGCACATGGCCAGATAAGGTTGTAAAATGTTAAAATGACATTTCCCGGTGAATGCATTTGTCACGGTTGAAAGCACTACAAAAGTGCAAAAACGCATAAAAAATGCTACTTGTGAACATAGCCCAAGGTGTGGAGAAGTATTTTTGTTTTTGGTTATTCATTTTACCTTATACACAAGTTTTTACCCTGGAAAGGATGTTCCTTAACATATTTCACAGTAAAACAGTTTCAGTTTCGTTTTTGAACGTTTTATTGTGAGCCCGCAAAAGTGGCTTAATACCTCTGACCATGTTGTTGACAGCAGTGACCTGGGGGACAGAAATGCTTCCTGGGGTGATCCCCATGCTGTCCCCGTGTCATTTGAGCACTGTCACTATAGTTTTGGGCACTTTTTAGGCTTTCTACAGACTGCCGGGGGTGCCGCCGCAAAAATGCTCGGGTCTCCCATAGACTAACATTGGTCTTGTTGCTCCGGTCGAGCACCCGAGTATCACGGTGAGCTCGGCATGAGCTTCGAGCACCTGAGCATTTTAGTGCTCGCTCAACACTAGTTGTTATCACTGGGGGTGTGCACTTCTTCTCCCTATATGAGTTATCACTGGAGGCTAGCACTTCTCCCTGTATGAGATGCTATTACTGGGGGCGAGCACTTCCTTCTTCTCCCTGTATGAGTTGCTATCACTGGGGATGTGCACTTCTTCTCCCTTTATGAGTTGTTATAAGTCGGGGTGTGCACTTCTCCCTATATGAGCTGTTATTACTGTAGGCGAGCACTTCTTCTCCATGTATGAGTTGTTATCACTGGGGGCAAGTACTTCTTCTCCCAATATAAGTTGTTATCACTGTGGGTGAGTACTTCTTCCTGTATGAGTGTTATCACTGGGGGCGGGCCCTTCCTCTCCCTATATGAGTTGTTATCACCGGGATTGAGCACTTCTTCTCCCTATATGAGTTGTTATCACTGGGCACGAGCACTTCTTCTCCCTGTATGAGTGTTATCACTGGGGGCGAGCCCTTCCTCTCCCTATATGAGTTGTTATCACCGGGAGTGAGCACTTCTTCTCCCTATATGAGTTGTTATCACTGGGGGCGAGCACTTCTTCTCCCTATATGAGTTGTTATCACTGGGGATGTGCACTTCTTCTCCCTGAATGAGTTATTAGCACTGGGGGCGAGCACTTCTTCTCCCTATATGAGTTGTTATCACTGGGGGTGTGCACTTCTTCTCCCTATATGAGTTATTATCACTGGGGGTGAGCACTTCTTCTCCCTATATGAGTTGTTATCACTGGGGGTGTGCACTTCTTCTCCCTATATGAGTTGTTATCACTGGGGGTGTGCACTTCTTCTCCCTGTATGAGTTATTATCACTGGGGGCGAGCACTTCTTCTCCCTATATGAGTTGTTATCACTGGGGGTGTGCACTTCTTCTCCCTATATGAGTTGTTATCACTGGGGGTGTGCACTTCTTCTCCCTGTATGAGTTATTATCACTGGGGGTGTGCACTTCTTCTCCCTATATGAGTTGTTATCACTGGGGGTGTGCACTTCTTCTCCCTGTATGAGTTATTATCACTGGGGGCGAGCACTTCTTCTCCCTATATGAGTTGTTATCACTGTGGGTGTGCACTTCTTCTCCCTATATGAGTTGTTATCACTGGGGGGAGCACTTCTTCTTCCTATATGAATTGTTATCACTGAGGACGAGCACTACTCCTCCCTGTATGAGTTATTATCACTGGGGGCGAGCACTTCCTCTCCCTATATGAGCTGTTATTACTGGAGGCGAGCACTTCTTCTCCCTATATGAGTTGTTATCACTGGGGGCGAGCACTTCTTCTCCCTGTATGAGTTGTTATCACTGGGGGTGAGTACTTCTTCTTCCTATATGAGTTGTTATCACTGGGGGGGGGCGAGCACTTCTTCTTCCTATATGAGTTGTTATCACTGGGGGGCGAGCACTTCTCCCTGTATGAGATATTATCACTGTGGGTGAGCACTTCTTCCTATATGAGTTGTTATCACTGGGGGTGAGCACTTCTTCTCTTGTATGAGTTGTTATCACTGGGGGCGAGCACTTCTTCTCCCTATATGAGTTATCACTGGGGGTGAGCACTTCTTCTTCCTATATGAGTTGTTATCACTGGGGGTGAGCACTTCTTCTCTTGTATGAGTTGTTATCACTGGGGGCGAGCACTTCTTCTCCCTATATGAGTTGTTATCACTGGGGGCGAGCCCTTCCTCTGCCTATATGAGATGTTATCACTGGGGGTGTGCACTTCTCCCTGTATGAGTTCTTATCACTTGGAGTAAGCACTTCTCCTTGTATGAGTTCCTATCTCATAACACCTATTTTGTACTTAACAAACGTTAACTCCTTAGGTGTCAAATACTTTGATTGCTAATATTTCTGCAACAGAAAGGCAAAATTAAAAAAAGAAAAAATCTATTCCGCTCGGCAGCCACTATTACATGATGTGTCCAGTTCAGCATGAACGATTTGGTTCTCTTTAAATGTGCAGCTATTATTTGCTCACAGCCTGTGGGCATTATTTGATTGCTGTATGGTAGGTTTTACTTAAAGGGAACCTGTCACCACGAAAATGCAGCCCAATCTGCAGACACCATGTTATAGTGCAGAGTAGATTGATATGTAGTTTTATGAGTAAAGATTCAATATCACCTGTATTTTAAGCATTTAATTCCCTGCTCTTTCTGGGATTTTTGGTCCAGTGGGCGGCCCTATATGCACATTTATACAAAATAAGCTGCCAGTCACTGATAGGATCGCCCAGTGGACCCAAAATCCCAGAAAGAGAACAAGTATAATATTTTTTGCAGTGAATGGCAGTGATGTCTCAGTACTCCATCCATGCTTAGACAAGTGTATAGAGGAGTTATTTGAGCAAAGTATTGCTCTGTACGGTATGTTATTTGTACACAATGGCGGTACACCATATTAGGTTTGCAGAATTTTTGCTAATTTGCTCACTAGTCTGCAGATAAATCAAGAGATACTAATGAGCCAGCTGTCTGCTTCTTAATACTAAAATACAAAAAAAAAAATAAAGAATGTATTTTATTCACACATATACTGTATTATTGTTCTGTTAGCCAGCCTCTTCCCAAACAACCAGACATGTTTGTTATTGTTGTGACGCGAAGTTATACTTAGTCCTGAACCTTGCACAACATTTCACCACCTCCACTAGTTTGCTAAAGTTTTATTAGGGAATGTATGAAGTGCAATGTCTGGCAGAAACTGGGGATGACACAGCTCAGATGTTAGGTGAGTTGTCTCCTATAAATGAAAATTGTCACTGTCCAAAATGTCAACAAGTGGCATTTAAAGGGGAATTGTAACGGAGAGGAAGAACAGCTGACACTCCCCTGAAGATCTATTGTATTACCTTCATGTATTCCAGGAGCAGACATAGTGGGCTACTGTGCAAGAACAATATATGGGCCCTTTGCAGTCCAGCAGCTCATCATAATGCAACGGCTTTTGAGGGGGTAGCGGCCCCCTTACCTTTTGGACCCCTGTGCGGCTGCAATGGTATGTCCGCCTATGATGTGTTCATATGTTCTGATGTCCTATCCATATAGTAATGCGTCATACTGCTTGATATGGTTTATGGCGAATCCTCTTATGCAGGACTGTGGAACAATACGCAGTTGGCAAACAAAGGGATATAATTATAGTAGGATTTTTTGGGGAGAAAAGAGAGAGATACTTCATAGTTATGGTTAGTTGAGTATAATTAAGGGGACTTTTCACTGGATTTTTTTATTTATTTTTGCATTTTTTCCAATTGGCGCCACTCCATTGATTTTGGCACTGGTTTTCTTTTTCTTCGGTGCTCCTCCAGTCCAGAGTTATGCCCCCTGGTAAAAAAGAGGCAAATTTACCCTTCTACCATCTGGGCGTATACCACAAAACTTCTCTGTGGGCGTTTGCGTTTTCCCCTCTGATGTTGGCCAATCACAATACAGCCGCACCCACGCAGAACTTCTGCTATATATGCCCAGCCGGTTGAAAGGAAAATTTGTAGAATTATTACTTTGGAAAATAGGGGCACAGAAGAAAAAGAAACACTGTTCCAGAATCAATGCACAGCATCAATAGAAGGAGGTAATGAGTTACATTTAAAAAATACAGGGAAAGACCCTCTTTAAGTGAAGAGAATGAAACCAGTCACAGGTAGTGTGACACAACAGGCAGCAATTGGAGTGTGTGTAGAAGGAAGGAGTGTTAGATAGCAAATCAGCAACTGAATAGTAATTGTTGCTGTCTGGATCTGGATATAGCAGGAAAGTCCAGGTGACTTGAGTGATCTGGATGGAAACAGCACACTGAAGAGCACAGCTTTCCGGGTATAGAGCCGGGTCTCCGAAACCACAGCTGTGTTTTAGTGGGTTGCCTAGGATGACACTGGAGAGGAAGGAACAGAGGGAGTGATGTTTGCATTCCAGCATGGAATAAGTACATGGGAGTAAGAAGTAAAGCCATGATAGGCTGAGGATAGGAAATTATCTGTAGGTCCAGACCCAATATATGCTACACCACATAGGAGAGCCGACAGACCCTCTATATACTACACCACACAGCAGAGCTGACAGACCCTCTATATACTACACCACACAGGAGAGCTGACAGACCCTCTATATACTACACCACACAGGAGAGCTGACAGATCCTCTATATACTACACCACACAGGAGAGCTGACCGATCCTCTATATACTACACCACACAGGAGAGCTGACAGATCCTCTATATACTACACCACACAGGAGAGCTGACAGATCCTCTATATACTACACCACACAGGAGAGCTGACAGATCCTCTATATACTACACAACACAGGAGAGCTGACAGATCCTCTATATACTACACCACACAGGAGAGCTGACAGATCATCTACATACTACACCACACAGGAGAGCTGACAGATCCTCTATATACTTCACCACACCGGAGAGCTGACATATCCTCTATATACTACACCACACAGGAGAGCTGACAGACCCAATATATGCTACACCACATAGGAGAGCCGACAGACCCTCTATATACTACACCACACAGGAGAGCTGACATATCCTCTATATACTACACCACACAGGAGAGCTGACAGATCCTCTATACACTACACCACACAGGAGAGCCGACAGACCCTCTATATACTACACCAAACAGGAGAGCTGACAGATCCTCTATATACTACACCACACAGGAGAGCTGACAGATCCTCTATATACTACACCACACAGGAGAGCTGACAGATCCTCTATATACTACACCACACAGGAGAGCTGACAGATCCTCTATATACTACACCACACAGGAGAGCTGACAGATCCTCTATATACTACAATACACAGGAGAGCCGACAGATCCTCTATATACTACACCACACAGGAGAGCTGACACATCCTCTATATACTACACCACACAGGAGAGCTGACACATCCTCTATATACTACACCACAAAGGAGAGCTGACAGATCCTCTATATACTACACCACACAGGAGAGCTGACAGATCCTCTATATACTACACCACACAGGAGAGCTGACAGATCCTCTATATACTACACCACACAGGAGAGCTGACAGATCCTCTATATACTACAATACACAGGAGAGCCGACAGATCCTCTATATACTACACCACACAGGAGAGCTGACACATCCTCTATATACTACACCACACAGGAGAGCTGACACATCCTCTATATACTACACCACAAAGGAGAGCTGACAGATCCTCTATATACTACACCACACAGGAGAGCCGACAGACCCTCTATATACTACACCACACAGGAGAGCCGACAGACCCTCTATATACTACACCACACAGGAGAGCTGACAGACCCAATATATGCTACACCTCATAGGAGAGCTGACAGATCCTCTATATACTACACCACACAGGAGAGATGACAGATCCTCTATATACTACACCACACGGGACAGATCCTCTATATACTACACCACACAGGAGAGCTGACAGATCCTCTATATACTACACCACACAGGAGAGCTGACAGATCATCTATATAGTACACCACACAGGAGAGCTGACAGATCATCTATATGCTACACCACACAGGAGAGCCGACAGACCCTCTATATACTACACCACACAGGAGAGCTGACATATCCTCTATATACTACACCACACAGGAGAGCTGACAGATCCTCTATATACTACACCACACAGGAGAGCTGACAGATCCGCTATATACTACAATACACAGGAGAGCTGACAGATCCTCTATATACTACACCACACAGGAGAGCTGACAGACCCAATATATGCTACACCACATAGGAGAGCCGACAGACCCTCTATATACTACACCACACAGGAGAGCTGACATATCCTCTATATACTACACCACACAGGAGAGCTGACAGATCCTCTATATACTACACCACACAGGAGAGCTGAC
This sequence comes from Phyllobates terribilis, assembly GCF_046119375.1. Taxonomy (NCBI): domain Eukaryota; kingdom Metazoa; phylum Chordata; class Amphibia; order Anura; family Dendrobatidae; genus Phyllobates; species Phyllobates terribilis. Next base: position 238,329,867 of record NW_027362772.1, read on the forward strand.
AGATCCTCTATATACTATACCACACAGGAGAGCCGACACATCCTCTATATACTACACCACACAGGAGAGCTGACAGATCCTCTATATACTACACCACACAGGAGAGCTGACATATCCTCTATATACTACACCACACAGGAGAGCTGACAGATCCTCTATATACTACACCACACAGGAGAGCTGACAGATCCTCTATATACTACAATACACAGGAGAGCTGACAGATCCTCTATATACTACACCACACAGGAGAGCTGACAGACCCAATATATGCTACACCACATAGGAGAGCCGACAGACCCTCTATATACTACACCACACAGGAGAGCTGACATATCCTCTATATACTACACCACACAGGAGAGCTGACAGATCCTCTATATACTACACCACACAGGAGAGCTGACAGATCCTCTATATACTATACCACACAGGAGAGCCGACACATCCTCTATATACTACACCACACAGGAGAGCTGACAGATCCTCTATATACTACACCACACAGGAGAGCTGACCTCTATATACTACACCACACAGGAGAGAAGACAGATCCTCTATATACTACACAACACAGGAGAGCTGACAGATCCTCTATATACTACACAACACAGGAGAGCTGACAGATCCTCTATATACTACACAACACAGGAGAGCTGACAGATCCTCTATATACTACACCACACAGGAGAGCTGACACATCCTCTATATACTACACCACACAGGAGAGCTGACACATCCTCTATATACTACACCACACAGGAGAGCTGACAGATCCTCTATATACTACACCACACAGGAGAGCTGACAGATCCTCTATATACTACACCACACAGGAGAGCTGACAGATCCTCTATATACTACACCACACAGGAGAGCCGACAGATCCTCTATATACTACACAACACAGGAGAGCTGACAGATCCTCTATATACTATACCACACAGGAGAGCCGACACATCCTCTATATACTACACCACACAGGAGAGCTGACAGATCCTCTATATACTACACAACACAGGAGAGCTGACAGATCCTCTATATACTACACAACACAGGAGAGCCGACAGATCCTCTATATACTACACAACACAGGAGAGCTGACAGATCCTCTATATACTACACAACACAGGAGAGCTGACAGATCCTCTATATACTACACAACACAGGAGAGCCCGACAGATCATCTATATACTACACCACACAGGAGAGCTGACAGATCCTCTATATACTACACAACACAGGAGAGCTGACAGATCCTCTATATACTACACCACACAGGAGAGCTGACAGATCATCTATATACTACACCACATATGAGAGCTGATAGATCATCTATATACTACACCACATATGAGAGCTGACAGATTCTCTATATACTACACCACACAGGAGAGCTGACAGATCCTCTATATACTACACCACACAGGAGAGCTGACAGATCATCTATATACTACACCACACAGGAGGGCTGACAGATCCTCTATATACTACACCACACAGGAGAGCTGACATATCATCTATATACTACACCACACAGGAGAGCTGACAGATCCTCTATATACTACATCACACAGGAGAGCTGACAGATCCTCTATATACTACACCACACAGGAGAGCTGACAGATCATCTATATAGTACACCACACAGGAGAGCTGACAGATCATCTATATGCTACACCACACAGGAGAGCTGACAGATCCTCTATATACTACACCACACAGGAGAGCTGACAGATCCACTATATACTACATCACACAGGAGAGCTGACAGATCCTCTATATACTACACCACACAGGAGAGCTGACATATCATCTATATACTACACCACACAGGAGAGCTGACAGATCCTCTATATACTACATCACACAGGAGAGCTGACAGATCCTCTATATACTACACCACACAGGAGAGCTGACAGATCATCTATATAGTACACCACACAGGAGAGCTGACAGATCATCTATATGCTACACCACACAGAAGAGCTGACACATTCTCTATATACTACACCACACAGGAGAGCTGACAGATCCTCTATATACTACACCACACAGGAGAGCTGACAGATCCTCTATATACTACACCACACAGGAGAGCTGACAGACCCTCTATATACTACACCACACAGGAGAGCTGACAGATCCTCAATATACTACACCACACAGAAGAGCTGACACATTCTCTATATACTACACCACACAGGAGAGCTGACAGATCCTCTATATACTGCACCACACAGGAGAGCCGACAGATCATCTATATACTACACCACACAGGAGAGCTGACAGATCCCCTATATACTACACCACACAGGAGATCTGACAGATCCTCTATATACTACACCACACAGGAGAGCTGACAGATCCTCTATATACTACACCACACGGGAGACCTGACAGATCCTCTATATACTACACCACACAGGAGAGCCGACAGATCCTCTATATACTACACCACACAGAAGAGCTGACACATTCTCTATATACTACACCACACAGGAGAGCTGACAGATCCTCTATATACTACACCACACAGGAGAGCTGACAGATCCTCTATATACTACACCACACAGGAGAGCTGACAGATCCTCTATATACTACACCACACGGGAGACCTGACAGATCCTCTATATACTACACCACACAGAAGAGCTGACACATTCTCTATATACTACACCACACAGGAGAGCTGACAGATCCTCTATATACTACACCACACAGGAGATCCGACAGATCCTCTATATACTACACCACACAGGAGATCCGACAGATCCTCTATATACTACACCACACAGGAGATCCGACAGATCCTCTATATACTACACCACACGGGAGTGCTGAGAGGTCCTCTATATACTACACCAAACAGGAGAACTGACAGATCCTCTATATACTACACCACACAGGAGAGCCGACAGATCCTCTATATACTACACCACACAGGAGAGCTGACAGATCCTCTATATACTACACCACACAGGAGAGCTGACACATCCTATATATACTACACCACACGGGAGTGCTGACAGGTCCTCTACATACTACACCTCACGGGAGTGCTGACAGATCCTCTATATACTACACAACACAGGAGAGCTGACAGATCCTCTATATACTACACCACACAGGAGAGCTGACAGACCCTCTATATACTACACCACACAGGAGAGCTGACAGATCCTCTATATACTACACCACACAGAAGAGCTAACACATTCTCTATATACTACACCACACAGGAGAGCTGACAGATCCTCTATATACTGCACCACACAGGAGAGCCGACAGATCATCTATATACTACACCACACAGGAGAGCTGACAGATCCCCTATATACTACACCACACAGGAGATCTGACAGATCCTCTATATACTACACCACACAGGAGAGCTGACAGATCCTCTATATACTACACCACACGGGAGACCTGACAGATCCTCTATATACTACACCACACAGGAGAGCCGACAGATCCTCTATATACTACACCACACAGAAGAGCTGACACATTCTCTATATACTACACCACACAGGAGAGCTGACAGATCCTCTATATACTACACCACACAGGAGAGCTGACAGATCCTCTATATACTACATCACACAGGAGAGCTGACAGATCCTCTATATACTACACCACACAGGAGAGCTGACAGATCCTTTATATACTACACCACACGGGAGACCTGACAGATCCTCTATATACTAAACCACACGGGAGACCTGACAGATCATCTATATACTACACCACACAGGAGAGCTGACAGATCCTCTATATACTACACCACACAGAACAGCTGACACATTCTCTATATACTACACCAGAGGTCCCCAACCGCCGGTCCGCGGACCAGGACCGGGCCGTTGGGGTTTTTCAGCCGGTCCGCGGGGAGAGGGGACCCCTCCAGCCTCCAGCAGGGCCGCCATCAGGGCATGACTGCCCTGACTCCAGTATGGGGCCCGGCCGGTAGGAGCCCCCTCGGAGCCCCCCTCTTGTGCGTCTCTCTCCTCATGGGGCCCCCGGCCGCATGCTAAGCGCCGGGTCCGGGACATCTTAGCGCTGCGCTGCTGCGGCAGCACCTTCATGATTCCCCTGACTTCCGGTCATGTGACGGCGCCGTCACATGGCCGGAAGTCAGGAGAACCTGGTGTCAGGGATTTGGACGAGCGCCAGGATTCTGCAGGGATCGCATGGGGGTAAGTATAACAAGTTTTATTTTTTTTTAAATACAATTAACTAGGAGTGGGGGGAATGGGAGATGCACATGGGGGGAGGGGAGAGATGAGAGATGCACATGGGGGAGGGGAGAGATGAGAGATCCACATGGGGGGGAGGGGAGAGATGAGAGATGCACATGGGGGAGGGGAGAGATGAGAGATCCACATGGGGGGGAGGGGAGAGATGAGAGATGCACATGGGGGAGGGGAGAGATGAGAGATCCACATGGGGGGGAGGGGAGAGATGAGAGATGCACATGGGGGGAGGGGAGAGATGAGAGATGCACATGGGGGGAGGGGAGAGATGAGAGATGCACATGGGAGGGAGGGGAGAGATGAGAGATGCACGGGGGGGTGAGAGATGCACGGGGGGTGAGAGATGCACGGGGGGGATGAGAGATGCACGGGAGGGGGAAAAGAGATATGCGCGGGGGGGTGGATGAGAGATGCACGGGGGGGTGGATGAGAGATGCACGGGGGGGTGAGAGATGCACGGGGGGGTGAGAGATGCACGGGGGGGATGAGAGATGCACGGGGGGGATGAGAGATGCACGGGGGGATGAGAGATGCACGGGGGGTATGAGAGATGCACGGAGGGGATGAGAGATGCACGGAGGGGATGAGAGATGCACGGAGGGGATGAGAGATGCACGGGGGGTGGATGAGAGATGCACGGAGGGGGATGAGAGATGCACGGAGGGGGATGAGAGATGCACGGGGGTGAGCTGCACATGGGGGGGTGAGAGATGCACATGGGGGGGTTATGTTTACATAACTTTGTTGCCTTATGAAGGGCGGAGGGGGCCCCCAAAAATTTCTTGCACAGGGGCCCACTACAGTCTGTGTCCGCCCCTGGGATGAAGTAAATGCAGCTGAACAGCAGCTGTCAGGACAGCTGCCCTGTCCTGCTGCAGGGTGTGATGGGGACTCAGTGATGCGGCTCCTGGCACAGCACATTATGTGGGGCTCCTGGCATAGCTCCTGGCGGGGACCTGGTCTACACTATATGATAAGTATGCACTAAACTCCAAATCCCTCCATTACCCCGCCCCCATATGACCAAAGCCACGCCCACCCCACCCCCTCCTTGCTGGGCCATGGAAAAATGATCTTGCTTCAAGCCGTCCCTGGTGCAAAAAAGGTTGGGGACCACTGTACTACACCACACAGGAGAGCTGACATCCTCTATATACTACACCACACAGGAGAGCTGACAGATCCTTTATATACTACACCACACAGGAGAGCTGACATATCATCTATATACTACACCACACAGGAGAGCTGACAGATCATCTATATACTACACCACATATGAGAGCTGACAGATCCTCTATATACTACAGCACACAGGAGAGCTGACAGATCCTCTATATACTACACCTCACAGGAGAGCTGACAGATCCTCTATATACTACACCACACAGGAGAGCTGACAGATCCTCTATATACTACACCACACAGGAGAGCTGACAGATCATCTATATACTACACCACATATGAGAGCTGACAGATCCTCTACATACTACACCACACAGGAGAGCTGACAGATCCTCTACATACTACACCACACAGGAGAGCTGACAGATCCTCTACATACTACACCACACAGGAGAGCTGACAGATCCTCTATATACTACACCACACAGGAGAGCTGACAGATCCTCTATATACTACACCACAAAGGAGAGCTGACAGATCCTCTATATACTACACCACACAGGAGAGCTGACAGATCCTCTATATACTACACCACAAAGGAGAGCTGACAGATCCTCTATATACTACACCACACAGGAGAGCTGACAGATCATCTATATACTACACCACACAGGAGAGCTGACAGATCATCTATATACTACACCACATATGAGAGCTGACAGATTCTCTATATACTACACCACACAGGAGAGCTGACAGATCCTCTATATACTACACCACACAGGAGAGCTGACAGATCATCTATATACTACACCACACAGGAGAGCTGACAGATCCTCTATATACTACACCACACAGGAGAGCTGACATATCATCTATATACTACACCACACAGGAGAGCTGACAGATCCTCTATATACTACATCACACAGGAGAGCTGACAGATCCTCTATATACTACACCACACAGGAGAGCTGACAGATCATCTATATAGTACACCACACAGGAGAGCTGACAGATCATCTATATGCTACACCACACAGTAGAGCTGACAGATCCTCTATATACTACACCACACAGGAGAGCTGACAGATCCACTATATACTACATCACACAGGAGAGCTGACAGATCCTCTATATACTACACCACACAGGAGAGCTGACAGATCCTCTATATACTACAATACACAGGAGAGACGACAGATCCTCTACATACTACACAACACAGGAGAGCTGACAGATCCTCTATATACTACACCACAAAGGAAAGCTGACAGATCCTCTATATACTACACCACACAGGAGAGCTGACAGATCCTCTATATACTACACCACACAGGAGAGCTGACAGATTCTCTATATACTACACCACACAGTAGAGCTGACAGATCCTCTATATACTACACCACACAGGAGACCTGACAGATCCTCTATATACTACACCACACAGGACACATCCTCTATATACTACACCACACAGGAGAGCTGACAGATCGTTTATATACTACACCACACGGGAGAGATGACAGATCCTCTATATACTACACCACACGGGAGACCTGACAGATCATCTATATACTACACCACACAGGAGAGCTGACAGATCCTCTATATACTACACCACACAGAAAAGCTGACACATTCTCTATATACTACACCACACAGGAGAGCTGACATCCTCTACATACTACACCACACAGGAGAGCTGACAGATCCTTTATATACTACACCACACAGGAGAGCTGACATATCATCTATATACTACACCACACAGGAGAGCTGACAGATCCTCTATATACTACATCACACAGGAGAGCTGACAGATCCTCTATATACAACACCACACAGGAGAGCCGACAGATCATCTATATAGTACACCACACAGGAGAGCTGACAGACCATCTATATACTACACCACACAGGAGAGCTGACAGATCATCTATATACTACACCACATATGAGAGCTGACAGATTCTCTATATACTACACCACACAGGAGAGCTGACAGATCCTCTATATACTACACCACACAGGAGAGCTGACAGATCCACTATATACTACATCACACAGGAGAGCTGACAGATCCTCTATATACTATACCACACAGGAGAGCTGACAGATCCTCTATATACTACAATACACAGGAGAGACGACAGATCATCTACAGACTACACAACACAGGAGAGCTGACAGATCCTCTATATACTACACCACAAAGGAAAGCTGACAGATCCTCTATATACTACACCACACAGGAGAGCTGACAGATCCTCTATATACTACACCACACAGGAGAGCTGACAGATTCTCTATATACTACACCACACAGTAGAGCTGACAGATCCTCTATATACTACACCACACAAGAGACCTGACAGATCCTCTATATACTACACCACACAGGACACATCCTCTATATACTACACCACACAGGAGAGCTGACAGATCCTCTATATACTACACCACACAGGAGAGATGACAGATCCTCTATATACTGCACCACACAGGAGAGCCGACAGATCATCTATATACTACACCACACAGGAGAGCTGACAGATCCCCTATATACTACACCACACAGGAGATCTGACAGATCCTCTATATACTACACCACACAGGAGAGCTGACAGATCCTCTATATACTACACCACACGGGAGACCTGACAGATCCTCTATATACTACACCACACAGGAGAGCCGACAGATCCTCTATATACTACACCACACAGAAGATCTGACACATTCTCTATATACTACACCACACAGGAGAGCTGACATCCTCTATATACTACACCACACAGGAGAGCTGACAGATCCTTTATATACTACACCACACGGGAGACCTGACAGATCCTCTATATACTACACCACACAGGAGACCTGACAGATCATCTATATACTACACCACACAGGAGAGCTGTCAGATCCTCTATATACTACACCACACAGAAGAGCTGACACATTCTCTATATACTACACCACACAGGAGAGCTGACATCCTCTATATACTACACCACACAGGAGAGCTGACAGATCCTTTATATACTACACCACACAGGAGAGCTGACAGATCCTCTATATACTACACCACACAGGAGAGCTGACATATCATCTCTATGCTACACCACACAGGAGAGCTGACAGATCCTCTATATACTACATCACACAGGAGAGCTGACAGATCCACTATATACTACACCACACAGGAGAGCCGACAGATCATCTATATAGTACACCACACAGGAGAGCTGACAGATCCTCTATATACTACACCACACAGGAGAGCTGACAGATCCTTTATATACTACACCACACAGGAGAGCTGACAGATCCTCTACATACTACACCACACAGGAGAGCTGACAGATCATCTATATACTACACCACATATGAGAGCTGACAGATCCTCTATATACTACACCACACAGGAGAGCTGACAGATCATCTATATACTACACCACACAGGAGAGCTGACAGATCCTCTATATACTACACCACACAGGAGAGCTGACATATCATCTATATACTACACCACACAGGAGAGCTGACAGATCCTCTATATACTACTTCACACAGGAGAGCTGACAGATCCTCTATATACTACACCACACAGGAGAGCTGACAGATCATCTATATAGTACACCACACAGGAGAGCTGACAGATCATCTATATACTACACCACACAGGAGAGCTGACAGATCCTCTATATACTATACCACACAGGAGAGCTGAGAGATTCTCTATATACTACACCACACAGTAGAGCTGACAGATCCTCTATATACTACACCACACAGGAGAGCTGACAGATCCTCTATATATTACACCACACAGGAGAGCTGACAGATCCACTATATACTACATCACACAGGAGAGCTGACAGATCCTCTATATACTACACCACACAGGAGAGCTGACAGATCCTCTATATACTACAATACACAGGAGAGACGACAGATCCTCTCCATACTACACAACACAGGAGAGCTGACAGATCCTCTATATACTACACCACAAAGGAAAGCTGACATATCCTCTATATACTACACCACACAGGAGAGCTGACAGATCCTCTATATACTACACCACACAGGAGAGGTGACAGATTCTCTATATACTACGCCACACAGTAGAGCTGACAGATCCTCTATATACTACACCACACAGGAGACCTGACAGATCCTCTATATACTACACCACACAGGACACATCCTCTATATACTACACCACACAGGAGAGCTGACATATCCTCTATATACTACACCACACAGGAGACCTGACAGATCCTCTATATACTACACCACACAGGACACATCCTCTATATACTACACCACACAGGAGAGCTGACATATCCTCTATATACTACACCACACAGGAGAGCTGACAAATCCTCTATATACTACACCACACAGGAGATCTGACAGATCCTCTATATACTACACCACACAGGAGAGCTGACACATCCTCTATATACTACACCACACAGGAGAGCTGACAGATCATCTATATACTACACCACACAGGAGAGCTGACAGATCCTCTATATACTACACCACACGGGAAAGCTGGCAGATCCTCTATATACTACACCACACAGGAGAGCTGACAAATCCTCTATATACTACACCACACAGGAGAGCTGTCAGATCCTCTATATACTACACCACACAGGAGAGCTGACAGATTCTCTGTATACAACACCACACAGGAGAGCTGACAGATCCTCTATATACTACACCACACGGGACACATCCTCTATATACTACAGCGCACAGGGCACATCCTCTATATACTACACCACACGGGACACATCCTCTATGTACTACACCACACAGGACACATCCTCTATATACTGCACCACACGAGACAGATCCTCTATATACTACACCACACGGAACAGATCCTCTATATACTACACAACATGTGACACATCCTCTATATACTACACCACACGGGACACATCCTCTATATACTACACCACAGAAGAGAGCCGACAGATACTCTGCATAGAACACCACACAGGAGAGCTGACATCCTCTATATACTACACCACACAGGAGAGCTGACAGATCCTCTATATACTACACCACACAGGAGAGCTTACAGAACCTCTATATACTACACAACAAAGGAGAGTTGACACACCCTCTATATATTACACCACACAGGAGAGCTGGCAGATCCTCTATATACTACACCAGACAGGAGAGCTGAAAGATCCTCTATATACTACACCACACAGGAGAGCTGACAGATCCTCTGTGTACTACACCACACAGGAGAGCTGACAGATCCTCTATATACTACACCACACCACACAGGAGAGCTGATAGGTCCTCTATATACTACACCACACAGAAGAGCTGACACATCCTCTGTGTACTACACCACACAGGAGAGCTGACAGATCCTCTATATACTACACCACACCACACAGGAGAGCTGATAGATCCTCTATATACTACACCACACAGGAGAGCTGACAGATCCTCTATATACTACACAACACAGGAGAGCTGACAGATCCTCTATATACTACACAACACAGGAGAGCTGACAGATCCTCTATATACTACACCACACAGGAGAGCTGACAGATCATCTATATACTACACCACACAGGAGAGCTGACACATCCTATATATACTACACCACACAGGAGAGCTTACAGATCCTCTATGTACTACACCACACAGGAGAGCTGACATCCTCTATATACTACACCACACAGGAGAGCTGACAGATCATCTATATACTACACCACACAGGAGAGCTGACAGATCCTCAATATACTATACCACACAGGAGAGCTGACAGATCCTCAATATACTACACCACACAGGAGAGCTGACAGATCCTCTATATACTACACCACACAGGAGAGCTGACAGATTCTCTATATACTACACCACACAGGAGAGCTGACGGATCCTCTATGTACTACACCACACAGGAGAGCTGACATCCTCTATATACTACACCACACAGGAGAGCTGACAGATCATCTATATACTACACCACACAGAAGAGCTGACAGATCCTCTATATACTACACCACACAGGAGAGCTAAAAGATCCTCTATATACTACACCACACAGGAGAGCTGACAGATTCTCTATATACTACACCACACAGGAGAGCTGACAGATCCTCTATATACTACACCACACAGGAGAGCTGACAGATTCTCTATATACTACACCACACAGGAGAGCTGACAGATCCTCTATATACTGCACCACACAGGAGAGTCGACAGATCCTCTATATACTACACCACACAGGAGAGCTGACAGATCCTCTACATACTACACCACACAGGAGAGCTGACAGATCCTCTATATGCTACACCACACACGAGAGCTGACAGATCCTCTATATACTACACCACACAGGAGAGCTGACAGATCCTCTATATACTACACAACACAGGAGAGCTGACAGATCCTCTATATACTACACAACACAGGAGAGCTGACAGATTCTCTATATACTATACCACACAGGAGATCAGACAGATCCTCTATATACTACACCACACAAGAGAGCTGACAGATCCTCAATATACTGCACCACACAGGAGAGTCGACAGATCCTCTATATACTACACCACACAGGAGAGCTGACAGATCCTCTATATACTACACCACACAGGAAAGCTGACAGATCCTCTATATACTACACAACACAGGAGAGCTGACAGATCCTCTATATACTACACCACACAGGAGAGCTGACAGATCCTCTATATGCTACACCACACAGGAGAGCTGACAGATCATCTATATACTACACCACACAGGAGAGCTGACACATCCTATATATACTACACCACACAGGATAGCTTACAGATCCTCTATGTACTACACCACACAGGAGAGCTGACATCCTCTATATACTACACCACACAGGAGAGCTGACAGATCATCTATATACTACACCACACAGGAGAGCTGACAGATCCTCAATATACTACACCACACAGGAGAGCTGACAGATCCTCTATATACTACACCACACAGGAGAGCTGACAGATCCTCTATATACTACACCACACAGGAGAGCTGACGGATCCTCTATGTACTACACCACACAGGAGAGCTGACATCCTCTATATACTACACCACACAGGAGAGCTGACAGATCATCTATATACTACACCACACAGAAGAGCTGACAGATCCTCTATATACTACACCACACAGGAGAGCTGACAGATCCTCTATATACTACACCACACAGGAGAGCTGACAGATTCTCTATATACTACACCACACAGTAGAGCTGACAGATTCTCTATATACTACACCACACAGGAGAGCTGACAGATCCTCTATATACTGCACCACACAGGAGAGTCGACAGATCCTCTATATACTACACCACACAGTAGAGCTGACAGATTCTCTATATACTACACCACACAGGAGAGCTGACAGATCCTCTATATACTGCACCACACAGGAGAGTCGACAGATCCTCTATATACTACACCACACAGGAGAGCTGACAGATCCTCTACATACTACACCACACAGGAGAGCAGACAGATCCTCTATATACTACACCACACAGGAGAGCTGACAGATCCTCTATATACTACACAACACAGGAGAGCTGACAGATCCTCTATATACTATACCACACAGGAGATCAGACAGATCCTCTATATACTACACCACACAAGAGAGCTGACAGATCCTCAATATACTACACCACACAGGAGAGCTGACAGATCCTCTATATACTACACCACACAGGAGAGCTGACAGATCCTCTATATACTACACCACACAGGAGAGCTGACGGATCCTCCATGTACTACACCACACAGGAGAGCTGACATCCTCTATATACTACACCACACAGGAGAGCTGACAGATCATCTATAAACTACACCACACAGAAGAGCTGACAGATCCTCTATATACTACACCACACAGGAGAGCTGACAGATCCTCTATATACTACACCACACAGGAGAGCTGACAGATTCTCTATATACTACACCACACAGTAGAGCTGACAGATTCTCTATATACTACACCACACAGGAGAGCTGACAGATCCTCTATATACTGCACCACACAGGAGATTCGACAGATCCTCTATATACTACACCACACAGGAGAGCTGACAGATCCTCTATATACTACACCACACAGGAGAGCTGACAGATCCTCTATATGCTACACCACACAGGAGAGGTGACAGATCCTCTATATACTACACCACACAGGAGAGCTGACAGATCCTCTATGTGCTACACCACACAGGAGAGCTGACAGATCCTCTATATACTACACCACACAGGAGAGATGACAGATCCTCTATATACTACACCACACAGGAGAGCTGACAGATCCTCTACATACTACACCACACAGGAGAGCCGACAGATACTCTGAATACAACACCACACAGGAGAGCTGACAGATCGTCTATATACTACACCACACAGGAGAGCTGACAGATCCTCTATATACTACACCACACAGGAGAGCTGACAGATCCTCTATATACTACACCACACAGGAGAGCTGACAGATCCTCTACATACTACACCACACAGGAGAGCCGACAGATACTCTGAATACAACACCACACAGGAGAGCTGACAGATCGTCTATATAATACACCACACAGGACAGCTGACAGATCATCTATACACTACAAAACACAGGAGAGCTGACAGATCCTCTATATACTACACTACACAGGAAAGCTGACACATCCGGTATATACTACACCACACAGGAGAGCTGACACATCCTATATATACTACACCACATGGAGAGCTGACAGATCCTCTATATACTACACCATACAGGAGAGTTAACAGATCCTCTATATACTATACCACACAGGAGAGCTGACAGATCCTCTATATACTACACCACACAGGAGAGCTGACAGATCCTCTATATACTACACCACACAGGAGAGCTGACAGATCCTCTATATACTACACCACACAGGAGAGCCGACAGATACTCTATATACTACACCACACAGGAGAGCTGACAGATCCTCTATATACTACACCACACAGGAGAGCTGACATCCTCTATATACTACACCACACAGGAGAGCTGACAGATCATCTATACACTACACCACACAGGAGAGCTGACAGATTCTCTATATACTACACCACACAGGAGAGCTGACAGATCCTATATATACTACACCACACAGGAGAGCTGACAGATCCTCTATATACTACACCACACAGGAGACCTGAGAGACCCTCTATATACTACACCACACAGGAGAGCTGACAGATCCTCTATATACTACACCACACAGGAGAGCTGACAGATCCTCTATATACTACACCACACAGGAGAGCTGACAGATCCTCTATATACTACACCACACAGTAGAGCTGACAGATTCTCTATATACTACACCACACAGGAGAGCTGACAGATCCTCTATATACTGCACCACACAGGAGAGCCGACAGATCCTCTATATACTACAACTCACAGGAGAGCTGACAGATCCTCTGTATACTACACCACACAGGAGAGCCGACAGATCCTCTATATACTACACCACACAGGAGAGCTGACAGATCCTCTATGTACTACACCACACAGGCGAGTTGACAGATCCTCTATATATTACACAACACAGGAGAGCTGACAGATCCTCTATATACTACACCGCACAGGAGAGCTGACAGATCCTCTATATACTACACCACACAGGAGAGCTGACAGATCCTCTATATACTACACCACACAGGAGAGCTGACATATCCTCTATATACTATACCAAACAGGAGAGCTGACAGATTCTCTATATACTACACCACACAGGAGAGCTGACAGATCCTCTGTATACTACACCAGACAGGAGAGCCAACAGATCCTCTGTATACTACACCACACAGGAGAGCTGACAGATCCTCTATGTACTACACCACACAGGCGAGTTGACAGATCCTCTATATACTACACAACACAGGAGAGCTGACAGATCCTCTATATACTACACCACACAGGAGAGCTGACAGATCCTCTATATACTACACCACATAGGAGAGCTGACAGATCATCTATACACTACACAACACAGGAGAGCTGACAGATCCTCTATGTGCTACACCACACAGGAAAGCTGACACATCCTGTATATACTATACCACACAGGAGAGCTGACACATCCTATATATACTACACCACACGGGAGAGCTGACAGATCATCTATATACTACACCACACAGGAGAGCTAACAGATCCTCTATATACTACACTACACGGGAGAGCTGACATATTCTCTATATACTACACCACACAGGAGAGCTGACAGATCCTCTATATACTACACCACACAGGAGAGCTGACAGATCCTCTATAAACTACACCAAACAGGGGAGCTGACAGATCCTCTATATACTACACCACACAGGAGAGCCGACAGATACTCTGTGTACAACACCACACAGGAGAGCTGACAGATCCTCTATATACCACACCACACAGGAGAGCTGACAGATCCTTTATATGCTACACCACACAGGAGATCTGACAGATCCTCTATATACTACACCACACAGGAGAGCTGACAGATCCTCTATGTACAACACCACACAGGCGAGCTGACAGATCCTCTATATACTACACCACACAGGAGAGCTGACAGACCCTCTATATACTACACCACACAGGAGAGCTGACAGATCCTGTATATACTACACCACACAGGAGAGCTGACATCCTCTATATACTACACCACACAGGAGAGCTGACATCCTCTATATACTACACAACACAGGAGAGCTGACAGATCATCTATATACTACACCACACAGGAGAGCTGACAGATCATCTATATACTACACCACGCAGGAGAGCTGACAGATCATCTATATACTACACCACACAGGAGAGCTGACAGATCCTCTATATACTACACCACAAAGGAGAGCTGACAGATCCTCTATATACTACACCACACACGAGAGCTGACATCCTCTATATACTACACCACACAAGAGAGCTGACAGATCATCTATATACTACACCACACAGGAGAGCTGAAAGATCATCTATATACTACACCACACAGGAGAGCTGGCAGATCCTAAATATACTACACCACACAGGAGAGCTGACAGATCCTCTACACTACACCACACAGGAAAGCTGACAGATCCTCTATATACTACACCACACAGGAGAGCTAACAGATCCTCTATATACTACACCACACAGGAGAGCTGACAGATCCTCTATATACTACACTTCACAGGAGAGCTGGCAGATCCTCTTTATACTACACCACACAGGAGAGCTGACAGATCCTCTATGTACTACACCACACAGGAGAGCTGACATCTTCTATATACTACGCAACACAGGAGAGCTGACAGATCATCTATATACTACACCACACAGAAGAGCTGACAGATCCTCTATATACTACACCACACAGGAGAGACGACAGATTCTCTATATACTGCACCACACAGGAGAGCTGACAGATCCTCTATATACTGAACCACAGAGGAGAGCCGACAGATCCTCTATATACTACACCACACAGGAGAGCTGACAGATCCTCTATATACTACACCACACAGGAGAGCTGACAGATCCTCTATATACTACACCACACAGGAGAGCTGACAGATCCTCTATATACTACACCACACAGGAGAGCTGACACATCCTCTATATACTACACCACACAGGAGAGCTGACAGATCCTCTATATACTACACAACACAGGAGATCTGACAGATCCTCTATATACTACACCACACAGGAGTGCTGACAGATCCCCTATATACTACACCACACAGGAGAGCTGACACATCCTCTATATACTACACCACACAGGAGTGCTGACAGTTCCCCTATATACTACACCACACAGGAGAGCTAACAGATCCTCTATATACTACACCACACAGGAGAGCTGAGAGATCCTCTATATACTACACCACACAGGAGAGCTGACAGATCCTCTATATACTACACCACACAGGAGAGCTGACAGATCCTCTATATACTACACCACACAGGAGAGGTGACAGATTCTCTATATACTACACCACAGAGGAGAGCTGACATCCTCTATATACTACACCACACAGGAGAGCTGACAGATCATCTATACACTACACAACACAGGAGAGCTGACAGATCCTCTATATACTTCACCACACAGGACAGCTGACAGATCCTTTATATACTACACCACACAGGAGAGCTGACAGATCCTCCATATACTACACCACACAGGAGAGCTGACAGATCATCTATATACTACACCACACAGAAGAGCTGACAGAGCCTCTATATACTACACCACACAGGAGAGCTGACAGATAATCTATATACTACACCACACAGGAGAGCCGACAGATCCTCTATATACTACACCACACAGCAGAGCTGACAGATCCTCTATATACTACACCACACAGGAGAGCTGACAGATCCTCTATATACTACACCACACAGGAGAGCTGACAGATCCTCTATATACTACACCACACAGGAGAGCGGACACATCCTCTATATACTACACCACACAGGAGAGCTGACACATCCTCTATATACTACACCACACAGGAGAGCTGATAGATCCTCTATATACTACACCACACAGGACAGATCCTCTATATAATACACCACACAGGAGAGCTCACACATCCGCTATATACTACACCACACAGGAGAGCTGACAGATTCTCTATATACTACACCACACAGGAGAGCTGACATTCTCTATATACTACACCACACAGGAGAGCTGACAGATCATCTATACACTACACAACACAGGAGAGCTGACAGATCCTCTATATACTACACCACACAGGAGAGCTGACATTCTCTATATACTACACCACACAGGAGAGCTGACAGATCATCTATACACTACACAACACAGGAGAGCTGACAGATCCTCTATATACTTCACCACACAGGAGAGCTGACAGATCCTTTATATACTACACCACACAGGAGAGCTGACAGATCCTCTATGTACTACACCACACAGGCGAGCTGACAGATCCTCTATATACTACACCACACAGGAGACCTGAGAGACCCTCTATATACTACACCACACAGGAGAGCTGACAGATTCTCTATATACTACACCACACAGGAGAGCTGACAGATCCTCTATATACTACACCACACAGGAGAGCTGACAGTTCCTCTATATACTACACCACACAGGAGAGCTGACAGATTCTCTATATACTACACCACACAGTAGAGCTGACAGATTCTCTATATACTACACCACACAGGAGAGCTGACAGATCCTCTATATACTGCACCACACAGGAGAGCTGACAGATCCTCTATATACTACAACTCACAGGAGAGCTGACAGATCCTCTGTATACTACACCACACAGGAGAGCCGACAGATCCTCTATATACTACACCACACAGGAGAGCTGACAGATCCTCTATGTACTACACCACACAGGCGAGTTGACAGATCCTCTATATATTACACAACACAGGAGAGCTGACAGATCCTCTATATACTACACCGCACAGGAGAGCTGACAGATCCTCTATATACTACACCACACAGGAGAGCTGACATATCCTCTATATACTACACCACACAGGAGAGCTGACAGATTCTCTATATACTACACCACACAGGAGAGCTGACAGATCCTCTGTATACTACACCACACAGGAGAGCCGACAGATCCTCTGTATACTACACCACACAGGAGAGCTGACAGATCCTCTATGTACTACACCACACAGGCGAGTTGACAGATCCTCTATATACTACACAACACAGGAGAGCTGACAGATCCACTATATACTACACCACACATGAGAGCTGACAGATCCTCTATATACTACACCACACAGGAGAGCTGACAGATCCTCTATATACTACACCACATAGGAGAGCTGACAGATCATCTATACACTACACAACACAGGAGAGCTGACAGATCCTCTATGTGCTACACCACACAGGAAAGCTGACACATCCTGTATATACTATACCACACAGGAGAGCTTACACATCCTATATATACTACACCACACGGGAGAGCTGACAGATCATCTATATACTACACCACACAGGAGAGCTAACAGATCCTCCATATACTACACTACACGGGAGAGCTGACATATTCTCTATATACTACACCACACAGGAGAGCTGACAGATCCTCTATATACTACACCACACAGGAGAGCTGACAGATCCTCTATAAACTACACCACACAGGGGAGCTGACAGATCCTCTATATACTACACCACACAGGAGAGCCGACAGATACTCCGTATACAACACCACACAGGAGAGCTGACAGATCCTCTATATACCACACCACACAGGAGAGCTGACATCCTCTATATACTACACCACACAGGAGAGCTGACAGATCATCTATACACTACACATCACAGGAGAGCTGACAGATCCTCTATATACTACACCACACAGGAGAGCTGACATTCTCTATATACTACACCACACAGGAGAGCTGACAGATCATCTATACACTACACAACACAGGAGAGCTGACAGATCCTCTATATACTTCACCACACAGGAGAGCTGACAGATCCTTTATATACTACACCACACAGGAGAGCTGACAGATCCTCTATGTACTACACCACACAGGCGAGCTGACAGATCCTCTATATACTACACCACACAGGAGACCTGAGAGACCCTCTATATACTACACCACACAGGAGAGCTGACAGATCCTCTATATACTACACCACACAGGAGAGCTGACAGATCCTCTATATACTACACCACACAGGAGAGCTGACAGTTCCTCTATATACTACACCACACAGGAGAGCTGACAGATTCTCTATATACTACACCACACAGTAGAGCTGACAGATTCTCTATATACTACACCACACAGGAGAGCTGACAGATCCTCTATATACTGCACCACACAGGAGAGCTGACAGATCCTCTATATACTACAACTCACAGGAGAGCTGACAGATCCTCTGTATACTACACCACACAGGAGAGCCGACAGATCCTCTATATACTACACCACACAGGAGAGCTGACAGATCCTCTATGTACTACACCACACAGGCGAGTTGACAGATCCTCTATATATTACACAACACAGGAGAGCTGACAGATCCTCTATATACTACACCGCACAGGAGAGCTGACAGATCCTCTATATACTACACCACACAGGAGAGCTGACATATCCTCTATATACTACACCACACAGGAGAGCTGACAGATTCTCTATATACTACACCACACAGGAGAGCTGACAGATCCTCTGTATACTACACCACACAGGAGAGCCGACAGATCCTCTGTATACTACACCACACAGGAGAGCTGACAGATCCTCTATGTACTACACCACACAGGCGAGTTGACAGATCCTCTATATACTACACAACACAGGAGAGCTGACAGATCCACTATATACTACACCACACATGAGAGCTGACAGATCCTCTATATACTACACCACACAGGAGAGCTGACAGATCCTCTATATACTACACCACATAGGAGAGCTGACAGATCATCTATACACTACACAACACAGGAGAGCTGACAGATCCTCTATGTGCTACACCACACAGGAAAGCTGACACATCCTGTATATACTATACCACACAGGAGAGCTTACACATCCTATATATACTACACCACACGGGAGAGCTGACAGATCATCTATATACTACACCACACAGGAGAGCTAACAGATCCTCCATATACTACACTACACGGGAGAGCTGACATATTCTCTATATACTACACCACACAGGAGAGCTGACAGATCCTCTATATACTACACCACACAGGAGAGCTGACAGATCCTCTATAAACTACACCACACAGGGGAGCTGACAGATCCTCTATATACTACACCACACAGGAGAGCCGACAGATACTCCGTATACAATACCACACAGGAGAGCTGACAGATCCTCTATATACCACACCACACAGGAGAGCTGACATCCTCTATATACTACACCACACAGGAGAGCTGACAGATCATCTATACACTACACATCACAGGAGAGCTGACAGATCCTCTATGTACTTCACCACACAGGAGAGCTGACAGATCCTTTATATACTACACCACACAGGAGATCTGACAGATCCTCTATATACTACACCACACAGGAGAGCTGACAGATGCTCTATATACTACACCACACAGGGAGCTGACAGATCCTCTATATACTACACCACACAGGAGAGCTGACAGATCCTCTATGTACAACACCACACAGGCGAGCTGACAGATCCTCTATATACTACACCACACAGGAGAGCTGACAGACCCTCTATATACTACACCACACAGGAGAGCAGACAGATCCTCTATATACTACACCACACAGGAGAGCTGACATCCTCTATATACTACACAACACAGGAGAGCTGACAGATCATCTATATACTGCACCACACAAGAGAGCTGACAGATCATCTATATACTACACCACACAGGAGAGCTGACAGATCATCTATATACTACACCACGCAGGAGAGCTGACAGATCATCTATATACTACACCACACAGGAGAGCTGACAGATCCTCTATATACTACACCACAAAGGAGAGCTGACAGATCCTCTATATACTACACCACACACGAGAGCTGACAGATCCTCTATATACTACACCACACAAGAGAGCTGACAGATCATCTATATACTACACCACACAGGAGAGCTGAAAGATCATCTATATACTACACCACACAGGAGAGCTGGCAGATCCTAAATATACTACACCACACAGGAGAGCTGACAGATCCTCTATACACTACACCACACAGGAAAGCTGACAGATCCTCTATATACTACACCACACAGGAGAGCTAACAGATCCTCTATATACTACACCACACAGGAGAGCTGACAGATTCTCTATATACTACACCTCACAGGAGAGCTGGCAGATCCTCTTTATACTACACCACACAGGAGAGCTGACAGATCCTCTATGTACTACACCACACAGGAGAGCTGACATCCTCTATATACTACGCAACACAGTAGAGCTGACAGATTCTTTATATACTGCACCACACAGGAGAGCTGACAGATCCTCTATATACTGAAGCACAGAGGAGAGCCGACAGATCCTCTATATACTACACCACACAGGAGAGCTGACAGATCCTCTATATACTACACCACACAGGAGAGCTGACAGATCCTCTATATACTACACAACACAGGAGATCTGACAGATCCTCTATATACTACACCACACAGGAGTGCTGACAGATCCCCTATATACTACACCACACAGGAGAGCTGACACATCCTATATATACTACACCACACAGGAGTGCTGACAGTTCCCCTATATACTACACCACACAGGAGAGCTAACAGATCCTCTATATACTACACCACACAGGAGAGCTGAGAGATCCTCTATATACTACACCACACAGGAGAGCTGACAGATCCTCTATATACTACACCACACAGGAGAGCTGACAGATCCTCTATATACTACACCACACAGGAGAGGTGACAGATTCTCTATATACTACACCACAGAGGAGAGCTGACATCCTCTATATACTACACCACACAGGAGAGCTGACAGATCATCTATACACTACACAACACAGGAGAGCTGACAGATCCTCTATATACTTCACCACACAGGAGAGCTGACAGATCCTTTATATACTACACCACACAGGAGAGCTGACAGATCCTCTATATACTACACCACACAGGAGAGCTGACAGATAATCTATATACTACACCACACAGGAGAGCTGACATTCTCTATATACTACACCACACAGGAGAGCTGACAGATCATCTATACACTACACAACACAGGAGAGCTGACAGATCCTCTATATACTTCACCACACAGGAGAGCTGACAGATCCTGTATATACTACACCACACAGGAGAGCTGACAGATCATCTATACACTACACAACACAGGAGAGCTGACAGATCCTCTATACACGACACAACACAGGAGAGCTGACAGATCCTCTATATACTACACCACACAGGAGAGCTGAGAGATCCTCTATATACAACACCACACAGGAGAGCTGACTGATGCTCTTTATACTACACCACACAGGAGAGCTGACAGATCCTCTATATACTACACCACACAGGAGAGCTGACAGATCATCTATATACTACACCACACAGGAGAGCAGACAGATCTTCTATATACTACACCACACAGGAGAGCTGACAGATCCTCTATATACTACACCACACCACACAGGAGAGCTGATAGATCCTCTATATACTACACCACACAGGAGCGATGACAGATCCTCTATATACTACACCACATAGTAGATCTGACAGATCCTCTATATACTACACCACACAGGAGAGCTGACAGATCCTCTATATACTACACCACACAGGAGAGCTGACAGATCCTCTATATACTACACCACACAGGAGAGCTGACAGATCATCTATATACTACACCACACAGGAGAGCTGACACATCCTCTATATACTACACCACACAGGAGAGATGACAGATCATCTATATACTACACCACACAGGAGAGCCGACAGATACTCTGTATACAACACCACACAGGAGAGCTGACAGATCCTCTATATACTACACAACACAGGAGAGCTGACAGATCCTCTATATACTACACCACACAGGAGAGCTGACACATCCTCTATACACTACACCACACAGGAGAGCTGACAGATCCTCTATATACTACACCACACAGGAGAGCTGACAGATCCTTTATATACTACACCACACAGGAGATCTGACAGATCCTCTATATACTACTCCACACAGGAGAGCTGAGAGATCATCAATACACTACACAACACAGGAGAGCTGACAGATCCTCTATATACTTCACCACACAGGAGAGATGACACATCCTATATATACTACACCACACAGGAGAGCTGACAGATCCTCTATATACTACACCACACAGGAGAGCTGACAGATCCTCTATATACTACACCACACAGGAGAGCTGACAGATCCTCTATATACTACACCACACAGGAGAGCTGACAGATCCTCTATATACTACACCACACAGGAGAGCTGACAGATCCTCTATATACTACACCACACAGGAGAGCTGAGAGATCATCTTTAGTTCTATACACTACACAACACAGGAGAGCTGACAGATCCTCTATATACTTCACCACACAGGAGAGCTGACAGATCCTTTATATACTACACCACACAGGAGAGCTGACAGATCATCTATATACTACACCACACAGGAGAGCTGACAGATCCTCTATATACTACACCACACAGGAGAGCTGACAGATCCTCTATATACTACACCACACAGTAGAGCTGACTGATGCTCTATATACTACACCACACAGGAGAGCTGACTGAACCTCTATATACTACACCACACAGGAAAGCTGACAGATCATCTATATACTACACCACACAGGAGAGCTTACAGATCCTCTATATACTACACCACACAGGAGAGCTGACAGATCCTCTATATACTACACCACACAGGAGAGCTGAAAGATCATCTATATACTACACCACACAGGAGAGCTGACAGATCCTCTATATACTACAGGACACAGGAGAGCTGACAGATCCTCTATGTACTACACCACTCAGGAGAGCTGACATCCTCTATCTACTGCACAACACAGGAGAGCTGACAAATCATCTATATACTACACCACACAGGAGAGCTGACAGATCCTAAATATACTACACCACACAGGAGTGCTGACAGATCCTCTATATACTACACCACACAGGAAAGCTGACAGATCCCCTATACACTACAGCACACAGGAGAGCTGACAGATCCTCTATATACTACACCACACCGGAGAGCTGACAGATCATCTATATACTACACCACACAGGAGAGCTGACAGATCCTCTATATACTACACCACACAGGAGAGCTGACACATCCTCTATTTACTACACCACACAGGAGAGCTGACAGATCCTCTATATACTACACCACACAGGAGAGCTGACACATCCTCTATATACTACACCACACAGGAGAGATGACAGATCATCTATATACTACACCACACAGGAGAGCCGACAGATACTCTGTATACAACACCACACAGGAGAGCTGACAGATCCTCTATATACTACACAACACAGGAGAGCTGACAGATCCTCTATATACTACACCACACAGGAGAGCTGACAGATCCTCTATATACTACACCACACAGGAGAGCTGACAGATCCTCTATATACTACACCACACAGGAGAGCTGACAGATCCTCTATATACTACACCACACAGGAGAGCTGACAGATCCTCTATATACTACACCACACAGGAGAGCTGACAGATCCTCTATATACTACACCACACAGGAGAGCTGAGAGATCATCTATAGTTCTATACACTACACAACACAGGAGAGCTGACAGATCCTCTATATACTTCACCACACAGGAGAGCTGACAGATCCTTTATATACTACACCACACAGGAGAGCTGACAGATCCTCTATATACTACACCACACAGGAGAGCTGACAGATCCTCTATATACTACACCACACAGGAGAGCTGACAGATCCTCTATATACTACACCACACAGTAGAGCTGACTGATGCTCTATATACTACACCACACAGGAGAGCTGACTGATCCTCTATATACTACACCACACAGGAAAGCTGACAGATCATCTATATACTACACAACACAGGAGAGCTTACAGATACTCTATATACTACACCACACAGGAGAGCTGACAGATCCTCTATATACTACACCACACAGGAGAGCTGACAGATCCACTATACACTACACCACACAGGAGAGCCGACAGATCCTCTATATACTACACCACACAGGAAAGCTGACAGATCCCCTATACACTACAGCACACAGGAGAGCTGACAGATCCTCTATATACTACACCACACCGGAGAGCTGACAGATCATCTATATACTACACCACACAGGAGAGCTGACAGATCCTCTATATACTACACCACACAGGAGAGCTGACACATCCTCTATTTACTACACCACACAGGAGAGCTGACAGATCCTCTATATACTACACCACACAGGAGAGCTGACAGACCCTCTATATACTACACCACACAGAAGAGCTGACACATTCTCTATATACTACACCACACAGGAGAGCTGAGAGATCCTGTATATACTACACCACACAGGAGAGCAGACAGATCCTCTATATACTACACCACACAGGAGAGCTGACAGATCCTCTATATACTACACCACACAGGAGAGCTGACAGATCATCTATATACTACACCACACAGGAGAGCTGACAGATCATCTATATACTACACCATACAGGAGAGCTGACAGATCATCTATATACTACACCACACACGAGAGCTGACAGATCCTCTATATAATACACCACACAGGAGAGCTGACACATCCTCTATATACTACACCACACAGGAGAGCTGACAGATCCTCTATATACTACACCACAGAGGAGAGCTGACAGATCCTCTATACACTACACCACACATGAGAGCTGACAGATCCTCTATATACTACATCACACAGGAGAGTTGACAGATCCTCTATATACTACACCACACAGGAGAGTTGTCAGATCCTCTATATACTACACAACACAGGAGTGCTGACAGATCATCTATATACTACACCACACAGGAGAGCTGACAGATCATCTATATACTACACCACACAGGAGAGCTGACAGATCCTCTATATACTACACCACACAGGAGAGCTGACAGATAATCTATATACTACACCACACAGGAGAGTTGACAGATCATCTATATACTACACCACACAGGAGAGCTGACACATCCTCTATATACTACACCACACAGGAGAGCTGACAGATCCTCTATATACTACACCATACAGGAGAGCTGACAGACCTTCTATATACTACACCACACATGAGAGCTGACAGATCCTCTATATACTACACAACACAGGAGAGCCGACATCCTCTATATACTTCACAACACAGGAGAGCTGACAGATCATCTATATACTACACCACACAGGAGAGCTGACAGATCATCTATATACTACACCACACAGGAGAGCTGACACATCCTCTATATACTACACCACACAGGAGAGCTGACAGATCATCTATATACTACACCACACAGGAGAGCTGACAGACCCTCTATGAACTACACCACACAGGAGTTCTGACAGATCCTCTATATACTACACCACACAGGAGAGCTGACAGATCCTCTATATACTACACCACACAGGAGAGCTGACAGATCCTCTATATACTACACCACACAGGAGAGCTGAAATCCTCTATATATTACACAACACAGGAGAGCTGACAGATCATCTATATACTACACCACACAGGAGAGCTGACAGATCCTCTATATACTACACCACACAGGAGAGCTGACACATCCTCTATTTACTACACCACACAGGAGAGCTGACAGATCCTCTATATACTACACCACACAGGAGAGCTGACACATCCTCTATATACTACACCACACAGGAGAGATGACAGATCATCTATATACTACACCACACAGGAGAGCCGACAGATACTCTGTATACAACACCACACAGGAGAGCTGACAGATCCTCTATATACTACACAACACAGGAGAGCTGACAGATCCTCTATATACTACACCACACAGGAGAGCTGACACATCCTCTATACACTACACCACACAGGAGAGCTGACAGATCCTCTATATACTACACCACACAGGAGAGCTGACAGATCCTTTATATACTACACCACACAGGAGATCTGACAGATCCTCTGTATACTACTCCACACAGGAGAGCTGAGAGATCATCAATACACTACACAACACAGGAGAGCTGACAGATCCTCTATATACTTCACCACACAGGAGAGATGACACATCCTATATATACTACACCACACAGGAGAGCTGACAGATCCTCTATATACTACACCACACAGGAGAGCTGACAGATCCTCTATATACTACACCACACAGGAGAGCTGACAGATCCTCTATATACTACACCACACAGGAGAGCTGACAGATCCTCTATATACTACACCACACAGGAGAGCTGACAGATCCTCTATATACTACACCACACAGGAGAGCTGAGAGATCATCTATAGTTCTATACACTACACAACACAGGAGAGCTGACAGATCCTCTATATACTTCACCACACAGGAGAGCTGACAGATCCTTTATATACTACACCACACAGGAGAGCTGACAGATCCTCTATATACTACACCACACAGGAGAGCTGACAGATCCTCTATATACTACACCACACAGGAGAGCTGACAGATCCTCTATATACTACACCACACAGTAGAGCTGACTGATGCTCTATATACTACACCACACAGGAGAGCTGACTGATCCTCTATATACTACACCACACAGGAAAGCTGACAGATCATCTATATACTACACCACACAGGAGAGCTTACAGATACTCTATATACTACACCACACAGGAGAGCTGACAGATCCTCTATATACTACACCACACAGGAGAGCTGACAGATCCACTATACACTACACCACACAGGAGAGCCGACAGATCCTCTATATACTACACCACACAGGAAAGCTGACAGATCCCCTATACACTACAGCACACAGGAGAGCTGACAGATCCTCTATATACTACACCACACCGGAGAGCTGACAGATCATCTATATACTACACCACACAGGAGAGCTGACAGATCCTCTATATACTACACCACACAGGAGAGCTGACACATCCTCTATTTACTACACCACACAGGAGAGCTGACAGATCCTCTATATACTACACCACACAGGAGAGCTGACAGACCCTCTATATACTACACCACACAGGAGAGCTGACAGATCCTCTATATACTACACCACACAGGAGAGCTGACAGATCATCTATATACTACACCACACAGGAGAGCTGACAGATCATCTATATACTACACCATACAGGAGAGCTGACAGATCATCTATATACTACACCACACACGAGAGCTGACAGATCCTCTATATAATACACCACACAGGAGAGCTGACACATCCTCTATATACTACACCACACAGGAGAGCTGACAGATCCTCTATATACTACACCACAGAGGAGAGCTGACAGATCCTCTATACACTACACCACACACGAGAGCTGACAGATCCTCTATATACTACATCACACAGGAGAGTTGACAGATCCTCTATATACTACACCACACAGGAGAGCTGACACATCCTCTATATACTACACCACACAGGAGAGCTGACAGATCCTCTATATACTACACCATACAGGAGAGCTGACAGACCTTCTATATACTACACCACACATGAGAGCTGACAGATCCTCTATATACTACACAACACAGGAGAGCCGACATCCTCTATATACTTCACAACACAGGAGAGCTGACAGATCATCTATATACTACACCACACAGGAGAGCTGACAGATCATCTATATACTACACCACACAGGAGAGCTGACACATCCTCTATATACTACACCACACAGGAGAGCTGACAGATCATCTATATACTACACCACACAGGAGAGCTGACAGACCCTCTATGAACTACACCACACAGGAGTTCTGACAGATCCTCTATATACTACACCACACAGGAGAGCTGACAGATCCTCTATATACTACACCACACAGGAGAGCTGACAGATCCTCTATATACTACACCACACAGGAGAGCTGAAATCCTCTATATATTACACAACACAGGAGAGCTGACAGATCATCTATATACTACACCACACAGGAGAGCTGACAGATCCTCTATATACTACACCACACAGGATTGCTGGCAGATCCTAAATATACTACACCACACAGGAGAGCTGACAGATCCTCTATATAATACACCACACAGGAGAGCTGACAGATCCTCTATATACTACACCACACAGGAGAGGTGACAGATCGTCTATATACTACACCACACAGGAGAGCTGAGAGATCTTCTATATACTACACCACACAGGAGAGCTGACAGATCCTCTATACACTACACCACACAGGAGAGCCGACAGATCCTCTATATACTACACCACACAGGAGAGCTGACAGGTCCTCTATATACTACACCACACAAGAGAGCTGACACATACTCTATATACTACACCACACAGGAGAGCTGACAGACCCTCGATAAACTACACCACACAGGAGAGCTGACAGATCCTCTATATACTACACCACACAGGAGAGCTGACAGATCCTCTATATACTACACCACACAGGAGAGCTGACAGACCCTCGATAAACTACACCACACAGGAGAGCTGACAGATCCTCTATATACTACACCACACAGGAGAGTTGACAGATCATCTATATACTACACCACACAGGAGAGCTGACACATCCTCTATATACTACACCACACAGGAGAGCTGACAGATCCTCTATATACTACACCATACAGGAGAGCTGACAGACCTTCTATATACTACACCACACATGAGAGCTGACAGATCCTCTATATACTACACAACACAGGAGAGCCGACATCCTCTATATACTTCACAACACAGGAGAGCTGACAGATCATCTATATACTACACCACACAGGAGAGCTGACAGATCATCTATATACTACACCACACAGGAGAGCTGACACATCCTCTATATACTACACCACACAGGAGAGCTGACAGATCATCTATATACTACACCACACAGGAGAGCTGACAGACCCTCTATGAACTACACCACACAGGAGTTCTGACAGATCCTCTATATACTACACCACACAGGAGAGCTGACAGATCCTCTATATACTACACCACACAGGAGAGCTGACAGATCCTCTATATACTACACCACACAGGAGAGCTGAAATCCTCTATATATTACACAACACAGGAGAGCTGACAGATCATCTATATACTACACCACACAGGAGAGCTGACAGATCCTCTATATACTACACCACACAGGATTGCTGGCAGATCCTAAATATACTACACCACACAGGAGAGCTGACAGATCCTCTATATAATACACCACACAGGAGAGCTGACAGATCCTCTATATACTACACCACACAGGAGAGGTGACAGATCGTCTATATACTACACCACACAGGAGAGCTGAGAGATCTTCTATATACTACACCACACAGGAGAGCTGACAGATCCTCTATACACTACACCACACAGGAGAGCCGACAGATCCTCTATATACTACACCACACAGGAGAGCTGACAGGTCCTCTATATACTACACCACACAAGAGAGCTGACACATACTCTATATACTACACCACACAGGAGAGCTGACAGACCCTCGATAAACTACACCACACAGGAGAGCTGACAGATCCTCTATATACTACACCACACAGGAGAGCTGACAGATCCTCTATATACTACACCACACAGGAGAGCTGACAGACCCTCGATAAACTACACCACACAGGAGAGCTGACAGATCCTCTATATACTACACCACACAGGAGAGCTGACAGATCCTCTATATACTACACCACACAGGAGAGCTGACAGATCCTCTATATACTACACCACACAGGAGAGCCGACAGATCATCTATATGCTACACCACACAGGAGAGCTGACAGATCCTCTATATACTACACCACACAGGAGAGCTGACAGATCCTCTATATACTACACCACACAGGAGAGCTGACAGATCCTCTATATACTACACCACACAGGAGAGCTGACAGATCCTCTATATACTACACCACACAGGAGAGCTGACAGACCCTCTATATACTACACCACACAGGAGAGCTGACAGATCCTCTATATACTACACCACACAGGAGAGCCGACATCCTCTATATACTACACAACACCGGAGAGCCGACAGTTCCTCTCTATACTACACCACACAGGAGAGCTGACAGATCCTCTATATACTACACCACACAGGAAAGCTGACATATTCTCTATATACTACACCACACAGGAGAGCTGACAGATCAACTATACATTACACCATACAGGAGATCCGACAGATCTTCTATATACTACACCACACAGGAAGGCTGACAGATCCTCTATACACTACACCACACAGGAGAGCTGACAGATCCTCTATATACTACACCACACAGGAGAGCAGACAGTTCCTCTATATACTACACCACACAGGAGAGCTGACAGATCCTCTATATACTACACCACACAGGAGAGCTGACAGATCCTCTATATACTACACCACACAGGAGAGCTGACAGATCATCTATATACTACACCACACAGGAGAGCTGACAGATCCTCTATATACTACACCACACAGGAGAGCTGACACATCCTCTATATACTACACCACACAGGAGAGCTGACAGATCCTCTATATACTACACCACACAGGAGAGCTGACAGACCCTCTATATAATACACCACACAGGAGAGCTGACAGATCCTCTATATACTACACCACACAGGAGAGCTGACAGATCATCTATATACTACACCACACAGGAGAGCTGACAGATCCTCTAAATACTACACTACACAGGAGAGCTGACATATCCTCTATATACTACACCACACAGGAGAGCCTACATATCCTCTATATACTACACCACACAGGAGAGCCGACAGATCCTCTATATACTACACCACACAGGAGAGCTGACAGATCCTCTTATACTACACCACACAGGAGAGCTGACAGACTCTCTATATACTACACCACACAGGAGAACTGACAGATCCTCTATATACTACACCACACAGGTGAGCCGACATCCACTATATACTACACAACACAGGAGAGCTGACAGATCATCTATATACTACACCACACAGGAGAGCTGACAGATCATCTATGTACTACACCACACAGGAGAGCTGACACATCCTCTATATACTACACCACACAGGAGAGCTGACAGATCCTCTATATACTACACCACACAGGAGAGCTGACAGATCATCTACATACTACACCACACAGGAGAGCTGACAGACCCTCTATGTATTACACCACACAGGAGATCTGACAGATCCTCTATATACTACACCACACGGGAGAGCTGACACATCCTATATATACTACACCACACAGGAGAGCTGACAGATCCTCTATATACTACACCACACAGGAGAGCAGACAGACCCTCTATATACTACACCACACAGGAGAGCTGACAGATCCTCTATATACTACACCACACAGGTGAGCTGACAGATCCTCTATATACTACACCACACAGGAGAGCTGACACATCCTATATATACTACACCACACAGGAGAGCTGACAGATCCTCTATATACTACACCACACAGGAGAGCCGACAGATCCTCTCTATACTACACCACACAGGAGAGCTGACAGATCCTCTATATACTACACCACACAGGAGAGCTGACATATCCTCTATATACTACACCACACAGGAGAGTTGACAGATCATCTATATACTACACCATACAGGAGAGCCGACAGATCCTCTATATACTACACCACACAGGAAAGCTGACAGATCCCCTATATACTACACCACACAGGAGAGCTGACAGATCATCTATATACTACACCACACAGGAGAGCTGACAGATCATCTATATACTACACCACAAAGGAGAGCTGACAGATCATCAATATACTACACCACACAGGAGAGCTGACAGATCCTCTATATACTACACCACACAGGAGAGCTGACACATCCTCTATATACTACACCACACAGGAGAGCTGACAGATCCTCTATATACTACACCACACAGGAGAGCTGACAGAACATCTATATACTACACCACACAGGAGAGCTGACAGATCCTCTATATACTACACCACACAGGAGAGCTGACACATTCTCTATATACTACACCACACAGGAGAGCTGACAGATCCTCTATATACTACACCACACAGGAGAGCTGACAGACCCTCTACATACTACACCACACAGGAGAGCTGACAGATCCTCTATATACTACACCACACAGGAGAGCTGACAGATCATCTATATACTACACCACACAGGAGAGCTGACAGATCATCTATATACTACACCACACAGGAGAGCTGACAGATCATCTATATACTACACCACACAGGAGAGCTGACAGATCCTCTATATACTACACCACACAGGAGAGCTGACACATCCTCTATATACTACACCACACAGGAGAGCTGACAGATCCTCTATATACTACACCACAGAATAGAGCTGACAGATCCTCTATACACTACACCACATAGGAGAGCTGATAGATCCTCTATATACTACACCACACAGGAGAGTTGACAGATCCTCTATATACTACACCACACAGGAGAGCTGACATCCTCTATATACTACACAACACAGGAGAGCTGACAGATCATCTATATACTACACCACACAGGAGAGCTGACAGATCATCTATATACTACACCACACAGGAGAGCTGACAGATCCTCTATATACTACACCACACAGGAGAGTTGACAGATAATCTATATACTACACCACACAGGAGAGTTGACAGATCATCTATATACTACACCACACAGGAGAGCTGACAGATCCTCTATATACTACACCACACAGGAGAGCTGACATATCCTCTATATACTACACCACACAGGAGAGCTGACAGATCCTCTATATACTACACCACACAGGAGAGCTGACAGATCCTCTATATACTACACCACACAGGAGAGCCGACAGATCATCTATATACTACACCACACAGGAGAGCTGACAGATCCTCTATATACTACACCACACAGGAGAGCCTACAGATCCTCTATATACTACACCACACAGGAGAGCCGACAGATCCTCTATATACTACACCACACAGGAGAGCTGACATATCCTCATATACTACACCACACAGGAGAGCTGACAGACCCTCTATATACTACACCACACAGGAGAGCTGACAGATCCTCTATATGACGCGCCCCTGGGCCTGTGTCGCGCTGCGTTGCGCACGCGGGAGCTTACCCGGAGCCGGATCTCTTGAGGGTTGTAGTCTCGTGGCGGTGATCCGGTCCGTGCCCAGGGAGTCAGACTAAGTGGCGCTGTATCAGCGGTAGATGATGGACGACTACGCCACCCGTTGAATGCAGCTATGGAGCTGCCGCTGCAGGGCAGACCGCTGAGGCCGGTGGAAGGATGGTGCAGCGTGGATGGTATAACCCCCAACGGGAGGGGTATGGCCTCAGGGCAGCCGACGTGGATGATGGGGGTAGCAGGAACCACTCAGAGACGATGCGGTGCAGTTCAGGGTCTTTACTGGTGACAAAGATAGACCCTCCCGGAGTACTGGCTAGCGGTTGGGGCCTGGTCAGTCCTTGAGCAGATGGGATCTCCCCTGGCCAGGCGGAGTTGTAGGCCTCCCAAACTAACGATACTCTTCTGGCTACCTTGCTTGAAGCGAGTATAAGTAGCCCACGTCCCTGAGTGTACCGTGTGGTGCTCACCCGTATGGCCGGTGACTCGGGGACTTCTAGTGGCGTCCGCTCCACGACGGCGGTGCTGGTCCCACGCGTGTGACCGTGCCTTCGGGTTTCTTGGCCAGAGGACCTGAAATCCCCTGCCGGGCGGTTTCTGCTGCTGGGTAAAGATTAGTCCCCACAGCCTCGGACTCCGGGTCCGGTGATAGCTTCTCAGTCAGGGCGAGCTCTGCAGCTGCCAGCTCCTGACTCCTTATAGCACTGCTCCCACAGAGCTCCTGATGTTCTTTTCCTAGATCTGCTTCTCTTCTCTGTCTCTACTTCTTCTCTACTCTCTAACCCTGCCTCAGCCCTAGGTTTATATAGGGGAAGTTCTTCCCCTCCCAGGACTGGGCAGGAGGTGTGGCATGCACAGGATCCCTGACCAAGAGACCTCCCACCTGCTCTCAGACATAACATTGCTGTTACTGTGGAAACCAGACCCCTGGGGTGCCACATATATACTACACCACACAGGAGAACTGACAGATCCTCTATATACTACACCACACAGGAGAGCCGACATCCTCTATATACTACACAACACAGGAGAGCTGACAGATCATCTATATACTACACCACACAGGAGAGCTGACAGATCATCTATATACTACACCACACAGGAGAGCTGACACATCCTCTATATACTTCACCACACAGAAGAGCTGACAGATCATCTATATACTACACCACACAGGAGAGCTGACAGATCCTCTATATACTACACCACACAGGAGAGCTGACGGATCCTTTATATACTACACCACACAGGAGAGCTGACAGATCCTCTATATACTATACCACAGAGGAGAGCTGACAGATCCTCTATATACTACACCACACAGGAGAGCTGACAGATCCTCTATATACTACACCACACAGGAGAGCTAACAGATCCTCTATATACTACACCACACAAGAAAGCTGACAGATTCTCTATATACTACACCACACAGGATAGCTGACAGATCCTCTATATACTTCACCACACAGGAGAGCTGACAGAGCCTCTATATACTTCACCACACAGGAGAGCTGACATATCCTCTATATACTACACCACACAGGAGAGCTGACAGATCCTCTATATACTACACCACACAGGAGAGCTAAAAGATCCTCTATATACTACACCACACAAGGGATCTGACAGATCCTCTATATACTACACCACACAGGAGAGCTGAAAGATCCTCTATATACTACACCACACAGGAGAGCTGACAGATGCTCTATATACTACACCACACAGGAGAGCTGACAGATCCTCTATATAGTACACCACACAGGACACATCCTCTATATACTACACCACACAGGAGATCTAACAGATCCTCTATATACTACACCACACAAGAAAGCTGACAGATCCTCTATATGCTACACCACACAGGAGAGCTGACAGATCCTCTATATACTTCACCACACAGGAGAGCTGACTGATCCTCTATATACTTCACCCCACAGGAGAGCTGACAGATCCTCTATATACTTCACCACACAGGAGAGCTGACAGATCCTCTATATACTTCACCACACAGGAGGGCTGACAGATCCTCTATATACTACACCACACAGGAGAGCTAACAGATCCTCTATATACTACACCACACAAGAGAGCTGACAGATCCTCTATATACTACACCACACAGGAGAGCTGAAAGATCCTCTATATACTACACAACACAGGAGAGCTGACAGATGCTCTATATACTACACCACACAGGAGAGCTGACAGATTATCTATATAGTACACCACACAGGACACATCCTCTATATACTACACCACACAGGAGAGCTGACAGATCCTCTATATACTACACCACACAGGAGAGCTGACAGATCCTCTATATACTTCACCACACATGAGAGCTGGCACATCCCCTATATACTACACCACACAGGAGAGCTGACAGATCCTCTATATACTACACCACACAGGAGAGCTGACAGATGCTCTATATACTACACCACACAGGAGAGATCTGAGAGATCCTTTATATACTACATCACACAGGAGAGCTGAGAGATCCTCTATATACTACACCACACAGGAGAGCTGACAGATCCTGTATATACTACACCACACAGGAGAGCTGACAGATCCTCTATATACTACACCACACAGGAGAGCTGACAGATTCTCTATATACTACACCACACAGGAGAGCTGACAGATCCTCTATATACTACACAATAGAGTAGAGCTGACGTCCTCTATTTACTACACCACACAGAAGTGCTGACAGATCCTCTATATACTATACCACACAGGAGAGCTGACAGACCCTCTATATACTACACAACAGAGTAGAGCTGACAGATCCTCTATATACTACACAACAGAGTAGAGCTGACATCCTCTATTTACTACACCACACAGAAGTGCTGACAGATCCTCTATATACTACACCACACGGGAGACCTGACAGACCCTCTATATACTACACCACACGGGAGACCTGACAGATTCTCTATATACTACACCACACAGGAGAGCTGGCAGATCCTCTATATACTACACTACACAGGAGAGCTGACATCCTCTATATACTACACCACACAGGTCAGATCCTCTATATATTACACCACACAGGAGTGCTGACAGATCCCCTATATACTACACCACACAGGAGTGCTGACAGATCCTCTATATACTACACCACACAGGAGAGCTGGCAGATCCTCTATATACTACACCACACAGGAGAACTGACAGATCCTCCATATACCACACCACACAGGAGAACTGACAGATCTACTATATACTACACCACACAGGAGAGCTGACAGATCCTCTATATACTACACCACACAGGAGAGCTGACAGATCCTCTATATATTACACCACACAGGAGAGCTGACAGATCCTCTATATACTACACCACACAGGAGAGCTGACAGATCCTCTTTATACTACACTACACAGGAGAGCTGACAGATTCTCTCATTATACTACACCACACAGGAGAGCTGACAGATCCTCTATGTACTACACCACACAGGCGAGCTGACAGATCCTCTATATACTACACCACACAGGAGAGCAGACAGATCCTCTATATACTACACCACACAGGAGAGCTGACAGATCCTCTATACTATACCACACAGGAGGGCTGACAGATCCCCTATATACTGCACCACACAGGAGAGCCGACAGATCCTCTATGTACTACACCACACAGGAGGGCTGACAGATCCCCTATATACTGCACCACACAGGAGAGCCGACAGATCCTCTATATACTACACCACACAGGAGAGCTGACAGATCCTCTATATACTACACCACACGGGACAGATCCTCTATATACTACACCACACAGGAGAGCTGACAGATTATCTATATAGTACACCACACAGGACACATCCTCTATATACTACACCACACAGGAGAGCTGACAGATCCTCTATATACTACACCACACAGGAGAGCTGACAGATCCTCTATATACTTCACCACACATGAGAGCTGGCACATCCCCTATATACTACACCACACAGGAGAGCTGACAGATCCTCTATATACTACACCACACAGGAGAGCTGACAGATGCTCTATATACTACACCACACAGGAGAGATCTGAGAGATCCTTTATATACTACATCACACAGGAGAGCTGAGAGATCCTCTATATACTACACCACACAGGAGAGCTGACAGATCCTGTATATACTACACCACACAGGAGAGCTGACAGATCCTCTATATACTACACCACACAGGAGAGCTGACAGATTCTCTATATACTACACCACACAGGAGAGCTGACAGATCCTCTATATACTACACAATAGAGTAGAGCTGACGTCCTCTATTTACTACACCACACAGAAGTGCTGACAGATCCTCTATATACTATACCACACAGGAGAGCTGACAGACCCTCTATATACTACACAACAGAGTAGAGCTGACAGATCCTCTATATACTACACAACAGAGTAGAGCTGACATCCTCTATTTACTACACCACACAGAAGTGCTGACAGATCCTCTATATACTACACCACACGGGAGACCTGACAGACCCTCTATATACTACACCACACGGGAGACCTGACAGATTCTCTATATACTACACCACACAGGAGAGCTGGCAGATCCTCTATATACTACACTACACAGGAGAGCTGACATCCTCTATATACTACACCACACAGGTCAGATCCTCTATATATTACACCACACAGGAGTGCTGACAGATCCCCTATATACTACACCACACAGGAGTGCTGACAGATCCTCTATATACTACACCACACAGGAGAGCTGGCAGATCCTCTATATACTACACCACACAGGAGAACTGACAGATCCTCCATATACCACACCACACAGGAGAACTGACAGATCTACTATATACTACACCACACAGGAGAGCTGACAGATCCTCTATATACTACACCACACAGGAGAGCTGACAGATCCTCTATATATTACACCACACAGGAGAGCTGACAGATCCTCTATATACTACACCACACAGGAGAGCTGACAGATCCTCTTTATACTACACTACACAGGAGAGCTGACAGATTCTCTCATTATACTACACCACACAGGAGAGCTGACAGATCCTCTATGTACTACACCACACAGGCGAGCTGACAGATCCTCTATATACTACACCACACAGGAGAGCAGACAGATCCTCTATATACTACACCACACAGGAGAGCTGACAGATCCTCTATACTATACCACACAGGAGGGCTGACAGATCCCCTATATACTGCACCACACAGGAGAGCCGACAGATCCTCTATGTACTACACCACACAGGAGGGCTGACAGATCCCCTATATACTGCACCACACAGGAGAGCCGACAGATCCTCTATATACTACACCACACAGGAGAGCTGACAGATCCTCTATATACTACACCACACGGGACAGATCCTCTATATACTACACCACACAGGAGAGTTGACAGATCCTCTATATACTACACCACACAGGAGAGCTGACAGATCCTCTATATACTACACCACACGGGACAGATCCTCTATATACTACACCACACAGGAGAGCTGACAGATCCTCTATATACTACACCACACAGGAGAGTTGACAGATCCTCTATATACTACACCACACAGGAGAGCTGACAGATCCTCTGTATACTACACCACACGGGAGATCTGACAGATCCTCTATATACTACACCACACAGGAGAGCTGACAGATCCTCTGTATACTACACCACACGGGAGAGCTGACAGAACCTCTATATATTATACTACACAGGAGAGCTGACTGATCCTCTATATACTACATCACACAGGAGAGCAGCTGACAGATCCTCTATATACTACATCACACAGGACACATTCTCTATATACTACATCACACAGGACAGATCCTCTATATACTACACCACACAGGAGAGCTGACACATCCTGTATATACTACACCACACAGGAGAGCTGACATACTCTATACACTACACCACACAGGAGAGCTGACAGATCCTCTATATACTACACCACACAGGACAGATCCTCTATATACTACACCACACAGGAGCGATGACAGATCCTCTATATACCACACCACACAGGAGAGCTGACAGATCCTCTATATACTACACCACACAGGAGAGCTGACAGATCTTGTATATACTACACCACACAGGAGAGCTGACAGATCCTCTATATACTACACCACATAGGACACATCCTCTATATACTACACCACACAACAAGGTAGAATCTTTTGGACAGGCCCTACTCTTCCCTAACCTATTACACATTTGTTAAAATACCCAATACTCTTTTTAGGTATATTTTTATTTATTTTTCTTCAAGGGAATGTGCCACATACAATTTTTAAAATGATAAATAATACTACATACAAGGGACAAATACCATCACACCATGATCAGACCATATATTACCACCACATAGTGACTGAATACTACAATACGGATTATTAATAAAATAAATACAATACTAATATTATCCTAAGTGTCGTAATACACAGGAGCTCTGTATATAGTATACAGTGTAGTGTCAGTGTACAGGTAATAGTGACTCACCAGTGACATTATACACAATATGGACAATCTGTCTGCTCTCCTATGTCGTGTAGACTATAGCGGATCTGTCAGCTGGTCACACAACCTTTTACTGATTCTACTCACATTATCCATGAATCACAATATTATTTTAGAACTAAAATTGCCTTTGGTCCTTTTATATGA
The DNA here is from genome assembly GCF_046119375.1 of Phyllobates terribilis. Taxonomy (NCBI): domain Eukaryota; kingdom Metazoa; phylum Chordata; class Amphibia; order Anura; family Dendrobatidae; genus Phyllobates; species Phyllobates terribilis. The sequence continues at coordinate 238,371,916 of NW_027362772.1, forward strand.
ATGTATTATAACTGTTATTACTAACACTGATAGAAAATTATCATCCTAAAAAGCCTGTGTACCTAATCTGATTCCAATGTGTTTTTCTCATTTGGTCATTAAGCCTGACTGCTAGTTAATTCATAAGCAGCTTAACATACCATTTTATGCAGATTAAATGTGTTCAGGTTCACACCTCATCACTGTTAAAGATACAAAGTAAATTATAAGTCCAGTGTTTAAAGTTCCCATTAAAGATGTTTTTGCATTTTTTTTTCATGATAATGGTGAGACATCGTTATGATAGCCATTAATGTCCCTCAAAGGAGCTGATTAAATTCATTATATAGGAACGTCCTATAGAATTTTGCTATTACCAGCATACCGTTTTCTGAGAAAGGATGATGATGTGGCATTGATATCTAATAAATGTAACTAAAAAAAATATCCATCAGGCTTGAAGTCATTGCAATTGTGCGTCCATCCTGCATTAATGAATGTGTTTCTCAGAACCGTCAGTGGTACTGATATATGGCTTCATTACTAATAGAGAGCAGTGCCTTCAGCAACAATAAAGAAGGTCTTGACCCTAATATGTAAAATCAATGTAATGCAAATTCTGAACCTCTTTTGACCTTGAATGCATTGAGAAAAAGTTCACCTCTCCTGTTTTTTTTATAAACAGTGGAAGATGGAAAACTGGAATGCCTCATTCACACTGCTGTTAAAGGGGTTGTCCACTACTTTTACATTGATACCCTATCCGTAGGATCCACACCCAGCACCCTCGCTGATCAGCTGTTATCGGTGCCGGAGGCGGCTGCCGCCGGCCGGAAGTCCTTACCTAAGGTGCCTGGCCGTCAAGTTGTAGTGGCCGCCATGGTGTTCTGCACATCCACCTCCCATTCAGTTGAATGGGAAGCGGATGTGAAGTACACAGAAGCGGCCACTACAACTTGACAGCCAGGCACCGCAGGTAAGAACTTCCAGCCAGCGGCAGCCGCCAATAACAGCTGATCGGCGGGGGGGGCCAGGTGCGGGACCCAGGCCAATCATACATTGATGCCCTATCCTGTGGATAGGGCATCTGTTATGTTCTGCTACCAGAGCTAAGGAAAGAGAGGAGATCTGTCCCTACGATAGAACTCAGCTAAATCCCTACGATGTAACAGGGGACCTGATCCTGCGATCAGACCTGCTAAAGTCCTAAGCTAGTCTGTACGGAGACCTATAGATGTGGGGAAGGAATCCCTACAAGTACTAAGGACTGGGAGGAAAATGGGACACCTCCTAACAGAAATAGTAGCAGACAGACGAACAAACAAAATATATAGAACATAGAGGTCCGTAGACCAAGCAAACTAACAGAGTTAGATACAGAGCACAGGCTAGCTAGAAAGTAGTTATACAATGAAGTCCAGCAAAGCCAGAAGGGCGGAGCAGGATTAAATAGGCCAACAAGGTCATGTGACTGACGCGCCCCCTGGGCCAGTGTTGTTTGGGGGATACCCGGAGCCGGATCAGATGGGGGTTGTAGTCTCCGAGTGGCGGTGACCCGGTCCGTGCCCAGGGTGTCAAGCTCAGTGTGTGGCAGTCCTACAGATGTTACTGGATGTTCTTTAGTGTCGACTACGCCACCCGTTGATTTGCGGTCACTACGGCCGCCGCTGCAGCAGGGTCCGCTGAGGCTGGTGGTGTGTGTGCAACTCAGGTAGTATAACCCCCAACGGGAGGTGTATAGCCTCAGGGGGTCAGTTGTAGAGGGTGGTGGTTGTGGTGGTGCAGTGAGAGTGGTAATAAGACTCCGAGTCGGGCTGTGCAGTTCAGGGTTTTACTTACTGCTTTTGTGTTGGTCACTCCGGCCTTGAGTGACCACCCGAGCCGTGCTGCGTCCACCAGGTCCTGGACTCGGCCAACCCCCAGGTGATTCTGGAGCGTGGTCCTGAGCTCCCTTTCTGACTTGTCCTTCTCTCTGGCCTTCCCCACCAGGGATCCACCTAAGTCCGGCTCCCTCGGGCCTCTTGTTGGTAAAATCCTTGTCTCTGGGTTCCCTGACCCTATTCTTGGTTTGCCTTCCGGGTGGATTTAGTGGGTGGTCGTGGCAGATCCTGACCACGACCTCCGGTCTCTGGCTAAGGATTAGGACACTCCACCAGCTTGGGATCCGGTACCCTTGTGCCAACTCTTCACCCTCTGGTCTAATTTTGGGTTCTTGGAGTTCCCTCTTCTCCCCCTCTGGGTCCTTCTTTCTCCTCTCTCTCTCTCTCTTGGCCTTGGAGCTGGCTGAGCTGCTCTGCTTCTCTGACTCAACTCTGACAGACTGACCCTGATCTAAGATGGTTCCCACCTTATATACTCCCTCTATGTGTGAGCTCAGGTGACCAGCACCCAATGAGCTCCTAGCATTACCCAGACTGCTCCCCCTATCTGCCCCTACACTACTGGGATGTTCCACCCCCCTCCCACTCCAGCCAGGGACAGACACTGTCGTACCTGCACATTTCTCTAGTGGGAGTACCATTGGTCTGTCCCCCGGAAATGGGATGTATGTAGTGCATGCAGCCTACTGAGCTCAGTTCCACACTCCATCCTTACCCGGGAGTGGAATACCACACCTCTGGCTTGAGGCGCAATACCCCTGTAGCAGCCGAATCCTCAGGGTGCTACATGACCAGCAAAGGAAAAAACCTAAGAGCAAGGTTCTAACAGTACCCCCCCTTCTAAGAGGATCCTCCGGATCCCCTAGGACCAGGCTTATCAGGAAATCACCTGTGAAACGCTCTGATAAGTCTGGACGCGGAAACATCATCCAACCGCACCCAAGAGTTATCCTCGGGTCCGAAACCTTTCCAGGCCACAAGATACTGCAAACTACCTCTATACCGTCTAGAGTTAAGGATGCGAGAAATTTCATATTCCCCGTCCTCCACCACCGGAGGAACAGAGGCAGAGGCGTCACAATCCGATACAACAGCTTTTTTCAACAGAGAGACATGAAATACCGGATTAATTCTCCAGGAGGTAGGAACCTCCAACCTAACAGCAGATTGGTTGACAACCTGAAGCACCTTAAAGGGCCCTACAAACTTGGGACCCAATTTCTTAGAAGGAATCCTCAACCGCAGATTCCTAGAGGACAACCAAACCATGTCACCAACAGCGAACAAAACCTCCTGTCGTTTCCTATCAAAGTAGTCCTTAGATTTTCTGTTGGCCTCCTGAAGATTACCACGCACATCCGTCCAAACTCTCTCCAAATCACCGGAAAAATTCTCCTCCTCAGGCACGGCAGATCCCAACTTGGAGAACGACCCAAACGACGGATGTCTCCCAGAACAACAAAAAAAAGGCGAACAACCAGCAGAAGAAGATGTATGATTGTTCAGAGCAAATTCAGCAAGTGGCAGAAACTCAGACCACCCCTCTTGATTGTCTGCCACAAAACAACGCAAGAACTGCTCAACATCCTGGTTTTTCCTTTCTGTCTGGCCATTAGATTCAGGATGATATCCGGACGAGAACGACAAATGAACTCCCAACCTGTCACAAAAGGCACGCCAAAAACGAGCCACGAACTGAGGACCCCTATCAGAAACAATGTCAGTAGGAACGCCATGAAGTCTGACAATTTCCTTGACAAAGGCCTTAGCGAGAGTTTTAGCGCAGGGCAGTTTGACGAAGGGAACCAAGTGACACATCTTGCTAAAACGGTCCACGACCACCCAGATGACAGTAAAACCCTCAGAGGGGGGAAGGTCAGTTATAAAGTCCATAGCCAAATGTGTCCAAGGAGCACTGGGAACCTCCAAAGGACAAAGCAACCCCGCAGCAGGAGTATGTGAGGACTTAGATCTAGCACATATAGTACATTGACGCACCCACTTAATGACTTCCTTCTGCCATCCAGGCCACCAAAAACTGCGACCCACCAGTCTCTTGGTCTCAGAGATACCGGGATGACCTGCCAACCGAGATTCGTGACACTCAACAAACAAATCTCTCCTAAAGGTTCCAGGCACAAACAACCTCCCATGAGGAGTGTTAGATGGGGCATTCTCCTGTGCTTTAAGAATCTCATCTTCCAAAACGGAGTCCAAAGCAGCTATCACAACACCTTCTTGTAAAATGTTCTCCTCTTTCTCAGCACCGACTATGGGAGAAAAACTGCGAGACAAGGCATCCGCCTTAACATTCTTAGTACCAGGGATGTAAGTAACGGAGAAATTAAACCGCGAGAAAAACAGTGCCCACCTAGCCTGACGGGCATTCAGGCGCTTGGCAGCATCAAGATATATCAGATTTTTATGATCCGTAAGAACCTGAACGGGAAATTCCGCACCTTCCAAGAAGTGGCGCCAGTGTTCAAATGCGAGTTTAATAGCCAATAATTCCCGATTACCAATATCGTAATTCAGTTCAGTCTCCGAAAATTTTTTTGAAAAAAAGGCACAGGGATGTAATCCATCCCCGTTATCCTGAGACAATACTGCGCCAACCCCCACAGAGGAAGCATCAACCTCAACCAAAAACGGCTTAGTCACATCAGGCTGCATAAGGATGGGAGCAGAGGTGAACCTCTCCTTGAGATACACAAAAGCTTCAATGGCCTCAGAAGACCACTGAACCGCATCAGCACCTTTCCTGGTGAGATCGGTCAGAGGTTTGACAATACTAGAAAAAATTTTTATGAATTTTCTGTAATAATTGGCGAAACCTAAAAACCTCTGTATCGATTTCAAACCAATAGGCCTAGGCCATTTCTGTACAGCTTGAACTTTAACCGGGTCCATCTCAAAACCTTCGCTGGAGATAATGTAACCCAAAAAACTAATTCTCTGTACAGCGAACTCACATTTCTCCAGCTTAGCAAAAAGCGAATTGTCCATTAATAACTGTAATACCTCACGTACGCTCCGCCAATGAGACTCCAGATCCGGCGAATAAATCAAAATGTCATCCAAATACACAACCACATTTTTGCCGATCAAAGGTCTAAGGATGTCATTAATAAGATTCTGAAAAAATGCAGAAGCATTAGTAAGACCAAAAGGCATAACCAGATTCTCAAAATGACCCACAGGAGTGTTAAAAGCAGTCTTCCATTCGTCACCCTCCTTCATGCGCAACAGATTGTATGCCCCCTTAAGGTCAATTTTAGAGAACCACTTGGCCCCCATTAACTGGTTAAACAGATCAGGAATCAATGGCAGTGGGTAAGGATTGCGTACAGTAATTTTGTTAATCTCATGAAAATCCAGACAAGGACGTAAACCGCCGTCCTTTTTTTTTACAAAAAAAAAATCCAACCGCCACAGGAGACTTAGAGGGCCTAATGTGACCGGCGGCCAAACTTGTCTGTATGTATTCCTCCAAAGCCTTCCTCTCAGGAATAGTAAGGTTAAATAAACGACTTTTAGGAAGAGTCGCTCCAGGGACAAATTCAATAGAACAATCATAGTCTCTATGGGGAGGCAAAACCTGCGATTCCTTCTCAGAAAAAACTCTCCAAAAATTCTGAATAGGAACAGGCAATTCTCCCCTATCCAAAACTGCAATACGCCCGTTACAACACTTGTCATAACATTTATGGCTCCAGGATTTAATTTCACTGGTAGACCAATCCAGTACAGGATTGTGAAATTTTAACCAGGGCAATCCCAATATTACTGGAGAAGGCAAGTTATTCAAAACTACCAAATCCAATTTCTCATGGTGAACACCATTAATAGTGAGAGGAAATTCACAGACCTTGAGAGTAATATTCTTCAAAGGGGAACCATCCACAAAAACCACAGCAATGGGGGATGATAAAGGTTCGGGTTTTAAATTGAGTCTTTCCAAGAATCCTCCATCAATTACATTCAGAGTAGACCCACAATCAACAAACACCCGAAATTCCATTAATTTTTCCTGAGCAATCGTGGAAGCAGCTAAAAATACACCCTTGGAATTTAAACAGGCAATACGGGCATGACTGACCATTTTTTTTTCTTTCTTCATACGAAGCTCACAGCCTTTAATCAAATGACCAGATTTTCCGCAATAGAAACACAAGCCTTCAGAAAATCTACGGTCTTTTTCTTGAGAGGGAGGTGCCACCGATCCAATCTCCATCGGTTCACCACTGTTAGTACACACATTCTCATAACCAGAAACTGACATAGCAGAGGATTTGCTCTCATTAACCCTTGCACGCAGTCTCCTATCCACCCGTATAGCTAATTGCATAGCCTGTTGCAAATCTTCAGGTGTAGGATAAGCAATTAGCAGGTCTTTAACCCTTTCATTGAGCCCAGCAAGAAATAGACTTTTCAGAGCAGAATCGTTCCACCCTGTTTGAGTAGACCAATGACGGAAATGAGTACAATATTTTTCCACATTACCTGATCCCTGTTTCAAACGTCTCAACTCAGTCTCAGCTGATGAGACACGGTCAGGATCATCATATAATAGTCCCAAAGCAGAAAAAAAACTATCCACTGATCTGAAGCATGTATCACTAGGTTGCAAAGAAAAGGCCCACTCCTGAGGCTCTTTGCGCAAAAGTGACATTATGAACCCTATGCACTGGGATTCATCCCCAGAGGACTTGGGTCTCAAACGAAAATACAATAAGCAAGCATTTTTAAATGAAAAAAATTCTCGGTGTTCACCAAAAAATAAATCCGGCAAACATACCTTAGGCTCCAAGAAATGTGCTCCAGGACAGTTACTCACGTGCTGACGGAGCTCGGCCACCTCCAGAGAGAGTCCCTGCAGGCGATGAGCCAAATCCTGAACCGACACCATGATAGAACAGAAAAATCTTTCCTTAGAGAATTTGCAGGCTGGACTTACTGTTATGTTCTGCTACCAGAGCTAAGGAAAGAGAGGAGATCTGTCCCTACGATAGAACTCAGCTAAATCCCTACGATGTAACAGGGGACCTGATCCTGCGATCAGACCTGCTAAAGTCCTAAGGTAGTCTGTACGGAGACCTATAGATGTGGGGAAGGAATCCCTACAAGTACTAAGGACTGGGAGGAAAATGGGACACCTCCTAACAGAAATAGTAGCAGACAGACGAACAAACAAAATATATAGAACATAGAGGTCCGTAGACCAAGCAAACTAACAGAGTTAGATACAGAGCACAGGCTAGCTAGAAAGTAGTTATACAATGAAGTCCAGCAAAGCCAGAAGGGCGGAGCAGGATTAAATAGGCCAACAAGGTCATGTGACCAGCAAAGGAAAAAACCTAAGAGCAAGGTTCTAACAGCATCAATGTAAAAGTAGTGGACATCTTCTTTAAATTCTACTGTATTATTGCATGGTAAACCCCCATTCAGGGGTGGATTAAGAGTAGCCAGGTCCCCGGGCAATTTAGAAGACGCGGGCCACCTCCACAGGTACCAGATGTATCACATGACATGTCACATGATCCTCTTTGATAGATCATGTGATAGGTCATGTGAGTAACACACAGATGTTCTGATCACATCTATAGACGGAAAATGATGGAATTTTTTTTCCATTATGTACAACTCTATACATAACATAGCACTATATATAGCAGAGTAGGGGTTGGAGATTAATGTTCCCGAGGGGCCACATGAGAGACCATGACTGTTGTGGAGGCCGAACCAATAGGCTGAAATTAATTCTGCTCAATATTAATATTAACAAAATAATGAAAAAAAATATATAAATTGTATGACTTAATATTGAGCAGAATTAAGTATGCTAACATCCCCCTATATAGAGTATGAGTCCCCACAAAGCCCCTAGATACAGTATGAGTCCCCCACATAGCTCCTTATATACAGTCTGAGCCCCACATAGCTCCCTATATACAGTATGAGACCCACATAGCCTCCCTATATTCAGTATGAGCCCCACATAGCCTCCTATATACAGTATGAGCCCCCATAGCCTCCCTATATACAGTATGAGCCCCCAACATAGCTCCTTATATACAGTCTGATCCCCACATAGCTCCCTATATACATTATGAGCACCACATAGCCTCCCTATGTACAGTATGAGCCCCACATAGCCTCCTATATACAGTATAATCCCCCCACATAGCCTCCTGAATACAGTATCATCCCTCCACATAGTCTCCTATATACAGTATTATCCCTCCACATAGCCTCCTATATACAGTATGAGCCCCTCACATAGCTCCTTATATACAATATAAGCCCCAAAATAGCCTCCTATATACAGTATGAGCCCCCAAATAAATCCTTATATACAATATGAGCCCGCACAAAGCTCCTTATATACAATATGAGCCCGTACATAGCTCCTTATATACAATACTAGATGGTGGCCCGATTCAAACGCATCGGGTATTCTAGAATATGTATGCGGTACACCGGGCGCAATCAGCAGAGCGGTGTTTAAATTTGGCGCCAATATCGCTGATTGGTCGCGGCTGGCGGGCGCGACCAATCAGCACAGCGGTGATTAAATTTGGCGCCAATATCGCTGACTGGTCGCAGCCGGCGGGCGCGACCAATCAGCACAGCGGTGTTTAAATTTGGCGCCAATATCGCTGATTGGTCGCGGCCGGTGGGCGCCACCAATCAGCACAGTGGTGTTTAAATTTGGCGCCAATATCGCTGATTTGTCGCGGCCGTCGGCAGCGACCAATCAGCATCGTATTAGTGTGGGCCCGGGAGCGGCGCTGCTTGTGCGGGTACTTCCTCTGTGAGCAGCTGGGAGATGGGCGGCTGCTAGGAGCAGAAGCTTCCCGACCAGCGGCGCCACTCCCCGGTCCTCCCTTCACACTTACCGTCGGGAGATCAGCGGTCCTAGCCGCTGATCTCCCGAAGGTAGCCGCATGGAGGTCAGCGGCGCCGCCGGTCGGGGTCCTTCTGCTGCTAGCGGCCGCTCATCTCCCGGCTGAATCGCCGCTGACCTCCATGAGGCAGATGAGCCGCTAACGGCCGCCATCTTTTTTCTGAAATCCCGCGTCGCTGATTGGCCGCGGCCGGACCAATCAGCGACGCGGGATTTCCTGGACAGAAGGACAGACAGACAGACAGGATAAGACAATTATATATATTAGATGAGCTCGCACATAGCTCCTTATATACAATATGAGCCCGCACATAGCTCCTTATATACAATATGAGCCCGCACATAGCTCCTTATATACAATATGAGCCCGTACATAGCTTCTCTGATCGACTGTCGGTTCCACAGCAAGCTCAGAGAACGCAGCTGCCTGGGAGACACCTCTGACCACCACATGAGGTGGCCAGAAGGCACCCCCCTGACGGCTGTACCCAGGTCACATGCCCCTCCTCTTCCCCTAGGTATGACCCTATACAGTCTATATGAGAATACATGACTGTTATCTATAGTATAATCGGAGATGTGTCCGTCTGTTTGAAGCCTCTACCGACTGTGAACGCAATGCGCATGAGTCTGGCCAGAGACAGAAGAACACATCAGACATTACAGGTGAGAGGGAGGAGGACAAGGATAAAGGATTGTGATGCCGGAGATCGTGGTATGCGTAAGAGCTGACCGCATACCGCTATCTCCGGCGCCATTAGGACACATACCTTGATCTCCATTTTGTTGAAGACACTGTGTGCAAATTTGTCTTCAACAACATGGCGCCGGAGATAGCACTAAGTGCAGGCACGAACTCTGGCGCCACACTCCTCCAGCCTCGCCAGAGATCGAGGACGCGCTGCGATGGAGAGGGGAAAAGGTGAATCGGAGTGTTGTTTTTTTATGGATGGAAGAACAGCAGAACAGGCAGGATGGGGGAGCATATACCAGGATGGGAGACCTGGATGGGGGAGCATATACCAGGATGGGAGACCTGGATGGGGGAGCATGTACCAGGATGGGAGACCTGGATGTGGGGAGCATGTACCAGGATGGGAGACTTGGATGGGGGAGCATATTCCAGGATGGGGGATCTGAATGGGGGAGCATGTACCAGGATGGGAGACCTGGATGGGGGAGCGTGTACCAGGATGGGAGACCTGGATGGGGGAGCATATTCCAGGATGGGGGACCTGGATGGGGGAAGCATGTACCAGGATGGGAGACCTGGATGGGGGAGCATATTCCAGGATGGGGGACCTGGATCGGGGAGCATGGACCAGGATGGGGGGCCCGGATAAATAGACCATATATCAGGATGGGGGGGCATGTACCAGGATGGGGGGAGCATATAACAGGATGGAGTAGTATGTACCAGGATGGGAGACCTGGATGGGGGAGCATATACCAGGATGGGGGACCCAGATAAGGGGACCATATACCAGGATGGATGGGGAGCACGTAACATGATGGGAGACCTGGATAAGGGGACCATATACAAGGATGGGGGGGAGCATGTACCAGGATGGGGGACCCGGATGGAGGAGCATATACCAGGAAAAGGGAGCATACACCGGGATGGGGGAGCATTTGGTTTCAGTCATAGGGTCTGGTCCGGCTGGCCCGGTTCAGTCATTGCTTTGAGAATACAGAGCGGCTGATGTAACCCTGGCCCTGACTGACAACTGGCCTCAATGTAGAGCCACTGTCAGACAGTGCTGGGGGCGCAGTTATAGGGGACGCTCTGTATACTCAGAGTAGTGACTGAACCCAGCACCGTCCCGCCCCCATGACTGAAACCGAATGCTGGCGAGGAGAATAAAGTTCATTTTCTCCTCACTGCATTCAGCTGCTGGGCAGCATAATAACGTTGTTAACCTGCAAATTAACTGTTATATATGCAGGTTAATAGCGTTATTTCTGATGAAAGAATCCCTTTAATTTTGTAGCACAATACTTCAATGAAATGGTGCCGGAGTCAGCGCATGCGCTTACCACGCTATCCGGCACCATTTTATTGAAGACACTGTATATGCAAATTCACAGACAGTGTCATAAAAAAACTTGCGCCGGAAAAGTACTAAGAAAAAAGCTCGCCACCCAGGTGTAGAACGAGTTCAATAGCTAGTATGATATACTGTAATACAGATATCAGATGTTATATACTATGCACATTGTTATATCCCATCTGATGTCTGTACCACAGTATACCATACACTAATCGGTATACTGGATGTGATATATTATGTACAGGGATATACACTGTACTGATCACACATGCCTACAGGACCTCACATATCATATATGGAGCAGTATAATATGTGACGTCCTGTAGGTTCAGGGTTGATCAGTCAATGTAGGATCCTCTATGCTGATGTCTGTGGTTGCTCTGCTGGGGCTCAGTGTGATTTATTGCAGGACTCTGAATTTTCCTGCAGATCTGGTGATGACCCAAAGTGATCTGATCTGCAGCAAAGGTCAGAGACCTGTATAAGTCACAAAGAGCCCCAGCAGAGCAGCCACAGACCTGACAGTATGGAATCCCGTGTGCACCCATCAGGAGGGGAGCAGCGTCCTGCAGCCCCCTCCTCACTCCAGACATCCTACCCCTGCCCCGACCTCATTTACCGCCATCCACTGAGGTCTGATGCACAAGCTCCTCTCCAGCAGAATGAAGTGAAGCATGTGCCGCTGTGTCACGTCAGTTCTGGAGACGCAGCTCACAGCATGCAGTGCAGGAGGCGTGTCAGCCTCCCTGTGATGTGACCAGCCGGCATCTAACAGCATGTAGGTACAGTGCGGTCCCCCTGCCTCTGCCCTACAGGAAACATTATAATGAGGGCAATCTGGCCATGGGCCCCCCCCCCCCGAAGTCTCGGGCCCCGGGCGGTAGCCCAGATTGCCCTCATTATAATCCACCTATGCCCCCATTAATCAATTGTAAGAAAATCTAGTTGCAAGTGTTAAATTTCCCTTCAGCTCCACCACAGGTGATATAAAGCATTAAACATTTATCACTAATGGGAATCTGTCAGCAGTTTTTGCTGTGTAATTTGAGAACAGCACGATGTACAGGCTGAGACCCTGATTCCAGTGATGTGTTGGCTGCATGCTGACATGTTGATACAATCCCAGTTTTCTCTGCTGCAGATCTAGCAGATATCAGAATGTTGAGCTCTGTATAACCCCGCCCACACCACGGATTGGAAGCTTTCTGTGTACACTTTGCATGGGCAGAAAGCTACCAATCAGTGGTGGGGGGTGGCATTACACAGAACATCAGGACTAGGAAGCACGAGACACTTTGTCCTGTAGTGATAACCTCTTGCTGATAAAACACTGTTTTTATTGAAACAGCAACACACAGCCCAGTAAGTGACACATCATTGGAATCAGGGTCTCAGCCCCTAAATCATGCTGCTCTCAGATTACATACACAAACCTATAAATATGACACCCAGGCAGATATGATAATTTTGTTCATTTATTAAAGAATATTAAAACACTAAAAAGTTTTTTATAGAGGAAAAAAAAAATTCCCAGGTATAATGGACATCCGGGGTCAGCAGGTAAATTCACAAGGGACCCTGATCACAATTACAAAAATAGACCATTGGGCTCACCAATCATACATTACTCAACTTCAATATAAAAGTGCATACAATAAAGTGCATAGTGCAATAAATATTAGCAAACTTGGGTATAAAGGCACTCACAGATAGAAGTTATAGTTCATAGTTGTCTATGTAAAACACATGATTATGTATATATATCGAGCCCAATTGTAAGAAGGAGATTATAGTGGTACCCATGAGCCCACATGTGTGGCTTAATGTATCATATGGATCTAAGTGTCATCATGGAAAAGTAATATTACAATAAAGTACCTGCCAATCCCACAGAGTCCACAAGGATCCGACGCGCGTTTCGCCGATGGCTTTAACGAGGATATTCTTTAATAAATGAACAAAATTATCATATCTGACTGGGTGTCATATTTATAGGTTTGTGTAGTTCTGGTGGACATACAGTCATCCATTCTTTTCAATTGTCGGATTGGTCTCAGATTACATAGCAAAACACTGCTCACATATTCCCTTTAAAATGAATAGCCCGTGCGTATGACACAAAGACATGTTCTTCCAGGCACTGTTTCACTCTGACTGGGTTTTAGCAATATGATCTTGATCCAGAGCTTCCTAATAAGTTATTTGATAATGTGATTGAAAAGACAAAAACCCCTTCAAGAAAAATAGGATACGGATAGGATAGCAACAGAAGAGAGCAGTTTCTGATCTACTTGCACTATAGGACAGTAGTATAGTCAGTGGCACTATTACAGCATTGATAATTTGGTGAAATGTACTTACAAACTCAAACTCTTCACCTTAAACAGAAGAGCACAGTATTCTTTGGACCCTTGTAGGAAGAAGTATAACTCTCAGACCCGTTCCTTTCTTGTTAACATCTTGCTGCCTGTATAGTGGTGATGCCTTTGGCAGGTTGACATCACATATGGAAGACTTAACATGTGACCATATGAATTAGAGGCCAACTTTTCACAGTATTATATAGCAGTACTATTGAAGGCTCTGGGAAGCACATTCATTAATACATGATGGATACACAATTACAAGGACTTCAAGCCTGACAGATATTTAGGTATATCAAAGCCCCGCCATCATCCCATCTAAGAAAACTTACCCAAAGTCATGTGGCAACACACGTTAAAGGGTTGACACTGACTTTTAGGATTGAGACTTCTAATTGATGGCACTAGAGTTCAGGTACGCTTCCTCTCTGAAGATCTGAAGAGGCAATTTGCATATTTCAATTCCCAGAGGAACATTGCATGGCGTATAAGTGTCCCTATGCACTCTCCAAAAAAATAAACATCCCCCGCACTTGAACCACCAGTCAGAGACCTCTTACCAAGCCAAATCAGACATCCTGCTTTGCACTGATGAGGGGCAAACATAACGAAACATGTCTGCAAATGTAGTGTCTGGTTTGGCTTCTTATCCTAAGTGATATGGCAAGGCTTGTTAAAGGGTTAATATTGACTTTTAGGATTGCTACCTACAATAGGTGGTGCTAGAGTTCTAGTCCTCTGCCACTGTTCTCTGGATTCTGGAGTTATGTTTTTTTTGTTCCTACTCTTCTCTGTTCATGAGAATGTAAATCAATTTTTTAGCCAAGTTGGCATTGTTCTCAATTATTCTATATGGGAGTCTTCTTAAGGACTGGGCCACGCTCTGTTGGCTAAAATACAACATTTTTATAAGGGGAAGAGAGCCAACTTATCCCAGGGATGGAGAGACATGGGAAAAAAATAATGCCACATTCAGGAGAACAGTGGAATTTACACCAGGTAAAAAAATACATATTTATGAGACATATTTATGAGAAGTGACAGGTGCTCTTTAAGTGTAAGTCAAAGGGTATTCCCTGTGGCCATCCTGAGAAAGCTACACATAGAAACTTAACCTCCTACATTCTTAAGAAGGTCTTCAGGTACCATACTAGTTCTTCACCCACAAAACCCAAGAAAAAAAAACAAAATGAGCGTACACCCTGTAGTAAGTATATAGTAATAGTCCATGTAAATATCAGACTGTACTTAGTTGTCACTATTTTGATCAAAAAACATAAAAGCCACCCCACTGCAACAAGTTGTAACAAATAGGGACAGTCCTATCTTCTAGTATTAAAACCTCACCTTGTGTGAGCTGACCTCGATGTAGATAATGGCCAGAGCAGGACCGAGGCCCAACTGATTGGACACCTGCCCATGGAAAGCTATATAGATGAAATTCCTAGCTCAAAAAAGGTTGGCCTTGCCATTGTTTGTAGAGAGTACAAGAAACTACACCAAAACCAAAGAAATGAGCCGGAGCATAAAGTTGTATAATGAAAATGAGCAAATACTCTGTACTAAGTAAATAGTAATAGTACATGTAAATAACATAGGGCACTTAGTTAACACTATTTTGATCAAAAAAGCATAAAAGCCATCCCACCGCGACAAGGTGTACCCAATCGAGATGGTCATATCTTCTATTTGTGCAAAATTTTAGCAATATTTTGTGTTTTCATGCCAGTTTGAATCAGCTCAGCCGAATTGGTAGACCTGGGGAAGAGCCGGGGCAGGACGGGGTATGTCTATACCCTACGGTCCAGTTCATTAAGTGACGACATTTTGTACTCCAGAAATGCTACTCCAATTCCTGACTGGAGAAGAATTTCTGCACTTCACAGAGGCGCACATCACTTACAAGATGCACTTGACGCACCCCTGGGCCTACTTGGTGTAGCGTTGCGCACGCGGGGACTACCCGGAGCCGGGCCTGTTGGGGGTAGTAGTCTCGTGGCGGCGACCCGGTCCGTGCCCAGGGAGTCAGACTCAGTGGCGGTATATTAGCAGTAGATGTAGGACGACTACGCCACCCGTTGAATGCAGCTATGGAGCTGCCGCTGCAGGGCAGACCGCTGAGGCCGGTGGTAGGATAGTGCAGCGTAGATGGTATAACCCCCAACGGGAGGGGTATGGCCTCAGGGCAGCCGACGTGGATGATGGGGGTAGCAGGAACCACTCAGAGACGATGCGGTGTAGTTCAGGGTCTTTACTGGTGACAAAGATAGACCCTCCCGGAGTACTGGCTAGCGGTCGGGGCCTGGTCAGTCCTTGAGCAGATGGGATTCCCCTTGGCCAGGCGGAGTTGTAAGCCTCCCCAACTAATTGTACTCTTCTGGCTTCCTTGCTAGAGGCGGGTAAAGGTAGCCCACGTCCCTGAGTGTACCGTGTGGTGCTCACCCGTATGGCCGGTGACTCGGGGCCTTCTAGTGGCTTCCGCTCCACGACGGCGGTGCTGGTCCCACGCGTGTGACCGTGCCTTCGGGTTTCTTGGCCAGAGGACCTGAAATCCCCTGCCGGGCGGTTTCTGCTGCTGGGTCTGGGTTAATCCCCACAGCCTCGGACTCCGGGTCCGGTGGTAACTCTTCAATCAGGGCGAGCTCTTCAGCTGCCAGCCCCTGATTCCTTTTAGCACTGCTCCCACAGAGCTCCTGATCTCTCTTTCCTATAGCTGCTTCTCTTCTTCTCAACTCTTCTTCTCTCTAACCCTGCCTCAGCCCCAGCTTTATATAGGGGAAGTTCTTCCCCTCCCAGGACTGGGCAGGAGGTGTGGCATGCATAGGATTCCTGACCAAGAGACCTCCCACCTGCTCTCAGACATAACATTGCTATTACTGTGGAGACCAGACCCCTGGGGTGCCACATTCCCCCCTAGTGAAAGTTAGTACTCCGGGACTAAACATATTTTTGTAACATAACAAATTACAAACAGAAACAACGCAATAAAGAAAAACATTAGGATGGTCACGGCGTGTCCGCAACCGGGTGTAACTTTTGAGGAAAACAAGGGTGTCCATTTCACCAACACAGGGAGACGTAACCAGGTAGGGGTCTGTCCTGCCCCGAGTCCTTAACAGTCTTTCAGTCCGTCCTGGGTTACGCTCCAACTATATACACAAAGGATTCCCGGTAAATCCACCAAAGACTCCTATAAATAACTAGAAACACATAATTATACACAAGCAACAATAAACAGGTAAACATTAATAAAATAACTTGAACATTTAGATCCTCCACCGTATGGGCAGCTGGCCTCTAGTGACCCTAGTGGACCTACGGAGCTGGCTGACTGGTCCTGAGCTACAGGGTATAGGAGCTGTCAAGGGTAAACTGGGCAGCCGTCTACGGACTCTTTGGCTCACTAGGGGTATGGCAGGCTCACTATAAGCAGAGGGTTGATTCTCCTGGTCTGCTTGTGTGGGGTCTTCTGCCTCCTGGACCGGCTGTTCTTCCAGCTCCACCTGTGTCTCCGTAGGTCCTTGGGATGCTGGTTGGAGGAACGTGAGGACGGGTACCACAACAGCACCATTGACTTGAGTCCAAGACCGAGGGAAGTCTCCGAGCACAGTACTAACCATATCTTCCCTTTCCTCTACGGGTCGAGGGTCTTCTTGTTCCTCTTCAGGGTTCCGTAGCTGTTCGGGACACTTCTTCAGGTGATCCTGGGATACAATGGCTGTGGTTTCCCCTCCGTCTTTACTGATTGTACAGATCTTTGGGTTGTCGTGGCTTGAGGGCAGTACGGTGTACGGGTCCTTCTCCCACTGGTCGTCCAACTTGTGGAGCCATCTTTTCCTCTTCAAGACCTGCTCTCCGGGCACCAGGGGAACAGCGGGAGCATACTGGTTGTAAGTTTTCTCTTGTCTTTCCCTAGCTTGACAGAGACTTCGCTCCACGCTCTCCTGTACTTTCCGGTACTGCTGCTGCCTCTCTGTGTCCCAGTCTGCTTCTGGTGAAGTGTCCTCGGGTGTCAGGACTCCCATCTCCAGATCAACAGGAAGCTTACCAGGTCTTGCCCTCATTAGGTAAGCCGGGGTACAGTTGGTGGAACCTACAGGGATGTGGTTGTATAGGTCCACCAGGTCGGGCAGCTTCTCAGGCCACAGACTGCGTTCCTCCAGGGGCAATGTTTTCAGGAGATCTATCACCACCTGGTTCATTTTCTCACAAAGTCCATTAGTTTGCGGGTGATAGGGTGTTGTTCTTATCTTCCGGCATCCATACAGGGTGCAGAACTCCTGGAAGACCTCCGCTTCAAAGGCAGGCCCCTGGTCCGTCAGCACCTGCTCCGGGTATCCATGCGGATGGCAGAAGTGCTGCTGGAAGGCTCTAGCTGCTGTGTGAGCCGTTAAGTCCTTGACGGGGACGACAACCAAGAACCGGGAGTAGTGATCCACGATGGTTAACGCGTAGACGTAGCCACTTCTGCTTGGGGTCAGCTTTACATGATCCAAGGCTACCAGTTCCAACGGCTGTCTGGTGATGATGGACCGCAGGGGAGTCTTCTGGCTGGCACGGTCCCTCCTTCTTAAGTTGCATGGGCCACAGTCTCTGCACCACCTCTCGATGGTTCCTCTCATGCCTACCCAATGGAACCGCCCGCGCAGCAGAAACTCCAGCTTCTTCCATCTGAAATGCCCAGCTCCGTCGTGGTATGCCTCCATCACCATAGTTGCGTCTCTTCTTGGCACCACTACTTGCCAGATTAGTTCATGCGTCCGGGAGTTAACCATTCTGCGGCACAACTTTCCCTTATAAAGGAACAGTCGACTCTTCTCAGCCCACAGTTGCTTGGCTTCCTCCGGAGCGTCTGGGTCAAGGCGTGCATCTGGCCGAGTCAGCATCTCCTTTACCAGACGGACGGCAGGGCCACTGTCTTGCGTCTCCACCCAGTTGTAATGAGGTAAGGGGTTGAGCGTAGCGGTTTGCTTACTTCTTACACGGTGGGAATACTGGATAGTCCCATGACGGTGGAACGCGGGGAGTTCAACTTCTTCCAGTTCCTCTGAATCTTCCCTACGTCCGGTAGGTTCGGCATCCTGGACAGGGCGTCCGCGTTGGTATTGGAGCGTCCTGCCCGGTATTTGATTGTAAACTCATAGTTGGACAAGCGGGCCATCCAACTCTGCTCTAGGGCACCGAGTCTTGCCGTGTCCAGGTGTGTCAACGGGTTGTTATCCGTGTACACGGTGAACCGGGAAGCAGCGAGGTAGTGCTTAAAGCGTTCGGT
Organism: Phyllobates terribilis; assembly: GCF_046119375.1. Lineage (NCBI taxonomy): Eukaryota > Metazoa > Chordata > Amphibia > Anura > Dendrobatidae > Phyllobates > Phyllobates terribilis. The sequence continues at coordinate 238,390,368 of NW_027362772.1, forward strand.
GACTGCCCACACCACTGCCAGGAACTCTAGCTTAAATGAGCTGTAATTCTCAGGGTTTCTTTCGGTGGGTTGCAGTTTTCGGCTGGCGTAAGCAATTACCCGTTCCTTCCCCTGCTGGATCTGGGACAGTACGGCTCCTAGCCCGATGTTACTGGCGTCGGTGTAGAGGATAAAGGGCTGGCTATAATCAGGGTACGCCAGGATTTCATCCCCCGTGAGGGCCATCTGCAGCTGGCGGAAGGACTCTTCTTCCAGCTTCTCCCATCTGAAGGGTGGCTTCTGGTTCTTGGCCTTCCTGGACTGGCCTATCAGGAGGTCCTGCATAGGAGCTGCCTTTTTGGTGAAACTGGGAATGAACCTTCGGTAGTAGCCTACCAACCCGAGGAACTGCCTCACTTCCTTTACGCTGGAGGGGCTTGGCCATTCCTTAATTGCGGTGATCTTATCAGGGTCGGGAGCCACTCCGTCAGCACTCACCACGTGTCCCAGGTACTGCACCTTTGGCTTCAGGAGGTGACACTTGGAAGGTTTCACCTTTAGGCCGTAACTTGCCAGAGCTTCAAACACTTCCGCCAGGTGCTTCAGGTGGTCCTCGTAGGTCTTCGAGTAGACGATGACATCGTCCAGGTATAACAGGACCGTCTCAAAGTTCCGGTGTCCCAGACAGCACTCCATCAATCGCTGGAAGGTTCCTGGTGCGTTGCAGAGTCCAAACGGCATGCAGGTAAACTCGCTAAGTCCCATCGGGGTGGTGAATGCGGTCTTCTCCCGATCCGCCTCTGCTACAGGAACCTGCCAGTACCCGCTAGTGAGATCCAAGGTGGAGAAGAAGTTAGCAGATTTTAAAGCAGCCAAAGACTCCTCTATTCTTGGTAAGGGGTACGCATCTTTGTGTGTGATACGGTTAATTTTCCGGTAATCTACACACATTCTCATGGTGTTGTCTTTCTTTTTGACCAAGACTAGTGGAGCTGCCCAAGGGCTACAGCTATCCCTGATTACCCCAGCCTCCTTCATGTCTCTAAGCATCCCCTTGGCGTGTTGGTAGTGTGCAGGGGGTACGGGCCGATACCTCTCTTTTATGGGAGGATGGTCTCCCGTGGGGATGTGGTGTTCTACCCCCTTGACTCGCCCGAAGTCTAACGGGTGTTTACTAAACACTCTCTCGTACTCTTGAACCACCCGGTAGACTCCCTGTTTCTGGTGGGAGGGAGTGGAGTCAGTACCCAAATGTAGTTGCTGACACCAATCCTCCATTATTTTCGTAGAGCCGTTACCTTCCTCCGGGTGAGATGGAGGCAAGGGTTCCACAGACTGTATAGAATTTTGGTTGATAGTATATAATTTGGCTAGCGTAGCATACCGGGGCAGGTATACTTCCCTTTTCCCAATATTTATTATGCGAACGGGTACCCTCCCATGGCGTACATCAACTACCCCCCGTGCTGTCAAAATGGTGGGCCTACTGTCTGAGTAGACTGGTTCTACCATGGCCTGGTAATCTCTACCTCTCAGACCAATAGCTGCCCGGCACCAAATCATCATTTCACTTTTCGGGGGCATAGCAATAGGGAAAGGGTCACACATTCTTACGCTACCAATCTCACCACCGGAGAGTTCCACCTGTTGCCGTCGCATCAGTGCCCGGATCTCTTTCTGGAGCACTCGCTGCTGGCCGGAGCTGGCGTTCTTGGCAACCTGCTGTAAAATGAAAATCACCTCTGCAAGACAATTTTCAATCACATTAGTTCCTAGAGTTATCTTTGGGTGACTCTCGCGCTTGTCAATGTCCACAATGATCAGTCCCTGTGCTGCCAGCTCGACTCTACCGATTTTAATGGTCATCTCTTTGAATCCGATCTGTGGCACGGGTTGACCATTGCTGGCGATGATACTCAAGTCGTCGTCAGGGTAGCGGGTTATATCCGAGTCATTCCAGTACTGCTTGAAGAGCACGTACGGGATGGTGGTGACCTGTGACCCGGTGTCCAGTAGGGCACTCATAGGGATGCCATCCAGTACCACAGGCAAGACTGGACGTCCTCCCACATATTTGTCGCGCCAGCTCGATGGGCCTGGTGATCTTTTTCCTGGGGGTTGGCCCTCTACCCCAGGTTGTGCCAGTTTAAAGGACAGTACCTTGCCATATGTCCGGGTTGATTGCAGCGGCGGCAGATGGGTTGTCCGTCCTCGTTGTATCGGTCACTGGGTCTTCCTCTGGCCGGTGGGTTCCTCCTTGGTCGACGCCACGGGATGTCCTCCGGTCCGGATGCCAGCTGGATCTTCCCTGGAGTGGAAACATGTAAAGACTGCACAGTTCGGGTTAGCGCAGCAACGCTTTTAGCTAGCTCTTGGACCTGATGGTGCAGGTCTGGAGCCGGGTCATTGTTCAAAGCCTGCGCATCAGCCCCCACAGGCCCTGCCGACAAGGGCGCCGCCTCCTGGTGGTAAGTGATAGCTGGGCGCCTGTGGGTCACAACGCCACCCGGTGCCGGTTCTCGGAGCACCCGGATTGCTCTGTCCTTGAACTGTGCAAAGTCCAGATGAGGATCCTGTAAGGCCATTGCCCGCAACTGGGTTCGGTGGGCATTGCAATATAGTCCCTCTATAAATTGTTCGGTCAACAGCCTGTCCTCGTTTCCCACGCCGTCAGGGTCGGTCTGCTTAATGGCTCTCAGGGCCTCTTGTAGGTTTAGTGCATAGTCCCTTATACTCTCATGTGCTCGCTGCTTGCACCCATAGAATCTAAGCTTAATCTCGGCTGAGGTGCGGGTATCAAAGGTGTCCCTCAGCCGGGTTAGTATCCCCGCGACAGTCCTCCTCCCAGGTGGCCAGGACTTTACCTCCCTTTGGGCTGCCCCGGTTAGTTGGGCCACCAGGATGCTCACTTTTTGCTCTTCTGTGAGGGGGTACACCTGGAAGAGGCTATCCAGCTTTTCTCTAAAGTCATTCAGGGTATGTGACTCCCCTGAGTATTGGGGTAGCCAGGCTGCTCCCGGGATATAGGGCATGGTAAAAGGCATGACTGCAGCAGCGCTGGCGCTGGCGGGGGTTGAGGCAGTGAAGCTCTCCTCCGTATCCGACATCTTTCTCCCCCCCTAGTGGACCGTGGCCTACCTTGCGATGATCCTCTTCCATAGGCCGCGGCTCCGCAGTGGATCGTCAGGGTTGAGGACCTTCCGTCGCGCTCCTGTGACGTCAGCGTCTGCTGGGCTCCTTCCAGGACCTTACGCGACGTCTGGACGTGAGGCGGGGCTTCAGTTCTCGCGCGCTTTCGGAGTCCACGCCCCTCTTCTTCCCGCGCGGCGTCTTCAAGATGGCGTCCAACGGCGGGAAAACTCCACGGAAGGCGGGAAGAAGGCAGAAGATGGCGCCGGATGGCGGGAAAACTTCGCGGATGGCGGGAAGAAGGTAGAAGATGGCACCGGATGGCGGGAAAACTCCACGGATGGCGGGAATCTTCACCACTGGTATGTTTGAACAGTCTTTTTCAGGCACGCAGTACCCGGTGGTTGCGGGCACGTAATCCTGCCGACTACGCCAAAAGTTGACGCACCCCTGGGCCTACTTGGTGTAGCGTTGCGCACGCGGGGACTACCCGGAGCCGGGCCTGTTGGGGGTAGTAGTCTCGTGGCGGCGACCCGGTCCGTGCCCAGGGAGTCAGACTCAGTGGCGGTATATTAGCAGTAGATGTAGGACGACTACGCCACCCGTTGAATGCAGCTATGGAGCTGCCGCTGCAGGGCAGTCCGCTGAGGCCGGTGGTAGGATAGTGCAGCGTAGATGGTATAACCCCCAACGGGAGGGGTATGGCCTCAGGGCAGCCGACGTGGATGATGGGGGTAGCAGGAACCACTCAGAGACGATGCGGTGTAGTTCAGGGTCTTTACTGGTGACAAAGATAGACCCTCCCGGAGTACTGGCTAGCGGTCGGGGCCTGGTCAGTCCTTGAGCAGATGGGATTCCCCTTGGCCAGGCGGAGTTGTAGGCCTCCCCAACTAATTGTACTCTTCTGGCTTCCTTGCTAGAGGCGGGTAAAGGTAGCCCACGTCCCTGAGTGTACCGTGTGGTGCTCACCCGTATGGCCGGTGACTCGGGGCCTTCTAGTGGCTTCCGCTCCACGACGGCGGTGCTGGTCCCACGCGTGTGACCGTGCCTTCGGGTTTCTTGGCCAGAGGACCTGAAATCCCCTGCCGGGCGGTTTCTGCTGCTGGGTCTGGGTTAATCCCCACAGCCTCGGACTCCGGGTCCGGTGGTAACTCTTCAATCAGGGCGAGCTCTTCAGCTGCCAGCCCCTGATTCCTTTTAGCACTGCTCCCACAGAGCTCCTGATCTCTCTTTCCTATAGCTGCTTCTCTTCTTCTCAACTCTTCTTCTCTCTAACCCTGCCTCAGCCCCAGCTTTATATAGGGGAAGTTCTTCCCCTCCCAGGACTGGGCAGGAGGTGTGGCATGCATAGGATTCCTGACCAAGAGACCTCCCACCTGCTCTCAGACATAACATTGCTATTACTGTGGAGACCAGACCCCTGGGGTGCCACACACTGAATTCATTAAGTGGCGTGTGCCTCTTAATGAATTTGGTGCCTTGTACTCCATCAAGACTGGCGTAGCGTGAGGGTGCGCTATGCCAGTCCTAATGAATCTGTCCCTACATTTTTGGATTTCAATACAGAGTTTGAGTTTGCCCAGTTACAAATGGTTAAGTAGCATCCTAGCCATAATTAATCATCTGCTATAAATTGACACATTTCTTCAGGAAAAGAAGCAAAAAGAACATCATAGAAAGACGCGAAGTGTAAAAGATGAGCGCTAAAAGAAGAGTGCAGAAAACAAGGGCTGCGTGAGTGACCTACAATGTCAACATCTGCTGCGAGGACACACAAAATGAGTAATGAGTGGAGCTCTATAAGTGTGCGACTGACACTTCTCTTTATACTCTGTAGACTCCTAACAATAAGGCAATATTGGACAAAGTGAAATGTTATCTGTCTTATAAAAACAAGTACCATTAACCCTATAATCATTGCTAAAGAATATGTGGAGATGGAAATTTATGAATTGGCCAGAAAGAAAATTGTGAGTTACGCTCATTTTTATTTATCCGATGATGTCTCAAATTTTTAAATAATGACTATGTCCAAGTTTGCAAACCATTTTTTTTATTGTTCCAATTCATCTAAAAAAAAAATAACAACTTTGTATATACCTTTTAGTAAAAAAAAAATGTCTGATTATATTGTGTTTATAGCTCCCATGCAGAACTATGTGACTCCACGTAATAGACGAAAAGAAAACCTTGTGTAGTTACATGCTGAAGTAATATTCTTTTTAATTTGTGGTATGGATAAAAGTAAGAGATGGACAGAAGGTAGTATGACTGCAGGATCAGACTTGTCATGGCGTCATATAGGTCTAAATAGAAGCTATAAGAAATTGTAAGAAATTGAAAAATAACTTTGTGAATGTATAAGGGCAATAAAAGAAGTCCGATTGTGAAGGTGAACAGAGCCTTTAAGTTGACAGATAACAGGTTCAAGAAAACTCTTAAGGGTTTGTTTACACAGACTAACCAGCGGCACAATACGACCACCGATTGGTAAATTTTTACTGATCGGCGGGCATTTGAATGCCTGTTTAAACAGGCAAACCAAAGAAAATGATGCGCACTGAGGGATCTATACTAGGTTGCTCAGTATGCACAATCTGCCATAGTTCTCGGCAGTGTGAGTCCTCTTTACACAGGACGATACACCGCCAAGAACGATGTTTTTTAACGCTGCACAAAAGATCAATTCACCTAATGAACAAGCATTTTGCTCGTTCATCGTGTGATCAGCAGCCTGTTTACAGGACATGATAATCGTGAAGCATACGTTTTTAAAAAAGCTCATTCAATGTTATCTTGCAGTGTAAATGCCCCTTACGTAATATGTTTGAGGATTTATAATCGTTAGTATCTTCCTTCTATTTGACAATGTAATATGTTATAATAGACTACTACTGAATCTTCCATAGATAATGTTGATGATGACTATCTGGGATGTGGTGTCATCACGACCTCTGTTTTAAAGTTATGCCCCCTGGTAAGAAAGGTTCTAATTTCCCCTTCAACAAACTCAGGCATATACCATAGAACTTCTCTGTGAGCATTTGCTCTTTCTCCTCTGATGCCGGCCAATCGAAACATGGCCACTCCCACAGAGTTCTGTGGTACACGCCAAGCTGGTTGAAGGGAAAATTGCAAATTTGCATCATTATAACTTTGGGGCATAACTTTGGAACCGAAAGGCACATAAGAAAAATATAAACTGTTCCAGAATCAGTGGAACGGCAGCAGATAGAGTAGGTACTCAGTTTAAACTTTAAAAAATCAAATGATAGGTCCTCTTTAAGACCTTGCACCCATGGATGAATTATGACTAGATGCAGGAGCTGGATATTGAGTCAAACCGAGAATTTTTTTCATAATGCAAAGGTTGGGAAAAGTTACTTGTAATTGGAGTTGGGTTGTAATATGGCCATGTGCACGAGCAATTAGGATATCATGTTTGAAGTTAAAGAATTGAGCCAGCTACTGCAGTGCCCCCAGATCCTTCTCTAATGTTCTACAAAGCCCCCAACTGTCTTGTTTTGTTTTTTTTCTTGGAAAGGTTTTTCAGGGGGGATATGGCCTTTAAGAAGACACTGGTTTCATCTCCACTTGCACATCCTGTAATGTATAATTTTCACCATTAGGACCTTACTCTTAATAAAATTTTGTTCTTCGACTTGACGAAGACAGAGAAGACTGACTTAGGAAAGGAGCATTTTATTCTTCCCATATTTCGAAAAATATTTCATTAATATCGTCCATAGTTCTTTTTCAGCAATAGGAGAGAAGATGGAGGAGGGGCCCATCATTTATAAAATAAGTTATAAATCTATAGTATTTTTATTTGCAGCTCATCACATACTCTAGAAAACTTTCACAGGTGCAGCTTCGTAACAATTCTACTCATTATGAAGAGGAATGTCATGGGTTTTAGTTCGGCAAGGGTGATGGGTTTGTATGACTGTGATTGTAAATGCTGCGGTTCTGAATAGATCATGGCTATTGATAATAAGATGCTATTTATTGCAGGATACAGAACACAAGAGTTTATTATTAGGCAGACTTGTATAAGTGCTCTCTACACTGGATTAGTAACATGCTCAGTACTCAGACATTGTTAGAATTATATTTGTTTGTCAGGGCATTGCTGCTAGAAAGCGATATGGGTCATAGAGGTTGCAAGGTGGGAAGAGGAGGAAGTCTGATCCTAATACAAAAGCCAAGGGAAAAAGAACAGTAATACATAGGAAATCCTTTGTAACTGATATGTGAGCCATGAAGGACAAAGTACAAGCTCTGATTGGCCCCATCACTTTTCCTCATATATACATTTACAGTTTTAATAACGTAAATGGTTTGATCTGCTGGAAACTAGATAGGCAGGATGACACAATCGAGAATAGCAGATAAGAGAAAATAACAAAGATCTGACTGCTTGGCACAAGAAGACTAAGACTACTCCTCCTTGCCACATCTGACATTAACAGCTTTAATGACTTAAAGGGGTTGTCCGGTCCAAACTGGTAAGTCTGCAGTCACTCTGTGTGACTGCAGACTTATGAATCCCCTCAGCGCACGGACTGTGTGCTGCGGGGATTCGCCGGTTTCACGTGGACAATGGGCATGGCCTCGCTCCGTAAACTTGTATTGAGAGAGGCCACGCCCCATCTATGATGTGGCCGACCAGTGGGCGTGGCTGACTAGAGAGCGCGGCCTTGCTCTATACAAGTATATGGAAGCGTTGCCGCGCCTACTGACTGGGAGTATGTATAACTCATACATATCCTCCAGTTCCAGGTCTGAAACCGGCGAATACCCGCAGCCCACAGTGCGTGCACTCGGGGGATTCATGAGTCTGCAGTCGAACAGAGTGACTGCAGACTTATCGAATTGGATCGGACAACACCTTTAAGTGACTATGAACTGCTGGAAACTGGATAGGCAGAATGACACAATCGAGAATAGCAGAAGAGAGAAAATAGCAGAGGACTTTGTGTTGACTTTCTGGCAAGAGAAGACTACGGCTGCTCCTCCTTGCCACATTGTGATCTTGGGGGCAGGAACGGTTGTTGACTTTACTCCTTGTCTTCTTTGAGGTGACAGAAAGCTTATGGACTCTTTAGATAAATCTGTGTCTCGTATTTCAATTTTTTTAAGCTATGAAGATAAATTCCTTATTCTCATAAGTGTTTTCTACCTAGGTGCAACATCCAAGTTGTATGGAGCCATAATGTACCACCCATAAAAGTCTATGGGACTCTGCTTATTTTGGATTCTGTCCAAATCCAAGACAATATAAAACCTGCCATGTTCCCTCAGATGTTATAGATGCATTGTTTCTAGGTGAGAATACCTCCAGAATATGGCACCATATTGTCATTATTCAAACATGTGTCAAGGAAAGTATCTCTTCTCACTGAACTACAGGTGATACTGGACAGTTCTCTTGATGAGTCCATTGTCTAGGTCCTTGCCTCCTTTGATTACTTGCCTTGATTACCTTATTGGCCGACCATTGAACTTGCTATATAAGCCAAGCCATGGCACATCTTGGTGGTCTGAAAGTAAAAATAAAACTTCCACTCCTATACTGATCCCACACAGCTCCGGTCTACTCTCTTTCGCTGGTCTCTTCACATGGCTGCTGCAGAACATCAGTCAGTAAATATTTTTAAAAAAACATGGGCGTTTAAGAGGTGAGGTGAGCTGGTGCTTGAATGCCACAAAAATAATAGCAGACCGAGACATATCTTAAAACCACTTCAAGAAAAAATTACAGTACATACTCCAGCTCTCGATACACGAGTGGAGCACTTGCATCATAGTCTTTTTTTTCTCCAATATGGTGGAAAAAGCTTATTTTGTAGTCCTTTAGTCCTAAGGGAACATAGGAATATTGTCCAGCTCTCTTCTGGCCCAGAGTGCCTTTTCTTAGGTCTCCGGGGGCATGTCCTACTTTGCTTTGGTAACTTCTCTTCATTTTGATCAGTGTTTCCACTTGCTGATGCACAGGATAGGCCATAGGCTGCTCCTCCATCCCGGCTACACAAATTCTGGTCTTCTGTACTGCCTCTCTAGATGGACATTCTCTCTAACCTGGTGGCTGGTGCTCTAGCGGCAGGACATTCTTGCCCTCCTCCCACCAACAACTTGCTGTAGCACAAGTCTGGTCTGCGTTGGGCCTGATCTTCTCCTTCTCTGGACACAGTCTTCCATAATGACCCTTCTATAGATGGGAGTTTCCCGCTTGAGCTGCTTCTCTCACTCTACAGGTCACATCTACCGATGGCAGCTCTCAGACATTCTCCCAGTGTTACAGACTTGAGCCCATACTGCAATGACAGCACTATTTCACCACTGCGTGTCTAATGTGCATCACATGCCATATGTTTATAGCTGTTTTATTCTGGCTGTTCCTGTAATGAATACAACCTTAAGGAAGAACTATCCCTATTGCCAATGTATATGGATTGACATGTCACCAATGCAAGGTCGTGGAAATGTATGGGGCCATAACTTTTACATTCTGGCTTCCTGTAGTCCTTTAATGTAACATTGTGGCTTTTAGCCCAGCTCAGAAGTAAAGTGAAGGACCCACATTTCAAATTATATTTTGCTTCTGTGTAGTGGTGCCCAGTAGCCTAGAAAAAGGGAGTGGTGAGTAAGTAGAAAAGAGGGGTGTGGTCTGGGGGGGTCACTATAAAAGGGGTGTGGTCTGGGGGGTCAGTATAAAAGGCGTGTGGTCTGGGGGTCAGTAGAAAAGGGGTGCGGTCTGGGGTCAGTAAAAAAGAGTTGTGGTCTGGCCTTAATAGAAAAGAGGCATGTGGTCTGGGGCCTGTACATATGAATGCTCTGGTCTAAGGTCTGCATAAATGGAGAAGTCTGAGGTCTGCATAAATGGGGGGAGTCTGAGTCTGTGTAGATAGGGGTTAGGTCTTACGTCTAATTAGGTGGAAGGTCTGGGGTCTGTGTAAGTTAGGGGAATCTGGTTTGGCTTTGTATATATAGGTGATCTGGAATCTTTAATCCAGTTTGTAGAATTTGGGCTATGTATGGTATGTGATCTGAAGAGAGGGAATCTAGTCTGGGATCTGATGTAGGGTCTGTATTTGGGGGGGGGGGGGTCTGTATAAAGGTATAGTTTTGAGTCTTTGTACTATATATGGGGTCTCGTCTGAGGTGTCTATGAAGGCATGCACTGAAGTCTGTCTAAAAGGGGGGTCTGTATAAAGGGATGGCTGTTCTGGGTGGTCCGGTTTGAGAGCTGTATTAATTTAGGGTTTGCTGAAGGGAGTCATATGTACTGTTTGCAATTCAAATGCCTTAGGGTGGCTGCATATCCTCGATGTGGGAACAAAAAGGCAAAACAATTTTGGCAGCACACTACTCATGCTGCTATTTGATCATACTTTCAGAAAATCCCTGTACATGCTGGTAAGTATGGCAATGTCCCTGATAAGGGGGGATGAGGTGAGATCTGAAAACGTATGTATATGCTTCCATGCGGGTGGGTGACTGTGTGACCAAAAGACTCAGTTCCATAAATTCAATATTATTTGGGCAAGGAACGGCTTCAAGACGATCTTGGAAAAAGCAAACATTGTAAACGAGTTTAGTCAATTTATTCATTAGATAGAAAAATACAAAAAACACCCTTGACTTTATGCAATGAATTATAAGGGAAACTTCAGAGCATTAGCAACAAAAACTGCATAAACCTCAAGCCCCATCTGCCATTGTATACAAAGAAGAAAACCCAGTAATTACAGGACAGATTAGATGTTCCTGCTTTTAAATGTTGCGCACATAGAAGCCCGGGGAACTTTTACTTAGCTACATTCAATGTGGATTTCACATGACTATTTAATCTGGGATTCAAAATAGAATATTCACTGTAGAAAATAGTTGCCATGGTAACGGGTGCATCATACGGTATTACCGCTGCTTATTTGTACTTCTGAGATCTAAAACGCCTTTATAATAGAATACCCTTATGTCATGCTGGATCTGTAATATGGACGTGAAAAGCCCAGAGTCAATTATTAAATAGCCGCACCCTTAAAAATGTGGTGACAGCGGTCGAATTTCCGAATGGCTGAAAATATAAGTCTGCAGGCTTCAAAAATGATCTAAAACAAAGTCTGTCTTTGTTGCCCATAGTAACCAATCACAGATCAGCTTTCATTTTTGAATAGCCGAATATGAAATAAAAGCTGCACTATGATTGGTTGCACTGGGCAATAAAGACATTATATTCAGAGATTTTATAAGTACCAGGACAGCCTAGAGAATACCCAAAACTCTACCGTTTCTGGGAGGATTTATGTAAACCTTGCACCCTTCAGGCCAGGACACGTTTGCCCAAATTTTCCACAATTGTTACTGAAATTTTGGGATAGTCTATTACACTATAATGCAAAAGTACTGGGACACTTTCCAATTACACCTACTGGAATTATGACCTCCCAGTCTAAATCCATAGACATTAATAAGGAGTTGGTCCCCACCTTGCAGTTACTACAGCTTCTGCTCTTCTGAGAAGGTTTTCTACGAGATTTTGGAGGTGTCTGTCGGAGTTTTTGCCCGTTCATCCAGAAGAGCATTTGTACGGTCAGACCCTGATGTTGGGGAGAGGCTGGTTCAGAATCTCCATTGCAGTACTTCCAAAAGGTGATGGATGGGGTTGACCTTAGGTCTCTGTGCGACCATTGAAGGTCTTCTAGTAGTGTTGAGCGAGTATGTTCTGTTAACCCTTTCGCCGAGTATGCTCGAGCCGAGCACCGAGTATTTACAGCTGCTCGGTGATATGTTTGAATCGCTCCCATGTGCATGATTTGCGACTGTTTGACAGTTTTACTACATGTGAAGAATGTGTAAGAAATAGACATTCCTCACATGTAATAAAGTTGTCAAACAGTCGCAAGTCATGCACACGGGAGCGATTCATCCATATCACCGAGCAGCTGTAAATACTCGGTGCTCGTCTGAGCATACTCGGAACAGAACATACTCGATCAACACTATCTTCTACCACAAACTCACCGAAACATATCTTTATGGATCTAGCTTTGAGCACTGGATACATTCACTGGGTACAACAGAAAAGAGTCTTCCCTAAACTGTTCCCACAATGAGGGCAGCTACAATTGTTCATGTATATTAAGATTTTCCTTCACTGGAAATAAGGGGCTGAGGACGACCACTGCAAAACAACTCCATAGTATTATACCCCCTCAACCAAATTGTACAGGAGGCACAATGCAGTCGAGAGTAACGTTCTCGTGGCACTCATCAAACCCAGACTTGTCCATCAGATACCAGATAGAGAAGTGTGGTCTGTCACTGCACAGAACACATTTCCACTTCTTCAGAGTCCACTACTCTATCACACGCTTTTCATTGTTCTTGGTGATGTAATGTAATAATGATGGACTGCTCTGCTGTGTTCCTTCCTACCCCTGAAGACAACAATCGCACCATGTGTATAGTGTTATGCGGTTTTACATGTAAGGTGAATGGTGATGTGCGTCTTATATAATGTGTTATGGTAATGTACAGCATATATGTGATGTAAAGTGTTATTGTACAATGTGCATAGTGCAGGGTAAGCACAGGGTTAGATTAGGGATAAGATAAGTACTGTTTATATAGTAAGTGGTTTAGCAATGGTGTGAGACATAGAATAAGAACAATAGGTTAAGCCTATAGGATAGGACATAGTTAATAATAGAACTAGCCCGTGGGTGGTAACTAGTGTAGAGAAGTGCAGTGACAAGCCAAGTTCAAGTCCAGTGGGCTGCTAGAGTCAGCATGTGCCTTCCATTTGAGACAGTGGAATACCATACAGGAATCCCGAGCGTACTCTTCTGTCGCGCCCGGAGCCAAAGTCAGACATAGGGGCTGCCAGGGACATCATGCCCTTTGGCGTAAAAAGGGGAGATGGTCAGGGGCTTGCCAAGATGGAGGTAATGGATCCCAGGTGCACTGCCGAATGAGAAGAGAGACACCTGGGGCTAACAGAGCCAGTGGGCGAAGGGATGCTCAAGGAGGAGTGATATGGCAGGGCTGAAGATGTGTTGTGCTAAGAAAGTAAGGAATATAAAGTGCTGTGCCCTATCCCACGTGTTAACACTTGATTAACTTGAACTGACCAGTAAACGTTTGCTGGTTGCAATGGACTTGGCGTCCCCTGAGTTGTGTGCAGTGGCTCCTGTGGTTGTGAAGGAGGGTGGGGGGCTGATGAAGACGCCGTGGCAACAAGTGGGTTAAACGTGTTATAAGTTATATGTCATCTCTTATTATTAGTGTGATAAACTATACTGCGTTTTATTCCTATGGCCGTTATTGTATGCCGGTTATCCTACAGGCTCTGCCTAAGTCCGTCCCTGGGAATGCGGGAGGTCTGTCCACTAGGGGAACCATACAATAGGTAGGGATAAATTTGCATTACATTGCTTAGATGCTAGATAGATAACACTGCGATTAGTTTACGAGTTGGGAGGGGTTAGAGTAGTTTTATAGAAAACTATTTCCAGGTTGCAGGTAGTTAGTCAGGGTGTGGAGTCCATGGCACACACACCACAGTTCTGAGTCCACGACTCATATAGCACAGGACTGGTGCAAGTCCTGTAAAAGAGAGTGGAATGAGAGGAAGCAAACTGAACAAGTAGGAAAACAGGTTCTAGAAGCAGATACAGCAGAAAAGGAAAGTGTTCTGTCAGTGTGTGTTTTCTGAGAAGAATGAAGGCAGTCTTGGGCTTACAGTCCAGAAAAGGGCCTGATAATCAGGTCTCTGTCTCCCAGAAGAGGAAGATGTAGGCCGGGTCGCAGGGGGAGAGAAGGATAGTGAATCTCAAGACAAGATGGGGACCAAGACTGCTAGGAAGAAGAGGGGATGGGAAAAAAAACGCCAGGCACGAACATGAAACCAGAGAACATACTAATGAAAGATATGAAGTGCGAGAAAGAAGGTCCAAGACAAGATACTTGGAAGGGAGGTAAGAAAATTTCTAATACAATTCACAGGGAGAAGATTGGAACAAAACAAAATCGTGTAAACTGCGTGCTAGCAAATGCCAGAAGCCTGACAAACAAGATGGATGAACTGGAAGCAGAAATATCTACAGGTAACTATGACATAGTGGGAATAACCGAGACATGGTTAGATGAAAGCTATGACTGGGCAGTTAACTTACAGGGTTACAGTCTGTTTAGAAGGGATCGAAGAAATCGGAAAGGGGGTGGAGTCTGTCTATATGTAAAGACGTGTCTAAAGCCTACAATACGGGAGGATGTATGGGAGGGAAATGAGGAGGTTGAGTCCTTATGGGTGGAGATACATGGGGCAAAAAACAATAATAAAATTATCATAGGAATCTGTTATAAACCACCAAATATAGCAGAAGCCACGGAAAGTCAATTAATGAGACAAATAGACGAAGTAGCAAAAAATAACGAGGTGATTATTATGGGGGACTTCAACTACCCCGATACAGACTGGGAAACCGAAAGCTGTAGATCTCAGAAAGGAAACAGGTTTCTGTCAATTATCAAAGACAATTATTTGTCACAACTTGTGCAGGAACCAACTAGAGGGACGGCCCTTTTAGACTTAATAATAACTAACAGAATAACTGAGGTGCAGGTCGGGGGGCACCTGGGAAATAGTGACCACAACATTATACAATTCCACATGTGCTTCAGTAGGGTGCCCAGCAAGGGAGTCACAAAAACACTGAACTTCAGGAGGGCAAAGTTTGATCAGCTAAGAGATGCCCTTCACCTTATAGACCTGGGATAGTATCTTCAGTAATAGGAGCACGGATAGAAAATGGGAAATTTTCAAAACAGTCCTACATAGGCACTGTAGAAGGTACATACCTTATGGGAATAAAAGGGCTAGGAATAGGAGGAAGCCAATGTGGCTAAATAAGGAAGTCAAGAGGACAATGAAAAACAAAAAAAGGGCTTTCGGTAAACTTAAACAAGAAGGCAGCGAGGAAGCGCTAATATCTTATAGGGAAAAAAACTAAATCTGTAAGAAACAAATAAGAATAGCAAAAGAGGAGACAGAGAGACTAATTGCCAAGGAAAGTAAAACGAATCGCAAACTGTTCTTTAACTATATAAACAGTAAAAGGATTAAAACTGATGGAGTTGGCCCATTGAAAAATAACCTGGGTAAAATCATAGAGGGCGATGAGGGTAAAGCAAACCTACTCAATACCTTCTTCTCCACTGTTTTCACAAAAGAAAACAATTTATCGGAGGAAATGCAGAGTGATAAAGTAAACCCTCTGCTAAATATCACCCACCTAACCCAGGAGGAAGTTCAGAAACGCCTAAATAATATCAAAATAGACAAGTCACCAGGCCCAGATGGCATACACCTCCGGGTACTAAAAGAATTAAGTAATGTGATAGACAGACCGTTGTATCTTATATTCAAGCACTCTTTATGGACAGGGACTGTCCCACTAGACTGGCGCCAAGCAAATGTGGTACCAATATTGAAAAAGGGGTCTAAAAGTGACCCTGGGAACTATAGACCAGTAAGCTTAACGTCTGTTGTGGGTAAATTGTTTGAAGGATATCTTAGAGATGCTATTGTAGAATATCTTAATGATAATAACTGTCTAACTCCATATCAACATGGATTCATGAGGGATCGCTCCTGCCAAACAAACCTGATGGCCTTCTACAAGGAGGTGAGCTCACAGCTGGACCGGGGAGAGTCAGTGGATGTTGTATACCTTGACTTCTCCAAAGCGTTTGATACCGTGCCACACAAAAGGTTGGTATATAAAATGAGAATGCTTGGTCTGGGGGATAATGTGTGCAAGTGGGTAAATAACTGGCTGAGTGATAGAAAGCAGAGGGTGTTTATCAATGGAGTAAGCTCAGGGTGTGTCAGGGTTACTAGCGGGGTGCCTCAAGGGTCTGTCTTGGGCCCTATATTATTTAATATATTTATTAATGATCTAGTGGAAGGGTTGCATAGTAAAATAGCAATATTTGCAGATGATACTAAACTTTATAAAGTAGTTAATACAGATGAGGATAGGGCACAGCTACAGGAGGATTTAGATAAATTGGGGAGTTGGGCCAAAAAATGGCAAATGGGGTTCAATGCCGATAAATGTAAGGTCATGCACATGGGAAAGAAAAACAGCAGTCACCCATACATATTAAATGGGAAACCGTTGGGGAAATCTGACATGGAGAAGGACCTGGGCCTCTTGGTTAACAGCAAATTAAATTGGAGTGCCCAGTGTCAGGCAGCAGCTGCGAAGGCAAATAGAGTCATGGCATGCATCAGAAGAGGAATAGGGGCATATGATGAGAACATTGTTCTTCCTCTGTATAAAGCGCTGGTAAGGCCGCACTTAGAATATTGTGCACAGTTCTGGGCTCCGGTGCTCAGGAAAGACATATTGGAGCTAGAGAGGGTACAAAGAAGGGCGACTAAGGTAATAAAGGGAATGGAGGGACTAGAATACCCAGAGAGGTTGTCAAAATTAGGCCTATTTACGTTGGAAAAGAGAAGGCTTAGGGGAGACCTCATAAACATGTATAAATACAAAAGGGGGCAGTACAGAGATCTCTCCCATGACCTGTTTATACCAAGGATGGTGACAAAGACGAGGGGGCACACTATGCGTCTGGAGGAAAGGAGGTTCCTGCACGAGCATAGAAGGGGATTCTTTACGGTCAGAGCCGTGAGACTCTGGAACTCTCTGGGAGAGGAAGTGGTGATGTCCAACTCACTTAATGAGTTCAAGAGAGGCCTGGACGCCTTTCTTGAGAACAATAAAATTACATCTTATGCTTAGTGATAGTTAATTAATCCAGGGATTTAATCTGACTGCCAGATTGGAGTCGGGAAGTGAATTTTTCCTCAGTGATGTAAATTGGCCTATACCGCATGGGTTTTTGTTGCCTGCCCCTGGATCAACGCTGCGGAATAGCTGCAGTGCACAAGAAATAGGCTGAACTGGATGGACGCTTGTCTTTTTTCGGCCTTATAAACTATGTAACTATGTAACTATGACACAAAACCAAGGGAACATCACCACAAAAAGACTCTGTCTAAATCTATATGCTGCAGCCGTGTGTAAATGAATTGCACAGTAAAGATGAACCTGTTAACCCGTACTTCAAGTCTCCTGTCTTGTTTGCAATCGATACCGGTCCTGAGGACGGGGCGGTAACAGGGACTCCTCTAAGTAACAATGAGTATAGCACAGATTTCATCACACAAAACACTCCACTCTCAGTCCTTTATAGAAAAGGGGCTACGGGGCACAAAGAACTCAGTTCTGGCCCACAGCGTATTGAAACCAGCCCTGTGCCCCCCTTCAGATGGAAGCCTGGAGGCAGCGGATGCCTGTGGCCTACAAGTGAATGTGATTAACCCCACACCTGACAGCATACTGGGATACTGTTTGTCTCTAAAGTGCCAGAGCGTAACTGGACAGCAGCTCAGTCATGACTACCGCTCTTGCGCCCTTGCATGCAGCTGTTTGGCCATGAAGCTCCTGGCGGGGGCGCAGTGTTTGTGCTGATGTTATGTCACGCCCGGTGTAAGTGCAACACAGAGGAAAAAGGGAAAGGGAGCACAGACACTAGGGAAAGGAGGAAGTGGAAACCTAGTCTGGTCTAGCATCACCCTGTCTCAACTAACGTCCCTATATAGCCTCCTCAGCTATCGCCGATCTCGCGCCTCGCCCTACTTTACCTGGCGTATGGCTACCGCTAGGGTTGGAAAGAGATGAGCACTAGTCAACCTCCACTAAAACTCTAAAGACAACAAGGGTAGTCAAAACAGGGGAAATGGCTTAGCTTTAGATGAACTCCAAATGTGCACACGGCCTCAAGCTCCAGAGAGGACAAGATACTGCTCCTGCTAAGCTTCACAAGTAGAAATGAATATAACTGGCGACGCCCTCTCAGACACAGCAGGTATGTATACACCCAGGCTAGAGAGCAAATTAGCAAGAGAGAGGTAGTCGCTCGGTCCTAAAGACAGCCTCCTATCTAAGCAGCTGTCTGCAATGCCAAACGTAGAGATCTCCTGCAACCCACTGCACGGCGACTATCTGTCACCTCTGACACACCCGTGACATGTTAATACCAGAGGAGGTTTGGCCTCTGCAGTTATGGAGTCAGCAGAGCGTTGGTGATTTTTCTGCCCTCGGCTCATCAGCACTTGGTCCCCAGGTATCTAATGTTACGGGGTCTCCAATTCATGGCTGAGTTGCTGAAGTTCCTTCCACTTCTCAATAATATTACTTACAGGTGATGGGGGTAGATTTAGGGGATGTAGGATTTTTGTGCTCTCAGGCAGGAATTAGGTATTAGGTCTTAGAAGCGTTCATACAGACAATACAGTTGTGGTCCAAACATGTGTAGTTTTTATTGCTTTCCACAGGTTGCACAGCACCAAAACATCAATTTCATAAACAAATCATAGCCTTGTCCAGGCACTAACTAAACAGAAGAAACCCTGCCTACTCATACACCACTGAGCTAACCCCAGCTCGGTCAAACAAAACAGCTATTGTTTATAGCAACTACAGATACTTGCTGTTCTCTGCACACGGCCTGTGCAGACTCTTCTCAGAGAGGGATTCTGCCCTGTCTCTCTCTTCAGCTCCAACACAAATCCACTCTGGTCAGCTTCCCTGATCTGACTGACTACATAGAACGGCTAGCCTGGTTATATGCAGGGCCAGCCAGGTGATCTAACCCTAGCTTACCTAGCTTTGCTAAATGGGAAGAGATGTCGTGACTTGACTTGTTACAGCGATGGCTCCTATTACAGGACTGCGCTGGTATCAGTGAGGTCTTTACCACCAGCCGTTCTGTCACATGTTAGTAAAGGCATGCAGCATGGAGAGGGGCCGGATGTTATATACCGAGGGACTGCATGTTATGTTCCAGGGAGCCGGGTGTTATATTCCGAGGGTGAGGGTCCGGATGTTAAACAACGGGAGCAATGAGACTGAATCAAAAATCTGAAATTAATTATATTCGGATTAGATATATCACCAATTTCTGATCAGTGGGGGTCTGACCACCACACTCCTACTAATTTTATGAACAAAATGACCACAATGACTTTTTGTGACCCAACAATCTTAGATGTCTTATTGGCTGATATGCCAGTATTTTTGAACATATGTGCCCATTAAATCGACATAGTTGCCCTTTCAATATGTAGATAAGTAAATTATTAACATTTCCTATGAGACCTCAATGTTTCTGTGCATGCCGGTAATGTAGAAGATCACATTGTAAAAACAATGATTTTTATTTATCTTTTTTTATTAAATCAGTCATGTTATAGAACCTCGTTGGTCAGTAGTTCTAAGGACAGGCATTGATGGACAGGACACCATCTGCTGTACATCATAGGTCATAATAACACATCCTGCCCTGATGATGACTAAAAATAAATATCAGCATTACCGGCAGAGGAGGAAAAAAGATCCACAAAGACTAAGCAAGGATTAAAGTTTGCCTGTGATATTGAAATAAAATATTGCTTTAAATTGTATACAGAAGTGGATTAAAATATCACTTGTAGGGATAAAACTTAAAATAGTGACTGAGACTCTGATTCAAGCGATGTATCTTACTGGGCTTCTTACTGTAGTTTTTTTAAAATCACAGTTTTATCTGCTGCAGATCTGCTACTCCTCTCATTGATGAGCTGTGTCTAACCTCACCCATTAAATTGATTGACAGTTTTTCGTCTATGCTGTGCCTAGACAGAAAGCAGCCAGTCAATTGTGGGTGCAAGGACAGACTTGCAAAGCAGCAGCATTCACCAAAATTGTGCGCCAAGTGATAGAATTCTTTTGAAGGGATTTTGGATTTTTACACAATATGTTTTAAATGAAATTTTGGGGAAAATTAATCTAATTGGCCAATGCTAGGAGCAATATCTGACATCACATTTTTCAATGAGACTCTGTCTGTGTTCCTCAGATGAAGGTTCATGTATCACATGTAGTTGCAAAGGTAAAGGGTTATTTCCAAGATAGTAAGGTGTCCCCATTCATAGAATAGAGGTTAATTACTTTAATCGCTGTGCCGATTAATAGCCAACAGCTTTTGGCTTTGTCTGGCAGTCCCATAGATAATAAATTCTCCACATTGCTCTACAAAGCCCGGTTTCTAGGATATAAAGCCCCATACTCAGGAACACTATGGGTCCCGGGGAATAGACCCCTAATGAACAGTATCCTATGGGAATTGATATGTGGCAACTTAGTCTCGTGGGAATAACCCTTTAATATCAGATGCTATTTTCTGGCAATGGCATTTGTCAACTGTAGTGATTAGAGCCCCTATTAACTCATGAAAGATATGCCAACTCACCAGGAACATCTGCAAGTCTACTGGAAACAAGGAGACCTTATAAATTCCTGGGAAAGGAAGGTGAGTATTATATTTTTTATCACCAAAATGGCATCTGGGCATTTCATTTTTTTTGTGACCCTCGTGAATCGAATCGCAAAGGGTTCGAAGTTGGTTGAAACCCCAAATTTCAGGAAATTTGACTCAAACTCAATCTGCTCATCTCTAATGGTTAGTTATACAGTATAGCTGTCTCATCTAGCACCAGAAGAAAATTTCTATATTTGGGACTACCTTACCTCCTGATGTACAATTCTCTTGTGGTCGACAATTCAGACTCCGTAATAAAAAATGGATTTTCAAAGTTGATTATAAAAAATGAAAAACATCATCACATTATGCTCTTCGAATGAGTTTTCACCCACCATGGGAAGTAATGGCTTATTGTGACGCGCCTAGGTGATGGGGACGACTCGGCGCACGAGCCTTGTTGTTGATTTTGGGGGATGCCGCGGTGGCCGGCTCCCGGGGCCGTACCCTGGGGTCACTCTTAAAAAACAAGGAAGGGATAATGGGGGAAAGGTGTATGGGATAGGAAAAGTTTGTTACGCCACCCGTGGTGTCTGGTGAGGATCACCAGCGCTGCTACAGTCCTCTGAGGTCGGTGGTCAGGCAGCTTAGTTGGTACGGCTCCCCACAGGTGGAGCGGGGCCTCAGGGCAGTGTAGTAAAAGGGATGCAGGACAGAGGGGACCCAGCCGGGTCAGAAGAAGAATAGGCACACTCACAACAGTTCACTTCAGTACATTTACTGGTGGTGTTTCAGGCACGATCCAGGGCACTGTAGGGTGAAGGGTGCATTTCAGGACTCTCCCCAGTGAGCGGGTGTGGGGCCTCCTGTTTCTTGCCTTTTCCTGATAAGTTTATGACCTGCCTGAAGCTAGGCCTCACTTGGTCTCTGTCTTGCACCTGCTGACCTGGTGGTAGGGCCTTCTGTTGGAGATCACACTCCCTGGTCTCTTGGGCCTCTGTGATTCCTGACCCTGGGATAACGGTCAGCTTCTGGTGTTCCTGGGACATGTAGTTCGCCAGGGGTTCCGGTTGTTTCTGCTTGTCCTAGAGATCCTTGCAGACACGGACCCGGTGTCCGGTATATGGTCTTGGGGTGAGCTGGCTAAGTCTCTAGAGGGACTGGAACTACCTCTGTCCCCTGAGGAAACTGTTCTCTAGACTGCTTACAGACTAACTGACTGCCTAGCTCCACCTTCCCTTTTTATATCCCTATCCTGGCTCCCTCTGCTGGTCTGAGGTGGAAGGTGGAGGTGTGTGAATGCTATGAGGGCCTCTTGTGGAGGAATCCGTCCATGCACCCCTCTAGCTGCCTAGCTCCACCTTCCCTTTTTATATCCCTATCCTGGCTCCCTCTGCTGGTCTGAGGTGGAAGGTGGAGGTGTGTGAATGCTATGAGGGCCTCTTGTGGAGGAATCCGTCCATGCACCCCTCTAGGATCTGTGGTACCATTGCACAGCAGGGCGCCACATTACCCCCTTGCAAAGCTCAGTACTTCCGGACTGAAGTACTTTTTATAACAACAACAATAACAATCTTCCCTTTATGGGAGGCAATTTGCTTAAACGTTACATATAAAACATTATAAATAATAAATAGATATGTACAATACAATAAGCAACCCCAGAGTTCAAGTCTCTTGCAGTGAGGTTCCCCGACAGGATGTCCATCTCACAGGGTAGAGTACTTAGTAGCTTGAGGGACCTGTCCCAAACCCTCCACGTAGGCTCTGGGGTGGCTGCAGGGCATGGCGATCCTGAGTTGAACCTCCGTTAGTGCCACACCAGACAGTTTTTCCTTCTGAGGTCACCTGAAGGGGCACTCCAGGGAGTGCAATTATTTACAAGAAGTAGTTTTTGGGCTGCACATAGTCCTCAGCCACAAAGTTCTGTGTGTACCCTGATGGGTAGTTAGAGGAAAACAAGAAAAGTGTCCATTTCACTTAGATTGTCCATTATAAGGCAAAACACAAGTTAATAAATACATATACATGAAAATACACAATTTAATACCCCAGGGGCAACTATCTACACTGTCAGAGTCTCCTTCTTTACTCTCTGTATCTGACAGGGGTCTGACCTAGTGTGCTACCTGTCGATCTGCGTAGTACAGAAGTGTGTCTGCTACCCTGTCAGTTCTACGTGTGGGTAGATTGTAAAACTGCCTTAACCTCTCTATTGGACTGGCAAGTGTACCATTGGCTGGGTCTTCTTGCTCTGCTCCAACCGGGGATCCTTCTTCCGGGGATTCTTCTTGAGCAGGCTCTTCTGAAGCACTTACAGGCTCTACTTGCTGTGGAGGGTCTTCAGGCTGTTGAAAGAAGTGGATTACAGGGATTATTACTGCTCCTCCTAGTTGAGGCCAATCTGCCGGGAAATCTCCTAAATCAGTATGGAGTACTGCTTCTTTAGGCTCCTCCGGTACAGTGAGAGGCACTTTTTCTTGGGGCTTTAGCAGGTCTGGACACAACTTCAGATGGTTTCTAGATACTGTTGCAGTCATTATTCCTCCGTCTCTACTAATCAAACAGGTCTTCTTGTTATCAAATCTTGAGTTTAACACAGTGTAGGGTTCTCTCTCCCACTGATCATCAAGTTCTCCTCTTCCTCTTTAACACCACTTCTCCTGGTGTGAAGGGTTCTGCGGGCGCACTTTTATTGTAGTGGGCTTCCTGCTTGTCCCTCACCCGTGTGAGACTGTCTTCGACACAGGCCTGTACTCTTCTGTACTGCTCCTGTCTGGTCGTGTCCCAGTCCTCAGTGGACATATCTGCTTCTGGTTCTACTACACCAAGCTCCAGGTCCATGGGCAACTTCCTGGGTCTTGCTCACATGAGATATGCAGGAGTACAATTGGTGGAACTCACAGGTATGTGGTTGTACAGATCTACCAGGTCAACTAGTAGGTCTGGCCACTGATTTCTCTCCTCTAGTGGTAAGGTCTTCAGCAGGTCGATGACGATGTTATTCATCTTTTCACAGAGACCGTTGGTTTGGGGGTGGTACGGTGTAGTCTTGATCTTTTTACACCCGTACAGAAGGCAGAATTCCTTGAACAATTCGGCCTCAAAGGCTGAGCTTTGATCTGTCAGCACCTGCTCCGGGTATCCATGGGGCCTGCAGAAATACTCCTGAAACGTCTTCGCTGCTGTCTCTGCCGTCAGATCCTTGATGGGGGCGACCACCAGGAACCGGGAGTAGTGATCCACCATGGTCAGGGCATAGGAATATCCTGACCTGCTGGGTGACAGCTTGACATGATCCAGGGCCACGATCTCCAAAGGTCGAGTTGTCTTGATGGGTTGCAGTGGTGCCTTCTGGCTGCTGTAGTCTTTTCTTCTGAGGCTACAGGGTCCACAATTCTGGCACTACCTCTCAATGGAACTGCGCATTCCTACCCAATAAAACCATCACTTCAGCAGGGTTTCTAGCTTCTTCCAGCCAAAGTGCCCCGCCTGATCGTGGTAGACTTCCAACACCATCTGGATGTCTATCTTGGGCACCACTATCTGCCATACCATCTCATGGGTTTTGGGGTACCACCGGCACAGCTTCTCTCTATAGATGAACAGCCGGCTCTTCTCATTCCACAGCTGCTTGGCTTGGAGAGACGCTTCCTTCTCCAGTGAGGAACCTTCCTGGGTTATCAGTTCTTTGATACGGCTGACAACCGGGTCGCTGTCCTGGGTCTCCTTCCAGCTGTGGTGAGGCAGGGGGTTTAACGTCTTACCGTGAGGCCTCCTGGAGGCTCGTTGCTCGTGGACCATTCCATTCCGATGAAAGGCAGGTAGTTCAATCTCCTCCAGGTCATTCACTTCTTCTTCAGTGTCCGACTGGTGAGGCATCCTGGACAGGGCATCGGCATTGGCGTTCTTGCGGCCCGCCTGGTACTTAATAGTGAATTGGTAGTTTGACAGCCGAGCCATCCATCATTGCTCCATGGCTCCTAGCTTGGCTGTTTCTAGATGAGTCAAGGGGTTGTTATCAGTGAAGGCAGTGAATTTACTGGAGGCTAGATAGTGCTTGAACTGCTCGGTGATGGCCCAGACCAGGGCCAGGAACTCCAACTTGAAGCTGCTATAGTTCTTTGGGTTCCTCTCGGTCGGGCGGAGCTTCCTGCTTGCATAGGCGATCACCTTCTCTTTGCCATTCTGCTTCTGACTCAGTACAGCTCCTAATCCTTCATTGCTGGCATCAGTGTACAGCAGGAACGGTTGGCTGTAGTCAGGGTAGGCTAGGATCTCTTCACCGGTCAGGATCTCCTTCATCACATTAAAGGATTCAGCTTGCTCCTTACCCCACTGGAACGGGGGATTTCTGCCTCTGGGGGACTGTCCTACCAGGAGGTCTTGCAGAGGTGCCGCTTTCTTAGTATAGTCCTTCACAAACCTCCGGTAATACCCGACTAGTCCCAGGAACTGACGTACCTCCTTGAGGCTCTTCGGTTCCGGCCATTTCCGGATGGCAGTGACCTTCTCCGGGTCTGTTGCTACTCCCTCTGGACTAACGATGTGCCCCAGGTACTGTACCTTTCTCTTGAGCAGGTGGCACTTTGAGGGCTTCAGCTTCATCCCATACCGGGACAGTGACTCAAATACCTCCGCCAGGTGCTTCAAGTGGTCCTCATACGTTTTGGAGTACACTATCACGTCGTCCAGGTATAGTAGTACAGTCTCGAAGTTGCGGTGTCCCAGGCAGCACTCCATCAATCTCTGGAACGCAGAGTCCAAACGGCATACTATTGAACTCGCAGAGTCCCATCGGGGTGGTGAAGGCCGTCTTCTCCCAATCCTCCTCAGCAACAGCTACTTGCCAGTACCCACTAGTGAGGTCAAGGGTGGAGAAGTAATTTGCAGACTTTAAGGCAGCCAGGAATTCCTCTATACGTGGTAAAGGGTATGCATCTTTATGTGTAATGCGATTTACTTGTCTGTAATCTACACACATTCTCATGCTTCCGTCCTTTTTCCTGACTAGAACTAGGGGAGCTGCCCAGGGACTACAACTATCCCTTACTACCCCTGCCTTCTTCATGTCGTGCAACATCTCCTTCGCCTTCTGGTAGTGTGCTGGTGGTATAGGCCTGTAACGTTCTTTGATGGGTGGATGGTTACCTGTGGGGATATGGTGTTGAACCCCCTTAATCCTCCCAAAGTCAAGTGGGTGCTAACTGAATACCTGCACGTATTCCTGAACCACCCGGTGTACACCCTGCTTCTGATGGGCAGGAGTGGTGACTGTCCCAACATGGAGCTGTTGACACCAATCCTCCACCTGGGTTGCCGGGTCATTATCCTCCACTTCGTCTGGTGAGGTTAAGGACTCCGCCGTGTGTATGGAGTTGTTATTTACTGTGTACAGTTTGGCAACAGTGGCATAGCGTGGTAATCTAACCTCGTCCTCCCCATAGTTTAGGAGGTGTACGGGCACCCTCCCATTGCGTACATTCACTACCCCTCTGGCAGTCAAGAGTGTAGGCCTATGTTCCGAGCTAAGGGGCTCTACTACCGCCTGGTAGCTCCGTCCTTTGAGACCTATTGCTGCTCTACACCAAATCAGCATTTCACTCATCGGGGGAATCACAATGGGTACCGGGTCTGTCACCCGTACATTACCAATTTCACCGCCTGTTAGCTTTACCTGTTGCTGGTACATAAGGGCTCGGATCTCTTTCTGCAGCGCCCTTCTCTGCCCTGGTCTGGCAGTGTCAGCTATCTTTTGGAGCAAGAACAACACTTCTCCCAAACAGTTACTAACAATATTAGTGCCAAGTACCATATACAAGTCTGCATCATCAGGATTAGTCTCTACTACAATTAGTCCCTGGTCCTTCAGTTCCACTCTTCCCACCTTTACTGCCACATCCTTAACCCCGACTAGGTTAAGGGGGAGGCCGTTTGAGGCATAGACGGAAAGATTTGGATCTGGTGGGTGAAGTTCGTCTATGGACCAGAACCTTTTGTAGAGGACATCAGGCATGATGGTTACCTGAGATCCTGTGTCCAGCAGAGCGGGTGTCGCGATGCCGTCCAGTACAATGAACAGGAAAGGTCTTCCTCCCACGAACCTGCGGTACCAGTTTGATGGGCCTAAGGGGTCTACTCCTGGGTGTCGGCCCCTGACCCAAGGGTTTTCTCGTTTAAAGGACAGCTCTGGATGGCGTGACCTGTCTTGTGGCAGCGGTGGCAGACAGGGTCCCTCGGCGGGCGGCGTTGGTCGCTGGTCCTCCCAGGGGGTGGCATTGTCCTCCTCCTCCTTCTCATCCAGGGGACATCCTCAAGGCTGTCGGCTAGCAGGATCCTTCCTTCTGCCTCGGGCTCTGTCCTCAGCAATAGGGCACTCAGTACAGTGTTCAGGGTTTTGCTCAACTGACGCACTTCAGAGCGCAGGCTGTCCAGCTCACTAGGGGACGTTGCTGGAACATAGGCTTCAGCAGCCACCGGGGAAAAGGTGGACGCTGCAGGTACTGGGGTGGCCCCACCCTGGTAACATTGGATAGCAGTTGTTTCCAGGGGCTGCAGTCCTTTTATAGCCATATCCTTAAGGGTGTCAAAGGTGGCATCTGGATGATCCAGGGACCACCAACGCACAGTCCTGCTCTCCTCTTGAGACCTCAGTCCCCGGATAAACTGTTCCTTCAGCATTTTATTTTCATTATCGATGCTGGTTGGACTAACCTGTTTAAAAGCTCGCAGGACTCCTTGTAAACGCCAGGCATAGTCCCAAACACTGTCCTCCGGTTGCTGAGAGCAGTTGTAGAACCTCATCTGGAGGTCTGTCTCAGTACGATTCTCAAAGACAGTCTGTAACTTTTTAAAGATGGCGGACACTGACTCCTGTTCTGCGGCCGACCAGGTTTCTACTTCTTGCTCCGTAGCACCAGTCAATTGTCCCAATACAACAGCGGCTCTTTGCTTGCCTATCATAGAGTACATGTCTGACGCGCCCCCTGGGCCGAGTGTACACATGTGTGGGTTACCCGGAGCCAGGTCTCTGGGGATTGCAGTCTCCGTGGCGGCGACCCGGTCCTGTGGCTCAGGGTAGTCAAACCAGTGGCTGTCTTGTATAAGTTTTAGGTTAATTGTCCGACTATGCCACCCGTGGATCGCGGTCAAGGCGTACCACCGCTGCGAGGCTGACCACTGAGGCTGGTGTTGTGTGCGCAGCAGAGAATGGGATAACTCCCCACGGGAGGAGTATAGCCTCAGGGCAGTTAGTGTGGATGATGGGAGTGATGGTGCATGGGTGTAGCAGGAACGACTCAGAGTCTTTGCAGTGCAGTTCAGGGTCTTTACTGGTGATGAAAAGGCAGACCCTCCCGGAAGTACTGGCTAGCATAAGGGGCCTGGTCAGTCTGTGAACAAACAGGAGCTCCCCTGGCCAGGTGGAGTTGTAGGCCTCCCCGTCTGTCTGCACTCTTCCTGGCTACCTGGCTGTAAGCGAGTGGAAGTAGCCCATGTCCCTGAGTGTACCGTGTGGTGCTCACCCGCATGGCTGGTGACTTGGGGCCTTCTGATAGCCCCCGCTCCTCGATGGCGGTGCTGGTCCCTAGCTCGTGACTGAGCCTCCGGGCTTCTATGGCCAGAGGACCTGGAATCCCCTGCCGGCTGGTTTCTGCTGCTGGACGTAGAGGTTCCCACAGCCTCGGACTCCGTTGTCCGGTCGTAGTGTCTTCAGCTAGGACGAGCAATATCTGCTCCAGTCCCTGGCACTCAGCTCCTGCTCCTACAGAGCTCCTAGCTGTTTCTTGCCCTGTGTCTGGAACTGCTCTCCAGGCTCTAACTCCCCTAACCCCGCCCCAGATCCAGTTTATATAGGGCAGGTTCCTCCCCTATCTGGTCTGGGACAGGAGGTGTTGCATGTTTAAGGGATCCTGACCAGCGAACCTCCCACTTGCTCTCAGACGTGATATTTCTATCACTGTGACAACCAGACCCCTGGGGTGCCACATTCCCCCCTAGTGAAATTTAGTACTCTGGGACTAAACACATTTTTGAAACATACACAAATACAAGGGTATAAACAATAACAGGAAGAAAAAGAACATTTTGTCTTGATGGTCATGGCATTTCCGTAACCGGGTGTCCATATCACCCAAGGTGAAGTCTTAGAACAGAGTAGGGGACCTGTCCAAAGCAAACCTCAAACGTTGGCCCTGGGCGTGGCTGGGCGTGACTTTGGACCACACGGGACCACGCCAGACAGGTTTTTCTTCCGTGGCCGTCTTCGCAAGAGGCACAAGGTGCAACTATTTACAATATAGTTCCGGTTATTCAGCTTCCATA
This sequence comes from Phyllobates terribilis, assembly GCF_046119375.1. Classification (NCBI taxonomy): domain Eukaryota; kingdom Metazoa; phylum Chordata; class Amphibia; order Anura; family Dendrobatidae; genus Phyllobates; species Phyllobates terribilis. Next base: position 238,419,177 of record NW_027362772.1, read on the forward strand.
ACCTGTCAGTCCAAATAAACCTGCAGGGTAACTAGAGAAACATAATCAATGAACAGGCAACAAAAACATAAACCTTTTTCAGCATTGGCAATTTTACAAGCAAATTCACATTATATTTTAGATTCTCCAGCGAGCGGGCATCTGACCTCTAGTGCTCCTGGTGGACCTACGTAACCCACTATCTGGTTCTGCACTACAGGGTGTAGGAGGTGTTGCAGGTAGGCCTGGCTGCTTTCTGTGTACTCTTTGGCTTACTAGGGGCACGGCAGGCTCACTACTAGCAGAGGGTTAATTCTCCTGGTCTGCTGGTATGGATTCTTCTGCCTCCTGGGCCGGCTGCTCTTCTGACACTCCCTGTTCTTCTGTAGGCCCTTGAGGGGCTGGCTGGAGAAAGGTGAGGACGGGTACCACGACTGCATTGTTGATTTGAGTCCAGGACCAGGGAAAGTCTCCGAGTACGGTACTGATTATTTCTTCCCTTTCCTCTGCGGGTTGAGGGTTCTCTTGATCTTCGTCAGGGCTTTGCAGCTGCTTGGGACACTTTTTCAGGTGGTCTCTGGAGACAATGGCTGTGGTCTCTCCTCCATCCTTACTGATTACGCAGACTTTTGGATTATCATGACTTGAAGGCAGTACTGTGTACGGGTCCTTCTCCCACTGGTCGTCCAACTTGTGGAGCCGCCTCTTTCTCTTCAAGCCTGCTCTCCAGGTACCAGGGGAACAGCGGGAGCATGCTGGTTATAAGCCTTCTCTTGCCTTTCTCTTGCTTGAGACAGACTTCGCTCGACGCTCTCCTGTACTTTCCGATACTGCTGCTGCCGTTCTGTATCCCAGTCTGCCTCTGGCGAGGTGTCCTCAGGTGTCAGGACTCCCATATCCAGGTCAATAGGCAGCTTACCACGTCTTGCTCTCATTAGGTAAGCCGGGGTACAGTTGGTGGAACCTACGGGGATGTGATTATACAAGTCCACCAGATCAGGCAGTTTTTCAGGCCACAGACTGCGTTCTTCCAGGGGCAACGTTTTTAGCAAGTCTATCACCACCTGGTTCATTTTCTCACATAGTCCGTTGGTCTGAGGGTGATAGGGCGCTGTTCTTATCTTCCTGCAGCCATACAGATTGCAGAACTCTTGGAAGACCTCCGCTTCGAAGGCTGGTCCTTGGTCCGTCAGCACTTGCTCTGGATAACCGTGTGGACGGCAGAAGTGCAGCTGGAAGGCTCTGGCTGCTGTTTGAGCCGTTAAGTCTTTGACAGGGACCACCACCAGGAACCGGGAGTAGTGATCTACGATGGTGAGGGAGTAGACGTACCCAGATTTGCTTGGAGCCAGTTTCACATGGTCCAGGGCTACCAGTTCCAGTGGCTGCCTGGTGATGATGGACTGCAGGGGAGTCTTCTGGCTGGCACGGTCCTTTCTTCTTAGGTTGCACGGGCCACAGTCTCTGCACCATCTCTCGATGGCTCCTCTCATGCCTACCCAGTAGAACCGTCCACGCAACAGGAACTCCTGCTTCTTCCATCCGAAGTGCCCTGCTCCGTCGTGGTATGCCTCCAGAACCATAGCCACGTCTCGTCTTGGGACCACTACCTGCCAGGTCAGCTCATGTGTTCGAGAGTTGACCATTCTCCGGCACAGCTTCTCCTTGTAGAGAAACAGCTTATTTTTCTCCTTCCACAGTTGCTTGGTCTCCTCCGGAGCGTCTGGGTCAAGACGGGCATCAGCCTGTGTCAGCATTTCCTTTACCAGACGGGATCACTGTCTTGTCTCTGCCCAGCTGTAGTGGGGTAAGGGATTGAACGTAGCAGAGCGCCTGTCCCTCGCACGGTCCGAATACAGGGTAATCCCATGACGGTGGAACGCAGGGAGTTCGACTTCTTCCAGTTCTTCTGGATCTTCCCCTACGTCCGGTAAGTTTGGCATTCTGGACAGGGCATCTGCGTTGGCATTTGAGCGTCCCGCCCGGTATTTGATGGTGAATTCATAGTTGGACAGGCGGGCCATCCATCTCTGCTCCAGGGCACCAAGTTTTGCAGTGTCCAGGTGTGTCAACGGGTTGTTATCCATGTACACGGTGAACTTGGAAGAGGCAAGGTAATGCTTGAAACGTTCGGTCACTGCCCACACCACTGCCAGGAACTCTAGCATGAATGAGCTATAATTCTCAGGGTTTCACTCTGTGGGCCGTAGTTTTCGGCTGGCGTAAGCGATTACCCGTTCTTTCCCCTGCTGGATCTGGGACAGTACGGCTCCTAGCCCGATGTTGCTCGAGTCCGTGTGGAGGATAAAGGGCTGGCCGTAGTCAGGGTACGCCAGGATTTCATCCCCCGTGAGGGCCATTTTCAGCTGGCAGAAGGACTCCTCTTCCAGCTTTTCCCACCTGAAGGGCGGCTTCTGGTTTTTGGCCTTCCTGGATTGACCTATCAGGAGGTCCTGCATAGGGGCTGCCATTTTGGTGAAACCGGGAATGAATCTTCGGTAGTAGCCTACCAACCCGAGGAACTGCCGCACTTCCTTTATGTTGGAGGGTCTTGGCCAGTCCTTAATCACGGTGATCTTATTGGGGTCGGGAGCCACTCTGTCGGCACTCACCGCGTGTCCCAGGCACTGTACCTTTGGTTTCAGCAGATGACACTTGGAGGGTTTCACCTTTAGGCCGTAGCTTGGCAGGGCATCAAACACCTCTGCCAGGTGTTTCAGATGGTCCTCGTAGGTTTTGGAATACACGATGACATCGTCCAGGTCTAACAGGACCGTCTCGAAATTCCGGTGTCCCAGACAGCATTCCATCAACCGCTGGAAGGTTCCTGGTGCGTTGCAGAGCCCGAACGGCATACAGTTGAATTCGCTGAGACTAGTGTTGAGCGATACCTTCCAATTGTTAGAACTCTCCTGTTAGGTTTTTTCTAGTTTGCTGGTCACATGACCTTTTTTGCCTATTTAATCCTGCTCCGCCCTCCTGGCCTTGCTGGACTTCATTGTAATTTCGATTTTGAGCTAGCTTGGTGCTCTGTTTCCTTTCTCAGTCAGTTTTGCTAGGTCTTCGGACCTCTATGTTCTTTGTTGTTTGTTTGTCTTATTTCTGCTACAATTTCTGCTAGGAGGTGTCCATCTTTCTCCCAGTCCCTAGTTCTTGTAGGGATCCCTTCCTCACATCTATAGGTCTTCGTTCAGACTAGCCGAGGACTTTAGCGGGTCTGATCGCAGGATCAGGTTCCCCGTTACATCGTAGGGATCCAGCTTAGTTCTATTGTAGGGACAGATCTCCTGTCTTTCCTTAGTGCTTGTAGCAGATCATAACAGTAAGTTCAGCCCAAAAAAATTTCTCTAAGGAAAGACCTCCAGTTTCCATCATGGTCTCGGTTCAGGATTTGGCTCAACGCTTGCAGGGACTCTCTCTGGAGGTGGCCGAGCTCCAACAACACGTGAGTAGCTGTTCTGGAGCGCATTTTGTGGAGCCAAAGGTATGTCTGCCTGATCTATTTTTTGGTGAACAAGATTTTTTTTCCTTTAAAAATGCTTGTTTGCTGTATTTTTGTTTGAAGCCCAGATCCTCTGGTGATGAATCACAGCGCATAGGGTTCATAATGTCACTTTTGCGCAAAGAACCTCAGGGATGGGCCTTTTCTCTCCAACCTAGTGATCCGTGCTTTAGATCAGTGGATAGTTTTTTTTCTGCTTTGGGGTTGTTGTATGATGATCCTGATCGTGTCTCATCTGCTGAGTCTGAATTAAGACTAGTGTTGAGCGAGCACTAAAATGCTCGGGTGCTCGAAGCTCGGGCCGAGCTCGCCGTGATACTCGGGTGCTCGACCCGAGCAACGAGCCCAATGTTAGTCTAGGGAGACTCGAGCATTTTTGCGGTGGCACCCCCGGCAGTCTTTTAAAAGCCTAACAAGTGCCAAAAACGATAGTGACAGTGCTCTAATGACATGGGGACAGCATGGGGATCGCCCCAGGAAGCATTTCTGACCCCCAGGTCACTGCTGTCAACAACGTGGTCAGAGGTATTAAGCCACTTTTACAGGCTCACAATAAAACGAAAGTGAAACTTTTTTCCTGTGAAATATGTTAAGGAACATCCTTTCCAGGGAAAAGACTTGTGTATAAGTTAAAATAAATGACCAAAAACAAAAATACTCCTCCACACCTTCGGCTATGTTCACAAGTAGCATTTTTTATGCGTTTTTGCACTTTTGTATTGCTTTCAACTATGACAAATGCATTCACTGGGAAATGTCATTTTAACATTTTACAACCTTATCTGGCCATGTGCTGTGTGACACATGCATAAAGTGCTGAAAAGACATGGGAACAGCATGGGGAAGACCCCTGGAAGCATCTCTTACTTCCAGGTCACTGTCTAAAAGTGTGCCCATCATAAGTGATCCTTGCCGCATCAGAAGATGCAGACTTGCAACTATCCCCATGCAAGTTCTAGTCCCAGGGCAGTGTTCAATTGTACCTCCCCCAGTCCTTGCAATACAAGCGCAAGTATGCAGCCTGCCACCCACCCACCCCCAGGCTGCAATACCATACTGCTTGCTTGCTTGAACTTGAAATTGGGCCTTTTAGGCATGTGGAGGCGGAATCTGGCCACCACGTCATGGCTGTGTTGGCGGCCTGGAATCCATACTCAGTCCCCAGCCGCCCGGCGGCCGGGTGTCCATACTCAGTCCCCAGCCGCCCCGCGGCCGAGTGTCCACACGGTCCCCAGCCGCCTGGGGGCAGTCGGGTGTCCATAAACGGTCCCCAGCCACCCCCATTTCTCCTTGGAACATCCCCCCACACACTTTTCTTAGCCCGGCCTGCTTTAGGCAGCATTGGACGAGCCCACCAGAGAACCAGACTCCTCCGGTGGGCCCTGACTTCTCCATCGGTGGAGTTGAGAGTGCCAAGGTGAGGATCATGATGATGATGACAGAAGTTAGCATCTGCTATGTTTTCTTTAAATGCAAGTGTAAGTGTGCAGCCTGCCACCCACCCACCCCCAGACTGCAATTCATACTGCTAGCTTGCACTTGAAATGGGGCCTTTTAGTTTAGAGGAGGCCGAAGCTGGCCACTACCTCATGGCTGCTTCGGCAGCGAGGTATCCATACTCAGTCCCCAGCCGCCCCTATTTGTCCTGGTGTGCCTTATACATAAGATTAAGCGTGTATACCAAAACATTACCTGTGCCATCCCCAGTGCATTTAGTGGGAAGGAGAGCCTATTCCGCTGTAGTGTGTGCATGCCAAACCCCTGTTCATGGTACATGCGAAGATGCCTCCCACCTTGCACCTGTCGTTGCAGACTTGCAACTATCCCCATTCAAGTCCTTGTCCCAGGGCAGTGTTCAATTGTACCTCTCCCATTCCTTGCAATGCAAGCGCAAGTATGCAGCCTGCCACCCACCCACCCCCAGGCTGCAATACCATACTGCTTGCTTTCTTGCACTATAAATTGGGCCTTTTAGGCATGTGGAGGCGGAATCTGGCCACCACGCCATGGCTGTGTCGGCGGCCTGGTATCCATACACAGTCCCCAGCCGCCTGGTGGCCGGTTGTCCCCGCTTGCTCCCCAGCCTCCAGGGGGTGGCCGGGTGTCCATACTCGGTCCCCAGCCACCCCTATTTGTACCGGTAACCTTTCCCACACTTTTCTTAGCCTGGCCTGCTTTAGGGCAGTATTGGCCGAGCCCACCGGACTATCAGACTCCTCCGGTGGGCCCTGGCTTCTCCATCAGGGGAGTTGAGAGTGCCAAGGTGAGGAGCATGATGAGGATGATAGAAGTTAGCATCTGCTTTGTTTTGTTGTAATGCAAGCGCATGTATGTAGTAGCGGCTAGGCCTGAGGAGGTCAGCGTTTTGGCGCATATCCTACCTCCTCCGAGGATTGCTGGATGTTTTCCTGCTACTATCCAAGTTCTATGACTCCCGTTAAAACAAAGCTTCAGGTGATAAATGATGGATGAGGTAGTGGCAAAGGAGAAAGAGCAGGAGGAACAGGGACCATCCACATCAATATCAGGCCAGTCAACCAGATATGTCTTGTAGGATATGTTTCTGTAACAAAAGGAGCGGTTCGGCTACACAGTTATAGGGCATACAGTGAGTGCAATGCCTACCAAAAATTTCGAGGCACTCCAATGCCCCTTGGAAATTACATGGAGGTCACAGGGCGTTAACTAAACCTTTTTTTCCATTTATAGCAACTAGGTCTCCTGAACACTGTTGGCCTAAGCAGTGAATGGAATGCTTTCCAAAAATTATGAGGTACTGCAATGCCCCTTACAAGAGCCATGTGTGGCACCCCAGGGGTCTGGTCACCACAGTAATAGAGATTACGTCGGAGAGCAAGTGGGAGGTTTCCTGGTCAGGATCCCTTAAACATGCAACATCCTCCTGCCCCAGTCCTGGGAGGGGAGAATTCTGCCCTTATAAACTGGATCTGGGGTGGGGTTGAGTGAGTCAGAGAACAGTCAAAGTCAGAGTGAGAGCAAGGGAAAGTAACAGCAAGGAGCTCTGTAGGAGCTAGGAGCTAAAAACGAGGGGCTGGAAGCTGAGCAGAGCTCGCCCTGGCAGAAGACAATAGGAACCGGACACAGGAGTCCGAAGCTGTGAGGACTTATATATCCAGCAGAAGAAACCAGCCGGCAGGGGATTTCAGGTCCTCTGGCCATAGAAGCCCGGAGGCTCAATCACAAGCAAAGGACCAGCACCGCCGTCGTGGAGTGGAGGCTAACAGAAGGCCCCAAGTCACCAGCCATACGGGTGAGCATTACACGGTACACTCAGGGACGTGGGCTACTTCTACCCGCTTAAAGCAAGGTAGCCAGGAAGAGTGCAGACAGACGGGGAGGCCTACAACTCCACCTGGCCAGGGGAACTCCTGCTTGCTCACAGACTGACCAGGCCTCTTATGCTAGCCAGTACTCCCGGGAGGGTCTACCTTATAATCATCAGTAAAGACCCTGAACTGCACTGCAAAGACTCTGAGTCATTCCTGCTGCGCTCGTGCACCATCATCCCCCATCATCCACACTCACTGCCCTGAGGCTATACTCCTCCCGAAGGGAGTTATCCCATTTTATGCTGCGCACGCAACACCAGCCTCAGCGGTCTGCCTCGCAGCGGTGGTACTCCCTGACCGCAATCCACGGGTGGCGCAGTTGGACAATTAACCTCAAAACCTAAGAAAGATTGCCACTGGTTTGACCAGCCTGAGCCACGGGACCGGGTCACTGCCACAGAGACTACAGACCCCAGAGACCCGGCACCGTGTATCCCACACACGTGTACACATGGCCCAGGGGGCGCGTCACATGCAGTACAGCATATTACAAACATAAGTCCCATTATTGGGGAGTGGGTGTCCCATAATATTTGCTTATGCCTTGCAAGCAAAAGCTGCCAAAAATTAGGACGGAGCAACTTGCAATGCCCCTTACAAGAGCCATGCAGTACAGCATATTACAAACATAAGTCCCATTATTGGGGAGTGTGTCTCCCATAGTATTTGCTTATGCTTTCCCAGCAAAAGCTGCCAAAAATTAGGACGGAGCAACTTGCAATGCCCCTTACAAGAGCCATTCAGTACAGCATATTACAAACATAAGTCCCATTATTGGGGAGTGGGTCTCCCATAGTATTTGCTTATGCTTTCCCAGCAAAAGCTGCCAAAAATTAGGACGGAGCAACTTGCAATGCCCCTTACAAGAGCCATGCAGTACAGCGTATTATAAACATAAGTCCCATTATTGGGGAGTGGGTCTCCCATAGTATTTGCTTATGCTTTTCCAGCAAAAGCTGCCAAAAATTAGGACAGAGCAACTTGCAATGCCCCTTACAAGAGCCATGCAGTACAGCATATTACAAACATAAGTCCCATTATTGGGGAGTGGGTCTCCCATAGTATTTGCTTATGCTTTCCCAGCAAAAGCTGCCAAAAATTAGGACGGAGCAACTTGCAATGCCCCTTACAAGAGCCATGCAGTACAGCATATTACAAACATAAGTCCCATTATTGGGGAGTGGGTCTCCCATAGTATTTGCTTATACTTTCCCAGCAAAAGCTGCCAAAAATTAGGACAGAGCAACTTGCAATGCCCCTTAAAAGAGCCATGCAGTACAGCATATTACAAACATAAGTCCCATTATTGGGGAGTGGGTGTCCCATGGTATTTGCTTATGCTTTCCCAGCAAAAGCTGCCAAAAATTAGGACGGAGGAACATGCAATGCTGGCACCCTGGTGGTATAGTGGTGGAGGAGGCTGAGGATAAGGAGAAGAAGATTAAACAGCTGAAATGAGGAAGCGTATACCCATGTGTGGGTGTGAAGCGGTGCATGTGAATACACCTCCCGAAATAACACAGTGGATTTGACTTTATGTTACTCTGCTGTCATTTGGTGGTGATGAGAAGTCTGGCCCAATCCAGCCCTTGTTCATTTTGATAAGGGTCAGCTTGTCAGCATTGTCAGTTGACAGGCGAGTGCGCTTATCAGTTATAATTCCCCCAGCGGCACTAAAAACACGCTCCGATAACACGCTAGCGGCAGGGCAGGGCAGGACCTCCAAGGCATACAGAGCGAGTTCATTCCAAGTGTCCAGCTTGGATACCCAATAATTAAAAGGCACAGAGGAATCACGGAGGACGCTGGTACGATTGGCAAGGTACTCCCTCACCATCTTTTGAAACTTTCCACTCCTTGTGAGAGTACCCCGCGCCTCAGGGCCTGTAAGCTGGGCGGGTGTAAGAAAACTGTCCCAGAACGTTGACAGTGTTCCCCTGCCTCTGCTGGATTGGAGTTGCATCTCTCTCGCCTGTACGCCTTGGTTGGGCAACGAACTGTGACCTCTGCCGCTAGCGTATTCAGATGGGAATTTTTTTAAGAGTTCTGCAGCAAGGGCCTTCTGGTATTGCCCCATTTTTGTAGACCTCTCCATCTCAGGAATAAGAGAGTGAAAGTTTTCCTTGTAGCGGGGGTCTACAAGTGTCACCAACCAGTAATGACTGTCACCCAACATTTTGACAACGCGAGGGTCACGGTTAAGGCAGAGTAACATAAAGTCAGCCATGCGTGCCAGACTGGTAACGGGCAAGATTTCCGTGTCCTCACCAAGATGACGACTGACCATGCTCTCCTCCTCCTCCTCCTCCTCTTCCTCCTCCCCCCTGTCCTCAGGCCACCCACGCTGAACCGACGGTATGACACTTGTACAGGTACTACCGTCTACAACGCATGATAGCAGCTCCTGTTCTTCCTCCTCCTCCTCCTCCTCCTCCTCCTCTCCCTCATTGTCCCCCAATGCACGTTGGGATGAGATGAGGCTGGGCTGTGTGTAATCGCCCGCTACGGCTTCTTGATCCATCTCATCATACTCTGGCTGCAATGCCTCCTCTTTAATTCTCTGCAGAGAGCGTTGCAAAAGACAGACAAGTGGGATGCTGACACTAATGATGGCGTCATCGCCACTCACCATCTTGGTGGCCTCCTCAAAGTTTGTCAGGATGGTACATATGTCAGACATCCAGGTCCACTCCTGAGGTCTTATGTGTGGAGTCTGACCTAAATATCGACGGTCTTGTTGCAGCTGGTACTCCACAACTGCTCTCTTCTGCTCACAAATCCTTTGCAACATGTGGAGGGTAGAGTTCCAACGTGTGGGGACATCACACACCAGTCGGTGTGCCGGAAGCTGCAAACGCTGCTGCAACACAGCAAAGGCGGTGGAAGCTGTAGCCGACTTGCGAAAATGAGCTGACAGGCGGCGTACTTTCACGAGCAGATCTGGCAACTCGGGGTACGATTTAAGAAACCGCTGAACCACGAGGTTAAGCACATGAGCCAGGCATGGTACGTGTGTGATCTCACCTCGCCTCAGAGCCGCCACCAGGTTACGGCCATTGTCACACACGACCATGCCGGGATGTAGGTTCAGCGGTCTCAGCCACAGATCTGCCTGCTCTTTCACAGCTGTCCACAACTCACAAGCAGTGTGAGGTTTATCACCTAAGCTTATGAGTTTCAGCACAGCCTGTTGCCGCTTGGCGGAGGCAGTACTGCAATGCTTCCAGCTTGTAACTGATATGGTGATATCTGAGATGGAGGCTGAACATGAGGAGGAGGAGGAGGAGGAGGATGCGCAGGAGCTGTACACTGTGGGGGCAACTCTGACTGACATAGGGCCCGCAATCCTCGGTGTGGGGAGGATGTGTTCCGTCCCAAGGTCCGACTGGGTCCCGGCTTCCACTATGTTTACCCAGTGTGCCGTCAGAGAGATGTACCATCCCTGGCCACAAGCACTTGTCCACGTGTCCGTTGTCAGGTGGACTCTCCCAGTAACTGCGTTGTTGAGGGCACGGCAGATGCTTTGGGACACGTGCTTGTGTAGTGCGGGGATGGCACACCGGGCAAAATAGTGTCGGCTGGGGACCGAGTACCGAGGGACGGCCACCGCCATAAGATTGCGGAAGGATTCCGTCTCCACCAGCCTAAAAGGCAGCATTTCCAATGCAAGCAGTCGTGAAATGTGCGAATTTAGGATTGTGGCCTGTGGGGCGTTAGCTGCAAATTTCCGCTTTCGTTCAAAGGTCTGGGATATGGACAATTGAACGCTGCGGTGGGACGTGGACGTGGACGTTGATGCTGTTTCTTGAGAAACTGCCATAACAAGTGAAGACTGAGAGGAGGGGGCATCTTTACATGCAGTATGGACAGGGGATTGCCTTGCACACACAACAGGGGGTTCTATTGCACGCACAACAGTGGAAGAAGCAGTGGTGACACCCGCTGACACTGGTCGTGGACCCTGGGTTTCGCCCCACAAAGTCGGGTGCTTTGCTGCCATGTGCCTGATCATGCTGGTGGTGGTCAGGCTGGTAGTTTTGTCACCCCTGCTGATGCTGGCATGGCAGGTGGAACATATGGCCTTTTTGCGGTTATCAGCTGAGTCTTTAAAAAAATTCCAGACTCTGGAAGACCTACCGCTTGTACTGGCAACGTCCCTCGTGTTGGTGTTACGGGGAACGGTTGCCTGCCTTCTGTCTGCGGCCACCACACTGCTTCTTCCTGCCTGTTGGGGTACTCTGCCTCCCTCCCCCTGTGTGCTGCTGGCCTCACTCTGCATGTCCTCCTTCCACGTTGGGTCAGTTACTAGATCATCCACCACCTCCTCCTCTTCCACTTGCGCACCACGATCCTCCTCCTCACTTCCTGGCAATTGTGTCTCGTCATCGTCCACCTCTTGTGACAGATTGCCAACGTCGACTTCCTGTGGCCGTGGCTGTTCAAATATTTGGGCATCGCAACATGGGATCTCCTCTTCCACCACTTCAAGCGTATCAGGCGAGGGGCCCAAATATGGAAATGGACCAGTGAACAGCTCTTCAGAGTGTCCAAGTGTGGGATCACTTGCTGTCTGACGACACTCGGCATGGTGGGAGGAAGGAGCATCAGGGTGAGGAGGAGTATGCGGTCGAGACTCACGGCTACTAAGAGTTGACCGTGTGGAAGACAGACCGGAGGTGGTGGTGCCCAGGTAACTGGAAGTATTGTCTGCTATCCAATTAATAACCTGTTCACACTGATCAGTTCTCAATACTGGTGTTGTTCTGTGCTTCCCTAGTAATTCGGTCAAGAAGTGGGAGCGAGAAGATGTGGCTGTTGGTTGTGGCACATTTTCACCTTGGCCACGTCCTCGTCCTCTGCACGAACCATCACCAGAACGTCCACTTCCACGTCCCTTGCCACGCGCCATGCCCATTGTAAATGAAGTAAAATAGCTTACACTTGCACTATCAATGGAAAAAGGGTAATAAAGAGTAGATTAGAACCGTGGAAGAGGAAAACCACAGTTATTGTTTACTGGGGTATACCACACTTTTTTAAATAGAGATATTTGCGGCTGAACAGTGAGCGACACACTCAAACTGCTTTTTTTTTAGATACCAAAGGCCCAAAACTGGATAGTACAGCGATTTGACCCGTGGAACTGCGAAACCACACTGGGATGTCGGGCCTACACAAGACTATTTTCAACAGATATATTTTTGTGTCACAACAGTCAGGAGACACTACTGTTTTTCTTTACGGAAAAAACTACCAAAACCTGAATAATAGAGATTTTTTACCGTGGAACAGCAAAACCACAGTTATAATTTACTGGTGTATACCAGGCTTTTTAAAATATATATATATTTGCGGCTGAACAGTGAGCGACACACTCGAACTGTTTTTTTTAGATACAAATGGCCCAAAAGTGGATAATACAGAGGTTTGTACCGTGGAACTGCAAAACCACACTTGTATTTCTCGGGCCTACACCAGACTATTTTCAACAGATATATTTGTGTCTGAAAAATCAGGAAAACACTATTTTTTTTTTTTTTTTACAGCAAAAAATGCAAAAAGCAGGATAATAGAGATTTTTTACCATGGAACAGCAAAAGCACACTTCTGTCTCTCTGGCCTACACCAGACTATTTTCAACAGATATATTTGTGTCTGAAAAATCAGGGAGACACTATTATTATTTTTATACAGCAAAAAATGCCAAAAACAGGATAATAGAGATGTTTTACCGTGGAACATCAAAACCACAGTAATATTTTACTGGTGTATACCAGGCTTTTTAAAATATATATATATTTGCGGCTGAACAGTGAGCAACACACTCAAACTGTTTTTTTTAGATACAAATGGCCCGAAAGTGGATAATACAGAGGTTTGTACTGTGGAACTGCAAAACCACACTTGTATTTCTCGGGCCTACACCAGACTATTTTCAACAGATATATTTGTGTCTGAAAAATCAGGGAGACACTATTTTTTTTTTTTTTACAGCAAAAAATGCAAAAAGCAGGATAATAGAGAATTTTTACTGTCGAACAGCAAAAGCACACTTCTGTCTCTCTGGCCTACACCAGACTATTTTCAACAGATATATTTGTGTCTGAAAAATCAGGGAGACACTTATTATTTTTATACAGCAAAAAATGCCAAAAACAGGATAATAGATATGTTTTACCGTGGAACATCAAAACCACAGTAATAATTTACTGGTGTATACCAGGCTTTTTAAAATATATATATATTTGCGGCTGAACAGTGAGCGACACACTCAAACTGTTTTTTTTAGATACAAATGGCCCATAGAACTGCAAAACCACACTTCTATTTCTCTGGCCTACACCAGACTATTTTCAACAGATATATTTGTGTCTGAAAAATCAGAGGCACACTTTTTTTTTGGGGGGGGGGGCACCAAAAGGTTAATAAGATGGGTATTTGTACATTGTGAAGGAGGAAAAAAAAAAGAGGATTTAGATAAAAAAAAAGGATTTTTCCTGGCCCCCGGGACCTGGAGCTAAGTCCAGCAATTTCAGCAACAGAAGCAGCACACAGGACTGTAATGCAGCGTTTGCTGGTATAACCACTGCGTCTCCTATACAGCCTGCCTGCCTGCCTGCCTGATATACCTGGGATGGATATTAGTCCTTAGAAGGACTATTTGTTTGATCTGGCAGCCTTTACAGACACTACACTAACTATTTTGCAGGATATATCTCTCCCTAAATCAGCAGCGCTGTCCCTACACTGTCTGATCCGGAGCGACTGTGTCCAAGATGGCGGCGTCCGGTTTTAAATACTCGAGGTGACGCTGTGCGGCCAGCCAATCACTGTAATGCCCACAAACAACATGGCTGCGGCATTACAGTGACTGGCTGGCAATCCCTGCATGTTCATTGGCTCTGTAAAGAGCGCCAAACATTCAGGGCGGAGACCCGAGCTCCCGCCCAAGTAACCCGGAAATGCTCGGTGCTCGCCGAACATCCCGAGTAGCGTGATGCTCGGGCGAGTACTTAGCAGTGTCGAGCATGTTCGCTCAACACTAATTAAGACGTTTGAGGCAGGGATCAGGTAATGTGGAAAATTATTGTACTCACTTCCGTCGGTGGTCTGCTCAGGTGGGGTGGAACGATTCAGCTTTGAAAAGTTTGTTTCTTGCGGGGCTAGGTGAAAGGGTTAAGGATTAGTGTTGAGCCACCCCCGTAGTGTTCGAGTTCGGTTCGGTTCGTCGAACACCCGTGTGTTCGCCGAACTGTTCGTCGAACTGTTCGTCGAACACCTTCGAACACCGTTAAAACCAATGGCAGGCAAACAAAAACACATAGAAACACATAGAAAACACCTTCAAAGGTGTCCAAAAGCTGACAAACTGCTCAGAAGACACAACTAACACATGGAAAAGTGACAAGTACATATAGTCATGCGAAAAGAAAAGAGGTGGAGGAGTAAAAGGAGGGGGAGACACAGATATAGGCATGTCATGCCCTTCTAAAATCCAAAAAGTGAGAAGCCGAGACGGCCAGTCCGCTCCTGCCCGTGCCACCTCCGTGTCGCCGGGTTTGTGCCAGAGCCGCGGTGAACCCTGACGGCCAGCCCCCCTCTCCCAATACTGGTGCCTGTCCGCTGGTGGGTCGAGAGAGCCCCCCTGTGGTGGAGGCAGCTCTAAGCTTTTTAATTTAAATTGTCCCTCTAATTTGAATGAATACACTTTAAATCCATTTACAAGGATCTATTGGAGGGCAAGTCTCATGCCAGCAGCTGCGTAATTCCAGCTCCAGTAGCGTCCACTAAAGCTGCTGCAGTTAAAAAGCTTTTATAAGGATCGAGCTCGGCTGTCCACCGCAAGGCATCCTAGTGCCAGTCCCAGCCCCTATGCCTTCGGGTGCCTCCTGATGCTCTTCACTAAGTATCCCGTGGTCCCGAAGCATTTCCTTTGAAAAAATTAAGTGTCCAAACTACAGGTGGTGTAGCTTGCTTAACAGCCGGGATAATCCGCTGACTAGCAGACACTGCTACTAGGCACAAAGTATTTCCTGGGCTAGATGCAGTTAAAAATTTGTAAGTAGATACTCTCGTTGGATGCTGAGAAAGCATTCCATAGAGTCTCCTGGCACGCCATATATGATTCTCTTAAAAAGCTTGGGGTAGGGGTCTAGGGGACCCTTTTATAGCCAAAATCACGGCCCTGTATCACAATACGTCACCTAGGCTGAAGATAAATGGAACTGTAGCACCGAGGGCTCGGTTGCTACAGACGTATTGCACCTCACCCAGAGGTGTGATATCTCACTCTCAGATAAGGATGGAGTGTGGATCAGGACCCGACACCTGCATGCATTACACCACATTGCCGTGGGGCAGGGCGACCAATATGCCCCTGAGATGGGCACGACAGTCCCTGTCCCTGGCTGGAGTGGGGGGAGGGAACACTGAGGAAGGGGAACCCTGCAGTGCAGGAGCAGGGAGGAAGCAGTTCCTGGGTGCATTGAGAAGGGAGTATAAAAGGTGGGCACCATCTTAGTTCAGTGCAGAGAAGTCTGAGCAGAAGTGGCAGGGAGCAGGGGCTCTGCATGAGCTCTGCTCCGGAGGCGGGCCTAGTAACAGAGGCCCAGGCCTGCAAGAGGGAGAAGGAAGGAAGAGGAGCGGAGAAGGCTCCAGGAACGAGGAATGAAGGGATCCCAGGGGTGCGGACGGGCGAGTCGCCACCGCACGCCCGAATCCACCTGCGTGGAGGGGTCAGGCCAAAGGGGGAGACCGGTCCCCGAACTAGTGGAGGCAGGAAACGACCCTCAGCTAGAAACCGGAGGCTCTGACATTTTATGTGGCGCAGCCCCTTGCTCCACCCGCTAGGAAGGCACCACATAGGGTCAGGGAAACTGGCGCCAAGTTTACCAAGAGGAGGCCCGAGGCAGCCGGACAGAAGTGTTGGTAAGAAAGGCCAGACAAAGGACACACAAAGGGGGTCCTGTGAAGCGCTCCAAAGTTATCTGGGAGTTGTCTGAGCCCCTCACCTGGTGAGCACAGTACGACGTGGGCAGCCGTTACCTGCAGACGTGGTCTGGATAATAAGAACTGTGAGTAAAGGCCCTGAACTGCATCACTGACTCCGTGTCGTTACTGCTGCTGCCCTGCACCATCACCCCCATCCTCCGCATACACTGCCCTGAGGCTATACTCCTCCCGTGGGGAGTTATGCTACGCTCTGCTGCACCCACAACACCAGCCTTAGCGGTCTGCCCTGTAGCGGCGGTTCACTCTGACCGCAATCCACGGGTGGCGTAGTCGGACATTTAAACATCAAAACCACATAAATAGTTCTGCCACTGGTTTGACCGCCCTGAGCCACGGAACCGGATCGCCGCCACGAAGACTACAACCACCAGCATCCACCAAAAAGGGTCCGGCTCCGGGTGTCCCAAGGCCCAGGGGGTACGTCAGAACATTTTCATCACCTTTCACAATCACCAATGGGACAAGGCAGGGATGTCCTCTGTCCCCTCTCTTATACATCCTAGTGACGGAGCACCTGCTCTCATCAATTCGCCATAACCCCAATATTAGGTGGATTGAGGTGGGAGGCACCGAGTACAAGTGCTCTCTATTTGCTGATGATGTCCTAGTATATATCACTCAATCACATATATCCATCCCTGCTGTTATGGCTGAAATAGATCATTTTGTTACATGGTAAAATTTTAAAATCAATGCAGCGAAGTCTGAGGCCCTCGATGTCTCCCTCCCTAAATCCATATAGGATTCCATCCAGTCCAACTTTCCCTTTGCCTGGCCCTCACAGGGTATCAAATACTTAGGAATTCCTATTCATAGAGACCTCTCCCATCTATGTTATCTTAATTTTGGGCCCTTTATTGAACAATTCCATACAGACCACGGTTGGCAAGTTAGAACTGTAAGATTCACTACGTGAACCACTGGTGTTTTGTGGAAAAGCACATGTACACCGCGTTCCAAATTATTATGCAAAAAGTGTTTAGGAGTGATAAGGGAAGAATTTGTTTGTTTGTCAGTTAAACTCATTGATGGTGATGTGTGTCAGGGCTCTTTATATCACTGTAAGCAATTGCAGACACCTGTGCTAATTAGTTTGGCAGGTGTGTCCAATGAAAGGCAAGACTACTTAAGAAGGCTCTCTCACATTATTAAGCAGCCTACATTTTCTGCCAAAATGGGAAAGAAAAAGGATGTGTCGGCTGCTGAGAAGCAACAAATTGTGGAGTGTTTAGGTCAAGGCATGACTACAATCAACATTGTGCGATGATCAGGATGAAGTGTCTTGGCAATCAAGAAGTATGTAGCTGATTCACAGTACACACGTGTGCGTGCTGATAAGGGCAAATTGAGGACTCTTTCCTACAGGCAATTACGTCAGGTTGAAAGAGCAGCGGCAAAAAAGCCTTGTCATAGCAGCAGACAAGTTTTTGAAGCTGCTTGTGCCTCCAACGTCCCCCGAACAACAAGATGCAGGGTCCTTCAGAGGTTTGCAGCTGTGCATACGCCATCCTGTCGACCTCCTCTATCCACTTCACACAAGCAGAAACGGCTCCAGTGGGCCAAACATTACATGAAGACTGATTTCAAAACTGTTTTGTTCACTGATGAGTGCCGTGCAGCGCTCGATGGTCCAGATGAATGGAGTGGAGGATGGCTGGTTGATGGACACCCCACGCAAACACGGCTACAGCGCCAACAAGGAGGAGGTGGAGTAATGTTTTGGGCT
Organism: Phyllobates terribilis; assembly: GCF_046119375.1. Lineage (NCBI taxonomy): Eukaryota > Metazoa > Chordata > Amphibia > Anura > Dendrobatidae > Phyllobates > Phyllobates terribilis. The sequence goes on from NW_027362772.1 coordinate 238,436,746, forward strand.
GGAATCATGGGGAGAGAGATTGTCGGCCCCTTTAGGATCCCTGAAGGCGCTAAAGATGAACTCCATAATGTATGTGGATTTTCTCAAACAGCACTTCCTGCCATGGTTCAAGAAGAAGAACCGTGTATTTCACAGCAAGATCATTTTTCTGCATGATAATGCACCATCTCATGCTGCACATAAAACATCTGCATCTCTGGCTGATATGGGCATAAAAGGGGACAAACTTATGGTGTGACCCCCATGCTCCCCTGACCTCTACCCCATTCAGAACCTTTGGAGCATCATTAAAAGGAGTGTCTATGATGGCGGGAGGCAGTTCACATCTAAGCAACAGCTCTGGGAGGGTATTCTGTCCTCATGCAAAACAATTGAAGCAGAAACCATCCAAAACCTGACAAATTCAATGGACGAGAGAGTTCAGAAGCTCATTTCGAACAAGGGGTCCTATGTGAAAATGTAACATCACCTAGAATAAAGTTTTGAGTTGAAAACTGTTTGATTTCAGTTTCTAACAACCTGCTAATGCTTATAATTTCAAAAATGACCATTTTTTTGGTCTTTATTAAAATGAAAAGGTTGATCGAAAAGTTTGGGGGATCTAAGAGTGTGGCAACCCAGTAGTCATGATTACTTCGAATTCTGACAATATGAGGGTCATGCTGCAGGTAGTGCAGCAAGAAGGCACTTATGTGTCTTGCGCATCTCGGAGCCCCAAAATTATTTTCCGGGCTAGATGCAGCTAAAAATTATTTTTAATTTTAAATCTGGTGAAGCTTATTATAGATGGCCTAATAGGATCAGTGCTGCACACTGCTACAAAGCCCAAATTATTTTCCAGTCAAGATACAGATAAACATGATTAGTAATTTGAAAGCTTAAAACGGTTGGTAGGGTGATTTTAACCAATCATCAAGCTTTTACTCTCCCCAGGATGACACAGGGGTAGAAAAGTCGTTTCGGATCCATGATTTGTTCATCTTTATGAACGTGAGTCTGTCTACATTATCAGTGGAGAGCCGCGTGCGCTTATCTGTCAGCACACCACCAGCAGCGCTGAACACACGTTCAGACAGAACGCTGGCTGCGGGGCATGACAAGATCTCCAAGGCGTAAGTGGCTAGCTCCGGCCATTTATCCAGATTGGAAGCCCAAAAAGAGCAAGGGTCCAGTGACACAGTCGTGGCTTCAATGTTTACTTGGAGATACTCCTGTACCATCGTCTCTAGGCGTTGACTATGTGTCAGACTTCTTGTCTCCTGTGGCCTTGCAAAGGATGGGCTAAAAAAGTGGTGAAATGATTCCGCAAAATTGATGTTACCAGCAGATACTGTGGTTCTGTTACGGTTTGAGTGCTGAACACTTGACGGTCCCACGGTTGGCAAGTTGGAACTGTGAGATTCACTACGTGCACCACTGGTATTTTGTGGAAAAGCACATGTAAGATTCTGCAACAGTCTCTGCTGATACTCCTGCATGCGTGCATCCCTTTCTATGGCAGGAATAATTTCTGCAAATTTACTTTTGTACCGGGGATCTAACAGTGTGGCAACCCAGTAGTCAGGATTATTTCTAATTCTCACAATTCGAGGGTCATGTTGCAGGTAGTGCAGCAAGAAGGCACTCATGTGTGTTGCGCATCCAGGAGCACCAAGTCCCTGTTGTGTTGGTGGCGAGGTAACAATCATGCTTCCTTCCTCTGTCCTCTCCCCCCAACCTCGCACAACAGAAATGTGATCAAGGTCTCCCTCATCTGATGAGTCTTCCATCAGTTCGTCCTCCACTTCTTCCTGGGCTCCTGCACCTTCCTCACTAGTTTGGCTGCTACCATGCGCCCTGGTAAAATCATCTCCCCCACCCTCACATGCCTGCCGCCCTGGTGCTGCCGACCGTCTGGACCTTGCAGATGTTAGCCCTTCCGCATACAACTCCTCCTCCTCTACTTCCTCCACCTCCTCTTGTGCCACCACCTGACTCCGAATTCTGTTTAACATGTGCTCCAGCATGTAAATCACCGGAATAGTCATGCTGATAATGGCATCGTCAGCACTAAACATCTTCGTCGCCATTTCAAAACTGTGCAGAAGGGTGCATAGGTCCCTGATCTGAGACCACTCCTCCAGCGTGATTTGCCCCACCTCTGAATCTCGTTGGCCCAGGCTATACGTCAGAACGTATTGCACCAGGGCTTGTCGGTGCTGCCACAGTCGCTGCAACATGTGCAGAGTTGAATTCCACCGGGTAGGCACATCGCATTTTAGCCGGTGAAGTGGCAGGCCCAACGACTTCTCTAGAGATGTAAGTCGCTGAGCTGCGGGATGCGAACGGCGGAAGTGAGCACACAGCGACCGTGCCCTCTGCAGAAGGCCATCTAGTCTGGGATAGTGGGCTAAAAATTGCTGGACAACCAGGTTCAACACGTGAGCCATACAAGGCACGTGTGTGACATTGCCCCGGCGAAGGGCCGCACCCAGGTTTGCAGCATTGTCGCACACGGCCTTCCCTGGTTTCAGGTCCAGTGGAGACAACCATTCATGAAATTGGTTCTCCAGAGCTGACCACAACTCCTCAGCTGTGTGACTCACATTTCCCAGACATTTCAATGTAAAAACCGCCTGATGACGTTGAGCCCTACTGCCAGCATAGTAAGGAGGTGTGCAGGATCCCTTCTGCGCAGTTAGAAAGCTTGTGGCATGACCAGACAGGCTTTGGGTGCAGGTGGAAGACCGAGAGGAGGTTGAGGAGGCAGAAGCAGTGGAGGAAAAATGACATAAAGAGGATTGACGCACAACTCGTGGGGACGGCAAGACTTGGACAGCAGCCCCTTGTCCTGCTGTCACCATAGTTACCCAGTGCCCAGTCAGCGACATGTAACGCCCCTGTCCATGCCTACTCGTCCAAGTGTCTGTGGTGAAATGCACCCTGTCACACACAGAGTTTCTCAAAGAAGCGGTGATGTTGTGTGCGACATGCTGGTGGAGCGCAGGCACACCTTTCTTTGAGAAGTAGTGCCGACTGGGCATCTGGTACTGGGGCACTGCGACGGACATAAGGTCTCGAAAATCCTCTGTGTCCACCAGGCGGAAAGGCAGCATTTCTGTAGCCAAGAGCTTGCAGATGGTGAAATTCAACCTCTTAGCTTTCTCATGGCTAGGAGGAAATGGTCTTTTACTTGTCCACATCTGAGGGACCGAGGGCTGGCTATTGTGCTTAGACGGGGTTGATAAGGGTGTCCCCGGCAAACTGCCGGTCTGTGAGGAAGATGCAGGCGGACATGTTAGGTTGCCTTGATCCAAAGGTGGTGCTATCGATGTCGGACAGCGCTCAAGACCAGCTGGTGTTACCACCTCCAAAGAAAATGATGACCTGCCAATCACGCTGGCTGTTGCGGGTAAAGAGGTGGCAGGTCTGCGCCCCAAAACAGGTGTGACTGCTGTCCCCCCAGTCACAGAGGATGAAGAGGCCGCGGATGCACAAGATATGGCAGACGGTGGTTGGCCCGGCCGGCTAGACCGCATTGTAGCACACTGAGCTTCCCACTGCAACTTATGCTTCATGTCCATGTGCCGGTTCATGCATGAAGTACTCAAACTATGTATTTTTTGGCCTCTACTTAGCTTTTGCTGACAAATGTTACAGATAACACGAGTTGGGTCATCTTTATCGATCTGAAAAAATGCCCAGGCTATGCAAGGCTTAGCACCCATGCGACCTGAAGAGCCACCACGACTTGTGGTGAGAGGCAGAGTTGTGTTTGAGGATGCAGTTGTTGACGTGCTTCCAGTACTACGTCTCTGTCCAGGAAGGCGCAACCTGACCTCGTCGTCACTAGCATCTTCCTCCACCTCCTCTGCTGACCTCATCTCTTGGCTGACTGTGGGTTGACAGTAAGTGGGATCTCCGACCTCATCATCATCACCCTGTGCGTTATCACACCCGTCGTCCTCAGAGCCAACCTGTTCCTGCCCTGACAAAAAACTAAAGTTGTCGCTCCAATCAGGTATTTGGGTCTTATCATCGTCTTCCTCATTGTCTCCACCAACAGGAGTTACAGTTTGGGAATGAGGGTCTACATTATGGTCAGAACCTTCTGCGTCTGGTCCTGGATCCGACTCATAAAGATTCTGGGCATCAGTGCAGATCATTTCCTCGTCTGGATTCACAGAAGCGCTGGAGTCGACCTCTGATTCCCAGGCTATAGTATGAGTAAACAGCTCTGCAGACTCAACCATCTGTTCTACCTCATACTCAGACGGGCAGCTGGAGATTTGGGAGCTGTGAGGAAGCAAGTGCGATTTGGGTGACACCTTTGAGGACTGGAGTATTTGTGATGTTGAAGTTGATGTGGAGGAGAGCCCACTTAAAGGAGCACTTGATATCCGTTGAAGCACCTGCTGTTTTTGTGCCTCATCTGGAATTTGTAGCGATTGGCGTGGCCGTAAGAAAGGGATCTTATCACATTGTCCGCTAAAAGAAGTAGACATTTTAGTTTGGCTGGAAGATGGTCTTTCTTCTGCACCTACCCCACGGACACAACCTTTTTTCCCCTTCCCAACACGCCTATTCCCCTTTCCACCAGCAGCAGGCCTTTTTCCACTCATTTTGGTGGTTAACTAATTCACAACTCTGGAGTTGTTTGCACAAAAAAACAATGGATGGTAACCGAGCAGAGCTGAGTGGCCAAACTGTGGTATTAGGCCAAAACTATTGGCTGGGTTAGATGCAGAAAAAAATTATTTTTAATTTGCAACCTGATGGAGGTCAGTATAGATGGACTAATAGACCAAGTCCCACACACCGCTAGAAGCCCAAATATTTTTTCAGAGCTAGATGCAGAAAATTTTTTTATTCAATTTGCAACCTGATGGAGGTCAGTATAGATGGACTAATAGACCAAGTCCCACACACTGCTAGAAGCCCAAATATTTTTTCAGAGCTAGATGCAGAAAAAAATTATTTTTAATTTGCAACCTGATGGAGGTCAGTATAGATGGACTAATAGACCAAGTCCCACACACCGCTAGAAGCCCAAATATTTTTTCAGAGCTAGATGCAGAAAAAAATTATTTTTAATTTGCAACCTGATGGAGGTCAGTATAGATGGACTAATAGACCAAGTCCCACACACCGCTAGAAGCCCAAATATTTTTTCAGAGCTAGATGCAGAAAAAAATTATATTCAATTTGCAACCTGCTGGAGGTCAGTATAGAAGGACTAATAGAACAAGTCCCACACACTGCTAGAAGCCCAAATATTTTTTCAGAGCTAAATGAAGAAAAAAATTATTTTTAATTTGCAACCTGATGGAGGTCAGTATAGATGGACTAATAGACCAAGTCCCACACACTGCTAGAAGGCCAAATATTTTTTCAGAGCTAGATGCAGAAAAAAATTATATTCAGTTTGCAACCTGATGGAGGTCAGTATAGATGGACTAATAGAATGATGCTATGCCCAAAAGATTTTACTTCACTAGGTGCAGTAAAAAAATTGGTATTCTATACACAGGTGGTATATCTTGCAACACAGATAGGCTACTCCACTGACTAACACACTCTGCAATAGGCCAAAAAGGATTAGCTTTGCTAGATTCAGCCAAATGCTGTGAAAAAAACTTGCACAGCACTGGCACAGACCTGCCTGGCAAAAACTGATAGGAACTGATGTAACCTAGTCCTGAAAAGGACTCCAATTACAATTAGTCTTTACTCCCACAATCTATCTATTTAAGAGCACAGACCTGCCTGATAAAAGTCGTAGGAAATGCTGTAACCTAGTCCTTAAAAGGACTGCAATCACAACTATTCCCTACTCCCAAGCTATCTGTATATTTGTGCGAAAATTGGCTTGAAATTAACAAGGTATAGCGCACACAGCAACAGCGGTGCCGTCTAACACGCAGCTGCAGCAGTGAGAAAATGGTGGCGACGGGGAAAATGGCTTGGTCTTATAGGGCAAGGACATGTGACATACACTGCCAATCACACATGCTCTTGCTTGTGTGAAAAAAAGCACTTCGCTCCGTGTGTGCGCTGCTGATAGGCTGACAGATTGCACCTCCCCACTGCAAATGCGGGAAAGAGAAAAAAAAATGGAGATCTTCATTGTTCCTGCAGAGATCCATCCCCTGCCCCTCCCCCCGCCCCCGCTGTACACTCAAACTGCGTATTAACATTAATTTTCATCATTACTGAGAAAAAATCCAGTTATGATTTTGGTGCACGAACAGTTATCGAACATAACCTCGAACAGCCGAATTTTTCTCAAATTGTTCGTGTTCGCCGACCGGCTCGAACACCCCCCAAAACAGCTCGAATTTGAGATTGGCGAACAGTTCGAGTAGAACAACGCTCATCTCTATTAAGGATCTGCTGATTGCTTATCCTTCACCTGGAAACTTGCAGGAGGCAATGCAATTAGCTATACGGGTGGACAGGAGACTGCGTGCAAGGGTTAATGAGAGTAAATCCTCTGCCATGTCAGCTCCGAGTCTTGAGAGGGTCTGTACTGACATTGGAGAGCCGATGGAGATTGGGGCGATGTCACCCCGCTCTCAGGAAAAAGACCGCAGATTTTCTGAAGGTTTGTGCTTTTATTGCGGTGGATCTGACCATTTCATTTAGAACTGTGTGCTTCGTATGAACAAAGAAAAAAAAAAAGGTCAGTTACGCCCGTATAGCCTGTTTAAATACTAAGGGTGTACTTCTTTCTGCTACTACCACTGCTCAGGAAGAATTAATTGAATTTCGGGTATTTGTGGATTGTGGTTCTACTCTGAATGTGATTGATGGGGGATTCTTGGAAAAACTTAAATTAAAACCCAAACCTTTGTCATCCCCTATTGCCGTGGTTTCTGTCGATGGCTCTCCCTTAAAGAGTGTTACTCACAAGGTCTGTGAATTTCCCCTCACTATTAATGGTATTCACCAAGAGAATTTGGATTTGGTAGTATTAAATAATTTGCCTTCTCCAGTAGTGTTGGGGTTACCCTGGTTAAAATTGCACAATCCTGTACTGGATTGGTCTACCAATGAAATTAAGTCCTGGAGCCCTAAGTGTTATGACAAGTGTTGTAACGGTCGCTTTGCTGCTTTGGACTCTGTTTTGGAGGATGAGATTCTTAAAGCGCAGGAGAATGCCCCATCTAACACTCCCCATGGGAGGTTGTTTGTGCCTAGGAACTTTAGGAGAGATTTGTTTGTTGAGTGTCATGAGTCTCGGTTGGCAGGTCATCCAGGAATTTATGAGACCAAGAGACTTGTGGGTCGCAGTTTTTGGTGGCCTGGATGGCAGAAGGAAGTCATTAAGTGGGTGCTTCAATGTACTGTGTGTGCTAGATCTAAGTCTTCGCATGCTCCTGCTGCGGGGTTGCTTTGCCCTCTGGAGGTTCCTAGTGAACCTTGGACACATCTGGCTATGGACTTTATTACTGAACTTCCCCCCTCTGAGGGTTTCACGGTCATCTGGGTGGTCGTGGACCGTTTTAGCAAGATGTGTCACTTGGTTCCCTTCATCAAACTGCCCTGCGCTAAGACACTCGCTAAGGCCTTTGTCAAGGAAATTGTCAGACTACATGGCGTTCCTACTGACATTGTTTCAGATAGGGGACCTCAGTTCGTGGCTTGTTTTTGGCATGCCTTTTGTGACAGGTTGGGAGTTCATTTGTTGTTTTCATCCGGATATCATCCTGAGTCTAATGGCCAGACAGAAAGAAAGAACCAGGATGTTGAGCAGTTCTTTTGTGGCAGACAATCAAGAGGGGTGGTCTGAGTTTCTGCCACTTGCTGAATTTGCTCTTAACAACCATACATCCTCTTCTGCTGGGTGTTCGCCTTTTTTTTGTTGTTCTGGGAGACGTCCGTCTTTTGGGTCATTCTCCAAATTGGTATCGGCTGTGCCTGAGGAGGAGAATTTTTCCGGTGATTTGGAGAGAGTTTGGGCGGATGTACGTGGTAATCTTCAGGAGGCTAACAAAAAATCTAAGAGGTACTTTGATAGGAAGCGGCATGAGGTTTTGTTTGCTATTGGTGACATGGTTTGGTTGTCCTCTAAGAATCTGCGATTGAGGATTCCTTCTAAAAAATTGGGTCCCAAGTTTGTAGGGCCCTTTAAGGTGCTTCAGATAGTTAACCAATCTGCTGTTAGGTTGGAGGTTCCTACCTCCTGGAAGATTAATCCGGTGTTTCATGTTTCTCTGTTGAAAAGAGCTGATGTGTCGGATGGTGACGCCTCTGCCACTGTTCCTCCGGTGGTGGAGCACGGGGAATATGAAATTTCCCGCATCCTAAATTCTAGACGGTATAGAGGGAGTTTGCAGTATCTCGTCGCTTGGAAGGTTTTCGGACCCGAGGATAACTCATGGGTGAGGGCGGATGATGTTTCAGCTTCCAGACTTGTCAGAGCGTTTCACAGGAGGTTTCCTGATAAGCCCGGCCCTAGGCGATCCAGAGGATCCTCTTAGAAGATGGGGTACTGTTAGAACTCTCCTGTTAGGTTTTTTCTAGTTTGCTGGTCACATGACCTTTTTTGCCTATTTAATCCTGCTCCGCCCTCCTGGCCTTGCTGGACTTCATTGCAATTTCTACTCTTGAGCTAGCTTGGTGCTCTGTTACCTTTCTCAGTCAATTTTGCTAGGTCTTCGGACCTCTATGTTCTTTGCTGTTTGTTTGTCTTATTTCTGCTACAATTTCTGCTAGGAGGTGTCCATCTTTCTCCCAGTCCCTAGTTCTTGTAGGGATCCCTTCCTCACATCTATAGGTCTTCGTTCAGACTAGCCGAGGACTTTAGCGGGTCTGATCGCAGGATGAGGTTCCCCGTTACATCGTAGGGATCCAGCTTAGTTCTATTGTAGGGACAGATCTCCGGTCTTTCGTTAGTGCTTGTAGCAGATCATAACACCGATATCAGGAAATATCAGATCGGATTGGATCGGGCCGATACTCAAAAAGTATCGGATATCGCTGATTCCGATACCGGAAACCAATGCAAGTCAATGGGACACAAATATCGGAATGAAAATAAACCCTTTCTTTCCTTGTAGGTTAATTCTACATGAAGGAAAACAACTAATAATAATGTAGAATGTATTGGGGGAGGTGGTTGCCCAAATTGATGGGAACAGTGCTCACAGTGAAACATGAAAAGCCGGCAATTCAGCAGCGGCATACACCGGTACCCGACAATTTAGAACAGAAAGAATAGAGCTTCACACATAGATTAGATAGATAGAAACATGTCAGCCACATATATAAGAAGTACAGGGACAGTGTTGCTTACTGTACTTGTCATTTAGTGTAAAGGATTTATTTAAAAAAATAATAATGTTTTCATGCACCGTCTCTTTAAAAAAGCCGGCCGGCAATTCAGCAGCAGTACCCGACAATTTAGAACAGAAAGATAGAGCATCACACATAGATTAGATAGATAGAAACATGTCAGTCACATATATAAGAAGGTCAGTGACAGTGTTGGTTACTGTACTTGTCATTTAGTGTTAAAATACCCCCTTCCCAGGCTTCAAACATCTACCCCAGCTGTCTGCTTAACCTCCGCTAGAGACCAAAATTACGGGGAACCCCACGCCAATTTTTTTTTAAATAAATCCTTTATTTTAACACTAAATGACAAGTACAGTAACCAACACTGTCACTGTGCTTCTTATATATGTGACTGACATGTTTCTATCTATCTAATCTATGTGTGATGCTCTATCTTTCTGTTCTAAATTGTCGGGTACCGCTGCTAAATTGCCGGCCGGCTTTTTTAAAGAGACGGTGCATGAAAACACTGTTATTTTTTTAAATAAATCCTTTTACACTAAATGACAAGTACAGTACAGTACTGACATGTTTCTATCTATCTAATCTATGTGTGAAGCTCTATTCTTTCTGTTCTAAATTGTCGGGTACCGGTATATGCCGCTGATGAATTGCCGGCTTTTCATGTTTCACTGTGAGCACTGTTCCCATCGATTTGGGCAACCACTGTAATGCCACAACCACCATGGCTGTGGCATTAACGTCTTAAAAAATGTTAATTCCTGCTATTCCATTTAATTGTAATGTAAGGGAGATAATGTAATGTCAGTGCTTGAGCAGGAGAATTCTCTCACGCTGGGATGGCATTCTGATGACAGGCTGGATCGCAGCTGAGCGCTGCCATCCAGCTTGTCATCCTTCAGAGACACTGCAGAGCGCAAGCATTATGTGAACTTCCGATTCCGGTATTCGATATTGTAAAAGTATCGGAACTCAGTATCGGAACTCCGATACAGCGAATATCGGTCGATACCCGATATTTCAGTATCGGAATGCTCAACACTAGCTGAGACCCATCGGGGTCGTGAATGCAGTCTTCTCCTTGTCTGCCTCTGCTACAGGAACCTGCCAGTGCCCGCTAGTAAGATCCAAAGTGGAAAAGAAGTTAGCAGATTTTAATGCAGCTAAAGATTCTTCTATTCTAGGTAACGGGTATGCATCTTTGTGTGTGATACGGTTGACCTTTCTGTAGTCTACACACATTCTCATTGTGTTGTCCTTCTTTTTCACTAGAACTAGTGGAGCTGCCCAGGGGCTGCAGCTGTCCCTGATTACCCAAGCCTCCTTCATGTCCCGCAACATCCCCTTTGCATGCTGATAGTGTGCAGGGGGTACCGGTCGGTATCTTTCCTTTATGGGTGGATGGTCTCCTGTGGGGATGTGATGTTCTACCCCCTTTACTCGCCCGAAGTCTAGCGGGTGTTAACTAAAGACTCTTTTGTACTCCTGAACCACCCGGTAGACTCCCTGTTTTTGCTGTGAGGGAGTGGAGTCAGTACCCACATGCAGTTGCTGACACCAGTCCTCCATTTGTTTCTTAGAGCCGTTACCTTACTCTTGTTGAGTTGGAGGCAAGGGTTCCACGGCCCTTACAGAATTTTGGTTTATGGTGAACAATTTGGCTAGTGTGGCATACCGGGGCAGGTATACTTCTCTCTCCCCGATATTTATGATGCGGACGGGCACCCTCCCATGCCATACATCGACCACCCCCCGTGCTGTCAAAATGGTGGGCCTACTGTCTGAGTAGACGGGTTCTACCATTGCTTGGTAGTCTCTACCTCTTAGACCAATAGCTGCCCGGCACCAGACCATCATCTCACTTTTCGGGGGCATGGCAATAGGGAACGGGTCACACATTCTCACGCTACCAATCTCACCACCAGATAGTTCCACTTGTTGCCGTTTCATCAGTGTCCGGATCTCTTTTTGGAGAACACGCTGCTGGCTGGAACTGGCGTTCTTGGCAACCTGCTGCAAAATGAGAATTACCTCTGCAAGACAATTTTCAATCACGTTAGTACCCAAAGATTATTTTAGGGCGACTCTCACGACGGTCTATGTCCACAATAATCAGTCCTTGTACCGCCAGTTCGACTTTACCGATCTTAATGGTCACCTCTTTGAACCCCACCTGCGGCACGGGCTGACCATTGCTGGCGATGATACTCAGGTCGTCATCTGGGTAGCGGGTTATGTCCGAGTCATTCCAGTACCGCTTAAAGAGCACGTACGGGATGGTAGTCACCTGTGACCCAGTGTCTAGTAGGGCACTCATAGGAATGCCATCCAGTACCACAGGCAAGACCGGATGTCCCCCTACGTATTTATCATGCCAGTTCGATGGGCCTGATGATCTTATGCCTGGGGGTTGGCCCTCTACCCCAGGTTGTGCCCGTTTAAATGACAGTACCTTGCCATATGTCCGGGTTGATTGCAGAGGTGGCAGATGGGCTGTCCGTTCTCGTTGTAGCGGTCGCTGGGTTTTCCTCTGGACGGCGGGATCCTCCTCTGTCGGCGCCATGGGACGTCCTCCGGTCCGGACGCCAGCTGGATCTTTCCTGGAGAGGATACCTGTAACGACTGCACAGTCCTGGTTAATGCGGCAACGCTTTTGGTCAGTTCTTGGACCTGATGGTGCAAGTCTGCAGCCGGGTCTTTATCCAAAGCCTGCGCACCAGCTCCCACAGGCTCTGCAGACAAGGGCGCTGCCTCCTGGTGATAGGCAATAGTAGGGCGCCGGTGGGTTACAGTCTACCCGGTGCCGGTTCTCGGAGCACCCGGATGGCCCTGTCTTTGAACTTTGCAAAGTCTAACCCAGGGTTCTGCAAGGCCATTGCCCGTAACTGGGTTCGGTGGGCGTTGGACAGCAGACCCTCAATGAATTGCTCAGTCAACAGTTCATCTACATTCCGCACACTGTCAGGGTCTGCCTGTTTAATGGCCCCCAGGGCCTCTTGCAAAATTCAAAGCATAGTCTCTTATACTGTTTTGGGCCCGCTGCTTGCACCCATAAAATTTAATTTTGATCTCTGCTGAGGTGCGGGTATCAAAAGTGTACCTCAGACGGGCTAAGATCTCCTTCACGGTCTCCTTGTCCCTGACTGACCAGGACTTTACTTCACGTTGGGCTGCGCCGGTTAGCTGGCCTACCAATATGCTCACTTTTTGTCCCTCCATCAGGGGGTATACTTTAAACTGGCTGTACAGTCTCTCTTTAAAGTCGCTTAGGGTATGTGTAGAATTATCTCTTCATGATTCAGAAAGAGAAGAAATTCGAACTGCACCTGACGAAACAGAGGAATGGAAGCATGTGACCCACAGAAGCAGGAGGATCGAGAGGCAGTCAGCACCCATACTGCTCAGGAACCAGTACCAGGCTCTCACGCAGGAGAACCATGAAGAAATACATCAAAATAAGACTTTGCCAGCAATGAATAACCTTGTAAGCCCTCAGAATCCTCCTGGATGGAGAAAGAAGAATGTTGTGAAGAAAAAACGGAGAGTGGTGGTCATGGGGGATTCCCTGTTAAGAGGAACAGAGGCCGCTATCTGCAGACCAGACATAACCTCAAGAGAAATGTGCTGTCTTCCAGGAGCAAAAATTAAAGATGTGTCTGACAGGATATCAATACTCTTCAGACCTACAGATCACTACCCATTCCTGCTAATACATGTGGGGACAAATGACACCGCAAGAAAGGACCTGGAAACCATCTGCAGTGACTTTGAAGACTTAGGCAAGAAAGTGAAAGTATTGGGAGCGCAGGTGGTCTTCTCATCCATCCTCCCAGTGGATGGCCATGGAACAATGAGGTGGAATAAGATTCTACAGGTGAACAACTGGCTACGTCGATGGTGCCGTCAACAAGGATTTGGATTTCTGGATCACGGAATGAATTACCTATACGATGGACTACTTGCTAGAGATGGGGTGCACCTTACGAAGACTGGAAAACATGTATTTGGAAGTCGCCTTGCTACACTCATCAGAAGAGCTTTAAACTAGAACAATGTGGGAAGGGAAGCAAAAGGCCAGAAAAAGCCATACAGCTGACAAATACTATTGAGATCTCTGCTACTGGAAGTGGAAAAGAAGAACAAAGACAAAAAAATCTAAATAATAAAAATATGGGAGGAAGAGAAACCAATCACAAACTAAAATGTTTTTATACAAATGCACAAAGCATGGGCAACAAACAAGGAGAATTGGAACTACTAATGCAGGAAAAGGAATATGATGTCATTGGAATCACTGAAACTTGGTGGGACGATACACATGATTGGAATAAAAGGCTAAAAGGATACAACTTATTTGCAAGAAACAGACTTGATAAACGAGGAGGAGGTGTTGCATTGTATGTTAGAAAAACGTATATCTGCACCGAGATTGAAGCTTCAGAGACTGGGAGTTCTGTGGAAACTGTTTGGGTAAGAATACAAGGAGAGAACAACGGAAAGGACACCATTGTAGGCATTTACTACAGGCCACCTGGGCAAGCTGAAGATATGGATGAACTCTTTATGTATCAAATGACCAAGTTCTCCAAAAAATATGACGTAGTGGTCATGGGAGATTTCAACTATCCAGACATTTGTTGGGAATCTCTCTCAAGTAAAACTAACAGGTCAAGCAAATTCTTATCCTCTCTTGCTGACAACTTTATCTTCCAAAAGGTAGGGGAGAAAACAAGGGGATCTGCTACTTTGGATCTAATCCTTATAAACAGGGAGGAAATGGTTGAGGAGGTAAAGGTGGCTGGGACCCTAGGAGGCAGCGATCATGCTATTATAGAATTTTGGATAACTAGAGGAGGAAGACATGTGAAGACTCAAACTTCAAGGTTAGATTTTAGAAAGGCAGATTTTAAGAGACTCAGAAAGAGAATAGGAGGGATCCAATGGCTGGATGTCCTTAAGGACAAAAATGTCCAGGAAGGATGGGAAATTTTTAAAAATGAGATTCTCAAAGCACAATCGTTAACAATCCCGAAAAGTAGGAAGAATGGGAAGCATTTAAGGAAACCAGGATGGATGAACACAGAATTTAAACACATGCTAAAAAGAAAGAAAGAAATGTTTATTAAATGGAAAGAGGGAGGCATATCTAAAGAAGATTATAATGCAGTCTGCAGATCCTGCAGGGCACGTATCAGGTTAGCTAAAGCTGACAATGAATTAAGGCTTGCAAGAGATGTCAAAAGCAATAAAAAAGGATTTTGGGGGTATGTCAAAAGTAAAAGAAAAGTCAAAGATGCTATAGGATTTTTACAGGATGAAAATGGAGAAATGGTAAGAGAGGATGTTGAGAAGGCCGAACTTTTTAATTCCTATTTTGCATCTGTTTTCTCTCAGAAAGAAAATGTAACATCAACTGATCTTCACTGTCCTTTTAAAGGAATAGAGGAATCCAAGTTATCTGTAAACAGAAAGTTTGTGAGGGAATATTTAGCTAACATAAATGAGTTCAAGTCTCCAGGTCCAGATGAATTACACCCCAGAGTACTGAAGGAGATCGTAGAAGAAATTTTAGAACCACTCTCCATAATCTTTGAAAATTCTTGGAGAACAGGAGAAGTCCCAGAAGACTGGAGAAGAGCAAATGTTGTTCCTATCTTCAAAAAGGGGAAGAAGGTGGACCCAGGGAACTATAGGCCGGTGAGTCTGACTTCTATACCAGGAAAGATCTTTGAACAAATTATTAAACAACATGTATGTAAGTACATGGATAAGAATGAAGTGATTAACCAGAGTCAGCATGGGTTTGTAACTAACAAGTCATGTCAGACTAACTTAATTTCCTTCTATGACAGAATCACTGACTGGGTGGATCAGGGAAATGCTGTAGATATAGTATATCTTGACTTCAGCAAAGCATTTGACAAAGTATCTCACACCATCCTTATTGAAAAAATGACCAAGTATGCAATGGACCAGGCAACTGTTAGGTGGATTCATAACTGGCTTAGTGATCGGACTCAAAGGGTGGTTGTAAATGGCTTCACATCCAGCTGGATGAATGTCTCAAGTGGGGTACCACAGGGCTCCGTCCTGGGACCTGTATTGTTCAACATCTTTATCAATGATTTAGATGAAGGAATTGAGGGTAAACTGATTAAATTTGCTGATGACACAAAGCTAGGAGGGATAGCTAATACTAGAGAAGAGAGAGAGAGGATTCAAAAAGACCTAAATAAACTGGAGCAGTGGGCAGCAACCAACAGAATGGTTTTTAACAGGGAAAAATGCAAAGTACTACATCTGGGCAATAAAAATGAAAAAAGCATATACAGAATGGGAGGAATAGAGCTAAGCAACAGTACATGTGAAAAAGACTTAGGTATACTAATAGATCATAGACTGAACATGAGTCAACAGTGTGATGCAGCAGCAAAAAAGGCAAATACAATTCTGGGATGTATTAACAGAAGCATACAGTCTAGATCACGTGAAGTCATTATCGGTCTTTACTCCTCTTTGGTCAGACCTCATCTGGAATACTGTGTACCGTTTTGGGCACCACATTTTAAAAAAGACATAGACAAACTGGAGCAAGTTCAGAGAAGAGCGACCAGAATGGTGACTGGTCTGCAAACCATGTCCTATGAGGAACGGTTGCAGGATTTGGGAATGTTTAGCTTGCAAAAAAGAAGACTGAGAGGAGACTTAATAGCTGTCTACAAATATGTCAAGGGCTGTCTCATTGTAGAAGGATCATCTTTATTCTCATTTGCACAAGGAAAGACTAGAAGCAATGGGATGAAACTAAATGGGAGGAGACACAGATTAGATATTAGAAAAAACTTTTTGACAGTTAGGGTGATTAATGAGTGGAACAGGCTGCCACGAGAGGTGGTGAGTTCCCCTTCAATGGATGTCTTCAAACAGAGGCTGGACAGACATCTGTCTGAGATGATCTAGTGAATCCTGCTTTGAGCAGGGGGTTGGACCAGATGACCCAGGAGGTCCCTTCCAACTCTACCATTCTATGATTCTATGATTCTATGATTCTATGACTCCCCTGAGTACTGGGGCAGCCAGGCCTCTCCGGGGATGTAAGGCATGGTGAACGGCATTACAGCGGCAGCGGCCGCGCTGGCGGTGGCAGTCCCCTCCGCTTCCAACATCTCCCCCCCCCCTAGTCGACCGTGGCCTACCTTCTGTTGCTTCTTCTCCGTAGGCCGCGGCTCCGCAGGCGATCGTCAGGGTGGAGGACCTTGCGTCGCGTTCTGGTGACGTCAGCGTCGCACTCCTTCCAGGACCTTGTGCAGCGTCGGGCTTCAGCTCTTGTGCGCTTTCGGCGTCCACGCCCCTCTTCTTCCCGCACGGCGTCCCGAAGATGGAGTCCGATGGCGGGAAAACGACTGCGGATGGCGGGAAAACAGCTGCGGATGGTGGGAAACTTCACCACGGCAGGTATGACAGTCTTTTGAAGGCGCGCAGTACCCGGTGGTTGCGGGCACGTAATCCTGTCGACTACGCCAAAGTTGACGAGCCCCCTGGGCCGAGTGTACACGTGTGTGGGTTACCCGGAGCCGGGTCTCTGGGGATTGTAGTCTCCGTGGCGGTGACCCGGTCACGTGGCTCAGGGTGGTCACACCAGTGGCGGTCTTGTATAAGTTTTAGGTTAATTGTCCGACTATGCCACCCGTGGATCGCGGTCAAGGCGTACCGCCGCTGCGAGGCAGACCGCTGAGGCTGGTGTTGTGTGCGCTGCAGAGAATGGGATAACTCCCCACGGGAGGAGTATAGCCTCAGGGCAGTTAGTGTGGATGATGGGAGTGATGGTGCATGGGTGTAGCAGGAACGACTCAGAGTCTTTGCAGTGCAGTTCAGGGTCTTTACTGGTGACGATAAGGCAGACCCTCCCGGGAGTACTGGCTAGCATAAGGGGCCTGGTCAGTCTGTGAACAAACAGGAGCTCCCCTGGCCAGGTGGAGTTGTAGGCCTCCCCGTCTGTCTGCACTCTTCCTGGCTACCTTGCTGTAAGCGAATGGAAGTAGCCCACGTCCCTGAGTGTACCGTGTGGTGCTCACCCGTATGGTTGGTGACTTGGGGCCTTCTGATAGCCCCTGCTCCTCGATGGCGGTGCTGGTCCCTTGCTCGTGACTGATCCTCCGGGCTTCTATGGCCAGAGGACCTGGAATCCCCTGCCGGCTGGTTTCTGCTGCTGGACTTAGAGGTTCCCACAGCCTCGGACTCCGTTGTCTGGTCGTAGTGTCTTCAGCCAGGACGAGCAATATCTGCTCCAGTTCCTGGCACTCAGCTCCTGCTCCTACAGAGCTCCTAGCTGTTTCTTGTCCTGTGTCTGGAACAGCTCTCCAGGCTCTAACTCCCCTAACCCCGCCCCAGATCCAGTTTATATAGGGCAGGTTCCTCCCCAATCTGGTCTGGGACAGGAGGTGTTGCATGTTTAAGGGCTCCTGACTAGGGAACCTCCCACTTGCTCTCAGACGTGATATTTCTATCACTGTGGCAACCAGACCCCTGGGGTGCCACATGTTCAGCATACTGCATATTTTCCTTTTGAATGCAGACAGGGTATCTGGTTTGCCGCTGTTCTGGGGGAGCCACTTAGCTCCAGGGATGTACGGTAGGGCCATGGGTATGACAGGGGTTACAAGCCCTGCTGGTGGAGCGGCTGCTCCGGCCTGCTCGGTGCTGAGCGCAGGTTGAACATCAGGGCGGTTAACCGGTATTCCGGCGTTGTGCAGTTCTTCGGACATTCTGGCGCCCCCCCCTAGCGAACCGTGGCCTACCTTCTTTTCTTTTCTTCCGGTAGGCCGCAGCTCCGCAGGTGACGGTCTTCTTCAGGACCTTGGGTCGCTTGCGTCATACGTCAGACCGTTCACCGGCGCTCCTTCCAGGACCTGGCGCTTCCTGGTTTTTCGTCGAGGCATGGGGCGTGTCCGAGGCTTTGCGCGCTTTAGCAGGTAAGCCTCTCAGTTACCCGCGGTTACGCCCTTCTTCCCACTCGGCGGCCCAACAATGGCGGCAATCTTCGCCACAGTTAAATACCCAGTTCAGAATAAAGGCGCACAGAACCCGGTGGCAATGGGCACAACACTCCGTCGTTGCAGCGGGCACGGAATCCTGTTCGTGATGCCAGGAAGAGATGACGCGCCCGGGGGATGGGGACGACTCGGCGCCCGAGCCTTGTTGTTGGTTTTGGGGGATGCCGCGGTGGCCGGCTCCCGGGGCCGTACCCTGGGGTCACTCTTAAAAAACAAGGAAGGGATAATGGGGGAAAGGTGTATGGGATAGGAAAAGTTTGTGACGCCACCCGTGGTGTCTGGTAAGGATCACCAGCGCTGCTACAGTCCTCTGAGGCCGGTGGTCAGGCAGCTTAATTGGTGCGGCTCCCCACAGGTGGAGCGGGGCCTCAGGGCAGCGTAGTAAAAGGGATGCAGGACAGAGGGGACCCAGCCGGGTCAGAAGAAGAAAAGGCACACTCACAACAGTTCACTTCAGTACATTTACTGGTGGTGTTTCAGGCACAATCCAGGGCACTGTAGGGTGAAGGGTGCATTTTAGGACTCTCCCCAGTGAGTGAGTGTGGGGCCTCCTGTTTCTTGCCTTTTCCTGATAAGTTTATGACCTGACTGAAGCTAGGCCTAACTTGGTCTCTGTCTTGCACCTGCTGACCTGGTGGTAGGGCCTTCTGTTGGAGATCACACTCCCTGGTCTCTTGGGCCTCTGTGATTCCTGACCCTGGGATAACGGTCAGCTTCTGGTGTTCCTGGGACATGTAGTTCGCCAGGGGTTCCGGTTGTTTCTGCTTGTCCTAGAGATCCTTGCAGACATGGACCCGGTGTCCGGTATATGGACTTGGGGTGAGCTGGCTAAGCTCCTCTGCCCCCTATGTAGCTCGCTTACTCCACTTGCCTTCGGCCGCTCAGGGCCCTCACTAGGCTTCACACTGGCAGTAGGCCTCGCTACTCTTCACTAGTGTTGAGCCACCCCCGTAGTGTTCGAGTTCGGCTCGGTTCGTCGAACACCCGTGTGTTCGCCGAACTGTTCATCGAACTGTTCGTCGAACACCTTCGAACACCGTTAAAACCAATGGCAGGCAAACAAAAACACATAGAAACACATAGAAAACACCTTCAAAGGTGTCCAAAAGCTGACAAACTGCTCTGAAGACACAACTAACACATGGAAAAGTGACAAGTACATATAGTCATGCGAAAAGAAAAGAGGTGGAGGAGTAAAAGGAGGGGGAGACACAGATATAGGCATGTCATGCCCTTCTAAAATCCAAAAAGTGAGAAGCCGACACGTTCAGTCCGCTCCTGCCCGTGCCACCTCCGTGTTGCCGGGTTTGTGCCAGAGCCGCGGTGAACCCTGACGGCCAGCCCCCCTCTCCCAATACTGGTGCCTGTCCGCTGGTGGGTCGAGCGAGCCCCCCTGTGGTGGAGGCAGCTCTAAGCTTTTTAATTTAAATTGTCTCTCTAATTTGAATGAATACACTTTAAATCCATTTACATGGATCTATTGGAGGGCAAGTCTCATGCCAGCAGGCGCGTAATTCCAGCTCCAGTAGCGTCCACTAAAGCTGCTGCAGTTAAAAAGCTTTTATAAGGATCGATCTCGGCTGTCCACCGCAAGGCATCCTACTGCCAGTCCCAGCCCCTATGCCTTGGGGTGCCTCCTGATGCTCTTCACTGAGTATCCCGTGGTCCCGAAGCATTTCCTTTGAAAAAATTAAGTGTCAAAACTACAGGTGGTGTAGCTTGCTTAACAGCCGGGATAATCCGCTGACTAGCAGACACTGCTACTAGGCACAAAGTATTTCCTGGGCTAGATGCAGTTAAAAATTTGTAATTAGATACTCTCGTTGGATGCTGAGAAAGCATTCCATAGAGTCTCCTGGCACGCCATATATGATTCTCTTAAAAAGCTTGGGGTAGGGGTCTAGGGGACCCTTTTATAGCCAAAATCACGGCCCTGTATCGCAATACGTCACCTAGGCTGAAGATAAATGGAACTGTATTACCCTGAGGGCTCGGTTGCTACAGAGGTATTGCACCTCACCCAGAGGTGTGATATCTCACTCTCAGGTAAGGATTGAGTGTGGATCAGGACCCGACACCTGCATGCATTACACCACATTGCCGTGGGGCAGGGCGACCAATATGCCCCTGAGATGGGCACGACAGTCCCTGTCCCTGGCTGGAGTGGGGGGAGGGAACACTGAGGAAGGGGAACCCTGTAGTGCAGGAGCAGGGAGGAAGCAGTTCCTGGGTGCATTGAGAAGGGAGTATAAAAGGTGGGCACCATCTTAGTTCAGTGCAGAGAAGTCTGAGCAGAAGTGGCAGGGAGCAGGGGCTCTGCATGAGTTCTGCTCCGGAGGCGGGCCTAGTAACAGAGGCCCAGGCCTGGAAGAGGGAGAAGGAAGGAAGAGGAGCGGAGAAGGCTCCAGGAACGAGGAATGAAGGGATCCCAGGGGTGCGGACGGGCGAGTCGCCACCGCACGCCCGAATCCACCTGCGTGGAGGGGTCAGGCCAAAGGGGGAGACCGGTCCCCGAAACTAGTGGAGGCAGGAAACGACCCTCAGCTAGAAACCGGAGGCTGTGACATTTTATGTGGCGCAGCCCCTCGCTGCACCCGCTAGGAAGGCACCACATAGGGTCAGGGAAACTGGCGCCAAGTTTACCAAGAGGAGGCCCGAGGCAGCCGGACAGAAGGGTTGGTAAGAAAGGCCAGACAAAGGACACACAAAGGGGGTCCTGTGAAGCGCTCCAAAGTTATCTGGGAGTTGTCTGAGCCCCTCACCTGGTGAGCACAGTACGACGTGGGCAGCCGTTACCTGCAGACGTGGTCTGGATAATAAGAACTGTGAGTAAAGGCCCTGGACTGCATCACTGACTCCGTGTCGTTACTGCTGCTGCCCTGCACGATCACCCCCATCCTCCGCATACACTGCCCTGAGGCTATACTCCTCCCGTGGGGAGTTATGCTACGCTCTGCTGCACCCACAACACCAGCCTCAGCGGTCTGCCCTGGAGCGGCGGTTCACTCTGACCGCAATCCACGGGTGGCGTAGTCGGACATTTAAACATCAAAACCACATAAATAGTTCCGCCACTGGTTTGACCGCCCTGAGCCACGGAACCGGGTCGCCGCCACGGAGACTACAACCACCAGCATCCACCAAAAAGGGTCCGGCTCCGGGTGTCCTAAGGCCCAGGGGGCGCGTCAGAACATTTTCATCACCTTTCACAATCACCAATGGGACAAGGCAGGGATGTTCTCTGTCCCCTCTCTTATACATCCTAGTGACGGAGCACCTGCTCTCATCAATTCGCCATAACCCCAATATTAGGTGGATTAAGGTGGGAGGCACCGAGTACAAGTGCTCTCTATTTGCTGATGATGTCCTAGTATATATCACTCAATCACATATATCCATCCATGCTGTTATGGCTGAAATAGATCACTTTGTTACATGGTCAAATTTTAAAATCAATGCAGCGAAGTCTGAGGCCCTCGATGTCTCCCTCCCCAAATCCATATAGGATTCCATCCAGTCCAACTTTCCCTTTGCCTGGCCCTCACAGGGTATCAAATACTTAGGAATTCCTATTCATAGAGACCTCTCCCATCTATGTTATCTTAATTTTGGGCCCTTTATTGAACAACTCCATACAGACCACGGTTGGCAAGTTAGAACTGTAAGATTCACTACGTGAACCACTGGTGTTTTGTGGAAAAGCACATGTACACTGTGTTCCAAATTATTATGCAAAAAGTGTTTAGGAGTGATAAGGGAAGAATTTGTTTGTTTGTCAGTTAAACTCATTGATGGTGATGTGTGTCAGGGCTCTTTATATCACTGTAAGCAATTGCAGACACCTGTGCTAATTAGTTTGGCAGGTGTGTCCAATGAAAGGCAAGACTACTTAAGAAGGCTGTCTCACATTATTAAGCAGCCTACATTTTCTGCCAAAATGGGAAAGAAAAAGGATGTGTCGGCTGCTGAGAAGCAACAAATTGTGGAGTGTTTAGGTCAAGGCATGACTACAATCAACATTGTGCGATGATCAGGATGAAGTGTCTTGGCAATCAAGAAGTATGTAGCTGATTCACAGTACACACGTGTGCGTGCTGATAAGGGCAAATTGAGGACTCTTTCCTACAAGCAATTACGTCAGGTTAAAAGAGCAGCGGCAAAAAAGCCTTGTCATAGCAGCAGACAAGTTTTTGAAGCTGCTGGTGCCTCCAACGTCCCCCAAACAACAAGATGCAGGGTCCTTCAGAGGTTTGCAGCTGTGAATACGCCATCATGTCGACCTCCTCTATCCACTTCACACAAGCAGAAACGGCTCCAGTGGGCCAAACATTACATGAAGACTGATTTCAAAACTGTTTTGTTCACGGATGAGTGCCGTGCAGCGCTCGATGGTCCAGATGGATGGAGTGGAGGATGGCTGGTTGATGGACACCCCACGCAAACACGGCTACAGCGCCAACAAGGAGGAGGTGGAGTAATGTTTTGGGCTGGAATCATGGGGAGAGAGATTGTCGGCCCCTTTAGGATCCCTGAAGGCGCTAAAGATGAACTCCATAATGTATGTGGATTTTCTCAAACAGCACTTCCTGCCATGGTTCAAGAAGAAGAACTGTGTATTTCACAGCAAGATCATTTTTTTGCATGATAATGCACCATCTCATGCTGCACATAAAACATCTGCATCTCTGGTTGATATGGGCATAAAAGGGGACAAACTTATGGTGTGACCCCCATGCTCCCCTGACCTCTACCCCATTCAGAACCTCTGGAGCATCATCAAAAGGAGTGTCTATGATGGCGGGCGGCAGTTCACATCTAAGCAACAGCTCTGGGAGGGTATTCTGTCCTCATGCAAAACAATTGAAGCAGAAACCATCCAAAACCTGACAAATTCAAAGGACGAGAGAGTTCAGAAGCTCCTTTCGAACAAGGGGTCCTATGTGAAAATGTAACATCACCTAGAATAAAGTTTTGAGTTGAAAACTGTTTGATTTCAGTTTCTAATAACCTGCTAATGCTTATAAATTCAAAAATGACCATTTTTTTGGTCTTTATTAAAATGAAAAGGTTGATCGAAAAGTTTGGCGGATCTAAGAGTGTGGCAACCCAGTAGTCATGATTACTTCGAATTCTGACAATATGAGGGTCATGTTGCAGGTAGTGCAGCAAGAAGGCACTTATGTGTCTTGCGCATCTCGGAGCCCCAAAATTATTTTCCGGGCTAGATGCAGCTAAAAATTATTATTAATTTTAAATCTGGTGGAGCTTAGTATAGATGGCCTAATAGGATCAGTGCTGCACACTGCTACAAAGCCCAAATTATTTTCCAGCCAAGATACAGATAAACATGATTAGTAATTTTAAATCTGGTGGAGCTTATTATAGATGGCCTAATAGAATCAGTGCTGCACACTGCTACAAAGCCCAAATTATTTTCCAGCCAAGATACAGATAAACATGATTAGTAATTTGAAAGCTTAAAACGGTTGGTAGGGTGATTTTAACCAATCATCCATCTTTTACTCTCCCCAGGATGACACAGGGGTAGAAAAGTCGTTTCGGATCCATGATTTGTTCATCTTTATGAACGTGAGTCTGTCTACATTATCAGTGGAGAGCCGCGTGAGCTTATCTGTCAGCACACCACCAGCAGCGCTGAACACACGTTCAGACAGAACGCTGGCTGCGGGGTATGACAAGATCTCCAAGGCGTAAGTGGCTAGCTCCGGCCATTTATCCAGATTGGAAGCCCAAAAAGAGCAAGGGTCCAGTGACACAGTCATGGCTTCAATGTTTACTTGGAGATACTCCTGTACCATCGTCTCTAGGCGTTGACTATGTGTCAGACTTCTTGTCTCCTGTGGCCTTGCAAAGGATGGGCTAAAAAAGTGGTGAAATGATTGCGCAAAATTGATGTTACCAGCAGATACTGTGGTTCTGTTATGGTTTGAGTGCTGAACACTTGACGGTCCCACGGTTGGCAAGTTGGAACTGTGAGATTCACTACGTGCACCACTGGTGTTTTGTGGAAAAGCACATGTAAGATTCTGCAACAGTCTCTGCTGATACTCCTGCATGCGTGCATCCCTTTCTATGGCAGGAATAATTTCTGCAAATTTACTTTTGTACCGGGGATCTAACAGTGTGGCAACCCAGTAGTCAGGATTATTTCTAATTCTCCCAATTCGAGGGTCATGTTGCAGGTAGTGCAGCAAGAAGGCACTCATGTGTGTTGCGCATCCAGGAGCACCAAGTCCCTGTTGTGTTGGTGGCGAGGTAACAATCATGCTTCCTTCCTCTGTCCTCTCCCCCCAACCTCGCACAACAGAAATGTGATCAAGGTCTCCCTCATCTGATGAGTCTTCCATCAGTTCGTCCTCCACTTCTTCCTGGGCTCCTGCACCTTCCTCACTAGTTTGGCTGCTACCATGCGCCCTGGTAAAACCATCTCCCCCACCCTCACATGCCTGCCGCCTTGGTGCTGCCGACCGTCTGGACCTTGCAGATGTTAGCCCTTCCGCATACAACTCCTCCTCCTCTACTTCCTCCACCTCCTCTTGTGCCACCACCTGACTCCGAATTCTGTTTAACATGTGCTCCAGCATGTAAATCACCGGAATAGTCATGCTGATAATGGCATCGTCAGCACTAAACATCTTCGTCGCCATTTCAAAACTGTGCAGAAGGGTGCATAGGTCCCTGATCTGAGACCACTCCTCCAGCGTAATGTGCCCCACGTCTGGATCTCGTTGGCCCAGGCTATACGTCAGAACGTATTGCACCAGGGCTTGTCGGTGCTGCCACAGTCACTGCAACATGTGCAGAGTTGAATTCCACCGGGTAGGCACATCGCATTTTAGTCGGTGAAGTGGCAGGCCCAACGACTTCTGTAGAGATGTAAGTCGCTGAGCTGCGGGATGCGAACGGCGGAAGTGAGCACACAGCGACCGTGCCCTCTGCAGAAGGCCATCTAGTCTGGGATAGTGGGCTAAAAATTGCTGGACAACCAGGTTCAACACGTGAGCCATACAAGGCACGTGTGTGACATTGCCCCGGCGAAGGGCCGCACCCAGGTTTGCAGCATTGTCGCACATGGCCTTCCCTGGTTTCAGGTCCAGTGGAGACAACCATTCATGAAATTGGTTCTCCAGAGCTGACCACAACTCCTCAGCTGTTTGACTCACATTTCCCAGACATTTCAAAGTAAAAACCGCCTGATGACGTTGAGCCCTACTGCTAGCATAGTAAGGAGGTGTGCAGGATCCCTTCTGCGCAGTTAGAAAGCTTGTGGCATGACCAGACAGGCTTTGGGTGCAGGTGGAAGACCGAGAGGAGGTTGAAGAGGCAGAAGCAGTGGAGGAACTTTGACATAAAGAGGATTGATGCACAACTCGTGGGGACGGCAAGACTTGGACAGCAGCCCCTTGTCCTGCTGTCACCATAGTTACCCAGTGCCCAGTCAGCGACATGTAACGCCCCTGTCCATGCCTACTCGTCCAAGTGTCTGTGGTGAAATGCACCCTGTCACACACAGAGTTTCTCAAAGAAGCGGTGATGTTGTGTGCGACATGCTGGTGGAGCGCAGGCACACCTTTCTTTGAGAAGTAGTGCCGACTGGGCATCTGGTACTGGGGCACTGCGACAGACATAAGGTCTCGAAAATCCTCTGTGTCCACCAGGCGGAAAGGCAGCATTTCTGTAGCCAAGAGCTTGCAGATGGTGAAATTCAACCTCTTAGCTTTCTCATGGCTAGGAGGAAATGGTCTTTTACTTGTCCACATCTGAGGGACCGAGGGCTGGCTATTGTGCTTAGACGGGGTTGATAAGGGTGTCCCCGGCAAACTGCCGGTCTGTGAGGAAGATGCAGGCGGACATGTTAGGTTGCCTTGATCCAAAGGTGGTGCTATCGATGTCGGACAGCGCTCAACACCAGCTGGTGTTACCACCTCCAAAGAAAATGATGACCTGCCAATCACGCTGGCTGTTGCGGGTAAAGAGGTGGCAGGTCTGCGCCCCAAAACAGGTGTGACTGCTGTCCCCGAAGTCACAGAGGATGAAGAGGCCGCGGATGCACAAGATATGGCAGACGGTGGTTGGCCCGGCCGGCTAGGCCGCATTGTAGCACACTGAGCTTCCCACTGCAACTTATGCTTCATGTTCATGTGCCGGTTCATGCATGAAGTACTCAAACTATGTATTTTTTGGCCTCTACTTAGCTTTTGCTGACAAATGTTACAGATAACACGAGTTGGGTCATCTTTATCGATCTGAAAAAATGCCCAGGCTATGCAAGGCTTAGCACCCATGTGACCTGAAGAGCCACCACGACTTGTGGTGAGAGGCAGAGTTGTGTTTGAGGATGCAGTTGTTGACGTGCTTCCAGTACTACGTCTCTGTCCAGGAAGGCGCAACCTGACCTCGTCGTCACTAGCATCTTCCTCCACCTCCTCTGCTGACCTCATCTCTTGGCTGACTGTGGGTTGACAGTAAGTGGGATCTCCAACCTCATCATCATCACCCTGTGCGTTATCACACCCGTCGTCCTCAGAGCCAACCTGTTCCTGCCCTGACAAAAAACTAAAGTTGTCGCTCCAATCAGGTATTTGAGTCTCATCATCGTCTTCCTCATTGTCTCCACCAACAGGAGTTACAGTTTGGGAATGAGGGTCTACATTATGGTCAGAACCTTCTGCGTCTGGTCCTGGATCCGACTCATAAAGATTCTGGGCATCAGTGCAGATCATTTCCTCGTCTGGATTCACAGAAGCGCTGGAGTCGACCTCTGATTCCCAGGCTATAGTATGAGTAAACAGCTCTGCAGACTCAACCATCTGTTCTACCTCATACTCAGACGGGCAGCTGGAGATTTGGGAGCTGTGAGGAAGCAAGTGCGATTGGGGTGACACCTCTGAGGACTGGAGTATTTGTGATGTTGAAGTTGATGTGGAGGAGAGCCCACTTAAAGGAGCACTTGATATCCGTTGAAGCACCTGCTGTTTTTGTGCCTCATCTGGAATTTGTAGCGATTGGCGTGGCCGTAAGGAAGGGATCTTATCACATTGTCCGCTAAAAGAAGTAGACATTTTAGTTTGGCTGGAAGATGGTCTTTCTTCTGCAGATGTTACTGTTGCTTTAACACCTACGCCACGGACACAACCTTTTTTCCCCTTCCCAACACGCCTATTCCCCTTTCCACCAGCAGCAGGCCTTTTTCCACTCATTTTGGTGGTTAACTAATTCACAACTCTGGAGTTGTTTGCACAAAAAAACAATGGATGGGAACCGAGCAGAGCTGAGTGGCCAAACTGTGGTATTAGGCCAAAACTATTGGCTGGGTTACATGCAGAAAAAAATTATATTCAATTTGCAACCTGATGGAGGTCAGTATAGATGGACTAATAGAACAAGTCCCACACACAGCTAGAAGCCCAAATATTTTTTCAGAGGTAGATGCAGAAAAAAAAATATTCAGCTTGCAACCTGATGGAGGTCAGTATAGATGGACTAATAGAGAAAGTCCCACACACTGCTAGAAGGCCAAATATTTTTTCAGAGCTAGATGCAGACAAAAAATTATTTTGAATTTGCAACCTGATGGAGGTCAGTATAGGTGGACTAATAGAACAAGTCCCACACACTACTAGAAGGCCAAATATTTTTTCAGAGCTAGATGCAGAAAAAAATTATATTCAATTTGCAACCTGATGGAGGTCAGTATAGATGGACTAATAGAGAAAGTCCCACACACTGCTAGAAGGCCAAATATTTTTTCAGAGCTAGATGCAGAAAAAAATTATATTCAGTTTGCAACCTGATGGAGGTCTGTATAGATGGATTAATAGAACAAGTCCCACACACAGCTAGAAGCCCAATATTTTTTCAGAGGTAGATGCAGAAAAAAATATATTCAGTTTGCAACCTGATGGAGGTCAGTATAGATGGACTAATACAACAAGTCCCACACACAGCTAGAAGCCCAATATTTTTTCAGAGCTAGATGCAGAAAAAAATTATATTCAATTTGCAACCTGATGGAGGTCAGTATAGATGGAGTAATAGAACAAGTCCCACACACAGCTTGAAGCCCAAATATTTTTTCAGAGCTAGATGCAGATAAAAATTATTTTTAATTTGCAACCTGATGGAGGTCAGTATAGATGGACTAATAGAGAAAGTCCCACACACTGCTAGAAGGCCAAATATTTTTTCAGAGCTAGATGCAGAAAAAAATTATATTCAGTTTGCAACCTGATGGAGGTCAGTATAGATGGACTAATAGAGAAAGTCCCACACACTGCTAGAAGGCCAAATATTTTTTCAGATCTAGATGCAGAAAAAAATTATATTCAGTTTGCAACCTGATGGAGGTCAGTATAGATGGACTAATAGAGAAAGTCCCACACACTGCTAGAAGGCCAAATATTTTTTCAGAGCTAGATGCAGAAAAAAATTATATTCAGTTTCCAACCTGATGGAGGTCTGTATAGATGGATTAATAGAACAAGTCCCACACACAGCTAGAAGCCCAATATTTTTTCAGAGGTAGATGCAGAAAAAAATATATTCAGTTTGCAACCTGATGGAGGTCAGTATAGATGGACTAATGCAACAAGTCCCACACACAGCTAGAAGCCCAATATTTTTTCAGAGCTAGATGCAGAAAAAAATTATATTCAATTTGCAACCTGATGGAGGTCAGTATAGATGGAGTAATAGAACAAGTCCCACACACAGCTAGAAGCCCAAATATTTTTTCAGAGCTAGATGCAGATAAAAATTATTTTTAATTTGCAACCTGATGGAGGTCAGTATAGATGGACTAATAGAGAAAGTCCCACACACTGCTAGAAGGCCAAATATTTTTTCAGAGCTAGATGCAGAAAAAAATTATATTCAGTTTGCAACCTGATGGAGGTCAGTATAGATGGACTAATAGAGAAAGTCCCACACACTGCTAGAAGGCCAAATATTTTTTCAGAGCTAGATGCAGAAAAAAATTATATTCAGTTTCCAACCTGATGGAGGTCTGTATAGATCGATTAATAGAACAAGTCCCACACACAGCTAGAAGCCCAATATTTTTTCAGAGGTAGATGCAGAAAAAAATATATTCAGTTTGCAACCTGATGGAGGTCAGTATAGATGGACTAATACAACAAGTCCCACACACAGCTAGAAGCCCAATATTTTTTCAGAGCTAGATGCAGAAAAAAATTATATTCAATTTGCAACCTGATGGAGGTCAGTATAGATGGAGTAATAGAACAAGTCCCACACACAGCTAGAAGCCCAAATATTTTTTCAGAGCTAGATGAAGATAAAAATTATTTTTAATTTGCAACCTGATGGAGGTCAGTATAGATGGACTAATAGAGAAAGTCCCACACACTGCTAGAAGGCCAAATATTTTTTCAGAGCTAGATGCAGAAAAAAATTATATTCAGTTTGCAACCTGATGGAGGTCTGTATAGATGGATTAATAGAACAAGTCCCACACACAGCTAGAAGCCCAATATTTTTTCAGAGGTAGATGCAGAAAAAAATATATTCAGTTTGCAACCTGATGGAGGTCAGTATAGATGGACTAATACAACAAGTCCCACACACAGCTAGAAGCCCAATATTTTTTCAGAGCTAGATGCAGAAAAAAATTATATTCAATTTGCAACCTGATGGAGGTCAGTATAGATGGAGTAATAGAACAAGTCCCACACACAGCTAGAAGCCCAAATATTTTTTCAGAGGTAGATGCAGAAAAAAATTATATTCAGTTTGCAACCTGATGGAGGTCTGTATAGATGGATTAATAGAACAAGTCCCACACACAGCTACAAGCCCAATATTTTTTCAGAGGTAGATGCAGAAAAAAATATATTCAGTTTGCAACCTGATGGAGGTCAGTATAGATGGACTAATAGAGAAAGTCCCACACACTGCTAGAAGGCCAAATATTTTTTCAGAGCTAGATGCAGAAAAAAATTATATTCAATTTGCAACCTGATGGAGGTCAGTATAGATGGACTAATAGAATGATGCTATGCCCAAAAGATTTTACTTCACTAGGTGCAGTAAAAAAATTGGTATTCTATACACAGGTGGTATATCTTGCAACACAGATAGGCTACTCCACTGACTAACACACCCTGCAATAGGCCAAAAAGGATTAGCTTTGCTAGATTCAGCCAAATGCTGTGAAAAAAACTTGCACAGCACTGGCACAGACCTGCCTGGCAAAAACTGATAGGAACTGATGTAACCTAGTCCTGAAAAGGACTCCAATTACAATTAGTCTTTACTCCCACAATCTATCTATTTAAGAGCACAGACCTGCCTGATAAAAGTCGTAGGAAATGCTGTAACCTAGTCCTTAAAAGGACTGCAAACACAACTATTCCCTACTCCCAAGCTATCTGTAGATTTGTGCGAAAATTGGCTTGAAATTAACAAGGTATAGCTCACACAGCAACAGCGGTGCCGTCTAACACGCAGCTGCAGCAGTGAGAAAATGGTGGCGACGGGGAAAATGGCTTGGTCTTATAGGGCAAGGACATGTGACATACACTGCCAATCACACATGCCCTTGCTTGTGTGAAAAAAAGCACTTCGCTCCGTGTGTGCGCTGCTGATAGGCTGACAGATTGCACCTCCCCACTGTAAATGCGGGAAAGAGAAAAAAAAATGGAGATCTTCATTATTCCTGCAGAGATCCATCCCCTGCCCCTCCCCCCACCCCGCTGTACACTCAAACTGCGTATTAACATTAATTTTCATCATTACTGAGAAAAAATCCAGTTATGATTTTGGTGCACGAACAGTTATCGAACATAACCTCGAACAGCCGAATTTTTCTCAAATCGTTCGTGTTCGCCGAACGGCTCGAACACCGCCCAAAACAGCTCGAATTTGAGATTGGCGAACAGTTCGAGTAGAACAACGCTCATCTCTACTCTTCACCGCTCTTATGGCGTCGGCATGCCGTTGGCTTACTAGTCTGAGCTGTATGAGTCTCATCTCTCTCTAGAGGGACTGGAACTACCTCTGTCCCCTGAGGAAACTGTTCTCTAGACTGCTTACAGACTGACTGACTGCCTAGCTCCACCTTCCCTTTTTATATCCTTATCCGGGCTCCCTCTGCTGGTCTGAGGTGGAAGGTGGAGGTGTGTGAATGCTATGAGGGACTCTTGTGGAGGAATCCGTCCATGCACCCCTCTAGGATCTGTGGCACCAATGCACAGCAGGGCGCCACAATTGCTAGGTATGTCATCACTTTATGATCCTCGAGGGCCTGGCATGTCACTGATCCTGGGAAAGAATTAGTCACATTGCATCCCTTTCAATGTTTTCCTTGCACAGTGGAGCCATCAATTGCCAACTGTGCGGGGAAGAAGAGCACTGTCCTCGTCTGTGCAGTTCACTACACAGCGGGTGACCATAAGCCAGGCCACCCTCTTCTTCTGCATGATATTCTGATATGTCCTAATAGAGATTCTCATGGGACGGCCCTTTATTCATAGATTTTAGATCCTAACAATTTTTCTTTTAATAAAGTTAGAAAATCTGTTCCTCATTAGCTCGTTTTTAGCTCAATTTATTTCTCCGTGAAACATTTCATTTCGGTCATTATGAACAAAATATCTTGTTTTAGTATTGTCTTCAAACTCCAACATCAATTATTCATTCCTCCAGTATCCCCGAAGCATTAATATTACATACGGTAAGTAACATTTTATGACAACATGAAAACAGTCTAGAGTCCTGGAAGAAACAATGTTATTTTATAGCTGTAAAAACATCTTAAAATCATTTCACAGGTTTGAAAAAATTTCTGTAATGTCCAGAATTATTGAATTAAAGAAAAAATCCCAGATTATAACATAGGGTCTTGTTTTTTTTTACCAGAAACAGCTCCCCTTTTGTGTATAGTTTATGTCTGGTATTGCAGTTAATCCCTAATTCATGTTTAAGTAAATGGAGCTGACTATGAGTAGTAAAGGTGCTGCTTCTAGCTAATGCTACCTTCCAAGAGGTTATTTATTACTTTTCCATCGGTAAGTTATAAATCTATGATTGTTTTGGGTTTGACTCATGGGACTCTACAGATCCTGAAAATGAGGGTCCTAAAGTCCCCTATGTGAATAAAACAGTAGTGACCATGTGTAAACTGATCTGTTCACCTCTGTGGAACTGACAAAATGATTATCTATACCAGGGGTGGGCAATTAATTTTCCCGAGGAGCCACATGAGAGACCATGACTGTTGTGGAGGCCAAATTAATAGGCTGAATTTAATTTTGCTCAATATTAATATTAACATATTAATTATAAATATTATATTATGGTAATATTATCACTTAATATTGAGCAGAATTAAGTATGATGACATCCCCTTGTATACCGTATGGGCCCGCACACAGACCCACCCTATATCCAGTATGAGACCTCACATATTCCCCTATATATAGTATGAGCTCCCACATAGCCCTCTACATACAATATTAGACCCCACATAGCCTTTCTATATACTATATACCATGTGAGCCCCCATATAGCCTCACTATATACTGTACAATATGAGCCCTCACATAGCCTCCTATCCTCAATATGAGCCCCCATGTAGCACCCTATATACAGTATGAGCCCCCCACATAGCCTGTTATATTCAGTATGAGACAACACATAGCCCCTATATACAGTATTAGCACCCTATATTCAGTATGAGCCTCCATATAGCCTCTCTAAATTCAGTGTGAGCCCCCATATAGCCTGTCTATATACAATATGAGCCCCCAAATAGCCCCATATATACAGTATGGGCCGACACATAGCCCCTATATACAGTATGAGCCCCACATGGCCCCATATATACAGTATGGGCCCCCACATAGCCTCCTTCATGTAGTATGAGTCCCCACATAGCCTCCTATATACAGTAGGAGCCACCACATAGCCTCATATAAACTCTGTGAGCCCCCCCATAGCCCCCTAAATACAGTAAGAGACCCCCACATAGCCTTCTAAATACAGTATGAGCCCCACATAGCCTGCTAAATACAGTATGAACCCCCACATGACCTCTTATACATGCAAACGTCCCATACATGTATGAAATAAAAAACACCACATACCTCACTCCCATTCCCCGGCGCTCTGCTCATGTCTCTGGTGCACTGACTCTCCGTACAGCAGACACAATGTAATGACATCATAGCATCTGCTGTCTTACATGCTCCATCCTCCACCATTGTATTCACCGCTGTCTGCATCCTGAGGGTGTGGATAGCGGTGGAATCAGGAAGCGAGCGGTGGCGGCGGACAGGCAGTGATCAAGAGCATAGAGCAGTCTGTGGGCCACTGTTTTCAGCCCTTCGGCTGCCTCAGTTCTCAGGCTGGACTGGAACAGCCAGAGGGCCAGAAGTGACCCACGGGCATCACTTTGCCCAGCTCTGACCTATATAATTAGTCCCATACAAGTAAACTCAGTAGTGGTCATGCATGCACAATACTGCACCATTCACAATGGGGACTTTGTGACAACTGTTCTTGCGAATAGTGAGCGCTGCAGAGGTCAAACCCCCAATAATAAAACATTACTCACCTATCCTTTAGAATTGTTAGCACTAATCTGGAGTATAACACAAGCTTCATGTAGGGATTGTTTTGGATTACAAGGGAAAAGTTCTGCAACAGTTTAATTTTCACTGATGATCATAATCAGTACAGGATAAGTAATGAATATTCACAGTAGATTCACCTGCAGAATAGTGAGCGCAGCTCTGGAGTATAATACAGGATGTAACTCAGGATCAGTACAAGATAAGTAATGTAATGTATGTACACAGTGACTGCACCAGCAAAATAGTGAGTGCAGCTCTGAAGAATAATACAGGATGTAACTCAGTATCAGTACAAGATAAGTAATGTAATGAATGTACACAGCACAGTGACTGCACCAGCATAATAGTGAGTGCAGCTCTGGAGTATAAGACAGGATGTAACTCAGGATCAGTACAGGATAAGTAATGTAATGTATGTACACAGTGACTGCACCAGCAGAATAGTGAGTACAGCTCTGGAGTATAATAGAGGATGTAACTCAGGATCAGTACAGGATAAGTAATGTAATGTATATACACAGTGACTGCACCAGCAGAATAGTGAGTGCAGCTCTGGAGTATAATACAGGATGTAACTCAGGATCAGTACAGGATAAGTAATGAAATGTATGTACACAGTGACTGCACCAGCAGAATAGTGAGTACAGCTCTGGAGTATAATACAGGATGTAACTCGGGATCAGTACAGAATAAGTAATGTAATGTATGTACACAGTGACTCCACCAGCAAAATAGTGAGTGCAGCTCTGGAGTATAATACAGGATATAACTCAGGATCAGTACAGGATAAGTAATGTAATGTATAGCTGTAGACAGTGTACTGAGGAGGACTCTCTCAGAATACAGCGGGCCGAAGTCAAAGGATACTGGCAGACAATTGTCTTTTTACTAAGAACAGGAAGTGAGTTGCCTCAGCAATGCAAGAAAGGAACACAAATAAACTTCACACATACCTAGCTCAAGACAGCCAGGAGCACTGCGCTGCACCACTGACAGGACCAGGATGTACTAACAGAAGAAATATAATTTGCCTACCCAGTGGTTCCGCCTAGTGCGGTAACCGCGTGTTACCCAGAGCAATGTTTTAATCAGATGGGTGCACAAGGCGGTCCGTGCAGTGGTGCAGCGCAACAGTTAACAAACTTAACAACTTTCTACATTTACAATACGGTTATCCTAACTATACACAATTTCACACTGAGGGGAGTCTCTAGCTAAGGTTCACCCAACCCTGCCTACAACCAATGTCTTTAATTGAGAACCTGTGTTTTGCGCCAAACTCTTCCAGCTATTTGCATGCATGCATGCATCCACCGGGGTTCCTGTGGTGGTGCCTGAGCTCAGGACTTACCGGCCGATAACTGTTCTCTGAAAAAGCTGTCTTATCATCTGATCGGGCACTTAGCTGGGAGAATGTGGAAAGGGTCCTGACCTCATCACAGGAGCACAGTTTTCAGTCTTTCAGACTAGCAAAGGGCCCTTCACGTCACTCAGATGCCTTGGGAGGAATCCAACTCTGCATCCAACCGTAGTCGTCCCCTAAAGGTGATTCTTTCTCTCTGGCCAGAGTCACAGGCAAGGCTTCACCTTCACTCAAAGTCCTGTTACACTTCCAGCACTCTGCACACACCGTCTCTTAGGATGAAGCTCACCACAATCTCTTTCCTCTCCTCACAACTGCTTGTTTTTTGCTGACTCGCACACCATCAAGTTTACCATGGAGTCCCTTTTTTTAGAGGCAACAGAGACCTTTTGTACCGCAAAAATGTCCACACATCTCCCTCTCACATGTACACAGTGACTGCACCAGCAGAATAGTGAGTACAGCTCTGTAGTATAATACAGGATGTAACTCAGGATCAGTACAGAATGTCAGTAAAGGCTGCTTTTAATCATTCCATTCAAGTTTCATTATTCATGCTTCACGTTTATGACATCTTCTGTATTTTCCAGTTATAATTGGGGTTCTCTAAGGGAATGCACAATGTCTGCTCATGGACTGCAGTGACCTGCCTTATAAGAGAGCAATGCATCTTTCAGGAAATAGACTCGCTTGTTAGCCTCCCAGTAAATTACATGCAACTTATATTAGATGTGTATTTAAAAATGTAATCAAAAAGTCCACAAAGAGCAAGGACTTATTTTCTATGTTTTGATACAACACAAGCCAACAAGTAGATTACAATTGTCGTATTCTGTATTCTAGGATTTTCTGTTGTTTTGTACCAAGCAAATTAATTTTACATCTTGCTCAGACTGGTTTGGCATAGGTTTCATATGAAAATTGTTTGTGAATTGTGAATGTCTGATAAGAGGAATTTCACTGTATACCATAAAAATGATGTGCTCATTTTATCCAGCCTTAGTAGAGGCTCATGTTCTTCACTTATTCACATTGAGATCGGCTGACACAAGATAAGGTTTTAATACTATAGACAGGATAGGACCGTCCCGCCTGGGTACACCTTGTCACGGTTGGATGGCTTTTACACTTTTTGATCAACATAGTGTTATCCAAGTACCCCAAGTTATTTACATGCACTATTACTATTTACTTATTTATTTACTACAGGGTATATGATAATTTTGCTTTCTTTCTTGGGTTTTGTGGGTGAAGAACTAGTGTAGCACCCTGAGGATTCGGCTGCTACAGGGGTATTGCACCTCAACCCAGAGGTGTGATATTCCACTCCCGGGTAAGGATGGAGTGTGGAACTGAGCTCGGTAGGCTGCATGCACTACATACATCCCATTTCCGGGGAACAGGCCGACGGTACTCCCACTTAGAAATGTGCAGGTACGACCGAGTCTGTTCCTGGCTGGAGTGGGAGGGGGGTGGTACATCCCAAGTAGTGTAGGGGCAGATAGGGGGAGCAGCCTGGGTAAAGATAGGAGCTCATTGGGTGCTGGTCACCTGAGCTCACACATAGAGGGTGTATATAAGGTGGGCACCAACTAAGAACAGGGTCAGTTGCAGAGAGAAAGTCAGCGAGCGGAGGAGAAGAGAGACCCAGAGTGAGAGAGGAGAGAGAGAGACCCAGAGGGGGGAAACAGAAGAAAAGGACTCCAAGAACCCAAATTAAATCCCCGGGTGAAGAGTCGGCACAGGGTACCGGAACCCAAGCTGGTGGGGGCAAAAACACACCCCAGCCAGAGACCGGAGACCGTGGGCAGCGTTTGCCACGGTCACCCACCACATCCACCACGAAGGCATACCACGTGGAGGGTCAGGGAACCCGAGGCCAAGGGTCTCCCAACAGAAGGCCCGAGGGAGCTGGACCTGGGTGGATCAATAGTGGGGACGGCCAGAGAACGGACAGAAGGAGAGCTCAGGGTCACGCTCCGGACTTATTTGGGGGTTGGCTGGATCCAGAACCTGGTGGACGCAGCACGGCTCGGGAGGTCACTCGAAGCTGGAGTGACCAGAACATCAGCAGTGAGTAAACATCCTAAACTGCATAACCCGACTCTGTCTCTGATTGCCGTCTACACTGCATCACCACAACTCCCATCCTCTGCACCTGATCCCCCTGAGGCTATACCCCTCCCGTTGGGGGTTATCCTATCAAGCTGCACCAACACCACCAGCCTCAGCGGACCCTGCTGCAGCGGCGGCCACAGTGACCGCAACACAACGGGTGGCGTAGTCGACATTAAGAACTTGATAACATCTGTAGGACTGCCACATACAACTGAGTTTGACACCCTGGGCACGGACCGGGTCACAGCCACTCGGAAGACTACAACCCCCATCTGATCCGGCTCCGGATATTCCCCCTAAAGAATATGGCCCAGGGGGCGCGTCAACTTTGGCGTAGTCGGCAGGATTACGTGCCCGCAACACCCGGGTACTGCGTGCCTGAAGAAAAGTGTGAGTTTACCTCAAAAAGAAGTCTCCTGCCGGTTCCGGAGGGTCCCCGCCATCGGACCCCATCACCAGTCGATTCCAGCCGGTTGTCCGCCATTAACAGCGTTTTCCCGCCATCTGCAGAGTTTCCCGCCACTGGGAAGCGATTCCCGCCATTTCCAAAGGTTTCCCGCCTTGGAAGAGCGGACGCCATTATGGGCGTGCCAGAGGGTGGCGAGAGGCCACCTCCCATCGTGGGCCAGGACCGAAAATGGCGCCAAAAGTGGAAACCGCCCCCACCAACAGAGACTGTGATGCTAGAGGTGTCTGTCAGCGTGAAAGAACCGCCCCTGGAGCTGACAGTCACCAAGTGGCCCCGGGACCGCCCTCGAAGTGGGAGGAGACGAAAGAAAAGAACGAAGATGGGTGCCGCCTGGAGCAGTCTGGAGCTAGCGCACCCGGAGGCAAGAAGCCTGGAGAAGAGTAGCAGAGAAGCTCACCCGGAGATGGCGAGAGAGCAGAGCAGCACCGGCCCGCTGGCCAGGAGCCTGCTGGAAGAAGAGCAGAGCAGCACCGACCCGTTGGTCAGGAGCCTGCTGGAAACCACGACCCCACTAGGCCTAGTGGAGGTCCTTGCACAGCTCCCCCGAGACCGGGAGTGTGCACAGACCGCTCTGGAGGGCCTCGCACGGAGGATGGCCCGGGTACAGCGAGAGACATTGGCGGAGTGGAGCCGAGAGATGGCCCAGCAAACCAAGACCCGGAGCACGCCAGCCAAGATGAGGAGACAGACCGCCTCTGAGGATGGCGCGGGAGGACCCAAGGCCGGAGACGGCGCCGAGAAGGGAGCCGAACGCATGGAGGCAGGTAAAGGGGACGTCTATACCCCAAACCGGGACACCGCTTACCTGCCCCAGCTCCCCGTCGCAGAGCCCGAAAGTCCCCCTGCTGTGCCCGAAAACGCCATGTCACCGACGCAGACTAGGCCCCAACCGGAAGCCGCCGCCGCGACCCCTGTGACGCCATGCGCACCGACCCCGAGCGTGGCAAAACAGGAAGTAACACCAGCCTGGTCGCAGGGCCTAGAATTCCCGGGCGTCGCATCACCAACAGCGCCCCCTACCTCCGCGGAGCCTCCGGCCTGGCCGCAAGGCCAGGTAGCCCAGGGCGCCGCCGTCCTAACGGTGCCCTTCACCTTCCAGGTGCCCCAGGCCTGGCCGCAAGGCCTGGGCAACCCGGGCGCCACCACCACCGCGCCCGCACCCGTAAAACCAAGGGTGCCGCGTCTGGGAGAGGACTTGTTTGCCCAGCACACGTGGCCGGACGGGCAGCCTTTCATCTGGCCCCAGAAATATTATGAACTGGAGCACCAGAGGAGAGTTGGGGCCATGTGTGCACCCCTGATTCCGGCTCCGAAGCCCGTGATAAGGATCTCGCCCCCGCTTGAAGAGACCCAATTTGAGTGGGATCCCACCGGAGAAGACCTAATGGGGTTCACTCAAGAAACCAGGGCAGCTGCAGCGGAGCGTGCTGAGTGCTGCCGACAGCAGCTCGAGGAGTTTGCGAGGGAGCGGAGAGAGAGGCGGGTCCGGGAACAACAGGCCCAAATAAGGAGCGCCGAGCAGAAGAGCCGAACCAGGAGGGACCCCCGTGCAGCGCACAGTCCCCGCACCACCGGGACTGTAATTAAGTTCAACATGCAGCATGGGTGGGGCTTCATCAGAGACCACAAGACCCCCGGCGACGTCTTTGTCACGCGCAGAGATGTGGAGTCCCATCTGCCGGAGGGGCACAGAGGTCGTGACCTTTATATCGGGGACGAGGTCACCTTTACCCGGCACAAGTGTGCCAAAGGACCTTACGCCCTTCATGTGCATCGCCTGACAGAGGAGGAGCTGCGATGTGAGGAGGAAGAGCAAGAGGATCCGGACGGGTCTGAAGCTGAGATCCCCAAAGAAGGAGCAGGAGGAAGACGTTGTTGAGTACAGCGGAGCAGGTGCTGTAAATAGTTACCCGATCGGGGTATAAAGAAACTGTTACTGCAAATATAGTCCCCGTTGGGACCAGCTGAGTGAACTGTTCACCCGTTTACCCTTAATCCCACAGGCTGAGGACTGTGAGCAGCCATTCCCTTTCCCTCCTTAACTGGCCGAGGACTGAGAGCGGCCATATCCTTGTATATAGTTGCGCGTCCTAAAGCGCCCCCTACCGGTTTTATAGGAAAACCATTTTTCTAGAAAGACTGTCGCACTTTACCCGGTCACACGTTGCACAGTGACCGGAGGAGGAGCCAGAGGCGACGAGAAAGTTCTATATATATATAATGTTTTATATGTTTTATATGTTTATGAAAAATTTTGTATGTTTTGTGATGTTTTTGTCTTACAGCCCGAGGACGTGCTGTGATTTACCAGGGGGGAATGTAGCACCCTGAGGATTCGGCTGCTACAGGGGTATTGCACCTCAACCCAGAGGTGTGATATTCCACTCCCGGGTAAGGATGGAGTGTGGAACTGAGCTCGGTAGGCTGCATGCACTACATACATCCCATTTCCGGGGAACAGGCCGACGGTACTCCCACTTAGAAATGTGCAGGTACGACCGAGTCTGTTCCTGGCTGGAGTGGGAGGGGGGTGGTACATCCCAAGTAGTGTAGGGGCAGATAGGGGGAGCAGCCTGGGTAAAGATAGGAGCTCATTGGGTGCTGGTCACCTGAGCTCACACATAGAGGGTGTATATAAGGTGGGCACCAACTAAGAACAGGGTCAGTTGCAGAGAGAAAGTCAGCGAGCGGAGGAGAAGAGAGACCCAGAGTGAGAGAGGAGAGAGAGAGACCCAGAGGGGGGAAACAGAAGAAAAGGACTCCAAGAACCCAAATTAAATCCCCGGGTGAAGAGTCGGCACAGGGTACCGGAACCCAAGCTGGTGGGGGCAAAAACACACCCCAGCCAGAGACCGGAGACCGTGGGCAGCGTTTGCCACGGTCACCCACCACATCCACCACGAAGGCATACCACGTGGAGGGTCAGGGAACCCGAGGCCAAGGGTCTCCCAACAGAAGGCCCGAGGGAGCTGGACCTGGGTGGATCAATAGTGGGGACGGCCAGAGAACGGACAGAAGGAGAGCTCAGGGTCACGCTCCGGACTTATTTGGGGGTTGGCTGGATCCAGAACCTGGTGGACGCAGCACGGCTCGGGAGGTCACTCGAAGCTGGAGTGACCAGAACATCAGCAGTGAGTAAACATCCTAAACTGCATAACCCGACTCTGTCTCTGATTGCCGTCTACACTGCATCACCACAACTCCCATCCTCTGCACCTGATCCCCCTGAGGCTATACCCCTCCCGTTGGGGGTTATCCTATCAAGCTGCACCAACACCACCAGCCTCAGCGGACCCTGCTGCAGCGGCGGCCACAGTGACCGCAACACAACGGGTGGCGTAGTCGACATTAAGAACTTGATAACATCTGTAGGACTGCCACATACAACTGAGTTTGACACCCTGGGCACGGACCGGGTCACAGCCACTCGGAAGACTACAACCCCCATCTGATCCGGCTCCGGATATTCCCCCTAAAGAATATGGCCCAGGGGGCGCGTCACTAGCATCAAACCTGATGACCTTCTTAAGAATGAAGGAGGTCTAGTTTCCATGTGCAGCTTTCTAAAGATGGCCATAGGTAACATCCTTGCTAAAGATTTGCAGAACTAGAAGACAGGACCGTCCCGAATTGGGGTACACCTTGTCGCGGTGGGATGGCTTTTATGCTCTTTTGATCAAAATAGTGTTAACTAAGTGCCCTATGTTATTTACATGTACTATTACTATTTACTTATTTACTTACTACAGGGTATATGCTCATTTTGTTTTTTTTTTCTCTAGATTTGTCTGTGAAATGGCCATGGTGTGAACGTACTCTTACGCATTACACGTATACCAATTTGTGCTCCGGTTCATTTCTTTGGCTTTGCTGTATTTTTTGAAAGCAAGCCATACGATTAACAGTTTACAGTTTGCAAAAAGCCATGTAGGGGACACAGCTAGCATGTGCAAGAAGGTGCTCTGGTGAGATGAGACCAAAGTAGAACTTTTTGGGCTAAATTCAAAAAGCAATATGTGATGGGAAACTAACACTGCACATCACCCTCAAAACACAATCCTCACAGTCGAACATGGTGGTTGCAGCTTCATTGTGTGGGGAGACTTTTCTTCAGCAGGGACAGAGAAGCTGGTCAGAGTTAGCTGAAAGATAGTTGGAGCTAAATACAGGGCAATCCTAGAGGAAAACTTTTAGCGGCTGCAAAAGACTCGAGACTGGGTGTAGGTTCAACTTCGAAAAGAACAGCAACCCTGAACATACTGCCAAAGCTACAATGTATGATTTAGAGAAAAGCATATTCATGTGTGTGAATGGCCCAGTCACAGTCCAGACCTATATGCCATTGAGAATCTGTGGCAAAATTTAAAAATTTCTGTTCCCAGATGCCTCCATCCAATCTCACTAAGCTACAGGTAGCTTGCAAAGAAGAATGGGCAAAAATTTCAGAAGATTTGTCCCTAAATTAACCATTTTTCAGATCATTAAGAATTTCAAAGAAAGAGGTTCAATTGCAGTGAAGAAAGCTTCAGGGCACCAAAGAAGTCCAGCAAGTGCCAGGACCATCTCCTAAAGAGGATTTGGCATTGGGATTGTTTCAACACCAGTGCACAGCTTACTTGGGAATGGCACCTTGCAGCTATCAGTGCATTTGTATGCACAGGGAGGAAAAGGTTTTGGGAGACTGGCCTGGTGTCAAGAAACAAAGCAAAGAAGCCACCTCTCTCCAAGAAAAACATCAAGGACAGATTGACATTCTGCAGGAAGTACAGGGTTTGGACTACAGAGGACTGGGGTAAAGTTATTTTCTCTGATGAAGCCCCCTTCAAACTGTTTGGGACAACTGGAAGAATGATTGTCCGACAAAGAAAAGGAATCATGAGTCTTGTATTCTGTCAACTGTAAAGCATCCTGAGACCACTCATGTGTGGGGTTTCTTTTCATCCATGGAGGGGACTCACTCACAATTTTGCCTAAGAATAATGAATAAATATGGAGTCTCCACTCACCCGCAGTGTACTCAATGTTACATTTTTCAATTATCCCAAGAACATCACTGCAATACAGTAGAGCACAGTCTTGAAAAAAGTATGGAAGGAATTCCTTTTCTCTGCTTCTGTACCATGATAAAAAGGTACCTGGAGCTAGCAGGTTCTTTTCCTTTAGTCTAGACCCTAAAAGTTCTACTTAATGTTTAATAAGGTGCAAGTCACTGAATAAATCATTTAACTTGAGCTGTGAAAAAAGCTGTGGCTCGTTGGGACTAGCATGAATGTCTCAGAATCCTGCTCTTCATGTTCTGAATCTTCTGAATCAGATGTATCTTCAAGTTTCTCCAGAGGTGAAGGGACAGATATTCCTGGACCATGAGGCACAGGGCGAATCGCTGACGGGAGGTCCGAGTATATTTCATATTTTGAGGAATATAAAACGCACCGGATTATAGGACACATCTGAAATTTTGGGGTGGAAAATAGGAAAAAAACATTTTTAAATAAAATGGTGGTGCACCTTATAATCCATTCTAATCGTAACTCATGTGGAGCATAGTGGCAGTGGTGTGGGGTCACAAGAGCCAGGGTCGCTGATTCAGGAGGTTGGTGGCAGCAGGAGGGGGGCGATGCTGCAGGCTCCATCCTCTCAGAAGATGTCGGCGATGGTAAGTAGAGGTCCCCTCACCCCTACCAATCCCTACAATAGGCTAAGGGAAAATGGCTGCCAAAGCCCACTGCAGGGATATTTACGGGAGAGAGGACCTCTGCTCACCAGTGCCGACATCTTCTGTGAGGATGGGGCCCGCAACATCGCCCCACTTCTCCTGCCGCCGCCGACCTCATGAATCAGCGACCCTTGCTCCTGTGACCTTATTCCACCACCTCCATTCCCCAGATAAGATACCTTTGAATTATGAGACGCACCCCCCTTTTCCTCCCACATTTGGGGGGAAAGAAATGCATTTTATAATCTTAAAAATACGGTAATTTCCTTCTTATTTTTAAGGTTGAATCCATCCACATTGCACGTACAAAAGTATCTGTCATCACTATGATTTCATGGTGCACTCCAGATCATAGGCACGCAAAAAACAAAAGCTTTCTCTCTTCATTTTCGACCACTGACGGAGTTTTTCTACACAAACAAAACACACTACATGTGGAGCCCACGACTAG
The DNA here is from genome assembly GCF_046119375.1 of Phyllobates terribilis. Lineage (NCBI taxonomy): Eukaryota > Metazoa > Chordata > Amphibia > Anura > Dendrobatidae > Phyllobates > Phyllobates terribilis. Next base: position 238,480,809 of record NW_027362772.1, read on the forward strand.
TCCTGATCACCTAGTTTTACACCAAAGTACACATAATACACTTTTCTAAGGAAGTCCGCAATGTTCATTTGCTGTTTCTTCACTACAAAACGACAGCAATTGTAGCAACAGTGAATTACGATACCCCCTTGTAGCCATTTCGATCACGTTGTTAGAAACAGAAGTTTAATCTACCAAAAGCACTAAATACTGAAAGCAATCGTGGTAAGCAGTGCTGCACCACACTCTTGCAAGGTGCCCAAGCAAGGTAGTCGTGGGTGAGCTGTAGCCCATGCTTGCTTTGGCAACCTACAGACAAAGTGTGTCCTTGCTCTGGTGTGCCACTTTGTATTTGGTGTCTCCCACTTACTTCTGGCCAGCCAGCCTCCTCTGACTCCAGAAATCCTTCTTCTGAAACCAAGGCAGTAATCAATTCAGAGGACACAGAGTTCATAAAAACAACCAGAACTTTACTTGGTAACTAGCAGTATTTACAGTATTTGCAGGCAGGTATAAAGGATAAAGCCTAACGGGTTGTCATCTTTCCTTCAGGTACTGGATACAACTTCAGCCCTGGTTCCTGATCAAGGTGAAACATCTCTGTTTCTTTCTTCTCTAGCCCCAGAGATTCTTCCTCACCAATGACAGTATATCTGGATCCCATTTCACTCTGCCTCTGAGAGTCTGAGTCCTATTTTCTTCTGCAGCCTCGCAGACCGAATGTGCCCCCAGGCCCCAGATGACTATCTTGAGGTTCCCCGGCTGGCTAAGGGGACTCTTACAGAGAGATTCTTTGGCAATCCATTGTCCGGGAAACTAGGCCCACGTCTACCCTAGCAGCCCCTACAGAGCCTGCTGGTTTCTGCTGTACTGCACAACTACTGACTGTGCTCACTTCCTGCACCTGACACTAGCACTCAGTTCCCCCTCCCTCTACTGGGCCGGCTGTTACAGTTAACCCTACCTATGCCAAACTGCAGTCCCGGAGGGTTCTAACTTCAGGATTGTGCTTTTAACCCTTTTTAGTATCAGGGGCAGACTATAACCTCCATCACTACTACACTCTTATGAACTCTGTCTAAAAGAAAATCTGCCTTTGCTCCCCATAGTAACCAATCACAGTGCAGCTTTCAGTTCTTAAACTGCTGAGGTAAAATGAAAGCTGTGCTCTGATTGGTTGATATGGACACCACCACGCTGTTATGAACTGTTACTAAAAAAAAAATCTTTCTTTATTGTCCATAATAACCAATCTAAGCGCAGCTTTAATTTCTTATACTGCTGAGGCAAAATGAAACATGGCGGGATTCTCTGGTTGCCGGTGCTTGGAGATGGCAGATGTTTCTTTACGTTGGTTACAATTGTAGCAAACTCTCAGCTGCGTGTATTTGGTGGTTACTTAAGTGCTTGCAAAATGGGACCAGTGATTGCTCCCTGCCTTTTCTAGTACAGTACAGTATTTTCCATTCACTCTGGTTTATTACACATTGTGACTTTTCCACCAATTATCCAGCATGTCACATTTGCAACATTCTTCAGCGCAACGAAAATCAGTCACGAAACTCTGAACTTAAACTTGTATAAATGCTGCAATTCTGCATTCTGGAGTATAAGGGGGAAAAGCTTTTGTGCTTCTGCATTGTCACCAATAAAGAGCATCTTATTATTTTCCATGCTCCCATTTTCAGCTTTGTGAAGGCTGAAGAAACACTTGGAGGAATGAGCTCATAGCAGTATTGTTCAATGCAGCTGGAACCGAGCTGTTTTGTGTTTCAGGAAGTTTTTTGCATTACTTTTGTTTTGTAATATAAGGAGGAAAAAAAGATTATTATTACAGAAAATATGTAAATCATAACAGGAGGTCAGATCCATTAGTGGGAATCAGAATGGATTGCCTATGCTATCAATTATTCATGATTTCCTAGGGATAATTTGCGTTACAGTTCTTACTTTTAGAGTATGTTCACACAGGGTTTATTTTACGTTGAATTTTGAAGCACATACACTTCAACATTGACATAAACCTGCTACAAATACTACAAACCTCTTTCTGAACGTACAGTACACTTACTACTAAGTTAAGGCCAATCTTCATGGGTGGGTTTCTTCATTACCCCAGAGAGGTATGAATCTGGTAAGAGTGGCCAGTCACTGACCACTCTGCCAAATAGGTCAGAGGAACAGGCATGGGAGTGGTCATATGTTGGCAGTCCGTGATGATAATGTTGATAAGGGTACATAGAGGGACGGTTAGTGGGGGCACTCTTGATGGGAATGGCTCAGACCCACACTGTCGATTGTGGCACTCAATGACAGACATTGTTCATGGGAGACTCTCTGGCTAGTACTATTACTAAGAGGTTCTCTCTGGCTGAAATTGTTGAATGTAGGACTTGCTCATGGAGAAGTTGATAGAGGCGCTCTCTGCAAGCATTATTACTGGAGGAAAACAAGGAAGAGGGAGGACTTCTTGGCCAAAACTTTTGAGAAAATAATTGTAGTTGGTATATTCTTTGACAGAGGGGACTTTCTGACTGACACAGTTTGTGGAGGGGACTTTCTGGCTGGCGCGATTGATGGAGGAGACTTTCTGATTGCCAGTGTTAATGGACCGGACATTCTGACTGATACTGTCACGGGTGTGTCGCCACGAAGATCGTCACGATTACACAGCCTGACTTCTCGCAGCTGACTTTTTGGTGCTTTGTGTTTTCGGCAGTGAGGGAGTTAATTCTCTCTCTCTCTGTGCTAGACAAGGTCCAGCCTCTCCCAGCTGCAATCAATGCTGCTGTAGTGAGTCTCCTTCAAATGCCTGCTGGTCTGTTTGGGAAGTGTCGGTGAAAGCATTTCATACAGACTTACAGAGCGGATCGTGGTATTTGGAGTTTCTGAGATAAGTGTATTTGGAGTGTATTTTCCCTTCCTCGCTTTATCATTTATCTTCTTTCCCGTTCGTGTTCCCTCTGTTGTAGTTGTGTAGTTTTGTATGCAAGGTGGTTTTGGTTTTTCCCTTGTACTGTCTCGTTCGTCTAAGTACTGTGTGTGGGCATATTATTACTTGTCCTCTTTTGTTGTGATCGGGGTCCTTCTCAGGACTAGATTACTTAGGTGCAGGGATCCTCAGGAGGTAGGGGTTACGCTGGCGGCCTGGACCTCTGTACCTTTAACAGTACCTCCAGGTTGAGGGATTAGTCAGGGCCCCAGCTTAGGGTCAGCTTAGGCCCCCTACCTCCAGTATACAGAGACAGCGTGACAGATACTCTTCCTGGAAGGGACTTTCTGACTGACATTGTTGATGGAGGGGACTTTCTGACTGATACTGTGTTGATGGTATAGTCTCTCGCTAACATTAGAACTGGTGACTCTGTCTGAAAGATAGCCATGAGAGAGCAAGAATGCAATTTGCCACATTCCAAATAGATGTGTCCAGCCTCGCCTAATACACTTGTCCGCGCACATCTAGTTGGCAAGTGGCAGTATGCATGCAAATCCAATACTTGCAGTCACGCACCTGCCTGCTTCCGGCACCAGCAACTGGAAAATCGTGACAGCAAGCACACTCCACACTGTGACAATTCACAAGTCTGCATAGAGTGACTACAGACTTGAGCCCTGACCTGGACAACCCCTTTAAGCTACCTAGGAAAGACTAACTCTTTAAACATTACAGTAGCTATTTTTTTCTGTTTTTTTCATTGCTCTTTTTTTATACTGTGCCGTATTATCAGGATGGCTGCTGCTGTTGCCGCTGATGCCCACACATGGTTACAGTGATGATTTTTTTATTTCTTATTTTTGTGTCGTGGGAGTTAAATCTCTGAATTCTGATATTAAGAAGCAGCACAATGGTCTGTGTGGGCTAGTTAGTAAACCATTTTTTGAGCTAAACACTATACTGATTGCTCATTAAGCAGCTAGGGAGAAGTTTTAAAAATGACTCGTGTAATGCGTCTGGCAAGTTCTATACAGATGTCTCTGCACACAGGGAACAGACAAAATCCATTTCAGAAAAATAAGCTCAAACTGATTTCCTTGAAATGGCTTTTTTCATAGTCCTGAAATTAGGAACATGATGTTCTGCAAAGAGTAATCCAATCTTTGGCTCCTCAACAGGCTGAAGTCTCTCACAGTCCTCAACAGACTTCCCTGAACTGACTCTTTCCAAGACTGACAGCACACTTAGCAGACACCAATTTAGCAACCATCCACAAGGAGCCCCATACACTGCCCATTACGCAGCTCGACTATCATAGCTCACTACTCTAAAATGGGTAATTTTTCCTGTCAGCTTACCATCTCCTCCCCAGTGACTTTCTCCAGACAATTCTTGCCTTTGGGTTCCCTGGAAGCAAATCAAGTAATCCACTAGGCAGCATCTCCACGACTCCTTGTCATTCACTCCAGCCTCTAGCGCACAAACATCAATTCTGGACAGTTTCATAGGTCTTCCAGGTGCCATATGTGGACCATCTGCATTTAGCATCAAACCACTCCCTTTTACCAGTTTTTCTCTGTTTCTGCTATCAGGATTGTGGAACAACATTCCAGCATCACAACTCTCCCACCCAGCATCAGTGCCAGACTCTTCCTAAGCTTAGAAATGTAAGGGGGTGGTGAACAGATGATGAATCCAGTCAACATCTCACAGCACCTTCAAGTAAATGCTGCAATCTGCTGGTTGGACTGGATAGGTAAGAACTGAAGGATGGAGAGTGTGTTCCCTGGAGGGAAGAATTTGAAGGGGACAACGGGTTAGTTGACAGCTGTGGTGCAGTTGCTAAATATAAAAGACCAGGACCATGAAGTTGAGTTCAGTTGGCACCAAGATGTGAAAGGGAGAGGATACATGAACAGGCGGAATGAGATTGTGGCCTCCACTGTAGCAGAACTACCTGAGAGTGATCTGATCCCAGAGCAGGCTTGAAGACGTAGGTCAAGTACCGAAGACCAGACTTTGTAGGTCAAGCACAGAAGGCCAGACGCTGATCTTGTAATAAGGAGGAATGCCTGTAACGCTTAAAAGAAGTTCTGAGTGAATCTGGACATTACTTCCAGCGTAAACGTATGGTAGAGGGTATGGGTTGGGGCCGGGCTTCAGAGAACAGACGGCCAGTGTGACGAGCGTACCGTGTACCAAGTGACTCACATATCTAGGACTTTCGGCCTAGAGGTAAATACCAGTGACCCCATTAGGGCCAGGGTAACGACTGGAATCGCTAGAAGAGAATAAGACGTGATGGGTCTAGTAGTGAGAGTGACGTCCATCAAGCTGAAACATAAAGGCTAAGCATTACTCATCAACTATCGTTTAACTGCTAGATAATAAGGATAGTGTATATGATTGTACGTTGCATAGATATCGTATTTAGTCACATCACTGTATTCTGATAGTGTTATAATATATTGACCTTGCTGCTGTTATCCACAATATTGTGCTTATTTGTATACATATATATACTGATAGATTTTCTTTCTGCTGTTGGATATGTTAAATATCATTGTAGGGTGTTTGCCAGTCAATCTTGAGGGATTTGCTGTGGGCTTCTCCGAATGTCTCTATGGGTTCCAGGAGACCGGAGGGTCCCACCTGGCAACCCCAAACAACATATACATGGGGCCAGGTGACTTCATTGTCCCAACCTGGTCTCCCAAATGAATCCATGGGCTCTCTGATGGTTAATGTAGCAGATCCGTGTCTTTCCAGTCAGGGCCCCATACCCTTAGGCCAGAATCATGTAGAATCCAAATCTGTGTTTCTTTGGTTAAAAACATACTTCCAAGCTGATGTTCTCAGAAAGTCTGAACCTTGACTCTCCCTGTAAAGTCTCTTTCCAATTTCTGTCTCAAGTCTGACTGCTACAGAAGCATATCTCCTTTTTAAGTCCACATCCACTGGTTGGGGGTAAAGGGCAGCACTCAGGTCTCATTGTTTGAGCATTTAATGAATTTGCTTAGTTTGTCCTCCTGTATTGTGAGTCAATAAGCCACAGGGTCCACACAAAGGTTAATCAACATATTTAGCAAACATTCATTGTTTCCAAACGAAGAGAAGTCAACATTCAGATTCATACAAATACTGGTCTGAACTTCTTCCCCAGCCACAGAAATACACATACATTTATAAGTCAACACAAAGATAATAGTGTACTTCTCTTGGCTTAACAAATCTAGATGTCTGGCTGATAAAGACTATAAGCTGTATCGTCACACCACTGTCTCCTCATTGTCTGCGCTGTTGCATCCAAGTGACCTGTTTACACAATGACACTGTCATGACACCATTGGGTACCAACAGGCCGAGCAACCTAAAACCCAAAGATGCATTGCACAGTCTGCATGTAGCACATACAGTCTTTTTACCTTACAAAGGGAGAAAAATGTTTACTGCTCCTTTTAGAAGTTCTCCATTTTTTTTAATATACTTTGTGTATGAATCTCTCCCAGTTTTAAACTTATTTGCCAAATGTTATTGAATGACACCTTTCATAGTTTATAACCAGAAAATGCAAATCTGTCTGAGTCACCTTATATCTACTCTCAATGCAAGAAAGAACTGTGATATTTGTTCCCAATTAAAGTTCTGTGGTCTTCAGGGCAAACTTTGGAACTGGGCTCCTCTCCCCCACCAGCTTGTGGCTTAGAGGCCATCCCCAAAAAAGCTGGTAGAGTCCATAAAGACATATGTCCTACCCCATAAAAAAAGAACTCAGATTTATATATATTTTCTATGTAAAATAATATACCATAAAATGATATAGCCATACAGTTACCAAACAAACACAACCAAACACCATGCAAGGAACAATAAAGCATAAGGAACCACTGCTGTTGTCACCATACTGATAATGAATATAGAAAAAAGCACTGCACTAAGTCCAATGTTACCAACATACAATGACCATTTAGTAACCCCACACCGCAATAATAGTTTCTCCTTTATTTTCCCCTTTCTGCTTCCACTCAAAAGTAATGCCACTTTTTCCCCCCACACAATAATATTGCCCCCTTTGTGCATCCAAAATGTAATAATTCCCCCTATGTGCCCCCAACACAATATGAATTTCCCCTTTGGGTCCCCACTCAATAATACTGCCGCTTTGTGTCCCTACACATTAAAAATGCTTCCTTTGTGTCTCCATAATGTAATAATCCCCTCTTTATGTCCCCCACACAAAACACAATATTAATGTCCCCTTTGTGCCTCTCTTCAATATGAATGTCCTTCTCTGTGTCACCATACTGTATATTAATAATGTCCCTATATCATAGTAATGTCCACCCTTTATGCACCTCTGTATAATAGCATTGTCCTTCTTTGTGCACGTCTACTTAATAATAATGTTCCTCCATGTGTCCCTCCCTTTGCACCAATAAACAAATAAAGTGAAAAATTCACCTCACCCCACTCCCATAATGAGCATCAAAGTCTTCTTCCCATTTGTAGCCTACTGCCGACGCAGATGGTGCATACCTCCCTACTATTGAAGAACAGAAGGAGGGACAAATCATGCAATGTGCATTGTGCAAATTTTGACCACGCCCCTGGCCACACCCAAATCCACGCCCATTTACCATTATCTTTCTCCCCTGGCAGGAGGAGTTGTCAGAGAGGTGCTGACAGTGAGGGAAATTAAGCAGACACCCGAGACTGCAGGTTGTAGACCCAAATAAGGGGCTGTTCGCTGTATCCAGGAGTGTTGGGACTAGAGATGAGGGGATCGATTCACGGGAATCCAGTCCAGCGTCCAGGTCACGCCATCACACGGACATCATACACACACCGGGCACGCCATTACACGGACATCATACACACAATGGGCACGCCCTTACATGGACATCATACACACAATGGGCACGGAATAACACGGACATCATACACACACCGGGCATGCCATCACATGGACATCATACACACAATGGGCACGCCATTACACGGACATCATACACACAATGGGCACGGAATCACACGGACATCATACACACACTGGGCATGCCATCACATGGACATCATACACACAATGGACACGCCATTACACGGACATCATACACACAATGGGCACGGAATCACACGGACATCAGACACACAATGGGCACGCCATCACACGGACATCATACACACACTGGGCATGCAATCACACGGACATCATACACACCCGGCACACCATCATACAAACATCATACACACACCGGGCACATCATCACATGGACATCATACACACCGGACACGCCATCACATGGACATCATACACACTGGGAATACAGACATGGGATCTGCACACATACACATTATACATGAACTTACACATTATTCATACACATGAAATGTATATACTCACTTCTTCATCATCATCATGTATCCACTGGTAGTGGTGGAGGCCTGGTGTTGGAAATCAGCAGCCAGAGGATGGGCTGTACACAGGAGAGCTGTCAGCCCTGCATTGTCCCTGCTAAATCCCCTTCTCCTCCCCCTAGTCCCCGACTGCTGAGATGCTGGTGACATTACACAGGATCTCCTGTGGCACCCCTGAGGGTTCGACCGCCACAGGGATGCTGCACCTCTTCAAAGGAGTGTGGTGTTCCTCCTCTGAGGTAAGAATGGTGCAATGGTCAGGACCCCACCTCCACATCTTTGATTGTGATCTCCCGCCCTGAACGTGGCTTCTGGGAGAACCTGCAGCGGATGGGGACACGGCCCTCGTACCCTGGCCTTGGGTCAAGGGGCAGGTTGCAGATAACGTATGTCTCAACCCGGTCAAGGACCATGTCCAAGAAGGTCCGGAGCTTAAGAGTGGAGCTCCACCGCAAAAGGACCCCAGGGGGATGCAGACGGAGCGGTATAAGCCACCTGTCCTCGCTATTCTGGCCTAGCCAGGGGGATTCCGGCTGCAAGAGGGGTACCGGTCCCCGACACCTGACCTTGCTACTCTACGTCCTGGTCAGGGAAGCCCGGTAGGCCCAGAGGATCCCACCGGGTAACGGAAGGAGCGGAGCTGCCACCCGTACCCTTTTTCTGAGCTTAGTCCAGAGGGAGACCCGGCCTATCTACACACACACAGACAGGAAAGGACCCGGTCTGAAGTCTAGGAACACTCTGGTGTGGGGTCCTGATTAAGCACTTGAATTACTCGGAGGTTGTCGGACCCCCGTTCCTGGTGACCGCAGAACTCCGCGAGGAGCAGGGAGAAGCCTTGCAGCTGTACTCTCCACCGTGAGTAAAAACCCTGGAAGTCGACCCCTATGGCCTCCGGACTCTTTATTCTGCACTGCACCGCACCACTTAGCACCGGACCTCCTACACTACAACCCCCTCCATCCCTGTCGCTGCCCTGAGGCCCTGCTCCGCCTGTGGGGAGTAGTATCAACTTTGGCTGCCACAACATCCCACCTCAGAGGACTGCTGCAGCGCTGGTGGCCTTCACCAGGTACCGCAGGTGGCGTAGTCGATAGCAACCACTCAACCCTGATAAGCCCGTACCACCTTTTTAATGTGACGGCCCTGGGCACGGAGCGGGTCCGGGCCACAGCTGCACCCCACCGACAACATAGGACCCGGCTCCGAGTCCCCCATCTCCCAGGGTAGGGCTGCGAGCGTCACACACTCCCTCCTCCTCCTGTAATAACAGCAGCCACAAATGGAAGGGCTGCAGGTCTCACTCCTCTCCTCAGGGCCATAGCTTGTTGTCCTCTACAGACTGGGCCCCGCCCCCTGTCCCCTCACCTCCTCATGATGCTGTGCAGTCACTCTGCACAGTAGGATTCCTCTTCTGTAACTTATGGCCAGGAGGAGAATGAAGCGGGAGGACGAGCTACAAGGTGTCACAGATCAGCACTGTGCAGAGCTGTGTCAGGGCCCAAGCCTCAGATATAAGAAGTGCCTAGCGACACCCCTTACGGGAGAACAGCTGAGCCGTGACGGGATGCAGGACTGAGCCCTCAAATCGGGACACTCCCGCCGAATACGGGACGGTTGGGAGCTATGGATGGTGATGTTATCACATTGCCTGATACCCTCTGGCAACACCCAACTTCCGGTAGGTTGTTCTGGTAGGCTGCTTTAGGCCTGTGATTTGCCGGAGTAAGTTGCAGAGTGGCAAGCAAATCCCAATCCCTCTCTGCTCAGCCACAGTTTCCAACTAGATCTGCACCCTGAGAATGCAGATACTTTTAAAACATTGTCTGTCCGGGGTTTGAGGGGGGCCCTCTTCCTCACTGAGCCTGCACTGAGAACGACTAAAACCATTATGCCTCATGTCTGTATAGCAAAAATCGTAAACATGAGCATTGGGTGAGGGTTTGTGTTCCTTTAACCAAAAAGGGTGTTTCTTGGCAATTCAGGGGTGTTTATTTTTTAAATTGTGCAAAATGGAATTGAATTATTAGGATATGACATCTATAGACATATACAGAGCTTTTTTAGGTTCTTCATTGTAGATCAGATTGTTAGGAAACCGGGATATTCAGCAGAACAATTTGTTTTCAGAAAGTAATACAACATCATTATAAACCCCAAATCCATATATTTAAAAAAAATATGAATTTAGAGCTGACAAACTACAGTAGTCTAAGAAGTCTGGATAGCAATAAGCCTGTAGAGTCAGAAGCATCAGCCCCGGGGTCAATAGTAATTACTGGCAAGTTTTGATGGATCCAAAGCCTAATGTGTCGGGGAGCAGCAGGGTCGCTCCGGAGCTCTTGTTAAGCAGCATCATGTACACCCACTGTTTGCTGCCGTGTTTATTCTTGCTTGTATCTATCTAGATGCAGATGTGCAACAGATCAAGTAACCCGGTCAGAATGTGCTATGAATAGCCAGTAATTAATGTCATCTTCCTCCTCACTTTCCTCATTTCTTTTATTATCAGATAATGATCTCACATCGTGCACACAATGTCAAGCAGACAACGACTCTACAGTAGCTGTTGTGGGATGGCTGGCAAATGCTTGTTATTTAATTGAGCCGCAAAAATTCTGTCTTATGCTATGGCTATACATCATGTTGTTGGTATTGTGACGCTCGCAAGCCCTGCCCTGGGAAGATGGGGTACTCGGAGCCGGGTCCGACGTTGAGAACGGGGATGCAGTCATGGCCTGGACCCGTTCCGTGCCCAGGGCCGTCACATTAAAAATGGTGTTAGGGCTTTCCGGGTTGAGTGGTAATTGTCGACTACGCCACCTGTGGTGTCTGGTGATGCGCCACGAGCACCGCTACAGTCCGCTGAGGCCCGATGTCATGGCGGCTAAAGTCCTCGCTGCTCCCCACAGGCGGAGCGAGGCCTCAGGGCAGGCAAGGCAGGATGAAGCGGGTAGTAGTAGTGTGGGAGTGCGGGCACCGCGTCGCGTGGTATGGCGCGTAATGAACAGTCCGGAGGCCATAGGGATAAATTTCCAAGGCTTTACTCACAGTTCTCATAAGCAGCGCAAGGCTTCTCCCTGCTCCTCGTGGAGTCCTGTGGCCACCAGGGACGGGGGTCCGACTACCTCCGAGGAAGTCCAGTGTGAGGTAGCATCCCTACACCAGAGTGTTCCTGCACTACAGACTTTACTCTTTCCCGCCTGTTCGTGTGTGGATAGGCCGGGTCTCCCTCTGAGCTCCTCTCAGGTGTAGGGCTCGGGTGGCAATTCCTCTCCATCCCAAGCCCGGCGGGATCCTCAGGGCCTAACCGGGCTTTCCCGTCCTGGACATAGAGTACGAGGTCGGGTGTCGGGGGCCGGTACCCCTCTTGCAGCCGGAATCCCTGAATAGATCAGGTAGAAGAGGACAGGTGGCGTACTCCGCTCCGTCTGCATCCTCCCCGGGACCCATTTGCTAGGGAGCCACACTCTAAAGCTCCCGGGCCTTCTTGATCCTGGTCCTTGTCCGGGTTGAGACATTCCTCGTCTGCAACCTCCCTCTCGTCCCATAGATCGGGGTACGAGGGCTGTGTCCCATGCCGGCGCAGGCCCACACAGGATCTGCACTCCCGGAGGGAAGTCACATTACACACAGTTCATGATCACTAAGAAGGACAGGTCCACACAGGACCAGGTTTGAACCAGCAGAAAGACCAACGAAGAACCAAGATCAAAGATGGCATTCTATTAAATATGAAATTAGAAATGTAACTAACTAACTGTTCCTCCACCCACACCCACTAACTGGTTCCTACCACTTTGTGTTCCCCAGTCTCCCTGTAACCAGGGGAGCAGCACCTACTGCATACTAGCTCCCTCTGGTGGAATGTGGTGTTGGATGCAAAAGGTTGGAACACTACCATCACACCAGGCTTACCTCAGAGGAGGAACACCACACTCCATTAAAGAAGTGCAGCATTACTGTGGCGGTCGAACCCTCAGGGGCGCCACAGTATATACATAAAGATCATCATTATTATTATTTGTGAATATCTAAGGTTGTGGATTGTAATAATCACCTAGGAAGGTTTACGATGCAATTAGTTTTATATTCTTCCGTCCATGGTTATACATCAACTCCAGGTCGATGGCCAAAATACAATGCTCTCAGTCCACCAGATTTCAACCCAGGATCGGTAGTTCAACTGGCCCCGTACAAGGTGATACCCACTGTCACCCAACTTTTGGTTGACCCACAGCTTTCGGTATCTTCCACCAGCATAGTCTGCAGTCACAGCCTATGTTCCTCCAGATGACCGTAGGGTGTGTATCCCACTCCAGACAGCAACAACCACTCCATCTCCTCGTCAGTGTCCTAAATACCCCAAGCTGCACCCCGGAATTGAGACCGGCCCTAGGGAAACAACCCCCCCAAAGCTAACTTTGCATTGGTGGAGGTATTTTCCTCAGGCCGAGCCCCATCACCTGGAACTGCATGTGAGACCCCTATAGTGACAGCTCCACTGGGTCTACTATCCCATCCACACAGTGGGACTAGTGACTAGGATAACAATGGCATGAGGCCTCTGAGACACTAATGAGAGTAGTGTAATGATGTCTTCACCTGATTACCAATCTTGGGTCTGGCCTTATATATACATAAGATCCAGCCAGCACGTTTTCCTCTGCTTAATGTCACTGAATGAAAAAATGTATTTCTGAGGCTTAACTGACAAGCAAGAAAATCTCTAATAAAACACAGCAAGAAAATCTCTAATAAAACACAAAAATAAGATCAATGTAACCGGTGCGCCGTGCTGTAAAAAGTCCTCATCCTTTAGAGCTGCTTATTCCGCTCTACGTGCATTGGTCCAATAGTCTTTAGAACAAAGCCAGCTCCTCACATTATCAATCTAGACTAGATGGATGGATTCTGGAAAATGCATGGTCTTTAGAGTATCACCGAACACTAGAAAATCCCATTGCCATTGGTATACCTGAAGTCTAGGTGTAATTCCCAGTCCTCGGTCTTAATGCTAAATAAGAAAAAAGACCCCCCCACCTACCATGTGATTTTAAAATGACTCAAGTCTTCTTGTATAGCAAAAAGGTCATAATTAGTGTTGAGCCACCCCCGTAGTGTTCGAGTTCGGTTCGGTTCGTCGAACACCCGTGTGTTCGCCGAATTGTTCGTCGAACTGTTCGTCGAACACCTTCGAACACCGTTAAAACCAATGGCAGGCAAACAAAAACACATAGAAACACATAGAAAACACCTTCAAAGGTGTCCAAAAGCTGACAAACTGCTCAGAAGACATAACTAACACATGGAAAAGTGACAAGTACATATAGTCATGCGAAAAGAAAACAGGTGGAGGAGTAAAAGGAGAGGGAGACACAGATATAGGCATGTCATGCCCTTCTAAAATCCAAAAAGTGAGAAGCCGACACGGCCAGTCCGTTCCTGCCCGTGCCACCTCCGTGTCGCCGGGTTTGTGCCAGAGCCGCGGTGGACCCTGACGGCCTGCCCCCCTCTCCCAATACTGGTGCCTGTCCGCTGGTGGGTCGAGCCCCCCCGCGGTGGGGGGGGAGTAACATCTGCAGAAGAAAGACCATCTTCCAGCCAAACTAACATGTCGACTTCTTTTCGTGGACAATGTGATACGATCCCTTTGTTACGGACACGCCCATCGCTACAAATTCCAGATGAGGCACAAAAACAGCAGGTGCTTCAGCGGATATCAAGTGCTCCTTCAAGTGGGCTCTCCTCCACCTCAATTTCAACATCACAAATACTCCAGTCCTCAGAGGTGTCACCCCAATCGCACTTGCTTCCTCACAGCTCCCAAGTCTCCAGCTGCCCGTCTGAGTATGGGGTAACACAGATGATTGAGTCTGCAGAGCTGTTTACTCATACTATAGCCTGGGAAACGGAGGTCTGCACCAGAGCTTCTGTTAATCCAGATGAGGAAATGATCTGCACTGATGCCCAGAATCTTTATAAGTCGGATCCAGGACCAGATGAAGAAGGTTCTGAGCATAATGTAGACCCTCGTTCCCAAACTGTAACTCCTGTTGGTGGAGACTCAAATACCTGATTGGAGCGACAACTTGACTTTTCGGTCAGGGCAGGAAGAGGTTGGCTTTGAGGACGACGGGTGTGATAACACACAGGATGATGATGACAAGGTTGGAGATCCCACTTACTGCCAACCCACAGTCAGCCAGTCGATGAGGTCACCCGGGCCTTTGCCTGGCCTTGGGGATGTCGCGGTGGTCGGCTCCCTGGCCCGTACCCTGGGGTCACTCTTTAAAAGGGTGGATAATTGTTAATTTTATAAGAGTTCGTGACGCCACCTGTGGTATCTGGTGAGAAGCACCAGCGCTGCAGCAGTCCACTGAGGCCCGTGATAAGGCAGCTCGATGGTATAGCTCCCCACAGGTGGAGCTAGGTCTCAGGGCAGCGTATGCAGGGGGAATGCAGGACAGGCGAGACCCAGCTGGGTCAGAGCAAGAACGGGAACGGACACGGTAGTCACTTCAGTACCTTTTACTGGAGGAAATTCAGGCACATCCCGGAGCACTGTAGGGTGAAGGGTGCATATCAGGATCCTCCCCAATGAGCGGGTGTAGGGCCTCCTGTTTCATGCCTCTGCGTAGTAAGTTTCTGACCTGCCTGGAGCTAGGCCTAACTTTGTCTCTGTCCTGCACTGGCTGACCTTGTGGTAGGGCCTTCTCTTGGAGTTCACGCTCCCAGTATGCGGGGCCTAAGCGTCTCCTGGCTCTGTTACGTATCAGCACCTTAGCGATCCTGGGACTTGTAGTTCTCCAGGGATTCCGGTTATGCCTTACTGGGTCATAGAGATCCCGGTAAGCTCAGATCCGGTGTCCGGTAAATGCTTCGGGGTGAGCTGGTTAAGCTCCTTTGCCCCTTATGTACTAACTCGCCACTCGCCTTCGGCCTACTCGGGCCCTCACTAGGCTATACACACTAACAGCAGCTTGCCGTGCTTCACCGATCTTATGGCACCGGCACACCTTAAGCTCTATCTGGGCTCCCTGAATCTAGCTAGCAGGAGCCTCGTGCTCCACTGCTGAACTATTAACTGAGTTCTCTAGACTAGACTGAGCTCCACTGCAGACTGACCTCTATTAGGCTTCTCTACTGCAGGAACTCTTCAGAGGAACTGAACTGCCTAGCTCCACCTTCCCTATTTATATCCCTAATGGGCTCCATCTGCTGGTCTGAGGTGGAAGGTGGAGATGTGTGAATGTTTATGGGGGCCTCTTGTGGAGGATTCCATCAATACACTCTTCTAGGATCTGTGATACCAAGCGCAGCGGGGCGTCACAGATGCTATTGACGACGAGGTTAGGTTGCGCCTTCCTGGACAGAGAAGGAGTACTGGAAGCACGTCAACAACTGCATCCTCAACCACAACTCTGCCTCTGACCACAAGTCGTAGTGGCTCTTCAGGTCGCATGGGCTCTAAGCCTTGCATAGCCTGGGCATTTATTCAGATCGATAAGGATGACCCAACTCGTGTTATCTGTAATATTTGTCACCAAAAGCTAAGTAGAGGCCAAAAAATACATAGTTTGAGTACTTCATGCATGTACCGTCACATGGATATGAAGCATAAGTTGCAGTGGGAAGCTCACTGTGCTACAATGCGGCCTAGCAGGCTGGGCCAACCACCGTCTGCCCCATCTTGTGCATCCGCAGCCTCTTCATCCTCTGTGACTGGGGGGACAGCAGTCACACATGTTTTTGGACGCAGACCTGCCACCTCTTTACCTGCAACAGCCAGTGTGATTGGCAGGTCGTCAGTTCATTGGGAAGTGGAAACACCGGCTGGTGTTGAGCGCTCTCTGACATCGAGAGCACCACCTTTGGATCAAGGCAACCTAACATGTCCGCCTGCATCTTCCTCACAGACTGGCAGTTTGCCGGGGACACCCTACTCAACCCCGTCAAATCACAACAGCCAGCCCTCGGTCCCTCAGATGTGGAAAAGTAAAAGACCATTTCCTCCTAGCCATGAGAAAGCTAAGAGGTTGAATTTCACCATCTGCAAGCTGTTGGCTACAGAAATGCTGCCTTTCCGTCTGGAGGACACAGTGGATTTTCGAGACCTTATGTCCGTCGCAGTGCCCCAGTACCAGATGCCCAGTCGGCACTACTTCTCAAAGAAAGGTGTGCCTGCGCTCCACCAGCATGTCGCACACAACATCACCGCTTCTTTGAGAAACTCTGTGTGTGACAGGGTGCATTTCACCACAGACACTTGGACGAGTAGGCATGGACAGGGGCGTTACATGTCGCTGACTGGGCACTGGGTAACTATGGTGACAGCAGGACAAGGGGCTGCTGTCCAAGTCTTACTGTCCCCACGAGTTTTGCGTCAATCCTCTTTATCTCGAAGTTCCTCCACTGCTTCTGCCTCCTCAACCTCCTCTCGGTCCTATACCTGCACCCAAAGCCTGTCTGGTAATGCCACCTGCTTTCTAACTGCGCAGAAGGAATCCTGCACACCTCCTTACTATGCTGGCAGGAGGGCTCAACGGCATCAGTGTTTACTTTAAAATGTCTGGGAAATGTGAGTCACACAGCTGAGGACTTGTGGTCAGCTCTGGAGACCCAGTTTCATGAATGGTTGTCTCCACTGGACCTGCAACCAGGGAAGGCCGTGTGCGACAATGCTGCAAACCTGGGTGCGGCCCTTCGCCGGGGCAATGTCACACACGTGCCTTGTATGGCTCACGTGTTGAACCTGGTTGTCCATAAATTTTTAGCCCACTATCCCGGACTAGATGGCCTTCTGCAGAGGGCACGGTCGCTGTGTGCTCACTTCCGCCATTCGCATCCCGCAGCTCAACGACTTACATCTCTACAGAAGTCGTTGGGCCTGCCAGTTCACTGGCTGAAATGCGATGTGCCGACACGGTGAAATTCAACTCTGCACATGTTGCAGCGACTGTGGCAGCACCGACAAGCCCTGGTGCAATACATTCTGACGTATAGCCTGGGACCAACGAGATCCAGAGGTGGGGCAAATCACGCTGCAGGAGTGGTCTCAGATCAGGGACCTATGAAGTTGACGCGCCCCCTGGGCCGTGGGGTACCCTGAGCCGGGCCGGTAGACGCTGGGGGTTGTAGTCACTATGGCGGTGACCCGGTCCGTGACCCAGGGCGGTCAATCCAACGGTAATTTGTATATATGAATTTTATAATGTCCGACTACGCCACCTGTGGAGTGCGGCCAAAGGGGCCGCCGCTGCGGAACAGTCCTCTGAAGCTGGTGGTTTTGCAGCAATGGTATTATTACTCACCACAGGAAGAGTGTAGCTTCAGGGCAGTGTGGGTGGATGATGGTGGTTGTAGTGCAGGGAGTCAGTAATGAACACAGAGTCCGTGTGATGCAGTCCCAAGATCTTTACTCACAGTTGTTGCAGTCCAGATTACAGGTACCAGAGCAATCTCACCCGTCGTGCTGTGCGTACTCAGTGAGGGGCTCAGTCCACCCCCAGATAGCTCCGGAGTACTTAGCAGGACCCCCTTCTGTGTGTCCTTTCTCTGGCCTTCTCCCTGCACCTCACACCCAGTGACACTTCCATCCGGTATCCTCGGGCCTTTGCGGGCGACTTGTGTTCCGTCCCCTGGGTCCTATGTGGCTACCTTCTTAGTGAGACTGGTGTGGACTTTTGCCTGCAGTACATGAAATGCTGAAGCCTCTGGTTTCTAGTTGAGCCTTGCTGTTTCTCCTCTAGTTGAGGGACCGGTTCCCCTTATCTGGCCTGACCCCTCTACCTCCAGGTAGCAGCGGGAGTACGGGTGGCCTTCTGCACGGCCCGTAGCCCTAGGGTCCCTTCGGTTCCTGGAGCCTTCCTGCTCCCACTCCTCTCTTCCCTCCTTCAGTCCTGGGCCTCCCAGGCTAGGCCCGCCTCCGGAGCAGAGCTCATGCCGAGCCTCTGCTCCTGTCACTTTTCCTCCTCTGACTGGCTTGCTCTTTCTAAGATGGCTTCCTATTTATACTCTCCCTGTCATGTGCTCCCCTAAGCTGCTCCCCTAAACACCCACTACATAGGACCCTCCCACCAGCTAGGGACCTGGGACTGTGCTCTCCCTTAGGAGCAATCTCGCCCTACCCCCACTGCGGGTATGTGTTGGATGCAGGTGTTAGGGTCCCGAGCCATACGCCTTCCTTACCTGAGGGTGAGAAACCACACCTCTGGGTGAGATGCAGTAACTCTGTGGCGACTGAACCCTCAGGGGCGCCATACACCCTTCTGCACAGTTTTGAAATGGCGACGAAGATGTTTAGTGCTGACGACGATGCCATTATCAGCATGACTATTCCGGTGATTTACATGCTGGAGCACACATTAAACAGAATTCAGAGTCAGGTGGTGGGACAAGAGGAGGTGGAGGAAGTAGAGGAGGAGTCGTATGCGGAAGGGAGAACATCTCCAAGGTCCAGACGGTTGGCAGCACCAAGGCGGCAGGCATGGGAGGGTGGGGGAGAGGGATTAACCAGGGCGCATGGTAGCAGCCAAACTGTTGAGGAAGGTGCAGGAGCCGAGGAAGAAGTGGAGGATGAACTGGCGATGGGCATGGAAGACTCATCAGATGAGGGAGACCTTGATCACATTTCTGTTGTGCGAGGTTGGGGGGAGAGGGCAGAGGAAGGAAGCATGATTCTTACCTCGCTACCAACACAACAAGGACTTGGTCCTCCTGGATGCGCAAGACACATGAGTGCCTTCTTGCTGCACTACCTGCAACATGACCCTCAGATTGCAGAATTTGAAGTAATCCCGACTACTGGGTTGCCACACTCTTAGATCCCCGGTACAAAAGTAAATTTGCCGAAATAATTCCTGCCATAAAAAGGGATTGACGCATGCAGGAGTATCTGCAGACGCTGTTGCAGAATCTTACATGTGCTTTTCCACAAAACACCAGTGGTGCACGAAGTGAATCTCACAGTTCTAACTTGCCAACCGTGGGACTGTCGAGTCTTCATCACTCAAACCTTAACAGTAACACAGTATCTGCTGGTAACAGCAATTTTGTGGAATTGTTTCACCACTTTTTTAGACCATCCTTTGCAAGGCCACAGGAGACAAGAAGTCTGACACATAGTCAATGCCTAGAGAGGATGGTGCAGGAGTATCTCCAAGTGAACATCGAAGCCATGACTGTGTCACTGGACCCTTGCTCATTTTGGTATTCCAATCTGGGAAAATGGCCGGAGCTCGCCACTCACGCCTTGGAGATCTTGTCATGCCCTGCAGCCAGTGTTCTCTCTGAACGTGTGTTCAGCGCTGCTGATGGTGTGCTGACAGATAAGCGCACGTGGCTGTCCACTGAGAATGTAGACAGACTCACGTTCATAAAGATGAACAAATCATGGATTCGCAAGGACTTTACAACCCTGTGTTATCCTTGGGAGACTAAAAGCTTGAGGATTTGGTAATATCACCTCACCAACCGTTTTAAGCAACTGTGGGGCAATTGATGCTACTTAACCCTAGAACGCATGACCATAAAAATCTACATTTTCATATACCTGGGGCCTTTTAGGTCTGTGTGCAAATAACATGGAATAACTCAAACTCAAATGACAAACAACTATATACATGAAGAATACCTAGAGTTTCAAAATTCTAACTAAAGTAATCTTGCAGAAAATAGAAAACAATTAAGAGGGCGGGACTGCGAGGCCCCAGGTATGCGTTCTACGGTTAAGTGGTGTCTGTGCCACAATTTTGGGAAAAAATGGAGACTCTTTTTTGAGTCCCCTTGCTGTGTCTTACGTGACGTTGGCATCGTCAATTCCAGGTGGGTTGGGTCGCTCCCCCCCCCCCTTTTAACTGTAAGAAACTACATACACTATGGCTTGGGGTAACACAGATGGTTGAGTCTGAAGAGCTGTTTACTCAGAGGTCTGCTCAAAATCTTCAGAGTCTGCTAGACAGCATAGAATTTTTAACTGCATCTAGCCTAGGCAATACTTTGGGCGTAGTAGCCCAGCTGCGAAGCAAGCTGCACCGCCTGTGTATCTAATAAGAATTTTTAAATGCATCTAGCCTAGGCAGACTGTGGGGACCCCCAACCAAACCCAGACGCTCAGCCCCCCTACCACCCCCCTTTCCTTGACAATACAATAATGTAACCCTTACAACTAGATGGGTGAGGATCGGTCACAGCTTTATTAACTCTTTATACTCATTCCATTAGAAAGGCATTTTATTTCTAAAATAATTCAGCTTGTTGCAGCATGCCCTGGGTCTCCACTCCGGCAACTTGGCCAACAAGTGTAACTCTCCAACATGTCTTTTCTATTTCCAGGCCACGGAGGATCCTGCGTACTCGTATGCAGGACTCTGACCCCCACCCATCACTCTTAACGCTTGTTCCACTCCGTCCTGGAGTCCTGACAGGAATATGTCCAGTCCAATATCCATTGAGTGAACACCATCGGGCCGTATGAGGCCTGCTTTATCTTCTTCCAGTTGTCGGTGTCGTACCACTACACCGCCTCTGTCTCTTCTAAATTTTGCCATCTGAATATTTATTACCCGCCTTGTCCGTTCGATGGCCGTGATGTCTCGCGCACCTTGCCATACCGCTATCGGCACAATCTCTGACCATACTATAGCTAGTTTTGTGAAAAATTCTCTGAAGCGCTCAGTGTCTAGTTTCATTATTGCCATTAGTTATGCGCTCTTGTGATGACCTAGGTTGTTTCTCCCGGCCTGTATAACTAAGATGACCGGACATCTTGCCTCTCTCCCTACCTTGATTACCTCCATTAGTACCTGTGGCCATAGCAGGCCTCTAGTACCTCTCCAGTTGAAATATGTGTTATGAAACTCTAATTTCCTCCCGCCTGGGCGGACTTTCGCCTTTTTTTCTGCCCAATATATATACGAGTGGCCTATCACCCACACTGTTGGCTTAGCGTCACCTGTAAAAGAAACAAACCACGTTAGGATAACAAGTCCGGTCTTATGTATCTTGCCAAACACGTGGATCACCATCTCCCTATACTCTGAACTTCCGTTTCTGACAATCCTGCTCTTGCTGCTTCCGTGGCCGCGCCTATGCGGAATGAGTGTGTCCCGTAATCTTTGGGGTGGTTCCCTGCCGATGTTATGCATTTATTAAATATAGCTTGGAACTGGTATCTTGATAATGGCGTTCCATCAATGTGTGATAGGAAGAAATTACTTTGTGATCTGATGGTTAGATATGTTTTTACTATTGTTACCCGACTCAGTGTACCGTTTGTGGGTTGTAGAAGTACCCAAGTGCCCCTGCCCGCTGGAACCGTTGTGTATGCGTAGACGTATTGCATTATTGGCTATGACTACGTCCTGGTGTAATAAGCCTCCACTGGTGGTAATTTTGGATTGAGGGACTAATTTGCTTATGCATAGCGCCCGAAGAAGGCGATCACAAATACAGTAGACAGTAGTGTTGCTTCAAATTGTGAGTGTCATGTTAATGGTGTTAGAGATATGATGTGAGAAATCAGTTTTAGTGACATGGGACGGGACGGGACGTCTACACTCCTGACTTGGCTGACCCCTTTTCCACCCTTTTATGGATTGTCTGATGATGAATCTTTGTCACATCTCCGCAATTCAGCAGTTGGAAGTGAAATGCTAATCCGGTCAGACACCGCTGCGCTGACGCCCCTGATATGCCCCTCATCATTAGCTGGTGGAGAAATTCTATGGTGACTTGTGATCTGGCTTGTTCACATTGGTCAACCCTTCTGCCTGCTACTAGTCGTGTCCACTCTTCCCATGCCTTACCGTATGCTTGCCACGTCGACGGGGCAACTGACGCTCTGATTAATGGCATCAACTTTTCGCCACTAGATCCCATAGGGAAGGTGGGCAACTGTTGCCCGATGGGTGGGTGTTGTGGAAGAGCTCTGTGAAAATCTGCCAATTGAATTGTTATAAAGCGTTAGCAGCAGCTTTAGACCCCTCAGCATAGTGGCTAGCGCGGACCCATACATTGTGTTTTAGGCACAGGAATGCTAGCCTGCGTAGTAGGCCTAGCACTGGGAGAGACAATGATGCCATCTTATTAATGCAGTGCGCTAGGCTGGTGTTTTTTGTTATGAAGCGTATATTTTTGTAAGCCAGGAGCGCGCCCCATATTTCTATTGCTACCACTATTGGGAACAAAAATTATTTTCAGAGCTAGATGCAGCTAAAAATTATTATTAATTTAAAAGCTGGTGGAGCTTGGTATAGATGGCCTAATACAATGAGTCCCACACACTGCTAGAAGGCCAAATATTTTTTCAGAGGTAGATGCAGAAAAAAATTATATTCAGTTTGCAACCTGATGGAGGTCAGTATACATGGACTAATAGAACAAGTCCCACACACTGCTAGAAGGCCAAATATTTTTTCCGAGCTAGATGCAGAAAAATATTATATTCAATTTGCAACCTGATGGAGGTCAGTATAGATGGACTAATAGAACAAGTCCCACACACAGCTAGAAGCCCAAATATTTTTTCAGAGGTAGATGCAGAAAAAAATTATATTCAGTTTGCAACCTGATGGAGGTCAGTATAGATGGACTAATAGAACAAGTCCCACACACAGCTAGAAGCCCAAATATTTTTTCAGAGGTAGATGCAGAAAAAAATTATATTCAGTTTGCAACCTGATGGAGGTCAGTATAGATGGACTAATAGAACAAGTCCCACACACTGCTAGAAGGCCAAATATTTTTTCAGAGCTAGATGCAGATAAAAATTATTTTTAATTTGCAACCTGATAGAGGTCAGTATAGATGGACTAATAGAACAAGTCCCACACACTGCTAGAAGGCCAAATATTTTTTCAGAGCTAGAAGCAGATAAAAATTATTTTTAATTTGCAACCTGATGGAGGTCAGTATAGATGGACTAATAGAACAAGTCCCACACACTGCTAGAAGGCCAAATATTTTTTCAGAGCTAGATGCAGACAAAAAATTATTTTGAATTTGCAACCTGATGGAGGTCAGTATAGATGGACTAATAGAAGAAGTCCCACACACTGCTAGAAGGCCAAATATTTTTTCAGAGCTAGATGCAGAAAAATATTATATTCAATTTGCAACCTGATGGAGGTCAGTATAGATGGACTAATAGAACAAGTCCCACACACAGCTAGAAGCCCAAATATTTTTTCAGAGGTAGATGCAGAAAAAAATTATATTCAGTTTGCAACCTGATGGAGGTCAGTATAGATGGACTAATAGAACAAGTCCCACACACTGCTAGAAGGCCAAATATTTTTTCAGAGCTAGATGCAGAAAAATATTATATTCAGTTTGCAACCTGATGGAGGTCAGTATAGATGGACTAATAGAACAAGTCCCACACACAGCTAGAAGCCCAAATATTTTTTCAGAGGTAGATGCAGAAAAAAATTATATTCAGTTTGCAACCTGATGGAGGTCAGTATAGATGGACTAATAGAACAAGTCCCACACACAGCTAGAAGCCCAAATATTTTTTCAGAGGTAGATGCAGAAAAAAATTACATTCAGTTTGCAACCTGATGGAGGTCAGTATAGATGGACTAATAGAACAAGTCCCACACACTGCTAGAAGGCCAAATATTTTTTCAGAGCTAGATGCAGATAAAAATTATTTTTAATTTGCAACCTGATGGAGGTCAGTATAGATGGACTAATAGAACAAGTCCCACACACTGCTAGAAGGCCAAATATTTTTTCAGAGCTAGATGCAGATAAAAATTATTTTTAATTTGCAACCTGATGGAGGTCAGTATAGATGGACTAATAGAACAAGTCCCACACACTGCTAGAAGGCCAAATATTTTTTCAGAGCTAGATGCAGACAAAAAATTATTTTGAATTTGCAACCTGATGGAGGTCAGTATAGATGGACTAATAGAACAAGTCCCACACACTGCTAGAAGGCCAAATATTTTTTCAGAGGTAGATGCATAAAAAAATTATATTCAGTTTGCAACCTGATGGAGGTCAGTATAGATGGACTAATAGAACAAGTCCCACACACAGCTAGAAGCCCAAATATTTTTTCAGAGGTAGATGCAGAAAAAAATTATATTCAGTTTGCAACCTGATGGAGGTCAGTATAGATGGACTAATAGAACAAGTCCCACACACTGCTAGAAGGCCAAATATTTTTTCAGAGCTAGATGCAGATAAAAATTATTTTTAATTTGCAACCTGATAGAGGTCAGTATAGATGGACTAATAGAACAAGTCCCACACACTGCTAGAAGGCCAAATATTTTTTCAGAGCTAGATGCAGATAAAAATTATTTTTAATTTGCAACCTGATGGAGGTCAGTATAGATGGACTAATAGAACAAGTCCCACACACTGCAAGAAGGCCAAATATTTTTCAGAGCTAGATGCAGACAAAAAATTATTTTGAATTTGCAACCTGATGGAGGTCAGTATAGATGGACTAATAGAAGATGTCCCACACACTGCTAGAAGGCCAAATATTTTTTCAGAGCTAGATGCAGAAAAATATTATATTCAATTTGCAACCTGATGGAGGTCAGTATAGATGGACTAATAGAACAAGTCCCACACACAGCTAGAAGCCCAAATATTTTTTCAGAGGTAGATGCAGAAAAAAATTATATTCAGTTTGCAACCTGATGGAGGTCAGTATAGATGGACTAATAGAACAAGTCCCACACACTGCTAGAAGGCCAAATATTTTTTCAGAGCTAGATGCAGAAAAATATTATATTCAGTTTGCAACCTGATGGAGGTCAGTATAGATGGACTAATAGAACAAGTCCCACACACTGCTAGAAGCCCAAATATTTTTTCAGAGGTAGATGCAGAAAAAAATTATATTCAGTTTGCAACCTGATGGAGGTCAGTATAGATGGACTAATAGAACAAGTCCCACACACAGCTAGAAGCCCAAATATTTTTTCAGAGGTAGATGCAGAAAAAAATTATATTCAGTTTGCAACCTGATGGAGGTCAGTATAGATGGACTAATAGAACAAGTCCCACACACTGCTAGAAGGCCAAATATTTTTTCAGAGCTAGATGCAGATAAAAATTATTTTTAATTTGCAACCTGATGGAGGTCAGTATAGATGGACTAATAGAACAAGTCCCACACACTGCTAGAAGGCCAAATATTTTTTCAGAGCTAGATGCAGATAAAAATTATTTTTAATTTGCAACCTGATGGAGGTCAGTATAGATGGCCTAATAGAACAAGTCCCACACACTGCTAGAAGGCCAAATATTTTTTCAGAGCTAGATGCAGACAAAAAAATATTTTGAATTTGCAACCTGATGGAGGTCAGTATAGATGGACTAATAGAACAAGTCCCACAAACTGCTAGAAGGCCAAATATTTTTTCAGAGCTAGATGCAGATAAAAATTATTTTTAATTTGCAACCTGATGGAGGTCAGTATAGATGGACTAATAGAACAAGTCCCACACACTGCTAGAAGGCCAAATATTTTTTCAGAGCTAGATGCAGATAAAAATTATTTTTAATTTGCAACCTGATGGAGGTCAGTATAGATGGACTAATAGAACAAGTCCCACACACTGCTAGAAGGCCAAATATTTTTTCAGAGCTAGATGCAGACAAAAAATTATTTTGAATTTGCAACCTGATGGAGGTCAGTATAGATGGACTAATAGAACAAGTCCCACACACTGCTAGAAGGCCAAATATTTTTTCAGAGCTAGATGCAGAAAAATATTATATTCAATTTGCAACCTGATGGAGGTCAGTATAGATGGACCAATAGAACAAGTCCCACACACAGCTAGAAGCCCAAATATTTTTTCAGAGGTAGATGCAGAAAAAAATTATATTCAGTTTGCAACCTTATGGAGGTCAGTATAGATGGACTAATAGAATGATGCTATGCCCAAAAGGTTTTACTTCACTAGGTGCAGTAAAAAAATTGGTATTCTATACACAGGTGGTGTAGCTTGCAACACAGATAGGCTACTCCACTGACTAACACACTCTGCAATAGGCCAAAAAGGATTTGCTTTGCTAGATTTAGCCAAATGCTGTGAAAAAAACTTGCACAGCACTGGCACAGACCTGCCTGGCAAAAACTGATAGGAACTGATGTAACTTAGTCCTGAAAAGGACTGCAATTACAATTAGTCTTTACTCCCACAACCTATCTATTTAAGAGCACAGACCTGCCTGATAAAAGTCGTAGGAAATGCTGTAACCTAGTCCTTAAAAGGACTGCAATCACAACTATTCCCTACTCCCAAGCTATCTGTAGATTTGTGCGAAAATTGGCTTGAAATTAACAAGGTATAGCGCACACAGCAACAGCGGTGCCGTCTAACACGCAGCTGCAGCAGTGAGAAAATGGTGGCGACGGGGAAAATGGCTGGGTCTTATAGGGCAAGGACATGTGACATACACTGCCAATGACACATGCCCTTGCTTGTGTGAAAAAAAGCACTTCGCTGCTGATAGGCTGACAGATTGCACCTCCCCACTGTAAATGCGGGAAAGAGAAAAAAAAAATGGAGATCTTCATTATTCCTGCAGAGATCCATCCCCTGCCTCTCCCCCCGCCCCGCTGTACACTCAAACTGCGTATTAACATTAATTTTCAGCATTACTGAGAAAAAATCCAGTTATGATTTTGGTGCACGAACAGTTATCGAACATAACCTCGAACAGTCAAATTTTTTTCAAATCGTTCGTGTTCGCCGAACGGCTCGAACACCGCCCAAAACAGCTCGAATTTGAGATTGGCGAACAGTTCGAGTCGAACAACGCTCATCTCTAGTCATAATGTCCCTTTGGCCACCAAGGCCAAGGAGTGACTGAAACCTTCCACATTAGTTAGGATCCTGGTAGCAACATGCTAAATAGGGTCCTGACTGCTGCTCCATACCATCTAATGACAGGAGGTTGTCCTCTTCTACTCCCCCCCTTTCCATCACTTGCCACATATTTAACCAAAAACTACTAACCAAAGATAAAAAAGATGTGATTTACGGACATGGTTTAACAGAAAGTGAGATTTTACCTTTCTTATGGCTTTGGGAAATGCATGAATAAGCTGGCAATTAGTTGCTACCGTTCTTCTATTTTGGTCTATCCTCTAGTACCTACTAAGGTACCAGCTTATCTACATCTCCTGCATTATGGTTCCAGCCAGTGATGGCCTCCATATTGAGGCACAACGTTACAACACTAGGCAATTAAAAATAATTACTATTTTCAGCCTTCAGGCATGAATGCTGACAAGGTCGGTGGTTGTTAACCCTAATTGTAGGAGAAGTGGAAGTATTAGCCAATAGTTTCTCCATTACCTGTTTGATAAAGTTTCATTACCTCCATAATGATCCATACTCACCAGCCAAAAGCGTAACTATGGAGGCTGCAGGGGTTGCAGCCGCAGCGAGACCCTAGAGCCAAATTGTCTTATTGCCTCACAGGAGAAGACCATAACTATTAAAGTCCGGTGATAGTTGAGGAACTTGTTGGATATTTTGCACTCAGGGCATCAAGTTTCACGTTATGCCACTGCCACTAGCACTGATTTTTTTTTTTTGCTGGGAGAAACAAGGAAAGTACAGCAAATGGAGGGGAACTAAAAGGGACAAGTTTCCCATGTTCAAGGAAGGCACCAACAAACAAATTTATAATTACTAGGAGAAGGAAAACCTAAGCTTAACTCTGGAGGCCACTTCAACTACCAGACCCTATTGGGTCTAAAGAGTATATACAATAATGAGAGTCAAGAGCTAAAAAAAAGGATCCTCATCTTACATCTTTATACCTGAAGTAAAGTCATAAAGGGCCCCTTAATTACCTGCACAAGCACATGGAGCACATAATAACCCCTCTATAAACACCAGGTGGACGCTACTTGCCAGCTGTGCCTTAAAGGCTATGGTGCATTATGGCAAGGTCTTCTACCAGTCTCTCCTGTTTTTCAGTTGCTGGCGCACAGCAAGGAATAGATGCCTCTGTAATTCTGTCACAATGGCCCAGTTTTTCATTTATTGTGAACAAATAGATGCAATTTATTTCAGCCGTTTATCACTGTGGTGAATATTATCAGCTTCCTAATAAGCATAATGTAATGTTTAAACGAGAGCTTTCTAACGCTTTACGCAATTCATCACCCAATTTTCGATGTGTCGGATACCACTGAGCGTCTGTTCACAAAATATCTAATTTCTCCATCTTTTTAAATTTAACTTCTAATTTTCTATAATAAATTACTCCAGGCAGAAATGGTGTAAAATATAATCAAAACTAAAGGGAATAGCCACCTGTACACAGTCTACACAGTATGTTATACATAGCTGTATTCAAAATTTTGCAGACTTCGAAGCTGAAATCTTTTAAAGCCCCGCTGCTTGATCAGTTTCTGCTTGCTCTAGTGATCGGTATTCTGGGAATTGTAGTGCTTACACAAGCTATTTTGAAATAATCTGATGTAGAGAAAACTGTCTCTCTTTTGGAGAGATCAATTACGTTGTTAGGATAACAAGCTTGTTAACTTACCAATGAGAACCAACAGAATTGTGAGTGCAGCTCTGGAGTTTTGGGGACTGCTAGATAGCAATAGAGTCACCAGAACATGGAAGAAGACAGGATCCATCAGCAGGGAGCACAAGTGCAGTGATGGAACATGGAGATGTCATGTCAGAGGGTAAAAGTCATGAAGTGTTACTGTGGCACCCCAGGGGTCTGGTTACCACAGTAATAGAAATATTACGTATGAGAGCAAGTGGGAGGTTTCCTGGTCAGGAGCCCTTAAGCATGCAATACCTCCTGCCCAGACCTGGGAGGGGAGGAATCTGCCCTTATAAACTGGGTCTGGGGCGGGATTAGTCAGTCGGAGCCTGGAGTGAAGTTCCAGACACAGGGCAAGAGACAGCTTGGAACTCTGTAGGAGCAGGAGCTGAGTGCCAGGGACTGGAAGCAGATATATTGCTCGTCCTGGCTGAAGAGACTACTACCGGACAACGGAGTCCGAGGCTGTGGGAACCTCTAAGTCCAGCAGCAGAACCCAGCCAGCAGGGGATTCCAGGTCCTCTGGCCATAGAAGCCCGGAGGCTCAGTCACAAGGAAGGGACCAGCACCGCCATCGAGGAGCGGAGGCTATCAGAAGGCCCCAAGTCACCAGCCATACGGGTGAGCACCACACGGTATACTCAGGGACGTGGGCTACTTCCACCCGCTTACAGCAAGGTAGCCAGGAAGAGTGCGGATAGACAGGGAGGCCTACAACTCCACCTGGCCAGGGGAACTCCTGCTTGCTCGTAGACTGACCAGGCCCCTTATGCTAGCCAGTACTCCCCGGAGGGTCTGCCTTAATATCATCAGTAAAGACCCTGAACTGCACTGCAAAGACTCTAAGTCGTTCCTGCTTTCTCACCGCATACAGCACTACTAGTACTGGGACGCCCGCGCACCATCACTCCCATCATCCACATTCCCTGCCCTGAGGCCATACTCTTCCCGTGGGGAGTTATCCCATCTTTAGCTGCGCACACCACACCAGCCTCAGCGGACTGCCTCGCAGCGGCGGTACACCCTGACCGCAATCCACGGGTGGCGTAGTCGGACATTAAACCACAAAAACCCTATAAAGACCGCCACTGGTTTGACCACCCTGAGCCACGGGACCGGGTCGCCGCCACGGAGACTACAACCCCCAGAGACCCGGCTCTGGGTAACCCACACGCTTGCACACACGGCCCAGGGGGTGCGTCATTACAACAATATTTAATATTACTCATGTAATTATCAGACAAATAAAATAATGACAACACAATGAAAAGTTAAGGGAAACATTTTTATTTGTGTGCACATTTTAGACAGGCAATTAAAAGAGTGGTATGAAATTACAATAAAAGATTAGTATGTATGTAGGCTTTGCTGTGGAGAAGTACCAGAGATACACAGGTTCTTAGAAGATTTGTTTTGTAGGAAGTGGGAGGTACTAAAAAAGCAGCAATGTGCTAGTAAGAGTTTACAGATGGTCTCTTCAGAGAGGAAGAGAACTAGAACTCTAGTGCCACCTATTGGAAGTAGCAATCCTAAAAGTCAATATCATCCCTTTAACGAGCCTTGTCACATGACTTAGGATAAAATCCAGAACCAGAAACTCAATTTGCAGACACTGTGTTTTGGGGTACTGACCCTCATCAGTGCAAAGTGTGAGTTTTGGTTTGGCTGGGTGAGAGGTGTCTGACCGGTATCTAAGGGGTAACATTTCTCCTTGCGGAGAGTGACATGTTAAGCATGTCAAGGTGAGGAGACTTTTTAAGCCGCAATGCTCCTGTGGGTAATATGCAAATTGTCTCTTCAGAGAGGAAGAGAGGTGGAACTCTAGTGCACATGTAGCACCCCGAGGGCTCGGCTGCTACAGGGGTATTGCACCTCGATCCAGAGGTGTGGTATTCCACTCCCGGGTAAGGATGGAGGGTGGGACTGAGCTCAGCTAGTTGCATGCACTACACTCATCCCATTTCCGGGGGACAGAACAACGGTACTCCCACCAGATAGATGTGCAGGTACGACAGCGTCTGTCCCTGGCTGGAGTGGGAGGGGGGGAGGAACATCCCAGTAGTGTAGGAGCAGTCAGGGGAGGGACTCTGGGCATAGGAAGGAGCCCATTGGGTGCTAGTCACCTGGGCTCGGGTGTCAGAGGGAGTATATAAGGTGGGCACCATCTTAGGACAGGGTCCTGTTCAGAGGAGGGTCTGTTCAGAGAGGAGCTCAGCCAGAGAGGGCTGAGGGGGAGCTGTGGCTCCGTCTGGGCCCAGCTCCAGAGCCAGGCCTGAAGCAAAGAGAGGAAAGAAGAAGAGGAACACAAGGAAAGGCCCAGAGACGCAAGCAGAGGGAACCCTGAGATCCCACAAGTGAACTAAAACGGGTGAGGGGTTGGCAGAGAAGGGTACCGGATCCCAAGCTGGTGGAGGCAAATCATCCTTAGCCAGGAACCGGAGGTCGTGGTCAAGCTTTGGCACGACCCCTCGCCACATCCACCAGGAAGGCACGCCACATAGGGTCAGGAAAACCGGAGAGAGGTTTTGCCCCATAAGGCCCGAGGAAGCCGGACATAGGTGGGTCCCTGGTGAGGACGGCCAGTAGGAAGACAGAGAGGGGAGCTCAGGACCACGCTCTGGAACTACCTGGGAGTTGGCCGAGTCCCGTACCTGGTGGACGCAGCACGGCTCGGGTGGTCACTCTTGGCCGAAGTGACCGGAGCAACACCTGTGAGTAAAAGCCTTGAAACTGCACCACGCGTCTCTGAGCTTCCTTGCTGCACCATCACTACCACTATCATCCACATCTGCTGCCCTGAGGCCATACCCCTCCCGTTGGGGGTTATACCATCTACGCTGCACAACCATATCACCGGCCTCAGTGGTCTGCCCTGCAGCGGCGGTCTCATAGCCGCAGTCAACGGGTGGCGTAGTCGAACACTCTAACATCTACTGCTAAAGACTGCCATTTAGTTTGACACCCTGGGCACGGACCGGGTCACCGCCACGAGGACTACTACCCCCAACAGATCCGGCTCCGGGTAAGCCCCCGTGCGCGCGATGCCGCATGACACAGCAGGCCCAGGGGCGCGTCACACACAATCGCTAAAATTGGACGAGTGCTAGCCATCTTTTTGACGGATAGCACTTGGGACCATGTCTACCCTTTTACTCCCATCGAGTCTGTGCGAGGAAAAAATTGCAGCATTAAAAGAGTTACATTCAGTTATCTTGGCCATTCATGTCTATGGGTCCATTAACAAAATCGGACCACACTCGAATAACATCTTAGACTAGGGTCCAAGTGCAGTCTGATTTTCATGAACAGACTGAATTTAGAAGATTGAGAAGTTTTTACTAGAATCTGGGCTTACTGTAAGGTCCCTTGGGTTGTGTGAACGGAGTAGCTGTTGGCTGGAGGAGCGAGCCTGAGGCAAGAGTAGTCTTACAAGCCAGATCAGTAACCAGAGTGCTAGAACCAGATTTAAAATAAGGAAACAAAGCCGAAAGTCAGGGGAAAAACCAAGGTCCAATATCAGGTCAGTTAAGAACCCGGTAAGGAAAGCTGACATCAAAAACAGGAGGAATATCACAGTCACTAGCTGGATCAGAACTAAGAACTGAAAATCTAAATAGCTCCAGAGATCAGGGAGTTATCTAGGAATAATATTTGGTAATTACCAGCAGCATGCTGGGAGTTTAAGTAGGGTGTGGTGCTGCCTCATAGGCCACAGCTGGGCTGCTGGAGATGATGAGGGAGATGATCCCTATGGCAGGATTCCTTCCAGTCCTTATCTTCCTGGCCAACAATACTCCACATTGTTATCTCAGGGAGTCTAACTGACCTTTGTTTAGCTTCCCTCCTGACCTGAATTCTGTTCCCTTGCCTTCTGTGATATACAAATCATACACACACCACCTTTCTCTTTGGCTCCAGCCAGACAGTAAACAACTTTCCCACAATCGCCCTGGGGCTTTGCCAAAACACTCCCCTTCTCCTGTGACTGTGTTAACCCCTCTAGTTGCTGGACGCCTCTGGAGCACAACACCTCCCATCTCCTGTGCTTGTGCTACTTCCAACAGTCGCTGAATGCTTTTAAAGCAACAGCACCACTTCTGCATGTCGCACATAGCAAAGAGAGATTTGTCAATCATGTCAAACAGGGCAGGGAGAAGCCTTTTTTTAAATCCATTTTCAGAGTAAAATAGATATTTTTAAGGAAGGGAGCATGTCCTTGTTTTATGCTGACCATGGATCAGCCAGGATGACTTTCCTGATGGGTTCCCTTTAATGGATATAATATGCTTGAGGTGGTGTAAGTAAGCTTGATGGCTGCTGGTCACTTTGAGTGGTACGGAACACTCAAACATTCTAGAACACAATTTCAATGGTCTTTTACACAACACAGAGTATTTCAGGCAATGTGAATCTCCCCTTTAATTGTACAGTACCTTCCTTTGTGAACCGTAACCACTAAATGTCTGTATCATTTTTGGATGAAAGTAAAGTCCCCTTTTCTACCATCACTGTAATTGTTTTTTTAGAGAAGTTGTCCACTATTTTATCTGGCACCTGGCACCCCCGCTGATCAGTTGTTCAAATCAATAGGAGGCGGATGTGCAGTATCCGGCTGCAGCCACTATCAGAAGATGGAGAGGCTTCGCAATTGAGCATTTCCGGTTGGCGGCCACCAACGAGAACAGCTTGGCAGGTGTGCAGGAAGTCGGACCCAGACTGATCAGACATTGATGGATAGGCCGTCAGTGATAAAGCAGTGGACAACCTCTTTAAGGAGGAATGCTTAAGCACCTCTTACAGGCTCTCCTGACCAATCTATGTCAGTAAATACTTGTAGTCTCCATAAAATAATCATTTGAATCACCTTTTCATAGATTTCTGTATTGTGCCATTCCTCTGTTACTCTTCCTAAAAATCTATGAATAAATTGACAATGGGGTGTCAGACTGTGTAAGGACACACCTCTCATCTGGTTACACTCAATTTACAATTAATTCATACATTTCGAGATGGAATAACAGATGAATGACACACTGTAGAGTTCTAAAAAGAAAAGATGCACCGGAAGTGTTATTTCATTGTGAAAACAATTATTTACTAAACCAAACATGTCATCGGAGGTATAAAACGGGGAAAACTGTCCTGTTTGTCTGGGTTTTTTTTTTTATCTGCATGGAAATAAATGGTCACCCATAAATTCTTTGCACACTGTTCATCATCCACCTTCTGGTAAAACTTTCAATGTATCATTTCGTATTATAGTCCAGCTTTCATTGTAATACAGATTTTTTTTCAATTGTTGAGAAATAACGATGATTAATTGGTAGATATGGATACATGTTTCTAATCTGAGCTTTAAGTCATTCATTATATTAATTTTCAGAACTGTCCATTGTTCTCTATGCGGCAGTACGGGTCCTGGTGGAAGCACAATGTGCATTTATTGCCCATTAGAGAACAGTAATTGCTCGTGTACAGTGAATGTTCGGAGGATTACAGCAGCAACAGCTGCCTATATACTGAAAAGGCCTTATGTTCACTGTATTAATGTAGTTGCACAAGGGCAGACATATAGCCAATGCCATACATCCCGTTTAAAATGTCACTTGAACTTCTCTTTTTCCTATGCAAAGTCTGTAACAGGACCACCCCAATGATGGCACGTCATTTAGGGTATGTGAAGACATTGGATTCTTCAGGCAGATTACACCTAAAAAAGTGGAAAATGGTGAGAAGAATGAACCAAATAATTTCTATGTAAAAACAACTTGATGTGCACATGTTCAGGCTTTACAACGTCTGTGAACCGCAACAGGTATCAAAAGACACAAAGTGGTTTAAAGAAGTGAGCAGTCCATTCTTCTGGTGTTTTCCATTCTGAAGACGGTCTGTACTTTACAATATAAGTCAATTGGAAAGCTCAAAAGATGTTCAAAAGACGCCCAAGTGTCTTATTGAGCTTTTTTCCAGCGTTTTGGCTTCCGAAAGCGCTAGCTGTTTCTTCATTGTTGAACAGAGAGAAAAAAAACTACCAGAAAATGGCAGCAAAAAAGACAACGCAAAAACAATGGAAAAACGCTTGAAAAAAGCATAGGAGGTAAAAAATGATGAAGCAAGTGCTCAGGAAGCAACCAAAAAAGTGCAAAAAAAAATGCTTCCGGACAAAAAACGAATTGTCCTGAAGTGTCTTCATCTTGGAAAAATTGGTGGGATCATCCGATTTTAAAAGAAGTCGTGTGAACATACCCTTATTGTACTGTTATAGTTTTATAAATGGGACTATGAGTTTCCAGGTGTCAAAAATTTGTAAAATCTAACATTATGTAATGTCTTACAATCCCTACACTGAGTTATTTAATGGTAGAAATGTGATAGGAGTTCCCCAATGTTTAAAATTTTCATCAGTTCTGGAGGAGAAAGAAGTATATTTCTCTGAAAAGATATATTACAAGTTTTTTATTTTCATGTGCTCTATTGATTTATAAAATAAAATCTAAAACGACGGTTGCTGTTTAAAAATAATGAAATTGATAAAAATGTTAAAACAAGCATATTCAGTATTGCAGCGTCCATAAAAATCCGATCTATCAAAATATTACAATTATTTATCCCATAAAGTAAACATAAAGATATATCAATTGGAATGCCAACGATATAAGCTACAGCTGGGTACGCAGAATACGAACCCTTAAATTGGCAGAAAAATAAAAAAAATTCTCCGAAAATGGCTAAGCAAACAAAATATTTTTCACATAGTCCAGAATTTTTTAAGCTACTTAAATATTCAACTATACAAGTTTGGTATCAATGTAATCACACTGACCTAAAGAGTCATGTCTCCAGGTAATTTTTTATTACATGATGAACACTTTAAAAATGAAACTCCAAAACAATTTGCATTTTTTTCACCATTTCACTCAATTTTCTTCCTGTGAACATTATATGGAAAAATTAATGGTGTAATTGAAACTACAACTCGCAAAAAAAGTAAGCCCTCATACATCTAGGTCAACCAAAAAAATAGAAAAGTTAAGAAAATAATAAAAACAATCATATATCTCCAAAGAGTTAAAACAAAATCAGCAGTCAGTTTTATGAAAATAAGAGTAGACAGAAAAAAAAAGAAACGAGAAAAAAAATCTAGTCTAGAAAAATCATTGTTAAATATACATCCATTGATCCCTTAAGGCCTTTTCTAAACATCCACTCAATAATTTCTTTTGCAAAGCATTGACCCCGACCTGACTTAGCTGTCTTGAACGACTGACCCTGACTGGCAAGTCAATCACAAGCCTCAGTGCATCGAGGTCATGACCTTACTTATGTATTTGTGTGATCTTCACTGAATCTTGCAAATAATCATCACATGCATGTATCTATTCATCAGAAGACCTGTTTACCATCTTGTTAAGGCTATGTGCCCACGATGCAGAAATGTTCCGGATTTTTCTTGAGTGTTTCTGCGTCTCCCTGGCAGAAAAAAACGCATGCGGATTGTACATGCGGATTGTACATGCGGATTGTACATGCGGATTGAACAAGCGGATTGTACATGCGGATTGTACATGCGGATTGTACATGCGGATTGTACATGCGTTTTCCTGCCAGGGGACAAGCGAATGTGAAGTGTTCTTCACTTGCATTTCCGCATGCGGGTTGACAAGCGCTTTCCAAGCGATTTTAGCATCACTTGGAAAGTGCTTGACAACTTGGTCACACTATATAAATCCATGCAAAAGGCATGGATTTATATAGTGTGACCCGAGAGAATGTCAAAAAATAAAAAAATAAATATATACTTACCCCCCGATGGCCCCCGCAGTCTTGCTTCACCGTCCCAGCTGCCGGCAGCGGTAGAGTGAAGGACCTGCCGACGTCAGCATCGCGTGACCCGTCACATGACTCTGACGTCAGCGCAGGTCCTTCTTTCCATCGCAAACTGCTGCCAAGCAAGGAGGAGCGCACCGGGGGCCGCCAAAAGGTAAGTATATATTTATTTTTTATTTTATTCTTTTTTTTACAGTTTTCAATGGTACCCAGGTCCGGAGGAGAGTCTCCTCTTCTCTAGACCTGGGTACCATCCACACATTGGACCGCATGGAATGCGCATCTATATATACAGTGATGCGTAATCCATGCGATCTAATGCAAGTCAATGGTGGCGAAAACGCAGCACTTCTGCAAAATAATTGGTAGTGCTGCGTTTTTTTCCGCAATGATAATCCGCAGCGGAAATTTCCACAGCATGTGCATAACACATGCGGATTATCATTGGGGAA
Organism: Phyllobates terribilis; assembly: GCF_046119375.1. Classification (NCBI taxonomy): domain Eukaryota; kingdom Metazoa; phylum Chordata; class Amphibia; order Anura; family Dendrobatidae; genus Phyllobates; species Phyllobates terribilis. Next base: position 238,517,973 of record NW_027362772.1, read on the forward strand.
CATGGCAGGCCTTCTACCATGCGTATTTTAAGCATTTTTGCCGCTGCGGAAACGCTTAAAAACGCATCGTGGGCACACAGCCTAAGGGAGATTTCACCTTTGTGACTTTTTAAACTTTCCTTAAGAAAATGCAAAGAAACTACTGAGCTTTCCAGGAACTTGGACCAGAAAACCATTCTAATATTCTAGCAACACCTCTTAAGAAGTCTATTTTTTTATATGACCTCTTTAAAGCACCACTCCAGAGTTATTTTTATCTTACCGCTGGAGAGGTATCACTAATATGAGTTACCTGCCCCTACTACTATACTTACCAGCCCCATCTTCTTCTGTTCTCAGTGCCGCTCCAGTCGTCTTCTGCAGGTCGTGACCTGCCAGATCAGTCCAATATTTGCTGGGTCGACCTGAGATCGCTTCTCAATGTGAGGACTCATGCAGACACCCGATTTTCCCGTGTGCGAGAAAAACGGTCCGATTATCCTGATCAGAGTTTGATCAGAATTTGATCAGAGTGTGGTATGAGTGTCAACTGATTATCTCGTGCGTGAGGGAATTTTTTTAAAAAACTCCCTGCCTTCTCCATTCTGACAGTCTGTGAAAATTGGACCGCACTTGGTCCTTCAAGTTCAGTCCAATTTTTTCATGGACCCATTGTCTTGCATTGCCGATTTTCATCTGACCCTCGGATCAAAATGGGACATGTCTTCAAACTTTTCCGAGGACCACTCGGTCCGAGGAAAAAGTCGGACATGTGAGTAGCCCTATAGACTGTCACACGTATGAGTGCTATTAATGAGAATCACACATAGCAATTGCATGCAAAAATTGGACGTGTGAACGAGCCCTAAGTAGTGAGGAGTGAGTACTAAAATGCTCGGGTGCTCATTGCTCAGGTCGAGCAAATTGGAATACTCGGGTACTCGACCCAAGTAACGAGCCCAATGTAAGTCTATGGGAAACTCGAGCATTTTTCAGGCGGCTCCCCCCAGCGGTCTGCAGAGGGCCTAAAAATTGCCCAAATCGATGGGAACAGTGCTCAAATGACATGGGAACAGCATGAGGAAGACCCCTGGAAGCATTTCTGACTCCCAGATCACTGCTGTCAACAACGTTGTCAGAGTATTACGCCACTTTTACGGACTCACAATACAAACATACAGAAACAAAAACAAAATGGATTTTCCTGGGAAATATGTTAAGGAACATCCTTTCCAGGGTAATGACTTGTATATAAGGCAAAATAAATAACCAAAAACAAAACTACTCCTCCACACCTTGGGCTATGTTCACACGTAGCGTTTTTGATGTGTTTTTGCATTTTTGCATTGCTTTCAACCAAGACAAATGCATTCACCAGGAAATGTCATTTTAACATTTTACAACTAGTGTTGAGCTAGCACTAAAATGCTCGGGTGCTCGAAGCTCGGGCCGAGCTCGCCGTGATACTCGGGTGCTCGACCCGAGCAACGAGCCCAATGTTAGTCTATGGGAGACTCGAGCATTTTTGCGGTGGCACCCCCGGCAGTCTTTTAAAAGCCTAACAAGTGCCCAAAACGATAGTGACAGTGCTCAAATGACATGGGGACAGCATGGGGATCGCCCCAGGAAGCATTTCTGACCCCCAGGTCACTGCTGTCAACAACGTGGTCAGAGGTATTAAGCCACTTTTACAGGCTCACAATAAAACGAAAGTGAAACTTTTTTTCCTGTGAAATATGTTAAGGAACATCCTTTCCAGGGAAAAGACTTGTGTATAAGTTTAAGTAAATGACCAAAAACAAAAATACTCCTCCACACCTTCGGCTATGTTCACAAGTAGCATTTTTTATGCGCTTTTGCACTTTTGTATTTCTTTCAACTATGACAAATGCATTCACCGGGAAATGTCATTTTAACATTTTACAACCTTATCTGGCCATGTGCTGTGTGACACATGCATAAAGTGCTGAAAAGACATGGGAACAGCATGGGAAAGACCCCTGGAAGCATCTCTGACTCCCAGGTCACTGTCTAAAAGTGTGCCCATCTTAAGTGATCCTTGCCGCATCAGAAGATGCAGACTTGCAACTATCCCCATGCAAGTTCTAGTCCCAGGGCAGTGTTCAATTGTACCTCCCCCATTCCTTGCAATACAAGCGCAAGTATGCAGCCTGCCACCCACCCACCCCCAGGCTGCAATACCATACTGCTTGCTTGCTTGAACTTGAAATTGGGCCTTTTAGGCATGTGGAGGCGGAATCTGGCCACCACGTCATGGCTGTGTTGGCGGCCTGGAATCCATACTCAGTCCCCAGCCGCCCGGCGGCCGGGTGTCCATACTCAGTCCCCAGCCGCCCCGCGGCCGAGTGTCCACACGGTCCCCAGCCGCCTGGGGGCAGTAGGGTGTCCATAAACGGTCCCCAGCCGCCCCCATTTCTCCTTGGAACATCCCCCCACACACTTTTCTTAGCCCGGCCTGCTTTAGGCAGCATTGGACGAGCCCACCAGAGAACCAGACTCCTCCGGTGGGCCCTGACTTCTCCATCGGTGGAGTTGAGAGTGCCAAGGTGAGGAGCATGATGATGATGACAGAAGTTAGCATCTGCTATGTTTTCTTTTAATGCAAGTGTAAGTGTGCAGCCTGCCACCCACCCACCCCCAGACTGCAATTCATACTGCTAGCTTGCACTTGAAATGGGGCCTTTTAGTTTAGAGGAGGCCGAAGCTGGCCACTACCTCATGGCTGCTTCGGCAGCGAGGTATCCATACTCAGTCCCCAGCCGCCCCTATTTGTCCTGGTGTGCCTTATACATAAGATTAAGCACGTATACTAAAACATTACCTGTGCCCTCCCCAGTGCATTTAGTGGGAAGGAGAGCCTATTCCGCTGTAGTGTGTGCATGCCAAACCCCTGTTCATGGTACATGTGAAGATGCCTCCCACCTTGCACCTGTCGTTGCAGACTTGCAACTATCCCCATTGAAGTCCTTGTCCCAGGGCAGTGTTCAATTGTACCTCTCCCATTCCTTGCAATGCAAGCGCAAGTATGCAGCCTGCCACCCACCCACCCCGAGGCTGCAATACCATACTGCTTGCTTGCTTGCACTTTAAATTGGGCCTTTTAGGCATGTGGAGGCGGAATCTGGCCACCACGCCATGGCTGTGTCGGCGGCCTGGTATCCATACTCAGTCCCCAGCCGCCTGGTGGCCGGGTGTCCCCGCTTGCTCCCCAGCCTCCAGGGGGTGGCCGGGTGTCCATACTCGGTCCCCAGCCACCCCTATTTGTACCGGTAACCTTTCCCACACTTTTCTTAGCCTGGCCTGCTTTAGGGCAGCATTGGCCGAGCCCACCGTACTATCAGACTCCTCCGGTGGGCCCTGGCTTCTCCATCAGGGGAGTTGAGAGTGCCAAGGTGAGGAGCATGATGAGGATGATAGAAGTTAGCATCTGCTTTGTTTTGTTGTAATGCAAGCGCATGTATGTAGTAGAGGCTAGGCCTGAGGAGGTCAGCGTTTTGGCGCATATCCTACCTCCTCCGAGGATTGCTGGATGTTTTCCTGCTACTATCCAAGTTCTATGACTCCTGTTAAAACAAAGCTTCAGGTGATAAATGATGGATGAGGTAGTGGCAAAGGAGAAAGAGCAGGAGGAACAGGGACCATTCACATCAATATCAGGCCAGTCAACCAGATATGTCTTGTAGGATATGTTTCTGTAACAAAAGGAGCGGTTCGGCTACACAGTTATAGGGCATACAGTGAGTGCTTTGCCTACCAAAAATTTCGAGGCACTCCAATGCCCCTTGGAAATGACATGGAGGTCAGAGGGCGTTAACTAAACCTTTTTTTCCATTTATAGCAACTGGGTCTCCTGTGCACTGTTGGCCTAAGCAGTGAATGGAATGCTTTCCAAAAATTATGAGGTACTGCAATGCCCCTTACAAGAGCCATGTGTGGCACCCCAGGGGTCTGGTCACCACAGTAATAGAGATTACGTCGGAGAGCAAGTGGGAGGTTTCCTGGTCAGGATCCCTTAAACATGCAACATTCTCCTGCCCCAGTCCTGGGAGGGGAGAATTCTGCCCTTATAAACTGGATCTGGGGTGGGGTTGAGTGAGTCAGAGAACAGAGAACAGTCAGAGTCAGAGTGAGAGCAAGGGAAAGTAACAGCAAGGAGCTCTGTAGGAGCTAGGAGCCCCAAGTCACCAGCCATACGGGTGAGCACTACACGGTACACTCAGGGACGTGGGCTACTTCTACCCGCTTACAGCAAGGTAGCCAGGAAGAGTGCAGACAGACGGGGAGGCCTACAACTCCACCTGGCCAGGGGAACTCCTGCTTGCTCACAGACTGACCAGGCCTCTTATGCTAGCCAGTACTCCCGGGAGGGTCTACCTTATAATCATCAGTAAAGACCCTGAACTGCACTGCAAAGACTCTGAGTCATTCCTGCTGTGCTCGTGCACCATCACCCCCATCATCCACACTCACTGCCCTGAGGCTATACTCCTCCCGAGGGGAGTTATCCCATTTTATGCTGCGCACACAACACCAGCCTCAGCGGTCTGCCTCGCAGCGGTGGTACTCCCTGACCGCAATCCACGGGTGGCGCAGTCGGACAATTAACCTCAAACCCTAAGAAAGATTGCCACTAGTTTGACCAGCCTGAGCCACGGGACCGGGTCACCGCCACGGAGACTACAGACCCCAGAGACCCAGCACCGGGTATCCCACACACGTGTACACACGGCCCAGGGGGCGCGTCACATGCAGTACAGCATATTACAAACATAAGTCCCATTATTGGGGAGTGGGTGTCCCATAGTATTTGCTTATGCCTTGCAAGCAAAAGCTGCCAAAAATTAGGACGGAGCAACTTGCAATGCCCCTTACAAGAGCCATGCAGTACAGCATATTACAAACATAAGTCCCATTATTGGGGAGTGGGTCTCCCATAGTATTTGCTTATGCTTTCCCAGCAAAAGCTGTCAAAAATTAGAACGAGCAACTTGCAATGCCCCTTACAAGAGCCATGCAGTACAGCATATTACAAACATAAGTCCCATTATTGGGGAGTGGGTCTCCCATAGTATTTGCTTATGCTTTCCCAGCAAAAGCTGCCAAAAATTAGGACGGAGCAACTTGCAATGCCCCTTACAAGAGCCATGCAGTACAGCATATTACAAACATAAGTCCCATTATTGGGGAGTGGGTGTCCCATGGTATTTGCTTATGCTTTCCCAGCAAAAGCTGCCAAAAATTAGGACGGAAGAACTTGCAATGCTGGCACCCTGGTGGTATAGTGGTGGTGGAGGCTGAGGATAAGGAGAAGAAGATTAAACTGCCGAAACGAGGAAGGGTATACCCATGTGTGGGTGTGAAGCGGTGCATGTGAATACACCTCCCGAAATAACACAGTGGATTTGACTTTATGTTACTCTGCTGTAATTTGGTGGTGATGAGAAGTCTGGCCCAATCCAGCCCTTGTTCATTTTGATAAGGGTCAGATTGTCAGCATTGTCAGTTGACAGTCGAGTGCGCTTATCAGTTATAATTCCCCCAGCGGCACTAAAAACACGCTCCGATAACACGCTAGCGGCAGGGCAGGCCAGGACCTCCAAGGCGTACAGAGCGAGTTCATTCCAAGTGTCCAGCTTGGATACCCAATAATTAAAAGGCACAGAGGAATCAAGGAGGACTCTGGTACGATCGGCAAGGTACTCCCTCACCATCTTTTGAAACTTTCCACTCCTTGTGAGAGTACCCCGCGCCTCAGGTCCTGTAAGCTGGGCGGGTGTCAGAAAACTGTCCCAGAACGTTGACAGTGTTCCCCTGCCTCTGCTGGATTGGAGTTGCATCTCTCTCGCCTGTACGCCTTGGTTGGGCAACGAACTGTGACCTCTGTCGCTAGCGTGTTCAGATGGGAATTTTTTTAAGAGTTCTGCAGCAAGGGCCTTCTGGTATTACCCCATTTTTGTAGACCTCTCCACCTCAGGAATAAGAGAGTGAAAGTTCTCCTTGTAGCGGGGGTCTACAAGTGTCACCAACCAGTAATGACTGTCACCCAACATTTTGACAACGCGAGGGTCACGGTTAAGGCAGCGTAACATAAAGTCAGCCATGCGTGCCAGACTGGTAACGGGCAAGATTTCCGTGTCCTCACCAAGATGGCGACTGACCATGCTCTCCTCCTCCTCCTCCTCTTCCTCCTCCCCCCTGTCCTCAGGCCACCCACGCTGAACCGACGGTATGACACTTGTACAGGTACTACCATCTACAACGCATGATAGCAGCTCCTGTTCTTCCTCCTCCTCCTCCTCCTCTCCCTCATTGTCCCCCAATGCACGTTGGGATGAGATGAGGCTGGGCTGTGTGTAATCGCCCGCTACGGCTTCTTGATCCATCTCATCATACTCTGGCTGCAATGCCTCCTCTTTAATTCTCTGCAGAGAGCGTTGCAAAAGACAGACAAGTGGGATGCTGACACTAATGATGGCGTCATCGCTACTCACCATCTTGGTGGCCTCCTCAAAGTTTGTCAGGATGGTACATATGTCAGACATCCAGGTCCACTCCTGAGGTCTTATGTGTGGAGTCTGACCTGAATATCGATGGCCTTGTTGCAGCTGGTACTCCACAACTGCTCTCTTCTGCTCACAAATCCTTTGCAACATGTGGAGGGTAGAGTTCCAACGTGTGGGGACATCACACACCAGTCGGTGTGCCGGAAGCTGCAAACGCTGCTGCAACAAAGCAAGGGCGGCGGAAGCTGTAGCCGACTTGCGAAAATGAGCTGACAGGTGGCGTACTTTCACGAGCAGATCTGGCAACTCGAGGTACGATTTAAGAAACCGCTGAACCACGAGGTTAAGCACATGAGCCAGGCATGGTACGTGTGTGATCTCACCTCGCCTCAGAGCCGCCATCAGGTTACGGCCATTGTCACACACGACCATGCCGGGATGTAGGTTCAGCGGTCTCAGCCACAGATCTGCCTGCTCTTTCACAGCTGTCCACAACTCACAAGCAGTGTGAGGTTTATCACCTAAGCTTATGAGTTTCAGCACAGCCTGTTGCCGCTTGGCGGAGGCAGTACTGCAATGCTTCCAGCTTGTAACTGATGTGGTGATATCTGAGATGGAGGCTGAACATGAGGAGGAGGAGGAGGAGGATATGCAGGAGCTGTACACTGTGGGGGCAACTCTGACTGACATAGGGCCCGCAATCCTCGGTGTGGGGAGGATGTGTTCCGTCCCAAGGTCCGACTGGGTCCCGGCTTCCACTATGTTTACCCAGTGTGCCGTCAGAGAGATGTACCGTCCCTGGCCACAAGCACTTGTCCACGTGTCCGTTGTCAGGTGGACTCTCCCAGTAACTGCGTTGTTGAGGGCACGGCAGATGCTTTGGGACACGTGCTTGTGTAGTGCGGGGATGGCACACCGGGCAAAATAGTGTCGGCTGGGGACCGAGTACCGAGGGACGGCCACCGCGATAAGATTGCAGAAGGATTCCGTCTCCACCAGCCTAAAAGGCAGCATTTCCAATGCAAGCAGTCGTGAAATGTGCGAATTTAGGACTGTGGCCTGTGGGGCGTTAGCTGCGAATTTCCGCTTTCGTTCAAAGGTCTGGGATATGGACAATTGAACGCTGCGGTGGGACGTGGACGTGGACGTTGATGCTGTTTCTTGAGAAACTGCCATAACAAGTGAAGACTGAGAGGAGGGGGCATCTTTACATGCAGTATGGACAGGGGATTGCCTTGCACACACAACAGGGGGTTCTATTGCACGCACAACAGTGGAAGAAGCAGTGGTGACACCCGCTGACACTGGTCGTGGACCCTGGGTTTCGCCCCACAAAGTCGGGTGCTTTGCTGCCATGTGCCTGATCATGCTGGTGGTGGTCAGGCTGGTAGTTTTGTCACCCCTGCTGATGCTGGCATGGCAGGTGGAACATATGGCCTTTTTGGGGTTATCAGCAGAGTCTTTAAAAAAATTCCAGACTCTGGAAGACCTACCGCTTGTACTGGCAACGTCCCTCGTGTTGGTGTTACGGGGAACGGTTGCCTGCCTTCTGTCTGCGGCCACCACACTGCTTCTTCCTGCCTGTTGGGGTACTCTGCCTCTCTCCCCCTGTGTGCTGCTGGCCTCACTCTGCATGTCCTCCTTCCACGTTGGGTCAGTTACTAGATCATCCACCACCTCCTCCTCTTCCACTTGCGCACCACGATCCTCCTCCTCACTTCCTGGCAATTGTGTCTCGTCATCGTCCACCTCTTGTGACAGATTGCCAACGTCGACTTCCTGTTGCCGTGGCTGTTCAAATATTTGGGCATCGCAACATGGGATCTCCTCTTCCACCACTTCAAGCGTATCAGGCGAGGGGCCCAAATATGGATATGGACCAGTGAACAGCTCTTCAGAGTGTCCAAGTGTGGGATCACTTGCTGTCTGACGACACTCGGCATGGTGGGAGGAAGGAGCATCAGGGTGAGGAGGAGTATGCCCTCGAGACTCACGGCTACTAAGAGTTGACCGTGTGGAAGACAGACCGGAGGTGGTGGTGCCCAGGTAACTGGAAGTATTGTCTGCTATCCAATTAATAACCTGTTCACACTGATCAGTTCTCAATACTGGTGTTGTTCTGTGCTTCCCTAGTAATTCGGTCAAGAAGTGGGAGCGAGAAGATGTGGCTGTTGGTTGTGGCACATTTTCACCTTGGCCACGGCCCCGTCCTCTGCACGAACCATCACCAGAACGTCCACTTCCACGTCCCTTGCCACGTGCCTTGCCCATTGTAAATGAAGTAAAATAGCTTACACTTGCACTATCAATGGAAAAAGGGTAATAAAGAGTAGATTAGAACCGTGGAAGAGGAAAACCACAGTTATTGTTTACTGGGGTATACCACACTTTTTTAAATAGAGATATTTGCGGCTGAACAGTGAGCGACACACTCAAACTGCTTTTTTTTTAGATACCAAAGGCCCAAAACTGGATAGTACAGCGATTTGACCCGTGGAACTGTGAAACCACACTGGGATGTCGGGCCTACACAAGACTATTTTCAACAGATATATTTTTGTGTCACAACAGTCAGGAGACACTATTGTTTTTATTTATGGAAAAAAATACCAAAACCTGAATAATAGAGATTTTTTACCGTGGAACAGCAAAACCACAGTTATAATTTACTGGTGTATACCAGGCTTTTTAAAATATATATATATTTGCGGCTGAACAGTGAGCGACACACTCAAACTGTTTTTTTTAGATACAAATGGCCCAAAAGTGGATAATACAGAGGTTTGTACCGTGGAACTGCAAAACCACACTTGTATTTCTCGGGCCTACACCAGACTATTTTCAACAGATATATTTGTGTCTGAAAAATCAGGGAGACGCTATTTTTTTTTTTCTTTACAGCAAAAAATGCAAAAAGCAGGATAATAGAGATTTTTTACCGTGGAACAGCAAAAGCACACTTCTGTCTCTCTGGCCTACACCAGACTATTTTCAACAGATATATTTGTGTCTGAAAAATCAGGGAGACACTATTATTATTTTTATACAGCAAAAAATGCCAAAAACAGGATAATAGAGATGTTTTACCGTGGAACATCAAAACCACAGTAATAATTTACTGGTGTATACCAGGCTTTTTAAAATATATATATATTTGCGGCTGAACAGTGAGCGACACACTCAAACTGTTTTTTTTTAGATACAAATGGCCCAAAAGTGGATAATACAGAGGTTTGTACCGTGGAACTGCAAAACCACACTTGTATTTCTCGGGCCTACACCAGACTATTTTCAACAGATATATTTGTGTCTGAAAAATCAGGGAGACACTATTATTATTTTTATACAGCAAAAAATGCCAAAAACAGGATAATAGAGATGTTTTACCGTGGAACATCAAAACCACAGTAATAATTTACTGGTGTATACCAGGCTTTTTAAAATATGTATATATTTGCGGCTGAACAGTGAGCGACACACTCAAACTGTTTTTTTAGATACAAATGGCCCATAGAACTGCAAAACCACACTTCTATTTCTCTGGCCTACACCAGACTATTTTCAACAGATATATTTGTGTCTGAAAAATCAGAGGCACACTTTTTTTTGGGGGGGAAGGGGGGGGGCACCAAAAGGTTAATAAGATGGGTATTTGTACATTGTGAAGGAGGAAAAAAAAAAGAGGATTTAGATTAAAAAAAAAGGATTTTTCCTGGCCCCCGGGACCTGGAGCTAAGTCCAGCAATTTCAGCAACAGGAGCAGCACACAGGACTGTAATGCAGCGTTTGCTGGTATAACCACTGTGTCTCCTATACAGCCTGCCTGCCTGCCTGATATACCTGGGATGGATATTAGTCCTGAGAAGGACTGTTTGTTTGATCTGGCAGCCTTTACAGACCCTACACTAACTATTTTGCAGGATATATCTCTCCCTAAATCAGCAGCGCTGTCCCTACACTGTCTGATCCGGAGCGACTGTGTCCAAGATGGCGGCGCCCGGTTTTAAATACTCGAGGTGACGCTGTGCGGCCAGCCAATCACTGTAATGCCCACAAACAACATGGCTGCGGCATTACAGTGACTGGCTGGCAATCCCTGCATGTTCATTGGCTCTGTAAAGAGCGCCAAACATGTAGGGCGGAGACCCGAGCTCCCGCCCGAGTAACCCGGAAATGCTCGGTGCTCGCCGAACATCCCGAGTAGCGTGATGCTCGGGCGAGTACCGAGCAGTGTCGAGCATGTTCGCTCAACACTATTTACAACCTTATCTGGCCATGTGGTGTGTGACACATCATCAGACACATGCATACAGTGCTGAAAAGATATGGGAACAGCATGGGGAAGACCTCTGGAAGCATCTCTGACTCCCAGGTAACAGCCTAAAAGTGTGCCCATCATAAGTGATACTTGGCGCATGCGAAGATGCCTCCCGCCATGCACCTGTCATTGCAGACTTGCAACAATCACCGTCCACGTCCTTGTCCCAGTGCAGTGTTCAGTTGTCCCTACCCCATTCCCTGGAATGCAAGCGCAAGTATGCAGCCAGCCAGCCACCCACCCACAGGCTGCAATACTATACTGCCAAATTTTTGACAGCTGCTTGCACTTGAAATGTGCTTTTTTAGTCTCATGGAGGCGGAAGCTGTCCACAATATTATGGCGGCGGCGACCAGGTATCCATACTCAGTCCCCAGCCGCCACTATTTGTCCCGGTATCGTCTCCGCCTTCCACAAGTACGGGTCCCACAACATTACCCATGCCCTCCCCAGTGCACTTACTGGGAAGGACCGTCTAGCCACAAACACATGGACAGGTGAATAGGGCCAGGGACGGTACAGAGCCAGTCCACAGTTTTTTTTTGCTGAATTGAATTTCACCACAGCTATATTCTTTAGCTTGGTGAAAGGACTTGGGAAACCATACCTACCCAGCTGTCATTTCTTCCAGGAAGTCCTCTAAAGCTGCTTTCACTTGAAATGTGGCCTTTTAGGCTCGTGGAGGCGGAAGCTTTTCATAACCTCATGCTGGAGGCGGCCGGGTGTCCATACTCGGTCCCCAGCTGCCACAATTTTTTTCCCAGTATCGTCTCCGCCTTCCACAAGCACGGGTCCCACAACATTACCCGTGCCCTCCCCAGTGCACTTACTGGGAAGGACCGCCTAACCACAAACACGTGGACAGGTGAATGTGGCCAGGGACGGTACGGAGCCAGTCCACAGCTTTTTTTGCTGAATTGTATTTCACCACAGCCATATTCTTTAGCTTGGTGAAAGGACTTGGGAAACCATATCTACCCAGCTGTCTTTTCTCCCAGGAAGTCCTCTAAAGCTGCTTTCACTTGAAATGGGGCCTTTTAGGCTCGTGGAGGCGGAAGTTTTTCATAACCTCTTGCCGGTGGCGGCCGGGTGTCCATACTCAGTCCCCAGTCGCCACTATTTCTCCCAATATCGTCTCCCTCTTCCACAAGCACGGTTCCCACAACATTACCCGTGCCCTCCCCAGTGCACTTACTGGGAAGGACCACCTAACCACAAACATGTGGACAGGTGAATGTGGCCAGGGACGGTACAGAGCCAGTCCACAGCTTTTTTTGCTGAGAGTTGAATTTCACCACAGCCATATTCTTTAGCTCGGTGAAAGGACTGGCATAGAGGGAAACCGTATCTACTCTGGGTGTTATTTCTCCCAGGAAGTCCTCTAATGCAGCTTGTTGCAGAATCAATGGCAGCCCTTCCAACATCAACTCACACTTGTCGGTGGTGTTTTGACACACAAACATCTTTCTTAATATCATGACTACAGAGTTGGGCAATGGCCTGATCTGCAATACGGTTTGAGAAATAACATGCATAAGCACGTACGATCCACATTAAAAAAGCAGCCATAGTGTCTGGGAACCTTCCCCTACACTTTTCTTAGCCAGGGCTGCTTCTCGGCAGGGTTGGATGGACTCTTCAGAAAACCGGAGACTCCTCCGGTGTGCTCTGGCTTCTCCTTCAGGAGAGTTCATAGTGCCGAGGTGAGGCCATGATGATGATAGAGGCCACCATCTGCTTAGTTTTCTGTTACTTGGAATGCAAGAGCAAGTATGCAGCCAAACACCCACCCACCCACAAGCCGCAATACTAAACTGCCAGATTTCTTGGCAGCTGCTTGCACCTGAAATGTGGCTAGTGGAGGCGGAAGCTTTTCACACAACCTCATGCCTCGTGTCCATACTCGGTCCCCAGCCGTCACTATTTCTCCCGGTGTTGTCTCCACCTTCTACAAACGTGGGTCCCTAAACATTACTGCTGGTACTTTTCTGTGGGAGTTAGCTTGCCTCCTACCAGCCTAGAATATTTCCAGTAAACTATGGCACAACGCCATGGTATTAGCACTGCCCCCAGTACCAGTAGCAAAGCCACCCCCAATTTCCTTCTCAGGAATTTTCTTTGGTAGACTGAGTGGCTGCCCAAATACATTAGTTTCTCACGAAGGAGCTGAAGATAGAGTGGCAGTAGGTGCAAGCTTCTCCAGCCTGTTAGGTATTAGAGGGTGAACGGCAGCACATTGGATCAGTGGTTAGCACTGAAGCCTTGCAGCACTGGGATCCTCGGTTCAAATCCCAGCAAGGACAACATCTGCAAGGACTTTGAATGTTCTCCCTGTATTTGCTCTCCCTGAGAATCCTCTGGTGTGCCCTGGCTTCTACATCAGGAGAGTTCATGATCTCGCTAACTTTGCAGCTGCTATGGGGCTCTTGAGCGGGGGAGAAAGGTGAGCCCTCAGAATCAAATCCTCTGGTGGGCCCAATGTTTTTCAATCTGAAACAGCTTCTCAGTGGGAGTTGTATTTCACCACAGCCATAATCTTTAGCTCGGTGAAAGGACTGGCATAGAGGGAAACCATATCTACTCCGCCTGTCATTTCTCCATCACAAGGTTCCGCCTATTGTCACACACGACCATGCCTGGCTGTATGTTCAGCGGTGAGAGCCACAGATCAGGCTGCTGTGTTACAGATTTCAACAACTCTGCAGCGCTGGGCGGTTTGTCACCTAAGCATTAAGTATGTTATCTTCAGCACAGTCTGTTGCTGCTTGGCCAAGGCAGTGCTGCAGTCCTGTCAGCTTGTGACTGATGAGGTCATTTCGGACATGGAGGAGAAGGTGCAGGAGCTGAACAATGTGATTATATTCAGGTTACATTGGCGACTCTGTTTTTTATACTAAAGAAAGATCTTACTGGGTTTTTTTTTTACGTTATTTTTTAAGACAAATGCATTTACTGGGAAATGTCATTTTAATATTTTACAACCTTATCTGGCAATGTGGTGTGTGACACATCATCAGACACATCCTGTTTCATTTATGATTGAGGGATTCTGAAAGTCACAAAGCCTATTTTTATAGGGCCATAAGGCGGCCCTTACTATTCTTAAAAGGCCAGCAGTCGGCCCTCGCTATTGTTAGAGAGCCATCAGCCAGCTATGCTTTGTTGTTCCCATTATTAACGAGTGGGTCTACTATACTGTTGTTGTCTATGCAGTGACTGCAAGGGCTGCCAGAAATTCGGATGAAACCCAATACTCCTTTTAAGAGACATAGAGGAGGGTCTCAGTAAAAAAAATGTTCTCATTATAAAGGAGCAGGTCTACTATAGTGGTAATGCCCATGCTGTGACTGCAAGGGCTGCCAAAATTTGGGAAAAACCCCACTAAGAATTTAAAGACACATAGAACAGGGCAACAGTAACGAGTATGACATGTTCCTATTAGAAGGGAGAGCGTCTCCTACACAGTTATAGAGTATGCAGTAAGTCCAACGTGTAACGGGTCCGGGAGGCGGAACCTCTGAGCTACTATACAAGGGGGCGGCCCTTGTAAGGGAGCGGGTGGCAGTCTCTGGGTGAACGGACAGGGAGTTACGGCAAGTGATCAGGGCAGTCTCTGGGTAAGGGGTAGGTACGACCTGTGATGGCGGAGCCTCCGGGTAGGCTAGCAGGCAGATGGTAGATGTGTGCTCCCAGGTGAGCAAGCGAGAGTCTCTGGAATAGCAGGTGGTCACGGCACGTGACGGCGGAACCTCCGGGCTGGCAGGCAGGTAGGTAACGGAGAAGCGCTCCCAGGTGAGCGGGCAAGAGTCTCTGGAATAGCTGGTGGTCACCGCACGTGACAACGGGACCTCCGGGCTGGCAAGCAGGCAGGTAACGGAGATGCGCTCCCAGGTGAGCGGGCAAGAGTCTCTGAGATAGCTGGTGGTCACAGCACGTGACAACGGAGCCTCCGGGCTGGCAAGCAGGCAGGTAACGGAGAAGCGCTCCCAGGTGAGCGGGCAAGCTGGTCCATAGACAGACTGACCGGAGTTGTAAGGCAGACCGTCGGACCTCAGGCAAGCAGGCAGGTAGCTGATGTGCGCTCCCAGGTGAGCGGACAAGTTGGTCCTTAGACAGACTGACCGGAGTTGTAAGGCAGACCGTCGGACCTCAGGCAGGCAGGCAGGTAACAAGTATTCAGGCAGGAATCAGGCAGGTAACTAGCAGGAAACTGGCAGGAAACTGGCAGGTAACTGGCAGGTAACTGGCAGGTAACTGGCAACGGGACCTGAGGGCTGAAGCACAGGTGAGACACAGGTGCAAACAACATTGCTCGGGCACCTCCATTTTGGAGGAGGTGCCTTATATATGATGAAGTCCTCCGGCCATTGGCCGGGGACTCCTTAGGACGGCGCGCGCGGCCCCTTTAAGAGGAGGGGAGCGCGCGCGCGCGCGCCCTAAGCACAGGGGCCGGGAAGGAGCGCGCGCTGAGAGCAGAGCGGGAGGAGGACGCCGGGAAGGAGCGCGCGCTGACAGCAGAGCGGGGAGAGGACGCCGGGCACGGAGCAGAGCGGTGAGGGGAGCAGCGTCCCTGCCTAGCAGAGGGCAGGGACGCCAGCGCTACAGTACCCCCCCCTTTAGGCCCCCCCTTTTTTAGGCCAGATAGAAATTTAGCTAGGATGAGAGGGGCATGGATGTTCTCCCGGGGCTCCCACGTTCTCTCCTCAGGACCAAACCCCTTCCAATCTCCAGAAAAAAGGTCTTTCCTCTTACCCTTTTGGTGGCAAGAATGTTCTCTACCTCAAACTCGTCCTCAGCAGAAACCGGAGCAGGAGGCGTACCTGTAGACTTGGAAAAAGAGTTAAGCACCACAGGTTTGAGGAGAGACACATGGAAGGAGTTAGGGATCCGTAAGTTGGCCGGGAGTTTCAATTTATAGGCCACCGGGTTGATCTGACTGATGACCTCCAGTGGGCCGATGAACCGAGGCCCTAACTTATAGGAAGGGATCTTGAGCCGGACATATTTGGACGAGAGCCAGACTTTATCCCCAGGGCGGAATTGAGGAGGGTCCAGACGTTTTTTGTCAGCGTGTCTTTTCATACGCTCGGATGACAGAAGGAGTGCGGACCGGGTACTCTCCCATATGGAGGAAAATTTGTTAACAAGAGATTCCGCAGCCGGATTGTCCGCCGAGGTGGAGACGGGAAACGGGATCCGAGGATGCTGACCGTAGACTACAAAAAACGGGGATTTGGAGGAAGACTCGCTCTCGTGATTGTTGTACGAGAATTCGGCCCATGGCAGGAGATCCACCCAGTCAGAATGGTGGGCATTAACGAAGTGCCGAAGGTAACTGGTCAGGTTCTGATTGATCCGCTCCACTTGACCATTAGACTGTGGGTGGTAAGCGGAGGAGAAGTCCAGGGTGACGTCCAGCAATTTACAAGTGGCTCTCCAGAAACGGGAAGTGAACTGTACCCCACGATCCGACACGATGTGACGGGGCAGGCCATGAAGACGGAAGATGTGGCGGATAAAGTCTTTAGCCAGCTCGGGTGCAGACGGAAGACCTGGCAGTGGAATGAAGTGAGCCATCTTGGAGAAGCGGTCAGCGACCACCCAAATGACCGTACAACCGGCAGAGACGGGTAGATCAGTAATGAAGTCCATCGCTATATGCTGCCAGGGGGCAGCAGGTACTGGCAGAGGTAGGAGACGGCCGGCCGGCAGGTGTCTCGGAACTTTGTTGCGGGCGCAGGACACACAGGCAGAAACAAAGTCTATTACATCCTTGTGCAGGTTAGGCCACCAGTAGTGCCGGGTAATAAGCTGGAGGGTCTTTTTCTGACCGGCGTGGCCAGCTAGTTTAGACGAATGACCCCAGTGTAGGATCTTCTCCCGATCAGGTACTGGTACGAACGTCTTACCAGGAGGAAGACGATTTAGACTCACGGGAGCCACCTGCATTACTCTGGCGGGATCGATGATATGTTTCGGATCCTCCTCGAGATCAGACACCAGAAAGGACCGAGACAAGGCGTCCGCCTTGACGTTTTTGTCAGCCGGGCGAAAATGAAGGACAAAATCAAAACGAGCAAAAAACAAGGACCACCGGGCTTGGCGCGGGTTAAGTCTCTGGGCATGCTGGAGGTAAGCCAAGTTCTTGTGGTCAGTGTAAATTATTACTGGGTGAAGAGCCCCCTCGAGCAGGTAACGCCACTCCTCCAATGCCAGTTTGATGGCCAATAACTCTCGGTCTCCTATGGAATAGTTGCGCTCAGAGGAGGAGAAGAGTTTAGAGAAGAAGCCACAAGTTAGCATCCTCCCGGAAGATGATTTTTGAGTACGTACCGCTCCGGCTCCAGAGGAGGAGGCGTCAACTTCCAGGAAGAACTGTTTGTTGCCATCTGGGCGATGCAGCACCGGGGCGGAAGAGAAGGCCTGTTTAAGGGAAAGAAAGGCCTCCTCTGCTTCGGGTGGCCACTCTTTGGGATTAGTACCTTTACGGGTGAGCGCAGAAATTGGGGCCGTCCGGGAAGAGAAGTGTGGTATGAAGAGGCGGTAGTAGTTGGCGAAGCCCAGGAATCGCTGAATGGCCTTCAACCCCTCCGGTCGGGGCCATTTCTCGATGGCAGACAGTTTCTCAGGATCCATTTGTAGGCCGGTCTGAGAGATAATGTAGCCCAGAAACGGAAGCGAGGTCTGCTCAAAGAGGCGCTTCTCAAATTTAGCGTAGAGATGGTTCTGCCTTAGCCTGAGCAGGACCTGACGAACGTCCCTCCGGTGAGTCTGGAGATCCGGAGAGAAGACCAAGATGTCGTCCAGGTACACCACTACGCAGGAGTAGAGAAGGTCCCGGAAGATGTCATTGACCAACTCTTGAAAGACGGCAGGAGCGTTACAGAGACCAAAGGGCATTACCAGGTATTCATAGTGGCCGTCCCGGGTGTTGAATGCCGTCTTCCATTCATCCCCCTGACGAATACGAACCAGGTTGTACGCCCCACGAAGGTCCAGTTTGGTGAAGATCCTAGCCCCCCTCAGGCGATCAAATAATTCTGGAATGAGCGGAAGGGGGTACTTATTCTTCACCGTGATCAGGTTTAGGCCTCTATAGTCTATACAGGGACGGAGAGAGCCGTCCTTCTTTTTGACGAAAAAGAAGCCTGCTCCCGCCGGGGAGGTAGATTTCCGGATGAATCCTCTGGCCAGATTCTCCTCAATATATTCGGACATTGACCGGGTTTCAGCAGCGGATAAAGGATAGATACGCCCACGGGGAGGAGTAGTACCGGGTAGCAGATCGATGGGACAGTCGTATGGTCTATGTGGTGGTAATGTCTCTGCCTCCTTTTTATTAAAGACATCTGCATAAGACCAATAAGGAATCGGAAGTCCAGGTAGATTAGCTGGGGTAGGAGAGGGACGGACGGGATGGACGGGAACCAGGCAGGTTTTATGACAGTCTTGTCCCCAGCGAAGGACCTCTCCGGTTTGCCAGTCTAGCACGGGTGCATGTCTCTGGAGCCAGGGCAGACCTAGCAAGAGGGCGTGAGAGAGTCCAGGCAGAACATGAAAGGAGATACTTTCAGAATGCAGCATTCCCACCTGCAGGGTAATGGATTCGGTGATGAGTTGAATGGGGCGAGGTAAGAGGCCCCCATCCACGGCAGCGACAGACAAGGGTACAGCCAGAGGTTTGGTGGGGATGCGGTATTTTTCAACCAGGGACTGTGAAATAAGGTTCCCGGCTGCTCCAGAGTCAAGTTGGGCTAGTTCGAAATAACGGTTCTCCCCGTAGATGATCGAAACTGACAACAGCAGGGATGGAGAGGATTTATTCTTGTCTAGGTGGACCTCTCTGAGCGAACCTAGACACAGGCGTTTCCCGACCTCTCCGGGCAGGCACGGATCCGGTGCTCCTTACTGCCACAGTAGAAGCAGCTCCCCTCGGCACGGCGTGAGTCCTGACGGGTTTTGACCATCTTGGTCTGGTCGACCTGCATAGGCTCAGGAGAGTGTACCTGGGGAGAGATGGAGGGAATGACGGGTCTCTGGAAAGTAGGAGCTAAACGTGGAATCCTTCTCTCACGGGTGACCTCTTTGGCACGCTCCTGGAACCGTAGGTCAATCCGGGTGGCAAGGGTTATTAGATCATCGAGAGAGGTAGGAATGTCCCGACCAGCAAGTTCATCTTTAATACGACCGGACAGACCCTCCCAGAAGACGGATACCAGAGCGTCGTTATCCCAGGCCAGCTCCGAGGCAAGGGTGCGGAACCGTATGGCATATTGGCCCACGGTGAGACCCTCCTGACGGAGGCGTAGCAGAGAGGATGCGGATGAGGTCTTCCGTCCGGGTTCGTCGAAGACTTTCCGGAAAGCCGAGAGAAAAGCAGGCAAGTTGGACACCAGGGGGTCTCCTCTCTCCCATAGAGGATTTAGCCAGGCCAGGGCCTCCCCGGTGAGATGGGACATGATAAAGGCAATTTTGGCCCGGTCGGAATTAAACTGATGGGACAAAAGTTCAAAGTGCAGGGTGCACTGATTTATGAAGCCCCGAGCCTGGACGGGGTCGCCTCCGAAGCGAGGAGGTGCAGAGAGCCGGGGTCCGGGGTAGGATACCATAGTATTAGTGGGCAGCGGAGCTGCCGGATTGCAAGATATGGCACTGGCGGAGGTTGTTGGTGGATCAGACAGAGTGTTCAGGCGAGTATTAACATTCCGCAGGTGACCCAGGATGGCCTCCTGTTGGGACCTCTGACGGGACAGTTCAAGACAGAGGTCCGAGAGCGAGGGAGCTTGGGTGCCACCGGGTTCCATGGCCCGAGCAAACTGTAACGGGTCCGGGAGGCGGAACCTCTGAGCTACTATACAAGGGGGCGGCCCTTGTAAGGGAGCGGGTGGCAGTCTCTGGGTGAACGGACAGGGAGTTACGGCAAGTGATCAGGGCAGTCTCTGGGTAAGGGGTAGGTACGACCTGTGATGGCGGAGCCTCCGGGTAGGCTAGCAGGCAGATGGTAGATGTGTGCTCCCAGGTGAGCAAGCGAGAGTCTCTGGAATAGCAGGTGGTCACGGCACGTGACGGCGGAACCTCCGGGCTGGCAGGCAGGTAGGTAACGGAGAAGCGCTCCCAGGTGAGCGGGCAAGAGTCTCTGGAATAGCTGGTGGTCACCGCACGTGACAACGGGACCTCCGGGCTGGCAAGCAGGCAGGTAACGGAGATGCGCTCCCAGGTGAGCGGGCAAGAGTCTCTGAGATAGCTGGTGGTCACAGCACGTGACAACGGAGCCTCCGGGCTGGCAAGCAGGCAGGTAACGGAGAAGCGCTCCCAGGTGAGCGGGCAAGCTGGTCCATAGACAGACTGACCGGAGTTGTAAGGCAGACCGTCGGACCTCAGGCAAGCAGGCAGGTAGCTGATGTGCGCTCCCAGGTGAGCGGACAAGTTGGTCCTTAGACAGACTGACCGGAGTTGTAAGGCAGACCGTCGGACCTCAGGCAGGCAGGCAGGTAACAAGTATTCAGGCAGGAATCAGGCAGGTAACTAGCAGGAAACTGGCAGGAAACTGGCAGGTAACTGGCAGGTAACTGGCAGGTAACTGGCAACGGGACCTGAGGGCTGAAGCACAGGTGAGACACAGGTGCAAACAACATTGCTCGGGCACCTCCATTTTGGAGGAGGTGCCTTATATATGATGAAGTCCTCCGGCCATTGGCCGGGGACTCCTTAGGACGGCGCGCGCGGCCCCTTTAAGAGGAGGGGAGCGCGCGCGCGCGCGCCCTAAGCACAGGGGCCGGGAAGGAGCGCGCGCTGAGAGCAGAGCGGGAGGAGGACGCCGGGAAGGAGCGCGCGCTGACAGCAGAGCGGGGAGAGGACGCCGGGCACGGAGCAGAGCGGTGAGGGGAGCAGCGTCCCTGCCTAGCAGAGGGCAGGGACGCCAGCGCTACACAACGGCTGACCAAATTTAGGAAAAACCCCACTAAGAATTTAAAGACACACAGAGCAGGGCCACAGTAACAAGTACGACATGTTCCCATTCGAAAAGAGAGGGTCTGCTATACAATTATAGGGTATGCAGTGAGTCCAACGAATGACCAAATTTAGGAAAAAACCCACTAAGAATTTATAGACACATAGAGCAGGGCCACAGTAACGACAAATTCCCATTAGAAAGGAGAGTCTGCTATACAGTTATAGGGTATGCAGTGAGTCCAACAGCTGACCAAATTTAGGAAAAACCCCACTAAGAATTTAAAGACACATAGAGCAGGGCCACAGTAACAAGTACGACATGTTCCCATTAGAAATGAGAGGGTCTGCTACACAGTTATAGGGTATAGGGTATGCAGTGAGTCCAATGGCTGACCAAATTTAGGAAAAACCCCACTAACAATTTAAAGACTCATAGAGCAGGGCCACAGTAATGACAAATTCCCATTAGAAAGGAGAGGGTTTCCCATAGTGTTGGCCTATGCAGTGAATGCAAGGGCTGCCAAAAATTGGGAGGCACTCCAATGCCCCTTGGAAGAGACGTGGATGAGGGCCTCATAAAAAAATGTTCCCATTAGAAAGGAGCGGGTCTCCTATACTTGTAATACCCATGCACTAAGTGTATGGGCTGACAAACCTTTCCCCCTAGGGGGTATACATGAACATACTGTATACATTTTTTTTTACAGGCATCATAAACACCCTTTAAAAAATTATGTGGGTGTTGCATCACGGACCACGGTCACCCTGGTGATACGGTGTTGGAGGATGAGGATGAGGAGACGGAGGAGGACAAGAGCAAATAGCCAAAATCAGGAAGCGTATACCCATGTGTGGGTGTGAAGAGGTGCATGGGAATACACCTCCCAAAAAAAACCACTGGATTTGAGTTTATGTTACGCTGCTATCATTCGGTGGTGTTGAGAAGTCTGGCCCAATCCAGCCCTTGTTCATTTTTTTAAGAGTCAGCCTGTCAGCATTTCAGTTGACAGGCGGATGCGCGTATCAGTTATAATTCCACCAGTGGCACTAAAAACCCGCTCTGATAAAATGCTAGCGGCAGGGCAGCCCAGGACCTCCAAGGTGTAGAGAGCCAGTTCATTCCACGTATCCAGCTTGGATACGCAATAATTATAAGGCACAGAGGATTCATGGAGGACGTTGGTATGGTCGGCAAGGTACTCGCTTAGCACCTTCCCAAACTTTGTACTCCTTATGAGAGTATCCCGCACCTCAGGGCCTGTGCGATGGGAGGGTCCGAGAAAATTGTCCCAGAGCTTTGACAGTGTTCCCCTGCCTCTGCTGAATTGCATTTGTGCCTCTCTCGCCTGTACTCCTTGGTTGTCCAACAAACTGTGACCTCTGCCTCCAGCGTTTTCAGATGGGAATTTTTTTAATAGTTCCGCAACAAGGGCCTTCTGGCACTGCCCGATTTTTGTAGACCTGTCTGCCTCAGGAATAAGAGATATAAAGTTCTCCTTGTAGCGTGGGTCTAGAAGTGTCACCAACCAATAATGACTGGCACCCAAAATTTTGAGAACGCGAGGGTCATGGGAAAGGCAGCATAACATAAACTCAGCCATGCGTGCCAGACTGCTAACAGGCAAGACTTCCATGTCCTCACTAAGAGGATGACTGACCATGCTCTCCTCCTTCTGCTCTCTGTCCTCTGGCCACCCACGCTGAACAGACGGTATGACAGTTATGCAGGTAGTACCGTCTATAGCGCATGAAACTAGCTCCTGTTCTTCCTCCTCCTCTTTCTCATTGTCACCCAATCTACGTTTGGATGAGATGAGGCTGGGCTGTGTGTAATCACCCTGTATGGTTCCTTGCTCCATCTCATCATGCTCTGCCTGCAATGCATCCTCTTTGATTGTGAGCAGAGAGCGTTTCAGAAGACAGAGAAGCGGAATGCTGATGCTAGTTATGGCGTCATCGCTGCTCACCATCTTGGTGGAGTCTTAAAAGTTTTGGAGGATGGTACATATGTCTGACATCCATGTCCACTCCTGAGGTCTTATGTGTGGAGTCTGAACTGAATACCGACGTCCTTGTTGATGCTGGTACTCAACAACTGCCCTCTTCTGCTCACAAATCCTTCCCAACATCTGCAGTGTAGAGTGAGGACATCACATAGCAGTCTGTGAGCCGGAAGCTGCAAACGCTGCTGAAACACGGCAAGGGCGGCAGAAGCTGTAGCTGTTATGTTCTGCTACCAGAGCTAAGGAAAGAGAGGAGATCTGTCCCTACGATAGAACTCAGCTGAATCCCTACGATGTAACAGGGGACCTGATCCTGCGATCAGACCTGCTAAAGTCCTAAGCTAGTCTGTACGGAGACCTATAGATGTGGGGAAGGAATCCCTACAAGTACTAAGGACTGGGAGGAAAATGGACACCTCCTAACAGAAATAGTAGCAGACAGACGAACAAACAAAATATATAGAACATAGAGGTCCGTAGACCAAGCAAACTAACAGAGTTAGATACAGAGCACAGGCTAGCTAGAAAGTAGTAATACAATGAAGTCCAGCAAAGCCAGAAGGGCGGAGCAGGATTAAATAGGCCAACAAGGTCATGTGACCAGTAAAGGAAAAAAAACCTAAGAGCAAGGTTCTAACAGTACCCCCCCTTCTAAGAGGATCCTCCGGATCCCCTAGGACCAGGCTTATCAGGAAATCTCCTGTGAAACGCTCTGATAAGTCTGGACGCGGAAACATCATCCGACCTCACCCAAGAGTTATCCTCGGGACCAAAACCTTTCCAGGCCACAAGATACTGCAAACTACCTCTATACCGTCTAGAGTTAAGGATGCGAGAAATTTCATATTCCCCGTCCTCCACCACCGGAGGAACAGAGGCAGAGGCGTCACAATCCGATACAACAGCTTTTTTCAACAGAGAGACATGAAATACCGGATTAATTCTCCAGGAGGTAGGAACCTCCAACCTAACAGCAGATTGGTTGACAACCTGAAGCACCTTAAAGGGCCCTACAAACTTGGGACCCAATTTCTTTGAAGGAATCCTCAACCGCAGATTCCTAGAGGACAACCAAACCATGTCACCAACAGCGAACAAAACCTCCTGTCGTTTCCTATCAAAGTAGTCTTTAGATTTTCTGTTGGCCTCCTGAAGATTACCACGCACATCCGTCCAAACTCTCTCCAAATCACCAGAAAAATTCTCCTCCTCAGGCACGGCAGATCCCAACTTGGAGAACGACCCAAACGACGGATGTCTCCCAGAACAACAAAAAAAAGGCGAACAACCAGCAGAAGAAGATGTATGATTGTTCAGAGCAAATTCAGCAAGTGGCAGAAACTCAGACCACCCCTCTTGATTGTCTGCCACAAAACAACGCAAGAACTGCTCAACATCCTGGTTTTTCCTTTCTGTCTGGCCATTAGATTCAGGATGATATCCGGACGAGAACGACAAATGAACTCCCAACCTATCACAAAAGGCACGCCAAAAACGAGCCACGAACTGAGGACCCCTATCAGAAACAATGTCAGTAGGAACGCCATGAAGTCTGACAATTTCCTTGACAAAGGCCTTAGCGAGAGTTTTAGCGCAGGGCAGTTTGACGAAAGGAACCAAGTGACACATCTTGCTAAAACGGTCCACGACCACCCAGATGACAGTAAAACCCTCAGAGGGGGGAAGGTCAGTTATAAAGTCCATAGCCAAATGTGTCCAAGGAGCACTGGGAACCTCCAAAGGACAAAGCAACCCCGCAGCAGGAGTATGTGAGGACTTAGATCTAGCACATATAGTACATTGACGCACCCACTTAATGACTTCCTTCTGCCATCCAGGCCACCAAAAACTGCGACCCACCAGTCTCTTGGTCTCAGAGATTCCGGGATGACCTGCCAACCGAGATTCGTGACACTCAACAAACAGATCTCTCCCAAAGGTCCCAGGCACAAACAACCTCCCATGAGGAGTGTTAGAAGGGGCATTCTCCTGTGCTTTAAGAATCTCATTTTCCAAAACGGAGTCCAAAGCAGCTATCACAACTAGTGTTGAGCCACCCCCGTAGTGTTCGAGTTCGGTTCGGTTCGTCGAACACCCGTGTGTTCGCCGAACTGTTCGTCGAACTGTTCGTCGAACACCTTCGAACACCGTTAAAACCAATGGCAGGCAAACAAAAACACATAGAAACACATAGAAAACACCTTCAAAGGTGTCCAAAAGCTGACAAACTGCTCAAGAAGACATAACTAACACATGGAAAATTGACAAGTACATATAGTCATGCGAAAATAAAAGAGGTGGAGGAGTAAAAGGAGGGGGAGACACAGATATAGGCATGTCATGCCCTTCTAAAATCCAAAAAGTGAGAAGCCGACACGGCCAGTCCGCTCCTGCCCGTGCCACCTCCGTGTCGCCGGGTTTGTGCCAGAGCCGCGGTGAACCCTGACGGCCAGCCCCCCTCTCCCAATACTGGTGCCTGTCCGCTGGTGGGTCGAGCGAGCCCCCCTGTGGTGGAGGCAGCTCTAAGCTTTTTAATTTAAATTGTCTCTCTAATTTGAATGAATACACTTTAAATCCATTTACAAGGATCTATTGGAGGGCAAGTCTCATGCCAGCAGCCGCGGTAATTCCAGCTCCAGTAGCGTCCACTAAAGCTGCTGCAGTTAAAAAGCTTTTATAAGGATCGAGCTCGGCTGTCCACCGCAAGGCATCCTACTGCCAGTCCCAGCCCCTATGCCTTGGGGTGCCTCCTGATGCTCTTCACTAAGTATCCCATGGTCCCGAAGCATTTCCTTTGAAAAAATTAAGTGTCTAAACTACAGGTGGTGCAGCTTGCTTAACAGCCGGGATAATCCGCTGACTAGCAGACACTGCTACTAGGCACAAAGTATTTCCTGGGCTAGATGCAGTTAAAAATTTGTAATTAGATACTCTCGTTGGATGCTGAGAAAGCATTCCATAGAGTCTCCTGGCACGCCATATATGATTCTCTTAAAAAGCTTGGGGTAGGGGTCTAGGGGACCCTTTTATAGCCAAAATCACGGCCCTGTATCGTAATACGTCACCTAGGCTGAAGATAAATGGAACTGTAGCACCCTGAGGGCTCGGTTGCTACAGACGTATTGCACCTCACCCAGAGGTGTGATATCTCACTCTCAGGTAAGGATGGAGTGTGGATCAGGACCCGACACCTGCATGCATTACACCACATTGCCGTGGGGCAGGGCGACCAATATGCCCCTGAGATGGGCACGACAGTCCCTGTCCCTGGCTGGAGTGGGGGGAGGGAACACTGAGGAAGGGGAACCCTGTAGTGCAGGAGCAGGGAGGAAGCAGTTACTGGGTGCATTGAGAAGGGAGTATAAAAGGTGGGCACCATCTTAGTTCAGTGCAGAGACGTCTGAGCAGAAGTGGCAGGGAGCAGGGGCTCTGCATGAGCTCTGCTCCGGAGGCGGGCCTAGTAACAGAGGCCCAGGCCTGGAAGAGGGAGAAGGAAGGAAGAGGAGTGGAGAAGGCTCCAGGAACGAGGAATGAAGGGATCCCAGGGGTGCGGACGGGCGAGTCGCCACCGCACGCCCGAATCCACCTGCGTGGAGGGGTCAGGCCAAAGGGGGAGACCGGTCCCCGAACTAGTGGAGGCAGGAAACGACCCTCAGCTAGAAACCGGAGGCTCTGACATTTTATGTGGCGCAGCCCCTCGCTACACCCGCTAGGAAGGCACCACATAGGGTCAGGGAAACTGGCGCCAAGTTTACCAAGAGGAGGCCCGAGGCAGCCGGACAGAAGTGTTGGTAAGAAAGGCCAGACAAAGGACACACAAAGGGGGTCCTGTGAAGTGCTCCAAAGTTATCTGGGAGTTGTCTGAGCCCCTCACCTGGTGAGCACAGTACGACGTGGGCAGCCGTTACCTGCAGACGTGGTCTGGATAATAAGAACTGTGAGTAAAGGCCCTGAACTGCATCACTGACTCCGTGTCGTTACTGCTGCTGCCCTGCACCATCACCCCCATCCTCCGCATACACTGCCCTGAGGCTATACTCCTCCCGTGGGGAGTTATGCTACGCTCTGCTGCACCCACAACACCAGCCTCAGCGGTCTGCCCTGTAGCGGCGGTTCACTCTGACCGCAATCCACGGGTGGCGTAGTCGGACATTTAAACATCAAAACCACATAAATAGTTCCGCCACTGGTTTGAACCCCCTGAGCCACGGAACCGGGTCGCCGCCACGAAGACTACAACCACCAGCATCCACCAAAAAGGGTCCGGCTCCGGGTGTCCCAAGGCCCAGGAGGTGCGTCAGAACATTTTCATCACCTTTCACAATCACCAATGGGACAAAGCAGGGATGTCCTCTGTCCCCTCTCTTATACATCCTAGTGACGGAGCACCTGCTCTCATCAATTCGCCATAACCCCAATATTAGGTGGATTGAGGTGGGAGGCACCGAGTACAAGTGCTCTCTATTTGCTGATGATGTCCTAGTATATATCACTCAATCACATATATCCATCCATGCTGTTATGGCTGAAATAGATCACTTTGTTACATGGTAAAATTTTAAAATCAATGCAGCGAAGTCTGAGGCCCTCGATGTCTCCCTCCCCAAATCCATATAGGATTCCATCCAGTCCAACTTTCCCTTTGCCTGGCCCTCACAGGGTATCAAATACTTAGGAATTCCTATTCATAGAGACCTCTCCCATCTATGTTATCTTAATTTTGGGCCCTTTATTGAACAACTCCATACAGACCACGGTTGGCAAGTTAGAACTGTAAGATTCACTACGTGAACCACTGGTGTTTTGTGGAAAAGCACATGTACACTGCGTTCCAAATTATTATGCAAAAAGTGTTTAGGAGTGATAAGGGAAGAATTTGTTTGTTTGTCAGTTAAACTCATTGATGGTGATGTGTGTCAGGGCTCTTTATATCACTGTAAGCAATTGCAGACACCTGTGCTAATTAGTTTGGCAGGTGTGTCCAATGAAAGGCAAGACTACTTAAGAAGGCTCTCTCACATTATTAAGCAGCCTACATTTTCTGCCAAAATGGGAAAGAAAAAGGATGTGTCGGCTGCTGAGAAGCAACAAATTGTGGAGTGTTTAGGTCAAGGCATGACTTCAATCAACATTGTGCGATGATCAGGATGAAGTGTCTTGGCAATCAAGAAGTATGTAGCTGATTCACAGTACACACGTGTGCGTGCTGATAAGGGCAAATTGAGGACTCTTTCCTACAGGCAATTACGTCAGGTTGAAAGAGCAGCGGCAAAAAAGCCTTGTCATAGCAGCAGACAAGTTTTTGAAGCTGCTTGTGCCTCCAACGTCCCCCGAACAACAAGATGCAGGGTCCTTCAGAGGTTTGCAGCTGTGCATGCGCCATCCTGTCGACCTCCTCTATCCACTTCACACAAGCAGAAACGGCTCCAGTGGGCCAAACATTACATGAAGACTGATTTCAAAACTGTTTTGTTCACGGATGAGTGCCGTGCAGCGCTCGATGGTCCAGATGGATGGAGTGGAGGATGGCTGGTTGATGGACACCCCACGCAAACACGGCTACAGCGCCAACAAGGAGGAGGTGGAGTAATGTTTTGGGCTGGAATCATGGGGAGAGAGATTGTCGGCCCCTTTAGGATCCCTGAAGGCGCTAAAGATGAACTCCATAATGTATGTGGATTTTCTCAAACAGCACTTCCTGCCATGGTTCAAGAAGAAGAACCGTGTATTTCACAGCAAGATCATTTTTCTGCATGATAATGCACCATCTCATGCTGCACATAAAACATCTGCATCTCTGGCTGATATGGGCATAAAAGGGGACAAACTTATGGTGTGACCCCCATGCTCCCCTGACCTCTACCCCATTCAGAACCTTTGGAGCATCATTAAAAGGAGTGTCTATGATGGCGGGAGGCAGTTCACATCTAAGCAACAGCTCTGGGAGGGTATTCTGTCCTCATGCAAAACAATTGAAGCAGAAACCATCCAAAACCTGACAAATTCAATGGACGAGAGAGTTCAGAAGCTCCTTTCGAACAAGGGGTCCTATGTGAAAATGTAACATCACCTAGAATAAAGTTTTGAGTTGAAAACTGTTTGATTTCAGTTTCTAACAACCTGCTAATGCTTATAATTTCAAAAATGACCATTTTTTTGGTCTTTATTAAAATGAAAAGGTTGATCGAAAACTTTGGGGGATCTAAAGTAGTCATGATTACTTCGAATTCTGACAATATGAGGGTCATGCTGCAGGTAGTGCAGCAAGAAGGCACTTATGTGTCTTGCGCATCTCGGAGCCCCAAAATTATTTTCCGGGCTAGATGCAGCTAAAAATTATTTTTAATTTTAAATCTGGTGAAGCTTATTATAGATGGCCTAATAGGATCAGTGCTGCACACTGCTACAAAGCCCAAATTATTTTCCAGTCAAGATACAGATAAACATGATTAGTAATTTGAAAGCTTAAAACGTTTGGTAGGGTGATTTTAACCAATCATCAAGCTTTTACTCTCCCCAGGATGACACAGGGGTAGAAAAGTCGTTTCGGATCCATGATTTGTTCATCTTTATGAACGTGAGTCTGTCTACATTATCAGTGGAGAGCCGCGTGCGCTTATCTGTCAGCACACCACCAGCAGCGCTGAACACACGTTCAGACAGAACGCTGGCTGCGGGGCATGACAAGATCTCCAAGGCGTAAGTGGCTAGCTCCGGCCATTTATCCAGATTGGAAGCCCAAAAAGAGCAAGGGTCCAGTGACACAGTCGTGGCTTCAATGTTTACTTGGAGATACTCCTGTACCATCGTCTCTAGGCGTTGACTATGTGTCAGACTTCTTGTCTCCTGTGGCCTTGCAAAGGATGGGCTAAAAAAGTGGTGAAATGATTCCGCAAAATTGATGTTACCAGCAGATACTGTGGTTCTGTTACGGTTTGAGTGCTGAACACTTGACGGTCCCACGGTTGGCAAGTTGGAACTGTGAGATTCACTACGTGCACCACTGGTATTTTGTGGAAAAGCACATGTAAGATTCTGCAACAGTCTCTGCTGATACTCCTGCATGCGTGCATCCCTTTCTATGGCAGGAATAATTTCTGCAAATTTACTTTTGTACCGGGGATCTAACAGTGTGGCAACCCAGTAGTCAGGATTATTTCTAATTCTCACAATTCGAGGGTCATGTTGCAGGTAGTGCAGCAAGAAGGCACTCATGTGTGTTGCGCATCCAGGAGCACCAAGTCCCTGTTGTGTTGGTGGCGAGGTAACAATCATGCTTCCTTCCTCTGTCCTCTCCCCCCAACCTCGCACAACAGAAATGTGATCAAGGTCTCCCTCATCTGATGAGTCTTCCATCAGTTCGTCCTCCACTTCTTCCTGGGCTCCTGCACCTTCCTCACTAGTTTGGCTGCTACCATGCGCCCTGGTAAAACCATCTCCCCCACCCTCACATGCCTGCCGCCTTGGTGCTGCCGACCGTCTGGACCTTGCAGATGTTAGCCCTTCCGCATACAACTCCTCCTCCTCTACTTCCTCCACCTCCTCTTGTGCCACCACCTGACTCCGAATTCTGTTTAACATGTGCTCCAGCATGTAAATCACCGGAATAGTCATGCTGATAATGGCATCGTCAGCACTAAACATCTTCGTCGCCATTTCAAAACTGTGCAGAAGGGTGCATAGGTCCCTGATCTGAGACCACTCCTCCAGCGTGATTTGCCCCACCTCTGAATCTCGTTGGCCCAGGCTATACGTCAGAACGTATTGCACCAGGGCTTGTCGGTGCTGCCACAGTCGCTGCAACATGTGCAGAGTTGAATTCCACCGGGTAGGCACATCGCATTTTAGCCGGTGAAGTGGCAGGCCCAACGACTTCTGTAGAGATGTAAGTCGCTGAGCTGCGGGATGCGAACGGCGGAAGTGAGCACACAGCGACCGTGCCCTCTGCAGAAGGCCATCTAGTCTGGGATAGTGGGCTAAAAATTGCTGGACAACCAGGTTCAACACGTGAGCCATACAAGGCACGTGTGTGACATTGCCCCGGCGAAGGGCCGCACCCAGGTTTGCAGCATTGTCGCACACGGCCTTCCCTGGTTTCAGGTCCAGTGGAGACAACCATTCATGAAATTGGTTCTCCAGAGCTGACCACAACTCCTCAGCTGTGTGACTCACATTTCCCAGACATTTCAATATAAAAACCGCCTGATGACGTTGAGCCCTACTGCCAGCATAGTAAGGAGGTGTGCAGGATCCCTTCTGCGCAGTTAGAAAGCTTGTGGCATGACCAGACAGGCTTTGGGTGCAGGTGGAAGACTGAGAGGAGGTTGAGGAGGCAGAAGCAGTGGAGGAACTTTGACATAAAGAGGATTGACGCACAACTCGTGGGGACGGCAAGACTTGGACAGCAGCCCCTTGTCCTGCTGTCACCATAGTTACCCAGTGCCCAGTCAGCGACATGTAACGCCCCTGTCCATGCCTACTCGTCCAAGTGTCTGTGGTGAAATGCACCCTGTCACACACAGAGCTTCTCAAAGAAGCGGTGATGTTATGTGCGACATGCTGGTGGAGCGCAGGCACACCTTTCTTTGAGAAGTAGTGCCGACTGGGCATCTGGTACTGGGGCACTGCGACGGACATAAGGTCTCGAAAATCCTCTGTGTCCACCAGGCGGAAAGGCAGCATTTCTGTAGCCAAGAGCTTGCAGATGGTGAAATTCAACCTCTTAGCTTTCTCATGGCTAGGAGGAAATGGTCTTTTACTTGTCCACATCTGAGGGACCGAGGGCTGGCTATTGTGCTTAGACGGGGTTGATAAGGGTGTCCCCGGCAAACTGCCGGTCTGTGAGGAAGATGCAGGCGGACATGTTAGGTTGCCTTGATCCAAAGGTGGTGCTATCGATGTCGGACAGCGCTCAACACCAGCTGGTGTTACCACCTCCAAAGAAAATGATGACCTGCCAATCACGCTGGCTGTTGCGGGTAAAGAGGTGGCAGGTCTGCGCCCCAAAACAGGTGTGACTGCTGTCCCCCCAGTCACAGAGGATGAAGAGGCCGCGGATGCACAAGATATGGCAGACGGTGGTTGGCCCGGCCGGCTAGGCCGCATTGTAGCACACTGAGCTTCCCACTGCAACTTATGCTTCATGTCCATGTGCCGGTTCATGCATGAAGTACTCAAACTATGTATTTTTTGGCCTCTACTTAGCTTTTGCTGACATATGTTACAGATAACACGAGTTGGGTCATCTTTATCGATCTGAAAAAATGCCCAGGCTATGCAAGGCTTAGCACCCATGCGACCTGAAGAGCCACCACGACTTGTGGTGAGAGGCAGAGTTGTGTTTGAGGATGCAGTTGTTGACGTGCTTCCAGTACTACGTCTCTGTCCAGGAAGGCGCAACCTGACCTCGTCGTCACTAGCATCTTCCTCCACCTCCTCTGCTGACCTCATCTCTTGGCTGACTGTGGGTTGACAGTAAGTGGGATCTCCGACCTCATCATCATCACCCTGTGCGTTATCACACCCGTCGTCCTCAGAGCCAACCTGTTCCTGCCCTGACAAAAAACTAAAGTTGTCGCTCCAATCAGGTATTTGAGTCTTATCATCGTCTTCCTCATTGTCTCCACCAACAGGAGTTACAGTTTGGGAATGAGGGTCTACATTATGGTCAGAACCTTCTGCGTCTGGTCCTGGATCCGACTCATAAAGATTCTGGGCATCAGTGCAGATCATTTCCTCATCTGGATTCACAGAAGCGCTGGAGTCGACCTCTGATTCCCAGGCTATAGTATGAGTAAACAGCTCTGCAGACTCAACCATCTGTTCTACCTCATACTCAGACGGGCAGCTGGAGATTTGGGAGCTGTGAGGAAGCAAGTGCGATTTGGGTGACACCTTTGAGGACTGGAGTATTTGTGATGTTGAAGTTGATGTGGAGGAGAGCCCACTTAAAGGAGCACTTGATATCCGTTGAAGCACCTGCTGTTTTTGTGCCTCATCTGGAATTTGTAGCGATTGGCGTGGCCGTAAGAAAGGGATCTTATCACATTGTCCGCTAAAAAAAGTAGACATTTTAGTTTGGCTGGAAGATGGTCTTTCTTCTGCAGATGTTACTGTTGCTTTAACACCTACCCCACGGACGCAACCTTTTTTCCCCTTCCCAACACGCCTATTCCCCTTTCCACCAGCAGCAGGCCTTTTTCCACTCATTTTGGTGGTTAACTAATTCACAACTCTGGAGTTGTTTGCACAAAAAAACAATGGATGGTAACCGAGCAGAGCTGAGTGGCCAAACTGTGGTATTAGGCCAAAACTATTGGCTGGGTTAGATGCAGAAAAAAATTATTTTGAATTTGCAACCTGACGGAGGTCAGTATAGATGGATTAATAGAACAAGACCCACACACAGCTAGAAGCCCAATATTTTTTCAGAGGTAGATGCAGGAAAAAAATATATTCAGTTTGCAACCTGATGGAGGTCAGTATAGATGGACTAATACAACAAGTCCCACACACAGCTAGAAGCCCAAATATTTTTTCAGAGGTACTGTAGATGCAGATAAAAATTAGTTTTAATTTGCAACCTGATGGAGGTCAGTATAGATGGACTAATAGAGAAAGTCCGACACACTACTAGAAGGCCAAATATTTTTTCAGAGGTAGATGCAGAAAAAAATATATTCAGTTTGCAACCTGATGGAGGTCAGTATAGATGGACTAATAGAGAAAGTCCGACACACTACTAGAAGGCCAAATATTTTTTCAGAGCTAGATGCAGAAAAAAATTATATTCAGTTTGCAACCTGATGGAGGTCAGTATAGATGGATTAATAGAACAAGACCCACACACAGCTAGAAGCCCAATATTTTTTCAGAGGTAGATGCAGAAAAAAATATATTCAGTGTGCAACCTGATGGAGGTCAGTATAGATGGACTAATACAACAAGTCCCACACACAGCTAGAAGCCCAATATTTTTTCAGAGGTAGATGCAGAAAAAAATATATTCAGTTTGCAACCTGATGGAGGTCAGTATAGATGGACTAATACAACAAGTCCCACACACAGCTAGAAGCCCAAATATTTTTTCAGAGGTACTGTAGATGCAGATAAAAATTAGTTTTAATTTGCAACCTGATGGAGGTCAGTATAGATGGACTAATAGAGAAAGTCCGACACACTACTAGAAGGCCAAATATTTTTTCAGAGCTAGATGCAGAAAAAAATTATATTCAGTTTGCAACCTGATGGAGGTCAGTATAGATGGACTAATAGAGAAAGTCCGACACACTACTAGAAGGCCAAATATTTTTTCAGAGCTAGATGCAGAAAAAAATTATATTCAGTTTGCAACCTGATGGAGGTCAGTATAGATGGATTAATAGAACAAGACCCACACACAGCTAGAAGCCCAATATTTTTTCAGAGGTAGATGCAGAAAAAAATATATTCAGTTTGCAACCTGATGGAGGTCAGTATAGATGGACTAATACAACAAGTCCCACACACAGCTAGAAGCCCAATATTTTTTCAGAGGTAGATGCAGAAAAAAATGTATTCAGTTTGCAACCTGATGGAGGTCAGTATAGATGGACTAATACAACAAGTCCCACACACAGCTAGAAGCCCAAATATTTTTTCAGAGGTACTGTAGATGCAGATAAAAATTAGTTTTAATTTGCAACCTGATGGAGGTCAGTATAGATGGACTAATAGAGAAAGTCCGACACACTACTAGAAGGCCAAATATTTTTTCAGAGCTAGATGCAGAAAAAAATTATATTCAGTTTGCAACCTGATGGAGGTCAGTATAGATGGATTAATAGAACAAGACCCACACACAGCTAGAAGCCCAATATTTTTTCAGAGGTAGATGCAGAAAAAAATATATTCAGTTTGCAACCTGATGGAGGTCAGTATAGATGGACTAATACAACAAGTCCCACACACAGCTAGAAGCCCAATATTTTTTCAGAGGTAGATGCAGAAAAAAATATATTCAGTTTGCAACCTGATGGAGGTCATTATAGATGGACTAATACAACAAGTCCCACACACAGCTAGAAGCCCAAATATTTTTTCAGAGGTACTGTAGAT
The DNA here is from genome assembly GCF_046119375.1 of Phyllobates terribilis. Classification (NCBI taxonomy): domain Eukaryota; kingdom Metazoa; phylum Chordata; class Amphibia; order Anura; family Dendrobatidae; genus Phyllobates; species Phyllobates terribilis. The sequence continues at coordinate 238,552,847 of NW_027362772.1, forward strand.
GCAGATAAAAATTAGTTTTAATTTGCAACCTGATGGAGGTCAGTATAGATGGACTAATAGAGAAAGTCCGACACACTACTAGAAGGCCAAATATTTTTTCAGAGCTAGATGCAGAAAAAAATTATATTCAGTTTGCAACCTGATGGAGGTCAGTATAGATGGACTAATAGAGAAAGTCCGACACACTACTAGAAGGCCAAATATTTTTTCAGAGCTAGATGCAGAAAAAAATTATATTCAGTTTGCAACCTGATGGAGGTCAGTATAGATGGATTAATAGAACAAGACCCACACACAGCTAGAAGCCCAATATTTTTTCAGAGGTAGATGCAGGAAAAAAATATATTCAGTTTGCAACCTGATGGAGGTCAGTATAGATGGACTAATACAACAAGTCCCACACACAGGTAGAAGCCCAAATATTTTTTCAGAGGTACTGTAGATGCAGATAAAAATTAGTTTTAATTTGCAACCTGATGGAGGTCAGTATAGATGGACTAATAGAATGATGCTATGCCCAAAAGATTTTACTTCACTAGGTGCAGTAAAAAAATTGGTATTCTATACACAGGTGGTATATCTTGCAACACAGATAGGCTACTCCACTGACTAACACACTCTGCAATAGGCCAAAAAGGATTAGCTTTGCTAGATTCAGCCAAATGCTGTGAAAAAAACTTGCACAGCACTGGCACAGACCTGCCTGGCAAAAACTGATAGGAACTGATGTAACCTAGTCCTGAAAAGGACTCCAATTACAATTAGTCTTTACTCCCACAACCTATCTATTTAAGAGCACAGACCTCCCTGATAAAAGTCATAGGAAATGCTGTAACCTAGTCCTTAAAAGGACTGCAATCACAACTATTCCCTACTCCCAAGCTATCTGTATATTTGTGCGAAAATTGGCTTGAAATTAACAAGGTATAGCGCACACAGCAACAGCGGTGCCGTCTAACACGCAGCTGCAGCAGTGAGAAAATGGTGGCGACGGGGAAAATGGCTTGGTCTTATAGGGCAAGGACATGTGACATACACTGCCAATGACACATGCCCTTGCTTGTGTGAAAAAAAGCACTTCGCTCCGTGTGTGCGCTGCTGATAGGCTGACAGATTGCACCTCCCCACTGCAAATGCGGGAAAGAGAAAAAAAAATGGAGATCTTCATTGTTCCTGCAGAGATCCATCCCCTGCCCCTCCCCCCACCCCGCTGTACACTCAAACTGCGTATTAACATTAATTTTCATCATTACTGAGAAAAAATCCAGTTATGATTTTGGTGCACGAACAGTTATCGAACATAACCTCGAACAGCCGAATTTTTCTCAAATTGTTCGTGTTCGCCGAACGGCTCGAACACCGCCCAAAACAGCTCGAATTTGAGATTGGCGAACAGTTCGAGTAGAACAACGCTCATCTCTAATCACAACACCTTCTTGTAAAATGTTCTCCTCTTTCTCAGCACCGACTATGGGAGAAAAACTGCGAGACAAGGCATCCGCCTTAACATTCTTAGTACCAGGGATGTAAGTAACGGAGAAATTAAACCGCGAGAAAAACAGTGCCCACCTAGCCTGACGGGCATTCAGGCGCTTGGCAGCATCAAGATATATCAGATTTTTATGATCCGTAAGAACCTGAACGGGAAATTCCGCACCTTCCAAGAAGTGGCGCCAGTGTTCAAATGCGAGTTTAATAGCCAATAATTCCCGATTACCAATATCGTAATTCAGTTCAGTCTCCGAAAAATTTTTTGAAAAAAAGGCACAGGGATGTAATCCATCCCCGTTATCCTGAGACAATACTGCGCCAACCCCCACAGAGGAAGCATCAACCTCAACCAAAAACGGCCTAGTAACATCAGGCTGCATAAGGATGGGAGCAGAGGTGAACCTCTCCTTGAGATACACAAAAGCTTCAATGGCCTCAGAAGACCACTGAACCGCATCAGCACCTTTCCTGGTGAGATCAGTCAGAGGTTTGACAATACTAGAAAATTTTTTTATGAATTTTCTGTAGTAATTGGCGAAACCCAAAAACCTCTGTATCGATTTCAAACCAATAGGCCTAGGCCATTCCTGCACAGCCTGAACCTTAACCGGATCCATCTCAAAACCTTTGCTGGAGATAATGTAGCCCAAAAAACTAATTCTCTGTACAGCGAACTCACATTTCTCCAGCTTAGCAAAAAGCGAATTGTCCATTAATAACTGTAATACCTCACGCACGCTCCGCCAATGAGACTCCAGATCCGGCGAATAAATCAAAATGTCATCCAAATACACAACCACATTTTTACCGATCAAAGGTCTAAGGATGTCATTAATCAGATTCTGAAAAAATGCAGGAGCATTAGTAAGACCAAAAGGCATAACCAGATTCTCAAAATGACCCACAGGAGTGTTAAAAGCAGTCTTCCATTCGTCACCCTCCTTCATGCGCAACAGATTGTATGCCCCCTTAAGGTCAATTTTAGAGAACCACTTGGCCCCCATTAACTGGTTAAACAGATCAGGAATCAATGGCAGTGGGTAAGGATTGCGTACAGTAATTTTGTTAATCTCACGAAAATCCAGACAAGGACGTAAACCGCCGTCCTTTTGTTTTACAAAAAAAAATCCAACCGCCACAGGAGACTTAGAGGGCCTAATGTGACCGGCGGCCAAACTTGTCTGTATGTATTCCTCCAAAGCCTTCCTCTCAGGAACAGTAAGGTTAAATAAACGACTTTTAGGAAGAGTCGCTCCAGGGACAAATTCAATAGAACAATCATAGTCTCTATGGGGAGGCAAAACCTGCGATTCCTTCTCAGAAAAAACTCTCCAAAAATCCTGAATAGGAACAGGCAATTCTCCCCTATCCAAAGCTGCAATACGCCCATTACAACACTTGTCATAACATTTATGGCTCCAGGATTTAATTTCACTGGTAGACCAATCCAGTACAGGATTGTGAAATTTTAACCAGGGCAATCCCAATATTACTGGAGAAGGCAAGTTATTCAACACTACCAAATCCAATTTCTCATGGTGAACACCATTAATAGTGAGAGGAAATTCACAGACCTTGAGAGTAATATTCTTCAAAGGGGAACCATCCACAGAAACCACAGCAATGGGGGATGATAAAGGTTCGGGTTTTAAATTGAGTCTTTCCAAGAATCCCCCATCAATTACATTCAGAGTAGACCCACAATCGACAAACACCCGAAATTCTATTAATTTTTCCTGAGCAATCGTGGAAGCAGCTAAAAATACACCCTTGGAATTTAAACAGGCAATACGGGCATGACTGACCATTTTTTTTTCTTTCTTCATACGAAGCTCACAGCCTTTAATCAAATGACCAGATTTTCCGCAATAGAAACACAAGCCTTCAAAAAGTCTACGGTCTTTTTCTTGAGAGCGAGGTGCCACCGATCCAATCTCCATCGGTTCACCACTGTTAGTACACACATTCTTATAACCAGAAACTGACATAGTAGAGGATTTGCTCTCATTAACCCTTGCACGCAGTCTTCTATCCACCCGTATAGCTAATTGCATAGCCTGTTGCAAATCTTCAGGTGTAGGATAAGCAATTAGCAGGTCTTTAACCCTTTCATTGAGCCCAGCAAGAAATAGACTTTTCAGAGCAGAATCATTCCACCCTGTTTGAGTAGACCATCGACGGAAATGAGTACAATATTTTTCCACATTACCTGATCCCTGTCTCAAACGTCTTAACTCAGTCTCAGCTGATGTGACACGGTCAGGATCATCATATAATAGCCCCAAAGCAGAAAAAAAACTATCCACTGATCTGAAGCATGTATCACTAGGTTGCAAAGAAAAGGCCCACTCCTGAGGCTCTTTGCGCAAAAGTGACATTATGAACCCTATGTGCTGGGATTCATCCCCAGAGGACTTGGGTCTCAAACGAAAATACAATAAGCAAGCATTTTTAAATGAAAAAAATTCTCGGTGTTCACCAAAAAATAAATCCGGCAAACATACCTTAGGCTCCAAGAAATGTGCTCCAGGACAGTTACTCACGTGCTGACGGAGCTCGGCCACCTCCAGAGAGAGTCCCTGCAGGCGATGAGCCAAATCCTGAACCGACACCATGATGGAACAGAAAAATCTTTCCTTAGAGAATTTGCAGGCTGGACTTACTGTTATGTTCTGCTACAAGAGCTAAGGAAAGAGAGGAGATCTGTCCCTACGATAGAACTCAGCTGAATCCCTACGATGTAACAGGGGACCTGATCCTGCGATCAGACCTGCTAAAGTCCTAAGCTAGTCTGTACGGAGACCTATAGATGTGGGGAAGGAATCCCTACAAGTACTAAGGACTGGGAGGAAAATGGACACCTCCTAACAGAAATAGTAGCAGACAGACGAACAAACAAAATATATAGAACATAGAGGTCCGTAGACCAAGCAAACTAACAGAGTTAGATACAGAGCACAGGCTAGCTAGAAAGTAGTAATACAATGAAGTCCAGCAAAGCCAGAAGGGCGGAGCAGGATTAAATAGGCCAACAAGGTCATGTGACCAGTAAAGGAAAAAAAACCTAAGAGCAAGGTTCTAACAGTAGCTGACTTTCTAAAATGAGCACACAGGCGACGTACTTTAACAAGCAGATCTGGCAGCTCTGGGTAGGATTTGAGAAACCGCTGAACCACGAGGTTAAGCATATGGGCCTAGCATGGTACGTGTGTGAGCTCGCCTCGCCTCAGAGCCGCCACCAGGTTCCAGCCATTGTCACTCACGACCATGCCTAGCTGTAGGTTTAGAGGTGTGAGCCACAGATCTGCCTGCTCTTTCAGAGCTGTCCACAACTCTTCAGCATTGTGCAGTTTGTCACCTAAGCATATTAGCTTCAGCACAGCCTGTTGCCGCTTGGCCGAGGCAGTGCTGCAGTGCTTCCAGCTTGTGACTGATGTGGTAATTTCGGAGATGGAGGCTGAAGAGGAGGAGGAGGCTGAGGAGGATGAGGTGCAGGAGTTGTAGACTGTGGGGGCAACCCTGATTGACCTAGGGCCCGCAATCTTTGGCGTCGGGAGAACGTGTTCCGTCCCAAGGTCCGACTGGGTCCCGGCTTCCACTATGTTAACCCAGTGTGCCGTCAGCGAGATGTACCATCCCTGCCCACAAGCACTTGTCCACGTGTCCTTGATTAGGTGGACTTTCCCGGTAACTGCGTTGTTGAGGGCAGGGCTAATGTTTTGGGACACGCGCTTGTGTAATGAGGGGACGGCACACCGGGAGAAATAGTGGCGGCTGGGGACCGAGTACCGAGGGACGGCTGGCGCCATCAGGTTGCAGAATGCTTCCATCTCCAGGAGCCTAAAAGGCAACATTTTGAGCGCAAGCAGTCGTGAAATGTGGGAATTTAGTAGTGTGGCCTGTGGGGCATTGGCTGCGTATTTGCGCTTGCGTTCCAAGGACTGGGGTATGGACAACTGAACGCTGCACTGGGACAAGGACATGGACATGCTTCCTGATGCTGCTACTTGAGAGTATGCAACAACAGCTGCAGGGCAGGAGGCATCTTCGCATGCACCATGGACAGGGGATTGGCTTGCATTCACAACAGCGGAAGAAGCAATGGTGCCACCTGCAGATACTGTTCCTGGACCCTGGGGTTCGGCCCACAAAGTCGGGTGCTTTGCTGCCATGTGCCTGATCATGCTGGTGGTGGTCAGGTTGGTTAATTTGCCACCCCTGCTGATGCTGGCCTGGCAAGTGGTGCAAATGGCCTTTTTGGGATTATCGGCAGAGTCTTTAAAAAACAACCAGATTCCGGAAGACTTAACAGTTGTACTGGCAACTTCCTTCGTGGTGGTGTTATGGGAAACGGTTGCCTGCCTTCTTTCTGTGGCCACCACACTGCTTCTTTCTGCTTGTTGGGGTGCTTTGCTTCCCTCCCCCTGTGTGCTGCTCTCCTCGCTCTGCATGTCCTCCTGCCAGGTTGGGTAAGTTACTATATCATCCACCACCTCGTCTTCCAATTCCGCACTCTGGTCCTCCTCCTGACTTTCTGGCAATTGTGTCTCATCATAGTCCACCTCTTTTGACACTTTCCCACCGTCCCCTTCGTGTGACCGTGAGCACTAACATATTTGGGCATTGCTACATGCGATCTCCTCTTGCCCTGCTTCAAGTGGATCAGGTGAGAGACCCGAATCTATAAATGGAAAAGTGAACAGCTCTTCGGAGTGTCCAAGTGTGGCATCAGTTGTCTCTGGGCGCTCGGCATGGTGGGAGGAAGGAGGTTCAGGGTGAGGAATATGCGGTCCAGACTCAAAGCTACTGAAACTTGACTGTGTGGAAGACAGGGTGGTGGTGGTGGCTAAGTAACTGGAAGCATTATCTGCTATCCAACCAATAACCTTTTCACACTGCTCTGTGTTCAATAGTGATTTTCTGCCGTCCCCTATTAATTGGGACAGGAAGGTCGAGCAAGAAGATGTGGGTGTTTGTTGTGGCACAATTGCAGCTTGCCCACAGCCTAGGCATGCACAATCGTCACCATCACGTCCAGTTCCCCGTCCCTTGCCACGTGCCTTGCCCATTTTAAATGGAGGACAATATCTTCCACGCTCACTACAAATGACTGAATTTGGAGCGAACTTATATGTCATCCGTGTGACGGACAAACCACAGTTTTAAATACCTGGCCAGTAGGTAACTGTTTTGAACAGCAAACTGGTGTCAATTGCTTCACTGACACACTGAAACAAATTTTTAATGGAGGTCAGAAATGGCAGTATTTTCTGAAAACGTATATGTGATCCATGTGACGGAGAAAACACAGTTTTAAATACCTGGCCTGTAGGTAACAATTTTGAACAGCAAACCGGTGTCAAAAACTTTGCTGACACACTGAAAAAAAAATTTAATGGAGGCCAGAATTGGCAGCATTTTCTGAAAACGTATATGTGATCTGTGTGATGGAGAAAACATGGTTTTAGATACCTGGCCTGTAGGTAACTATTTTGAACAGCAAACTGGTGTCAATTGCTTCACTGACACACTGAAAATGTTTTTAATGGAGTTCAGAAATGGCAGTATTTTCTGAAAACGTATATGTGATCCGTGTAACGGAGAAAACACAGTTTTAAATACCTGGCCTGTAGGTAACTATTTTGAAGAGCAATCTGGTGTCAATTGTTTCACTGACACACTAAAACACATTTTTAATGGAGGTCAGAAATGGCAGTATTTTCTGAAAACGTATATGTGATCCATGTGACGGGGAAAACACAGTTTTCAATACCTGGCCTGTAGGTAACTATTTTGAACAGCAAACTGGAGTCAATTGCTTCACTGACACACTGAAACAAATTTTTAATGGAGGTCAGAAATGGCAGTATTTTCTGAAAAAATGTATATGTGATCCGTGTGATGGAGAAAACACAGTTTTAAATACCTGGCCTGTAGGTAACTATTTTGAACAGCAATCTGGTGTCAATTGCTTCACTGACACACTGAAACAAATTTTTAATGGAAGTCAGAAATGACAGTATTTTCTGAAAACGTATATGTGATCTGTGTGATGGAGAAAACACAGTTTTAAATACCTGGCCTGTAGGTAACTATTTTGAACAGCAAACTGGTGTCAATTGCTTCACTGACACACTGAAAAAATTTTTAATGGAGGCCAGAAATGGCAGTATTTTCAGCGCAATTATATGTGATCTGTGTGACGGACAAACCACAGTTTTAAATAGCTGGATTTTTAGCGCTGTAATATGGAAAGGACCTGGCTGTATTCTGCAGTGCTAACAAGCAAATGGCGCTGAAAAACTGTGTTCTCTGGATTGCTTTTTAGGCAAATAATGAGGATTAAGATCCAAAAAAAACCTGGACCCTGAGACCTGGGCCTATTTCTAGAAATATCTAACAGCAGCAGCAGACAGAACTGGACTGAAGCCTCTTGTGCTATATGCACTGCAGTCTGCTATATACCCTGCCTGCCTATATACACTGGATTAGTCCTCAGAAGGACTGTTTTTTGAGATGGATATGTGTCTCTAATATAGTTTGATACACCTACACTAACTAGAAACAAGCAAATCTCTCCCTAGCTCAGCAGCAGCTCTCCCTACACTGTCTGATTCCGGAGTGACTGTAACGAGCATGGCGGAGCCAGGTCTGATATAGACCTGATGACGCTGTGTGGCCAGCCAATCACTGTAATGCCACAACCAACATGGCTACGGCTTTACAGTGAGTGGCAGGCAATCCTTGCATGTTCATTGGCGCTCTAAAGAGCGGCAAACATGCAGGGAGGAGACCCGAGCTCCCGCCGAGCAACCCCAGAAATACTCAGCGAGCGCCGAGCATCTTGAGCAATGAGATGCTCGGGCGAGCACCGAGCAGTAGTGAACATGCTCGCTCATCACTAGCCTTAAGTCTATGACAGGCAAAATGAGGCTCTCATAGACTTACACTGATAGCTAAGAGACCAGCTAGGGTTTCTCTCTCTGCTGTTTATATTCTTTACCCTTCACCTATCTTCTGTTATGTTTTAGGAAATAGGCGGCATATACTTAAACCCCTTTACCCCCCAAAGTGGTTGGCACGTTAATGACGAGGTCAATTTTTACAATTCTGACCACTGTCATTTTATGAGGTAATTACTCTGGAATGCTTCAACGGATCCCACTGATTATGAGATTATTTTTTCATGACAATTTGTACTTCATGATAGAGGTAACATTTCTCCAATATCACTTGCATTCATTTGTAAAAAAAAAAAATGCAAATTTAGCGAAAATTTTGAAAATATCACAATTTTCAAAATTTTTATTTTTATGCCCTTAAATCAGAGAGCTATGTAACACAAATAGTTAATAAATAAAATTTCCCACATGTCTACTTTACATCAGCACAATTTTGGAACCAAATTTTTTTTTTGTCAGGAAATTATAAGGGTTAAAAGTTGACCAGCGATTTCTCATTTTTCCAACAAAATTTACAAAACCATTTTTTAGGGACCACATCATATTTGAAGTGACTGTCAGGGGCCTTTATGACAGAAAATACCCAAAAGTGACACCATTATAAAAACTGCACCCCTCAAGGTACTCAAAACCACATTTTAGAAGTTTATTAACTAGTGTTGAGCGAGTATGTTCTGTTCCGAGTATGCTCGGGCCGAGCTCCGAGTATTTATAGCTGCTCGGTGATATGGTTGAATCGCTCCCGTGTATATGATTTGCAACTGTTTGACAGCTTTATTACATGTGAGGAATGTCTAAGAAATAGACATTCCTCACATGTAATAAAACTGTCAAACAGTCGCAAATCATGCACACGGGAGCGATTCAAACATATCACCGAGCAGCTGTAAATACTAGGAGCTCAGCCCGAGCATGCTCGGCGAAAGGGTTAACAGAACATACTCGCTCAACACTATTATTAACCCTTCATGTGCTTCACAGCAATTTTTGGAATGTGGAAAGAGAAAATGAACATGTTACTTTAGACCAAAATTTTTTTATTTTCGCAATGGTAACAGGAAAAAATGGACCCCAAAATTTGTTGTGCAATTTCTCCTGAGCACGCAGATACCCCATATGTGGGGAAAAACTACTGTTTGCGTGCACAGCAGGGTTCAGAAGGGAAGGAGCGCGATTTGACTTTTTGAATGTAAAATTTGCTTAAATAAATAGCGGAAGCCATGTCGCCTTTGGGGAGCCCCTGATGTGCCTAAACAATGGAAACCCCCCACAAGTGAAACTAGACCCCTCAGGGAACTTATCTAGATGTGTGGTGAGTACCCTGAACCCCCAAGTGCTTCACAGAAGTTTATAACGTAGAGCCTTGAAAATAAAAAAATCTAACTTTTTCCACAAAAATAATCTTTTAGCCCCAATTTTTTTATTTTCACAAGGGTAAGAAGAGAAAATGGATCCCAAAAACTATTGTGCAATTTCTCCTGAGTACGCTGATACCCCATACGTGGGGAAAATACACTGTTTGGGCACTCGGCAGGGTTCAGAAGGGAAGGAGCACTGTGTGACTTTTTGAATGCAAAATTGGCTGGAATCGAGAGTGGACACCATGTTGCATTTGGAGAGCCCCTGATGTGCCTAAACAGTGAAAAAAAAAACACAAGTGACCCTATTTTGGAAACTACACCCCTCAAGGATTTTATGAAGGGGTATAGTGAACATTTTGAATCCAGAGGTACGACACAGAATTTGATAACATTAGGTCATCATATTGAATAAGTTGTCATTAGTCTTGAGCTCGCTATTTGAGTTTGTATCGGGTACTTGGGTATGCACCATGTATCGCGAATGCTCGAGTCCCCATCCCGCATGTTTCATAGTTATTAGACACCCAAAAAAAATGCGGGGATCACTCGTACATGGCAGGCAATCCCTGTGAGGTTTTTTTGTCTGTATAACAGATGCAAAACATATGGGGCGGAGACTCGAGCATGTCACTGGAGCACCTGCGATACACGGTGCATACCCGAGCACCTGATGCAAACTCAAGTAGCGAGCACTTGCACTCAACACTAGTCGCCATATCATCGTCATTTTTTTTTCTTTACTTTTGAAAAAATCCCAACCCTAACCCTAGCCCAAACATAACCCTAGCCCAACCCTAACCCTAGCCCAACCCTAACCCTAGCCCAACCCTTACCCTAGCCCAACCCTAACCCTAGCCTAACCCTAACCCTAGTCCAACCCTAACACTAGCACAGCCCTAACTCTAACCCTAGCCCAACCCTAACCCTAACACAACCCTAACCCTAGCACAATCCTAGCCCTAACTCTAGCACAACCCTAACCCTAGCACATCCCTAAACCTAGCCCAACCCTAACCCTTACCCTAGCACAACCCTAACCCAACCCTAACCCTAGTCCAACCCTAACACTAGCATAACCCCAACTCTAACCCTTACCCAACCCTAACCCTAGCCCAACCCTAACCCCAGCACAACCCTAACCCTAGCACAACCCTAACCGTAGCAAAACCCTAACTCTAGCACAACCAATACCATAGCACAACCCTAACCCTAGCACAACTCTAACCTTAGCACAACCCTAAACCTAGCCCAACCCTAACTCTTACCCTAGCACAACCCTAGCTTAACCCTAAGCCTAGCCCAAACCTAACCCTAGCCAAACCCTAACCCTAGCACAACCCTAACCCTAGCATAACCCTAAACCTACCAACACCCTAACCCTAGAGTTTATGTTTTATGCCTTTCCTCATGCGGTATAAGTGATTAAATGACTTTATTCTTTGGGTCGGTGTGATTACAGCGATACCAGATTCATATCGGGACTTTATGATTGACAGCTGTCACACACTAAAAACCCTTTTTTTTTGCAAAGACTAGTTTTTGCATCGCCATATTTTGAGAGCTATAATTTTCATGTGATGGTTTGTTTTTTGTGGGACAAGTTGACGTTTTTATTGGTACCATTTTCAGGCATGTGACATTTTTTGATCACTTTTTATTCTGATTTTTGGGAGGCAGAATAACCAAAAACCAACAATTCAGGAATTGTTTTTTTGTTCTTTTTATGCCGTTCTACATGTGGTAAAATTGATAAGGCAGCTTTATTCTTCGGGTCAGTACATTTACAGCGGTACCACATTTATATTTTTTTTGTTTTGGTGCTTTTACACAATACAAACTATTTTATAGAAAAAAGAATTGTTTTTGTATCGCTTTATTCTGAGAGCTATAACTTTTTTATTTTTCTGATGATGGAGCTGTATGGCGGATTGTTTTTTGCAGGACAAGATGACGTTTTCAGCAGCACCATTTTTATTTACATCCATCTTCTTGATCGCGTTTTATTCCATTTTTTGTTTGGCGGCATGATGATAAAGCATCATTTTTTAATTCGTTTTTTATTTTTAATTTTTACCGTGTTCACTAAAGAAGTTAACTAGTGGGTCATTTTTATAGGTCAAGTCGTTCCAGACGGGGCAATACCAAATATGTGTACTTTTATTGTTTTTTGGGTTTTTTTTTTTCATAATAATATGTATTTATGGGTACAGTATATTTTTATTTTTGGGGGGATTATTTTTTTTTTTTTTTTTTTTTTTATATTTTTACAATTTTTTTTTTTTCTCACTTTCTGGCACTTTTTTTACTTGTACACTATGTTCCACTATGGGACTTTCATTTTTTGCAGCCTGATCGCTTATATAGCATAGAGATACTATATAGGCGACCATGACAACCCCCGGGACCTGGCAAAGACAGCGCAGGACCCCGGAGAGGAGGTAAGTAAGCAGCGCTTACCTACCCTTGCTCCCGGAATGCTGCGATCGACTCCAGTTCTTTAAGAGGAAAGTGAAGCGCTTGATGGCCTTTCAGGCAGCATAGGTCCGAGTTGTCATTGTCTAGTCTGTGGTTAGCGCTATCTCAGCTCATGCAGGAACCACTAGGGTATGCGGGGTTAGGATCTCTAGTCTGTATAGGAACCAACAGGGTCAGTTGCAGTTTTTAGTGTTTTACCTATTTTTTCCTGAGTGAGTTGCTACTCTATCATAACAGGAGGCTGGTAAGTGTACAACTGGGGGCAGGGAACAGATATTGTCACGGGTTTACTGTGACAGAGTGGAGCCAGAAGATCGCAGAGTCTGATTCCGTCTACTTCTGCACTCATTAGAAGCCTTTCAACTTCATATTAAACAGTGCAGGTCTATTTTAGCAGTGCAGGGGTTAATCTGCTGCTGAGAGCTTTTGGAAGCTTCATAGGGTGATTCTCTCAGCTGTTCACTTTTAGCCACTCCCCGCTCCTATATATACTGGACTCTGGCTAGCAGTCGTTTCCAGAGCTAGCTTCATGCTGCATGGTTCTAGAAGCTAGGTGGAGAGTTGTTGTTTGAGACGGTGTTTGGTGGATTTAGAGAAGACTGTTGTGTGGTTCTGGTTGTGTTTAAATCTTCTCTTTATCCTACTTTGTTTTTTCCCCATCCTCCACTACCCGGTGTTATCCTCTGTTGTTTGTGTGCGTATATTTGTATGATTGGTATTTTCCTTTATCCCTGTTTGTATTACCTTGTTAGTCTGGTTGGTGTATTACTATACACTACTACTCCCCTCTTCCCTTGGTGGGGGAAGGGAACAGACTGAGGGCAGATTCAGGAGCTCAAGGTACGTGGCCCCGGCATCTTCACCTTCAGAAGTAATCCGGGGAACAGGGCCAGCTAGGGTGCCCCTAGTGTTAGGGACAGGGAAGGAGCCCCTGGTCCCTGGATACCCAACAATAGAGTCGTGACACATATTCGTGATATCACTCTGGTGGTGAAATTGAAAAAATGCCGGAGTGGTGCTTTAAATCTCTTTACCCAAAAACAATTCATCTACATCACCAACCACAGGGATAACCACTTGAACATGCATGTTCTTAATAGAGTTCTGCCATCTTAAAAAGGTTGTCAGGAAGAATATAATTTTTTTATGGCTGAAGCCAGTCAAGTGGACAACTGATTCCTGCTAGTCCAGAATCATAAACCACTGGCAATCAGCTGGAAATAAATTACATGACAAACTATTTTAATTATTGGCCATCTTGTAATATATGGACAGACCAGATCCACCAGAACAAGAGCTACTCATTAACAGCAGATCTCCAAATAGAGAATGGTTCTTAAGATATATGAGGTACATTCTAATAAACCCATATACACTAGGACATATGGAAAGAGGTGGAAAGAGGTTGTCTTTGTGGGATAGTCCCTTTAACTCCTTAGCGCACCGTACCAAACACAGTCTTTGCTAGAAGCATAAAGCAGTCATGTTTTTCTGATCCTTGACAATCCCTTTAATACAAAGAGATCATTTTCAGTGACACAAAATTGTTTACATTTTGTCTATTTTCCCTTCCTCGCAGATCGGCGAAATATTAGTTGATATATTTTTTTTGCCATTTATACGGTAATAATATTCTGTTTTATTAAACCGGCCACTGAACCGTGCACAGTACATTATGTGTATAATTGGTTCGTAGGATTTTCTCCATCGAACTCGGAGAAGGCAAATAACGGCAAAAGTAACATTTTCTCTGTGATTTTAGCAAAGAAATAATGGCATTTTAGAAATCTGATTTTATGCCTCAGCTGCAGCAACAATTTGGGTATAAAAAGCTGCTTTTTCTTGCACATTTTCTTGAAAAATTCCTTTTTTTTTGTAATAGGGCTAGGTTTCTGTTAACCTTTTAAACCTGTCGTTTTGTAGCATTTCACAGTTTTGTTACCACACAACCTACAGTATGTGATCATTTCTACAGTCTTTTCAGAAGCCCACTGACAATACAGATCTGTACTACAAATTGCTTTTAAAAAGAAAACATCAGAATAAAAAGATTTTTTAGATGCTTGTATTATTTGGACTCATTCAGACAAGCGTATAATCAGACCATGTGCTATAAGTATACAAAACGGGTGGCGGTCAATCAAAAGGGGAATATTTACAGGGGATTTATGTACAAAGTTCGTGACGCCACCTGTGGTATGCGGCTATGTGGAGCTGCCGCTGCGGAGCAGGTCCTCTGGAGCTGGTATTAGTGCAGCAGGGTTGGTTCAGCTCTCCACAGGCAGAGCTTAGCTCCTGGGCAGTGTAGATGTATTAGGTGATGCTGGGCGTTGTAGTGCAGGGTTTGATGGCGCAGCAATAATCACAGAGACAATGGAGTGCAGTCCTCAGGGTCTTTACTCACAGTTATTGCAGTCCAAGTTACAGGTACCAATGTAACTTCCCTCGTCGTGCTGCGCTTACTCAGGGAGGGGTTCGGGCAACCCTCAGATATCTCCAGAGTGCTTAACGGGACCCCCTTCTGTGTCCTCTCTCTGGCCGTCTCCCTGCACTTCATACCTAGTGTTCCAATCCGGCACCTGCGGGCCTGGTCAGGCGACGTCTGTTCCGTCCCCTGGGTCCTCTATAGCTACCTTCTTGGTGAGACTGATATGGACTGTTGGCAGCAGGACTTGAAATACTGCAGCCTCCGGTTTCTAGTTGAGACATAAAGTGCTCTGCTAGTTGAGGGACCGGTCCCCTTTGTATGGCCTGACCCCTCCACCTCCTGGTAGATTCGGGCATACGGGTGGCCCTTCCTGCTCCTCTCTCCTTCTCCTTCAGTCCTGGGCCTCTCCTCAGGCCCTCTGCCTGAGCAGAGCTCCGGCAGAGCCCTGCTCCACTCCTCTCACTGTAGACTGTTCTGTGACTCCACTCAGACTGAACTGAACTCACTAAAACAAGATGGCTTCTCTATATATACCTTCCTCTCATGTGCTCCCCTAAGCTACTTCCTCCACCCACACCCACTATGTAGCACCTCCCCTCAGCTAGGGACCTGGGACTGTGCTCTCCCTTAGGAGCAACCTCGCCCTGCCCCCACTGCGGGTATGTGTTGGATGCAGGTGTTAGGGTCCCAAGCTGTACTCTTTCCTTACCTGAGTGTGAGATACCACACCTCTGGGTGAGATGCAGTACCTCTGTGGTGACCGAACCCTCAGGGGCGCCACATACTGTTAAAAGCAAGTCAATGTGTGTCATGTCCCATGACTTAGGAATCATACAGTATTGTATTATCATTGTGGTTTTGTTGTTACACTGCTGTGCAATCAGGTTTGCCTTTTGAAGTTTGTCTTGTCTATCTCCCTGTAGTCCATCTCTGATGTAAATAACCCCTCCCTTCTTCCCCAGTAGTGTTTGTCAGCCATGTTTCTAGGTACATCTCTGGATCAGAATTATCTGTACATCTCTGGTTCAGTATTATGCACAATACGGTTTTGCATTATACAAGAATTCAGCCTGAAAATAAACCTTCTTCTGGAATTTTCATCCGTGCCTCTGCAGTCGAGTTGAAGCTATCTGATGAAGCATGAGTACTGGTTCTATATAGACATCCATAGAAATGCTGTCTCAAGAGCCTAACACTTGCAGCCTAGTTATGTAGTCAGAATAATGTGGTAGTTCACATGAACGCTTTTACACGCGGAGTCGCAGATCAATGGAGCAGGCAGCATGCACTACTTTGATCCTTACTTTGGATCAGACTCAAAAAATGGGGGCTCAAAAAATGGATCAGGACACCATTCATATGGCATTCATTTTTTAGGGATAAATTGCAATTTTCAACAAAGGAAAAATTATTTTGACTCTTATTGTCTTTTAAATTGTTGATAAAAAAAATGAATGGCAAACGAATGTAAAAGAAAAACAGATATATGGTTTGAATACGGATGATAATATTGATAAAAAAAATCATCTATTTTTTTTCTGGCTGAATAATGAACGATTTTGCATACTGCCTTATGCTGAGGACAATAGCGAACTGGCCTACTGGAGAGGTTAAAATTATGGGCATTCCTATTGGGCTAACAATATAAGCTCTCCAGTGAGTTTGGAAATTACATAAAAAATTAAATTAAAGGGAATTCGTCAGCAGGTTTTGCTATGTAATATGAGAGCAGTAAGATGTAGGGGCTGAAAGCTGGATTCCAGTGATGTGTCCCTTACTGTTGCTGTTTCAATAAAATCGATGTTTTATCAACAGGAGATGATCACTAAAGAACTAGGTGTCTTGTGCCCCCTGGTCAATTGTTCTATGTAACCCCACCCCCCCACCACTGATTGGCAGCTTTCTGCTTATGCACAGTGTACACAGAAAGCTGCCAATCAGTGGTGTGGGCGGCGTTATACCGGGCTCAGCATTCAGAGGACTGCTAGATCTGCAGCAGAGAAAATTGTGATTGTATCAGAATGACAGCAAGCAGCCCAATAATTGACACGTCACTAGAATCAGGGTATCTGCCCCTACATCATGCTGCTCTCAGATTACATAGCTAAAATCTGGTAACAGATCTCTTTTAACATCACAATGAGGGTCCTATTCCCCAGGAACTAAACACCAGAGTCTTCCTATTTTATCTCAATGGAGACTGTCGACAAGTGTTTGATTCTGGTACTGTAGGAATATTCACAATCTCAACATTATTAAATATGAAGGTGGCATTATAGATGTAGCACCCCGAGGGCTTGGTTGCTACAGAGGTATTGCATCTCAGCCAGACGTGCGATATCTCACTTCCAGGTAAGGATGGAGTGTGGATCAGGACCCCGACACCTGCATACATTACACCACATTTCCGGGGGACAGGGCGACCGATATGCTCCAAGCAGAGCACGACAGTCCCTGTCCCTGGCTGGAGTGGGGGAAGGGAACACCGAGGAAGGGGGAACCCTGTAGTGCATATGTAGCACCCTGAGGATTCGGCTGCTACAGGAGTATTGCACCTCAACCCAGAGGTGTGATATTCTACTCCCGGGTAAGGATGGAGTGTGGAACTGAGCTCGGTAGGCTGCATGCACTACACACATCCCATTTCCGGGGAACAGGCCGACGGTACTCCCACTTAGAAATGTGCAGGTACGACCGAGTCTGTTCCTGGCTGGAGTGGGAGGGGGGGTGGTACATCCCAAGTAGTGTAGGGGCAGATAGGGGGAGCAGCCTGGGTAAAGTTAGGAGCTCATTGGGTGCTGGTCACCTGAGCTCACACATAGAGGGTGTATATAAGGTGGGCACCAACTAAGAACAGGGTCAGATGCAGAGGATCAGAGGCAGAGAGTCAGTCAGCTGCAGAGAACAAGTCAGGAGCAGAGGAGAGAAGAAAGACAAAGACCCAGAGTGAGAGAGGAGAAAAGAGAGAGACCCAGAGCACAGAAGAGAAGGACTCTGAGATCCCAACTCAAAGCACCGGTTGAAGAGTCGGCATCAGGGTACCGGAACCCAAGCTGGTGGGGGTAAAAACATTCCCCAGCCAGAGACCGGAGACCGTGGGCAGCGTCTGCCACGGTCACCCATCACATCCACCCCGAAGGCACACCACATGAAGGGTCAGGGAACCCAGGGCCAAGGGTGTCCCAACAGAAGGCCCGAGGGAGCTGGACCTAGGTGGATTACTGGTGGGGACGGCCAGAGAACGGGACAGAAAGAGAGCTCAGGGCCACGCTCCGGACTTGTTTGGGGGTTGGCTGGATCCAGGACCTGGTGGACGCAGCACGGCTCGGGTGGTCACTAGCAGCTGGAGTGACCAGTACAACATCTGCAGTAAGTAAACACCCTTAACTGCACAACCCGACTCTGTCTTCACTGCCGTCTGCACTACACCACCACAACCCCCATCCTCTGCGCCTGTCCCCTCTGAGGCTACACCCCTCCCGTTGGGGGTTATCCCACCAAGCTGCGCACCCACCATCAGCCTCAGCGGACCCTGCTGCAGCGGCGGCCACAGTGACCGCATCACAACGGGTGGCGTAGTCGACACAAAAGAACTCTTAATAACATCTGTAGGACTGCCACATAACACTGAGCTTGACACCCTGGGCACGGACCGGGTCACAGCCACTCGGAGACTACAACCCCCATCTGATCCGGCTCCGGGTATTCCCCTAAAGAATATGGCCCAGGGGGCGCGTCAACTTTGGCGTAGTCGGCAGGATTACGTGCCCGCAACACCCGGGTACTGCGTGCCTGAAGAAAAGTGCAAGTTTACCTCAGAAAGAAGTCTCCCGCCGGTTCCGGAGGGTCCACGCCATCGGACTCCATCACCAGTCGTTTCCCGCCGATTGTCCGCCATTTCCAGCTTGTTCCCGCCATCTGCAGAGTTTCCCGCCACTGGGCGACGCTTCCCGCCAAAACCGCAGATTTCCCGCCTTGGAAGAGCAGCGGACGCCATTATGGGCGTGCCAAAGGAGGGCAAGAGGCCACCTCCCATCGTGGGCCAGGACAGAAAATGGCGCCAAAAGTGGAAACCGCCCCCACCAACAGAGACTGTGATGCTGGAGGTGTCTGTCAGCGTGAAAGAACTACCCCTGGAGCTGACAGTCACCGAGTTGCCCCGGGACCGCCCTCGAAGTGGGAGGAGACGAAAGAAAAGAACGAAGATGGGTGCCGCCTGGAGCAGTCTGGAGCGAGCGCACCCGGAGACAAGAAGTCTGGAGAGGAGTAGCAAAGAAGCTCACCCGGAGATGTCCAGAGAGCAGAGCAGCACCGGCCCGCTGGCCAGGAGCCTGCTGGAAGAAGAGCAGAGCAGCACCGACCCGTTGGTCAGGAGCCTGCTGGACACCACGACCCCACTAGGCCTAGTGGAGGTCCTTGCACAGCTCCCCCGAGACCGGGAGTGTGCGCAGACTGCCCTGGAGGGCCTCGCACGGAGGATGGCCCGGGTACAGCGCGAGATATTGGCGGAATGGAGCCGGGAGATGGCCCAGCAAGCTGAAACCAAGACGCAAGCTGAAACCAAGACCCGGAGCACGCCAGCCGAGATGAGGAAGGAGACCGCCTCTGAGGATGGCGCGGGAGGACCCAAGGCCGGAGACGGCGCCGAGGAGGGAGCCGAACGCATGGAGGCAGGTAAAGGGGACGCCTATACCCCAAGCCGTGACACCGCTTACCTGCCCCAGCTCCCCGTCGCAGAGCCCGAAAGTCCCCCTGCTGTGCCCGAAAACGCCATGTCACCGACGCAGACTAGGCCCCAACCGGAAGCCGCCGCCGCGACCCCTGTGACGTCACACGCCTCGACCCCGAGCGTGACCAAGCAGGAAGTACCACCAGCCTGGTCGCAGGGCCTAGAATTCCCGGGCGCCGCAACACCAACAGCGCCCCCTACCTCTGCGGAGCCTCCGGCCTGGTCGCAAGGCCAGGTAGCCCAGGGCGCCGCCGTATTAACGGTGCCCTTCACCTTCCAGGTGCCCCAGGCCTGGCCGCAAGGCCTGGGCAACCCGGGCGCCACCACCACCGCGCCCGCACCCGTAAAACCAAGGGTGCCGCGTCTGGGAGAGGACTTGTTTGCCCAGCACACGTGGCCGGACGGGCAGCCTTTCATCTGGCCCCAGAAGTATTACGAACTGGAGCACCAGAGGAGGGTTGGGGCCATGTGTGCACCCCTGATTCCGGCTCCGAAGCCCGTAATAAGGATCTCGCCCCCGCTAGCGGAAGCACAGTTTGAGTGGGACCCCACCGGAGAAGATCTAATGGGGTTCACTCAGGAAACTAGGGCAGCTGCAGCAGAGCGTGCGGAGTGCTGCCGCCAACAGCTCGAGGAGTTTGCGAGGGAGCGGAGAGAGAGGCGGGTCCGGGAACAACAGGCCCAAATAAGGAGCGCGGAGCAGAAGAGCCGGGCCAGGAGAGACCCCCGTGCAGCGCACAGTCCCCGTACCACCGGGACTGTAATCAAGTTCAACCAGCAGCATGGGTGGGGCTTCATTCGAGACAACAACACCCCCGGCGACGTCTTTGTCACGCGCAGAGACGTGGAGTCCCATCTGCCGGAGGGGCACAGAGGTCGTGACCTCTACATCGGAGACGAGGTCACCTTCACCCGGCACAAGTGTGCCAAAGGACCTTATGCCCTCCACGTACACCGCCTGACGGAGGAGGAGTTGCGGTGCGAGGAGGAGGAGCAAGAGGACCCGGACGGGTCTGAAGTAACAACCAGCTGTAAGCAAAGAGCAGGAGGAAGACGCCGTTGAGTGCGGCAGAGCAAGTGATGTAAATAGTTACCCGACCGGGTACCAAAGAAACTGTTGATATATATATATATAGTCCCCGTTGGGACCAGCTGAGTGAACTGTTTACCCGTTTACCCTTAATCCCACAGGCTGAGGACTGTGAGCAGCCATTCCCTTCCCTCTACCTGGCCGAGGACTGAGAGCGGCCACTACCCCTGTAAATAGTTGCGCGTCCTAAAGCGCCCCCTACCGGTTTTATAGGAAAACCAGTTTTTCTAAGAGACTGTTGCACTTTTCCCGGACACACGTTGCACAGTGTCCGGAGGAGGAACCAGAAACAAGAGACGACGAGAATGTTTATATGAAAAGTTTTATATATATAATGTTTTATTATGTTTTTATGAAAAAAAAAAAATTGTATGTTTTGGTGTTATTTATGTCTTACAGCCCGAGGACGTGCTGTGATTTACCAGGGGGGAATGTAGCACCCTGAGGATTCGGCTGCTACAGGAGTATTGCACCTCAACCCAGAGGTGTGATATTCCACTCCCGGGTAAGGATGGAGTGTGGAACTGAGCTCGGTAGGCTGCATGCACTACACACATCCCATTTCCGGGGAACAGGCCGACGGTACTCCCACTTAGAAATGTGCAGGTACGACCGAGTCTGTTCCTGGCTGGAGTGGGAGGGGGGGTGGTACATCCCAAGTAGTGTAGGGGCAGATAGGGGGAGCAGCCTGGGTAAAGTTAGGAGCTCATTGGGTGCTGGTCACCTGAGCTCACACATAGAGGGTGTATATAAGGTGGGCACCAACTAAGAACAGGGTCAGATGCAGAGGATCAGATGCAGAGAGTCAGTCAGCTGCAGAGAACAAGTCAGGAGCAGAGGAGAGAAGAAAGACAAAGACCCAGAGTGAGAGAGGAGAAAAGAGAGAGACCCAGAGCACAGAAGAGAAGGACTCTGAGATCCCAACTCAAAGCACCGGGTGAAGAGTCGGCATCAGGGTACCGGAACCCAAGCTGGTGGGGGTAAAAACATTCCCCAGCCAGAGACCGGAGACCGTGGGCAGCGTCTGCCACGGTCACCCATCACATCCACCCCGAAGGCACACCACATGAAGGGTCAGGGAACCCAGGGCCAAGGGTGTCCCAACAGAAGGCCCGAGGGAGCTGGACCTAGGTGGATTACTGGTGGGGACGGCCAGAGAACGGGACAGACAGAGAGCTCAGGGCCACGCTCCGGACTTGTTTGGGGGTTGGCTGGATCCAGGACCTGGTGGACGCAGCACGGCTCGGGTGGTCACTAGCAGCTGGAGTGACCAGTACAACATCTGCAGTAAGTAAACACCCTTAACTGCACAACCCGACTCTGTCTTCACTGCCGTCTGCACTACACCACCACAACCCCCATCCTCTGCGCCTGTCCCCTCTGAGGCTACACCCCTCCCGTTGGGGGTTATCCCACCAAGCTGCGCACCCACCATCAGCCTCAGCGGACTCTGCTGCAGCGGCGGCCACAGTGACCGCATCACAACGGGTGGCGTAGTCGACACAAAAGAACTCTTAATAACATCTGTAGGACTGCCACATAACACTGAGCTTGACACCCTGGGCACGGACCGGGTCACAGCCACTCGGAGACTACAACCCCCATCTGATCCGGCTCCGGGTATTCCCCTAAAGAATATGGCCCAGGGGGCGCGTCACATAGGAGGGAGAGGGCAGTTCCTGGGTGCACCTAGAGGGAGGTATAAAAGGTGGGCACCATCTTAGTTCGGAGAGAAGTCAGTGGGAAGTCAGTCAGCTCAGTAGCTGGGAGCAGAGGCTCTGCACGAGCTCTGCTCCGCAGGCAGGCCGGAGAGGGCGGCCGGAGCCTAGAGGAAGGAGAAGGAGGAAGAAGGAAGGAAGAGGAGCGGTGGAGGCTCCAGGAACAAGGAACGAAGGGACCCCAGGGGTGTGGACAGGCGAGTCGCCACCGCACGCCCGAATCTACCTGCGTAGAAGGGTCAGGCCAAAGGGGGAGACCAGTCCCGAAACTAGTGGAGGCGGGGAACTACCCTCAGATAGAAACCGGAGGCTGTGACATTTCACGTGGCGCAGCCCCTCGCTACACCCGCTAGGAAGGCACCATATAGGGTCAGGGAAACTGGTGCCAAGATTTACCAGAGAAGGCCTGAGGCAGCCGGACAGAAGCGAGGTTACTGGCGGGGTATGACAGGCCAGAGAAAGGACACACAACGGGGGTCCTGTGAAACGCTCCAAAGTTATCTGGGAGTAGGCCGAGCCCCTCACCTGGTGAGCACAGTGGGACGTTATGACCAGCTGTAGTAACGTGGATAAAGAACTGTGAGTAAATACCCTGGACTGCATTACAGGACTCTGTGTCATTACTGCTGCTCCCGCGCACCTTCACCCCCAACATCCACACTTGCTGCCCTGAGGCTACACTCCTCCCGTGGGGAGTTATACTATCCCCTGCTGCACTCCCATCACCAGCCTCAGCGGTCTGCCCTGCAGCGGCGGTTCATTCTGACCGCAATCCACGGGTGGCGTAGTCGGACATTCAGCATATAGACCGCCATTTGAGTTGACCACCCTGAGCCACGGGACCGGGTCCCCGCCACACGAGGACTACAACCCCCAGCATCCGCAACGGGTCCGGTTCCGGGTATCCCCACATACGCGCGTCCCAGGGGGGCGTGTCATAGACACTACAGAAGGACTGGCACTGTGGGGGAAATTCTACTTGTAAGGTTGACATTAGAGATGAGCGAACTTTTAAAATTGAGGTTCAATTCATCCAAAATTAGTTTTGGACTAAGTTGATTTATCACAAATCAAAAGTACCCCCAAAATAAATTTAATAAGTTCTGAGATCTTTCCAGACCCTAAAGTATAAAAAATGGAGGGGAGACATGAGGCTAAAAAATATAAGAATAATAGATTATACTTTCCTGTCCTAGGTCTGTCTGTCAGCTCCCTTCCAGATCCTCCAGTCTTAGCTTTGAATCTTCCAGCCTATGGTCTTCGGATCTTCTGGTCTTTGAGTCTTTTGGATCTGACTAGCCCTCACATGGAGCACATCGATGATATGAATCAGGTCCCATGTGATCGCTTGAGGCCTAGTCACTGAATAAGCTTCATGTCACTTACTAGGCCCCACGTGAGCATGGAGACCTGAAGACCGGAGGCTGGAGGATCCAGAAGTTGGAAAGATCCAAATCAAAGCCTGGAGGCCAACATAGGGAGCAGTGGCAGAAGGACAGGTAGGGGCTGAGCCTAGGACTGGTGAGTATAATATTTTTTTCCTCTTCTCAGCCCTCAAAATAATCCAGTAAAATGGCAGCTGACTCACCTCCATCTTGCTGGATTCAAGCAAATTGAATCATGAAAAGTTTGACGATTCGCTAATGCCTAGTTGGCATCTTTGGCATTACCATGTGGTTTGCTTTATGAGTACTTCAAGTTACAATCCGGATGGTTTAGAAGGTGTGACCAGATTATGTAAGGGTGGGATTTCTGTCTGACAGAGTACCTTCCACTAGAAATGTAAGGTGTCCCAGCGAGGTAGTCGTGGGCGAGCTGTGGGCCCTGCTTGCTCTGGCACCCTACAGACAATATGTGTCCTCCCTCTGACGTGTGGCCATGATTGTGGTACTCTCCACTTATTTCAGACCATCCGATCGCGGCTGTCTCCAGGCATTTCTCCCAGGGCAGCAATAAATTCAGAGGACACGAGGTTCTTAACCATAACTGGGACTTTACTTGGGGAAGAGGAATATGTACAATATTTACAGGCAGATATAATGGATAAGGCCCGACAGGTTATCATCTCCCTCAGAGGCGCTGGCAACATCTTCAGCCCTGGTTCCCTCTTTAAGTGAAGCATCTCTGTGACTTTAATCTCTAGCCCTAGAGAATCTTCCTCACCAGCGACAGTATATCCGGATCCTATATCTCCCCCACATCTTAGCCCGGAGTCCTATCTTCCTCCTCTGCTGCCTGCAGACTGAAAGTGCCCCGGGTCCTCAATACCTCCGTTGAGTTTCTTCGGCCGGCTAACTGGACTCTTGCGTAGGGAGATCTTTACACTGGTGATCCTACTGTCTGCGGTATGGAGCTCCTATCTACCCTAGCAGCCACCATATAATTAGGCTGCCCGTACAGTTCTCGGTCCAATCTCTCACTGTTTGTGGAAACTCACCACAGGTTTCCTAGAGTGCCCACCCTCTATGGGCTGTCCTTTTTACTCTATTAACTCCTCACTATCACCCTGCTAATAGACTCTTACTAACAGCTGTACCCGACAGTGGCATCTTGTGGCTGGTTACAAGTACTGCAGCCCACAAGGAATTATGTTAAACTAAGCTCTAGACATACTCAATGTCTGACCCTGGCACCAAGTTCCCCCTCTACTCTACGGACTGGACCACTGCAGCTAACCCCTTAGCTTGGCCTAACAACAGTTCAGAGAGGTCTAACTACGGGAACATTTTCTTTAACTACTTCAGTGCCAAAGGAAGGTTACATCCTTCCTCACTATTACAGAAACTCTGTACTAGAGATGAGCGTTGTTCTACTCGAACTGTTCGCCAATCTCAAATTCGAGCTGTTTTGGGCGGTGTTCGAGCCGTTCGGCGAACACGAACAATTTGAGAAAAATTCGGCTGTTCGAGGTTATGTTCGATAACTGTTCGTGCACCAAAATCATAACTGGATTTTTTCTCAGTAATGATGAAAATTAATGTTAATACGCAGTTTGAGTGTACAGCGGGGTGGGGGGAGGGGCAGGGGATGGATCTCTGCAGGAACAATGAAGATCTCCATTTTTTTTCTCTTTCCCGCATTTGCAGTTGGGAGGTGCAATCTGTCAGCCTATCAGCAGCGCACACACGGAGCGAAGTGCTTTTTTTCACACAAGCAAGGGCATGTGTCATTGGCAGTGTATGTCACATGTCCTTGCCCTATAAGACCAAGCCATTTTCCCCGTCGCCACCATTTTCTCACTGCTGCAGCTGCGTGTTAGACGGCACCGCTGTTGCTGTGTGCGCTATACCTTGTTAATTTCAAGCCAATTTTCGCACAAATCTACAGATAGCTTGGGAGTAGGGAATAGTTGTGATTGCAGTCCTTTTAAGGACTAGGTTACAGCATTTCGTACGACTTTTATCAGGCAGGTCTGTGCTCTTAAATAGATAGATTGTGGGAGTAAAGACTAATTGTAATTGGAGTCCTTTTCAGGACTAGGTTACATCAGTTCCTATCAGTTTTTGCCAGGCAGGTCTGTGCCAGTGCTGTGCAAGTTTTTTTCACAGCATTTGGCTGAATCTAGCAAAGCTAATCCTTTTTGGCCTATTGCAGAGTGTGTTAGTCAGTGGAGTAGCCTATCTGTGTTGCAAGATATACCACCTGTGTATAGAATACCAATTTTTTTACTGCACCTAGTGAAGTAAAATCTTTTGGGCATAGCATCATTCTATTAGTCCATCTATACTGACCTCCATCAGGTTGCAAATTGAATATAATTTTTTTCTGCATCTAGCTCTGAAAAAATATTGGGCTTCTAGCTGTGTGTGGGACTTGTTCTATTAATCCATCTATACAGACCTCCATCAGGTTGCAAACTGAATATATTTTTTTCTGCATCTACCTCTGAAAAAATATTGGGCTTCTATCTGTGTGTGGGACTTGTTCTATTAATCCATCTATACAGACCTCCATCAGGTTGCAAACTGAATATATTTTTTTCTACATCTAACTCTGAAAAAATATTGGGCTTCTAGCTGTCTGTGGGACTTGTTCTATTAATCCATCTATACAGACCTCCATCAGGTTGCAAACTGAATATATTTTTTTCTGCATCTACCTCTGAAAAAATATTGGGCTTCTAGCTGTGTGTGGGACTTGTTGTATTAGTCCATCTATACTGACCTCCATCAGGTTGCAAACTGAATATATTTTTTTCTGCATCTACCTCTGAAAAAATATTGGGCTTCTAGCTGTGTGTGGGACTTGTTGTATTAGTCCATCTATACTGACCTCCATCAGGTTGCAAACTGAATATATTTTTTTCTGCATCTACCTCTGAAAAAATATTGGGCTTCTAGCTGTGTGTGGGACTTGTTCTATTAATCCATCTATACAGACCTCCATCAGGTTGCAAACTGAATATATTTTTTTCTGCATCTACCTCTGAAAAAATATTGGGCTTCTAGCTGTGTGTGGGACTTGTTCTATTAATCCATCTATACAGACCTCCATCAGGTTGCAAACTGAATATATTTTTTTCTGCATCTACCTCTGAAAAAATATTGGGCTTCTAGCTGTGTGTGGGACTTGTTGTATTAGTCCATCTATACTGACCTCCATCAGGTTGCAAACTGAATATATTTTTTTCTGCATCTACCTCTGAAAAAATATTGGGCTTCTAGCTGTGTGTGGGACTTGTTCTATTAATCCATCTATACAGACCTCCATCAGGTTGCAAATTGAATATAATTTTTTTCTGCATCTAACCCAGCCAATAGTTTTGGCCTAATACCACAGTTTGGCCACTCAGCTCTGCTCGGTTCCCATCCATTGTTTTTTTGTGCAAACAACTCCAGAGTTGTGAATTAGTTAACCACCAAAATGAGTGGAAAAAGGCCTGCTGCTGGTGGAAAGGGGAATAGGCGTGTTGGGAAGGGGAAAAAAGGTTGTGTCCGTGGGGTAGGTGTTAAAGCAACAGCAACATCTGCAGAAGAAAGACCATCTTCCAGCCAAACTAAAATGTCTACTTCTTTTAGCGGACAATGTGATATGATCCCTTTCTTACGGCCACGCCAATCGCTACAAATTCCAGATGAGGCACAAAAACAGCAGGTGCTTCAACGGATATCAAGTGCTCCTTTAAGTGGGCTCTCCTCCACATCAACTTCAACATCACAAATACTCCAGTCCTCAAAGGTGTCACCCCAATCGCACTTGCTTCCTCACAGCTCCCAAATCTCCAGCTGCCCGTCTGAGTATGAGGTAGAACAGATGGTTGAGTCTGCAGAGCTGTTTACTCATACTATAGCCTGGGAATCAGAGGTCGACTCCAGCGCTTCTGTGAATCCAGACGAGGAAATGATCTGCACTGATGCCCAGAATCTTTATGAGTCGGATCCAGGACCAGACGCAGAAGGTTCTGACCATAATGTAGACCCTCATTCCCAAACTGTAACTCCTGTTGGTGGAGACAATGAGGAAGACGATGATAAGACTCAAATACCTGATTGGAGCGACAACTTTAGTTTTTTGTCAGGGCAGGAAGAGGTTGGCTCTGAGGACGACGGGTGTGATAACGCACAGGGTGATGATGATGAGGTTGGAGATCCCACTTACTGTCAACCCACAGTCAGCCAAGAGATGAGGTCAGCAGAGGAGGTGGAGGAAGATGCTAGTGACGACGAGGTCAGGTTGCGCCTTCCTGGACAGAGACGTAGTACTGGAAGCACGTCAACAACTGCATCCTCAAACACAACTCTGCCTCTCACCACAAGTCGTGGTGGCTCTTCAGGTCGCATGGGTGCTAAGCCTTGCATAGCCTGGGCATTTTTTCAGATCGATAAAGATGACCCAACTCGTGTTATCTGTAACATTTGTCAGCAAAAGCTAAGTAGAGGCCAAAAAATACATAGTTTGAGTACTTCATGCATGAACCGGCACATGGACATGAAGCATAAGTTGCAGTGGGAAGCTCAGTGTGCTATAATGCGGCCTAGCCGGCCGGGCCAACCACCGTCTGCCATATCTTGTGCATCCGCAGCCTCTTCATCCTCTGTGACTGGGGGAACAGCAGTCACACCTGTTTTGGGGCGCAGACCTGCCACCTCTTTACCCGCAACAGCCAGCGTGATTGGCAGGTCATCATTTTCTTTGGAGGTGGTAACACCAGCTGGTGTTGAGCGCTGTCCGACATCGATAGCACCACCTTTGGATCAAGGCAACCTAACATGTCCGCCTGCATCTTCCTCACAGACCGGCAGTTTGCCGGGGACACCCTTATCAACCCCGTCTAAGCACAATAGCCAGCCCTCGGTCCCTCAGATGTGGACAAGTAAAAGACCATTTCCTCCTAGCCATGAGAAAGCTAAGAGGTTGAATTTCACCATCTGCAAGCTCTTGGCTACAGAAATGCTGCCTTTCCGCCTGGTGGACACAGAGGATTTTCGAAATCTTATGTCCGTCGCAGTGCCCCAGTACCAGATGCCCAGTCGGCACTACTTCTCAAAGAAAGGTGTGCCTGCGCTCCACCAGCATGTCGCACACAACATCACCGCTTCTTTGAGAAACTCTGTGTGTGACAGGGTGCATTTCACCACAGACACTTGGACGAGTAGGCATGGACAGGGGCGTTACATGTCGCTGACTGGGCACTGGGTAACTATGGTGACAGCAGGACAAGGGGCTGCTGTCCAAGTCTTGCCGTCCCCACGAGTTGTGCGTCAATCCTCTTTATCTCAAAGTTCCTCCACTGCTTCTGCCTCCTCAACCTCCTCTCGGTCTTCCACCTGCACCCAAAGCCTGTCTGGTCATGCCACAAGCTTTCTAACTGCGCAGAAGGGATCTTGCACACCTCCTTACTATGCCGGCAGTAGGGCTTAACGTCATCAGGCGGTTTTTACATTGAAATGTCTGGGAAATGTGAGTCACACAGCTGAGGAGTTGTGGTCAGCTCTGGAGAACCAATTTCATGAATGGTTGTCTCCACTGAACCTGAAACCAGGGAAGGCCGTGTGCGACAATGCTGCAAACCTGGGTGCGGCCCTTCGCCGGGGCAATGTCACACACGTGCCTTGTATGGCTCACGTGTTGAACCTGGTTGTCCAGCAATTTTTAGCCCACTATCCCAGACTAGATGGCCTTCTGCAGAGGGCACGGTCGCTGTGTGCTCACTTCCGCCATTCGCATCCCGCAGCTCAGCGACTTACATCTCTACAGAAGACTTGGGCCTGCCACTTCACCGGCTAAAATGCGATGTGCCTACCCGGTGGAATTCAACTCTGCACATGTTGCAGCGACTGTGGCAGCACCGACAAGCCCTGGTGCAATACGTTCTGACGTATAGCCTGGGCCAACGAGATTCAGAGGTGGGGCAAATCACGCTGGAGGAGTGGTCTCAGATCAGGGACCTATGCACCCTTCTGCACAGTTTTGAAATGGCGACGAAGATGTTTAGTGCTGACGATGCCATTATCAGCATGACTATTCCGGTGATTTACATGCTGGAGCACATGTTAAACAGAATTCGGAGTCAGGTGGTGGCACAAGAGGAGGTGGAGGAAGTAGAGGAGGAGGAGTTGTATGCGGAAGGGCTAACATCTGCAAGGTCCAGACGGTCGGCAGCACCAAGGCGGCAGGCATGTGAGGGTGGGGGAGATGGTTTTACCAGGGCGCATGGCAGCAGCCAAACTAGTGAGGAAGGTGCAGGAGCCCAGGAAGAAGGGGAGGACGAACTGATGGAAGACTCATCAGATGAGGGAGACCTTGATCACATTTCTGTTGTGCGAGGTTGGGGGGAGAGGACAGAGGAAGGAAGCATGATTGTTACCTCGCCACCAACACAACAGGGACTTGGTGCTCCTGGATGCGTAACACACATGAGTGCCTTCTTGCTGCACTACCTGCAACATGACCCTCGAATTGTGAGAATTAGAAATAATCCTGACTACTGGGTTGCCACACTGTTAGATCCCCGGTACAAAAGTAAATTTGCAGAAATTATTCCTGCCATAGAAAGGGATGCACACATGCAGGAGTATCAGCAGAGACTGTTGCAGAATCTTACATGTGCTTTTCCACAAAATACCAGTGGTGCACGTAGTGAATCTCACAGTTCCAACTTGCCAACCGTGGGACCGTCAAGTGTTCAGCACTCAAACCGTAACAGAACCACAGTATCTGCTGGTAACATCAATTTTGCGGAATCATTTCACCACTTTTTTAGCTCATCCATTGCAAGGCCACAGGAGACAAGAAGTCTGACACATAGTCAACGCCTAGAGACGATGGTACAGGAGTATCTCCAAGTAAACATTGAAGCCACGACTGTGTCACTGGACCCTTGCTCTTTTTGGGCTTCCAATCTGGATAAATGGCCGGAGCTAGCCACTTACGCCTTGGAGATCTTGTCATGCCCCGCAGCCAGCGTTCTGTCTGAACGTGTGTTCAGCGCTGCTGGTGGTGTGCTGACAGATAAGCGCACGCGGCTCTTCGCTGATAATGTAGACAGACTCACGTTCATAAAGATGAACAAATCATGGATCCAAAACGACTTTTCTACCCCTGTGTCATCCTGGGGAGAGTAAAAGCTTGATGATTGGTTAAAATCACCCTACCAACCGTTTTAAGCTTTCAAATTACTAATCATGTTTATCTGTATCTTGGCTGGAAAATAATTTGGGCTTTGTAGCAGTGTGCAGCACTGATCCTATTAGGCCATCTATACTAAAGCTTCACCAGATTTAAAATTAATAATAATTTTTAGCTGCATCTAGCCCGGAAAATAATTTTGGGGCTCCGAGATGCGCAAGACACATAAGTGCCTTCTTGCTGCACTACCTGCAGCATGACCCTCATATTGTCAGAATTCGAAGTAATCATGACTACTGGGTTGCCACACTCTTAGATCCCCCAAACTTTTCGATCAACCTTTTCATTTTAATAAAGACCAAAAAAATGGTCATTTTTGAAATTATAAGCATTAGCAGGTTGTTAGAAACTGAAATCAAACAGTTTTCAACTCAAAACTTTATTCTAGGTGATGTTACATTTTCACATAGGACCCCTTGTTCGAAAGGAGCTTCTGAACTCTCTCGTCCATTGAATTTGTCAGGTTTTGGATGGTTTCTGCTTCAATTGTTTTGCATGAGGACAGAATACCCTCCCAGAGCTGTTGCTTAGATGTGAACTGCCTCCCGCCATCATAGACACTCCTTTTAATGATGCTCCAAAGGTTCTGAATGGGGTACAGGTCAGGGGAGCATGGGGGTCACACCATAAGTTTGTCCCCTTTTATGCCCATATCAGCCAGAGATGCAGATGTTTTATGTGCAGCATGAGATGGTGCATTATCATGCAGAAAAATGATCTTGCTGTGAAATACACGGTTCTTCTTCTTGAACCATGGCAGGAAGTGCTGTTTGAGAAAATCCACATACATTATGGAGTTCATCTTTAGCGCCTTCAGGGATCCTAAAGGGGCCGACAATCTCTCTCCCCATGATTCCAGCCCAAAACATTACTCTACCTCCTCCTTGTTGGCGCTGTAGCCGTGTTTGCGTGGGGTGTCCATCAACCAGCCATCCTCCACTCCATCCATCTGGACCATCGAGCGCTGCACGGCACTCATCCGTGAACAAAACAGTTTTGAAATCAGTCTTCATGTAATGTTTGGCCCACTGGAGCTGTTTCTGCTTGTGTGAAGTGGATAGAGGAGGTCGACAGGATGGCGTATGCACAGCTGCAAACCTCTGAAGGACCCTGCATCTTGTTGTTCGGGGGACGTTGGAGGCACAAGCAGCTTCAAAAACTTGTCTGCTGCTATGACAAGGCTTTTTGCCGCTGCTCTTTCAACCTGACGTAATTGCCTGTAGGAAAGAGTCCTCAATTTGCCCTTATCAGCACGCACACGTGTGTACTGTGAATCAGCTACATACTTCTTGATTGCCAAGACACTTCATCCTGATCATCGCACAATGTTGATTGTAGTCATGCCTTGACCTAAACACTCCACAATTTGTTGCTTCTCAGCAGCCGACACATCCTTTTTCTTTCCCATTTTGGCAGAAAATGTAGGCTGCTTAATAATGTGAGACAGCCTTCTTAAGTAGTCTTGCCTTTCATTGGACACACCTGCCAAACTAATTAGCACAGGTGTCTGCAATTGCTTACAGTGATATAAAGAGCCCTGACACACATCACCATCAATGAGTTTAACTGACAAACAAACAAATTCTTCCCTTATCACTCCTAAACACTTTTTGCATAATAATTTGGAACGCAGTGTACATGTGCTTTTCCACAAAACACCAGTGGTTCACGTAGTGAATCTTACAGTTCTAACTTGCCAACCGTGGTCTGTATGGAGTTGTTCAATAAAGGGCCCAAAATTAAGATAACATAGATGGGAGAGGTCTCTATGAATAGGAATTCCTAAGTATTTGATACCCTGTGAGGGCCAGGCAAAGGGAAAGTTGGACTGGATGGAATCCTATATGGATTTGGGGAGGGAGACATCGAGGGCCTCAGACTTCGCTGCATTGATTTTAAAATTTGACCATGTAACAAAGTGATCTATTTCAGCCATAACAGCATGGATGGATATATGTGATTGAGTGATATATACTAGGACATCATCAGCAAATAGAGAGCACTTGTACTCGGTGCCTCCCACCTCAATCCACCTAATATTGGGGTTATGGCGAATTGATGAGAGCAGGTGCTCCGTCACTAGGATGTATAAGAGAGGGGACAGAGGACATCCCTGCCTTGTCCCATTGGTGATTGTGAAAGGTGATGAAAATGTTCTGATGCACCCCTTGGGCCTTGGGACACCCGGAGCCGGACCCTTTTTGGTGGATGCTGGTGGTTGTAGTCTTCGTGGCGGCGACCCGGTTCCGTGGCTCAGGGTGGTCAAACCAGTGGCGGAACTATTTATGTGGTTTTGATGTTTAAATGTCCGACTACGCCACCCGTGGATTGCGGTCAGAGTGAACCGCCGCTGCAGGGCAGACCGCTGAGGCTGGTGTTGTGGGTGCAGCAGAGCGTAGCATAACTCCCCACGGGAGGAGTATAGCCTCAGGGCAGTGTATGCGGAGGATGGGGGTGATGGTGCAGGGCAGCAGCAGTAACGACACGGAGTCAGTGATGCAGTCCAGGGCCTTTACTCACAGTTCTTATTATCCAGACCACGTCTGCAGGTAACGGCTGCCCACGTCGTACTGTGCTCACCAGGTGAGGGGCTCAGACAACTCCCAGATAACTTTGGAGTGCTTCACAGGACCCCCTTTGTGTGTCCTTTGTCTGGCCTTTCTTACCAACCCTTCTGTCCGGCTGCCTCGGGCCTCCTCTTGGTAAACTTGGCGCCAGTTTCCCTGACCCTATGTGGTGCCTTCCTAGCGGGTGTAGCGAGGGGCTGCGCCACATAAAATGTCACAGCCTCCGGTTTCTAGCTGAGGGTCGTTTCCTGCCTCCACTAGTTTTGGGGACCGGTCTCCCCCTTTGGCCTGACCCCTCCACGCAGGTGGATTCGGACGTGCGGTGGCGACTCGCCCGTCCGCACCCCTGGGATCCCTTCATTCCTCGTTCCTGGAGCCTTCTCCGCTCCTCTTCCTTCCTTCTGCCTCTTCCAGGCCTGGGCCTCTGTTACAAGGCCCGCCTCCGGAGCAGAGCTCATGCAGAGCCCCTGCTCCCTGCCACTTCTGCTCAGACTTCTCTGCACTGAACTAAGATGGTGCCCACCTTTTATACTCCCTTCTCAATGCACCCAGGAACTGCTTCCTCCCTGCTCCTGCACTACAGGGTTCCCCTTCCTCAGTGTTCCCTCCCCCCACTCCAGCCAGGGACAGGGACTGTCGTGCCCATCTCAGAGGCATATTGGTCGCCCTGCCCCACGGCAATGTGGTGTAATGCATGCAGGTGTCGGGTCCTGATCCACACTCCATCCTTACCTGAGAGTGAGATATCACACCTCTGGGTGAGGTGCAATACCTCTGTAGCAACCGAGCCCTCAGGGTGCTACAGTTCCATTTATCTTCAGCCTAGGTGACGTATTGTGATACAGGGCCGTGATTTTGGCTATAAAAGGGTCCCCTAGACCCCTACCCCAAGCTTTTTAAGTGAATCATATATGGCGTGCCAGGAGACTCTATGGAATGCTTTCTCAGCATCCAACGAGAGTATCTAATTACAAATTTTTAACTGCATCTAGCCCAGGAAATACTTTGTGCCTAGTAGCAGTGTCTGCTAGTCAGCGGATTATCCCGGCTGTTAAGCAAGCTACACCACCTGTAGTTTAGACACTTAATTTTTTCAAAGGAAATGCTTCGGGACCATGGGATACTCAGTGAAGAGCATCAGGAGGCACCCCAAGGCATAGGGGCTGGGACTGGCAGTAGGATGCCTTGCAGTGGACAGCCGAGCTCGATCCTTATAAAAGCTTTTTAACTGCAGCAGCTTTAGTGGACGCTACTGGAGCTGGAATTACGCGGCTGCTGGCATGAGACTTGCCCTCCAATAGATCCTTGTAAATGGATTTAAAGTGTATTCATTCAAATTAGAGAGACAATTTAAATTAAAAAGCTTAGAGCTGCCTCCACCACAGGGGGGCTCGCTCGACCCACCAGCGGAAAGGCACCAGTATTGGGAGAGGGGGGCTGGCCATCAGGGTTCACCGCGGCTCTGGCACAAACCCGGCGACACGGAGGTGGCACGGGCAGGAGCGGACTGGCCATGTCGGCTTCTCACTTTTTGGATTTTAGAAGGGCATGACATGCCTATATCTGTGTCTCCCCCTCCTTTTACTCCTCCACCTCTTTTATTTTCGCATGACTCTATGTACTTGTCACTTTTCCATGTGTTAGTTATGTCTTCTGAGCAGTTTGTCAGCTTTTGGACACCTTTGAAGGTGTTTTCTATGTGTTTCTATGTGTTTTTGTTTGCCTGCCATTGGTTTTAACGGTGTTCGAAGGTGTTCGACGAACAGTTCGACGAACAGTTCGGCGAACACACGGGTGTTCGACGAACCGAACCGAACTCGAACACTACCGGGGTGGCTCAACACTACTCTGTACATCTCTTGTATCTGTCCCTCAGATCCAGTGCCAATCGGGAGAATATAATATTATCTATATTATGAAAGTCATCATCAGTAAAGATAAAAAAGCATGTGCAAACTGCCTATAGACAACCACAATATTCTACACGATTTCACGCAGCAATGCAAAATCCAGCAGGGGATGTGTCATATCTCTATTACATACAGTATATAGTAGGCAGCAATTACAGGAGAAGGCAGAGCTGGAAAATGATTTTCCATTGCACAGCTGTGAAACGATATAATTTGCATGAACGCATAAGTATACACATTTTTACAGAATATAATCATATCTAAATGCCTATAAACACATTTTTATCACTAGTGGGCCTGCGGAGAATTTTATCAAGTCTATAGGAAATTATTGTGGAGCTATTATGTATAAGGTCTCGCGTCATATCTTTGGTTTCCAGTGCAGTTTTCACTTTTTTTTCGGTATCAATTAGATGAGTTGGCTTGATGGCAGATGTACCTGACCAACAACCCGTCAGCTAGATATAGCCTTGTGCACAGGGAAGGAGAAACCACTTCACCATCCAATGAAAGTAACTGCTGGCATTATTAGGTTATCAATAAAAATAAGCAAATCGCCCGAAAATTTGAATTAAGGATATTTGCTAGGAAATTCGATTGACATCAAATAAATTCAGTTTGAATCAAATCTGCTGGGAAACAGTGAAAAAACCTCCTGTAGCCACCTCTCCTCTGCCCTCCCAAAACTTGTCCCGCCTCTGCTGAGCCTCCGATCGGCTCCTCTGCCTTATCACTGCTGTTTTATTCAGTCCCCAAGTCTAAAGCACTGCCGTTCTTCAGTTGTCTCATGTGTCCACAATAATGGCATGTTCCCAGGGAAGAACGGCAGCACCGGAGGATTGGAAATAGAAGAGAGAAAGGAAAAGACAGAAGAGTTGATCGGATGAATGGTGGAGGTTGGAGAGGTATAAGGAGAGCTGATGAAAGACAAGTATCAGATATCTTATTCTTTTTCATCACTTCTTTTCAATTTTGCTTGAATATCGGTACATTGAATCGTGAAAAATTTGGAATCTGGTAAATCTGAATTCTGGGGAAAATTTGTAAAAAATTAAATTTATTCCAAATAAATCCGTTCATTTCTAGTTATCAAGTTTGTCCCTCTGCAAGGTCAGAAGATGTAACCACTGTAGAACGTACACTTCAAGTAAGACTGCCTAAACTGCTAAGCTGTTTCTTGAGGCACAACATTAAATTCACAGTAGAAGAAAAGTACCCCCTTATTTCACTGTTGCATGGAGAGCCAGAAGATCAGCCACCATCTATAAGACAGGTTAATACTTGACGTCACTTGATTATCTTGACTGGTAGTCCCATACTCTCAGATCTCGAGCACAACACAGACAACTTGTTGATATACTTTTAATCATGACATTCTTAATTTCACCAGTGGGGGTGCTGTAGGGAAATTGAACACTTGCTACTGGCTTCTTCCATGGTTTCCAGCTGAACGCATGTAGTCCCTATAGCATTATAACCTGTGTTTACTTTCAGGAGATCCTAACAAAAAGAAGGAGTCCAAGAAAGAAAACCTCTTTACATACAAAGAGTTATGAAGGAAGCAATATTAATTGATTAATTAAATCAATATGTATCTCAATAGAGAGAAAGATAAAAGATTCATAATCTGTAACTGATCCTATCCCTAAAACATATAACCACTTGGCTCTGGAGGACCTCTAGTATTATAATGGACTCCCATTAGTATCAACAAATGTCATGAAAAACTTAATGGGAACCTGTTATGTCCAGAAATGCTATTTACCTGCAGATGTAGGGTTAATTTAATGGCCTTACTGGAGCAGCAGCTACAGGGAAAGAATGAACTTATATCCTCCCTGAAACTGCTTGCTTTCAGTCATCGGGGAGGTGCAGGGAG
Organism: Phyllobates terribilis; assembly: GCF_046119375.1. Classification (NCBI taxonomy): domain Eukaryota; kingdom Metazoa; phylum Chordata; class Amphibia; order Anura; family Dendrobatidae; genus Phyllobates; species Phyllobates terribilis. The sequence goes on from NW_027362772.1 coordinate 238,590,085, forward strand.
CGGTTACAGTCTCTGCTCATTAGGCCGGTTTCACATGTCCGCATATCTCCGGTACTGGAAAAAACGGTGCCGGAGATATCCGTTTCTCATGTGTTCGAGTGCAGCAGGATCACACGGACTAGCGCCTGGGATTCATCACTACAGTTAGCGATGTCCCCAAGAGCCGAGTGCTGAACACCGCCCTCATCATGGTTCCCTGCCAGCGTTGCGATCAGCACCAGCAGAGACAATGATGAGGGTAGTGGTAGTCTGCTCCCCATGTCCACCTGTCTAAAAATAAGAATAAAGTAATAAAATCCATATACTCACCTCTCCTAGATGTCCCCCGCTGTAATCCATGCGACCGCTGACACCGAGGAGCCAGGGAGAATGAGCGGCTCCAGAGCTGCGCTCAGTAAGTGACAGGACACCGCTCCTGAGCTGCAGTGGCAGCATTCAGCACCGGCGCTTGGGAACAGCGCTAACTGTAGTGCTAATTCCAAGGCTCCGGTATGTGTCACACAGATGACACATGGATGTCATCTGTGTGGTACGTTTTGCGGACCGTGTATCCGCAAAAAAACGGACTTGTCTCCGCGTAGAGCACAAGAACAGAAGGTCGGTGTAAACACACTGACATGTGCACAGACCCATAGATTTGAATGAGTGTGTGTGTGTTAGTGTCTCTGGTATGTGTGGAAACTGTCACCACTCGTACCGGACACAATAACGTGTGAGAGCAGCTGTAATCACTCCTCCACACTTTGATTGACAGCCTGCTCTGCACACACACACAATGCACAAACACTCTTCAGAGCAGGCTGTCAATCAAAGTGTGGGGGAGTGATTACAGCTGCTCTAACATTATAGCAAGTGATAATTGTAACCGCTCTCTGCACCTTCCCGATGACTGAAAGCAAGAAGCTGTAGAGAGGATATAAGTTCATTCTCTCCCTTTAGCCATTGCTCCAGTAAGGCTAGCAGACATGATTTTAATACTATTTAACTGCAGTTTAAAGGGAGTCTGTCACCCCCTGGCACTTATTTGACCGCTATTATGGGCATACAGGTGATTGAAATGTAAATCTATACCTACCTGTATGGCCCATATTAGACGTCTGATTGCTTTGAAATTGCTTTTAATTCAATCCGTTTTCTGATGCTGTGGAGCCAGGGGACGGGAAGAAATCACCACCTACTTTGTGAATTACAATGTTGCCCCCCTCCCCTGCATGTCGCAGTGCCCTGTGATGTGCAGTTTTGTCTTCCTAGTCCCGCGTATGCGCACATCACCTTTACCGCAAGGTGCACTTTTTTCTCCCAGCTATGTTTTCAGCAGTGATCTTGTACGCAGGCGCCGGGGAGTCACTGTGAGTCAATGTTGGACCTCCACAGATCGATAATGGACTAATTAACAAGAATGACATGTCTATAATGTCTATTATCTAATTATACTTGTCCCAAAGCACAAAATGGGAACACACCAACTTATGTTCAAGAACCAAATGTAAAGTTCTGTCTGCCAGCTACGAGAAGCTACGATCAGCAGACACTTTTTAGACAGGGCACCATGTTCTCCTCTCTAGGCCATTTTCAACTGTAGGAAAATAGATTTACTAGTTATTATAACTAATCGTATATACAGATCTTCCACGAGATGCTTTGGATCACTCAATATTACTTTATTTATAGGCCATCACCACTTACAATTATATTTACTCCACTTTTAGTCATTTAGACATTTTCTCATTTTAACCAGTCATTCTCCATCTTCAATCTAAAGGTTGGAGACGAAAGAGAAAAATAATTGGCCGGGTTCAAGGACAGATCACGTTTAACAATCCAAATTGCTGCATTTTCCAAAGGCAAAGTCCAGCAAATCAAAGACTTCTTTCTAACAGCTCATGGATGAAGAGCGATGGAACATAAACATTAGCCACCGCCTGCCACACTGACGAGATACTGATGCCAACTGGCTGTGACCTTTCTTTTGTGATCTGACAACACATCAAGAGACACATAGTACACTGGTCACATGAAACCAAATGCTCAGCGCTATGTATCCGCAATGAAATAATTACCTACAGAAAATCATATATTTATATACAGATAGATAGATGGATGGATAGATAGATAGATAAAAGATAGGCGATAGATAGATAATAGATAGATGATAGATAGGAAATAGATAGATACATAGATGGATACATAGATGGATAGAAGGATACATAGATGGATAGATAGAGGGATAGATAGATAGATAGATAGATAGATAGATATGTAGATAGAAGGATAGATAATAGATAGATAGAAGGATAGATAGAAGGATAGATAGATAGATAGATAGATAGATAGATAGATAGAAGGATAGATAGATAGATGGATAGATAGATAGATAGATAGATAGATAGATAGATAGATAGATAGATAGATAGATAGATAGATAGAAGGATAGCTAGAGGGATAGATAGATATGTAGATAGAAGGATAGATAATAGATAGATAGATAGATAGATAGAAGGATAGATAGAAGGATAGATAGATAGATAGATAGATAGATAGATAAACAGAGGTATATGTTAAAAGTATAGATCGGAAAATATTGCTACATGCTAGGAATGTGAACTAGGCTTACATGTATGCATTAACTTCATCCAACATTATAGCAGCAAACATATATGTGGACATGTAAAGATGTCCCATCTGAGAGCAGCATTATATAAGAGCAGAGACCCTGATTCCAGTGAAGTATCACTTACTGGTATGCTTTCTGTAGTTTTGATAAAATCCCTGTCTTCTCTGCTGCAGATCTAGCAGTTATCTGAATGCTGAGCTCTGTATAATCTCGCCCACTACACTGTACACTGTGCATTGGCAGAAAGCTGCCAATGAGTGGTGGGTGTGGGGTTACACAGAGCTCATGAATATGGAGGACTACATGGCAGCTGGTTTACTAGTCCTTTAGTAATAATCTCCTGCTGATAACACTGTGATTTTATCAAAACTACAACAAGCAGCACAGCAAGTAACACATCGCTGGAATCAGGGTCTCTGTCTCTACATGATGATTCTCACAGATTAGGAGGCAAAAACTCAGTGACAGAGTGCCTTTAAGATATAGCCAAGGTCATGGAAGGAGTGTAGAGGGAAGAACAAACACTAAGCCATTTTGTACTAGGTGGCCAAACTAGGCACCATAGTGTGTTCCAAATTTTGATCTGGGATTGCTTCCTATATTTTCGAACAAAAAAAGCAGATAGTGCTAAAATGGAATCCAGACAGAGGACAAAGTAACTCCATCAGCCTCATTAAAGTCAATGTCCCCGTTGGGGGTTCTGCCCGAATTCTGTTATTTAGGGCTTCAGACGGAAGCCCCAATGGAGCCTCTGAAGTGTGGCAAAAATGCAATGTAAACCCAGCCTTAGTCCTAGAAAACCCATATACAAGTGTTCAAAAGTCCTGCATAGGCGTGAAGAAAACTATATATTTCATACTTCTGCATATCTACAGTGAAACTGAAACTTTGAATGTCCCAAGTGTATAAATAGTTATGGTATGCGCATTTTTGATAATTTTTTTTACAGCATAATCATACCTACACCAGTACAGTGTGTAGAATGGTTGACAGGTTTCTAAGTTCATTAATTTCCAATGCAAGTTCACACAGACTTAAATTTTACTTTTTAAGATTTATTATTTTTTATTTAATTCAGAGTCCTGAAAAGGGCCTTTTGAGTGCATCTTTAGCTTCTAATACTTTATTGGCCAGTCTTTGCTCTTGAGCACCAACTTGCATCTCTGTGGCATTGAGTGAACAAGCTTCTGCAGATGTTCGCGAGTGATGATGTGGTTCCAGGCCTGTATCAGAGACTCAATCAACTCTCTCTTGGTCCTTGGCTGTTTTTTAGATATCTCTATTGATACCTTGTGCCACAAATTTTCAATTGGATTGAGGTCCGGGGACTGGGCTGGCCAGTCAATAGTAGCCACCTTGTTCTTTTTTTTCCATTCCGTTACTGTCTTACCTCTGTGACAAGGAGCATTATCATCCTGGAAGATGTAATCCCCTGAAAACAGGTGTTGAGCAGAAGGCAGCATTTTCTTATTAAGGATGTCTATGTATTTTTTTGCATTAACCATACCCTCCACAATATGAAGCCTTCCAACACCTTTGGCTGCCATACAGCCCCAGACCATTACTTTCATCGGATGTTTCACAGAGAAGCTCAAACGCTCTGGCTTGTACTCTTCATGTGGAAACCTTCTCACATAAGACTTGCCATTATTTCCTAAAATGCAAAAAGTGCTTGCAACACTAAATAGCACTTTTTCCCACTCCTCCTTCCTCCATTTTGAATATTTCAATGCCCACAGTTTTCGCCTTTGTCTTTGTATGGCTGTCATCAATGGCTTCTTTCGGGCCTTGCACCCTCTCAATCCTGCTTCCAAACATCTCTTCCTAACAGTTGATGTTGATACCTCAATATTGCACTTTTCTTGCCATTCTCGCAGAAGCTGAGGAGAGGTGAGCTTTCAATTGGCAAGGGATGTTCTTATCAGTACTCTATCCTCCCTTTTAGTTGACTTTCTGGGCCGACCAGATCTGGGCCTGTCCTGGATAATTCCAAGCTGCTTATGTTTCTGCAAAATTCTTACGACTGTACTCTGATTACAGCCGACCTTCCTTGCGATCTGGGGGCCAGTATAACCCTCTTCATGTAGCACCACAACTCGCACACGATCCTCCACTGACAAAAATCTGAAGGCTCCCATCATAAAGCTCTACAGTATGATTCACTAGATAGACCAACAGATAAAGCAAACAAACAAAGCAGCAGATGTGATGCAATGTAATGGAATGTGATTGGCTGCCATATCCAGGTTATGATTGGTCACAAGAACCTCATCTGTGATTGGCTAATTTTGGATCTGAAGCTGTACAATATTCAGTTGAGCTTTTAATTCCCATATTGTTGCAATAATTTCAGGCAAAACTGCTTCAAAAGCTAAAAATATTACAGGGAGAGAATGCAAAATTGTATTCTGAACAAAACCATATATAATATGTCATATTAGCATCGAAGATATTCGAAAGAAAACGTTTAAAACTTGAAAAATCAATTTATCCTATGCCTATGCAGGACTTTTGAACACCACTGTAACAATAAGGTTGGATTCACACATCCATGTTTTGCTGACCGTGTACAGACCACGATGCACAGACCGTCTGCAGATCTCCTGACGTGAACTCCTCAACTGCCTCACGCATGCCTACAAGGCTGTCAAGTTCGGGTCAGGAGACTTGCAGATGGTCCATGCATTGCAGTCCGTACTCAAACTTGGATGTATGAACTCTGCCTTAGACTTCATTCAGGCATCCAATTTTCTAACGTATGAGAAAAACAGATGGATTATTTTGATCAGACTCTGATCGGAGTGATCAGAGTTTCCTCTGAGTGTCATCAGTTTTACTCCAATGTGAAGAAGAAAAAAAACTCTCTCCACCTTCTCCTTTCTGACAGTCCATGAAAGTCAGACCACACTCAGATGTCATCCGAGTGCAGTCCGATTTTTTCACAGAGCCATAGACTTGCATTGCGGACCTGTCTCTGCAATTTTCTGCCGATCACTCAGTCCAGTCTTTCTTTGAAGACGTCATTAAAGACCCCACAATAAGTATCTTGTCTTATTATGTAAACTGCTTCCGTTTTCCTTTTTTTTTTTTTCATTTTCGAGGAAACCGCTGCAGATTTACATTTCTCCCCACCCTGCTGTGAACTCAATAAATTGCCTTCTTCTTCCATTGCTTGCATCTGTAAAATGGGAGCTAACGCAGAGGCTTTTTTTTTTTTCCACCGCACAATCGGTTACCATGGAACACAAAGGAATAAAAGTCACAATTTTTTCTGGCTTTGTTTATACATTGTTGATATCGCCCACATCTGCTTGATTTTATGTCTCTCTAACCGCTTGTTCCTTTTTTTTCTTTTTTCCCCTCTTTTCCTCCCCCCACATCTAATAATTATACAGAACACAGTTGCATTGTGCCGGTAACTGTAGCACAACACGATATTAAAGTAGCAGAAACTGTTGCTATAATTTAATGCTAGCAGAAAGCTAAAACAAAAACAATGTAATTTACTAATGGCGTGACACATCTCAGCGTGAGCTTCCTGATTGGCTCGGAAAAAAAAAAAAAAGCGAAAAGCTTAATCCCTGGACTGCATTTAAGCTCCCAGCGCATATTCAGTTCCAGCCATAATATTGGTGGAAATTTAATAAGCCTGATCATCAAATATTTATTTCATTCAACCAGCTTAGATAATTCGGTCTTGCTGAAATCAACAAAATGGTTTGCTGCTTTAATGAGCTTTCTGCAACGTGGAGACTCGCGTCAGTTTTGCAAATAATTTATTGCCGGCCCTATCATGTCACTAGTGGATTGCCTATAGCCCATTACTACATCTGAGACGAGCAACATTAGGAGCAGGACTAAAAATATCTATGCTTATTGATGCCTACAAATTCACATCAGCAACATTTTGGACACAGGGATTTGGAAAGCCGTAGAGGAATTGAAGAGGAACATATTGCTTCGGGGAGCTGGGTTGCGAACGCATCGGGATTTGTTAATGTGTCACAGGTGTTACTGAGGCTAAATAGCAATGAAACGTGAAATGTTCACATGTGAGAAAGCTGCGGAGGGGCAGACAATATCCGATCGCTCGTTGTCTCCATCCATCAGAGCAAGCGCAAATTAAAGGGTCACCATGATGTCACAATACGGAGTTTATTTCTCTTCCATTGGGAGAAGTATTGATTTTCTTTAAAATCAAACTATAATCAAAAATGACCTATTAAATGAGTTTTTTGGCTACATGTCTGTTGGCAATTTCATCATGATCTGTATTAAAAAAAAAAAAATATGAAAGTTTTCAGCAGGCTCATTATCATCAGAGACAGGATTAGAATTACAGGTAACGCCTCTATATACAGCTGATAAAACAGGATCCACCAGTCACAATAGGTGATATCTCAGCTGATCCCGCTCCCCCTCCATTTCACAAGGACCTTCTCACACGCTCATTAGATGCTTCAATACAAAAAATAGGGTCTGTTTATTGCTGCTAATGTACATGTGACGCGCCCCTGGGCCTGTGCTGAGTAGCGTTGCACACGCGGGAGCCTACCCGGAGCCGGATCTGATAGGGGTAGTAGTCTCGTGGCGGTGACCCGGTCCGTGCCCAGGGAGTCAAACTGTGTGGCTGAGTATTAGCAGTAGATGTAGGACGACTACGCCACCCGTTGAATGCAGCTATGGAGCTGCCGCTGCAGGGCAGACCGCTGAGGCCGGTGGTAGGATAGTGCAGCGTAGATGGTATAACCCCCAACGGGAGGGGTATGGCCTCAGGGCAGCCAACGTGGATGATGGGGGTAGCAGGAACCACTCAGAGACGATGCGGTGTAGTTCAGGGTCTTTACTGGTGACAAAGATAGACCCTCCCGGAGTACTGGCTAGCGGTCGGGGCCTGGTCAGTCCTTGAGCAGATGGGATCCCCCTTGGCCAGGCGGAGTTGTAGGCCTCCCCAACTAATCGTACTCTTCTGGCTACCTTGCTAGAGGCGGGTAAAAGTAGCCCACGTCCCTGAGTGTACCGTGTGGTGCTCACCCGTATGGCCAGTGACTCGGGGCCTTCTAGTGGCTTCCGCTCCACGACGGCGGTGCTGGTCCCACGCGTGTGACCGTGCCTTCGGGTTTCTTGGCCAGAGGACCTGAAATCCCCTGCCGGGCGGTTTCTGCTGCTGGGTCTGGGTTAATCCCCACAGCCTCAGACTCCGGGTCCGGTAGTAACTCTTCAATCAGGGCGAGCTCTTCAGCTGCCAGCCCCTGATTCCTTTTAGCCTGCTCCCACAGAGCTCCTGATCTTTCTTTCCTATGCTGCTTCTCTTCTTCTCAACTCTTCTCTTCTCTTCTCTACTCACTAACCCTGCCTCAGCCCCAGTTTTATATAGGGGAAGTTCTTCCCCTCCCAGGACTGGGCAGGAGGTGTGGCATGCATAGGATTCCTGACCAAGAGACCTCCCACCTGCTCTCAGACATAATATTGCTATTACTGTGGAGACCAGACCCCTGGGGTGCCACATTCCCCCCTAGTGAATTTTAGTACTCCGGGACTAAACATACTTTTGTAAACATAACAAATTACAAACAGAAACAACGTAATAAAGAAAAACATTAGGATGGTCACGGCGTGTCCACAACCGGGTGCAGTTTTTCAAGAAAACAAGGGTGTCCATTTCACCAACACAGGGAGACGTAACCAGGTAGGGGTCTGTCCTGCCCCGAGTCCTTAACAGTCTTTCAGTCCATCCTGGGTTACGCTCCAACTATATACACAAAGGATTCCCGGTAAATCCACCAAAGACTCCTATAAATAACTAGAAACACAAAATTATACACAAGCAACAATAGACAGGTAAACATTAATAAAATAGCTTGAACATTTAGATCCTCCACCGTATGGGCAGCTGGCCTCTAGTGACCCTAGTGGACCTACGGAGCTGGCTGACTGGCCCTGAGCTACAGGGTATAGGGGCTGTCAAGGGTAAACTGGGCAGCCGTCTACGGACTCTTTGGCTCACTAGGGGTATGGCAGGCTCACTATAAGCAGAGGGTTGATTCTCCGGGTCTGCTTGTGTAGGGTCTTCTGCCTCCTGGACCGGCTGTTCTTCCAGTTCTACCTGCGTCTCCGTAGGCACTTGGGATGCTGGTTGGAGGAACGTGAGGACGGGTACCACAACAGCACCATTGACTTGAGTCCAAGACCGAGGGAAGACTCCGAGCACAGTACTAACCATATCTTCCCTTTCCTCTACGGGTCGAGGGTCTTCTTGTTCCTCTTCAGGATTCCGTAGCTGTTCAGGACACTTCTTCAGGTGATCCCGGGATACAATGGCTGTGGTTTCCCCTCCGTCTTTACTGATTGTACAGACCTTCGGGTTGTCGTGGCTTGAGGGCAGTACGGTGTACGGGTCCTTCTCCCATTGGTCGTCCAACTTGTGGAGCCGTCTTTTCCTCTTCAAGACCTGCTCTCCGGGCACCAGGGGAACAGCGGGAGCATACTGGTTGTAAGTTTTCTCTTGTCTTTCCCTAGCTTGACAGAGACTACGTTCCACGCTCTCCTGTACTTTCCGGTACTGCTGCTGCCTCTCTGTGTCCCAGTCTGCTTCTGGTGAAGTGTCCTCGGGTGTCAGGACTCCCATCTCCAGATCAACAGGAAGCTTACCAGGTCTTGCCCTCATTAGGTAAGCCGGGGTACAGTTGGTGGAACCTACAGGGATGTGGTTGTATAGGTCCACCAGGTCGGGCAGCTTTTCAGGCCACAGACTACGTTCTTCCAGGGGCAATGTTTTCAGAAGATCTATCACCACCTGGTTCATTTTCTCACAAAGTCCATTAGTTTGCGGGTGATAGGGTGTTGTTCTAATCTTCCGGCAGCCATACAGGGTGCAGAACTCCTGGAAGACTTCCGCTTCAAAGGCAGGCCCATAGTCCGTCAGCACCTGCTCCGGGTATCCATGCGGACGGCAGAAGCGCTGCTGGAAGGCTCTAGCTGCTGTTTGAGCCGTTAAGTCCTTGACGGGGACGACAACCAAGAACCGGGAGTAGTGATCCACGATGGTTAATGCGTAGACGTAGCCACGTCTGCTTGGGGTCAGCTTTACATGATCCAAGGCTACCAGTTCCAACGGCTGTCTGGTGATGATGGACCGCAGGGGAGTCTTCTGGCTGGCACGGTCCCTCCTTCTTAAGTTGCATGGGCCGCAGTCTCTGCACCACCTCTCGATGGTTCCTCTCATGCCTACCCAATGGAACCGCCCGCGCAGCAGGAACTCCAGCTTCTTCCATCCGAAGTGCCCAGCTCCATCGTGGTATGCCTCCATCACCATAGCTGCGTCTCTTCTTGGCACCACTACTTGCCAGATTAGTTCATGCGTCCGGGAGTTAACCATTCTGCGGCACAACTTCCCCTTGTAAAGGAACAGTCGACTCTTCTCAGCCCACAGTTGCTTGGCTTCCTCCGGAGCGTCTGGGTCAAGGCGTGCATCTGGCCGAGTCAGCATCTCCTTTACCAGTCGGACGGCAGGGTCACTGTCTTGCGTCTCCGCCCAGTTGTAATGAGGTAACGGGTTGAACGTAGCGGATTGCTTACTCCTTACACGGTGGGAATACTGGATAGTCCCATGACGGTGGAACGCGGGGAGTTCAACTTCTTCCAATTCCTCTGAATCTTCCCCTACGTCCGGTAGGTTCGGCATCCTGGACAGGGCGTCCGCGTTGGTATTGGAGCGTCCTGCCCGGTATTTGATTGTAAACTCATAGTTGGACAAGCGGGCCATCCATCTCTGCTCTAGGGCACCGAGTCTTGCAGTGTCCAGGTGTGTCAACGGGTTGTTATCCGTGTACACGGTGAACCGGAAAGAAGCGAGGTAGTGCTTAAAGCGTTCGGTGACTGCCCACACCACTGCCAGGAACTCTAGCTTAAATGAGCTGTAATTCTCAGGGTTTCTTTCGGTGGGTCGCAGTTTTCGGCTGGCGTAAGCAATTACCCGTTCTTTCCCCTGCTGGATCTGGGACAGTACGGCTCCTAGCCCGATGTTACTGGCGTCGGTGTAGAGGATAAAGGGCTGGCTGTAATCCGGGTACGCCAGGATTTCATCCCCCGTGAGGGCCATCTTCAGCTGGCGGAAGGACTCTTCTTCCAGCTTCTCCCATCTGAAGGGTGGCTTCTGGTTCTTGGCCTTCCTGGACTGGCCTATCAGGAGGTCCTGCATAGGAGCTGCCTTTTTGGTGAAACCGGGTATGAACCTTCGGTAGTAGCCTACCAACCCGAGGAACTGCCTCACTTCCTTTACGCTGGAGGGGCTTGGCCATTCCTTAATTGCGGTGATCTTATCAGGGTCGGGAGCCACTCCGTCAGCACTCACCACGTGTCCCAGGTACTGCACCTTTGGCTTCAGGAGGTGACACTTGGAGGGTTTCACCTTTAGGCCATAACTTGCCAGAGCTTCGAACACTTCCGCCAGGTGTTTCAGGTGGTCCTCGTAGGTCTTGGAGTAGACGATGACATCGTCCAGGTATAACAGGACCGTCTCAAAGTTCCGGTGTCCCAGACAGCACTCCATTAGTCGCTGGAAGGTTCCTGGTGCGTTGCAGAGTCCAAACGGCATGCAGGTAAACTCGCTAAGTCCCATCGGGGTGGTGAATGCGGTCTTCTCCCGATCCGCCTCTGCTACAGGAACCTGCCAGTACCCGCTAGTGAGATCCAAGGTGGAGAAGAAGTTAGCAGATTTTAAAGCAGACTCCTCTATTCTTGGTAAGGGGTACGCATCTTTGTGTGTGATACGGTTAATTTTCCGGTAATCTACACACATTCTCATGGTGTTGTCTTTCTTTTTGACCAAGACTAGTGGAGCTGCCCAGGGGCTACAGCTATCCCTGATTACCCCAGCCTCCTTCATGTCTCTAAGCATCCCCTTGGCGTGTTGGTAGTGTGCAGGGGGTACGGGTCGATACCTCTCTTTTATGGGAGGATGGTCTCCCATGGGGATGTGGTGTTCTACCCCCTTGACTCGCCCGAAGTCTAACGGGTGTTTACTAAACACTCTCTCGTACTCTTGAACCACCCGGTAGACTCCCTGTTTCTGGTGGGAGGGAGTGGAGTCAGTACCGAAATGTAGTTGCTGACACCAATCCTCCATTATTTTCGTAGAGCCGTTACCTTCCTCCGGGTGAGATGGAGGCAAGGGTTCCACAGACTGTATAGAATTTTGGTTGATAGTATATAATTTGGCTAGCGTAGCATACCGGGGCAGGTATACTTCCCTTTTCCCGATATTTATTATACGAACGGGCACCCTCCCATGGCGTACATCAACTACCCCCCGGGCTGTCAAAATGGTGGGCCTACTGTCTGAGTAGACTGGCTCTACCATGGCCTGGTAATCTCTACCTCTCAGACCAATAGCTGCCCGGCACCAAATCATCATTTCACTTTTCGGGGGTATGGCAATAGGGAAAGGGTCACACATTCTTACGCTACCAATCTCACCGCCGGAGAGTTCCACTTGTTGCCGTCGCATCAGTGCCCGGATCTCTTTCTGGAGCACTCGCTGCTGGCCAGAGCTGGCGTTCTTGGCAACCTGCTGTAAAATGAAAATCACCTCTGCAAGACAATTTTCAATCACATTAGTTCCTAGAGTTATCTTTGGGTGACTCTCACGCTTGTCAATTTCCACAATGATCAGTCCCTGTGCTGCCAGTTCGACTCTACTGATTTTAATGGTCACCTCTTTGAATCCGATCTGTGGCACGGGTTGACCATTGCTGGCAATGATACTCAAGTCGTCGTCAGGGTAGCGGGTTATATCCGAGTCATTCCAGTAATGCTTGAAGAGCACGTACGGGATGGTGGTGACCTGTGACCCGGTGTCCAGTAGGGCACTCATAGGGATGCCATCCAGTACCACAGGCAAGACTGGACGTCCTCCCACATATTTGTCGCGCCAGTTCGATGGGCCTGGTGATCTTTTTCCTGGGGGTTGGCCCTCTACCCCAGGTTGTGCCAATTTAAAGGACAGTACCTTGCCATATGTCCGGGTTGATTGCAGCGGCGGCAGATGGGTTGTCCGTTCTCGTTGTACCGGTCGCTGGGTCTTCCTCTGGCCGGTGGGGTCCTCCTTGGTCGACGCCACGGGATGTCCTCCGGTCCGGATGCCAGCTGGATCTTCCCTGGAGTGGAAACCTGTAAAGACTGCACAGTTCGGGTTAGCGCAGCAACGCTTTTAGCTAGCTCTTGGACCTGATGGTGCAGGTCTGGAGCCGGGTCATTGTTCAAAGCCTGCGCATCAGCCCCCACAGGCCCTGCCGACAAGGGCGCCGCCTCCTGGTGGTAAGCGGTAGTAGGGCGCCTGTGGGTCACAACGCCACCCGGTGCCGGTTCTCGGAGCACCCGGATGGCTCTGTCCTTGAACTGTGCAAAGTCCAGATGAGGATCCTGTAAGGCCATTGCCCGCAACTGGGTTCGGTGGGCATTGCAATATAGTCCCTCTATAAATTGTTCGGTCAACAGCCTGTCCTCGTTTCCCACGCCGTCAGGGTCGGTCTGCTTAATGGCTCTCAGGGCCTCTTGTAGGTTTAGCGCATAGTCCCTTATACTCTCATGTGCTCGCTGCTTGCACCCATAGAATTTAAGCTTAATCTCGGCTGAGGTGCGGGTATCAAAGGTGTCCCTCAGCCGGGTTAGTATCCCCGCGACAGTCCTCCTCCCAGGTGGCCAGGACTTTACCTCCCTTTGGGCTGCCCCGGTTAGTTGGGCCACCAGGATGCTCACTTTTTGCTCCTCTGTGAGGGGGTACACCTGGAAGAGGCTATCCAGCTTTTCTTTAAAGTCATTCAGGGTATGTGACTCCCCTGAGTACTGGGGTAGCCAGGCTGCTCCCGGGATATAGGGCATGGTGAAAGGCATGACTGAAGCAGCGCTGGCGCTGGCGGGGGTTGAGGCAGTGAAGCTCTCCTCCGTATCCGACATCTTTCTCCCCCCTAGTGGACCGTGGCCTACCTTGCGATGATCCTCTTCCGTAGGCCGCGGCTCCGCAGTGGATCGTCAGGGTTGAGGACCTTCCGTCACGCTCCTGTGATGTCGGCGTCTGCTGGGCTCCTTCCAGGACCTTACGCAACGTCCGGACGTGAGGCGGGGCTTCAGTTCTCGCGCGCTTTCGGAGTCCACGCCCCTCTTCTTCCCGCGCGGCGTCTTCAAGATGGCGTCCAACGGCGGGAAAACTCCACGGAAGGCGGGAAGAAGGCTGAGAATGGCGCCGGATGGCGGGAATCTTCGCGGATGGCGGGAAGAAGGCTGAAGATGGTGCCGGATGGCGGGAATCTTCACGGATGGCGGGAATCTTCACCACTGGTAAGTTTGAACAGTCTTTTTCAGGCACGCAGTACCCGGTGGTTGCAGGCACGTTATCCTGCCGACTACGCCAAAAGTTGACGCGCCCCTGGGCCTGCTGCGTCGCGCGGCATCGCGCTCACGGGGGAGCTTACCCGGAGCCGGATCTGATAGGAGTAGTAGTCTCGTGGCGGTGACCCGGTCCGTGCCCAGGGAGTCAAGCTGAGTGGCAGTATATTAGCAGTAGATGTAGGACGACTACGCCACCCGTTGAATGCAGCTATGGAGCCGCTGCTGCAGGACAGTCCGCTGAGGCCGGTGATTTGGTTGTGCAGCGTAGATGGTATAACCCCCAACGGGAGGGGTACGGCCTCAGGGCAGCAAGTGTAGATGATGGTGGTAGCGTTGGTGCAGCAAGAAAGTTCAGAGACATGTGATGCAGATTCAGGGTTTTTACTCACAGGTGTTGCCCCGGTCACTCCGGCCTTGAGTGACCACCCGAGTCGTGCTGCGTCCACCAGGTGTGGGACTCGGCCAACTCCCAGGCAGCTCCAGAGCGTGGTCCTGAGCTCCCCTCTCTTCCTTCCTACTGGCCGTTTCCACCAGGGACCCACCTTTGTCCGGCTCCCTCGGGCCTCTTGGTGGTAAAACCTTCTCTGGCTTTCCTGACCCTATTCGTGGTGTGCCTTCCTGGTGGGTTTGGTGAGGGTCGTGCCAAAGCTTGACCACGACCTCCGGTTCCTGGTTAAGGATATCTTGCCTCTGCCAGTTTGGGATCCGGTACCCTTTTCTGCCAACCCTTCACCCATTAACTTGTGGGATCTCAGGGTTCCCTCTTGTCCTGCGTCTCTGGGCCTTTCTTCCTCCTCCTCTCCACTACAGGCCTGGCCCTGGAGCTGGGCCCAGCCGGAGCCACAGCTCCCTGTCAGCCCTCTCTGGCTGAGCTCCTCTCTGAGCAGACCTGGACTCTCTCCCTGTCCTAAGATGGTGCCCACCTTATATACTCCCTCTATGTGTGAGCCCAGGTGACCAGCACCCAATGGGCTCCTACCTCTATGCCCAGAGTCCCTCCCCTATCTGCCCCTACACTACTGGGATGCTCCACCCCCCCCCCCCACTCCAGCCAGGGACAGACGCTATCGTACCTGCACATCTTTTTGGTGGGAGTACCATTGTTCTGTCCCCCGGAAATGGGGTGAGTGTAGTGCATGCAGCTAGCTGAGCTCAGTCCCACACTCCATCCTTACCCGGGAGTGGAATACCACACCTCTGGTTTGAGGTGCAATACCCCTGTAGCAGCCGAGCCCTCGGGGTGCTACACATGTGTTGTTTCCTGAGAAAACCGAAAGTAAAGCATAGTTTCCTGAAACAACAGGAAGTAAAGCTGGCCATACGCTTGAAAAGACAATCGAACAACGAAAGATCATTCATCGTTCGTACAAATCCGTATTTGCACCATAGACATTCCAATTACATTATACCAATATTGTTAGATGAAGTCACACATTTCAGATGAATAGTGAACAAATGCACTTCATGCCATGCATGACGCTCATGGGAAACATGCCCGATCAATCTTTCAGACATCCATGATTGTTCTTCACTCAAAAGTCAATCGCTTGCCACCTAAAAACCATAAAATGAACAATCGATTTGGTCGAAATGGCTCATTTGGCACAAATTTGGTCTAATCTGTATGGCCGGTATATGGCTGATATACTGTAGCTCCAGCGGCCGGTGTGAGAATTGCAAGATTTCTATTATTTATTTTAATACAGATTGTGATATGAAAAAAACATTGCTCAAGATATTTTTAAAAAATACATGTAACACAAAACCCTGATTTGGTCATTTTCTGATACCTTCCCTTTTAATACTATCAGGGTGTTTGCCCTTCATCAGTGCAGAGCAGAGTCTTGATGGCTGAGTGTGAGGTAACATTGGGGATGTAATGGTTCTCCTCAAAGAGGCCAGCTGAGTATATACTCTTACAGGCAATGCTTAATGGGGTAAAAAGTATGGAAATTAGCTCACCTACAGAGTATCTACCCTATAAGTCAATGACCAAATCATGAGACCTTGTTTGTAAGACTCCATAGTTAACAGGTCTCTTTAAGGAGTACCAGTACTTCCACCACATTTCCTCACACTCTGCCAGCCAGACTCTGATGAGAGGCAAACACCCTGAGACAGTGTAGATAAGCCTCTTGTGTGATATTTATCACTGATCAAGTTTTCAAGGCTCACTAAAAGGATATTGACTTATTGGAAGTCACGCACATGTCCCAGATCTGGGCTTTGCTTCCCTCACACCAGTTTGCTAAATTCTGTTGTGCTCCACGTCGAGCTTTGCAGATGGCTCGGCGTGATTCCATGTTATCATCTTCCTGGGCCTATATAAGGCTTTAAGACATTGACTTACACACATGGTCAAAATTCAATAACTTGAATCTGACAAAAGTAATAATAAAATTAAAAATCTATGAAAATAAACAAATGAAAGTCAGACATTGCTTTTCAACCCTGCTTCCACAGAATTTTAAAAAAAAATTAAACTCATGAAATAGGCCTGGACAGAAATGATGGTACCCCTGAAAATAATGTGACAAAAGGGACATGTTAAATCAAGTTGTGTCCACTAATTAGCATCACAGATGTCTACAATCTTGTTATCAGTCAGTGGGCCTGTATATAGGGCTACAGATACTCACTGTGCTGTTTGATGACATGGTGTGTACCACACTCAACATGGACCAGAGGAAGCAAAGGAAAGAAATGTCTCAGGAGATAAGAAAGAAAATGATAGACAAGCATGTTAAAGGTAAAGGTTATAAGACCATCTCCAAGCAGCTTGATGTGCCTGTGACTACAGTTGCACATAGTATTCAGAAATTTAAGATCCATGGGACTGTAGCCAACCTCCCTGGACGTACCATCCGTCGTTGTTTGATGCAAAGTGGACTTCATGGGAGACGACTAGTGATGAGCGAGCATGCTCGCTACTGCTCGGTGCTCGCCCGAGCATCTCACTGCTCGAGATGCTCAGCGCTCGCCGAGTATTTCCGGGTCGCTCGGGCGGGAACTCGGGTCCCCTCCCTGAATGTTTGGCGCTCTTTAGAGAACCAATGAACATGCAGGGATTGCCTGCCATGCACTGTAATGCCGTAGCCATGTTGGTTGTGGGCATTACAGTGATTGGCCTGCCACACAGCGTCATCAGGTCTATATCAGACCGTGTGCCACCATGCTCGTGACAGTCACTCCGGATCAGACAGTTTAGGGAGAGCTGCTGCTGTGTCAGGGAGAGATTTGATTGTGTATTAGGTAGTGTATGGAGAAAAAACGTACATTACACATATTCATCTTAACAAACAGTCCTTCTGAGGACTAATCCATCTGCAGAGATATCAGGCAGGCAGGGTGTATAGGCAGGCAGTGTATATGTAAGAGGGAAGACCAGGGTGTAAATACTTTCAGAACAAGGAATCCGGAACTGCCGGGGCCTTACCTCTGGTTGCAGGGGGAAGACAGACTTTCAGCACAGGAGTCATGTGACTGGGAAGCTGGGGGCGTGTCCAGAGTGAGAGCTGGGAGGTCAGGTGACCGGAAAACTGATGGTGTGGCTAGAGAGAGGGACAGACGAGGACTTTTGCGCGGGAAAGCGAGAGCAGAGTCCCACTCAGGAGAGCAGTGTGAGAGGGTCCAGGCTCCTGGCTCCAGTACTGGGAGCAAGAGCCGAGTTCAGAGGACCAGAGGAGTCAAGCCGATTAGAGACAGAAGAGACGCAAGGTCTGTGGAGCCGAGCACGTGAGGTGCCGTGTTATGGACTAGGGGCTCAGCGAGTAAAACGGGAGACCGCCCACTGCCGCCAGAAGACGGAGCATTGTTTGGGCGGGGAAGCCCGAAGAAATCAACCTCGATATCAGCTGGCAACTGCCTTTTAGAGGAAAAGAGTTAGCTAAGTGTAAAAACTCTCGATTTCAACAACCAGTTCTACTCTGCTATATCTAGTTAAACTGTGAACTGTCAGTTAAAGACTTTTACCTGCTACTTCCCTTGTTTTCCCCCATATTTTCCCCTGTTACTCCCTGCGTGGAGATTGACCTGTTATTATAAACTTCCCCTGTTTATTAACCCTGTATTGGCTGCTCTGTGTTTCTGTGTCGCTGCATCTAAAGTACCCGTGTTACATATATAGCAGACTGCAGTGCATATAGCACGAGAGGCTCCATTCCAATTCTGCCTTCTGCTGCTGTTAGATATTTCTATACAAAGGCCCAGGTCTCAGGGGCCAGTAATACTTTTCTTTGGATCTTAATCCTCATTATTTGCTTAAAAAGCAATCCAGAGAACACCGTTTTTCTGCGCCATTTGCTTGTTGGCACTGCAGATTACAGCCAGGTCCTTTCCATATTAGAGCGCTAGAAATCCAGCTATTTAAAACTGTGTTTTCTCTGTCAAAGGGAACACATATACGTTGTCAGAAAATACTGCCATTTCTGGCCTCCATTAAAAATTTCCTTTAGTGCGTCAGTGAAGCAATTCACCGCAGTTTGCTGTTCAAACTAGTTACCTACAGGCCAGGTATTTAAAACTCTGTTTTCTCCATCACACGGATCACATATTAGTTCGCTCCAAACTCAGTCATTTGTAGTGAGTGTGGAAGATACTGTCCTCCATTGAAAATGGGCAAGGCACATGGCAAGGGACGGGGAACTTGACATGATGCTAATGGTGCATGCAGAGGCCGAGGACAAGGTCGTGGACAAGCCGAAATTGTGCCACAACAAACACCCACATCTTCTCTCCTGACCTTCCTTTCCCAATTTCTAGGGGACCACAGCACACCACTATTGAACCCAGAGCAGTGTCAAAAGGTTGTTGGTTGGATAGTGGATAATGCTTCCAGTCACTTAGCCACCACCACCACCACCCTGTCTTCCACACGGTCAAGTCTCATTAGCCGTGAGTCTGGACCACATATTCCTCACCCTGATCCTCCTTCCTCCCACCATGCCGAGTACCCAGACACAACTGATCCCACACTTGGACACTCTGAAGAGCTGTTCACTTTTCCATTTATAGATTCGGGCCTCTGGCCTGGTCCACTTTAAGCGGGGCAAGAGGAGATCACATGTAGTGATGCCCAAATATTTGAGCAGCCACGGTCACACGAAGGCGACAGTGGGAAAGTGTCACAAGAGGTGGACGATAATGAGACACAATTGCCAGAAAGTCAGAAGGAGGACCAGGGTGCGGAAGTGGAAGACAAGGTGGTGGATGATATAGTAACCGACCCAACCTGGCAGGAGGACATGCAGAGCGAGGACAGCAGCACACAGGGGGAGGGAGGCAGAGCACCCCAACAGGCAGGAAGAAGCAGTGTGGTGGCCGCAGACAGAAGGCAGGCAACCGTTCCCCGTAACACCAACACGAAGGAAGTTGCCAGTACAACTGTTAGGTCTTACCGAGTCTGGTTGTTTTTTAAAGACTCTGCCGATAACCCCAAAAAGGCCATTTGCACCACCTGCCAGGCCAGCATCAGCAGGGGTGGCAAAATGACCAGCCTGACCACCACCAGCATGATCAGGCACATGGCAGCAAAGCACCCGACTTTGTGGGCCGAACCCCAGGGTCCAGGAACAGTGTCTGCGGGTGGCACCATTGCTTCTTCCGCTGTTGTGAATGCAAGCCAATCCCCTGTCCATGGTGCATGCGAAGATGCCTCCTGCCCTGCACCTGTCGTTGCACACTCTCAAGTAGCAGCACCAAGAAGCACATCCATGTGCTTTTCCCAGCGCAGCATTCAGTTGTCCATACCCCAGTCCTTGGAACGCAATGCAAATATGCAGCCAACGCCCCACAGGCCACACTACTAAATTCTCACATTTCATGACTGCTTGCGCTCGAAATGTTGCCTTTTAGGCTCATTGAGACGGAAGCATTCCGCAACCTGATGGCGGCGGCTGTCCCTCGAACTCGGTCCCCAGCCGCCACTATTTCTCCCGGTGTGCCGTCCCCACATTACACAAGCACGTGTCTCAAAACATTAGCCGTGCTCTCAACAACGCAGTTATCGGGAAAGTCCACCTAACCACGGACGCGTGGACAAGTGCTTGTGGGCAGGGACGGTACATCTCGCTGACAGCACACTGGGTTAACATAGTGGAAGCCAGGACCCAGTTGGACCTTGGGACGGAACACGTCCTCCTGACGCCAAGGATTGCGGGCCCTAGGTCAATCAGGGTTGCCCCCACGGTCTACAGCTCCTGCACTTCATCCTCCTCAGCCTCCTCCTCCTCTTCAGCCTCCATCTCCGAAATGACCACATCAGTCACAAGCTGGAAGCACTGCCTTGGCCAAGCGGCAACAGGCAGTGCTGAAGCTAATATGCTTAGGTTAAAAACCGCACAATGCTGAAGAGTTGTGGACAGCTCTGAAAGAGCAGGCAGATCTGTGGCTCACACCGCTGAACCTACAGTCAGGCATGGTCGTGTGTGACAATGGCCGGAACCTGGTGGCGGCTCTGAGGCGAGGCGAGCTCACACACGTACCATGCCTGGGCCATGTGCTTAACCTCGTGGTTCAGCGGTTTCTCAAATCCTACCCGGAGCTGCTGGATCTGCTTGTTATAGGACGCCGCCTGTGTGCCCATTTTAGAAAATCAGCTACAGCTTCCGCCGCCCTTGCAGTGTTTCAGCAGTGTTTGCAGCTTCTGGCTCACAGAAAGGTGTGTGATGTCCCCACGCATTGGAACTCTACACTGCAGATGTTGGGAAGGATTTGTGAACAGAAGAGGGCAGTTGTTGAGTACCAGCATCAACAAGGCTGTCGGTATTCAGTTCAAACTCCACACATAAGACCTCAGGAGTGGACATGGATGTCAGACATACAGTACAGACCAAAAGTTTGGACACACCTTCTCATTTAAAGATTTTTCTGTATTTTCATGACTATGAAAATTGTACATTCACACTGAAGGCATCAAAACTATGAATTAACACATGTGGAATTATATACTTAACAAAAAAGTGTGAAACAACTGAAAATATGTCTTATATTCTAGGTTCTTCAAAGTAGCCACCTTTTGCTTTGATGACAGCTTTGCACACTCTTGGCATTCTCTTGATGAGCTTCAAGAGGTAGTCACCGGAAATGGTTTTCACTTCACAGGTGTGCTCTGTCAGGTTTAATAAGTGGGATTTCTTGCCTTATAAATGGGGTTGGGACCATCAGTTGTGTTGTGCAGAAGTCTGGTGGATACACAGCTGATAGTCCTACTGAATAGACTGTTAGAATTTGTATTATGGCAATAAAAAAGCAGCTAAGTAAAGAAAAACGAGTGGCCATCATGACTTTAAGAAATGAAGGTCAGTCAGTCAAAAAAATTGGGCAAACTTTGAAAGTGTCCCCAAGTGCAGTTGCAAAAACCATCAAGCACTACAAAGAAACTGGCTCACATGAGGACCGCCCCAGGAAAGGAATACCAAGAGTCACCTCTGCTTCTGAGGAAAAGTTTATCCGAGTCACCAGCCTCAGAAATCGCAGGTTAACAGCAGCTCAGATTAGAGTCCAGGTCAATGCCACACAGAGTTCTAGCAGCAGACACATCTCTACAACAACTGTTAAGAGGAGACTTTGTGCAGCAGGCCTTCATGGTAAAATAGCTGCTAGGAAACCACTGCTAAGGACAGGCAACAAGCAGAAGAGACTTGTTTGGGCTAAAGAACACAAGGAATGGACATTAGACCAGTGGAAATCTGTGCTTTGGTCTGATGAGTCCAAATTGGAGATCTTTGGTTCCAACCACCGTGTCTTTGTGTGACACAGAAAAGGTGAACGGATGGACTCTACATGCCTGGATCCCACCGTGAAGCATGGAGGAGGAGGTGTGATGGTGTGGGGGGGCTTTGCTGGTGACACTGTTGGGAATTTATTCAAAACTGAAGGCATACTGAACCAGCATGACTACCACAGCATCTTGCAGCGGCATGCTATTCCATCCGGTTTGCGTTTAGCTGGACCATCATTTATTTTTCAACAGGACAATGACCCCAAACACACCTCCAGGCTGTGTAAGGGCTATTTGACCAAGAAGGAGAGTGATAGGGTGCTACGCCAGATGACCTGGTCTCCACAGTCACCAGACCTGAACCCAATCGAGATGGTTTGGGGTGAGCTGGACCGCAGAGTGAAGGCAAAAGGGCCAACAAGTGCTAAGCATCTCTGGGAACTCCTTCAAGATTGTTGGAAGACCATTTCCGGTGACTGTCTCTTGAAGCTCATCAAGAGAATGCCAAGAGTGTGCAAAGCAGTCATCAAAGCAAAAGGTGGCTACTTTGAAGAACCTAGAATATAAGACATATTTTCAGTTGTTTCACACTTTTTTGTTAAGTATATAATTCCACATGTGGTAATTCATAGTTTTGATGCCTTCAGTGTGAATGTACAATTTTCATAGTCATGAAAATACAGAAAAATCTTTAAATGAGAAGGTGTGTCTAAACTTTTGGTCTGTACTGTATGTACCATCTAGAGATGAGCGGTGTTCGACTCGAACTGTTCGCCAATCTCAAATTCGAGCTGTTTTGGGCGGTGTTCGAGCCGATCGGCGAACACGAACAATTTGAAAAAAATTCGGCTGTTCAAGGTTATGTTCGATAACTGTTCGTGCACCAAAATCATAACTGGATTTTTTCTCAGTAATGCTGAAAATTAATGTTAATACGCAGTTTGAGTGTACAGCGGGGCGGGGGGAGGGGCAGGGGATGGATCTCTGCAGAAATAATGAAGATCTCCATTTTTTTTTCTCTTTCCCGCATTTACAGTGGGGAGGTGCAATCTGTCAGCCTATCAGCAGCGCACACACGGAGCGAACTGCTTTTTTTCACACAAGCAAGGGCATGTGTCATTGGCAGTGTATGTCACATGTCCTTGCCCTATAAGACCCAGCCATTTTCCCCGTCGCCACCATTTTCTCACTGCTGCAGCTGCGTGTTAGACGGCACCGCTGTTGCTGTGTGCGCTATACCTGGTTAATTTCAAGCCAATTTTCGCACAAATCTACAGATAGCTTGGGAGTAGGGAATAGTTGTGATTGCAGTCCTTTTAAGGACTAGGTTACATCATTTCCTATGACTTTTATCAGGCAGGTCTGTGCTCTTAAATAGATAGGTTGGGAGTAAAGACTAATTGTAATTGCAGTCCTTTTCAGGGCTAGGTTACATCAGTTCCTATCACTTTTATCAGGCAGGTCTGTGCTCTTAAATAGATAGGTTGGGAGTAAAGACTAATTGTAATTGCTGTCCTTTTGAGGGCTAGGTTACATCAGTTCCGATCACTCTTTGCCAGGCAGGTCTGTGCCAGTGCTGTGCAAGTTTTTTTCACAGCATTTGGCTAAATCTAGCAATGCAAATCCTTTTTATCCTCTTGCAGTGTGTGTTAGTCAGTGGAGAAGCCTATCTGTGTTGCAAGCTACACCACCTGTGTATAGAATACAATTTTTTTTACTGCACCTAGTGAAGTAAAACCTTTTGGGCATAGCATCATTCTATTAGTCCATCTATACTAACCTCCACCAAGTTGCAAATTCAATATAATCTTTATCTGCATCTAGCTCTGAAAAAATATTTCGGCTTGTAGCAGCGTGTGGGACTTGTTCTATTAGTCCATCTATACTAACCTCCACCAGGTTGCAAATTCAATATAATTTTTTTCTTCATCTTGCTCTGAAAAAATATTTCTGCTTGTAGCAGTGTGTGGGACTTGTTCTATTAGTCGATCTATACTAACCTCCACCAGGTTGCAAATTCAATATATTTTTTTTCTGCATCTAGCTCTGAAAAAATATTTCGGCTTGTAGCAGTGTGTGGGACTTGTTCTATTAGTACATCTATACTAACCTCCACCAAGTTGCAAATTCAATATAATTTTTTTCTGCATCTAGCTCTGAAAAAATATTTTGGCTTGTAGCAGTGTGTGGGACTTGTTCTATTAGTCCATCTATACTAAACTCCACCAGGTTGCAAATTCAATATAATTTTTATCTGCATCTAACCCAGCCAATACTTTTGGGATAATACCACAGTTTGGCCACTCAGCTCTGCTCGGTTCCCATCCATTGTTTTTTGTGCAAACTACTCCAGAGTTGTGAATTAGTTAACCACCAAAATGAATGGAAAAAGGCCTGCTGCTGGTGGAAAGGGGAATAGGCGTGTTGGGAAGGGAAAAAAAGGTTGTGTCAGTGGGGTAGGTGTTAAAGCAACAGTAACATCTGCAGAAGAAAGACCATCTTCCAGCTAAACTAAGATGTCTACTTCTTTTAGCGGACAATGTGATAAGATCCCTTTCTTACGGCCACGACAATCGCTACAAATTCCAGATGAGGCACAAAAACAGCAGGTGCTTCAACGGATATCAAGTGCTCCTTTAAGTTGGCTCTCCTCCACCTCAACTTCAACATCACAAATACTCCAGTCCTCAGAGGTGTCACCCCAATCGCACTTGCTTCCTCACAGCTCCCAAGTCTCCAGCTGCCCGCCTGAGTATGGGGTAGAACAGATGGTTGAGTCTGCAGAGCTGTTTATGACGCGCCCCTGGGCCTGTGTCGCGCTGCGTTGCGCACGCGGGAGCTTACCCGGAGCCGGATCTGTTTAGGGTTGTAGTCTCGTGGCGGTGACCCGGTCCGTGCCCAGGGAGTCAAACTGGACGGCAGTCTGTTAGCGGTAGAAAATGGTTGATGACTACGCCACCCGTTGAATGCAGCCAGGGGGCTGCTGCTGCAGGGCAGACCGCTGAGGCCGGTGGAAGGATGGTGCAGCGTGATAGTATAACCCCCAACGGGAGGGGTATGGCCTCAGGGCAGCCGACGTGGATGATGGGGGTAGCAGGAACCACTCAGAGACGGTATGGTAGCGTTCAGGGTCTTTACTGGTAACAACGATAGACCCTCCCGGAGTACTTGCTAGCGAACGGGGCCTGGTCAGTCCTTGAGCAGATGGGATCTCCCCTGGCCAGGCGTAGTTGTAGGCCTCCCAAGCTGACTGTACTCTTCTGGCTACCTTGCTAGAAGCTGATGTAAGTAGCCCACGTCCCTGAGTGTACCGTGTGGTGCTCACCCGTATGGCCGGTGACTCGGGGCCTTCTAATGGCTTCCGCTCCACGATGGCGGTGCTGGTCCCACGCGTGTGACCGGGCCTTCGGGCTTCTGGGCCAGGGGACCTGAAATCCCCTGCCTGACGGATTCTGCTGCTGGGTAGAAGTTAGTCCCCACAGCCTCGGACTCCGGGTCCGGTAAAGAATCTTCTTAGTCAGGGCGAGCTCTTTAGCTGCCAGCCCCTGACTCCTTGTGACTCTGCTGCTTCCTATGCTGCTCTTGTCTCTACTCTTCCTGGACTCACTAACCCTGCCTCAGCCCCGGGTTTATACAGGGGAAGTTCTTCCCCTCCCAAGGCTGGGCAGGAGGTGTGGCATGCACAGGATCCCTGACCAAAGGACCTCCCACCTGCTCTCAGACGTAATATCTCTATCACTGTGACAACCAGACCCCTGGGGTGTCACACTCCCCCCTAGTGAAATTTAGTACTCCGGGACTAAACACTTTTTAGAAAAATATAACAAGGTATATCAAAGAACAATAAAATACAATAAGGAAACACAATAAGATGGTCACGGATGTCCGCAACCGGGTGCAGTCTTTGAAGAAAAGCAAAGGTGTCCATTTCACCAACACAGGGAGACGTAACCAGGTAGGGGTCTGTCCTACCCCGAGTCCTTAACAGTCTCTAGTCCATCCTGGGTTACGCTCCAACTATATACAAAGGATTCCCGGTAAATCCACCGAAGACTCCTAAAAACAACTAGAAACACAAAATTACACACAAGCAACAATAAACAGGTAAACATTGTAAAACAACTTAAACATTTAGATCCTCCAACGTGCGGGTAACTGGCCTCTAGTGGCCCTAGTGGACCTACGGAGCTGACTGTCTGGCCCTGAACTACAGGGTGTAGGAGCTGTCAAGGGTAAACTGGGCAGCTGTCTACCGGCTCTTTGTCTCACTAGGGGTACGGCAGGCTCACTATAAGCAGAGGGTGGATTCTCCTGTTCCGCTTGGGTGGAGTCTTCTGCCTCCTGGACCGGCTGCTCTTCCAGCTCTACCCGTTGCTCCGTAGGTTCTTGGGATGATGGTTGGAGGAAGGTGAGTACGGGTACCACAACTGCAGCATTGACTTGAGTCCAAGACCGAGGGAAGTCCCCGAGCACGGTACTAACCATATCTTCCCTTTCTTCCACGGGTCGATGGTCTTCCTGTTCCTCCTCATGGTTCCTCAGTTGTTCGGGGCACTTCTTCAGGTGGTCCCAGGATACAATGGCTGTGGTTTCCCCTCCGTCTTTACTGATGGTACAGACCTTCGGGTTCTCGTGGCTTGAGGGCAGTACGGTGTACGGGTCCTTCTCCCACTGGTCGTCCAACTTGTGGAGCCGTCTCTTCCTCTTCAAGACCTGCTCTCCGGGTACCAGGGGAACAGCGGGAGCATACTGGTTGTAAGTTTTCTCTTGTCTTTCCCTAGCCTGACAGAGACTTCGCTCCACGCTCTCCTGTACTCTCCGGTACTGCTGCTGCCTCTCTGTGTCCCAGTCTGTTTCTGGTGAAGTGTCCTCGGGGGTCAGGACTCCCATTTCCAGGTCAACAGGTAACTTACCAGGTCTTGCCCTCATTAGGTAAGCCGGGGTACAGTTGGTGGAACCTACCGGGATGTGGTTGTATAGGTCCACCAGATCGGGCAACTTTTCAGGCCACAGACTGCGTTCTTCCAGGGGCAACGTTTTTAGAAGATCCATTACCACCTGGTTCATTTTTTCACAAAGTCCATTAGTCTGCGGATGGTAGGGTGTCGTCCTTATCTTCCGGCAGCCATACAGATTGCAGAATTCCTGAAAGACCTCCGCTTCAAAGGCAGGTCCCTGGTCCGTCAGCACTTGGTCCGGGTACCCGTGTGGACGGCAGAAGTGCTGCTGGAAGGCTCTAGCTGCTGTTTGAGCCGTTAAGTCCTTGACGGGGACGACAAC
Source organism: Phyllobates terribilis (assembly GCF_046119375.1). Taxonomy (NCBI): domain Eukaryota; kingdom Metazoa; phylum Chordata; class Amphibia; order Anura; family Dendrobatidae; genus Phyllobates; species Phyllobates terribilis. The sequence continues at coordinate 238,617,087 of NW_027362772.1, forward strand.
CAAGAACCGGGAGTAATGATCCACGATGGTTAACGCGTAGACGTAGCCACTTCTGCTTGGGGTCAGTTTTACATGATCCAAGGCTACCAGTTCCAACGGTTGCCGGGTGACGATGGACTGCAGGGGAGTCTTCTGGCTGGCTCGGTCCTTCCTTCTCAGGTTGCACGGGCCACAATCTCTGCACCACTTCTCGATGGTTCCCCTCATGCCTACCCAGTGGAACCGCTCGCGCAGCAGGAACTCCAGCTTTTTCCACCCAAAGTGTCCAGCTCCGTCGTGGTATGCCTCCATCACCATGGCTGCGTCTCTTCGTGGCACCACTACTTGCCAGAGTAATTCATGCGTCCGGGAGTTAACCATTCTGCGGCACAACTTCCCTTTGTAAAGGAACAGTCGACTCTTCTCTGCCCATAGTTGTTTGGCTTCCTCCGGAGCGTCTGGTTCAAGGCGAGCCTCCGGCCGAGTCAGCATCTCCTTCACCAGTCGGACGGCAGGGTCGCTGTCTTGCGTTTCCGCCCAGTTGTAGTGGGGTAAGGGGTTCAACGTAGCAGCCTGCTTACTCCTTACCCGGTGGGAATACTGAATAGTCCCATGACGGTGGAACGCAGGGAGTTCAACTTCTTCCAGTCCCTCCGGATCTTCTCCTCCGTCCGGCAGGTTGGGCATCCTGGACAGGGCGTCCGCGTTGGTATTGGAGCGTCCTGCCCGGTATTTAATTGTGAACTCGTAGTTGGACAGACGGGCCATCCACCTCTGCTCCAGGGCACCGAGTCTTGCCGTGTCCAGGTGTGTCAGCGGGTTGTTATCCGTGTACACGGTGAACCGGGAAGAAGCGAGGTAATGCTTAAAGCGCTCAGTGATTGCCCATACTACGGCCAGGAACTCTAACTTAAATGAGCTGTAATTCTCGGTGTTCCTTTCGGTGGGTCGCAGTTTTCGGCTGGCGTAGGCGATTACTCGTTCCTTCCCCTGCTGGATCTGGGACAGTACGGCTCCTAGCCCAATGTTACTGGCGTCGGTGTAGAGGATAAAGGGCTGGCTATAATCCGGGTACGCCAGGATTTCGTCCCCCGTGAGGGCCATCTTCAGCTGGCGGAAGGACTCTTCTTCCAGCTCTTCCCATTTGAAGGGCGGCTTCTGGTTCTTGGCCTTCCGGGACTGGCCTATCAGGAGGTCCTGCATAGGTGTTGCCTTTTTGGTGAAACCGGGAATAAACCTTCGGTAGTAGCCTACCAACCCGAGGAACTGCCGCACTTCTTTTACGCTGGAGGGGCTTGGCCATTCCTTAATTGCGGTGATTTTATCAGGGTCGGGAGCCACTCCGTCAGCGCTCACTACGTGTCCCAGGTACTGCACCTTTGGTTTCAGGAGGTGACACTTGGAGGGTTTCACCTTTAGGCCGTAACTCGCCAGAGCCTCGAACACTTCCGCCAGGTGTTTCAGGTGGTCCTCATACGTCTTGGAATATACGATGACATCGTCCAGGTACAACAGGACCGTCTCGAAGTTTCTGTGGCCCAGACAACACTCCATTAGGCGTTGGAAGGTTCCTGGTGCGTTGCAGAGTCCGAACGGCATGCAGGTGAACTCGCTAAGTCCCATCGGGGTGGTGAATGCGGTCTTCTCCCGGTCCGCCTCTGCTACAGGAACCTGCCAGTACCCGCTAGTGAGATCCAAGGTAGAGAAGAAGTTAGCAGATCTTAAAGCAGCCAATGACTCCTCTATCCTTGGTAAGGGGTACGCATCCTTGTGTGTGATACGGTTGATTTTCCGGTAATCTACACACATCCTCATGGTGTTGTCTTTCTTTTTGACTAAAACTAATGGGGCTGCCCAGGGGCTACAACTATCCCGGATTACCCCAGCCTCCTTCATGTCTCTAAGCATCCCCTTGGCGTGTTGGTAATGTGCAGGGGGTACGGGTCGATACCTCTCTTTTATGGGAGGATGATCTCCCGTGGGGATGCGATGTTCTACCCCCTTGACTCGCCCGAAGTCTAACGGGTGTTTACTAAACACTCTCTCATACTCTTGAACCACCCGATAGACTCCTTGTTTCTGATGTGAGGGAGTGGAGTCAGTACCCAGATGTAGTTGCTGACACCAGTCCTCCATGTCTTTCTTAGAGCCGTTACCTTCCTCCGGGTGAGATGGAGGCAAGGGTTCCACAGATTGTATAGAATTTTGATTAGTGATATATAATTTGGCTAGCGTGGCATACCGGGGCAGGTACACTTCCCTCTCCCCGATATTTATTATGCGAACGGGCACCCTCCCATGGCGTACATTGACGACCCCCCGTGCTGTCAAAATGGTGGGCCTACTGTCTGAGTAAACTGGTTCTACCATTGCCTGGTAATCTCTACCTCTCAGACCAATAGCTGCCCGGCACCAAATCATCATTTCACTTTTTGGGGGCATGGCAATAGGAAAAGGGTCACACATTCTTACGCTACCAATCTCACCGCCGGAGAGTTCCACTTGTTGCCGTTGCATCAGTGCCCGGATCTCTTTCTGGAGCACCCGCTGCTCGCCGGAGCTGGCATTCTTGGCAACCTGCTGTAAAAGGAAAATCACCTCTGCAAGACAATTTTCAATTACATTAGTTCCTAGAGTTATTTTTGGGTGACTCTCATGTTTATCGATATCTACAATGATCAGTCCCTGTGCAGCCAGTTCGACTCTACCAATTTTGATGGTCACCTCTTTAAATCCGATCTGTGGCACGGGCTGACCATTGCTGGCGATGATACTCAAGTCGTCGTCGGGGTAGCGGGTAATATCCGAGTCATTCCAGTACTGCTTGAAGAGCACGTACGGGATGGTGGTGACCTGTGACCCGGTGTCCAGTAGGGCACTCATGGGAATGCCATCCAGTACCACAGGCAAGACTGGACGTCCTCCCACATATCTGTCGCGCCAGTTCGATGGGCCTGGTGATCTTTTTCCTGGGGGTTGGCCCTCTACCCCAGGTTGTGCCCGTTTAAAGAACAGTACCTTTCCATATGTCCGGGTTGATTGCAGCGGCGGCAGATGGGTCGTCCGTCCTCGCTGTATCGGTCACTGGGTCTTCCTCTGGCCGGTGGGGTCCTCCTTGGTCGACGCCACGGGATGTCCTCCGGTCCGGATGCCAGCTGGATCTTCCCTGGGGTGGAAACCTGTAAAGACTGCACAGTTCGGGTTAGCGCAGCAACGCTCATAGCTAGCTCTTGGACCTGATGGTGTAGGTCTGGAGCCGGGTCATTGTCCAAAGCCTGCGCATCAGCTCCCACAGGCCCTGCTGACAAGGGCGCCGCCTCCTGGTAGTAAGTGGTAGTGGGGCATCTGTGGGTCACAACGCCACCTGGTGCCGGTTCTCGGAGCACCCGGATGGCTCTGTCCTTGAACTGTGCAAAGTCCAGATGGGGATCCTGTAAGGCCATTGCCCGCAACTGGGTTCGGTGGGCATTGCAATATAAACCCTCTATAAATTGTTCAGTCAACAGCCTGTCCTCGTTTCCCACTCCATTAGGGTCGGTCTGCTTAATGGCCCTCAGGGCCTCTTGTAGGTTGAGTGCATAGTCCCTTATACTCTCATGCGCTCGCTGCTTGCACCCGTAGAATCTAAGTTTAATCTCGGCTGAGGTGCGGGTATCAAAGGTGTCCTTCAGCCGGGTTAGTATCCCTGCGACAGTCTTCCTCCCAGGTGGCCAGGATTTTACTTCCCTTTTGGCTGCCCCAGTTAGTTGGGCCACCAGGATGCTCACTTTTTGCTCTTCTGTGAGGGGGTACACCTGGAAGAGGCTATCCAGCTTTTCTCTAAAGTCATGCAGGGTATGTGACTCCCCTGAGTACTGGGGTCGCCAAGCTGCTCCCGGGATATAGGGCATGGTGAAGGGCATAACTGCAACAGCGGTAGCGCTGGCGGGGGTTGAGGCAGTGGAGCTCCCCTCCGTATCCGACATCTTCCTCCCCCCTAGTGGACCGTGGCCTACCTTGCGATGATCCTGTTCCGTAGGCCGCGGCTCCGCAGTGGATCGTCAGGGTTGAGGACCTTCCGTCGCGCTCCTGTGACGTCGGCGTCTGCTGGGCTCCTTCCAGGACCTTACGCAACGTCCGGACGTGAGGCGGGGCTTCAGTTCTCGCGCGCTTTCGGAGTCCACGCCCCTCTTCTTCCCGCGCGGCGTCCTCAAGATGGCGTCCAATGGCGGGAAAACTCCACGGATGGCGGGAAGAAGGCTGAAGATGGCGCCGGATGGCGGGAAACTTCACCGATGGCGGGAAGAAGGCTGAAGATGGCGCCGGATGGCGGGAATCTTCACCGATGGCGGGAATCTTCACCACTGGTAAGTTTGAACAGTCTTTGCTTTTCAGGCACGCAGTACCCGGTGGTTGCGGGCACGTGATCCTGCCGACTACGCCAAAGTTGACGCGCCCCTGGGCCTGTGTCGCGCTGCGTTGCGCACGCGGGAGCTTACCCGGAGCCGGATCTGTTTAGGGTTGTAGTCTCGTGGCGGTGACCCGGTCCGTGCCCAGGGAGTCAAACTGGACGGCAGTCTGTTAGCGGTAGAAAATGGTTGATGACTACGCCACCCGTTGAATGCAGCCAGGGGGCTGCTGCTGCAGGGCAGACCGCTGAGGCCGGTGGAAGGATGGTGCAGCGTGATAGTATAACCCCCAACGGGAGGGGTATGGCCTCAGGGCAGCCGACGTGGATGATGGGGGTAGCAGGAACCACTCAGAGACGGTATGGTAGCGTTCAGGGTCTTTACTGGTAACAACGATAGACCCTCCCGGAGTACTTGCTAGCGAACGGGGCCTGGTCAGTCCTTGAGCAGATGGGATCTCCCCTGGCCAGGCGTAGTTGTAGGCCTCCCAAGCTGACTGTACTCTTCTGGCTACCTTGCTAGAAGCTGATGTAAGTAGCCCACGTCCCTGAGTGTACCGTGTGGTGCTCACCCGTATGGCCGGTGACTCGGGGCCTTCTAATGGCTTCCGCTCCACGATGGCGGTGCTGGTCCCACACGTGTGACCGGGCCTTCGGGCTTCTGGGCCAGGGGACCTGAAATCCCCTGCCTGACGGATTCTGCTGCTGGGTAGAAGTTAGTCCCCACAGCCTCGGACTCCGGGTCCGGTAAAGAATCTTCTTAGTCAGGGCGAGCTCTTTAGCTGCCAGCCCCTGACTCCTTGTGACTCTGCTGCTTCCTATGCTGCTCTTGTCTCTACTCTTCCTGGACTCACTAACCCTGCCTCAGCCCCGGGTTTATACAGGGGAAGTTCTTCCCCTCCCAAGGCTGGGCAGGAGGTGTGGCATGCACAGGATCCCTGACCAAAGGACCTCCCACCTGCTCTCAGACGTAATATCTCTATCACTGTGACAACCAGACCCCTGGGGTGTCACATTTACTCATACTATAGCCTGGGAATCAGAGGTCAGCTCCAGAGCTTCTGTGAATCCAGATGAGAAAATGATCTGCACTGATGCCCAGAATCTTTATGAGTCGGATCCAGGACCAGACGCAGAAGGTTCTGACCATAATGTAGACCCTCGTTCCCAAACTGTAACTCCTGTTGGTGGAGACAATGAGGAAGACGATGATGAGACTCAAATACCTGATTGAAGCGACAACTTTAGTTTTTTGTCAGGGCAGGAAGAGGTTGGCTCTGAGGACGATGGGTGTGATAACACACAGGGTGATGATGACGAGGTTGGAGATCCCACTTACTGTCAACCCACAGTCAGCCAAGAGATGAGGTCAGCAGACGAGGTGGAGGAGGATGCTAGTGATGACGAGGTCAGGTTGCGCCTTCCTGGACAGAGACGTAGTACTGGAAGCACGTCAACAACTGCATCCTCAAACACAACTCTGCCTCTGACCACAAGTCATGGTGGCTCTTCAGGTCGCATGGGTGCTAAGCCTTGCATAGCCTGGCCATTTTTTCATATCGATAAAAATGACCCAACTCGTGTTATCTGTAACATTTGTCAGCAAAAGCTAAGTAGAGGCCAAAAAATACATAGTTTGAGTACTTCATGCATGAACCATCACATAGATATGAAGCATAAGTTGCAATGGGAAGCTCACTGTGCTACAATGCGGCATAGCCGGCCGGGCCCACCACCGTCTGCCACATCTTGTGCATCTGCGGCCTCTTCATCCTCTGTGACTGGGGGGACAGCAGTCACACCTGTTTTGGGACGCAGACCTGCCACCTCTTTACCCGCAACAGCCAGCATGATTGGCAGGTCATCATTTTCTTGGGAGGTGGAAACACCAGCTGGTGTTCAGCGCTGTCCAACATCGATAGCACCACCTTTGGATCAAGGCAACCTAACATGTCCGCCTGCATCTTCCTCACAGACCGGCAGTTTGCGGGGGACACCCTTCTCAACCCCGTCTAAGCACAACAGCCAGCCCTCGGTCCCTCACATGTGCACAAGTAAAAGACCATTTCCTCCTAGCCATGAGAAAGCTAAGAGGTTGAATTTCGCCATCTGCAAGCTCTTGGCTACAGAAATGCTGCCTTTCCGCCTGGTGGACACACAGGATTTTCGAGACCTTATTTCCGTTGCAGTGCCCCAGTACCAGATGCCCAGTCGGCACTACTTCTCAAAGAAAGGTGTGCCTGCGCTCCACCAGCATGTCGCACACAACATCATCGCTTCTTTGAGAAACTCTGTGTGTGACAGGGTGCATTTCACCACAGACACTTGGACGAGTAGGCATGGACAGGGGCGTTACATGTCGCTGACTGGGCACTGGGTGACTATGGTGACAGCAGGACAAGTCTTGCCGTCCCCACGAGTTGTGCGTCAATCCTCCACTGCTTCTTCTTCCTCAACCTCCTCTCGGTCCTCCACCTGCACCCAAAGCCTGTCTGGTCATGCCAAAAGCTTTCTAACTGCGCAGAAGGGATCCTGCACACCTCCTTACTATGCTGGCAGCAGGGCTCAACGTCATCAGGCGGTTTTTACTTTGAAATGTCTGGGAAATGTGAGTCACACAGCTGAGGAGTTGTGGTCAGCTCTGGAGAACCAGTTTCATGAATGGTTGTCTCCACTGGACCTGAATCCAGGGAAGGCCGTGTGCGACAATGCTGCAAACCTCGGTGCGGCCCTTCGCCGGGCAATGTCACGGACGTGCCTTGTATGGCTCATGTGTTGAACCTGGTTGTCCAGCAATTTTTAGCCCACTATCCCGGACTAGCTGGCCTTCTGCAGAGGGCACGGTCGCTGTGTGCTCACTTCCACAGTTCGCATCCCGCAGCTCAGCGACTTACATCTCTACAGAAGTCGTTGGGCCTGCCACTTCACCGGCTAAAATGCGATGTGCCTACCCGGTGGAATTCAACTCTGCACATGTTGCAGCGACTGTGGCAGCACCAACAAGCCCTGGTGCAATACGTTGAGACGTATAGCCTGGGCCAACAAGATCCAGAGGTTGGGCAAATCACTCTGGAGGAGTGGTCTCAGATCAGGGACCTATGCACCCTTCTGCACAGTTTTGAAATGGCGACGAAGATGTTTAGTGCTGACGATGCCATTATCAGCATGACTATTCCGGTGATTTACATGCTGGAGCACATGTTAAACAGAATTCGGAGTCAGGTGGTGGCACAAGAGGAGGTGGAGGAAGTAGAGGAGGAGGAGTTGTATGTGGAAGGGCTAACATCTGCAAGGTCCAGACGGTCGGCAGCACCAAGGCAGCAGGCATGTGAGGGTAGGGGAGATGGTTTTACCAGGGCGCATGGTAGCAGCCAAACTAGTGAGGAAGGTGCAGGAGCCAAGGAAGAAGTGGAGGACGAACTGATGGAAGACTCATTAGATGAGGGAGACCTTGATCACATTTCTGTTGTGTGAGGTTGGGGGAAGAGAGCAGAGGAAGGAAGCATGATTGTTAACTCGCCACCAACACAACAGAGACTTGGTGCTCCTGGATGCGCAAGACACATGAGTGCCTTCTTGCTGCACTACCTGCAACATGACCCTCGAATTGTGAGAATTAGAATAATCCTGACTACTGGGTTGCCACACTGTTAGATCCCCGGTACAAAAGTAAATTTTCAGAAATTATTCCTACCATAGAAAGAGATGCACGCATGCAGGAGTATCAGCAGAGACTGTTGCAGAATTTTACATGTGCTTTTCCCCAAAACACTAGTGGTGCACGTAGTGAATCTCACAGTTCCAACTTGCCAACCGTGGGACCATCGAGTGTTCAGCACTCAAACCGTAACAGAACCACAGTATCTGCTGGTAACATCAATTTTGCGGAATCATTTCACCACTTTTTTAGCCCATCCTTTACAAGGCCCCAGGAGACAAGAAGTCTGACACATAGTCAACGCCTAGAGACGATGGTACAGGAGTATCTCCAAGTAAACATTGAAGCCATGACTGTGTCACTGGACCCTTGCTCTTTTTGGGCTTCCAATCTGGATACATGGCCGGAGCTCGCCACTTACGCCTTGGAGATCTTGTCATGCCCCGCAGCCAGCGTTCTGTCTGAACGTGTCTTCAGCGCTGCTGGTGGTGTGCTGACAGATAAGCGCATGCAGCTCTCCACTGATAATGTAGACAGACTTCATAAAGATGAACAAATCATGGATCCGAAACGACTTTTCTACCCCTGTGTCATCCTGGGGAGAGTAAAAGCTTGATGATTTGTTAAAATCACCTCACCAACCGTTTTAAGCTTTCAAATTACTAATCATGTTTATGTGTATCTTGGCTGGAAAATAATTTGGGCCTTGTAGCAGTGTGCAGTACTGATTCTATTAGGCCATCTATACTAAACTCCACCAGATTTAAAATTACTAATCATGTTTATGTGTATCTTGGCTGGAAAATAATTTGGGCCTTGTAGCAGTGTGCAGTACTGATTCTATTAGGCCATCTATACTAAACTCCACCAGATTTAAAATTACTAATCATGTTTATCTGTATCTTGGCTGGAAAATAATTTGGGCTTTGTAGCAGTTTGCAGTACTGATTCTATTAGGCTATCTATACTAAGCTCCACCAGCTTTCAAATTAATAATAATTTTTAGCTGCATCTAGCCCGGAAAATAATTTTGGGGCTCCTAGATGCGCAAGACACATGAGTGCCTTCTCGCTGCACTATCTGCAACATGACTCTCAGATTGTCAGAATTCGAAATAATCCTCACTACTGGGTTGCCACACTCTTAGATCCCCCACACTCTTCGATCAACCTTTTCATTTTAATAAAGAACAAAAAAATTGTCATTTTTGAAATTGTAAGCATTAGCAGGTTATTACAAATTGAAATCAAACAGTTTTCAACTCAAAACTTTATTCTAGGTGATGTTACATTTGCACATAGGGCACCTTGTTCGAAAGGAGCTTCTGAACTCTCTCGTCCATTGAATTTGGCAGGTTTTGGATGGTTTCTGCTTCAATTGTTTTGCATGAGGACAGAATACCCTCCCAGAGCTGTTGCTTAGATGTGAACTGCCTCCCGCCATCATAGACACTCCTTTTGATGATGCTCCAGAGGTTCTCAATGGGGTTGATGTCAGGGGAGCATGGGGGTCACACCATAAGTTTGTCCCCTTTTATGCCCATATCAGCCAGAGATGCAGATGTGTTATGTGCAGCATGAGACGGTGCATTATCATGCATGAAAATGATCTTGCTGCGGAATACACGGTTCTTCTTCTTGAACCATGGCAGGAAGTGCTGTTTGAGAAACTCCACATACATTATGGAGTTCATCTTTACCCCTGCAGGGATCCTAAAGGGGCCGACAATCTCTCTCCCCATGATACCAGCCCAAAACATTACTCCACCTCCTCCTTGTTGGCACCGTAGCCGTGTTTGTGTGGGGTGTCCATCAACCAGCCATCCTCCACTCCATCCATCTGGACCATCGAGCGTTGCACGGCACTCATCGGTGAACAAAACAGTTTTGAAGTCAGTCTTCATGTATTGTTTGGCCCACTGGAGCCGTTTCTGCTTGTGTAGAGTGGATAGAGGAGGTCGACAGGATGGCTTACGCACAGCTGTAAACCTCTGAAGGACCCTGCATCTTGTTGTTCGGGGGACGTTGGAGGCACCAGCAGCTTCAAAAACTTGTCTGCCGCTATGACAAGGCTTTCTTGACGTTGCTCTTTTAACCTGATGTAATTGCCTGTAGGAAAGAGTCCTCAATTTTCCCTTATCAGCACGCACACGTGTGTACTGTGAATCAGCTACATACTTCTTGATTGTGCGATGATCAGGATGAAGTGTCTTGGCAATGTTGATTGTAGTCATGACTCGACCTAAACACTCCACAATTTGTTGCTTCTCAACAGCCGACACATCCTTTTTCTTTCCCATTTTGGCAGAAAATGTAGGCTGCTTAATAATGTGGGACAGCCTTCTTAAGTAGTCTTGCCTTTCATTGGACACACCTGCCAAACTAATTAGCACAGGTGTCTGCAATTGCTTACAGTGATATAAAGAGCCCTGACACACATCACCATCAATGAGTTTAACTGACAAACAAAAAAATTCTTCCCTTATCACTCCTAAACACTTTTTGCATAATAATTTGGAACACAGTGTACATGTGCTTTTCCACAAAACAGCAGTGGTTCACATAGTGAATCTTACAGTTCTAACTTGCCAACCGTGGTCTGTATGGAGTTGTTCAATAAAGGGCCCAAAATTAAGATAACATAGACTGGAGAGGTCTCTATGAATACGAATTCCTAAGTATTTGATACCCTGTGAGGGCCAGGCAAAGGGAAAGTTGGACTGGATGGAATCCTGTATGGATTTGGGGAGGGAGACATCGAGGGCCTCAGACTTCGCTGCATTGATTTTAAAATTTGACCATGTAACAAAGTGATCTATTTCAGCCATAACAGCAGGGATGGATATATGTGATTGAATGATATATACTAGGACATCATCAGCAAATGCAGAGCACTTGTACTCGGTGCCTCCCACCTCAATCCACCTAATATTGAGGTTATGGCGAATTGATGAGAGCAGGTGCTCCGTCACTAGGATGTATAAGAGAGGGGACAGAGGACATCCCTGCCTTGTCCCATTGGTGATTATGAAAGGTGATGAAAATGTTCCATTTATCTTCAGCCTAGGTGACGTATTGCGATACAGGGCCGTGATTTTGGCTATAAAAGGGTCCCCTAGACCCGTACCCCAAGCTTTTTAAGAGAATAATATATGGCGTGCCAGGAGACTCTATGGAATGCTTTCTCAGCATCCAACGAGAGTATCTAATTACAAATTTTTAACTGCATCTAGCCCAGGAAATACTTTGTGCCTAGTAGCAGTGTCTGCTAGTCAGCGGATTATCCCAGCTGTTAAGCAAGCTACACCACCTGTAGTTTGGACACTTAATTTTTTCAAAGGAAATGCTTCGGGCCCCCGGGAAACTCAGTGAAGAGCACTGGGAGGCACCCCAAAGCACAGGGGCTGGGACTGGCGGTAGGACGCCTTGCAGTGGACCGACAAGCTCGATCCTTATAAAAGCTTTTTAACTGCAGCAGCTTTAGTGGACGCTACTGGAGCTGGAATTCCCGCAGCTGCTGGCATCAGACTTGCCCTCCAATAAATCCTTGTAAAAGGATTTAAAGTGTACTCATTCAAATTAGCGAGACAATTTAAATTTAAAAGCTTAGACCTGCCTCCACCGCAGGGGGGATCACTCGACCCACCAGCGGACAGGCACCAGTATTGGGACAGGGGGGCTGGCCGTCAGGGTCCACCGCAGAAGGGCATGACATGCCTATATCTGTGTCTCCCCCTCCTTTTACTCCTCCACCTCTTTTCTTTTCGCATGACTATATGTACTTGTCACTTTTCCATGTGTTAGTTGTGTCTTCTGAGCAGTTTGTCAGCTATTGGACACCTTTGAAGGTGTTTTCTATGTGTTTCTATGTGTTTTTGTTTGCCTGCCATTGGTTTTAACGGTGTTCGAAGGTGTTCGACGAACAGTTCGACGAACAGTTCGGCGAACATACGGGTGTTCGACGAACCAAACCGAACTCGAACACTACGGGGGTGGCTCAACACTAGTACCATCCTCCAAAACTTTGAAGACTCCACCAAGATGGTGAGCAGCGATGACGCCATAATTAGCGTCACCATCCCGCTTCTCTGTCTTCTGAAACGCTCTCTGCTCACAATCAAAGAGGATGCATTGCAGGCGGAGCACTATGAGATGGAGCAAGGAACCATACAGGGTGATTACACAGAGCCAAGCCTCATCTAATCCCAACGTGGATTGGGTGACAATAAGGAAGAGGAGGAGGAAGGACAGGAGCTAGTTTCATGCACTATAGACGGTACTACCTGCACAGCTGTCATACCGTATGTTCAGCGTGGATGGCCAGAGGACAGAGAGGAGGAGGAGGAGAGCATGGTCAGTCATCCTCTTGGTGAGGACACGGAAGTCTTGCCTGTTAGTAGTCTGGCACGCATGGCTGAGTTTATGTTATGCTGCCTTTCCCATGACCCTCGCGTTCTCAAAATTTTGGGTGACAGTCATTACTGGTTGGTGACACTTCTAGACCCACGCTACAAGGAGAACTTTATAACTCTTATTCCTGAGGCGGACAGGTCTACAAAAATGGGGCAGTACTAGAAGACCCTTGTTGCGGAACTATTAAAAAAATTCCCATCTAAAAACGCTGGCGGCAGAGGGCACACTTCCTTGGACAACCAAGGAGTACAGGCGAGAGAGACACAATTTCAATCCAGCAGAGGCAGGGGAACACTGTCAAAGTTCTGGGAGAGTTTTCTCAGACCCTCCCATTGCACAGGCCATGAGGCGCGGGGTACTCTCACAAGGAGTGCAACGTTTGGGAAGATGCTGAGGGAGTACCTTGCCGATCGTACCAACGTCCTCAGTGATTCTGCTGTGCGTTATAATTATTGAGTATCCAAGCTGGATACGTGGAATGAACTGGCTCTCTATGCCTTGGAGGTCCTGGCCTGCCCTGCCGCCAGCGTTTTATCAGAGCGGGTTTTTAGTGCCGCTGGTGGAATTATAACTGATAAGCACATCCGCCTGTCAACTGAAAATGCTGACAGGCTGACTCTTATAAAAATGAACAAGGGCTGGATTGGGCCAGCCTTCTCAACACCACCAAATGATAGCAGCGTAACATAAACTCAAATTCAGTGTCTTTTCTTGGGAGGTGTATTCCCATGCACTTTTTCACACCCACACATGGGTATACGCTTACTGATTTTGTCTATTTGCTCTGATCCTCCTCCTTCTCCTCATTCTCCATGACTCGCCCCCTGGGCCGTGGGGCACTCGGATCCGGGCAATAGGGGAACGATGGGAGTAGTAGTGGCAACCCGGTTCCGTGGCTCAGGGTGGTCAGGCCAGTGGTAGTCCGTTATGAGCTGATGATTATGTCCAACTACGCCACCCATGGATTTGCGGTCATTAGGAACCGCCGCTGCAAGGCAGACTGCTGGGGCTGATGATGTACGCAGCTGGGATGGTGTGACTCCCCACGGGAAGAGTGCGGCCGCAGGGCAGTGTAGTGGATGTTGGGAGTGATGTAGGTGGGAGTCCCAGTGCTGATAGTGCTGGAGGAGCAAGTAGCACGCAGACAACAGGTTGCAGTCCAGGGTCTTTACTAGAACAGGTAAATTGACCCACAAACTGTCCCAGCTAGGAGGGGACCTGGATGTCTGAGAGCAACGGGGAAATTGGCCCTGGTCAGGGTGAGGGTGTAGGCCTACCGTGCTTTCTGTGCTCCTTCTGGCTATCTCCTCGTTATAGGGTAACAGCCCACGTTTCTGAGCTTTCCGTGTATTCTCGCCTGTATGGCCTGAGACGTGGGTTCCTTTCTGCTCCCAGCCTTGTACGGCTTTGCTGGTCCCTTCTGTTGTGGCAGGGCCTCCAGGCTTCTTAGGCCAAGGAATATACAGTCCCCTGCGGACTGGTTATCTGCTGGGGGATGTGGAATCCTTCCAGCCTCAGACACCAAAGTCTGGTAGATTAAGTCCTTTATCTGCCAAGACAGGCTCTCTTCGCCTCTTGTCTCTGGCTTGTGGCTCTCCTCCTGCCACACTTCCTCTTAGGGTGCAATACAACTGTCCCTCTCTGCTCTGGGACCTGAATCCTGAGACAGGTCGTCCAGCTCTCCCTAACCCTGCCCCCAGCACCAGCTTTTATAGGGGCAGCCTGCTCCCCCTACTGGCCTGAGACAGGAGATACTGCATGCTAATGTTCCCCTGACTAGAGAACCTCCCCCCTGCTCTCAGACACAGCTTTATTACATTTTGTGGCATCCAGGCCAGGGTGACACATTCCCCCCTAGTAGAATTTAGTACTCCGGGACTAAACAGTAACAAGAACAATATGCATGACCATAAAACATTAGCATACAAGTGACACACAGATTGAGTTCTTAAGGTCACAGTGTGGTCTGTGACCGGGTGTCCATATCACCAATACAACGGGGAGCCTTAACCAGGTGGGGGTCTGTCCTACCCCAAGTCCTTCACAGTCTTAGTTCATTCCTTGGTCAGGCTCCGAACGCAGTCCATACAAGGTCCCGGTTATAAAAAGTTCATAACCTGTGAGTCCTTACGGTAGCTGCAAGAAACTGAAACACAGAATTACCAAACATGCACGTAACTTGGCAAACATTTCAACATTTGGCAACAGGATTATTTACAATTTTAGTACACTCTATATTTTCCAGCGAGCGGGTATCTGCCCCTTTGTGCTCCTGGTTGACCTACGTAGCCCACTGTCTGGTGGTGGACTGACTTGGCTTTCCCCACTAGCGTTAGGGGTACAGCTACCAGTTGGGTGTACAGGTAGGGCAGGCAGCTGTCTGCGGGTCCTTTGGCTTACCGCAGGCATGGCAGGCTCACTGTCAGCAGAGGGTTGACTCTCCTGGGCTGCTGGTACAGGCTCTTCTGCCTCTGGAACTGCTTGCTCCTCTTCACCTTCCGGCTCTGGTGTTGGTGTGCCGGTTGCAGGAAATGCAGGACGGGTACCACTATGGCATCATTTATGCGAGTCCAGGACTGAGGCAACTCTCCGAGAACGGTGCTGATCATTTCTTCCTTGTCCTCTGCGGGTTCAAGGTCACTCTGATCCTCTTATGCACTACGGAGTTGCTCGGGGCATCTTTTGAGGTGGTCTTTGGAGACGGTGCTAGTGGTTTCTCCTCCGTCCTGGTGATCACGCACACCTTCGGGTTGTCGTGATCAGACTGCAGTACGGTGTAGGGTTCCCTTTCCCACTGGTCGTCCAACTTATGTAGCCTTCTCTTTCGCTTCAGGACTTGCTCACCAGGTTCGAGGGGATCAGCAGGGGCGTGTTGGTTGAAGAGTTTTTCTTGCCTCTCTCTCGCCTGTACCTTCTTGTACTGCAGTTGCCTTTCCGTATCCCAGTCCGAATCCGGGGAGGTGTCCTCAGGTGTTAGGACTCCCATCTCCAGGTCTATGGGCAGCTTACCTGGTCTGGCTCGCATCAGGTAAGCCGGGGTGCAGTTGGTAGGGTTCACCGGGATATGATTGTATAAGTCTATCAGGTCTGGCAGTTTTTCTGGCCACAGGCTGCGTTCCTCCAGGGGCAACGTCTTCAGGAGATCAATGACTATATTGTTCATCTTCTCACACATCCCGTTGGTTTGTGGTTGGTAAGGCGTTGTCCGAATCTTCTTACAGCCATAGAGGTTGCAGAACTCCTGGAAGATTTCAGCCTCGAACGCTGGACCCTGGTCTGTCAGGACCTGTTCCGGATACCCGTGTGGATGGCAGAAGTATTGCTGGAAGGCTCTGGCCGCTGTTTCGGCTGTCAAGTCCTTTACCGGGACCACCACTAGAAAACAGGAATAGTGGTCCACGATTGTCAGGGCATAGATGTATCCTGACCGGCTGGGAGCCAATTTGACATGGTCCAGAGCTACCAGCTCAAGAGGCTGCGTGGTGACGATGGGCCTCAAGGGTGTCTTCTGGCTGGCACGGTCCTTCCTCCTTAGGTGACAAGGGCCACAGTCTCTGCACCATTTTTCTACAGCTCCTCTCATGCCGACCAAAAAGAACCTTCCTCTTAGCAGGAACTCCAGTTTCTTCCAACCGAAGTGTCCCGCTCTGTCATGGTAAGCCCCCAGGACCATAGCTGCATCCCGCCTTGGGACCACGACTTGCCAGGTCAGCTCGTGCGTCCGGTGGTTGACAATCCTTCTGCACAACTTGCCTTCGTAGAGGAACAGCTTGCTCTTCTCTTTACATAGCTGCTTGGCTTCCTCTGGAGCATCCGGATCTATGCGGGCATCTTCCTGGGTCAGCAGATCTTTCACCAGGCGGATGGCAGGGTCACTATCTTGGGTCTCGGCCCAGCTGTGGTGAGGTAGGGGATTTATCATCACGGTTGTTAGATCCTCCTCCTTCACGCGGTGGGAGTATTGAGCAGCTCCATACCGGTGAAACGCGGGGAGTTCTACCTCCTCCAGCTCTTATGGGTCTTCGTCACCTTCAGGTAAGTGAGGCATCCTCGATAGGACGTCAGCGTTGGCATTGGTTTTGCCGGCCCAGTACTTGATCACGAGGTCATAGTTGGAGAGACGGGCCATCCACCGCTGTTCTAGGGCACCCAGTCTGGCATTGTCCAGGTGTGTCAACGGGTTGTTTTCCATGTACACGGTGAACTTTGCGGAGGCCAGGTAATGCTTGAAGCGTTCCGTCACGGCCCACACCACCGCCAAGAATTCTAGCTTGAAGGAGTTGTAATTCTCCGGGTTCCTCTTGGTGGGCCTCAGCTTCCGGCTGGCGTATGCGATCACCCGTTCTCTGCCCTGTTGGTTTTGGGACAGTACGGCTCCCAGTCCCACATTACTGGCGTCTGTGTGGAGAATGAAAGGCTGGCCATAATCAGGGTAGGCCAGGATCTCATCCCCCGTGAGGGCCATCTTTAGCTGGCGGAAGGACTCCTCTTCCGGTTTATCCCACTTGAAGGGTGGCTTTTGACTTCTGGACTTAGACTGTCCGATCAGGAGGTCCTGCATAGGAGCTGCCATCTTAGTGAACCCGGGGATGAACCTTCGATAGTAGCCTACCAACCCGAGAAACTGTCTCACCTCTTTGATGTTCGAGGGGCTTGGCCAGCTCTTGATTGCCGTGAACTTGTCAGGGTCGGGGGCTACTCCTTCCGCACTTACCACGTGCCCTAGGTACTGGACCTTTGGTTTCAGCCGGTGACACTTCGATGGTTTCACCTTCAGGCCATAGCCTGCCAGGGCTTCGAACACCTCGGCCAGGTGCTTTAGATGGTCCTCGTAGGTTTTCGAATAGACGATCACGTCGTCCAGGTAAAGGAGGACCGTCTCGAAGTTTCGGTGCCCTAGACAGCATTCCATCAGCCGCTGGAAGGTCCCTGGTGCGTTGCAGAGCCCGAAAGGTATACAGTTGAACTCGCTCAGTCCCATCGGGGTGGTGAAGGCGGTCTTCTCCTTGTCAGCCTCTGCCACAGGAACCTGCCAGTACCCGCTAGTAAGGTCCAAAGTAGAAAAGAAGTTAGCTGATTTTAGTGCGGCTAAAGACTCCTCTATTCTAGGCAGCGGATATGCGTCTTTGTGGGTGATACGATTGATTTGTCTATAGTCCACGCACATTCTCATGGTGCTGTCTTTCTTTTTCACTAGAACCAAGGGGGCTTCCCAGGGGCTACAGCTATCTCTAATGACCCCAGCTTCTTTCATTTCTCTTAGCATTCCCTTTGCGTTCTGATAATGTGCAGGGGGTACAGGTCTGTGTCTTTCTTTTATCGGTGGGTGGCTCCCTGTGGGGATGTGGTGTTCTATCCCCTTTACTCTGCCGAAGTCCAGCGGGTGCTTACTAAAGACTCTCTCGTACTCCTGTACCACCCGGTAGACTCCTTGTTTTTGGTGCAGGGGAGTGGAGTCAGCACCCACATGGAGTTTCTGGCACCAGTCCTCCTTTTGTTTCTGGGAGCTATTATCCTGCGCCTGTGGAGATGGAGGCAAGGGTTCCACGGCCCTGATAGCTTTGTGTTCGACAACAAACAGTTTGTCGAGTGTAGCGTACCTGGGTAAGTTTACTTCCCTCTCCCCAATGTTGAGGATGCGGACGGGCACCCTCCCATGACGGACATCAACCACCCCCCGGGCTGTCAAAATGGTGGGCCTGCTGTCTGAGTACACGGGTTCTACCATGGCTTGGTAGTCTCTACCTCTCAACCCGATTGCAGTCCGACACCAGATCATCATTTCACTTTTGGGAGGCATGGAAATGAGGAATGGGTCACTCAGTCTTACGCTACCGATCTCACCACCAGACAGTTCTACCTGCTGCCGTCTCATCAGGGCTTTTATCTCCTTGTTGAGGACTCTCTGTTGGCTGGAACTAGCATTCACCGCCACCTGTTGTAGAATTACAATTACCTCTGAAAGACAATTTTCAATCACGTTAGTACCCACAGTTATTTTAGGGTGACTCTCACGACGGTCAATGTCCACAATAATTACTCCCTGTGCCGGCAGCTCAACTTTACCAATTTTAATGGTCATCTCCTTGAACCCCATCTGCGGCACGGGTAAGCCATTACTGGCGATGATGCTCAAGTTACTGTCTGGATACCGTGTGATATCAGCATCAGTCCAATACTGCTTAAAAAGTACATAAGGGATAGTGGTTACTTGCGACCCAGTATCCAGCAAGGCGCTCATGGGGATACCGTCCAGCACCACGGGTAAAACCGGGCGCCCCCCAACGTACTTATTTAGCCAATTATAAGGGCCTGGTGATCTTATGCCTGGAGGTTGGCCCTCTGCCCCAGGTTGGACCCGTTTAAATTACAGTACCTGGAAATGTGTCCGGGCTGGTTGCATCGGCGGCAAATGGGCTGTCCATCCTCTGCGTAGCGGTCTGTGGGCCTCCCTCGGAACAACGGGATCCTCCTCTGTTGACGCCACGGGACATCCTCCGGACTTGAAGCCAGCTCAATGGGTCTTGACGGGTCCACTTGTAACGCCTGGACGGTCCTGGTCAACGCCGCGACGCTCCTGGTCAGCTCCTGGACTTGGTAGTGCAGATCTTTCGACGGGGCTTGGTTCAGGGCCTCTGCATCAGCCCCCACGGAGTCCATAGAGGAGGGCGCCGCCTCCTGGTGGTAGGTGAGAGCAGGGCGCCGGGGGTTTATAGCGCCACTTGTTGTGGATTCACAGAGCACCCTTATGGCCCTGTCCTTGATTTGGGCAAAGGTCAGATCAGGGTTCTGAAAGAACATGAGGCGCAGCTGGGTCCTGTGAGCGCTAGACAGCAGACCTTCTATAAACTGTTCTGTTAGTAGCTTATCCTTTTCCTGCACGCTGCCAGGGTCAGCTTGTTGGATGGCCCTCAAGGCTTCCTGCAAATTTAGGGCATAGTCCTGTGCCCGCTGCTTACATCCATAGAACCTCATTTTAATTTCAGCGGAGGTACGTGTGTCAAAGGTACCCCGCAGCCGGGCCAGAATACCCTTCACGGTCCTTTTCTCCTCAGTGGGCCATGATTTTACCTCCCCTTGGGCTGCGCCAGTTAACTGCCCTGTTAATATGCTGACCTTCTGCTCCTCTGTCAGGGGGTAGACTTGGAACAAACTGTACAGCCTTTCCTTAAAGTCAGTTAGGGTATGGGGCTCCCCTGAGTACTTGGGCAGCCAGGCCGCTCCAGGGATGTAGGGCAGGGAAAATGGCATCACCGCTGCTGCAGCTGCGTTGGTGGTAGTGGGCGCCTCCGTGTCTGACATCGTCCTCCCCCCTAGTTAAGCGCGGCCAACGATCCTCTTCTGTAGGCCGCGGCTCCGCTGATGCTGCTCCGGGCGAGGACCTTGCGTCGCGTCCTGGTGATGTCAGCGTCGCTCTCTCTCCCTTCCAGGACCTTACGCAGCGTCGGTGCGTGGGGCGGAGCTTCGGATCTCGCACGGTTTGGACGTCAACGCCCCTCTTCTTCCCGCGCGGCGTCCTGAAGATGGCGTTCGAAGGCGGGAAAGCGGCTGAAGATGGCGGGAACCGACGGAAGATGGCGGGAGACGGCTGGAAATGGCGGGAAACGGCTCCGGACGGCGGGAAACCTCTTTTCAGGTGCGTGTACAGTCTTTTTCAGGCACGCAATACCCGTTTGTGGCGGGTTGGTCTCAATCCTGCCGACTATGCCAAAGCTGACTCGCCCCCTGGGCCGTGGGGCACTCGGATCCAGGCAATAGGGGAACGATGGGAGTAGTAGTGGCAACCCGGTTCCGTGGCTCAGGGTGGTCAGGCCAGTGGTAGTCCGTTATGTGCTGCTGATGATTATGTCCGACTACGCCACCCGTGGATTTGCGGTCATTAGGAACCGCCGCTGCAAGGCAGACCGCTGGGGCTGATGATGTACGCAGCTGGGATGGTGTGACTCCCCACGGGAAGAGTGCGGCCCCAGGGCAGTGTAGTGGATGTTGGGAGTGATGGTAGTGAGAGTCCCAGTGCTGATAGTGCTGGAGGAGCAAGGAGCACGCAGACAACAGGTTGCAGTCCAGGGTCTTTACTAGAACAGGTAAATTGACCCACAAACAGTCCCAGCTAGGAGGGGACCTGGATGTCTGAGAGCAACGGGGAAATTGGCCCTGGTCAGGGTGAGGGTGTAGGCCTACCGTGCTTTCTGTGCTCCTTCTGGCTATCTCCTCGTTATAGGGTAACAGCCCACGTTTCCGAGCTTTCCGTGTATTCTCGCCTGTATGGCTTGAGACGTGGTTTCCTTTCTGCTCCCAGCCTTGTACGGCTTTGCTGGTCCCTTCTGTTGTGGCAGGGCCTCCAGGCTTCTTAGGCCAAGGAATATACAGTCCCCTGCGGACTGGTTATCTGCTGGGGGATGTGGAATCCTTCCAGCCTCAGACACCAAAGTCTGGTAGATTAAGTCCTTTATCTGCCAGGACAGGCTCTCTTCGCCTCTTGTCTCTGGCTTGTGGCTCTCCTCCTGCCACACTTCCTCTTAGGGTGCAATACAACTGTCCCTCTCTGCTCTGGGACCTGAATCCTGAGACAGGTCGTCCAGCTCTCCCTAACCCTGCCCCCAGCACCAGCTTTTATAGGGGCAGCCTGCTCCCCCTACTGGCCTGAGACAGGAGGTACTGCATGCTAATGTTCCCCTGACTAGAGAACCTCCCCCCTGCTCTCAGACACAGCTTTATTACATTTTGTGGCATCCAGGCCAGGATGACACATTCCCCCCTAGTAGAATTTAGTACTCCGGGACTAAACAGTAACAAGAACAATATGCATGACCATAAAACATTAGCATACAAGTGACACACAGATTGAGTTCTTAAGGTCACAGTGTGGTCTGTGACCGGGTGTCCATATCACCAATACAACGGGGAGCCTTAACCAGGTGGGGGTCTGTCCTACCCCAAGTCCTTCACAGTCTTAGTTCATTCCTTGGTCAGGCTCCGAACGCAGTCCATACAAGGTCCCGGTTATAAAAAGTCCATAACCTGTGAGTCCTTACGGTAGCTGCAAGAAACTGAAACACAGAATTACCAAACATGCACGTAACTTGGCAAACATTTCAACATTTGGCAACAGGATTATTTACAATTTTAGTACACTCTATATTTTCCAGCGAGCGGGTATCTGCCCCTTTGTGCTCCTGGTTGACCTACGTAACCCACTGTCTGGTGGTGGACTGACTTGGCTTTCCCCACTAGCGTTAGGGGTACAGCTACCAGTTGGGTGTACAGGTAGGGCAGGCAGCTGTCTGCGGGTCCTTTGGCTTACCGCAGGCATGGCAGGCTCACTGTCAGCAGAGGGTTGACTCTCCTGGGCTGCTGGTACAGGCTCTTCTGCCTCTGGAACTGCTTGCTCCTCTTCACCTTCCGGCTCTGGTGTTGGTTGTTGCTGTGCCGGTTGCAGGAAATGCAGGACGGGTACCACTATGGCATCATTTATGCGAGTCCAGGACTGAGGCAACTCTCCGAGAACGGTGCTGATCATTTCTTCCTTGTCCTCTGCGGGTTCAAGGTCACTCTGATCCTCTTCTGCACTACGGAGTTGCTCGGGGCATCTTTTGAGGTGGTCTTTGGAGACGGTGCTAGTGGTTTCTCCTCCGTCCTTGGTGATCACGCACACCTTCGGGTTGTCGTGATCAGACTGCAATACGGTGTAGGGTTCCCTTTCCCACTGGTCGTCCAACTTATGTAGCCTTCTCTTTCGCTTCAGGACTTGCTCACCAGATTCGAGGGGATCAGCAGGGGCGTGTTGGTTGAAGAGTTTTTCTTGCCTCTCTCTCGCCTGGGCCAGGCTCTTCTCCGCACTCTCCTGTACCTTCTTGTACTGCAGTTGCCTTTCCGTATCCCAGTCCTCATCCGCATTTCATGAACTTCATGAAATAATTTAAAAAAAAAAGGGCTTCCCAATATTGTTGTGTCCGGCCAGGTACAAATAGGCAGCTGGTGGTTGGGGGCAGCCCGTTCCTGCCCGCTGTACCTGGCTGGACACAAAAATAGGGCGAAGCCCCACGTATTTTTTTTTTAATTAGTTCATGAAATTCATGAAATAATTTAAAAAAAAAGGCTTCCCTATATTGTTGTGTCCGGCCAGGTACAAATAGGCAGCTGGTGGTTGGGGGCAGCCCGTTCCTGCCTGCTGCACCTGGCTGGACACAAAAATAGGGCGAAGCCCCACGTATTTTTTTTTTTAATTATTTCATGAAATTCATGAAATAATTAAAAAAAATTTAGGAGAATTCTCTCACGCTCACCGCATGCGCAGGAGAATTCTCCCACGCTGTCAGTGACGTGCATGAGGTGAGCTGAGTTCATTGGACATGATCTCGGCTCATCTGGATGCCGTCACAGCCAGACACTGAGGAGCGCAAGCATGCCAGCGCTTCTCAGTGTCTGCGGCATGGCAAGCTGGATGGCAGCTTTCGGCTGCGATCCAGCCTGTCATGTCAATGTAGAAGAGCTAGAGCCGTCCGGGGAACCATGGAAAGGTAAGGATGATGTTGGTTTACTATTTTATTTTTATTGCAGGAGATCGTTCGTTGGCTTCAGCTGGAATGGGCATGATGGTAAGTATTGTTTAATTTAGAACAATAAAGAATTGTGTGTTTATTTCAATTAAAGGACTTTATTCTGGGTGTTGTGGGTTTTTTTTTTTAACTTTGACTATGGGGTTAGTAATGGGGGTGTCTTATAGACGCCTCTCCATTACTAACCTGGGCTTGATGTCAGCTGGCATTATAACCTGACATCAACCCCAGCCCTATTACCCCACTGCCACCTCTACAGGGCAGTGTGAAGAGCGAGGCTAAGTGCCAGAATTGGCGCATCCCATGGATGCGCCATTTCTGGGGCGGCTGACGGCTGGTGTTTCTAGCCTGGGAGGGGGCCAATATTCATGGCACCCTTCCTGGGCTATTAATATCAGCCCCCAGCTGTCTGCCTAGCCTTTGCTAGCTATTAAAATAAGGGGGACCCCACGTCATTTTTTGGGGGGATCCCCCATTTTAATAGCTAGTAAAGGCTAGGTATTCAGCTGGGGGCTGATATTAGTAGCCTGGGAAGCTCCGTGGGTATTACCCACTTCCCAGGCTTCAAACATCTGCCCCAGCCGTCTGCTTAACCTCAACTAGAGACTAAAATTACGGGGAACCCCACGCCATTTTTTTTTTAAATAAATCCTTTATTTTAACACTAAATGACAAGTACAGTAATCAACACTATCACTGTACTTATTATATATGTGACTGACATGTTTCTATCTATCTAATCTATGTGTGATGCTCTATTCTTTCTGTTCTAAATTGTCGGGTAAGGATGCTGAATTGCCGGCCGGCTTTTTTAAAGAGACGGTGCATGAAAACACTATTATTTTTTTAATAAATCCTTTAACACTAAATGACAAGTACAGTAACCAACACTGTCACTGTACTTCTTATATATGCACCTGACATGTTTCTATCTATCTAATCTATGTGTGATGCTCTATTCTTTCTCTTCTAAATTGTCGGGTACCGATGCTGAATTGCCGGCCGGCTTTTTTAAAGAGAGTGTCTTCTGAGCAGTTTGTCAGCTTTTGGACACCTTTGAAGGTGTTTTCTATGTGTTCTTATTTGCCTGCCATTGGTTTTTAATGGTGTTCGACGTTGTTCGACAGTGTTCTAAGGTGTTCGAAGAACAGTTCCACGAACATCCCGGTTTTCGACGAACCGAACCCGAACACTACGGGGGTGGCTCAACATTAGTCATGTCCAATGAACTCGGCTCACCTCATGCACGTCACTGACAGCGTGGGAAAATTCTCCTGCGCTTGCCGTGAGAGCAAGAGAATTCTCTCATGCTGGGATGGCATTCTGATGACAGGCTGGATCGCAGTTGAGTGCTGCCATCCAGCTTGTCATCCTTCAGAGACACTGCAAAGCACAGGCATTATGGGAACTTCCGATTCCTGTATTCGATATTCTAAAAGCATCCGAACTCAGTATCGGAACTCCGATACCGCGAATATCGGTCGATACCCGATATTTCAGTATCGGAATGCTAAACACTAGTCACCAATTTAACCTCAATGTAATCACATTGTTCAGCTCATGCACCTCCTCCTCCATCTCCAAAATGACCACATCAGTCACAAGCTGACAGCACTGCAGCACTGCCTTGGCCAAGCGGCAACAGGCTGTGCTGAAGATAACATGCTTAATGCTTAATTGACAAACCGCCCAGCGCTGCAGAGTTGTTGAAATCTGTAACACAGCAGCCTGATCTGTGGCTCTCACCGCTAAACATACAGCAAGGCATGGTCATGTGTGACAATGGGCGGAACCTGGTGACAGAGAAATGACAGTCGAGGTAGATACGGATTCCCTCTATGCCAGTCCTTTTACCGAGCTAAAGAATGTGGCTGTGGTGAAATACAACTCCCACTGAGAAGCTGTTGCAGATTGAAAAACATTGTGCCCACCAGAGGATTTGATTCTGAGGGCTCACCTTTCTCATCCGCTCAAGAGCCCCATAGCAGCTGCTAAGTTAGCGCTATCATGAACTCTCCTGAAGTAGAAGCCAAGGCACACCAGACGGTTCTCTGGTGGGACCGTCCAACCCTGCCGAGAAGCAGTCCTGGCTAAGAAAAGTGTGTGGGAAGGTTCCCGGACACTCTATAGCTTCTTTTTTACTGAGGAGGAAACATATGCAAACACGGGGAGAACATACAAAGTACTTGCAGATGTTGTCCTTGCTGGGATTTGAACCCAGGATCCCAGCGCTGCAAGGCTTCAGTGCTAACCACTGATCCAATGTGCTGACGTTCACCCTCTAATATCTAACAGGCAGGAGAAACTTGCACCTACTGCCACTCTATCTTCAGCTCCTTTGTGAGAAAATGTGACGCGCCCCCTGGGCCTGCTGTGTCGTGCGGCATCGCGCGCACGGGGGCTTACCCGGAGCCGGATCAGATGGGGGTAGTAGTCTCGTGGCGGTGACCCGGTCCGTGCCCAGGGAGTCAAACTGAGCGGCAGTCTTTAGCAGTAGATGTTAGAATGTTCGACTACGCCACCCGTTGAATGCGGCTATGAAGCCGCCGCTGCAGGACAGTCCGCTGAGGCCGGTGGTACGGATGTGCAGCATGGATGGTATAACCCCCAACGGGAGGGGTATGGCCTCAGGGCAGCAGATGTGGATGATAGTGGTAGTGATGGTGCAGCAAGGAAGCTCAGAGACGTTTGGTGCAGTTTCAAGGCTTTTACTCACAGGTGTTGCTCCGGTCACTTCGGCCAAGAGTGACCACCCGAGCCGTGCTGCGTCCACCAGGTGCGGGACTCGGCCAACTCCCAGGCAGTTCCAGAGTGTGGTCCTGAGCTCCCCTCTCTTCCTTCCTACTGGCCGTCCTCACCAGGGACCCACCTATGTCCGGCTTCCTCGGGCCTTATGGGGCAAAACCTCTCTCCGGTTTTCCTGACCCTATGTGGCGTGCCTTCCTGGCGGGTGTGGCGAGGGGTCGTGCCAAAGCTTGACCACGACCTCCGGTTCCTGGCTAAGGATGATTTGCCTCCACCAGCTTGGGATCCGGTACCCTTCTCTGCCAACCCTTCACCCGTTTTAGTTCACTCATGGGATCTCAGGGTTCCCTCTGCTTGCGTCTCTGGGCCTTTCTTAGTGTTCCTTTTCCTTCCTCTCTCTCTGCTTCAGGCCTGGCTCTGGAGCTGGGCCCAGACGGAGCCACAGCTCCCCCTCAGCCCTCTCTGGCTGAGCTCCTCTCTCCACTCCTCCAGGCTGAACAGACCCTGTCTTAAGATGGTGCCCACCTTATATACTCCCTCTGACACCCGAGCCCAGGTCACAATGCAACCAATGGGCTCTTCCTATGCCCAGAGTCCCTCCCCTGACTGCTCCTACACTACTGGGATGTTCCTCCCCCCCTCCCACTCCAGCCAGGGACAGACGCTGTCGTTGTAGCACCCCGGGGGTTCGGTTGCTACAGAGGTATTGCATCTCACCCAGATGTGCGATATCTCACTTCCAGGTAAGGATGGAGTGTGGCTCAGGACCCTAACACCCACATGCACTACACCACATTTCCGGGGGACAGCTCGACGGTGCTCCCATTAGTTATGCAGGCACGAGTGAGCATGTCCCTGGCTGGAGTGGGGGGAGGGAACACCTAGAGAAGGGAACCCGGTAGTGTGTGCGTGGGGGAAGTAGATCCTGGGTGCACTCTGTACAGGAGTATAAAGGGAGGCACCATCTTGGAAAGGGAGTGAGTTGAGAGAGGAGAAGACAGGGAGCAGAGCTGCTTTATGGGCTCTGCTCCACAGGCAGGCCCTGTCAGGAGGCCTGAGCCTGGAGGAGGGAAGAAGGAGGAAGAGGAGCAGACTGGGCTCCAGGAAGGACAGAGGGGACCCCAGGGGTGTGGACTGGCTGGTAGCCACCACACGCCCGCCGCTACCTGAGTAGGGGGGTCAGGTCAAGAAGATGGGAACCGGATCCCAAATTAGTGGAGGAGAGAAACTACCCTCAACTAAGAACCGGAGGCTGCGACATTACATGTGGAGCAGCCCCTCACCACACCCGCTAGAAAGGCACCACATAGGACCTGGGAAACGCAGGCCAACGTTTGCCCACCAAGAAGGTCCGAGGCAGCTGGACATAAGCGTGGTCACTAGTGGGGTTGAAGACCAGAGACAGGGGACATAAAGGGGGTCCTGCAAAGCACTCCAGAAAGACCTGGGAGTTAACCGAGCCCCTCACCTGGTGAGCACAGCGCGACACAGGCGGCCACCTCTGCAGCG
Organism: Phyllobates terribilis; assembly: GCF_046119375.1. Lineage (NCBI taxonomy): Eukaryota > Metazoa > Chordata > Amphibia > Anura > Dendrobatidae > Phyllobates > Phyllobates terribilis. The sequence continues at coordinate 238,644,336 of NW_027362772.1, forward strand.
GTGGCCTGGAGCAGTAACCGAGTAACCGTGAGTAAAGACCCTGAACTGCACCACCAAGACTCCGAGTTGTCTTTGTTGCGCTCGTGTACCACCATCACCCCCATCATCTATCCCTGCTGCCCTGAGGCCATACCCCTCCCGTTGGGGGTTATAACATCATCGCTGCACCCATACCACCGGCCTCAGCGGACTGTTCTGCAGCGGCGGCTGCAAAGCCGCACTCAACGGGTGGCGAAGTCGACATCCAAGTTAACATCTACTGCCATAGACTGCCACTTAGTTTGACACCCTGGGCACGGACCGGGTCACCGCCACAAGGACTACTACCCTTATCCAGATCCGGCTCCGGGTATCCCCTGAATATGGCCCAGGGGGCGCGTCAACTTTTGGCGTAGTCGGCAGGATTTTGTGCCCGCAACCACCGGGTACTGCGTGCCTGAAAAAGAGACTTTTAAAACTTACCATCCGTGAAGTTTTCCCCGCCATCCGGCGCCATCTTCAGCCTTCTTCCCGCCATCCGTGAAGATTCCCGCCATCCGGCGCCATCTTCAGCCTTCTTCCCGCCATCTGTGGAGTTTTCCCGCCTTTGGGCGCCATCTTGAGGACGCCGCGCGGGAAGAAGAGGGGCGTGGACTCCGAAAGCGCGCGAGAACTGAAGCCCCGCCTCACGTCCGGACGTTGCGTAGGGTCCTGGAAGGAGCCCAGCAGACGCCGACGTCACTGGAGCGCGACGGAAGGTCCTCGACCCTGATGATCAACTGCGGAGCCGCGGCCTACGGAAGAGGATCATCGCCAGGTAGGCCACGGTCCACCAGGGGGGAGGAGGACACCAGGAACGGACAGCAAGATGGCGGACCGGCAGCAGACTAAGCCGCCCAGCATCGGCAGCGCCCCAGCCGTCGCGGGCCCCGACCAGCACCAGGAGAAGACGCGTGACGCAGGAGCGGTCGCGGGAGCAGGTAAGAGGAGTCTCCCTGTCCCGGACGCTGCCAGCGTCAGCCTGCTCCCGGGCCACCCGGTGAAGCCGCCGATCCCGGGCGCTGCAGACGCAGACCTGCTCCAGACCCCGCAACAAGCCCTGCAGCCGAGCCCTCCAGACCTGGGCACTGCCACCACTAGCCCGCGCCCAGGCCCAAAGTCGCACCCCCTGACCCCGGGCGTCATTAACAGTACCACTCAGACCCCGAGTACCAAGAGGGCCCGGACGGGTCTGAACCTGAGAAAGAGAAAGGAGCGTGTGGAGCACACCGTTAATCGTAAACGGTAAAAGAGGAGATGTAAATAGTTACCCGACCGGGTATAAGGACTGTTGTGGGACTGTTTCCACTAAGAGTGTGGTCCCCGTTGGGACAGAAAGAGAACTGTTTCCCTTACCCCCTACCTGGCTGGGGACTGAGAACAGCCACCCCTTTTTCCCTCTAACTGGCTGGGGACTGAGAACAGCCACTCCTACCTGGCCGAGGACTGAGAGCGGCCATATCCTGTAAATAATTATGTGTTTCTAGTAATGTATAGGAGTCCTTGGTGGATTTACCGGGAATCCTTTGTACAGTTAGTGGAGCGTAACCCAGGATGGACTAAAAGACTGTTAAGGACTCGGGGCAGGACAGACCCCTACCTGGTTACGTCTCCCTGTTTTAGGAAAATGGACACCTGGTTGCAGAATAAACTGTGACCTGTTATAAAGAGACTTCTTCGTGGATCTGCTGCTAGAAATGTTTTATATGAAAAATTTATATGCTAGAATGTGTTACTATGAAAAAGAGTTCCAGAACAGTACATATGCACTTATACCGTTTAAGAGAGAGCCATTCCCATAAAGGGAAACTGAATGTTGATACCTGTTATACTTGTTGTTTATGAAAAATTTGCATGTTCTAATGTATACCCTGTCTTTTGCTCAGTTCCAGCCCGCGGACGTGCTGGGTTTTGCCAGGGGGGAATGTAGCACCCCGGGGGTTCGGTTGCTACAGAGGTATTGCATCTCACCCAGATGTGCGATATCTCACTTCCAGGTAAGGATGGAGTGTGGCTCAGGACCCTAACACCCACATGCACTACACCACATTTCCGGGGGACAGCTCGACGGTGCTCCCATTAGTTATGCAGGCACGAGTGAGCATGTCCCTGGCTGGAGTGGGGGGAGGGAACACCTAGAGAAGGGAACCCGGTAGTGTGTGCGTGGGGGAAGTAGATCCTGGGTGCACTCTGTACAGGAGTATAAAGGGAGGCACCATCTTGGAAAGGGAGTGAGTTGAGAGAGGAGAAGACAGGGAGCAGAGCTGCTTTATGGGCTCTGCTCCACAGGCAGGCCCTGTCAGGAGGCCTGAGCCTGGAGGAGGGAAGAAGGAGGAAGAGGAGCAGACTGGGCTCCAGGAAGGACAGAGGGGACCCCAGGGGTGTGGACTGGCTGGTAGCCACCACACGCCCGCCGCTACCTGAGTAGGGGGGTCAGGTCAAGAAGATGGGAACCGGATCCCAAATTAGTGGAGGAGAGAAACTACCCTCAACTAAGAACCGGAGGCTGCGACATTACATGTGGAGCAGCCCCTCACCACACCCGCTAGAAAGGCACCACATAGGACCTGGGAAACGCAGGCCAACGTTTGCCCACCAAGAAGGTCCGAGGCAGCTGGACATAAGCGTGGTCACTAGTGGGGTTGAAGACCAGAGACAGGGGACATAAAGGGGGTCCTGCAAAGCACTCCAGAAAGACCTGGGAGTTAACCGAGCCCCTCACCTGGTGAGCACAGCGCGACACAGGCGGCCACCTCTGCAGTGGTGGCCTGGAGCAGTAACCGAGTAACCGTGAGTAAAGACCCTGAACTGCACCACCAAGACTCCAAGTTGTCTTTGTTGCGCTCGTGTACCACCATCACCCCCATCATCTATCCCTGCTGCCCTGAGGCCATACCCCTCCCGTTGGGGGTTATAACATCATCGCTGCACCCATACCACCGGCCTCAGCGGACTGTTCTGCAGCGGCGGCTGCAAAGCCGCACTCAACGGGTGGCGTAGTCGACATCCAAGTTAACATCTACTGCCATAGACTGCCACTTAGTTTGACACCCTGGGCACGGACCGGGTCACCGCCACAAGGACTACTACCCCTATCCAGATCCGGCTCCGGGTATCCCCTGAATATGGCCCAGGGGGTGCGTCATCGTACCTGCACATCTATCTGGTGGGAGTACCGTTGTTCTGTCCCCCGGAAATGGGATGAGTGTAGTGCATGCAACAAGCTGAGCTCAGTCCCACCCTCCATCCTTACCCGGGAGTGGAATACCACACCTCTGGATCGAGGTGCAATACCCCTGTAGCAGCCGAGCCCTCGGGGTGCTACAAATGTATTTGGGCAGCCACTCAGTCTACCAAATAAAATTCCTGAGAAGGAAATTTGGGATGGCTTCGCTACTGGTACTGGGGGCAGTGCTAATACCATGGCGTCGTACCATAGTTTGCTGGAAATATCCCAGGCTGGTAGGAGGCAAGCAAATTCCCAAAGAAAAGTACCAGCAGTAATGTTCAGGCCACATTTCAAGTGCAAGCAGCTTTAGAGGACTTCCTGGGAGAAATGACATGCAGGGTGTTTGTGGTTAGGCGGTCCTTCCCAGTAAGTGCACTGGGTAGGGCACGGGTAATGTTGTGGGACCCGTGCTTGTGGAAGGCGGAGGCGATACCGGGAAATATAGTGGAGGCTGGGGACCGAGTATGGACACCCGGCCGCCGCCGGCATGAGGTTATGAAAAGCTTCTGCCTCCACGAGTCTAAAAGGCCACATTTCAAGTGCAAGCAGCTGTCAATAATTTGGCAGTATAGTATTGCAGCCTGTAGGTGGGTGGGTGGGTGGCTGCCTGAATACTTGCTCTTGCATTCCAAGGAATGGGGTAGGGACAACTGAATGCTGCACTGGGACAAGGACGTGGACGGTGATTGTTGCAAGTCTGCAACGACAGGTGCATGGCGGGAGGCATCTTCGCATGTGCCAAGGATCACTTATGATGGGCACACTTTTAGGCAGTGACCTGGGAGACAGAAATGCTTCCAGAGGTCTTCCTCATTCTGTTCCCATGTCTTTTCAGCACTGTATGCATGTGTCTGATGATGTGTCACACACCACATGGCCAGATAAGGTTGTAAAATGTTAAAATGACATTTCCTGGTGAATGCATTTGTCTTGGTTGAAAGCAATGCAAAAGTGCAAAAACGCATCAAAAATGCTACGTGTGAACATAGCCCAAGGTGTGGAGTATTTTTGGGTTTGGTTATTTATTTTGCCTTATATACAAGTCATTACCCTGGAAAAGATGTTCCTTAACATATTTCCCAGGAAAATCCATTTTGGTTTCATTTTTGTATGTTTTATTGAGTCAGTAAAAGTGGCGTAATACCTCTGACAACATTGTTGACAGAAGTGACCTGGGAGTCAGAAATGCTTCCAGGGGTCTTCCCCATGCTGTTCCCATGTCATTTGAGCACTGTTCCCATCGATTTGGGAATTTTTTAGGCCCTCTGCAGACCGCCGGGGGGAGCCGCCTGAAAAATGCTCGAGTTTCCCATAGACTTACATTGGGCTCGTTGCTCGGGTCGAGCACCCGAGTATTCCAATTTGCTTGACCCGAGCAACGAGTACCCGATCATTTTAGTGCTCGCTCATCACTAGAGACGACCAAGGAGAACACCATTGTTAAAAAAAAATCATAAAAAAGCCAGACTGGAATTTGCCAAACTACATGTTGACAAGCCACAAAGCTTCTGGGAAAAAGTCCTATGGACAGATGAGACAAAAATGGAAGTTTTTGGCAAGGCACATCAGCTCTATGTTCACAGATGGAAAAATGAAGCATATCAAGAAAAGAACACCGTCCCTACTGTGAAACATGGAGGAGGCTCTGTTATGTTCTGGGGCTGCTTTGCTGCATCTGGCACAGGGTGTCTTGAATCTGTGCAGGGTACAATGAAATCTCAAGACTATCAAGGGATTCTAGAGAGAAATGTGCTGCCCAGTGTCAGAAAGCTTGGTCTCAGTCGTAGGTCATGGGTCTAGCAACAGGATAATGACCCAAAACACACAGCTAAAAACACCTAAGAATGGCTAAGAGGAAAACATTGGACTATTCTGAAGTGGCCTTCTATGAGCCCTGAACTAAATAAATCCTATTGAGCATCTTTGGAAAGAGCTGAAACATGCCGTCTAGAAAAGGCAACCTTCAAACACGAGACAACTGGAGCAGTTTGCTCATGAGGAGTCGGCCAAAATACCTGTCGAGAGGAGCAGAAGTCTCATTGACAGTTACAGGAATCGTTTGATTGCAGTGATTGCCTCAAAAGGTTGTTCAACAAAATATGAACTTAAGAGTACCATCATTTCTGTCCAGGCCTATTTCATGAGTTTAATTTTTTTTAAAATTCTGTGGAAGCAGGGTTGAAAAGCAATGTCTGAATTTCGTTTGCTCATTTTCATAAATTTTTAATTTATTATTTTTGTCAGATTCAAGTTAGTTCTGTGACCATTGTGGGTTTTTCTTTCATTAAACGAGGGGTACCAACTAGTGATGAGCGAGCATACTCGCAAGTACTCGGTACTCGCCCGAGCATCTCTGTACTCGAGATGCTAGGAGCTCGACGAATAATTGCGAGATGCTTGGGCGGATGCTCGGGTCCCCTTCCTGCATGTTTCGCGCTCTTTAGAGCGCCAATCAACATGCAGGGATTGCCTGCCACTCACTGTAATGCCGCAGCCATGTTGGTTGTGGCATTACAGTGATTGGCTGGCCGCACAGCGTCATCAGGTGTATATCAGACCTGGCGCCGCTGTGCTTGTCAGTCTACTCCGCAATCAGGCAGTGAAGGGAGAGGTGCTGCTGAGCTAGGGAGAGATTTGGTTGTGTATTAGGTAGTGTAGGGAGAAAACAAGTACATTACACATATCAATCTCAACAAACAGTCCTTCTGAGGACTAACCCATCTGCAGAGATATCAGGCAGGCAGTGTATATAGGCAGGCAGTGTATATAGCAGACTGCAGTGCATATAGCACAAGAGGCTCCATTCCAGTTCTACCTTCTGCTGCTGTTAGATATTTCTAGACAAAGGCCCCAGTCTCAGGGGCCAGGAATAATTTTTTTGGATCTTAATGCTCATTATTTGCTTAAAAAGCAATCCAGAGAACACAGTTTTTCTGCGCCATTTGCTTATTGGCACTGCAGAATACAGCCAGGTCCTTTCCATATTACAGTGCTAAAAATCCAACTATTTGAAACTGTGGTTTGTCCGTCACACGGGTCACATATAATTGCGCTGAAAATACTGGCATTTTTGGCCTCCATTCAAATTTTTTTTCAGTGTGTCAGCAACATTTTTGACACCGGTTTGCTGTTCAAAATAGTTACCTACAGGCCAGGTATTTAAAACTGTGGTTTCTCCGTCACACGGATCACATATGATTGCGCTGAAAATACTGCCATTTTGGCCTCCATTCGATTTTTTTCAGTGTGTCAGCAAAGTTTTTGACACCGGTTTGCTGTTCAAAATAGTTACCTACAGGCCAGGTATTTAAAACTGTGGTTTCTCCGTCACACGGATCACATATAATTGCGCTGAAAAGACTGCCATTTTTGGCCTCCATTCAAATTTTTTTTCAGTGTGTCAGCAAAGTTTTTGGCACCGGTTTGCTGTTCAAAATAGTTACCTACAGGCCAGGTATTTAGAACTGTGGTTTCTCCATCACACGGATTACATATAACTTCGCTCCAAATTCAGCCATTTGTAGTGAGCGTGGAAGATATTGTCCTCCATTTAAAATGGGCAAGGCACGTGGCAAGGGATGGGAAACTGGACGTGATGGTGATGGTGCATGCAGAGGCCGAGGCCGTGGGCAAGCCGAACTTGTGCCACAACAAACACCCACATCTTCTTGCCCGACCTTCCTGTCCCAATTACTAGGGGACCACAGCACACCACTATTGAACCCAGAGCAGTGTCAAAAGGTTGTTGGTTGGATAGCGGATAATGCTTCCAGTCACTTTGCCACCACCACAACCATCCTGTCTTCCACACGGTCAAGTCTCAGTAGCCGTGAGTCTGGACTGCATATTCCTCACCCTGATCCTCCTTCCTCCCACCATGACGAGTGCCCGGAGACAAATGATCCCACACTTGGACACTCTGAAGAGCTGTTCACTTTTCCATTTATAGATTCAGGCCTCTTGCCCGGTCCACTTGAAGCGGGCCAAGAGGAGATTGCATGTAGCGATGCCCAAATATTTGAGCAGCCACGGTCACACGAAGGTGACGGTGGGAAAGTGTCACAAGAGGTGGACGATGATGACACACAATTGCCAGAAAGTCAGGAGGTGGACCAGGGTGCGGAAGTGGAAGAAGAGGTGGTGGATGATATAGTAACTGACCCAACCTGGCAGGAGGACATGCAGAGCGAGGACAGCAGCACACAGGGGGAGGGAGGCAGAGCACCCCAACAGGCAGGAAGAAGCAGTGTGGTGGCTGCAGACAGAAGGCAGGCAACCGTTCCCCGTAACACCAACACGAAGGAAGTTGCCAGTACAAATGTTAGGTCTTCCCGAGTCTGGTTGTTTTTTAAAGACTCTGCCGATAATCCCAAAAAGGCCATTTGCATCACCTGCATCAGCAGGGGTCGCAAAATTAGCAGACTGCCCACCACCAGCTTGATCAGGCACATGGCAGCAAAGCACCCGACTTTGTGGGCCGAACCCCAGGGTCCAGGAACAGTGTCTGCGGGTGGCACCATTGCTTCTTCCGCTGACTACATGACTAAATTCCCACATTTCACGACTGCTTGCCCTCGAAATGTTGCCTTTTAGGCTCGTGGAGACAGAAGCATTCCGCAACCTGATGGCGGCGGCCGTCCCTCGGTACTCGGGCCCCAGCCGCCACTATTTATCCCGGTGTACCGTCCCTTCATTACACAAGCACATGTCTCAAAACATTAGCCGTGCTCTCAACAACGCAGTTACCGGGAAAGTCCACCTAACCACGGACACGTGGACAAGTGCTTGTGGGCAGGGATGGTACATATCGCTGATGGCACACTGGGTTAACATAGTGGAAGCCAGGACCCTGTCGGACCTTGGGACGGAACACGTCCTCCCGACACCAAGGATTGCGGGCCCTAGGTCAATCAGGGTTGCCCCCACAGTCTACAACTCCTGCACCTCATCCTCCTCAGCCTCCTCCTCCTCTTCAGCCTCCATCTCCGAAATGACCACATCAGTCACAAGCTGGAAGCACTGTAGCACTGCCTCGGCCAAGCGGCAACAGGCTGTGCTGAAGCTAATATGCTTAGGTGAAAAACCGCACAATGCTGAAGAGCTGAAGAGTTGTGGACAGCTCTGAAAGAGCAGGCAGATCTGTGGCTCACACCGCTGAACCTATAGCCAGGCATGGTTGTGTGTGACAATGGCCGGAACCTCGTGGCGGCTCTGAAGCGAGGCGAGCTCACACACGTACCATGCCTGGCCCATGTGCTTCACCTCCTGGTTCAGCGGTTTCTCAATCCTACCCGGAGCTGCTTGTTAAAGAACGCCGCCTGTGTGCCCATTTTAGAAAGTCACCTACAGCTTCTGCAGCCCTTGCCGTGTTTCAGAAGCGTTGGCAGCTTCCGGCTCACAGACTGGTGTGTGATGTCCCCACGCGTTGGAACTCTACACTGCTGATGTTGGGAAGGATTTGTCAGCAGAAGAGGGCAGTTGTTGAGTACCAGCATCAACAAGGTCGTCGGTATTCAGTTCAGACTCCACACATAAGACCTCAGGAGTGGACATGGATGTCAGACATATGTACCATCCTCTAAAACTTTGAGAACTCCACCAAGATGGTGAGCGGCGATGATGCCGTAAGTAGAGTCACCATTCTGCTTCTCTGTCTTCTGAAATGCTCTCTGCTCACAATCAAAGAGGATGCATTGCAGACAGAGCATGATGAGATGGAGCAAGGAACCATACAGGGTGATTACACACAGCTCAGCCTCATCTCATACCAACGTGGATTGGGTGACAATGAGGAAGAGGAGGAGGAGGAAGAACAGAAGCTAGTTTCATGCGCTGTAGACCATACTACCTGCACAACTGTCGTACCGTCTGTTCAGCGTGGATGGTCAGAGAACAGAGAAGAGGAGGAGAGCATGGTCAGTCATCCTCTTGGTGAGGATCGGCAGCCTTGCCTGTTAGCAGTCTGGCACGCATGGCTGAGTTTATGTTACGCTGCCTTTCCCATGACCCTTTTGTTCTCAAAATTTTGGGTGACAGTCATTATTGGTTGGTGACACTTCTAGACCCATGCTACAAGGAGAACTTTATATCTCTTATTCCTGAGGCGGACAGGTCTACAAAAATGGGGCAGTACCAGAAGGCCCTTGTTGAGGAACTATTAAAAAAATTCCCATCTGAAAACGCTGGCGGCAGAGGTCACACTTCATTGGACAACCAAGGAGTACAGGTGAGAGAGACACAACTACAATCCACCAGAGGCAGGGGAACACTGTCAAAGTTCTGGGAGAATTTTCTCAGCCCCTCCCATCGCACAAGCCCTGATGCGTGGGGTACTCTCGCAAGGAGTGCAAAGTTTGGGAAGATGCTGAGGGAGTACCTTGCCGACCATACCAACGTCCTCCATGATTCCTCTGTGCCTTATAATTATGGGGTATCCAAGCTGGATACGTGGAATGAACTGGTTCTCTACGCCTTGGAGGTCCTGGCCTGCCCTGCCACCAGCGTTTTATCAGAGCGAGTTTTTAGTGCCGCTGGTGGATTTATAACTGATAAGCGCATCTGCCTGTCAACTGAAAATGCTGACAGGCTGCTCTTATAAAAATAAACAAGGGCTGGATTGGGCCAGACTTCTCAACACCACCGAATGATAGCAGCGTCTTTTTTTTGGGAGGTGTATTCCCATGCACATCTTCACACCCACACATGGGTATACACTTCCTGATTTTGGCTATTTGCTCTTGTCCTCCTCCTTGTCCTCCTTGTCCTCATCCTCCACCACCATATCACCAGGGTAACCGTGGTCTGTGATGCAACACCCACATAATTTTTTTAAAGGGTGTTTATGATGCCCGTAAAAAAAAATTTTTATACAGTATGTTCATGTATACCCCCCAGGGGTAGATGTTTGTCCGCCCATACACTTAGTGCATGGGCATTACAAGTATAGGATACCCACTTCCTAATAATGGGAACATTGTTTTCATTAGGCCCTCTGACCTCCACGTCTCTTCCAAGGGGCATTGGAGTGCCTCCAAATTTTTGGCAACCCTTGCATTCACTGCACAGGCAAACACAATGGGAGACCCACTTCCTAATAATGGGAACATTTTTTTTTAGGAGGCCCTCCTCTACGTCTCTTCCAAGGGGCATTGGAGTGCCTCCAAATTTTTGGCAACCCTTGCATTCACTGCATAAGCAAACACAATGGGAGACCCACTTGCTAATAATGGGAACATTGTTTTCAGGAGGCCCTCCTCTAAGTCTCTTCAAAGGGGTATTGGGGTGCGTTCAAATTTTGGGCAGCCCTGCCACTCACTGCATACGCAATAACAGTATAGGAGACCCACTCTTTAGTAATGGGAACAATAAAACATAGCCGGCTGATGGCTCTCTAAGAATAGTGAGGGCCGACTGCTGGCCCTTTAAGAATAGTAAAGGCCACCTGATGGCCCTATAAAAATAGGCTTTGTGACTTTCAGAGTCCCTCCTTCATAAGTGAAACATGATGTGTCTGATTTATCTCACACACCACATGGTCAGATAAGGTTGTAAAATGTTAAAATGACATTTCCTGGTGAATGCATTTGTCTTGGTTGAAAGCAATGCAAAAGTGCAAAAACGCATCAAAAATGCTATGTATGAACATAGCCCAAGGTGTGGAGGAGTATTTTTGTTTTTGGTTATTTATTTTGCTTTATATACAAGTCATTACCCTGGAAAGGATGTTCCTTAACATATTTCCCAGGAAAATCCATTTTGGTTTAGTTTTTGTATGTTTTATTGTGAGTCCGTAAAAGTGGCGTAATACCTCTGACAACGTTGTTGACAGAAGTGACCTGGGAGTCAGAAATGCTTCCAGGGGTCTTCCCCATGCTGTTCCCATGTCATTTGAGCACTGTTCCCATCGATTTGGGCAATTTTTAGGCACTCAGCAGACCGCCGGGGGGAGCCGCCTGAAAAATGCTTGAGTTTCCCATAGACTTACATTGGGCTCGCTGCTCGGGTCGAGCACCCAAGTATTCCAATTTGCTCGACCTGAGCAACGAGTACCCGATCATTTTAGTGCTTGCCCATCACTAGTACCAACAATTTTGACCACGTGTATATCTATTTTTAACCATAGATTAGGCCCCCATACAAATCTCTTGTGCCTAAAAAATTACCTGCAGAGGAGACACAGCACCTAATTTGATTCCGAAGGGATTTGCAGTCAGGTAACATGCAAGCGATTTATACTGTAGAACCTGGGTGGTGGCTCTGTCCTAAGGAGTTATCTCTGTCTCTGACAGCAACACATGCTTGGAAATAAATGTCTCTAGTAGTGCTGAGAGTGATGGCAATATGTTGTAACACTCACTATATTTCCGTAAGATAAATGTCTTTGTAAAATGGGGAATCCTTCACCTGCAGACTTGGCCTGGTGTTGCTCCTTGTGGTGTGTTCCATGACCATGGCAAAGCAATCGCTCTCCCTCCTCACAGACCCTTGAGGCCACTTTTCCTGTGACACAGGCAGCCACAACAGTCCGGTTTACCTGCTTTAAAGGAACTACTACTGTGATTAGTGGCATGTCACCACTTCTACCCAGCCACTGCTCACCAAAACAACTCCGCCTTGTAAACCTGTCGGTCTCCAGCCCCAGAGCTCATGACACAATTATAGCAACCATCCCTTAAAGGGAATCAGTCAGCATGTTTTTGCTATTTAATCTTAGAATAACATAATGTAGGAGCTGGGACCCTGATTTCAGGGATGTGTCACTTATTAGGCTGTGTGTTGTAGTTCCGATGCAAACAGTGTTTTATCAGCAGGAGATTAACACTACAGGACTACAGCTCATGTGACCAACAGTCAGGCTAGTCTGTGTAACCCCACCCTCACCACAGATTGGCAGGTTGCTGACAATGTACAGAGTACGCAGGAAGCTGACAATCAGTGGTGTGGGCGAGCAGAGGATTTAGCTCTGCTACATCTACATTAGACAAAACAGGGATTTTATGAAAACTACACTAAGCAGCACAGCAAGTGACGCATCCCTGGAATCAGGCTTTCTTGTCCTATGTTATGATGCTCTCAGATTACATAGCAAAAATCTGCTGACAGATTCCCTTTAAGTCACAACAGAGTTACTATCTATCTTTCTTTCACATGTCTATCTAATATCTATCTTTTGGGAGTTCGGCTTTTAGATTTTTTTTCTGGTACTTGTCCCAAAAAGAAGCTAGTTCTTGCCCATAAACAGATAGCTACACACTGCATATCCCCATTGAAATAAGTGGGAATTAGGGAATTAGGGTCTCCTATAAGGGGTCTAAAATGATTTTTTCCCCATATCCCCATTTTATTTCAATAGCGAATGACCACATTGGAGTTCTACCACTCGGTTAAGGATTGGGACCATGCCGATTGGTGTTATACTTTTTTTTCAGTCCTCATTAATTTGGTTATAATGACACATAAAATTGTAATATAACATATTTTAAAGTACAACCCCCATTATTATAGTGATTTTCTACTTTTGATATAAATCTATTTTTCTTTTTCCTCGGGTTTTTGTGCAACAAATATAAGTTTGAAAGAAAAAAGCAAAGTATTCTCCTTTCTTCTACCTGAATGGATTTATCTAACAACTCCCATCTAAAGTGTTCATTTCTCTGTTTCCTAAATACACAATGACGTTCTTTTCATTTTCTAAAACGACTTAATCCTTTAAATGTCGATAATTACAGTCTTTGAATTTTAATATATTCAATTTCTGAATATCTCTCTTGTTCTGGAGGAATCTTAGCTTCTTATTCCTGCTCTTACGTTACTTGTCAATATTATAATTATGTTTTCTCAATATATTCCGAATCACAAAGAGAGTTGAATGTAACAATAGGAGCGGAAGGTTACAGTGTATTCTGTGAAGGAGTTCTAACTTGCTTACAGCTACTTGCTGGGATAATGTATCGAGACCTATGAGGAAATCATTTTACCTTTTAGGAAGAATTGTAGCTGCTGGTGAAGTTGTTTGTGGAATAGGGGGTAAAAATGAAATTTGTTAGAATAAGATTTCAAATATTTAACTTGTTCCTTACATGCATTGTAACTGTTTCAGTTGATATATAACAAGGTTTTGTATTAGACAGGGTCTTGATATTCTGGTAATAAGTCAGCTAAGCAGCACTCAATGTCAAGCAGCAGCTGCGAAAGCATACTATGAAATGACTTACCAAAAGAGGTAGTAATGGTAGTATTATAGTTATGACTGCCAAAGCACAATCACAAAGGTAGCGTACAAACCAGGAAGACAAATACCTGAATCTAACAGGTCCCTGTTCAGACTAGGAAAAAGCCCTTCTCTGACCCTGTTCTGTCCCTGCCTGATGCGGAGGTTGACACCCTAACATAAGATATTGGTGCCCCCACTTGACAATGGCTTACCCTGAATGTCCTAAGCAGCTCCTAGGAGCACTAGAATGGCAATTCCCTAAGGAATAAAGGAATCACACACGATTCACACACGACGTGACCACTCCGTGCCGGCGATGAACAGCACCGCAGAGCACAACAGGCAGGAAGGTAGCAACTAACTGCCTGTTAGTGCTTAGGCACATATTTTGTTTTTTACAAAGTCCCAGATATCCCCTTTAAGGGCTCGTTCTCATCTGTGTATAAATCGGACAAGTGCAATCCGATTTTTCATTGGATTGCACTTGTACCAATGTTATTCAATGAGGCAGTGTTCATCCGCCAATTTTTTCTCAACTGGAATCTGGATGCAAGTGGCCGTGTATACCAGACGATACTCGCCAATGCAAGTCAATGGTAGCGAAAGAGAAAAAAAGAACACGGCACATGGACTATGCATGTGCCGTCAAATTTTTAAGCATAAAAAAAGAAGAAAATGGCGTTGGGTCCCCCTTATTTGTAATAACTAGCTAAGGGAAGGCAGACAGCTGTGAGCTGGTGTTATTATTCTGGGAAGGGGGCCAATATCCATGGAGCTTCCCAGCCTATTACTAACAGCTCACAGCTGTCTGCTTAGCCTTTACTGGTTATTAAAAAGAAGGGACCCAAATAAAAAATTATGTGGGGTCCCCCATATTTTTAATAACCAGCATAGGTTAAGCAGATAGCTACGGGCTGATATTAATAGTCTGGTAAGGTTCATGGATACTGGCCCCTTCTCAACCTAATAAGACCAACCCTCAGTCACCCTAGAAATGGCTCTTAGCCTCAGTTGTGAACTGCGGTAACCTTACTGACGTCACCACCTGTCACAGCAGCTAGTTTCACATGCTACTCTCAGTGTGTTAAGGCGGCCGCGGTAAGCGGTAATGTTACTAATGTCACCATTCATCACAGTCTCTGGATGTAGCAGAGTCAAGGATCATTGTGGGACATCCTTTTTTATGGATTTACGGTGGACCTTTTTGGATTATTTTATTTTTGGTAATAAATGCGTAAAGAGAGTAATTGTTGGGGAGTGCTTTTAACAATTAAAGGACTTTTCTGTGTGCTTTTTTCTTTTAACTACGGGGTTAGTAATGGGGATGTCTGACAGACGCTTCTCCATTACTAACCCCTGGGCTTGATGTCAGTGGAAATTACACAGCTGACATCAACCTTAAAATCATTTCCTCAATTGCCACCGCACCAGGGCAATCGGGAAGAGCCGATGCTAATGAGTGGATGCGCCACTTCTGGGGTGGTTGAGGGCTGGTCTTATTAGGTTGGAAAGGGGCCAATATCCATAGACCTTCCCAGCCTTTTAATATCAGCTCACAACTGTCTGCTTAACCATTGCTGGTTATTAAAAATGGGGGGGGACCCACGTCATTTTTTATTTATGTCCCTTCTTTTTAATAACCAGTAAAGATTAAACAGACAGCTGTGAGCTGATATTAATAGGCTGGAAAGCTCCACGTTTATTGGCCCCATCGCAGACTAATAAGACCAGCTCACAGCTGTCTGCTTTCCCTTAGCTGGTTATTAAAAATAAGGGGGACCCCATACCATTTTGTTTCTTTTATTTATTCAATTACTAGCTAAAAACAAGTAGAGAAAACTACACAGGCAAAGCACTTGTTAAACATATCACTGACATCTATCTATATGACTCTGTGATAGTTGGCGGTATTGGGAAGGACCAGGATGAAGAGGAATATAGAAGGGTGGTTGCGGACTTTGTAGTATGGTGCCAGGCTAACCATCTAGAACTAAATGTTAAGAAAACCAGGGAGTTGGTGATGAGCTATGGAAGGTGCAAGAAGGTATGCCTACCTGTTACCATTGACGGTCAGGATGTGGAGATGGTGGACAGTTTCAAATATTTGGGGGTTTACCTGGATAGCAAGCTAGACTGGAAGTGCCACATGGAGAAGGTCTACAAGAAGGGGATGAGTAGATTGTACTTCCTAAGGAAGTTAAGGTCTTTTAATGTGTGTGGCAAAATGCTTGAGGTGTTCTACCAATCCATTGTGGCTAGTGCCACCTTTGCGGCAATAATTTGCTGGGGTAACAGTGTGCGTATTGCTGACGCCAACAAGCTCAACAAACTTATAAAGAAGGCTAGCGCGACGGTGGGCCTACAGCTTGGGACTTTTGAAGAGGTGGTAGAGGATAGGATTAAGAAGAAGTGCAGAGCTATAATGGGCAACAACACACACCCGCTTTATGAACTGTTTGCGAAACAGAAGAGCACATTCAGCAATCGCCTAATACAACTAAGGTGTAAAAAGGAAAAATACAGGAGATCGTTTGTTCCAACAGCTATGGGGGTGTTTAACAAATGTCTGAAAAGCAATGTCTAAAGCATTCCAAATGTTATGTTATCATATGTGTCATGTTCAAGATCTGTGTTCTGCTGCTGTGATACCGCAATTTCCTCCGGGATAAATAAAGTATATCTTATCTTATCTTATCTTATATCTGTATATAAGATTGATTTATTAGTTTGAAAACTAGCTTTAAATTACATAGATAATTCCAGTATGTAAAATCTGATGTTAAAAATGCATTGCATGCTGATTGCATACGGATGTCATACAGACGCTAGGAGAGAAAAATCGCATTGTACTCGCATGATACTCGTCCTTTTCTGGATCAACATTGGAGCGATTTTTTTTTTATGCAGATGAGAGAGACACCTAATGCTAATTCTTATGGTCGTTACCAAGTGAGCGTCACTCACAGGATTATCAGTTTATAAATAAATAGAGAATTCTCAAGGAAGCAACAGTAATAAAATGAGAGCAAAAACAGGCCACTTGTGACCTAGTGCGAGGTCCTCTTTAAGTATCAGTGAGCCCAAAACTAAGAAATGGAAGGAGTTTCAAAGACCAATGTGGAAGTTTAAAGAAAGCAGAGGCCCTTTAAGTTGAAAGAATAAGCAAATGAGGATCCAGGAAGCCTCGAGGGTACATGATGATTTGCATGAGTTGAAAGCGTAGCAAAGAGAGCATTAACAAGAAATGATTCTGGCTGGAAAAGATACAGAAAGAAAAAAACACATTGAATCAACCGGGATTTTTTTTTTTCTTATTCCTTTGTTGCTATGGGAACAGATTTGACAATTATGAAGCCATTTTCATTTTACCAACTTCTACAGCTGTCTCTAAGCAGAATGATTCCTCATTGTATGACATGCGGCATGCGGCATAATAATACCATTTGAACAAGTGGTTTTTAAATTACGACAGATCTGACCTTGCATTCTTATCTCCATCAAGAACGCACTTCAGTGTTTCACAAAACGTTGTCACGTCAGGGCCGCGAAAACTGCAGCCAACCAGAGAGGAAACGGATCTGGGACGCGCTCTCGGTTTTGTTTTCCGTAATCACAATATTAACATGAAATTTTTATGGGATCAGACTAATCTCTCCGTAGCTGCAGGGATCAGAAAACCACCATAGACCCCCCACGTGGAAATACTGGGTTAATGTTCAGAAAGAATCCAAGTGATTTTTTTGTTGTTGTTGTTGTTTCTTGTTATTTTTACACATTTACCATGTTGACACTAATTAAAATTCTGAAGTTTCGTGCCATAATATAACGTCAAATTGGCTGGAAAATTGAGAATTGAGAAATGATGGAGGAAATATTTACCGATTACCATGATAGAGACTGTACCCATTATTCTGCAATGTATACAAGGAAATCTACAACAGATTTATTTATTTGCATTTATTCATCTATTTTGAAAAGTCAATACATAAAAAGTTTAACCCCTTTCCAACCAGGTGATTTCCCATTTTTGTGCCTTTTTTTTTTTGTCTCCCCTTATTCCACGAGCATACTTTTTTTATTTTTCCATTGACATAGCCGTATGAAAACCTCTTGAAGCTCATCAAGACAATGCCAAGAGTGTGCAAAGCATTGATCAAAGCAAAAGGTGGCTACTTTGAAGAACCTAGAATATAAGACATATTTTCAGTTGTTTTACACTTTTTTGTTAAGTATATAATTCCACATGTGTTAATTCATAGTTTTGATGCCTTCAGTGTGAATGTACAATTTTCATAGTCATGAAAATACAGAAAAATCTATAAATGAGAAGGTGTGTCCAAACTTTTGGTCTGTACTGTATATACTCGAGTATAAGCAGACCCGAACATAAGCCTAGGCACCTATTTTTACCACAAAAAACTGGGAAAACTTATTGACTCAAGTATAAACCTAGGGTGGGAAATGCAGCAGCTACTGGTAAATTTCCCTATCCTGCTAAGCATTGCCCACTCATCACAAATCCTGGTATGCGTGGCCCCATCATCCCCAATCCTGGTATGCATGGCACCATCATCCCCAATCCTGGTATGCATGGCCCCCCCTCATCCCCAATCCTGGTATGCATGGCCCCCCTCATCCCCAATCCTGGTATGCATGGCCCCTTCATCCCCCAATCTTGGTATGCATGGCCCCTTCATCCCCCAATCTTGGTATGCATGGCACCTCTCACCCCCAATCCTGGTATGCATGGCCCCCTCATTCCCAATCCTGGTATGCATGGCCCCCTCATCCCAATCCTTGTATGCATGGTCCCCTCATCCTCAATCCTGGTATGCATGGCCCCTTCATCCCCAATCCTGGTATGCATGGCCCCCTCATCAATAATCCTGGTATGCATGGCCCCCTCATCCCCAATCCTAGTATGCATGGCCCTTCATCCCCAATCCTGGTATGCATGATCTCCTCATCCCTAATCCTGGTATGCATGGTCTCCTCATCCCTAATCCTGGTATGCATGCCCACCGATCCTGGAATGCATGGCCCCCCATCATTGCACACATGCTCCAGTGCTGCTTCCTGTTCTGCTGCCAGCAGCAGCTTATCTAAGCATCTGAGCAGCGCATGACATCACTGCCATTCGCCCTCAGATGCTGCGGGGATATTCACTCTTCTCCACACTGGGACTATGGGCGTGGAGAAGAGTGAATAGTCATTTTCTTTAATAGCGTACACTGTCAGCAGTGGCCGCAGCTCCTGCTGCGGCTCAGCTATCCAGTATGCCCACTACTTAATAGAATGAATATTCACTCTTCTCCACGCCCTTGGGAGTGGAGAAGAGTGAATATTCATACTCTGTAATAGAGGGCACAGAGGATCACTGAGCCTGCTGCAGCCACTGCTGACACTGTGCGCTATTAAAGAAAATAAATATTCACTCCTCTCCACTCCCATGGGCATGGAGAAGAGTGAATATTAACTTTCTTTAGCAGTGGGCACACGTGTTAGCTGCAGAAGCCGGCTACTGTCTGTGCCCCTTCCTCCGCCGCCGAACCCCACCATCACCCTCCACAGGCGGTATATATATATATATATATATATATATATATATATATATATATATATAAGTATATACTTGAGTATAAGCCGAGGGGAGCTTTTCAGCATAAAAAATGTGCTGAAAAAGTCAGCTTATACTCGAGTATATATGGTATATACAGTACAGACCAAAAGTTTGGACACACCTTCTCATTTAAAGATTTTTCTGTATTTTCACGACTATGAAAATTGTACATTCACACTGAAGGCATCAAAACTATGAATTAACACATGTGGAATTATATACTTAACAAAAAAGTGTGAAACAACTGAAAATATGTCTTATATTCTAGGTTCTTCAAAGTAGCCACCTTTTGCTTTGATGACTGCTTTGCACACTCTTGGCATTCTCTTGATGAGCTTCAAGAGGTAGTCACCGGAAATGGTCTTCCAACAATCTTGAAGGAGTTCCCAGAGATGCTTAGCACTTGTTGGCCCTTTTGGCTTCACTCTGCGGTCCAGCTCACCCCAAACCATCTCGATTGGGTTCAGGTCTGGTGACTGTGGAGGCCAGGTCATCTGGCGTAGCAACCCATCACTCTCCTCCTTGGTCAAATAGCCCTTACACAGCCTGGAGTTGTGTTTGGGGTCATTGTCCTGTTGAAAAATAAATGATGGTCCAACTAAACGCCAACCGGATGGAATAGCATGCCGCTGCAAGATGCTGTGGTAGCCATGCTGGTTCAGTATGCCTTCAATTTTGAATAAATCCCCGAAAGTGTCACCAGCAAAGCATGCCCACACCATCACACCTCCTCCTCCATGCTTCACGGTGGGAACCAGGCATGTAGAGTCCATCCGTTCACCTTTTCTGTGTTGCACAAAGACACGGTGGTTGGAACCGAATATCTCAAATTTGGACTCATCAGACCAAAGCACAGATTTCCACTGGTCTAATGTCCATTCCTTGTGTTCTTTAGCCCAAACAAGTCTCTTCTGCTTGTTGCCTGTCCTTAGCAGTGGTTTCCTAGCAGCTATTTTACCAAGAAGGCCTGCTGCACAAAGTCTCCTCTTAACAGTTGTTGAAGAGATGTGTCTGCTGCTAGAACTCTGTGTGGCATTGACCTGGTCTCTAATCTGAGTTGCTGTTAACCTGTGATTTCTGAGGCTCTCAAAAGCAGAGTTGACTCTTGGTCTTCCTTTCCTGGGGTGGTCCTCATGTGAGCCAGTTTCTTTGTAGCGCTTGATGGTTTTTGCAACTGCACTTGGGGACACTTTCAAAGTTTGCCCAATTGTTCGCACTGACTGACCTTCATTTTTTAAAGTAATGATAGCCACTCGTTTTTCTTTACTTAGCTGCTTTTTTCTTGCCATAATACAAATTCTAACAGTCTATTCAGTAGGACTATCAGCTGTGTATCCACCAGACTTCTGCACAACACAACTGATGGTCCCAACCCCATTTATAAGGCAAGAAATCCCACTTATTAAACCTGACAGGGCACACCTGTGAAGTGAAAACCATTTCCGGTGACTACCTCTTGAAGCTCATCAAGAGAATGCCAAGAGTGTGCAAAGCAGTCATCAATGCAAAAGGTGGCTACTTTGAAGAACCTAGAATATAAGACATATTTTCAGTTGTTTCACACTTTTTTGTTAAGTATATAATTCCACATGTGTTAATTCATAGTTTTGATGCCTTCAGTGTGAATGTACAATTTTCAAAGTCATGAAAATACAGAGAAATCATTTAATGACAAGGTGTGTCCAAACTTTTGGTCTGTACTGTATATGAAAAAAAAATTTGCTTGTGTCACCATTTTCCAAGAGCTGTAACATTTTAAATTTTCAAGATATAGAACTATTTGAGGGCTTATATTTTGCTCCCCAGGCCGATGTTTATATTGATATTACTTTGGGTTCGATACAATGTTTTGATTTCCCCTTATTATAATTTTTTGTGGTGTTGCAACGGCCAAAAAAAAACACAATTCTGGCTCTTTTTTTTTTTTTCTCATTACACCGTTTACAGATCGGCTTAATTTATTTAATATTTTGACGAAGCCACACGTTACCCATAAGGCATCCAATCGACCTGTATTTAAAACTGATTAGTGGTGGCAGCGAATAATCGTCTAAGGTTATCGTGAAGTGGCAGGGATCGTACGAGGGTGTATACATATATTCCATGTGTTGGAAGGTGATGTGTATGCCGTATTCTCACTGCTAGCTTGCCGATAACCACTTAGTAAGAACAGCCTGCGGCCTTCTATATTGATCGTTGGCCAATCGTGCAATTGTCCGGACGATAGGGGGCAGCAGAGAGATGTTCGCTCCAGAGATCACAGTGGGTGGTCTCTGTGAGTAATCGGGATTGTGTGACACTCATCTATACACAGCGGTAAAATACAGCATTCCAACCCAGCAGACCAATCTTTGTTATAGGTCTCCCTTTCTTTTGTGGGGGCACTGCCTTTGCTTATCACCCCATGCTATCTATCATTGTTCCATATTCTGATTTTCCTATTTAACTGGTGGAATTGAACAAAACTGTGCCCAAAAGTGAGCATTTTGGAGGCGTCTTCAAGAGTTCCTTAGGGGCTTAAATGAATGTTGATTTCACAAATAGGGGTAAGTATGCTGTTTGCTTTCATTTTGACCTATGAGCAGATTACTGAAAGCCTTTGGTTGTGTTTTTCCGGGGCAGTTTAATTTTCTATCGCACTTCTAAACCTCGTAATGCAAATAGAACTTGACGGCAGAACTAATATTGTAGAACAAATATTGCAGACTTCACTCGTTCCAAGCGATTTGCCTAATGTACTTATTTCTTTGACATTTGACTGATGTTATATATTACCATTTATTTGATAATTGTAAGGTGCACACACATTTATTTTCATGGAAGTGGGAAGAAACTCGCTCGTTACCTGGGAGAGGAATGTCATTGTTGACTTGATATTTTAATAAAAGGTAGGTGAAAAGCAAAGAATAAAAGATCAACAGAACACATGATGTTTGCATGTTCTAAAGCAGACCTGGGCAAAGTGCGGCCCGTGGGTCACATTTGGCCCTCTGACTGTTCCAGTCTGGCCCGGGAACAAGACAGCTGAAGAGCTGAAATCAGTGGCAGACCGCAGTGAATACATTGGTGGAGGATGGAGTCTCAGGCTCCTTCTTCCACCAATCAGCATGTGCGACTGAGGCAGCAGACACAATGACGTCACTACATCATGTCTGCTATGTGGAGAGTTGGTGCACTGCAGACTGGAGCGGAGTGCCGTGGGAATGAGAGCGAGGTAAGTATGAGTTGTTTTTTTTCTCATATGTGTATTGGATGTCTGCTTGTAGACAGAATAGCTATGTGAGGGCTCAACCTGTATTTCGGGGGGCTTTGTGGGGGCTCACACTGTATATAGGAGGCTATGTGGGGGCTCATACTGTATATAAGTGGCTATATGAGGGACTCATACTGTATATAGAGAGGCTATGTGGGGTTCATACTGTATACAGGGGAATATAGGGAGGGTCACACTGTATATAGGAGGCTATGTTGGGGCTCATATTGTATACAGTGGGTTATGTGGGGCTCATACTGTATATAGGAGGCTATGTGGGGGCTCATACTGTATACAGAGGGCTATGTGGGGGCTCACACTGTATATAGGAGGCTATGTGGGGTTCACACTATATATAGGGGCTATGTGGGGGTGCATACTGTATATAGGGGGTATGTAGTGATCTCATACTGTATATAGGGGCTATCTGGGGGCTCACACTCTATATAGGGGCTACTGTATATAAATAGCTATATTAGGGTCTCATACTGTATATAGATAAGCTATTTGGGGGCTCACACTGTATAAGTAGGCTATCTGGGGGCTCACGCTGTACAGAGGAGGCCATGTGGGAGCTCATACAGTATACAGAGGGCTATGTTGGGGCTCACACTGTATATAGGAGGCTATGTGGGACTCACACTGTATATAGGGGCTATGTGGGAGTGCATACTGTATATAGGGGCTATGTGGGGGCTCACATTCTATATAGGGGCTATCTGGGGGCTCACACTCTAAATAGGGGGCTATCTGGTGGCTCATATTGTATATAAAGGGTTATGTAGGGGCTCATACTGCATATAAGTGCTGTGTGGGGGCTCATACTGTATATAGGAGATGTTGTGTGGGGGTTTATTTGGTATATAGGGGGGCAGTGTGGGGCATATATGGTATATAGTGGGATGATAATGTTTATAAATCACTGTTGAATATCTTGGCGCTATATAAGTAAGCAAAATCATGAATAAATTTGTGGATTTCCAAACAGAAAATCTAAACCAAGTCACTACAAATTCCTACCACTAGATGATGCTATAGAACATTGTCCTATATGTGAATGGTATTGTTTCCCTTTATAGCACACCGAGTGGTCAGACTTGGTAGTGCAAGTAAAACTTATTTATGATAAAAATAATATTAGTAAAACAATTTTTTTTCTGATTCATGAGCTAACATTACAATAAACAGCATTTATGACATAATCTGTTATGTAGCCCACACAATTGCAGTTTTTAGTCCGGTGGATGATTTTATCATTTTGAAGGTGTATTCCTCGAAGGAAAAAATACACCGAATCAGTACCTGGAAGCTCCTGTTGGTTGAACGATTTCCCTAGTACATGAACATTTTCCATTATTACTTTATACTCTAAGGACTCAATTAGAAAAAAAAATGGTTAAACTAACTTCCACACGGGAGGGGCGGTTTCCTCCTAACATACTTCACATTAAATGTTATTCTCCATCTCTGCATTTACAATGAGGCTGAAAGGGAACATTCATGAGCAATTGTCAATCAGGAACTCTGAGGAACGCTATTAACAAATAGAAAAAAAAATGTTCACGTGGAAGAGTATATTGTCAAGCGCGACAATAGATCTAAAAATAACAATGAAATTTCACTACGACGGATGGAGGTCTATAAAAAAGAAGGAAAAATTGAGAAAATCTGAACAAGAAAAATCAAGACTATCCAGAGTTATAAATTGTAATGCAAAAATATGCAAGAGGTCCACACCAACTACCATAATCTTGGTGTCTTATGTGGTAGAGTGGTCCCTCCAGGCACCAGGGTCCCAGTGCAACCGCTGCCTCTGCACCCCTTGTAGCTATATTATGAGAATATCAATATCTTGTAGAATAGAAAAAAAGCATCCACAGGAAGAAAAACAGAGCAGAATGCATAATATTTTATCCTGGTGTAGCAGATAATTTAATAAGGACGCTACTTGATGGCGGAGGATTTCCTTCAATCTTGCCTGTTCAATCCGATTACCTGGAGCTGACGTAAAGTAGTGCTGAAGTTCCTTGGTTTCAAATGTCATTAGCCATGAATTATTTTGTCTCTCAGGTTCCTGTACTCTGGACACCTTCTTTAATCTCAAGCTTTAAATATCATTATAGCACAGTGCTACAGGAACGTTTCTCCTGCTTCTCGAAACAAATGATTTGAAACTTCATTTAAAGGGATTTGATCAGAAATGTGTCATGTTCCTTTAAAAATAATGATTTTTTTTTGCCATATGGCTAGCTTATCTTTGGAGTAAAATGTTATAATGGTGATAGTCTGGATTATTTGTATGCAGCCCATCTGGAGGTAGGGATAAGCTAGATATTATAAAGGTTTTTGGTGTCATTGTGTTAAAGGGGTTGTCTGGGACTTCAGCATTGATTGCCTATCCACAGGATAGGTCATCAATGTCTGATCGGTGGGGGTGCAACACCTGGCACCCCCACCAATCAGCTGTTCCCGGTGTGTCACGTGTGTGTAAGGTATAATAGACAAGACAATCGCTCTTAATCTGGCTGTAGAAGGTCACTGCCCGTCACTGGTCAACTGCTTTAACAGTTCTTTGTTTCTACAAAGTCTTTTAAGAAAAATCAAAGCATGAAAATAAGTCTTTCCACCAGGCAACATCTTCCATACTGCCTCTTGGTGGTGAATACCACTCAAGTGGGCTTACATGGTCTGCAAGCAGAGATACCTGTTTCCAGTCGACAGTCCTTGGCACTTGACTCAGTTCACCAAGTGTCTCATACGTCAGCATCACGGGCCTCCTCACTTCTCAAGTCGACATCCTCCTGGTGGGTTGTTCCTCAGATACCACGGGTTCTTCGGTCACAGGAGTTTCTTCCGCCGCACTCATTTCCTGTGCTTTCTCAGATGCTCTTGGAGCTGCCTCTGTAAGTTCTTGTACTTCTCCTGAGTCGGTTGCTTCCGCACGGTCGGGTAATTCCGCTCCTCCTGAGTGTCGATCGGTCTCTTCAGGGGCCGGTGTTCGATCATCAGATCTGAATTGGACGTCATCTGTACTCCTTAGTACGAACTCTGGAGTCTCAGGATTTAGTTCACCCTCCTGAGGATTGTACATCCCTCTTCTTGCCGGTCCGAGAAATACAACTGTGTGTTCTTCTCAATCAGAACTTTCAAGGTCACTATCCACCTCCGAAGCTTCAGTCTGTGGTGGTTCCTTAGTCGATCTCGGACGATGTTGGTTTACTTCTGGGAAGTCTTGTTGTGGTGGTAGATAATCACAGGGTAGTAGTCAATTCTGACGAACGATTCTGGTTTTCTTGTCTCCCGTTTCCAATCGGATTTCATACACAGCTTTCCTCCTTACAACCACATACACCTTGTACATACACTTGCACCTTCCCAGTACAAGCAAAGTTTTCCTGGACTGCCTTTCTCATGTACGTTCTTGACTAGTACCCGGCTTCCTGGTGCCAATTCTGCTCCATAACATTTTTGATCATAGTATTCCTTACTCTTGCTCCGTGCTTGCGTAACCACTTTGGACGCTATGTTGTATGCCTCTGCCATCCGTTCCTTCCATTTCCGAATGTACTCCGGATACGTTCTGTAAGTCTGTGACAACGGAGTATCGAACAGGATGTAAACTGCCAGTCTTGGCGATCGTCCATACAATAGGAAAAGGGCGAGTAACCTGTTGCATTGCTCTTTGTATAGTTAGAGGCATGTAGCACTTTTGACAGAGAACTCTTCCAGTCTTTCTTCTCATCAGCTATTAAAGTGCGCAACATCGACAATAATGTCTGGTTAAAACGTTCCACTTGTCCATTACCCCCTGGGTGATAGGGCGTTGTGTGGGATCTCTGAATTTTACTGTACTTTCCTAGCTTGGCAAACAGCTAGTTCTCAAATTCTCTTCCTTGGTCATGGTGTAACCTCGTAGGGAAAACAAACCTCAAAGCAAAATTATTGAAGATCTTCTCTGCCGCTGTTCGACCTGATTTATTGGTGGTGGCATATGCTTGAGCAAATTGAGTGAAATGGTCCATCACCACCAAGAAATATTCGTAACCACCCTTGCACGTCTCGAGATGTAGAAAGTCTATTGAGATCATCTCAAACAGATACGTAGTTTGGATGTTGCCCATAGGTGTCCGGGTTGATGTGTAGGGACGTTTATCTTTCAGACACCCACACTCCCTGGTCACGTACCTCTCAATATCTCTCTGCATGTATGGCCAGAAGAAACGTTCACGGATCAAGTTGGTTGTCCTTTCCACTCCCAGGTGTCCCATGTTTTCATGGAGTTCTTTGAAGACCAACCTATGGAGTACTCTGAGTAGTACCAACTGCCGGTTTTGTCCTCTTTTATGATACAGGATACCATCTTCACTGAGGTAGAGCTTTGTCCATTCTTTAATTAAAACACATACTGCTGGTGACTCATTGTCTCTCTCTCGTTTACTTGGAAACCGATTTTGGTCCACATAAAGTAGTATTCTACCAATTATCTGATCTTCCCGTTGTGCTCTACGGATTTTCCCTTTTGGTAGTTGCTGAATAAACCGGGGGTGATCTTGTTCTCTTGCTTTTATGACGGTTTCCACCATCAACGGACACCACAATGGTGTGTCTTCCTCCTGATAAGCTTGTATTGCTTGGGTAGTGCTCTCAATTGCTTCCAGACTGACTTCTTCAGAGCATTCGTGCATGAACTCCTCAGGCTCTAGTGGAATTCTTGACAATCCGTCAGCATCCGCATTGCATTTTCCTGGCCTGTACTTGACACTGAAATTGAAGTCAGCTAGTTCACCAACCCATCTCTGACCCATCGCATTCAGTTTGGCTGTAGTAAGAACATAGGTCAATAGATTGTTGTCAGTGTATACCTCATACTCTTTGCTGTAGTAGAGATAATCTCTAAATCGTTCACAGATTTCAGCCCTTTTCAGTGCCTGGAACTCCAATTTTCCAGAATGTAGATGGTAATTCTTCTTGGCATCTGTCAATGTTCTAGAACCGCAACCAATGACTCTCAATTTTCCATCTTGATGCTGATACAGGGCAGCTCCCAGTCCAACTTGAGAAGCATCACAATGAAGAACAAATGGTAAGTTGAAGTCAGGATATCCCAAGATGGGTGGTTTTACCAGGTAGTCTACTAGTTCTTCCAATACTTCCTAGTGGTCTGCTGTCCAGAGAATGGGCTGTTGGGGCGAAACGGCGTTGTTTCTTTTAAGCCCGGTCCTACCTGCGTTCTTCTTTTTCTCTGTGGATGTTGTCTTCTCTGTCGTCTCTCCCAAGAGGATGTATAGTGGGGCGGCAATCCTGGAGAAGTTCCAAATGTAAGTATGATAGTAGGAGAGGAATCCTAAGATCTGCCTCAACTCCCCGACGGTAGAGGGCCACTAGTCTTTTAAGGCCAGTACTGGAGCGATTTCTGCTGGGTCCATGGTATATCCTTCTCCAGACACAATTTTCCCTAGAAATTGGACTTGCCTATTGAACAGTTTACACTTCTTTGGGGTCAACTTAACTCCGTGTTGTTGATACCGTTGTAATACGGTCCTCACGTGTTCAGCATGCTCCGGAAGGTTTTGCTGTGTACCACATTGTCATCCAAGTATGGCTGGCAGATATCGTCCCTCAATCCTTCTAAACATGTCTCCATGCTCCTCTGGAATTCTGCTGGAGCTGAACTGAGCCCAAACGGTATGCGGATCCACTCATATAATCCCCACGGTGTGAAGAATGCTGTCAAGGGTCTACTGGACTCTTCGACAAACCCTTGGTGGTATGCCTTACCCTGATCATGGACAGAGAACCAGGTACTTCCTGATATGCTGGATAGCCTATCTTGGATCTTTGGTATGGGGTGTCGATCAGGTACTGACTTTCCGTTTAGTTCCCGGTAATCACAACAGAGTCTCTACGTACCGTCCTTCTTCCTAACACAGACATTAGGAGGGGAATAAGACGACTTTGACTTTTGGACCCAACCTCTGTTGATGAGATCTTCTAAATATTCTTTCACTTCACGGTGTAATTGACGTGCCCCCTGGGCCGTGTGTGGGTGGGGATACCCGGAACCCAGTCTCTGTGTAACGCTGGGGGTTGTAGTCTCCGTGGCGGCGACCCGGTCCCGTGGCTCAGGGCGGTCAAACCAGTGGCAGTCTATTTATGTGGTTTTTATGATTAAATGTCCGACTACGCCACCCGTGGATTGCGGTCACTGAGAACCGCCGCTGAGGGCAGACCGCTGAGGCTGATGTAGTGTGCGCAGCAGAGGATAGTATAACTCCCCACGGGAGGAGTATAGCCTCAGGGCAGTGAGTACAGATGATGGGGGTGATGGTGCGCGGGAGCAGCAGTAATGACTCAGAGTCCAGTGATGCAGTTCAGGGTCTTTACTCACAGTTTTACACTCCATGCCACTCCTGCTGATGATGGCTGCCCACGCCATACTGTGCTCACCAGGTGAGGGGCTCGGCCAACTCCCAGGTACCTTTGGAGCGCTTTTCAGGACCCCCTTCGTGTGTCCTTTCTCTGGCCTGTCATACCCCACACTGACCATGTTTCTGTCCAGCTGCCTCGGGTCTTGGCAGGCAAACGTATGTTCCGTTTCCCTGGGTCCTATGTGGTGCCTTCCTAACGGGTGTAGTGAGGGGCCGTAACACATGCAATGCTACGGCCTCCGGTTACTAGCTGAGGGTAGTTGCTCTCCTCCACAAGATGAGGGATCCGGTTCCCTTTTCTTGGCCTGACCCCCCTACTCTGGTAGCGGCGGGCGTGCGGTGGCGGCTGGCCAGTCCGCCCCCCTGGGGTGCCTTCAGTCTTCTCTTAGAGCTTCCTCCATTCTTCTTCCTTCCTTCTTTCTGTTTCCTCCCTCCAGGCTCAGGCCTTAAGACTTGGCCTGCCTGCGGAGCAGAGCCCATGCAGAGCCTCTGCTCCGAGCCTCCTTCTCTCTCTCTGCTCTCTCTCACTTTCTCTTCACTTTCTACCCTGACTCTAAGATGGTGCCCACCATATATACTCTCCTATACAGTGCACCCGGGATCTACTCTCCCCACCCACACACTACCGGGTTCCCCCTTTCTAGGTGTTCCCTCCCCCCACTCCAGCCAGGGACAGGGAAAGTTGTGCTCACTCCTGGGAGCATTGTCGCCCTGTCCCCCGGAAATGTGGTGTAGTGCATGTGGGTGTTAGGGTCCTGAGCCACACTCCATTCTTACCTGGAAGTGAGATATCACACCTCTGGGTGAGATGCAATACCTCTGTAGCAACCGAACCCTCGGGGCGCTACATTCCCCCCTGGTAAATCACAGCACGTCCGCGGGCTGGAACAGAGCAAAAAGACAGTTCAAAACATGCACATTTTTAGAATGCATCCACATATAAGATTATAAACCATAATAACTCATCCCTTTATGGGAGGCAATTTTTCTTTTAGACGTTACGGTCATTATACAAAACTTTTCACTTTCAATATGACTTTCAGCATACAAATTTAAAACGGATTGTCTAGTAGAAAACATAAAACTCTTTCAGCAGCATTCTTGCGACGCAGTCTCTCTAACGGGTCACAGTCCTTGCCGCGACCAGGTGTCCATGTCACCGAACAAGGTGCAATCTTTCCAAGTGCAACAAACACCTTTAGGTATCTTTTAAGGTAGTTGTGTATAAAACCAGTAGAGGGCACTTTAAGAAGTGCAACTATTTACAGATGTGGCTGCTCCCAGTCCTCAGCCGGATAGAAAAGGGGGTTGGCTGCTCCCAGTCCTCAGCCGGATTACTCACAGACCCCTTTTCGGGTAACTTTAACAAACATACAGACTTTTACAACAACCCTTAACTGGGTAAACTTTCTGTAATCCACCAACGGTGTGGTACTAAACTTCTTCACCCAGGCGGGTAACTATGTACAATCTCTTATTGCTGCGCTTCAGTAGCGGTATCCTGGCTCCTCATCCTCTTCAAGCTCATCCGCATCCGGGTCCTCCACGTAGTAGGGTTCAGGGTAGCGGTGTTCTTCCACCCTCCGGACGTTAAGAGCGTACCACCCTCGCAGTCCTCGATGTCGGGTGTATGTTACCCGATCTCCCGGGAACAGATCCCGTTTCTGATGACCCGCAGGCAGATGACTTTCCACATCCCTTCGGTCAACATAGAGGTCTGTGTCGGTCATTGGGTTCCGGATAAAACCCCACCCCTTCCCTTGGTGGAATTTGACCATGATCCCGGTTACAGTGGGACCGCGTGCAGCTTGGGGGTCTCGGCGGGTCCGGGTCTTCTCCGCTGCGCTCCGGGCTTGCAGCTGTTCCTGCCTCTGGCGCCGCACCCGCTCCTCCCTCTCTAGCTGTTCTATCTCACGACGGCAGAACTCCCGCCTGCGAGCTTCGGCCGTCAGCGTCTCTTGTGAGAACCCCATTAGGTCCTCCCCGGTCTGGTCCCACTCTATCTGGACCTCTTCCTCAGGGAGCTGGGGGATGGCGACTGGCTGTGGAGCGAGCAGGAGTGGAGTAAGCGGGGCTTCGGCCCCTGCGGACAGGTCCCTCCGATGACAAGGGTGAACCCATCCGCGTGGCAGAGGGATCGGCTCTCCATCTGGCCCGGCGAGCTGGCTGTATAGGTCGGTCCCTAGGGATGGTAGTTTTGGGACCGGGGGCGCACGCTGTTGGAAGGCGCCTGGGGAGGTCAGGCCTTGCGACCGGACCTGAAGCGGGTCGCTTCCGACCGCACCTGGGATCACGGGGCACGGCGTGGAACGTGGTCCGGCAGCTGTGCTTGGGGCTTCGGGCCTAGGTGCAGGCGGCGGGAGCGGAGGGGGTGCAGCAGCTTCCGGGGCGATCGTCTCCGCGACGGGGTCCAGGGGCAGGTTGGTGGCGCCCAGGCTGGTATCAGGGGTGTCCCCCTTACCTGCTCCCTTTGCAACGCCGCTCTCAGCCTCCGGCGGTCCTCCTCCGTCCTCAGGGGCAGGCTCACTGCTGGGTGGTTGCAGCGCCTCTTGCTGCCGGACCGCGACCCGCCGGCCCATCTCTTCTCTCCACCCCGCGATCGCCTCCCACTGCACCCGGACCATCCTCCAATACAACTCCTCCAATCCAGCCCGGAAGAATTCAGGGTCCTCTCCGGGGAGCTGGGCCATCAGCTCCGTGAGGCTGCACGGAGCCGCTTCGGCCTGCGGTAGGCCACTGGCACGGGTACTGAGGCTGGTGCTGCTCGCCATCTCCGGGTGTGGTCTGCCAAGACTGATCCAAACCACACCCTGCCCCTCGGGTTTCTTTCCCTTCCGCCCCTGTTGGTGGTGGTCCTGGGGCAATCTGCTGACAATCACTCTCAGGGGCAGCCCCCCCACGTTAATGGACATCTCTGCAGCCGCACTCATGGCTGTTGGGGGTGGGCTCCGTCTTTGGCGCCATTCTGGGACCTGGCCCACGATGGGAGGTGGCTTCTTGTTGTCTTTTGGCGCGCACATCATGGCGTCCGTTCTTCTGGGGCGGGTGCCACATTCAATGCAGTAAAACAGTCTCTAGGCACACAATACCCGATGATAACGGGTTGGTTTCGATCCTGCCGACTACGCCAAAGTTGACGCGCCCCCTGGGCCGTGTGTGTGTGGGGATACCCGGAACCCAGTCTCTATGTAACGCTGGGGGTTGTAGTCTCCGTGGCGGCGACCCGGTCCCGTGGCTCAGGGCGGTCAAACCAGTGGCCGTCTATTTATGTGGTTTTTATGATTAAATGTCCGACTACGCCACCCGTGGATTGCGGTCACTGAGAACTGCCGCTGAGGGCAGACCGCTGAGGCTGATGTAGTGTGCGCAGCAGAGGATAGTATAACTCCCCACGGGAGGAGTATAGCCTCACGGCAGTGAGTACAGATGATGGGGGTGATGGTGCGCGGGAGCAGCAGTAATGACTCAGAGTCCAGTGATGCAGTTCAGGGTCTTTACTCACAGTTTTACATTCCAAGCCACTTCTGCAGATGATGGCTGCCCACGCCGTACTGTGCTCACCAGGTGAGGGGCTCGGCCAACTCCCAGGTACCTTTGGAGTGCTTTTCAGGACCCCCTTCTTGTGTCCTTTCTCTGGCCTGTCGTACCCCACAAGTGACCACGTTTCTGTCCAGCTGCCTCGGGCCTTGGCGGGCAAACGTATGTTCCGTTTCCCTGGGTCCTATGTGGTGCCTTCCTAACGGGTGTAGTGAGGGGCCGTAACACATGCAATGCCACGGCCTCCGGTTATTAGCTGAGGGTAGTTGCTCTCCTCCACTAGATGAGGGATCCGGTTCCCTTTTCTTGGCCTGACCCCCCTACTCTAGTAGCGGCGGGCGTGCGGTGGCGGCTGGCCGGTCCGCACCCCTGGGGTGCCTTCAGTCTTCTTTTAGAGCTTCCTCCATTCTTCTTCCTTCCTTCTTTCTTTTTCCTCCCTCCAGGCTCAGGCCTTAAGACTTGGCCTGCCTGCGGAGCAGAGCCCATGCAGAGCCTCTGCTCCGAGCCTCCTTCTCTCTCTCTGCTCTCTCTCACTTTCTCTTCACTTTCTACCCTGACTCTAAGATGGTGCCCACCATATATACTCTCCTATACAGTGCACCCGGGATCTACTCTCCCCACCCACACACTACCGGGTTCCCCCTTTCTAGGTGTTCCCTCCCCCCACTGGGAGCATTGTTGCCCTGTCCCCCGGAAATGTGGTGTAGTGCATGTGGGTGTTAGGGTCCTGAGCCATACTCCATTCTTACCTGAAAGTGAGATATCACACCTCTGGGTGAGATGCAATACCTCTGTAGCAACCGAACCCTTGGGGCGCTACATAATGGTTTCGGCATGGGGTAATGGTTTCTGGTTACTGGGGTCGTGTCTTTCAAATTGATTTTCAATTGCAATGACGGGATACAGCCTATATCAGAGTCATCTTTAGAGAATGCATGACACTCTTTTCTCAACATCTGTTTCGCTATCGCTATATCTTCAGCATACAAGTGTTCCAGGGATACTGTCACTCGAACAAACCCACCAGTAGGAATCGTAAGCACAGTCTCACCTAGAACTAAGCCTTCCGGAAGTTCTGAGGAGTCTTTTGGCACGAACAGTCTTTTCTGGACTTTTCTTTCCGGTCCTACCCGGACTCCACAACTCACCCCCACCATTTGGTTTGCAGCCTACCTTGACTTCTTTTAGGTCCATTGTATTCTGTGCTTTTTTTACTCTATGAATCACATTTTCCACCAAGGTGTTGGGTATGGCAAGTGATGTGGCAATTGCATCCACCACGAGCGTCCCTGACTTATGTTTCGTGATGACCTCATTGATTACATTATAACCCAGGATAGGATCCTCTGCCACTTTCTGATCACTGGTCACGAGAAAAGGTACGAAAAGCTCAATGGTATTGCTGTTCTTTGTGGCCCTCAGTTGGAAAGTCACTTCCACCCAGCCTATGAAGGGGATTTCGGTCTGGTTGACAGCTTGCCGTGGTGTTTTACTGGTCCTAAGAGTTCTTTTAGCGACCGAAGGCAGGTATGTGGTAGGTAGCGCCTTCTCCATTCTTCATTTAAAAAGGCTCGCCTGGGCTCCTGTGTTCCATAGTGCTTTTACCAGGAATCCATCTAGCTGGCACTGTATAAAGTACCTTTCACCGATTAGGCTGATGAGGCTATCTCTACTGACCGAGGAATCCTCCTCCCAGGAGTACATCGTTTGACCTCCACACTGGGCATTAAGTAACTGATGCCTCTGTCTCTCTTGCAGCTGTTGTAGACAGGAACACTCTTGGGGATAGTACTGATGCAGCAGTTTTAGCTCATGTGGAGTTCTGAGGTTTGGTAAGATTTGGATTTGCGTCTGGGGCCTCATCCGTGTCACTGTTACCAGTCGCCCCGCACTGGCAAGCTCCTGTCTTTCAACCCAAATGACCGTGACCATTGGCATTCCTTGGCATAATGTCCTTCCTCACCACATCTTAGACAGTGGACACACACTGTACTCTGATTTGATGAACGGCACACTTCTCAAGGGAGGGATACAGGTTCTGGCTTGGAATTAATCAACTTTTTCACCTGAATCAACTCGTCTCGTAGTTCTCCTATTACTTCCTCCCAGTCAGCGCTGGCAGTTCTCTCTTTTGTTGGTGATCTAAGGTTCCCTCTCGAAGGCGGCACTGGAGGGTCTCCATGATGATCTTTGGACTGGCTGCTGGGGGTCTCCAACTTCAGCTGACTCATTTTGGTGATTTTAGGAGCATAGCCTTTCTTGAACTTCTGTTCGCTCTCTGACTCCAAACTAGCTGCCTCATTTCAGCTGCAACTTGATGTCTTTGCTGATTAACCCCATTCCCAATGATCTCAATAACTTATTCTGGACTAGTTCAGCATCAAACTTTTCTTCTTCTACATCTACATCTCTGGATGCAAACAACAGTCTATCCTTCAGTTCAATTGCTCTGAACAAGAAACTTTGGGGTGATTCATTATTTTTCTATGAGAGGTTAATGAGTCGGTGGAACAATTCTGAAAGTACTCTCTTCTTTATAGTGCCCTTTTAAAATCATTTTCAGCTGTTGCAAGGTCAGTTGACTCTTCATTTCTAGCATACTTCGGAGGTTCAGTCCTGGGCTGATGGCTTCACCACCCCCTCAACGATCTCATCTGGCTGGTAGCCTTTCTGTAAACCTGCATCGATCTGGTGCAACAAGTTAATATAAGACAGTCTCTCTTTCTGTTCACACTCTCCAATCTGTCCCAGGATCTTGAATGCTTTCCTTATGGTGATTTGTAGTGTTAGAGAGGACTGTCTCCCTGATTTATCTAACCCGAGCAGGTTAAAAGTCCTGTCTGAATCTATCACCCATTCAGAGGTTTTGGTCCACTCCTGTAGGGCTGTTGTTAGGGCTTTGAATTGTTCTTTCAATTCCTGTAGTTCAGTCTGTGGATGGAGATTCTCGCTTTTGGTAATTGGTGCCACCCCTCCATCTTCCAACTTCAACCTGGTTAGAAACTGTGTTAGTTTCTGGAGGAATGTCCCCATGATGTCTTCAGCTTTTTTCACCCTCAGCTCATCCATTTTTGCATTAATGGCAGCTAACAGTTGCCTGCGGTTGTGTGCTGTAGAAATCTGTTCTTCTGACATTTTTATATGTTCTGCTACTGTTCTCAATTCTTCACAGGTTAACTGAAGAAGCAGCTCACTAATTCTGTCCATTCGTATTTCCACATCCATTGCTGCTAGTGAGTTTTCTTTAGGGCTGGTCCCCTTTAACTGGTGTAGCAGAGTTGAGTTGAGGTGCTGTGATTTTCCAGTCACTTTTCCTCTTGTCCCTCTACGCGCTAATTCCCGCTCAGGACTCCCCGTATGGGCCACCAATGTTACACGCACGCCGCTAGGTTCAGATAGGGGCGAGACAGGTAACATGAATTCTTTGGAATCCTGGGGAAACCATTACTCAGGGCGACCCTCAGGCACAGACACGTAGGTTGTTCCACTTGCTGACCAGACACACTTGACAAGAGTCCTCATAAACGGTAGAACAGTAGCATTTAATAAGAAGCCGCACAGCCAGTGCAAGTTAAGTCTTATGAGCAACAGGCTCCAGTGACAAACAGTACAGTTTCCTTAGCAGCACAGCAGTTCACAGTCTTCCCAGTAGTACAGGACAGCACAGTTCTAATGCAAAGGTACATTAATGAACACAGCATTCCTTACAGCACAGTAAGATGGAGGAGGGGGGAGGGTTTGCTGAGGGAGATAATCCCTGCAACACCATTTCTTACAGTCCTTATCTTTCTGCTTGACAATACTCTGCACTGCTAGTTCAGGAACTCTACCTGACCTATGCTTAGCTTCACTCCTGACTTGAATCCTTTTCACTTGCAGGGGCGCTTCTGTCAGATGCAGAACACACACACCACCTTTCACTTGGACTCCAGCCAGACAGTAAACAACTTCCCCACAATCCCCCTGGGGCTCTGCTAAAACACTCCCCTTCTCCTGTGACTGTGTTAACCCCTCTAGTTGCTGGATGCTTCTGGAGCACAACACTTCCTGTCTCATTTGCTTGTGTTACTTCTAATAGTTGCTGAATGTTTTTAAAGCAACAGCACTACTTATGACTGTCACATGGTATTAGATCTGCCAAGGGGTCTCCACTCCCCCTTCCCCTAGTGTTTGGGCTTCCTCCCCCTCTTCCCTTCGTGTTGCACTTAGTCTTTCCCACACCTTTCATGACAGGGTGTCAATTGGAACTGCTCAGTTACAGAGCTGCACAGCATAGCTCCATCAACTGTATAGTGGCCACGGCCGGGTATTCAACATCTGCTATCTATTCAAATCAATAGGTGGAAAATATGCAGTACCCTGCCACGACCACTATTTCAATGACGGAGCAGTGTGGTCCAGATCTACAATTGAGCAGTACCGACTGGCATCGGGAACAGCTTATCAGCGAGAGTGCCAGGTGTTGCACCCACACCCGATCAGACATTAATGACCTACCCTAGGGATAGACCATCAATGTTAAAGTCCTGGACAACACCTTTTAAATAATAATCTATTGGATGCTGGGGTTGAGGAATTCAAAGGGAATGGACACCATCAGAGTTGTTTTTCTTTATCTGTAATGCATGTATTTTGGGCTGCAAACAATGTTTGCAATGGGGTTTCATTAAAAATTTTGCACCATTTTTCTTCTACACCTTCTATTGCTGACTGCAGAATGAGTTATCTAAGAATCCATCAGTGAGTTGGTTCTGATGGAAGAGTTTATGACTCTTTTAGGCTACATTCACATTAGCATTTGAACATTCCATCTGTCTTCTTGTTTTTTAGAAAAAGACAGATTGAATTAATGTCCAAAATGGATCCGGTGAATTACTGATGCAAACGGATGCAGAGGGACCCCATTGATTATAACGGGGTCCATCAGGGTTCCGTCAGGTGTTCTAAATGATATATGATTTCTTCAGATGTCCGTATCTCTTAAAGGCAGTCATCTCATGCGAATACGCCCTTCTGTTTGTCGTATCCTTTATTTTCTTGCTTATACAGCGCTAACATATTCTGCTGTGCTGTCACTTTTCACAGCAGTTAGAGGAGGGGTTCACAATGTAATTTCCTTTTCTGAGACAAAATACACTTAGGTGCTAATTTCATAGAAAGCTATTTAACCTTTTAGTATGTTTCTGAATTGTGGTAGGATACTGGAGAATCTAAGGAGAAACAAGTGGAGAACATACAAAGAAACGAGACAACCGTGATAACTCCTGAGCTACCATAGCTTATAGACATATCATAGAAGGGGCCTGGTGGTCTACAACAGTTATGGGGCTAATGCCTCATTCCAAGGTTGTCTTGTATATTGTAGAGGTAAATGTCAAACTTCCTGATGGTCTGGGCATGTTAGCTGAATCAGTTACCATAAGTGTATACATTACTGAATAAATCTCCTGATGAGGCTGGTGTACTTACTGTAAAAACCATGTCAGATTGTATAATGTTTTTTGAAAGCGTAACCCCTTCACGACCTTTAACGTAAGTTTATGTCATTGTCAGGAAGGGGTTGGTGACTTATTACGTCATGGCGATTGTGCGGGCACAGGAGCAATCGCCACTGGGAGCTAGGCGTAAGTAATAGCCGAGACCTGGCTATCACTGCCAGGAGCGATGCCCGCTCCGCCCCGGGCCATTTAACCCCTAAATGTCGCAATCAATATCAATTGCAGCATTTGGGAGGCTAGGAGAGCGAGGGGAGGGATAAAGGGAGCACTCTCCCTTCTGATCGGTGCCCCCGTTATCGCGAGGGCCCGATCATTGCCATGGTAACCTAAGTTCGTCATGATGACCTGCAGTTCTGCCAGCTGTGATAGCCTGGTTAGACCATGCCAGGAGCATTAACTAAGAGGCTTCTGTCAGTGCAGCACTAAGTACAATGCATTACCTGCAGATTGCTGAGCAGTGACAATGTACACACTGTCAGGATACCCCTCTATTTTTGGAACTAATGAGCAGTCACTTGACTGAAAGTATGTATACTTTCAGTCACATGGCTGTTCTGATACCTGCTTCTGTAACGGGGGGCAGGGTGGTAGTCAGTGGCGAGTGGCATTTCAGTTTCAGTGTTTGGATCTTCACCCCGGCCCGCTACAGACAATGGGGACTCTGAGAATCCCTGGGTGTGTATCTGTTGGTGTGACACTTCCGACCCGCCGCCCCGGGTGCCGACTCTTTTAGCCTTCAGAAGGAGGAGACCGGACAGTTTGATAAAATCCAAGTCTATTTTACTTGTCAAAAAGCCAGCATACAAGGGATAGCAGGAATTACACTTGTTCACTTCGGCACCACACCGAGGCACGTTCTTGGTGGTTACTGACGACGGCACAATACTTGTGGCGAACATTACTGGCAACTCACAGTTTAGGCAGGGGATCTCCATATTACTAATGCAGCGCCACCCGGGTCGATGTGTTTCGTTGTGGAACTGCACTCAGACCAACCTTTCCTAGGGAACAGAAGTAAGGGAGCTTCTCGCTCTATCTTCTTCCAATACGTGCCCAGACCTCGCTGTCTCCGTCCATCTGACTGCAGTTCTCGGGCCTATCCAGCACTAGGGCCGTTCCCACCACCCCTCTTAGAAAGGTTCCTCAAATGTCTCTTCCTCACTGTAGGTCCCCCAACCCGCCTGTGTCCGGGAGAACACTGTCGCACTGTAGTTTTGCTGAGAACACTTGCTTCCTTTTACCCCGGGTCCCACACACACACACCCTTCTGTGTACTTGTTCCTGTGTCCTCCTGACACGTCTCCACTCTTCACTGTCACTGAACAACAACTGAACTCAGATGGCCGAAACTAAACTCCCAGAGATCCCTCAGTTCCCCCTTGTCACCGAGGGTGGCCCATCCTAGGTTAACTTTCTATGTGCCCCAACTACCATAAGGGTAATCTATAATATAACCGTGGATGCGTACCTCTTTCTGAAGCCTCTATAGACTGCGCATGCGTGACGCGCAGTCTGGCTCCAGACAGAAGCAGGCATCCAGCCGTTACAGGTAAGAGGAGGTGTATGGCGCCGGAGATCACGGTATACGTAGACACTGAACGCATACCGCGATCTCGTCGCCATACTTGCATACTTACCTGCCTGGGAGGAGCGTTGCCGCGGCGCCTCTCTTCGCAGGAGACCGGGGCAGGAGTGAGGCGTCGGATCGGCGCGTGCGCATCGGCACGTGCTCATAGCGCTATCCGGCTCCATTTTACTGAAGACACATTTACAGTGTGTCTTCAGCAAAATGGCGCCGGACAGCGCGGTGCTCCGGTGCCGCACTCCTCCCCCGGCCTCCAGCAGAACAGGACGCAGCAGCGCTGGAGCACAGAGAAGAAACGTGAGTATAAGCGTTTATTTTTTTTGTATGTGTGTACAGTGTGAAAGGGATGAAGGGGCCACATATACCAGGATTTTGGGGTGAGGGGTACCACACATACCAGTATTGGGGGGTGAGGGGTACCATGCATACCAAGATTGGGGGGTGAGGGGTACCATGCGTACCAGGATTGGGGTGAGGGGTACCACACATACCAGGATTGGGGGGTGAGGGGTACCACGCGTACCAGAATTGGGGGATGAGGGGTACCACGCGTACCAGGATTGGGGGGTGAGGGGTACCATGCATACCAGGATTGTGGGGTGAGGGGTACCATGCATACCAGGATTGGGGGGTAAGGGGTACCACGCAAACCAGGATTGGGGAGTGAGGGGTACCGCGCATACCAGGATTGGGGGGTGAGGGGTACCACACATACCAGGATTGGGGGGTGAGGGGCACCACACATACCAGGATTGAGGGGTGAGGGGACCACGCATATCAGTATTGGGGGGTGAGGGTACCACGCATATCAGGATTGGGGGTGACAGGTGCCACGCATACTGGGATTGGGGATGAGGGGTGCCACACATACCGGGATTGGGGTGAGGTGTGCCACGCATACCGGGATTGGGGACGAGGGGTGCCACGCATACCGGGATTGGGGACGAGGGGTGCCACGCATAC
Organism: Phyllobates terribilis; assembly: GCF_046119375.1. Classification (NCBI taxonomy): domain Eukaryota; kingdom Metazoa; phylum Chordata; class Amphibia; order Anura; family Dendrobatidae; genus Phyllobates; species Phyllobates terribilis. The sequence continues at coordinate 238,684,680 of NW_027362772.1, forward strand.
CGGGATTGGGGACGAGGGGTGCCACGCATACCGGGATTGGGGGCGAGGGGTGCCACACATTCCGGGATTGGGGATGAGGGGTGCCACGCATACCGGGATTGGGGATGAGGGGTGCCACGTGTGACGCCTCGAAGCCCTTGCCCTGGGAAGATGGGGACTCGGAGATGGGTCCAGATGTTGTAGAGATGGGGTGCAGCCGTGGCCCGGACCCGCTCCGTGCCCAAGGCCGTCACATTAAAAATGGTCTTGTGGGCTTATCCAGGTTGAGTGGCTGATTCCGACTATGCCACCTGTGGCACCTGGTGACGAGCCACCAGCGCCGCCGCAGTCTACCGAGGCCCGGTGTTATAGCGCCCAAAGTTCTTACTACTCCCCACAGGCGGAGCAAGGCCTCGGGGCAGCCGGAGCAGGGGTAGACGGGGTTTATGTCCAGGAGGTCTGGTGCCACGTAAAACAGTGTGACGCAGAATAACGAGTCTGGAGGCCATAGGGGTGAACTTCCAAGGTTTTACTCATGATGCAAATGGGGTAGGAAGGCGACTCCCTGCTCCTGCGGAGTTCTGCGGTCACCAGAGATGCGGGGGGGGGGTCCGACTACCTCCGAGTAAGTCCAGCGTTACATCAGGACCCTGCACCAGAGTGTTCCTAGACAATGGACCTAGTCCTTTCCTGTCCGTGTTGGTGTGAATAGGCCGGGTCTCCCTCTGAACTCCTCTAAAAACAAGGGTAAGGGTGGCAGCGTCATTCTTCCCGTTCCCGATGGGATCCTCAGGGCCTACCGGGCTTCCCTGACCAGGACGTAGAGTTGCAAGGTCAGGTGTCGGGGGCCGGTCCCCTCTTGCAGCCGGAATCCCTCTGAATAGATCAGATAGGCGAGGACAGGTGGCGTACACCGCTCCGTCTGTATCCTCCCCGGGACCCATTTGCGATGGTGCCACACTCTAGAGCTCCGGGCCTTCTTGCTCATGGCCCTCGACCGGGCTGAGATATTCCTTATCTCCCGCCTGCCCGTCATCCCAAGGCCAGGGACCGAGGGCCGTGTCTCCATCCTCTGCAGGTCCACACAGGATCCACGCTCAGGGAGGGAGATCACGATCTGACACCAGTCAGGGTACCATCATAGTACAGACGAGTACTGCCAGGGAGCCGTGATTGCAGTCGAGAACAACAGTCGAGAACCAAGAATCAAGATGGCAATCTATTAAATATTAAATTTAAGGTGTCACTAACATGTGAGTCCTCCACCCTCACCCACTAACTGGTTCCTATCACTTTTGTGTTCCCAGTCTCCCGGCAACCAGGAGGGCAGCACCTAGTGCATTCTAGCCCCCTCTGGTGGGAGAAGTGTGGTGTTGGATGTGGAGGTAGGGTACTGATCATCACACTGTTCTTACCTCAGAGGAGGAACACTGCACTCCATTAGAGAAGTGCAGCATCCCTGTGGCGGTCGAACCCTCAGGGGCGGACAGTCTCTGATGGAAGGGGCAGTCCACACTTTTGGCGCCAAGCGGGAGCACAGCCCATGATGGGAGGTGTTTTAAAGATCGTCTTTTTACAGCACTATGGCGCCTGTTCTTCTTGAGCAGGCGCCATTTTAAGTGGAAAACAACAGTTCAAGGTGTAAGGCACACAATACCCGGTAGCAATGGGTAATTCCTTCCTTTGCTGCGGGCACGCTATCCTGCCGACTAAGCCAGAGATGTGACGCATCGAAGCCCTCGCCCTGGGAAGATGGGGACTCGGAGACGGGTCCAGATGTTGTAGAGATGGGGTGCAGCCGTGGCCCGGACCCGCTCCGTGCCCAGGGCCGTCACATTAAAAATGGTGTTGTGGGCTTATCCGGGTTGAGTGGCTGATTCCGACTACGCCACCTGTGGCACCTGGTGATGAGCCACCAGCGCCGCAGCAGTCCACCGAGGCATGGTGTTATAGCGGCCAAAGTTCTTACTACTCCCCACAGGCGGAGCAAGGCCTCGGGGCAGCCGGAGCAGGGTAGACGGGGTTTATGTCCAGGAGGTCTGGTGCCACGTAAAACAGTGTGACGCAGAATAACAAGTCCGGAGGCCATAGGGGTGAACTTCCAAGGTTTTACTCATGATGCAAATGGCAGTAGGAAGGCGACTCCCTGCTCCTGCGGAGTTCTGCGGTCACCAGAGATGCGGGGGGGGGGGTCCTACTACCTCTGAGTAAGTCCAGCGCTACATCAGGACCCTGCACCAGAGTGTTCCTAGACAATGGACCTAGTCCTTTCCTGGCCGTGTAGGTGTGAATAGGCCGGGTCTCCCTCTGAACTCCTCTCAGAACAAGGGTACGGGTGGCAGCGCCATTCTTCCCGTTCCCGATGGGATCCTCAGGGCCTACCGGGCTTCCCTGACCAGAACGTAGAGTTGCAAGGTCAGGTGTCGGGGGCCGGTCCCCTCTTGCAGCCGGAATCCCTCTGAATAGATCAGATAGGCGAGGACAGGTGGCGTACACCGCTCCGTCTGTATCCTCCCCGGGACCCATTTGCGATGGTGCCACACTCTAGAGCTCCGGGCCTTCTTGCTCATGGCCCTCGACCGGGCTGAGATATTCCTTATCTCCCGCTTGCCCGTCATCCCAAGGCCAGGGAACGAGGGCCGTGTCTCCATCCTCTGCAGGTCCACACAGGATCCACGCTCAGTGAGGGAGATCACGATCTGACACCAGTCAGGGTACCATCATAGTACAGACGAGTACTGTCAGGGAGCCGTGATTGCAGTTGAGAACAACAGTCGAGAACAACAGTCGAGAACCCAGAGCCAAGATGGCAATCAATTAAATATTAAATTTAAGGTGTCACTAACATGTGAGTCCTCCACCCTCACCCACTAACTGGTTCCTATCACTTTTGTGTTCCCAGTCTCCCGGCAACCAGGAGGGCAGCACCTAGTGCATTCTAGCCCCCTCTGGTGGGAGAAGTGTGGTGTTGGATATGGAGGTAGGGTACTGATCATCACACTGTTCTTACCTCAGAGGAGGAACACTACACCCCATTAGAGAAGTGCAGCATCCCTGTGGCGGTTGAACCCTCAGGGGCGCCACACCACGCATACCGGGATTGGGGATGAGGGGTGCCACGCATACTGGTGTTAGGATCATTCAGCCATGGAGGGTCCTTGTTGGAGTCGGGGTATCCCCGTAACAAGAAATACACAGACACGTAGTGTATAATCAAGTACTGGGAAGCCCCTGAGCGCGCCTGCCTCTATAGGTGCTGTCCCTTTATTTATACTAATAATCTTAGTTTTTTTTGTCACACATGCGCAGTAAAATGCCTTTGTTTCACAAGCAGTGAAGTGATGATTCATAACAGTGGAATGTTGATAAGAAAGTTTCATAAACAGAAAAGTGATAATTCATAGCAGTAGAAGGTTGCTGAGACAGCTAAAAACAAGTTACAATCTAATTTCTGGGCGTCAGTCCAAATGTCCAGATAAGGGAAGAATAACTTCATCTGTGTCTTACATCGTAGTCTTGGGTGAAGTATAACTCCTATCATCCTCTCACTGGGATTGGGGATGAGGGATGGGGTGCCATGCATACCAGAATGAGGGATACCATACACTCCAGGATAGGGATTAGGGATGGGGTACCATGCATACCAGGATGAGGGATACCATACATACCAGGACAGGGATGAGGGATGGGATACCGTGCATACCAGGATTGGGGATGAGGGGTGCCATGCATACCAGGATTGGGAATAAGGGGTGCCACGCATATCAGGATTGGGGATGAGGGGTGCCACGCATACCAGGATTGGGGATGAGGGGTGCCATGCATACAGGGATTGGGGATGAGAGGTGCCATGCATACCAGGATTGGGAATGAGGGGTGCCACGCATATCAGGATTGGGGATGAGGGGTGCCACGCATACCAGGATTGGAGATATGGGGTGCCATGCATACCGGGATTGGGGGTGAGGGGTACCATGCATACCGGGATTGGGGATGAGGAATGGGGTGCCATGCATACCAGGATGAGGGATACCATACATACCAGGATAGGGATGAGGGGTGCCACACATACCAGGATTGGGGGTGAGGGGTGCCACACATACCAGGATTGAGGGTGAGGGGTGCCACGCATACCAGGATTTGGGGTGAGGGGTGCCATGCCTACCAGGATAGGGGGTGAGGGGTGCCATGCATACCAGGATAGGGGGTGAGGGGTGCCATGCATACCAGGATAGGATGGTGGAAACAGGATGGGGGCAGCACAAATACAAGGAGGGGGGCAGCACATACCAGCATGGGAGACCATATACCAATAAAAATGCTCGCCACCTGGGCGTAGAACGGGTTCAATAGCTAGTGTAGTATAAGTGTAAACTCTACTGCCGTGTCTGAACATAGCACATTTTCAAATGAATAAAACATACAGAATATTATTAAAACAGGGAGCTCTGTAGGGGGAGTGGAGTAGACATTCTCCACACACCCCTCACACTTCTTTCACTGCTATTTTCAAAGAAGCGGATGAGAATCTAACCAGCAGGTGACTGCAAATATGCAAATCTCACACTTGCAGGTACATGATCATCCACTTGGGCTTGAAATAGAGGGGAGTCCTGACAGTGTGCACATTGTCCCTTGAACGTGAGTGCTGACACTGCTGGTACGGCGCCAGCACGGGAGGTGGGTATAAGCTTTCTTATTTTATCGGCGCCAAATATTTAGATCAAGAAGGGGTTGTCCTATTCGTGCACAACCCCTTTAATGTCAGTCGTCTTGGTGGTCTAGTGCCTGGTGGGCTACTCATCTCCTTGTCTCTAGTAACATCACCTCTTAGAGAAAGCTGAAAGCGATCCTGTTACTGCCTTGTAGAGGGAATTAAAAGGTTATCCAGGACTATATTTTTTTTTTACTATGGGCCTAAGAACTAACAAGCAGGTAGTCGCTAACTACCTGCTTGTTGTGCCCAGCGCAGATCTCTGCCAGCATAGAGAGGTCACAGACGGCTCCTGCCGGAGATTCTGCGGCTTCCGCTGATGTCACGTTGACAGAGCAGTTGCTTCTCTTCTGCTCAGCTGTTGATGGGGTGTGACTGCCAATGTCATACGGTTTGACAGCCGCCTCCCCGCTGCCTAACTGCGGGGAGCCAGCTGTCAATCATCAGCATGATGTTGGCAGTTACCCTCCTCCTTGCAGAAGAAGAAAAGCTGCTCTGTTGACGTGGAACAGCCAAATCGTCGGCAGGAGCGGTCGGTGACCACACTGAACAGGCGCTGTGTACAACACCGAGGTAGTTTCCTCTATAGCCCATAGAAAAAAAAATAGCAGTCCTGAACAACCCCTTGAATATTAGCAGTGATTTTTGACCTCCTGGTAGCAATTATCAAGCAGACCGGTCAGTGGCTTCTGATGGGGTAATAACTCTCTCTTCACGTCCCAATCAATGCAATTGTAATAAAGATTTCATCACTTTTGCTACAAGTTAACACTCATCAATGAAAATCAAACTAAAGCGTGAAATGGTTAAGTCAACAACGCCATCAATCAATGCTGCGCAATCTGAAGAAAAATAATTAATCACATGGCATAAAATCAGGACGGACAAACTGAGCCTGTCTATATGAATGACACAATGATATGGGCCTGCGAGACTCCCCCCCTCCTCGCCAGCAGCGAGTCTTCACACCCAGCGCCCACCCCCTACGGACAGAATGGAAATAAACATTTTACATGACACCAAAACAAATTGCTAAAGTAAATTAGCATCTGTCAAACGAGAAGGAGAAAAATGATCCAAGTCTTGTACAATTTATTAGCCCATGGGGGTCATCGGTAAAACTCTGCAGATGGGGATGGGATGTTCAGTAATGGTCCCGCAGCTTACAGAGCTGTCAATCAGGAACATATGGAAGATGTAGCGGGATTCAATAAAATGCAAAGAGCAGTTGTCCATAAAACATTACTCATTGGTTTTATTACTGGATAGTAACAGATTTTTTTTTTATTCTTTGTCCGGGGCTACATGGTGATCACATTTTTATATCTTTCTTTTTGCCTTTTGTGTAAATGACAAAAGGACTTTTGTCTACTGCCTCAAATCAAGAAGGAGAAAAGTAGAGTCAGTTTGGTGTCACATTGTTTAGTGTTATATGTATCTTTTAAGCATTTTTGTCATTTTTTCTTTTTTCATCTTGCATATTAAAAAAAAATAAAAAAAAATAAAATATATATATATATATATATATATATATATATATAGTAAGGCAGCGCTATTCATCATGCTGAGGGGCACTCGCTTCACCGGGTCAATTAAAGCACGCATGCAATGTCTTTGCGGTATTTCACAATCCAGCAGTTTATTACACTTCATAACTGCTTATAACCGAGTCCATCTCAGTGGTTCGCCAATATATTACACATATAATGTCCAAGAGCCTTTCAAGTGGCAGACAGGCCCACTTGGCTCCAGATACAGCCTTCAGCAAGGTAACAATAAAAATGTCCACATCAAGCAGCGTTTTTACCTTTGCCGGGTTTTAGCTGCCTCTCTCAGCTCGGTTCTGCCACCGCTGTGGCTTTACGGCTTCCCAGATGGGGCCTCCGGGTCACGTACCTTCAAAGGCTACTGGTATCTCAAAACACAGGGGAGGACCAGCCTCTGCCTTCCAGGCTTCACCAGGCCTCTCTTTCTAGGCCTCACCAGGCCAACAGTGTCCCACACACAGGGAACAGGCCTCACGCCTTTTTCACCCTGTCTCAAAACTACCAGGGTTTATATATCCTCAAGTGCACACACAGGACCTGTGCTGATGTCACAGTCATGTGATCAGACCTTCTGTGTGCACAGGACCTGTGCTGATGTCACAGTCATGTGATCAGTCACCTGAGGGGGAGGCACATGGTCAGCCAAAACACACCCTGGACCATTACAGTAATGCCGCAAGCCGCTGCATTACAATATATATATATATTTATACTGTATATAAAGGGAACACTTAAACAACAGAATATAACTCCAAGTGAATCAAACTTCTGTGAAATCAAACTGTCCACTTAGGAAGCAACACTGATTGACAATCAATTTCACATGCTGTTGTGCAAATGGAATAGATAATAGATGGAAATTATTGGCAATTATCAAGACACCTTCAATAAAGGAGTGGTTCTGCAGGTGGGGACCACAGACCACATCTCAGTACCAATGCTTTCTGGCTGATGTTTTGGTCACTTTTGAATGTTGGTTTTGCTTTCACACTCGTAGTAGCATGAGACGGACTCTACAACCCACAGAAGTTGCTCAGGTAGTGCAGCTCATCCAGGATGGCACATCAATGCGAGCTGTGGCAAGAAGGTTTGCTGTGTCTGTCAGCGTAGTGTCCAGAGGCTGGAGGCGCTACCAGGAGACAGGCCAGTACACCAAGAGATGTGGAGAGGGCATAGGAGGGCATTAACCCAGCAGCAGGACCACTACCTCCACCTTTGTGTAAGAAGGGACAGGAGGAGCACTGCCAGAGCCCTGGAAAATGACCTCCAGCAGGCCACAAATGTGCATGTGTCTGCACAAACGGTTAGAAACCGACTCCATGAGGGTGCTATGAGGGCCCGACGTCCACAGATGGGGGTTGTGCTTGTGTCACCCAGGGGGAATATAGGGGGACTCGGTACCCGGGCCTTTTACCTTGTTTAGGAGGTCACGGCAGTCGGCTCCCGGGCCCGTACTCTGGGTCACTCTTTTAAAAGGGTGCTTTTGTGGTTTCCGGTAATGGTTACCGGCGCTCCTGCAGACCTCCGGGGGTGATGGGATGGCAACTGGAATGTTTCCCCTCCCCACAGGTGGAGCAAGCCCCCAGGGCAGTGTAGGTGCAGATGGTGGTGATGCTGGGGCTTGTGGTGTAGGAGAGATGGTGCAGCAGAAATAGCTGACGGAGGCAGTGGAGTGCAGTCATCCGAGTTTACTCACAGTTCTGTTCAAGTTCCTCAGGTACACTGTACGGGTGTCAGCCTCCCGCGTTGCACTGCGTCTACCAGATAAGGGGTCAAGCACTTTCTCAGGTATATCAGGAGCGCTTGACGAAACCCCGCTTTCTTTATGTTCCTTACTAGACCGATTTCCCGCGCTGGGTCTTCTCCCTCCTGCCCTGCGCTTCCCACACACAGTCCCGATCGGGTGCTCTGAAGTCCCTCTGGGCAACCTGGAGTTCCCGGACCTACTTGGTGCCCTTCACGGTGACTAGGGTGAGACTGTGGCAATTGCACCATGGAAGAGCAGAAGCCTCCGGTTTTCCAGCCGAGACCTGGAGTAACACGGCTGGTCCAGGGACCGGTTCCCTTCTTGCGGCCTGATCCCTCTGACACTTGGCAGATTCGGGCGTACGGGTGCCGTCCTGCACTCACCGTACCCCTTGGGATCCCTTCTGTTACTAGAGCCTTTCTTCTCTGCTCCCCTCCTGGGCCTCTCTTACTAGACCCCAATTGTGGAGAAGAGCTCCTGAAGAGACTCTGCTCCCCTCCTCTCCTTACTACTCACTGTCCTTCTCTGTCCTGCCACCCTAAGATGGCTTCCCTTTATATACCTCCTATTATGGTGCTCCCCTACTCTACATCCTCCACCCACACCCACTACTGTTTCCCCCTCTCTATGGTTCCCCCCACTCCAGCCAGGGACAGGGCTCAGCAGAAACACAGTGCATCTTGCACTTCCAGCCGGCCTGGAGTAGTGTAGTGTTGGATGCGGGTGTTGGGGTTCTGGGCAGCACTCCCTCCTTACCTGAGAGAAGGAGACACCACACCTCTGGGTGAGGTGCAGTACCTGTTAGAACCTTGCTCTTAGGTTTTTTCCTTTGCTGGTCACATGACCTTGTTGGCCTATTTAATCCTGCTCCGCCCTTCTGGCTTTGCTGGACTTCATTGTATAACTACTTTCTAGCTAGCCTGTGCTCTGTATCTAACTCTGTTAGTTTGCTTGGTCTACGGACCTCTATGTTCTATATATTTTGTTTGTTCGTCTGTCTGCTACTATTTCTGTTAGGAGGTGTCCCATTTTCCTCCCAGTCCTTAGTACTTGTAGGGATTCCTTCCCCACATCTATAGGTCTCCGTACAGACTAGCTTAGGACTTTAGCAGGTCTGATCGCAGGATCAGGTCCCCTGTTACATCGTAGGGATTTAGCTGAGTTCTATCGTAGGGACAGATCTCCTCTCTTTCCTTAGCTCTGGTAGCAGAACATAACAGTACCTCTGTGGTGACTGAACCTTCAGGGGCGCCACACTCCCCCCTAGTAAAACACAGCACGTCCGCGGGCTGGAACTGAGCAAAAACACGGTATTCTAGACATACAAAATTTTTAGAATGCATTCGCTTAGAAGATCATAAAACTTTTTCTTCCCTTTATGGGAGGCACATTACTTGAACGTTACTGGTTAACATTATTACAAACAATATAAAACTTTTCACTTGCATATACACATTTTCTCATGTGCAACATTTTCAACATTTTTAGCAGCATGAGGGACCCGTCTGAAAACCCTCAACGTAGGCCCTGGGCGTGGCTGCAGGGCTTAAGTGATCCTGGTGCTGGACCACGTCTTCGTCCAAGCCAAATGGGTTTTTGTTCTGAGGTCGCTTGGTTGCAAGTATAAAACCAATAGAGGGCACTTTAAGAAGTGCAAACTATATACAAGATCAGTTCTTGGCTGCTCACAGTCCTCAGCCTGAAGTCTGTATACCCTCACGGGTAACCAAATGCACACAAGAACAAATTTTCTGTTTGTACTCTTACGGGTAACTTATCTGTAATGTTCAGTTCCACTTACTGGTACCTAGTAGTGGGGTCCCCGCCAGGGGTACTCTTGATTTTTGCTGGCTGACCCAGCCGGGTCATCAGCCATGAACTGCGGGGTCATGTCCTCTTCCTCCTCGACCACACGGTATACCTGGAGGGCATACCACCCACGTTCCCCGTGGTGCCTAGTATAGGTGACACGATCACCAGGGTACAAATTCCGGTCGGGGTGGCCCTGCTCCAAATGGGGCTCAACATCCCGCCGTTTAACAAAGATGTCTCTGCTGAAGTGGGAATCGCGGATGAAGCCCCACCCAGCCCTCAAATCGAATTTGACGACCAGTCCCTCTTCACGGGGACTAGGATGGGCAGATTCCATTTGCCGGACTTGGGCTTTTGCGGCCTTGTTCCGGGCCTCCAACTGCTCGCAGTGCACCCGCCGGGTGAGCCGTTCTTTTTCTAGTTGTAGGAGCTCCCGTCTGCAGAACTCCTTTCTTGCCAGCGCTTGGGCTTGGGTCTCCTGTGGGAACCCCATCTGGTCCCCCCCCCTGGTTGTCCCAACTGAACTCTTCTCCTTCTGGGCAGGAAACCAGGGGCGCTGGTGTCGGGAGTAGTGGGCACTGTTGTTGGTCCTCAAACCTGACGGACCAGTCGAAAGAGGGCGCTCCGTACACCCACTCGGGTGCCGAGGGCGGCAGTTCCAGGAGAGAGCCGAGCAAGAGGTCCGCAGAATCAGTGCCCAGGTGTGGAGGTTCCGGGAGGGAGCCAAGCAAGAGGTCCTCGGAGTCAGCGCCCAGGGGTGGAGGTTCCAGGAGGGAGTCGAGCAGCAGGCCCGCGGAGACAGCGCCCAGCGGAGGAAGTTCCGTGCTTAGCAGCTGCTCCAGGGTGTACATGGCTGGGTTCGGGGGGTGCTGCTGTAGGAGGCCCAGGAGCAGGTGGACGCTGGCAGCGCCCGGGACAGGGGAACTCTTCCTACCTGCTCCTGTGCTGCACACGGCCTCCTGGCGCTCATCTGGCTCCGCCTGGGTTAAGGTGCCGCTGATCGTACCCGGCGCTGGCTGCCGCCGAGCTGCTATCTTCGCCAGCAGCTCTTTCTTCCATCTGGCGACCACTGCTCGCTGGGCCCATTCCACCTATTGGCTCAGCTCCTGGATCTCATTCTGGAGGAATTCGGCATCCTCCGGGGATAGTTTGACGTCTGTTCCCTCCAGGGTGAGGGGGGTCATCAGCTCTTGCAGGCCAGAGGTGGAGGTTTGGTCCTGACCTCCCTCCATTCTGGCTGCCGGGTGCAGTCTGTCTAGACTGGATAAGACCACACCCTGTCTCCATTCCTTCTCTCCTCCTCCCCTCCCTTTTCGGGGGCGGTTCCATAGCAGCCTTCTGCCGGTCACTCCCAGGGACGTCCTCCCCGCCTTGACGGACACATCTATGCGGACAGTCACAGCTGCAAGGGGCGGGTTGTGGTTTTGGCGCCATTCTGGGACCCGGCCCACTATGGGAGGTTCGATATTGTTGTCTTTGACCATGCTCATAATGGCGCCCGTTCTTCTGGGGAGGGAGCCACATTCAGTGAAGATATACAGTTCAAATAAGGCACACAGTACTCGGTGGCAACAGGCACGAAATCCTGTTCGTGACACCAGGAAAGAGAACTGTATCACCCAGGGGAAATATAGGGGACTCGGTACCTGGGCCTTTTACCTTGTTTAGGAGGTCACGGCAGTCGGCTCCCGGGCCCGTACTCTGGGTTATTCTTTTAAATGGGTTTTTTTGTGTACAGTTTGTCTCGTGACGCCACCTGTGGTTTCCGGTAATGGTTACTGGCGCTCCTGCAGACCTCCGGGGGTGATGGGATGGCAGCTGGGATGTTTCCACTCCCCACAGGCGGAGCGAGCACCGGGGGCAGTGTAGGTGCAGATGGTGGTGATGCTGGGGCTTGAGGTGCAGGAGAGACAGCACAGCAGAAATAACTGACGGAGGCAGTGGAGTGCAGTCATCCTAGTTTACTCACAGTTCTGTTCAAGCTCCTCAGGTACACTGTACGGGTGTCAGCCTCCCACGTCGCACTGCGTCTACCAGATAAGGGGTCCAGCACTTTCTCAGGTATATCAGGAGCGCTTGACGGAACCCCGCTTTCGTTATGTTCCTTACTAGACTGACTTCCCGCGCTGGGTCTTCTCCCTCCTGCCCTGCGCTTCCCACACACAGTCCCGATCGGGTGCTCTGAAGTCCCTCTGGGCAACCTGGAGTTCCCGGACCTACTTGATGCCCTTCACGGTGACTAGGGTGAGACTGTGGCAACTGCACCATGGAAGTGCAGAAGCCTCCGGTTTTCCAGCCGAGACCTGGAGTAACACGGCTGGTCCAGGGACCGGTTCCCTTCTTGCAGCCTGATCCCTCTGACACTTGGCAGATTCGGGCGTACGGGTGCCGTCCTGCACTCACCGTACCCCCTGGGATCCCTTCTGTTACTGGAGCCTATCTCCTCTGCTCCCCTCCTGGGCCTCTCTTACTAGGCCCCAATTGTGGAGAAGAGCTCCTGAAGAGACTCTGCTCCCCTCCTCTCCTTACTACTCACTGTCCTTCTCTGTCCTGCCGCCCTAAGATGGCTTCCCTTTATATACCTCCTATTATGGTGCTCCCCTACTCTACATCCTCCACCCACACCCACTACTGGTTCCCCCTCTCTATGGTTCCCCCCACTCCAGCCAGGGACAGGGCTCAGCAGAAACACAGTGCATCTTGCCCTTCCAGCCGGCCTGGAGTAGTGTAGTGTTGGATGCAGGTGTTGGGGTTCCGGGCAGCACTCCCTCCTTACCTGAGAGAAGGAGACACCACACCTCTGGGTGAGGTGCAGTACCTCTGTGGTGACTGAACCCTCAGGGGCGCCACACTCTCACAGCCCAACACCGTGCAGGACGCTTGGCATCTGCCACAGAACACCAGGATTAGCAAAGTCGCCACTGGCGCCCTGTGCTCTTCACAGATGAAAGCAGGTTCACACTGAGCACATGTGACAGACGTGACAGAGTCCGGAGACGCTGTGGAGAGTGATCTGCTGCCTGCAACATCCTTAAGCATGACTGGTTTGGAAGTGGATCAGTAATGGTGTGGGGTGGCATTTCTTTGGAGGGCCATTAGGACTAATTAAAGACGCCTTCTTACTATTGCAAACCTGGACTATGTTTTTGTAGAATAGAAACTTTCTGAGCTTCTAATCTGAACATGCTACCAAAGGGGTAAAAGTCATTGTGAATGGAGTAGGAGGAGGTGAGCTGTGACAACACCTACTGGGAATCCTTTACTATATACTATAAATATATATATACTATAAATTACCTTTCATTGTAATCTGGTTTATGATGATGAGACTGCTGAAAAATCTTCTGTAGATATCAGGAAATGTAAGGATTTCTGTGTTGCAATATAGATCGTGATATGAAAATTTGAAAAGAAAAATACAAAAAAAAAACAGTAAAAGAGCTGACCGCTGGGGGTGGTCTCTTTGTAGACTGGACCTCTGACAGCAATACAGAGGTGTAACATAGGTGCAGAGGTTGCAGTTGCACTTGGGCTCTGGAGATTAGGAGGGCCCCAAAATGTCCCTTTGGTCCATATGAGAAGACCAAGCCTGTTAAGAGTATTACCTGTTACTGAGTATTACCCCACTGAGTATTACCTGTTTTGCCCCAGGAGCCATGATAAAGTCTATCAGATACCATGATGAATAATAAATAAGACGTATGGGTATACATGTCAAGGGTCTTAATTTTGCCAGTAGAATCCCACAATCCAAACAGGAAAAAGGTGGAGTTTGTGCAAACCTTCCCAAAAGTGGACATTTTTGGCAGCATATATGGGTGTTCATGATGGAAGGGTCTAAATGACCCACTTTTTGTCATGAAAATGTTAGTAAATATACTGTATATGGGACACCAGGGCCTTCTCTACCTTTTAGGTCCTGGACTCCAAAACTCATCTTCTTTGATGGCCACTTGGAGATCCAAAACTTCCTTAGACTTTAGAAGAGAAGGCCCTGTCCCTATAAGTGTCTAAATTAGAGGGTCAATGAGGAACTCAAGGACAATATGAGATAAGTAAAGCAACAAATTGGAAAGTTACTACAAATGTGTACACAGACTTAAACTTTGTTTACAAAGTGCAGTTCCCCTTTAATAAAGCCTAACAATGTGCTTCTGTCAATCTCTCATGCCCAGAAACCTGGGGCAATCTGATTGCAGCTAGTCCTCTGTCATCCAGGAGCGTAACACTTATAGCATAAAAAGTAAAACTGCAAGAAATCTTTGCCTCTGAAAACTGATGTTATTGGTCCAAATATCAATAATATTCGCTCCTGACTGTGATCTCGTGTTACAGCAGTTATTCCACGCAGCCTAATGTGTGCAGGACAGATAACACAACGTATACCGCAGGCTAGATGTAATATCACATTATAAGGAGAATGGCGTCTTCAAATCACAAGAAAAGATGAGAGTCTTTAGGGGACGAAACATCAACCACACAAGAGCGCCACCACCAGGCTGAAGTAGAATACTAATAGATTGCACTCATAATCTAGGCACAATATTACATAAGGACAGCCATACTGCACCATTTGTGCAATTTGTGCAGCTACAAGGTTCCCATTAGAAAAACAGGACCATTAATTCCTTAATGGGAATCTGTCATCAGGATTTCACCCTACAAACTATTTATATGTGCATGTAGCTCTTTCAAAGACAAGTCCAGCAATACCTTTACATGGCCGGTCCGTTCCTCCGTTACTGAGAAATCAGCATTTGAATTGATATGCAAATGAGGCTGAAGAGCTAAGGTAGATCTGAAGCCTTGGTCACTCCAGGTCTATTCTATGCTCAGCTCCGCCTCCTCCTGCTTGACTGATGGCTCCTTTGCCTGAAGTCACACAACATAGAGGCTGTCAGTCAAGCAGAAGGAGGCAACGCTGGGTGGGGAATAGAGCTGGAGTGACAGAGGCTTCAGATCTACCATAGCTCTTCAGCCTCATTTGCATATCAATTCAAAGGCTGCTTTCTCAGTAACGGAGGAATGGACTGGCCATGTAAAGGTGTTGCTGAACTTGTCTTTGAAAGAGCTACATGCGCATATAAATAGTTTGGGGGATGAAATCATGCTGACAAACTGCCTTTAACAACCAAGTGACTAACAGCCTAAATTTTCTTAAAGGGGATGTATCATCAGAAAACAACCTATTATTTAATTCAACTTTTAAATATAAGTATATTTAAAAGGAAGAAAAATTGTGATTTTTTTATTATTTTCCATATCATTAACTCTATTGCTTCTCAGTAGTCATCTCATTATCATCACAGACAGGACTACAATGAAAGGTATATAGATAACATATGGTCACAAGTAATGATCACAGCTCACCTCTTCCCCCACCCTGCACAGTGACCTCTGCGCAGGTTATAGAACACCTAATACATTCCCGAAAAAATCAGTAAGTCAGATCCTGTTTGTGCTCTCTATGGTCCATGTGGCTGCTGCAAAGAATTTTGACAACTTTTTTCAAATATACTACAAGTCCCTCTATGAGGCTTAATCGCTGGGGGTCCCAGCTGCCTGTCACTTATGTCTCAATATTCTATATATGGTATTCTGGGTATTTCCCTTTAATTCTTTCAATTATAACTTAATCACAGTCCTGAGCGTGAAGATTTTGCCCCCAGCAGTTTGTCTCCTAAGTGTTCTATCAATTAACATTATAATATCGCTCTTATTAGCATGCACGGCACTGGTTAAGAGAGACGGTTTTATAATACAGCGAGCAGCGCGCAGAATGAAGACTGTAAAGCTGTCAGCTCTTCATCTGCAAAATGAAGAACGTAAAAAGAAAAAAGTGTCTTTCTATCAAAGAGGAAACGCGTTTCAGGTTGCATAATGGTGCTTTTAAGGGAGACACAATATATGGTTTGAAATTTTATGACCAACAGTTATCTTCTTTAAATGCAAACTGTTCCTGCTCAAAAAGAGTTATAGTGACGAACTGTGCTGCTCCGAGTGCTGAAACCTGTATATTGGCATCTGTATATCTATCTCATATCTATCTATCCATGTCTATCCATCTCTTATCTCATATCTAACTATCCATCTTATATCTCATATCTATCCATTATTATTTCTTTCTTACTTTCTTTTTTCTTTTTCTTTCTTTCTTTCTTTCTCTTTCTTTCTTTCTTTCTTTCTTTCTTTCTTTCTTTCTTTCTCCACCTATCTATTAATTTGTGAGTCTCTCTACCCAATTATCTGCCATTCTTTATTCCTTTCTTTTGTTCTCTTCCTTTCTTGCTTGCTTTTTCTCTCGTTCTTTCTTTTTTTCTTGCTACCTTTATATCCGTCTATCTATTAATTTGTGAGTTTATTTATCTATCTAATTGTGAGTCTCTCTACCTGCCTATCCATCTATCTACAGTTGTGCTGAAAAGTTTATGTGGCGCCCTGCTGCGCATTGGTGCCACAGAACCCAGAAGGGTGTGTGGCACCCCAGGGGTCCTGTTGCCACAGTGGCTTTGCCTTCCTAAAAAAAGGTAATGCCATGCCTGGAAGCAAGCAGGGGTCCCCTAGTCAGGGATACTAACCATGCAACACTTTCCTGGCTCCAGACCAGCAAGGGGAGTCCCCTCCCCTTGGCAACTGATATCTGGGGGCGGGGTTAGTTTGTCTTAGTGTTAGGAGTTGAAGCGAGGATGTCGAGGAGACAAGAGCTAGGGACTGGAGCTGAGGTAGCTCGTCCTAGATAGAAAAACACAGAGGACCGGACACCGGAGTCCGAGGCTGTGGGGCACTAAAGGTCCAGCAGCAGATGCCGTAGGGCAGGAGATTGAAGGTCTCCTGGCCCCATCAGACGCCCGGAGGCTCAGCAGCACAGAGGGACCGGCACCGCTACGAGGGAGCAACGTATGAGTAAGGCCCGAGCTGCAAGCCATACGGGTGAGCACAGAACGTTACACTCAGGAACGTGGGCTATAGCACAGCTACAGGCAGCAAAGCCAAAGAGTATAGTGAGAAGGGGAGGCCTACAACTTCACCTGGCAAGGAGGATTCTTTATTTGCGCGCAGGCAGGCCGGACTTTTATCTCTAGCCAGTACCCCCAATCCAGGCTTGCCTAATTGTCATCAGTAAAGACCCTGGGACTGCACTATACTGACTCTGTGGTTATTACTGCACTACGACACCCTGCACAACCACCAACATCCACACCCTGCCCTGAAGCTAACTCTTCCTGTGGGGAGTCAAAACATCCTTGCTGCAATACCACCAACTTTAGAGGACTGTTCCACAGCGGCGCCCCCCCCCCCCCTTTAGCCGCATTCCGCAGGTGGCGTAGTCGGACTCTTAAATAAAACCTATACATATAATTTCCCTTGGATTGACCGCCCTGGGTCACGGACCGGGTCACCGCCACTGTGACTACAACCCCCAGCATCTACCGGCCCGGCACCGGGTACCCCACGGCCTAGGGGGCGCGTCAACTTTGGAGTAGTTGGCAGGATTTCATGCCCATTGCCACCGGGTACTGTGTGCCTTAAAGAACTGTGTCGCATACCGTGGTGAAGTTTTGCGCCAATTGCGGCTGTTTCCCGCCATTGTCCGCCATTTCCGAGTCGCCGCGCGGGAACCGGAACGGCGTAACCACTAGAAGCGCGCGAATCCCAAGCCCCGCCTCATCCACTGACGCAGCGCCAGGTCCTGGAAGGAGGCCACCATGCTAGGAAGCATACGCCCAGACATCAGACGCAAGGGGACGCCAGGTCCTGCACGGGAACTGCTAGTCGAGCAGTTCTCCTCCTCCCGTCCGAGGGACCGCAGCTGGATCAACAAGCAGGAAGGTAGGCCGCGGTTCACTAGGGGGGAGGAAGATGCCCAACATGGAAGAGGGTTCAGCCGCAGTCGCGGCCGCTGCCACTGTAATGCCGTTATCAACGCCATACATACCGGGGGCGGCATGGTTGCCCCAGTACTCAGGAGAGTCGCACATCCTGAATGACTTTGAGGAAAGATTGCGCAGTTTGTTTAAAGTATACCACCTGTCTGAGGAACAAAAAGTCAGCATCCTCATAGGATACCTTTGACACCCGCACCGCAGCGGAAATTAAAATGAAGTTTTACGAGTGCAAACAAAGAGTACAGGACAGTGTACTATGCTCTTAACCTGCAGGAGGCGCTGCGGGCCATCAAACAGATAGACCCTGACAGTGTGCATGATGAGAACAGATTGCTAACTGAACAGTTTATTGAGGGACTCCTGTCCAACGCTCACAGGACGCAGCTGCGCATTATGGCTCTGCAAAACCCTGATCTGGACTTTGCACAATTTAAAGACAGAGTCATCAGGGTGCTGCGGGAATCAACACCAGGGGGCGCTGCATCCCACCGGCGCCCAGCTATCACCTACCACCAGGAGGTGGCATCCTTTTCTCCAACACCTGTGGAGGCTGACGCGCAGACGCTGGACGATGACCCGTCTGCAGACTTGCGCCTTCAGGTCCAAGAGCTGACCAAAAGCGTGGCCGCGTTGACCAAAACCGTGCAGGCCCTGCAAGTGTCTCCCCAGGAAAAGATCGAGCTGGCTTCCAGTCCAGATGACGTCCCGTGGCGACGACAGAAAAGGATTCCACCGATCAGAGGGAGGAACAGCGATCGCTACGACCAGGACGGACAACCCATCTGCCGCCGCTGTCAAAAGGCGGGACACTACGCAAGGTACTGTAATTTAAATGAGCGACACCTGGGGCAGAGGGTCAACCCCCAGGGGTAAGGCGACCAGGTCCACAAAGATGGCGAGACAAGTACGTGGGAGGACGACCGGTCCTACTGTGACGCTCACAGCCCTGCCCTGGGAAGATGGGGTAATCGGAGCCGGGTCAGATGTTGGGGAAGCAGTCGTGGCCTGGACCCGTTCCGTGCCCAAGGCCGTCACATTAAAAAGGATGTAAGGGCTTTCAGGGTTGAGTGGTATTTATCGACTACGCCACCTGTGGTGTCTGGTGATGAGCCACCAGCGCTGCTAGCAGTCCTCTGAGGCTGGATGTAGTGGCAGCAGGCGATGTTATAACTCCCCACAGGTGGAGCTGGGCCTCAGGGCAGATGTAACAGGAGGATGGGGAGAGTAGTTCTGGGTCACTCAGGTGCGGTGTGGTGCAGCGCAGAAATAAAGGAACCAGAGGCCATAGGGATAGTCTTCCAGGTCTTTTACTCACAGTTCTTTTAAGCAGCGGCAAGGCTTCTCCCTGCTCCTCACGGATCACTGCGGCCACCAGGGATGAGGGTTCAGCGCACCCAAGGAATTCAGGTACTTCGATCAGGACCCTCCGAGTGTTCCTAACAGTCCCCTTTGAACCTCTCCTGTGTGTGCGCGTGCAAAGGCTGCGTCTCCCTCTGGACTATGCACAGATATAGGGTAAGGCGGCAATTCCGCTCCGCCTGTCACCCGACGGGATCCACTGTAGCCTACCGGGCTTCTCTGGCAGAGACGTGAAGTAGCAAAGTCAGATGTCGGGGGCCGGTACCCCTCTTGCAGCCGGAATCCCTCTGAATAGATCAGGTAGGCGAGGACAGGTGGCGTGCTCCGCTCCGTCTGCATCCTCCCTGGGATCCTTTTGCTTGTGGATCTGTCACTAAACCTCCCGACCCTCTTAAGCAAGGGAACTTGACCGGGATAGAGACACTGTTAACTCCTTCCCGCTCCTCGTGTCAGGGTCAGAGCACGAGGACCGTGCATCTTCAGCACACTGCAGGCTCCTACACAAGGCCACTGTCAGCTGCAAAGACCACAATCAAAGAACCTTGTGCTTAAGATGGCTAGGTATTATATATGAAACTATGCGTGCAAACTAAAACTGTGTTCTACCCTTCACCCACTACTTGGTTCCCCTAACTTTTGGTTCCCCCCACTCGTGATCCTGATGAGGCAGCACTATGGTGCATACTTGCCTCCCATAGGTCAGGAGTGTGTAGTGTTGAATGTAGATTCAGGGTCCTGACTAGTGCACCTTCCTTACCTGGGTGAGGAGACACTACACCTGCTGACAGGCTGCAGTATCCCCCCTTGTGGCGACCGAACCCTCAGGGGCGCCACACTACCTGTCGTGCTTGATGGCATCCCAATGAATGCGTTGCTGGACACTGGGTCTCAGGTGACTACGATGCCATATGTCCTTTATAAGCAATACTGGACTGATTCAGACATTACTCGCCATCCAGATGAATATCTTAACATCTATGCCAGCAATGGTCAGCCCTTGCCTCAGGTGGGGTATAAAGAGGTGACCATAAAAGTCGGCAAAGTAGAGTTGCCATCGCAAGGAATGATAATTGTTGCTATTGATCGCCGAGAAAGTCATCCCATGATAACCTTAGGCACTAATGTTATAGAAAATTGTCTTTCAGAAATTATTGTCTTGTCACAGCAGGTCGCGGAGACTGCCAGTTCCAGTCAGCAGCGGGTTCTGCAGAGAGAAATCAGAGCTCTGATGAAGAAGACAACAGGTAGAACTGTCTGATGGTGAAATTGGCAGTGTCAGGATGAGTGACCCATTCCCCATTGCCATGCCCCCTAGAAGTGAAATGTTGATATGGTGTCGGGCAGCAATTGGTCTCAGGGGTCGAGATTACCAGGCCTTGGTAGAGCCCGTATACACTGACAGTAGGCCCACCATTTTGACAGCCAGGAGGGTGGTTGATGTCCGCAATGGGAGAGTGCCAGTCCGCATCCTGAATTGTGGGGAGTAAGAGGTCCATTTACCCCGGTATGCTACCCTTGCTAAATTATTCACAGTTAGTAACAACTCTATAAAGGCAGTGGAACCCTTGCCTCCATCCAAACCGGCAAAGGATAATGGCTCTAAGGGACAGATGGAGGATTGGTGTCAGAAGCTACACGTGGGCACTGACTCTGTGACGCCTCATGCTCGAAAAAGCCCTTTATTTTACCCTGGGTGATGGGGGACTTGGAGTCGGGTCCTGTGATGGAGAGATGGGGTGCAGCCGTGGCCCGGACCCGACCCGTGCTCAGGGCCATCACATTAAAAGAGATGGTGTGGACTCATCCGGGTTGAGTGGCTGATTTAACGACTACGCCACCTGTGGTGCCTGGTGAAGGGCCACCAGCGCTGCTGCAGTCCGCTGAGGCCTGGTGTTATGGCGGCCAAAGTTATTACTACTCCCCACAGGCGGAGCAGGGCCTCAGGGCAGAGGGACAAGATGGAGGGGGTAGTAGTAGAGGAGAACGGGCGCTGCGTCGTGCGGTGTAGCACAGAATAAACAGTCCGGAGGCCATAGGGGTGAACTTCCAAGGTTTTACTCACTTTAGAGATGACAGAAGGAAGGCGACTCCCTGCTCCCCGCGGAGTCCTGCGGTCACCAGAGACGGGGGTCCGACAACCTCCGAGTAAGTCCAGCGTTCAGTCGGGACCCTACTGCAGAGTGTTCCTGAACTACAGACCGAATCCTTTCCTGTCCGCGTGTGTGCGAATAGGCCGGGACTCCCTCTGAGCTCCTCTCAGAACTAGGGCACGGGTGGCAGCTCCGCTCCGTCCGATACCCGGTGGGATACTCTGGGCCTACCGGGCTTTCCTGTCCAGGACGTAGAGTAGCAAGGTCGGGTGTCGGGGGACGGTCCCCCTTTTGCAGCCGGAGTCCCTCTGAATATATCAGCATGGCAAGGACAGGTGGCGTACTCCGCTCCGTCTGCATCCTGCCTGGGATCCATTTGCTATGGAGCCACACTCTTAAGCTCTGGGCCTTCTTGATCTTGGTCCTTGGCCGGGTTGAGACATTCCTGGTCTACAACCTGCCCCTCGTCCCGAGGCCAGGGTACGAGGGCTGTGTCCCTTGCCGGTGCAGGCCCACACAGGATCTGCGCTCTGGGAGGGAGGTCATATTACACACAGTATTTGACAGCACAGAAGAACAGCCGAAAGACTAGCCAAGGCTAGACCAAAGGACAAAGGACCAAGACCAAAGATGGCTTTTTATTAAATATGAAATTTAAAGTGTAACTAACTTGTAAGTCCTCCACCCTCACCCACTAACTGGTTCCCCTAACTCTTGGTTCCCCAGTCTCCCTGTAACCAGGCGAGCAGCACCTAGTGCATACTAGCTCCCTCTGGTGGAGAAGTGTGGTGTTGGATGCAAAGGCTGGGTCACGACTATCACACTGTTCTTACCTCAGAGGAGGAACACTACACTCCATTAAAGAAGTGCAGCATCCCTGTGGCGGTCGAACCCTCAGGGGCGCCACAACTCCACCCCTCAGCACCAAAAACATGGAGTATACCGGGTGGTCCAGGAATATGAGCGGATCTTCAGCAAACACCCACTAGCGGTAAAAGGGGTACAACACCATATCCCCACGGGAGATCATCCACCCATTAAAGAGCGGTACCGGCCTGTACCCCCCGCTCACTATCAATGTGCCAAAGGGATGTTACAGGAGATGAAGGAGGCTGGGGTGATAAGAGATAGTTGTAGCCCCTGGGCAGCTCCATTAGTTCTCGTCAGGAAAAAGGATGGTACAATGAGAATGTGTGTTGACTACAGGCAAATTAACCGCATTACACATAAGGATGCCTACCCATTACCCAGAATTGAAGAGTCCCTAGCTGCATTAAGATCTGCTAATTATTTCTCTACTTTGGATCTCACCAGTGGGTATTGGCAGGTTCCTGTAGCAGAGGCGGATAAAGAAAAGACCCCATTTACAACGCTGATGGGCCTCAGCGAGTTCAACTGCATGCCATTCGGGCTCTGCAACGTCCCAGGAACCTTCCAGCGGTTGGTGGAGTGCTGTCTGGGACACAAGAACTTCGAGACTGTCCTGCTGTACCTGGATGACGTCATTGTCTACTCCAAGTCCTATGAAGACCACCTGAAGCACCTGGCAGAGGTGTTTGAAGCCCTGGCTGAGTTTGGCCTGAAGGTGAAGCTATCCAAATGCCACCTGTTGAAGCCCAAGGTACAGTACCTAGGTCATGTGGTAAGCGCCGAAGGTGTAGCACCAGACCCTGAAAAGGTCACTGTGATCAAGGACTGGCCAAGACTCTCCACTATTAAGGAAGTGCGGCAGTTCCTCGGGTTGGTAGGCTACTACCGAAGGTTTATCAAAGGCTTCACCAAGAAAGCGGCACCCATGCAGGACCTCCTACTAGGCCAGTCCAGGAAGGCCAAAACCCCGAAGCCTCCATTCAAATGGGATAAGCCAGAAGACGAATCCTTCACCCGACTAAAGATGGCCCTCGCAGGAGACAAAGTCCTGGCCTACCCGGACTATGGCCAACCCTTCATACTCCATAGGGATGCGAGCAACGTGGGGTTAGGAGCGGTGCAGTCCCAGATACAGCAGGGCAGAGAGAGAGTAATTGCCTATGCCAGCAGGAAGCTCCGACCCATGGAAAGGAACCCCGATAACTACAGTTCCTTCAAGTTGGAGTTCCTCGCCGTAGTCTGGGCTGTGACAGAGCGCTTCAAGCACTATCTCACCTCCTCCAAATTTATGGTCTTCACGGACAATAACCCGCTGACGCACCTGGAAACTGCGAAGCTTAGTGCCCTAGAACAACGATGGATGGCCCGACTATCTAACTACGAGTTCACCATCAAGTATCAGTCTGGGCACAAAAATGCAAATGCTGACGCGCTGTCCAGGATGCCCAACTTTCCAGATGGGGGAGAAGAGCTGAAAGAGATAGAGATACCCTCTTTCCATCGTCATGGGGTGACCCAGTGCTCCCATTGTGTGAAGAACAGGTGCTACACCAATAGAGAGGTCACGTTCAACCCACTGCCCCACCATGGATGGGCAGAGACACAGCATAGCGACCCGGCTGTCCGCCTGGTAAAGGAGTTGCTGACACAGGCTGACTCGCGCCCTTATCCAGATGCTCCACAGGAGACCAAACAGCTGTGGAAGGAGAAGGGCAAGCTGTTCATCTATGAAGGGAAGCTGTGTCAAAGGAGTATCAACTCCCGGACACATGAACTGGTCTGGCAGGTGGTAGTCCCGAGGCGGGATGCGTCAATGGTCTTAGAAGCATACCACGATGGAGCGGGACACTTCGGATGGAAGAAGTTGGAAGTCTTGCTACATGAGCGATTCTACTGAGCTGGCATGAGGAAAGCAATCGAGAGATGGTGTCGAGAATGCGGACCATGCAACCTGAGACAAAAAGACCGTGACGGCCAGAGGGCTCCCCTGCAGTCCATCATCACCAAACAGCCACTCGAACTGGTAGCCTTGGACCACATGAAGCTAGCCCCAAGCAGGTCTGGATATGTCTACGCTCTCACCATCGTAGACCACTACTCCCAGTTCCTGGTAGTAGTGCCAGTGAAAGACCAGATGGCTCAGACGGCAGCCAAGGCATTTCAACAGCACTTCTGTCGCCCACACGGTTACCCTGACCGTGTGCTTACTGACCAAGGTCCAGCCTTTGAAGCGGAGGTGTTCCAGGAATTCAGCAACCTGTACGGCTGCAAGAAAATCAGGACAACGCCGCATCACCCCCAAACCAATGGGTTGTGTGAGAAGATGAACCAGGTGGTGATAGACCTGTTGAAGACATTGCCCCTGGAAGAACGTAGCCTGTGGCCAGAGAAGTTGCCAGATCTGGTGGATCCATATAATCAAATCCCAGTGAACTCCACCAACTGTACACCCGCTTACCTGCTGAGAGCAAGACCTGGTAAGCTACCCATTGACTTGGACATGGGAGTCCTAACACCAGAGACGACTTCACCAGATGCGGATTGGGATACAACAATATCACAAGGTGCAAGAGTGTGGTGAGAAAAGTTTGTCCCAAGCAAGACAGAAGCAAGAGAAGACTTACAATCAGCACGCACCTGCCGTTCCCTTGTCACCTGGAGAACAGGTACTTAAAAGAAAAAGATGACTCCACAAATTAGATGACCAGTGGGAGGTTGAGCTATACACCGTCCTACCCTCGAATTACGACAACACCAAAGTGTGCCTCATCAGCAAAGATGAAGGGTAAACTTCAGCGGCGGTCTCCAGAGATCACTTGAAGATATATCCTGAACAGCTGAAACCCACAGCAGAAAATCAAGACAACCCTCAGCCCACAGAAGAAGTGGAGGAGGTGGTCCAAACAGTACTCGGAGAATTTCCCCGGTCGTGGACACAGGTGAATAATGCAATTGTAGTACCGGCCCTTACCTTTCTCCAAGCAGCCTCACCGGAAGCTGCAGAAGTCCCAGAACAGCTGGAAGACCAGTCGGCCCCAGAGACAGAAGTTTCATTATCAGCAGACCAGAAGAATCAACCCTCTGCTAGCAGTGAACCTGTCGTACCCATGGTGAGCCAAAGAATTCGTAGGAGATTACCCAGCCTACCAGTGTTACCTCAGACTACCCGTAGAGTAGGTCACACTGAGCCCACCACATCAGGGGTAGACACAAGGGACCAGGGTAGAGCAGTGACCACCAGTGTACTACGTAGATCGACCAGGAGTACAAAAGGTCAGCTCCCTGCCCGTTGGAGAAACTAAAATGTATACTGTATATAGTTACCCGTAAGGGTAAAGCAGAAAAGTTGTGTTTTCAAAGTGAATTGCAAAAGTTGGTCATGTGTGCATTTAGTTACCCGGTAAGGGTATAAAGACTTGTAGGTTATGGACGGTGAATAACCAAAGATCTTTCCATTGTAAATAGTTGCACTTATTAGTGTCCCCTTATTGGTTTTATGATTATAACAAATGACCTCAGAACAAAAACCCGTTTGGTGTGGCCGAAGACGTGGTCCAACACCTGGATCATCTATGCCCTGCAGCCACGCCCAGGGCCTACGTTGAGGGTTTGCAGACGGGTCCCTCATGTTCAAGTTGCACCTTGCTCAGTGGAATGGACACCTGGTTGCAGATTATACTGTAACCTGTTAAAGACTGTAATGTTAATAATTTTCTATGTGCCTTGTTATTGTTATTTGTTACTTTTGAAAAATATTCTCAGTCCGTGAGTACTGAAATTAACTAGGGGGGAATGTGGCACCTCAGGGGTCCGGTTGCCACAGTGGCTTTGCCTCCCTAAAAAAAGGTAATGCCATGCTTGGAAGCAAGCAGGGGTCCCCTAGTCAGGGATACTAACCATGCAACACTTTCCTGGCTCCAGACCAGCAAGGGGAGTCCCCTCCCCTTGGCAACTGGTATCTGGGGGCGGGGTTAGTTAGTCTTAGTGTTAGGAGTTGAGTTTAGGATGTGGAGGAGACAAGAGCTAGGGACTGGAGCTGAGGTAGCTCGTCCTAGCTAGAGAAACACAGAGGACCGGACACCGGAGTCCGAGGCTGTGGGGCACTGAAGGCCCAGCAGCAGATACTATAAGGCAGGAGATTGAAGGTCTCTTGGCCCCATCAGACGCCCGGAGGCTCAGAAGCACAGAGGGACCAGCACCGCTACGAGGGAGCAACGTATGAGTAAGGCACGAGCTGCCTGCATAACGGGTGAGCACAGAACGTTACACTTAGGGACGTGGGCTATAGCACAGCTACAGGTAGCAAAGCCAAAGAGTATAGTGAGAAGGGGAGGCCTACAACTTCACCTGGCAAGGAGGATTCTTTATTTGCTTCCAGCAAGCAGCACTCTTATCTCTAGCCAGTACCCCCAATCCAGGCTTGCCTAATTGTCATCAGTAAAGACCCTGGGACTGCACTATACTGACTCTGTGGTTATTACTGCACTACGACACCCTGCACAACCACCAACATCCACACCCTGCCCTGAAGCTAACTGTTCCTGTGCGGAGTCATAACATCCTTGCTGCAATACCACCAGCTTCAGAGGACTGTTCCGCAGCGGCGGCCCCCCCTTTAGCCGCATTCCGCAGGTGGCGTAGTCGGACTCTTAAATAAAACCTATACATATAATTTCCCTTGGATTGACCGCCCTGGGTCATGGGCCGGGTCACCGCCACTGTGACTACAACCCCCAGCATCTACCGGCCCAGCACCGGGTACCCCACGGCCCAGGGGGCACGTCAGGTGCATGGATGGACTTCTCCACAAGAGGCCCTCACACATTCACACACCTCCACCCTACCACCTCAGTCCAGCAGAGGGAGCCCGTTAGGGATATATATAGGGAGGGTGGAGCCAGGCAACTCAGATTAGTTCTTGCTTAGAGTCAGAGAGGGACAGAGCTCAGAGTGAGCAGAGAGTATGCTGATGCTCAGAGAGCAGCGAAGAGGCAGCAAGCTGGCTGCTGTGCTTAGGCGAGCCAAGGCCTACAGCACGTGTGAAGGCCTAGTGAGGGCCTTGAGTGGGCTGAAGACGAGAGGAGAAGGAAGAAGTAGTGAGGGGGCAGAGGAGCATACCAGGCTCACCCCGATATATATACCGGACACCGGGTACGCGCCTACAGGGACCCTTTATAACCAGTAGGAACCACCGGAACCCCTGGAGGACTACAGGTCCCAGGTTCACCAAACGCTGATTACAGTATCAGGGCTAGGAGTCACAGAGGTCCCAGCGTCCAGGGAGAGTGATCTCCAAAGAGAAGGCCCTACAACCAGGTCAGCAGGTGCAAAGAGAGACAGTAACCAAGCTAGGCCTAGCTCCAGGCAGGTCAGAAGCTTAGAGAATAAAGCAACGGATCAGGAGGCCCTATACCCGCTCACTGGGGAGAGTCCAAAAGTGTGCCCTTCGCCTGGAGTACCCTGGACTGTGCCCGCAACATCACCAGTAAAGGTACTGAAGCTTACCCCCGTGTGAGCGTCCGTCTTTCCTCCGGGACCGTCCTGCCGTCTCTCCCTTGCATCCACAACCTACACCCCTACACTGCCCTGGAGCTAGCTCTACCTGTGGAGAGCCACACCATCCCTGCTGCCGTAACACCAGCTCCAGAGGACTGCTCCGCAGCGGCGGCACCCTTTAGCCGCAATCCACAGGTGGCGTCACAAACTTTCCCAAATCCCCTATAATTTATCTCCCCCTTTAACTGACCGCCCTGGGTCACGGACCGGGCCAGCCACCGTGATATCCCCCAGCAACCAGAGGCCCGGCTGCCAAGTACCCCACGGCCCAGGGGGCGCGTTATTTACATACCCGGCAGAATTTTTCCTTTCTTGGCCTTGTTTCAGAGAATATGAATGATAACAAAAAAATTTGTCTCCACTCATGGTTATTGGTTGGGTGAAGCCATTTATCTAACTACTGTGTTTTCTCTTTTTAAATCTTAATGACAACCAAAAACATCCAAATGACCCTGATCAAAAGTTCACATACCCCAGTTCTTAATAGCGTGTATTGCCCCCTGTAACGTCAATGACAGCTTGAAGTCTTTTGTGGTGGTTGTGGATGAGGTTCTTTATTTTCTCAGATGGTAAAGCTGCCCATTCTTCATGGTAAAAAGCCTCCAGTTCCTGTAAATTCCTGGGCTGTCTAGCATGAACTGCGCGCTTGAGATTTCCCCAGAGTGGCTCAATGATATTGAGGTCAGGAGACTGAGATGTCCACTGCAGAACCTTCACTTTGTTCTGCTGTAGCCAATGACAGGTCGACTTGGCCTTGTGTTTTGCATCATTGTCATGTTGGAACGTCCAAGTACGTCCCATGCGCAGCTTCCGGGCTGATGAGTGCAAATTTGCCTCCAGTATTTGCTGATAACGTGTTGCATTCATCTTTTCTTCAACTTTTACCAAGTTTCCTGTGCCTTTGTAGCTCACACATCCCCAAAACATCAGCGATACACCTCCATGCTTTACTGTAGGAATGATGTTCCTTTCATCATAGGCCTTGTTGACCTCTCTCCAATTGTAGCATGTGGCCAAAAAGTTGAATTTTGGTCTCATCACTCAAAATTACTTTGAAGTTTTGAGGCTTGTCTCTGTGCTGTTTGGCGTATTGTAGGCGAGATACTTTGTGGCATTTGCACAGTAATGGCTTTCTTCTGGCGACTTGACCATGCAGTCCATTTTTCTTCAAGTGCCTCCTTATTGTGCATCTTGAAACAGCCACACCGCTAGTTTTCAGAGAGTCCTGAATTTCAGCTGATGTTATTTGTGGGTTTTTCTTTGCATCCCGAACAATTTTCCTGGCAGTTGTGGCCGAAATTTTTGTTGGTCTACCTGACCATGGTTTGGTTTTTACAGAGCCCCTGATTTTCCATTTGTTAATCACAGTTTGAACGCTGCTGACTGGCATTATCAATTCCTTGGATATTTTTTGTTTCCCTTTCCTGTGTTATACAGCTAAACTACCGTTTCCCGTAGATCCGTTGACAGTTCTTTTGCTTTCCCCATGACTTACAATCCAGAAACGTCAGTGGCTGGATCAAAGATGCAAGAGTCTGTCTGGATCCCAGAAACTCACTCAGCTTTTATGCACACATACTGATTACAAGCAAACAGGTCACAGGTGAGGATGTTACCTTCAGTAGCCGTTCAAACCCATTTGTGTCAAATTCTGTGCATGTTATCAGGTCAAAATCAGCAGGGTATGTGAACTTTTGATCAGGGTCATTTGGATGTTTTTGGTTGTCATTAAGATTTAAAAAGAGAAAACACAGTAGTTTGACAATAAATGGCTTCACCCAAGCAATAACCATAAAAGGAGAAAAAGTTTTTTGTTATCATTTATATTCTCTGAAACAAGGCCAAGAAAGCAAAAATTCTGCCGGGCTATGTAAACTTTTGAGCACAACTGTATCTATCTATCTCTCTATGTATCTATCCCATATTCATATATCTATCTATTATCTATCTGTCTATTTGTCTGTCTGTATATCTATTAATTTCTTCCTTTCTTGAGGTCCTGCTTTTTTCTCTTGGTTTTTCTTTTTTTCCAACCATCTATTAATTTGTATCTATCTATCTATCTATCTATCTATCTATCTATCTATCTATCTATCTTCCTTTTTTCATTCCATCTATCTATTAATTTGTGAGTCTCTCTACTTAGCTATCTACCATTCTTTCTTCCTCTCTTCCTTCCTTTTTTCTCTCATTGCTTCTTTCTTTCTTTTTTCTCTTTCGTTCAACCTATCTATTAATTTGTGAATCTATCTATCTATTTGTGATTTTTTTTCCTGCTTTTTTCTCTCGGTCTTTCTTTTTTTCTTGCTTTCTTTCCAGCTATCTATTAATTTGTGAGTCTATCTGTCTATCTATCTATTAAGTGTCTGTCTATCGATCTATATTTCTTCCCTTCGTTCCATCTATCTATTAATTTGTGAGTCTCTCTACCTAGCTATCTGCCATTCTTTCTTCCTTTCTTGCTTTTTTACCGGTCCTGGAGTTTCCTCATTATGTGTATATATGTATATTGAGATAGATACGATTCCATGCTATTTAGGTGTCATATATAGTAATTATATATATATATATGTATTCAGTCCCCCTGTATGTCCTTTCCACATGGCAATCATTGTTGGTGTTTTTTAGCCCACATTAACCTGCCACTATTTTAAGAATAAAGTTTATCTATCTTTGCACACTATGGACATCTTTGATCCATCATTTAAGCGATTTCCCGTTGTCTCTCCCCCTTGTCATATAGGATGATCTGTCCTTTAGATAGTCCTTGATTTGGCAGCTATTACTATTTATGAATATTATTAACATGTATAGATATAATTTATATATATTGCTGCTTTCTGTTAGTTACTCCTATTATCTATCTATCTATCTATCTATCATCTATCTATTATCTATCTATCTCCTATCTATTATCATTATCTATCTATCTACAGCAGAGGTCCCCAACCTTTTTTGCACCAGGAACCGGCTTTAAGCAAGACCAGTTTTCCATGGCCCGGTGGGGGTGGGGGCGGGGCTTTGGTCATATGGGGGTGGGGTTATGGAGGGGTGGAGCTGTATGGGGAGGATGCTGGCGGGACCTCGGTGTACAGCGCTGCTAAGTAGCAACATTGTACATTGAGCGTCAGTGTATACAGCGCTGCTGCTTAGCAGCGCTACACACTGAACACCGGTACCGGGAGCCGCGTCACTGAAGCCAGTCTGCTGCCCCAGCACGCCCCACATAACATGTTCTGCCGGGGGCGTGTCAGTGAGGAGAGCCTGCCGCCCCACCCCGTCAGGAACACACCATGCTGTGCAGGAGGGCCGCGTCACTAAGACCCGCCCGACGCCCCACCCCGTCCTGCATAATGTTCTCTGCCGGGAGCTGCGAGCTGTCACGGCTATGGCAGAAAACATTATAAATCCACACAGAGCGAGCTCTGACCAGGCGCAGGGCCGCGGAGCTAGCTGTCAGCGGCGCCGCGGACCGGCTGAAAAACCCCAACGGCCCGGTCCTGGTCCGCGGACCGGCGGTTGGGGACCTCTGATCTACAGTATTATCCATCTGTCTCCTATCTATCTATCTATCTATCTATCTATCTTTCTATCTATCTATCTATCTATCTATCTATCCTTCTATCTATCTATCTATCTACACTATCTATCTATCTATATCGATCTATCTATCCCATATCTATCTATTATCTATCTGTCTATCTATTATCTATCTATCAATCAATCATCTTTTTATTTAAAAAAAAGTTTCCATTGTAGAAAGCCTCCTATAAAAGATACATTATTTAACTTCTGTAAATACAATGAGTGAAGCGCAGAATTACATTCTGGAGCCCATTACAGGACAGGCAGCATTACGACGGATTTCTTAGAGAAGTTGCTCTCTATCAATAAACTCTTTGTCAGATAAAATGCTCTTTGCACAGTTGAGCGCTCTCAGAATCACTGACGGTTTAATACTGCATGTGCCATGTACACAGCTGAGAGTATGACGGATTCATGGGACACAGCGTCAGCCTGAGTGCTGCTATGTTAATTATTTGTGTAATATGCAATCCTCAAAGGATCAGAGCCATTTACAAGTCTTTACAATTTCCACCATCTGCAAAAATGTGCAATGTCGTTTACGTCAAGCAAATCCATTGAGGCTGCAGAAGTGTGTCGCTTCCAGAACACATGTAAGAAGACAATGAGACGAGCAAACCGCGGCGTGATAATACTGTATGTACTGATCACAGGACACATTATGATAAGTAATACTCGCATCTCACTAATAAAGACTTTTCATCTGATAAAATAAAGAAAACTATAGAGAAAAATATATAACAGTGTGAAAACTTTTCATGGACCTGTAAGGGTGTGTGAACGCCTGCGCACGCTCTGCATCACTCCCTGACAAAACAGGTGCATGTGTAATATATGGTATATGTATCATGGTGGAATATTGAAAATGTGTGTTAATGTACTGTGATAAAGTAACATAGGGGAAGAATAAGATATAAGTGTAGGAATAGAATAAGGTTAGATAGGAACCAAGGGTTCAGAATAGGGGGGCACTGTAGTGCAAGGAATAGGTTGAAATCATAGTTATTGTGTCTAGGGACTTTCCTAAGTGTGAGTAAAGGTTATAAGTAGAACAAGCACTTCCTGTTTGGGGCAGATAGGGTATAGATTGTGTTAGTTGTAACATTCAAGCTCGTGCAGGAGGTACAATTGAGGAAGAGAAGAAGTTTGGGTTCCTGGGGGCTGAAGGTCAGCAGGCATGCAGAGAGAGGAAAAGGGAGAAAAGGGCAGCATGAGGAAAGCGGAAGCGGATAACTGCGAGGAAACTTCCCTAAACGTCAGGGGCCTACGGCCTGAAGAAGGCGTGGAAGAACCAGCCTTACTTACTTCCCAAGAAGGGGAAACGGGCGGGGATGCACCTATAGAGAGAGGGACTGTGTTCCTGGAAGCTGCAGTACCGGGTGAGTCACACCTGGTGGAAAAGGAGTCAGAGAAGAAAGGGACAGATAAGGAGGCTAAAGCTGTGATGGTTGTATCACAAAGTGCTGTGTCTGTGACCAAAACTGAACTGATGAAAATGTTGAGTAAAGTTGTTTTGATGAAAAAGGAAACAGAGTCTAAAAGTGATTGTCGGCCTGCAGCTGCATCTGGAATCCTGAAACTGATGGGATCATCCAGGAAAACCGGGAGTGCTGTGCAGTCCACACAAATCACAAGAAAGAGTGGACATTATCTATTATTTGTGGGTAGTCAGGGTGTAGGAACACAGCAGCAGCCTCTCGCCACAACTACCACCCTGCACCTCTCACAGACCTTCCACCTAAACAACAATCATTTGCATTAAAAAATAAAATCAAATGAAGATTTTCTATTTAGTTTTACTTCCAAATGTTCAATAATTAACTATTTCTGTCCAGGCTCAGAGCATCCACTTCCCACCCTACGCTTTGCTTTGTGGATAGGTGGTTAACTGCCTCATTTCAATAGCTAAGCCAGTCTCCTCCTACGTCACGGCCAATGTAAAGACAGTGAAGGGTTCGGCTTAGCTGGAAAAAGAGCTGCTGCTTATCACTGGCTCTCTTCTCTGCCCCATAGAGGGGGTCTGTATTAGGGGAACCTCCCCTTCAATGAAGACTGCAGACCCTAATTGATCAATCCCTTTAATGGGCAAAAGTAGTCACTGAGTCTCCTGCTGCTAGAAGAGTAATGGACATCTATGATTTTCTAGGGGCCATGATCAATTGACCCCTTTGAAACTAATATAGCTGCAAGATACTCCCCAAACCTCCGGCACTTTCAAGGGTGAAAGGAAATGTATGATCAGAAAAATACCTTTTTTTGTACAACATGTTAACATGTTTTTATGTGTTTTTTTTAAACTTACTATATTTTTATTTTTCATATCACTATATTTAAAGAAGTTGTCAACTACTTATACATTGATGCCCAATCCGTAGAATAGAACATCAATGTCTGATCGGCACCCCCGCCAATCAGCTGTTACCGGTGTCGGCGGCCGCCGTCTGGAAATACTTACTTGCTGAGCTTGGCCGTCTAGTTGTAGTGGCCGCCATGGGGTACTACACATCCGACCCTATTCAATTCAATTGTGAATGGCAGATCTTGTGATATCTACTGTATATAGAGGTGTTATCAGTCATTGTACTGGAGGAAGTGAGCTGTGACATCACCTATTGTGAATGGTGGATCCTGTGTTATCTACTGTGTATAAAGGTGTTATCAGTCATTGTACAGGAGGGGGGGAGGTGAGTTGTGACATTACCTTTTGTGAATAGTGTATCCTGTGTAATCTACTGTATATAGAGGGGTCATCAGTTATTGTACAGGAGGAGGAGGTGTGCTGTGACATTACCTTTTGTGAATGGTGGATCCTGTGTTATCTACTATGTATAGAGGTGTTACTTTTCATTGCAATTGTGTCTGTGATGATAATGAGACTGATGAAACGTGTTTCTATACAGAACAGCAAGTGAAAATATAGTATTTGACTTATGGGCCAGTGTGAAAATTGCAAGATGTCTATATAGATTGTGATATAGAAAACTGAAAAAAAAGTTCAATATTTTTATAAAATACATTTAACATAAAATGTTGATTTAAGCAATAAGTCTCTTTCTGATGACACATTCCCTTTGCAGTTTAATACCGCCATTTTGTGTTCTCATAATCCACTGTACATTTTCCTGGCATTATAGAGTCATTGAAATAATAATATGTCTTTTAAAACTAGTATATATTATGAAAATGTCAAGGCGAATTGAATCTATATGACTCGGAGTGAATTAATTAAAGATTTACAGCATTGATTGCTAGACATGTAACTCATTTTAAATTCGGGGGAGGGAGCGGTGTGTCCACCAGCGAGCTTTAACAGGATTTTAAATACATTTATATTTTATTGGATTGTAGGCGAGGAGGAGGAGGTCCAGACCTGTAAAGATTTCCAATGAATGAGAAGTTAAATCTAAAATTGCTTTGAAGAACGATTACGCTTCCAAGGAATAATAAACCTAAAAATAAAAGTAAACATTAGATAAACTCCCGCGGCGTTTGTCCGTCTGCAGGATTTTATGCATGTAGAATTTCCTCCTTATTACAGAGGAGTAAATCGACTCTTGATGAATCAAATTTGTTACAAATTTCCCAAAATTTGAAATTTTGGCAAATCCAAAACTTTGGGGATTTAATCCACTCTAAAGCAACATGACAGCCAGCTATATTCTTTTGGGGGATAAAAAGGGATAATAATAAATAAAAACATACAAGTGCTTCTCACAAAATACTGAAACAGACTAAGAGACTTTTTTAAACGCTTTGGAAGCCTTTGCAGGTGTTTATTGTTAATTTTTCTAATTTTCTGAGATAATGACTTTTGTGTTTTCATTGGCTGTAAGCCATAATCATCAACATTAACAGAAATAAACACTTGCAATAGATCACTCTGTTTGTAATGACTCTATATAATATATGAGTTTCACTTTTTGTATTGAATAACTAAAATAAATTAACTTTTTGATGATATTCTAATTTAGTGAGATGCACTTGTACATGATACACGTCACTGGAGTCAATGAAACACTTTGCTTCCCCTTTGTTTAAATAATTTTTATTAAGTGGATTTT
Source organism: Phyllobates terribilis (assembly GCF_046119375.1). Taxonomy (NCBI): domain Eukaryota; kingdom Metazoa; phylum Chordata; class Amphibia; order Anura; family Dendrobatidae; genus Phyllobates; species Phyllobates terribilis. The sequence goes on from NW_027362772.1 coordinate 238,719,886, forward strand.
TACATAAAACAGGGAGGGGAGGTGGGGGAGACTATCTAAAATATGAATATAAGCATTACATTGAGCAAAAAAACACTTTTACAATGGAAAAATAAAATAATAAAATGCAACCTGGAAAAAGGGGAAGTATTAAAGGAAAGTCTGAAGGAAAACGAGGAAAAGGAGAACTTGGAGAGAAAAGGATAAGGAAAAGGGAAGGGAAAAGGGAAGGGAGTGAAAAGGTGCGTGCACACGGTCAGTAAACGCTTGCGCTGCGTGCAATCCGCAGCGGCCAGATGTTAGAGCATAGTGGATGGGATTTTAAGAAATCCCATGCCCACTATGCGTCTCCATGCTCCTGCGGTTCACCCACTGAGATGGACATGCGGCACGTCTTCACAGACCGCAGAATGTTAATTTCTCTTGCAGAGACGCCAGTCTCCGCAAGAGAAATTCTATCAGTGGAATGTATAGGCTGCAGTGAATCTGCATGTGTTCAATGAACACATGCGGATTCACCTGCATGCAGCACTTTGGACGCAGCACAAGTATGCTGCGTTTGAAGCGCTGCCAAAAAGGATCGTGTGCACATACCCAAAGGGTTGGGAATAAGAATAAGCAGGAAGGAAGTGTAGAAGGAAAGTAAAAGGACCAGGAAGAAAAGGAAAGGTGAAATTTATAAAGGAAAAAAGAAAAAAGGAAAAAGGGAAAAGGAAAGAGAATAGTCCTCTGGGAGAAATTTAACATGGAAAGAAAATTTGTTAATAATATAAACAAGTTATATAAACAAAGATATGTAAAATATTACTGCTTTGCCCACAGTCTCTCCAACAAAAATCCGAATAATCTGGGAAAGCTTTTTTTAAGCCTAACAGGGGTCAGGTACCAACATGAGAAAAAAGTAAAAAAAAATTCATGTATGTTAGCGTTGATATTAAATTAATAAGTTAAACTAAGTGTTTGTTGCCAATTTTTTAAACAGAAGTCTAATTTCCAGTTTGGAAATAGGCTTGGATTTTCCAAATTCCAAAACTGTAAATATTTTTCATATTCCAAATTGATGTATGAAAGGAGAAGAGCAAAGCTCAAAAAATTGGCGATCTATCACACATAGATATAAAAATATAAATTTTATTGAACATAACAATTGGGGTGAATAAACATATACAGTACCACGATGGATAAAAATGATGTGCACAGAAAAGGCAGAAATATCGTATAACTATGATTGCCACAAATAGTTTGGCAATCAGATTGTCAAAATTCCATAGTAAAAAATCGGTATTGTTGACATGTGTATATTGATATGTATGTTGACCTGCACACAACTGCTAGGAGTATCTTATTGTAATATTCAGTAGAAGAATAGTAATTATCATATATTCCACATTGCAGAAGTTTGCCCATGGGCAGGTAAATATAATCATACACAGTGGGAATTACCTCAGAGTAGACTGCCACATGTGCACCAACCCCAAATTGAGTCAGAAAGAGGGTTTTCTAGTATGGTAAATATGGCTCTTGGTAGTGCTAGTGATAAGGTGAGTTTTTCTCATAATTCTCTGTTATGAATTTTCTAAGGGAAATTCCCTTTGATATCATTAGCCTCAGCACTGGAAGGAAGCTCCAGAAGAACCGAGAACTTATGAGCTGTGGCGGCAGCGGAGGCGGCAAAATGGCAGGTCAGTACAGTTGGGAAAAAAGTATTTAGTCAGCCACCAATTGTGCAAGTTCTCTCACTTAAAAAGATGAGAGAGGCCTGTAATTGACATCATAGGTAGACCTCAACTATGAGAGATAAAATGAGAAAACAAATCCTGAAAATCACATTGTCTGATTTGGAAAGAAATTTTTTTCAAAGTTTGGTGGAAAATGAGTATTTGGTCAATTACAAAAGTCCATCTCAATACTTTGTTATATATCCTTTGTTGGCAATGACAGAGGTCAAATGTTTTCTGTAAGTCTTCACAAGGGTGGCACACACTGTTGCTGGTATGTTGGCCCATTCCTCCATGCAGATCTCCTCTAGAGCAGTGATGTTTTGGGGCTGTCGCTGGGCAACACGGAATTTCAACTCCCTCCAAAGGTTTTCTATAGGGTTTAGATCTGGACACTGGCTAGGCCACTCCAGGACCTTGAAATGCTTCTTACAAAGCCACTCCTTCGTTGCCCTGGTGGTGTGCTTGGGATCATTGTCATGCTGAAAGACCCAGCCACGTTTCATCTTCAATGCCCTTGCTGATGAAAGGAGGTTTGCACTCAAAATCTCACGATACATGGCCCCAATCATTCTTTCATGTATCAGTCGTCCTGGTCCCTTGGCAGAGAAACAGCCCCAAAGCATGATGTTGTCACCCCCATGCTTAACAGTAGGTATGGCATTCTTTGGATGCAACTCAGCAATCTTTCTTCTCCAAACACGACGGGTTGTGTTTCTACCAAACAGTTCTACTTTGGTTTCATCTGACCATATGACATTCTCCCAATACTCTTCTGGATCATCCAAATGCTCTCTAGCAAACTTCAGACGGGCCCGGACATGTAATGGCTTAAGCAGGGGGACACGTCTGGCACTGCAGGATCTGAGTCCTTGGCAGCGTAGTGTGTTACTGATGGTAGCCTGTGTTTCGCTGATCCCAGCTCTCTGCATGTCATTCACTAGATTCCCCCGTGTGGTTCTGGGATTTTTGCTCACCATTCTTGAGATCATTTTGACCCCACGGGGTGAGATCTTGTGTGGAGCCCCAGATCGAGGGAGACTATCAGTCGTCTTGTATGTCTTCCATTTTCTAATTATTGCTCCCACAGCTGATTTCTTCACACCAAGCTGCTTGCCTATTACAGATTCAGTCTTCCCAGTCTGGTGCAAGGCTACAATTTTTTTTCTGGTGTCCTTCTACAGCTCTTCGGTCTTCACTAGTGATGAGCGAGCACTAAAATGCTCGGGTACTCGTTGCTCGAGTCGAGCAAATTGGAATGCTTGAGTGCTCGGTCCGAGTAACGAGCCCAATGTAAGTCTATGGGAAACTCAAGCATTTTTCCGGCGGCTCCCTACTGTTATGATCTGCTACAGGGACTAAGGAAAGACAGGAGAACTGTCCCTACAATAGAACTAAACTAGATCCCTACGATGTAACGGGGAACCTGATCCTGCGATCAGACCCGCTAAAGTCCTCGGCTAGTCTGAACGAAGACCTATAGATGTGAGGGAGGGATCCCTACAAGAACTAGGGACTGGGATAAGTTGGACACCTGCTAGCAGAAATAGTAGCAGTCAAAGACAAACACACAACAAAAAGCATAGAGGTCAGAAGACCTAGCAAAACTAACAGAGAACGGCAACAGAGCACCAAGCTAGCTCAAGAGTAGTAAATACAATGAAGTCCAGCAAGACCAGGAGGGCGGAGCCGGATTAAATAGGCAAAAATGGTCATGTGACCAGCAAACTAAAAAAACCTAACAGGAGAGTTCTAACAGTACCCCCTCTTCTAAGAGGATCCTCTGGATCCCCTAGGCCCAGGCTTACCAGGAAACCTCCTGTGAAACGCTCTGACAAGTTTGGAAGCAGAAACATCATCCGCCCTCACCCGTGAGTTATCCTCAGGTCCGAAACCCTTCCAAGCGACGAGATACTGCAAACTCCCTCTATACCGTCTAGAATTTAGGATGCGGGAAATTTCATATTCCCCATCCTCCACCACCGGAGGAACAGTGGCAGAGGCGTCACCATCAGACACATCAGCTTTATTCAACAGAGAAACATGAAACACCGGGTTAATCTTCCAGGACGTAGGAACCTCCAACCTAACAGCAGATTGGTTAACTATCTGAAGCACCTTAAAGGGCCCTACGAACTTGGGACCCAATTTTTTAGAAGGAATCCTCAATCGCAGATTCTTAGAGGACAACCAAACCATGTCACCAACAGCAAACAAAACCTCTTGCCGTTTCCTATCAAAGTACCTCTTAGATTTTTTGTTAGCCTCCTGAAGATTACCACGTACATCCGTCCAAACTCTCTCCAAATCACCGGAAAAACTCTCCTCCTCAGGCACAGCCGAAACCAATTTGGAGAATGACCCAAAAGACGGATGTCTCCCAGAACAACAAAAAAAAGGCGAACACCCAGCAGAAGAGGATGTATGGTTGTTAAGAGCAAATTCAGCAAGTGGCAGAAACTCAGACCACCCCTCTTGATTGTCTGCCACAAAACAACGCAAGAACTGCTCAATATCCTGGTTCTTCCTTTCTGTCTGGCCATTAGACTCAGGATGATATCCAGATGAAAACGACAAATGAACTCCCAACCTGTCACAAAAGGCACGCCAAAAACGAGCCACGAACTGAGGTCCCCTATCAGAAACAATGTCAGTAGGAATACCATGTAGTCTGACAATTTCCTTGACAAGGGCCTTAGCGAGTGTCTTAGCGCAAGGCAGTTTGATGAAGGGAACCAAGTGACACATCTTGCTAAAACGGTCCACGACCACCCAGATGACCGTGAAACCTTCAGAGGGGGGAAGGTCAGTAATAAAGTCCATAACCAGATGTGTCCAAGGTGCACTAGGAACCTCCAGAGGGCAAAGCAACCCCGCAGCAGGAGCATGCGAAGACTTGGATCTAGCACACGCAGTACATTGGCGCACCCACTTAATGACTTCCTTCTGCCATCCAGGCCACCAAAAACTGCGACCCACAAGTCTCTTGGTCTCAGAAATTCCTGGATGACCTGCCAACCGAGACTCATGACACTCAACAAACAAATCTCTCCTAAAGGTCCTAGGCACAAACAACCTCCCATGGGGAGTGTTAGATGGGGCATTCTCCTGATCTTTAAGAATCTCATCCTCCAAAACAGAGTCCAAAGCAGCAATCACAACACCTTCTTGTAAAATGCTCTCCTCTTCCTCCTCAACACCGACCATGGGAGAAAAGCTGCGAGACAAAGCATCCGCTTTAACATTCTTGGTACCCGGGATGTAAGTAACGGAAAAATTAAACCGCGAGAAAAAAAAGTGCCCACCTAGCCTGATGGGCATTCAAGCGCTTGGCAGCATCAAGATAGATCAGATTTTTATGATCAGTGAAAACCTGAATGGGAAATTCAGCACCTTCCAAGAGGTGACACCAGTGTTCAAATGCGAGTTTAATCGCCAGCAATTCCCGATTACCAATATCGTAATTAAGTTCAGTCTCAGAAAATTTTTTTGAAAAAAGGCACAGGGATGTACTCCATCCTTGTTTTCCTGAGACAACACCGCACCGACCCCCACCGAAGAAGCATCAACCTCAACCAAAAACGGCTTAGTCACATCAGGCTGCATAAGGATGGGAGCAGAGGTGAACCTCTCCTTTAGAAACATAAAAGCTTCAATGGCCTCAGAAGTCCACTGAACAGCATTAGAACCTTTCCTGGTGAGATCATTCAGCGGTTTGACAATAATAGAAAATTTTTTATGAATTTTCTGTAATAATTGGCGAAACCCAAAAACTTCTGTATCGATTTCAAACCAATAGGCCTAGGCCATTCCTGCACAGCTTGAACTTTAACCGGGTCCATCTCAAAACCTTCACTGGAGATAATGTAGCCCAAAAAACTAATTCTCTGTACAGCGAACTCACATTTCTCCAGCTTAGCAAAAAGCGAATTGTCCATTAATAACTGTAATACCTCACGTACGCTCCGCCAATGAGACTCCAGATCAGGCGAATAAATCAGAATGTCATCCAAATACACAACCACATTTTTGCCGATTAAAGGTCTAAGGATGTCATTAATAAGATTCTGAAAAAAATGCTGGAGCATTGGTAAGACCAAAAGGCATAACCAGATTCTCAAAATGACCCACAGGAGTGTTAAAAGCAGTCTTCCATTCATCACCCTCCTTCATGCGCAACAAATTGTATGCCCCCCGGAGATCAATTTTAGAGAACCACTTGGCCCCCACTAACTGGTTAAATAAATCAGGAATCAATGGCAGTGGGTAAGGATTGCGTACAGTAATTTTATTAATCTCACGAAAGTCCAGACAAGGACGTAAACTGCCATCTTTTTTTTTTACAAAAAAAAATCCAACAGCCACAGGAGACTTGGAAGGCCTAATGTGACCGGCGGCCAAGCTTGTCTGTATGTATTCCTCCAAAGCCTTTCTCTCAGGAATAGTAAGATTAAATAAACGACTTTTAGGAAGAGTCGCTCCAGGGACAAATTCAATGGTACAATCATAGTCTCTATGGGGAGGCAAAATTTGTGACTCCTCCTCAGAAAAAACTCTCCAAAAATCCTGAATAGGTACAGGCAATTCCCCTTTATCCACAGCAGCAATACGTCCGTTACAACACTTGTCATAACACTTAGGGCTCGAGGACTTAATTTCATTGGTAGACCAATCCAGTACAGGATTGTGCAATTTTAGCCAGGGTAACCCCAATATTACTGGAGAAGGCAAATTATCCAATACCACCAAATCCAAATTTTCTTGGTGAATACCATTAATAGTGAGGGGAAATTCACAGACCTTATGAGTAACACTCTTCAAGGGAGAGCCATCAACAGAAACCACAGCAATAGGGGATGACAAAGTTTTAGGTTCTAATCTAAGTTTTTCCAAGAATCCCCCATCAATCACATTCAGAGTAGAACCACAATCCACAAATACCCGAAATTCAATTAATTCATCCTGAGCAGCAGTAGTGGCAGATAGGAATACTCCCTTAGAATTTAAACAGGCAATACGGGCATAACTGACCATTTTTTTTTCTTTCTTCAAACGAAGCACACAGTTCTTAATAAAATGACCAGAATTTCCGCAATAGAAGCACAAGCCTTCAGAAAGCCAGCGATCTTTTTCCTGAGAGCGGGGTGCCATCGCCCCAATCTCCATCGGCTCTCCATTGTCAGCACAGACCCTCTCAAGACTCGGAGCTGATATAGCAGAGGATTTGCTCTCATTAACCCTTGCACGCAGTCTCCTGTCCACCCGTATAGCTAATTGCATTGCCTCCTGCAAGTTTCCAGGTGTGGGATAAGCAATCAGTAAATCCTTAACCCTTTCACCTAGCCCTGCAAGAAACAAGCTTTTCAAAGCTGAATCTTTCCACCCCACCTGGGCAGACCACCGACGGAAGTGAGAACAATATTTTTCCACATTACCTGATCCCTGCCTCAAACGTCTCAATTCAGACTCAGCAGATGAGACACGATCAGGATCATCATACAACAAACCCAAAGCAGAAAAAAAACTATCCACTGATCTAAAGCACGGATCACTAGGTTGGAGAGAGAAGGCCCATCCCTGAGGATCTTTGCGCAAAAGTGACATTATGAACCCTATGCGCTGTGATTCATCACCAGAGGATCCGGGTCTCAAACGAAAATACAATAAACAAGCATTTTTAAAAGAAAGAAAATCTTGTTGTTCGCCAAAAAATAAATCAGGCAGACGCACCTTTGGTTCCACAAAATGTGCTCCAGAACAGCTACTCACGTGTTGTTGGAGCTTGGCCACCTCCAGAGAGAGTCCCTGCAAGCGTTGAGCCAAATCTTGAACCGAGACCATGATGGAAAACTGGAGGTCTTTCCTTAGAGAAAATTTTTTTATTTTTTTTCTTTTAGGGCTGGACTTACTGTTATGATCTGCTACAGGGACTAAGGAAAGACAGGAGAACTGTACCTACAATAGAACTAAACTAGATCCCTACGATGTAACGGGGAACCTGATCCTGCGATCAGACCCGCTAAAGTCCTCGGCTAGTCTGAACGAAGACCTATAGATGTGAGGGAGGGATCCCTACAAGAACTAGGGACTGGGATAAGTTGGACACCTCCTAGCAGAAATAGTAGCAGTCAAAGACAAACACACAACAAAAAGCATAGAGGTCAGAAGACCTAGCAAAACTAACAGAGAACGGCAACAGAGCACCAAGCTAGCTCAAGAGTAGTAAATACAATGAAGTCCAGCAAGACCAGGAGGGCGGAGCCGGATTAAATAGGCAAAAATGGTCATGTGACCAGCAAACTAAAAAAAACCTAACAGGAGAGTTCTAACACCTCCAGTGTTCTGCAGAGGGCCTAAAAACTGCCCAAATCGACGGAAACAGTGCTCAAATGACATGGGAACAGCATGGGGAAGACCCCTGGAAGCATTTCTGACTCCCAGGTCACTGCTGTCAACAACATTGTCAGAGGTATTATGTCATTTTTACGAACTCACTATAAAACATGCAAAAATGAAACCAAAATGGATTTTCCTGGGAAATATGTTAAAGAACATCCTTTCCAGGGTAATGGCTTGTACATAAGGCAAAATAAATAACCAAAAACGAAAATACTCCTCCACACCTTGGGCTATGTTCACGCGAAGCGTTTTTGATGCGTTTTTGCATTGCTTTCAACCAAGACAAATGCATTCACCGGTAAATGTCATTTTAACATTTTACAAGCTTATCTGGCTATGTGGTGTGTGACACATCATCAGACACATCCTGTTTCATTTATGATGGAGCGACAATGAAAGTCACAAACCTATTTTTATAGGGCCATCAGGCGGCCCTTACTATTCTTAAAGGGCCAGCAGTTGGCCCTCACTATTGTTAGAGAGCCTTCAGCCAGCTATGCTTTGTTGTTCCCATTATTAACGAGTGGGTGTCCTATACTGTTATTGCGTATGCAGTGACTGCAAGGGCTGCCAAAAATTTGGAGGCACTCCAATGCCCCTTGCAAGAGATGTAAAGGTCAGAGAGCCTCCTAAATACAATGTTCCCATTATTAGGAAGTGGGTCTCCCATAGTGTTTGCTTATGCAGTGAAGCAACGGCTGCCAATAATTTGGAGAAACTCCAATGCCCCTTGCAACAGACATAGAGATCAGAGAACCTCCTAAAAACAATGTTCCCATTATTAGGAAATGGGTCTCCCATAGTGTTTGCCTATGCAGTGAATCAACAGCTGCCAAAAATTTGGAGGCACTCCAATGCCCCTTGCAAGAGATGTAGACGTCAGAGAGCCTCCTAAAAACAATGTTCCCATTATTAGGAAGTGGGTCTCCCATAGTGTTTGCCTATGCAGTGAAGCAACACCTGGCAAAAATTTGGAGGAACTCCAATGCCCCTTGCAAGAGACATAGATAATTGTTGATATGGTACATATGGTGGTGATATGGTGGTGGAGAATGAAGATAAGGAGAAGGAGAAGGACAAGAGCAAATAGAATTAGGAAGCGTACACCCATGTCTGGGTGTGAAGATAGGGGTGCATGGGAATAGAGTTAGACCTCCCCAAAAAAAGACACTGTATTTGAGTTTATGTTACACTGCTATCATTCGGTGGTGTTGAGAAGTCTGGCCCAATCCAGCCCTTGTTCATTTTTATAAGTGTCAGTCTGTCAGCATTTTCAGTTGACAGGCGAATGTGCCTATCGGTTATAATTCCACCGGCGGCACTAAAAACCCATCTGACAAAACGCTAGCGGCAGGGCAGGCCAGAACCTCCAAGGTGTAGAGAGCCAGATCATGCCACATGTCCAGATTGGATACCCAATAATTATAAGGCACAGAGGAATCACGGAGGCAAGGTACTCCCTCACCATCTTCCGAAGCTTTGCACTCCTTGTGAGAGTACCCAGCGCCTCAGAGCCTGCGCGATGGGAGGGTCTGAGAAAACTGTCCCAGAATTTTGACAGTGTTCCCCTGGATTGCATTTGTGGCCCTCTCGCCTGTACTCCTTGGTTGTCCAACAAACTGTGACCTCTGCCGCCAGCGTTTTCAGATGAGAATTTTTTCACTAATTCCGCAACAAGGGCCTTCTCGTACTGCCCCATTTTATTAGGCGTGTCCTGCAAAGGAATAAGAGACATAAAGTTCTCCCTGTAGCGTGAGTCTAGAAGCATCACCAACCAGTAATCACTGTCCCCCAAAATTTGGACAACACGAGGGTCACGGGAAAGGCAGCGTAACATAAACTCAGCCATGTGTGCCAGACTGCAAAAAGACAAGACTTCCATGTCTTCACCAAGAGGACGACTGACCATGCTCTGCTCCTCCTCCTCCTCCTCACTGTCCTCAGGCCATCCACGCTGAACAGACGGTATGACAGTTGTGCATGTAGTACCGTCTATAGCGCAGGAAACTAGCTCCTGTTCTTCCTCCTCCTCCTCTTCCTCATTGTCACCCAATCCACATTGGGATGATATGAGGCTGGGCTGTGTGTAATCACCCTGTTTGGTTCCTTGCTCCATCTCATCGTGCTCCACCTGCAATGCATCCTCTTTAGTTGAGAGCAGAGAGCATTTCAGAAGACAGAGAAGCGGGATGGTGACGCTAATTATGGCGTCATCGCCGCTCACCATCTTGGTGGAGTCCTCAATGTTTTGGAGGATGGTACAGATGTCTGACATCCATGTCCACTCCTGAGGTTTTATGTGTGGAGTCTGACTTGAATACCAACGGCCTTGTTGATGCAGGTAGTCAACAACTGTCCTCTTCTGCTCACAAATCCTTCCCAACATCTGCAATGTAGAGTTCCAACACGTGGGGACATCACACACCAGTCGGTGAGCCGGAAGCTGCAAACGCTGCTGAAGCATGGCAAGAGCAGCAGAAGCTGTAGCTGACTTTCTAACATGGGCACACATGCGACGTACTTTGACAATCAGATCCGACAGATCCAGGTAAGTTTTGAGAAAAAGCTGAACCACGAGGTTAAGCACATGGGTCAGGCATGGTACATGTGAGAGCTCGCCTCAGAGCCGCCACCAGGTTCCAGCCATTGTCACACACAACCATGCCGGGCTGTAGGTTCAGCGGTGTCAGCCACAGATCTGTCTACTCTTTCAGAGCTGTCCATAACTCTTCAGCATTGTGTGGTTTGTCACCTAAGCATATTAGCTTCAGCACAGTCTGTTGCCCCTTGGCCGCAGCAGTGCTGCAGTGCTTCCAGCCTGCGACTGATGTGGTCATTTCGGAGATGGATGCTGAAGAGGAGGAGGAGGTGCAGGAGCTGTAGAATGTGGGGGCAACCCTGATTGATCCAGGACCCGCAATCCTTGGCGTCGGGAGGACGTGTTCCATCCCAAGGTCCGACTGGGTCCCGGCTTCCACTATGTTAACCCAGTGTGCCGTCAGCGAGATGTACCATCCCTGCCCACAAGCACTTGTCCACATATCCGTGGTTAGGTGGACTTTCCCAGTAACTGCTTTGTTGAGGGCACGGCTAATGTTGTGGGACACGTGCTCGTGTAATGCGGGGATGGCACACCCGGAGAAATAGTGGCAGCTGAGGACTGAGTACCGAGGGACAGCCGCCGCCATGAGGTTGCGAGCCTAAAAGGCAACATTTCGAGTGCAAGCATTGGCGAAATGTGTGAATTTAGTAGTGTGGCCTGTGGGGCGTTAGCTGTGTATTTGCGCTTGTGTTCCAAGGACTGGGGTAGGGACAATTGAACGCTGCGCTGGGATAAGGACGTGGATGTGCTTGCTGATTGTGCTAGTTGAGAGTGTTTAACGACAGGTACAGGGTGGGAGGCATCTTGGCATGCGCCATGGACAGGGGATTGACGTGCACGCACAACAGCGGAACAAGTAGTGGTGTCACTGTTGCTGGACCCTGGGGTTCGGCCCCCTTAGTCGGATGCTTTGCTGCCATGTGCCTGATCATGCTGGTGGTGGTCAGGCTCAGGGGTGGATTAAGAGTAGCCAGGGCCCCGGGCAGTTTAGAAGGTGTGGGCCCCCCCAGGTACCCGGTGTGTCACGTTACGTGTCACATGATCCCCTTTGATAGATCATGTGATAGGTCATGTAACACATAGGTGCTCTGGTGCACATATGTAGATGGAAAATGACAGAGATAGAGAGATAGTGGCGTGCATAGCGCACTGTGCAAATTTTTCCCTTATGTACAGCACTATCCATAACACAGCACTATACATAATAGAGCAGGGATGGGAGATTAATTTTCCCAAACGGCCACATGAGAAAAAGTGACTGTTGTGGAGGCTGAATGAATAGGCTGAAATAAATTTTGCTCAATATTAATTATAATGATTTTTTTATATTAATTGTAAGACTTAATATTGAGCAATTAAGTAAGCTGACATCTCACTATATGCAGTATGAGCCCCCACATAGCTCCCTCAATCAACAACCAAAGCGATCAACCTATGGGGCCCTTATTCTTGTAAACCATAACAAAAAAAAGACCTTAAAAAATTATTTCATTAATTAGCTAATTTAAAACCCCAATACATAAAGACAGAAATGCACACATTTGCACAGAAAAAATAGTGTTTAAAAAAAGAGTAGAAATGAGGGGAGATGGGGACTAGTTTTGCCCTTCACAATTCCCTTCCTGACAGCGGAGTTTGGCACCCTAGGATGGGTATTGCGCCCTCGCTCCACGTCGACCGCCCCTATGTAGACCGACCACTACTGTACCTGACCAGGCATCCTCTATAGGTGAGCAGATAATATGTAATGAAAATATACATATATATATATATATATATACACACACTGCTCAAAAAATAAAGGGAACACTCAAATAACACATCCTAGATCTGAAGGAATGAAATATTCTCATTGAATACTTTGTTCTGTACAAAGTTGAATGTGCTGACAACAAAAATCACGCAAAAATCATCAATGGAAATCAAATTTATTAACCAATGGAGGCTTGGATTTGGAGTCACCCCCAAAATTAAAGTGGAAAAAAACACTTCAGGCTGATCCAACTTTGATGTAATGTCCTTAAAACAAGTCAAAATGAGGCTCAGTATTTTGTGTGGCCTCCACGTGCCTGTATGACCTCCCTACAACGCCTGGGCATGCTCCTGATGAGGTTGCGGATGGTCTCCTGTGGGATCTCCTCCCAGACCTGGACTAAAGCATCCGCCAACTCCTGGACAGTCTGTGGTGCAACGTGATGTTGGTGGATGGAGCGAGACATGATGTCCCAGATGTGCTCAATCGGATTCAGGTTTGGGGAACGGGCGGGCCAGTCCATAGCTTCAATGCCTTCATCTTGCAGGAACTGCTGGCATACTCAAGCCACATGAGGTCTGGCATTGTCCTGCATAAGGAGGAACCCAGGCCCAACCGCACCAGCATATGGTCTCACAAGGGGTCAGAGGATCTCATCTCGGTACCTAATGGCAGTCAGGCTACCTCTGGTGAGCACATGGAGGACTGTGCGGCCCTCCAAAGAAATGCCACCCCACACCATTACTGACCCACTGCCAAACCGGTCATGCTGAAGGATGTTGCAGGCAGCAGATCGCTCTCCACGGCGTCTCCAGACTCTGTCACGTCTGTCACATGTGCTCAGTGTGAACCTGCTTTCATCTGTGAAGAGCACAGGGCGCCAGTGGCAACTTTGCCAGTCCTGGTGTTCTGTGGCAAATGCCAAGCATCCTGCACGGTGTTGGGCTGTGAGCACAACCCCCATCTGTGGATGTCGGGCCCTCATACCCCCCTCATGGAGTCGGTTTCTAACCGTTTGTGCAGACACATGCACATTTGTGGCCTGCTGGAGGTCATTTTGCAGGGCTCTGGCAGTGCTCCTCCTGTTCCTCCTTGCACAAGGGCGGAGGTAGTGGTCCTGCTCCTGGGTTGTTGCCCTCCTACTGCCCCCTCCACGTCTCCTGGTGTACTGGCCTGTCTCCTAGTAGCGCCTCCAGCCTCTGGACACTACGCTGACAAATACAGCAAACCTTCTTGCCACAGCTCGCATTGATGTGCCATCCTGGATGAGCTGCACTACCTGAGTAACTTCTGTGGGTTGTAGAGTACGTCTCATGCTACCACGAGTGTGAAAGCAAAACCAACATTCAAAAGTGACCAAAACATCAGCCAGAAAGCATTGGTACTGAGATGTGGTCTGTGGTCCCCACCGGCAGAACCACTCCTTTATTGAGTGTGTCTTGATAATTGCCAATAATTTCCATCAATTGTCTATTCCATTTGCACAACAGCATGTGAAATTGACTGTCAATCAGTGTTGCTTCCTAAGTGGACAGTGTGATTTCACAGAAGTTTGATTTACTTGGAGTTATATTTTGTTGTTTAAGTGTTCCCTTTATTTTTTTGAGCAGTGTATATATATATATATATATATATATATATATATATATATATATATATATATATACACACACAATATAGATACTAGTGGGCTGAGGGGTATGTGTGTGTGTTGTGACAGTGTCACTGGTTTTATATGTGAGGGGAAGTATGTGTGACTCAGGATGCTCTCCTGTGTGAACTAAGACCTACTTTATTTTTCTGCCAGCGTGTTATATGCTGGTAGGTTTACTCTGTTAAAGGGTGTGCGGTTTTATGGGAATGGCAAAGAGGGCGGGATGCCATTCCCCCTACCTCCCCTCAGGGTGTGGCTGAGCACTGTGTAAAAGCTCAGTCCTTTTTTTTTTCTCAGGTGTGTGGTCTGGAGAGGGAAGTCTCCAGACAGTATTGTGGAAGCTGCAGAGCTTGTTACCTGGACTTTACCTGTGCAGTTTATGCTACCGGGAGCGGGCGAAACCCGCTCACCTATGGACTGAGCTATATTTTGTTTTGTTTTCCTGTTTAACCCAGGGGGTCTTGTTTATTTTTCCTGCGGAACCCTGCATGAGTTTATACCAGATAATAAACCAGCAGAAAGGTAACCTGAGAACGTGTGTCCTGAGTCTGCCTCTGGGAGAGCCGAGCGAGTCGTCTTGCCACAGTTGGTGTGAGAGTGCGTGCAGGATTCCAGGAACACGTGTACCTGCCACAAAGACCGGAGGATGTCCTGGGTGAAGGCTGCCAGCCAGCCAGTGAAGTCCAGCAGCATGGAGGAGCTCATTAAGCACCTGGTCCAGAGCCAACAGAGCATGCAGAAGCAACACCTACAGAGCCAGCAGAGTATGCAGCAGGCCCAGCAGAGCATGCAGCAGCAGCACCAGGAGACGACCAAACTGTTGCTTCAGCAAATCCAGTTGCAGCAAAAGTCGCAGCACCAGCAGGAGGCGCAACAGCAGATACAGCTTTTGGCGGATGCCATCCAGAGCAGGGCGGCCGCCCCACCCCCAGGGCCGACTGATGATTCGTCAGGAAGGCGGTAAGGCGGGTCATGCCGAAGATGACCCCTGGGGATGATGTAGAAGCATTTCTGACTGTTTTTGAGAGGGTGGCTGATCGGGAGAGACTTCCACCAGCACAGTGGGCAGAGGTTCTGGCGGCATATTTATTGGGTGAACCCCAAAAGGCGTATTTTGACTTGGAGCTGCAAGATGCTAATGACAAGCCCAGGGGATGGGGGATGACTCGGTTACCCGGGCCTTTAGCCTGGCCTTTAGGGATGTCGCGGTGGTCGGCTCCCGGGCCCGTACTCTGGAGTCACTCTTTGAAAAGGCGTTGATAGATATTAAGTTTATAAAAATGTTCGTGACGCCACCTTTGGTTTCTGATGATATTCACCAGCGCTGCACAGTCCACTGAGGCCGGTGATAAGGCAGCTAGATGGTATGGCTCCCCACAGGTGGAGCTAGGCCTCAGGGCAGTATAAGAATGGGGATGCAGGACAAAGAGACTCAGCCGAGTCGTAGCAAGAACAGGGACAGACACAAAAGTCACTTCAGTACCTTTTACTGATGGAAATTCAGGCACTCCCCGGAGCACTGTAGGGTGAAGGCTGTATGTCTGGATCCTCCCCAATGAGCAGGTTTTGGGCCTCCTGGTTCTTGCTGCTGCGTAATAAGTTTCTGACCTGCCTGGAGCTAGGCCTAACTTTGTCTCTGTCCTGCGCTGGCTGACCTTGTGGTAGGGCCTTCTCTTGGAGTGCACGCTCCCGCCCTATGGGGCCTATGTGTCTCCTGGCTCTGGTACGTATCAGCACTTTAGCGATCCTGGGACCTGTAGTTCTCCAGGGATTCCGGTTTATCTTACTGGGTCGTGGAAATCCCGGCAAGCTTCGGACCCGGTGCCCTGTAACTGCTTCTTCGAGGTGAGCTAGTTAAGCTCATCTGCCCCCTATGAACTAACTCTCTCTACTCTTCGCCTTCGGCCTACTCAGACCCTCAATAGGCTACTCACACTAACGGCAGCGTGCCGCTTTTCACCGATCTTATGGCGCCAGCACACCTAAAGCTCACCTCTCTGAGCTACACGGAGTCTTGCTCTGGAAGCTCCACTGCAGGATAGCAATTGCAGGAATTGGAACAGACTTTTGTCCTCTGAGGTAACTCCTCTCAGGCTGTACTGGACTCACTGCTAAACCAGACTAGACTCTGACTCCAACTGACTAACTGCCAGGCTCCACCTTCCCTTTTATATCTCCCTAACGGGCTCCCTCTGGTGGTCTGAGGTGCAAGGTGGAGATGTGTGAATGGTTATGGGGGCCTCTTGTGGAGGAATCCTTCAATACACCCTTCTAGGATTTGTGATACCAAGCACAGCTGGGCGTCACATTCCCCCCTAGTTAAACTCAGCACTCCCGGGCTGAAGTACATTTTATAAAAACAGCAACAATAGGAAACATAAGCAATACTAGAACATTCTTCCCTTTATGGGAGGCACGAATCTTAAACGCTGCATAATAAAACAATTAAACAAATACAGAGTGTCCTCAGAATCCAAGTCTCTTATGGTGAGGTTCCCATACAGGATGTCCATCTCACAAGGTAGATTACTTTGGTGGGTTTTTGACGGACCTGTCCTAAACCCTCTACGTAGGCCCTGGGGTGGCTGCAGGGCATGAAGATCCCGAGTTGGACCTCCAAAAGAGCCACTCCAGAAAGGTTTTCCTTCTGAGGTCACCTAAAGGGCACTCCACGGAGCGCAATTATATACATAAGTAGTTTTTGGGCTGCACACAGTCCTCAGCCACGCAGTTCATTATGTAGGCATAAAGAATTAATAGGAAAAAGCACAAATTGATAAGCATGCATGAAATGATACAACTATGCAGTACATCACAATTTAATATACAATACCCCAGGGGTAACTATCTACACTCTCAGAAATTTTGACCATCTACTGCATGTACCTAGCTGGGGGTTTACCTCTCGTGCTACGTACTGATCTGAGTAGTGCTGTGGTTGGTGGAGTGTCAGTGTCTGTATCCTCAGTTACTCTAGCAGCTCTACGTGTGACCATGTTGTAAAACTGCCTTAACCTCTCTCTTGGACTGGCAAGTCTACCATTGGCTGGGCCCTCTTGCTCCGCTTCTGCTGGGGATCCTTCATCCGGGGATGCTTCTTGAGCTGGCTCTTCTGCAGCACTTACAGGTTCAACTTGCTGTAGAGGGGTTTCTAGCTGTTCAAAGAATTGGAGTACTGGAATAATTACTGCACCTCCTATTTGAGGCCAATCCGCTGGGAAGTCTCCTAGGTCAGTGTGGATCACTGTTTCTTTAGGTTCTTCCTGGATTGTGAGAGGCACTTTTTCTTGGGGCTTCAGTAATTCTGGACACAACTTTAAGTGGTCCCTGGACACTGTAGCAGATGTTTTTCCTCCATCTCGACTGATTATACAAGTCTTTTTGTTGTCAAATCTTGACGGTAACACAGTGTAAGGGTCTTTTTCCCACTGGTCATCAAGTTTGTGGTTACGTCTTTTCCTTTTTAGTACTGTTTCACCTGGTGTGAAAGGTTCTGCTGGTGCGTTTTTGTTGTAGTGCATTTCCTGCTTTTCTCTCACCCGAGTAAGACTGTCCTTGACACAAGCTTGTACCCCTCTGTACTGCTCTTGTCTGGTCTTGTCCCAGTCCTCAGTGGTCATATCTGCTTCAGGTTCAACAACACTAAGCTCCAAATCCATGGGCAGCTTTCCTGGCCTTGCCCGCATGAGATATGCCGGAGTGCAATTGGTGGAACTGACTGGTATATGATTATACAGATCCACTAGATCTGGTAGTAGGTCTGGCCACTGGTTTCTCTCCTCAAGTGGTATGGTCTTTAGCAGGTCGATGATGATGTTGTTCATCTTTTCGCAGAGACCGTTTGTCTGTGGGTGATATGGTGTAGTTCTTATCTTTTTACACCCGTAGAGATGGCAGAACTCCTTGAACAACTCAGCCTCAAAGGCCGGGCCTTGGTCCGTCAACACCTGCTCAGGATATCCATGGGGTCTGCAGAAGTACGCTTGGAACGTCTTTGCTGCTGTCTCTTCTGTCAGGTCTTTGACAGGGGCGACCACCAGGAAACGTGAGTAGTGATCTACCATGGTCAGAGCATAGGAGTACCCTGACCTGCTGGGTGACAACTTGACATGGTCCAGGGCCACGATCTCCAGGGGCCGAGTCGTCTTGATGGGCTGCAGGGGTGCTTTCAGGCTGCTGAAGTCTTTCCTTCTTAGGCCGCAGGGTCCACAGTCCTGGCACCACCTTTCAATGGAGCTGCGCATTCCTACCCAGTAGAATTGACATTTCAGCAGGGTCTCTAGCTTTTTCCAGCCAAAGTGCCCCGCTTGATCGTGGTAAGCTTCTAATACCATCTGGATGTCTGTCTTCGGGACCACTATCAGCCATACCATCTCATGGGTTCTTGGATTAACGTACCTCCGGCACAGCTTCTCACGGTAGATAAACAGCCGGCTTCTCTGGTTCCACAGCTGCTTTGCTTGCAGAGACGCATCTTTCTCCAGGGAGGCTCCTTCTTGGGTTATGAGCTGTTGGATGTGGCTGACAACCGGGTCGCTGTCCTGGGTCTCTTTCCAGCTGTGGTGAGGAAGGGGGTTTAACGTCTTTTCACGAGGCTTCCTGGAGGCTCGTTGCTCATGGATCATCCCACTCCGGTGAAAGGCAGGTAGCTCTATCTCTTCCAGGTCATCCACTTCTTCTTCTGTGTCTGACTGGTGAGGCATCCTAGACAGGGCATCGGCGTTGGCGTTCTTGCGGCCCGCCCGGTATTTAATTGTAAATTGGTAGTTTGACAGCCGAGCCATCCATCGTTGTTCCAGAGCCCCCAACTTAGCTGTTTCAAGATGGGTCAAGGGGTTGTTATCAGTAAAGGCAGTGAACTTGTTGGAAGCCAGGTAGTGTTTGAACCGTTCAGTGATGGCCCAGACCAAGGCCAGGAACTCCAGCTTGAAGCTGCTATAGTTCTCTGGGTTCCTCTCAGTCGGACGGAGCTTCCTGCTTGCGTATGAGATGACTTTCTCTTGCCCATTCTGCTTCTGACTTAAGACAGTGCCCAAGCCTTCATTGCTGGCATCCGTATACAGTAGGAACGGTTGGCTGTAGTCAGGGTAGGCTAGGATCTCATCACCTGTCAGGATCTCCTTCATCTCCTGAAACGACTCTGCTTGCTCCTTACCCCAGTGGAATGGAGGGTTTTTGCCTTTGGGGGACTGCCTTACCAGGAGGTCTTGCAGAGGAGCTGCTTTCTTTGTGTAGTCCTTTACGAACCTCCGGTAGTATCCTACTAGTCCCAAGAACTGACGCACCTCCTTGAGGTTCTTCGGCTCCGGCCACTTCTGGATAGCTGTGACTTTCTCCGGGTCTGGTGCTACGCCTTCCGGACTGACAATGTCTCCCAGGTACTGTACCTTCTTCTTGAGCAGGTGGCACTTTGAGGGCTTCAACTTCATCCCGTACCGGGACAGTGACTCAAATACCTCTGCCAGGTGTTTCAAGTGGTCCTCGTACCTTCTGGAGTACACAATTACGTCATCCAGGTAAAGTAACACAGTCTCGAAGTTGCGGTGTCCCAGGCAGCACTCCATCAATCTCTGGAACGTTCCGGGGGCATTGCAGAGTCCAAACGGCATGCTGTTGAACTCGCAGAGTCCCATTGGGGTGCTGAAAGCCGTCTTCTCCCGATCCTCCTCAGCCACAGCTACTTGCCAGTATCCACTAGTGAGGTCAAGGGTGGAAAAGTAATTTGCAGACTTTAAGGCAGCTAGGGACTCCTCTAAGCGTGGTAAAGGGTATGCATCCTTATGTGTAATGCGATTTACTTGACGGTAATCTACACACATTCTCATGCTCCCGTCCTTTTTCCTAACCAGCACTAGGGGAGTCGCCCAGGGACTACAACTATCCCTAATTACTCCCGCCTTCCTCATGTCATGCAGCATTTCTTTTGCCTTCTGGTAGTGAGCTGGGGGTATAGGCCTATAACGTTCTTTGATTGGGGATTGGTGGGGATATGATGTTGAACCCCCTTAATCCTCCCGAAGTCTAGTGGATGTTTACTGAACACCTGCGAGTATTCTTGTACCACCCGGTGTACACCCTGTTTTTGATGGGCAGGAGTGGTGTCTGTCCCAACATGGAGCTGTTGACACCAATCCTCCACCTGGGTTGCAGGGTCATTATCCTCCACCTCTTCTGGTGAAGTTAAGGACTAAGCCTCGTGAATGCAGTTGTTATTGACAGCATGTAATTTGGCAACAGTGGCATAACGTGGCAGTTTGACCTCATCTTCCCCTAGGTTAAGAAGACGGACAGGCACCCTCCCATTACGTACATCTACCACTCCCCTGGCGGTTAAGAGCGTGGGTCTATGCTCGGAGCAAAGGGGTTCTACTACCGCCTGGTAGCTCTGTCCTCTAAGACCTATGGCAGCTCTACACCAGATGAGCATTTCACTCATTGGGGGGATGACAATGGGTATGGGGTCTGTTACCCTCACGTTACCGATTTCACCATCTGTCAACCTTATTTGCTGTTAATACATCAGGACGCGGATCTCCTTCTGTAGCGCCCTCCTTTGTCTCGGTCTGGCAGTGTCAGCGATCTGTTGGAGTAAGAACACAACCTCTCCCAAACAGTTACCAAAAATGTTAGTGCCAAGTACCATATATGGGTTGCTGTCATCAGGGTTAGTCTCCACTACAATTAGTCCCTGGTCCTTCAGCTCCACTCTCCCCACCTTTACAGTCACATTCTTAACCCCGAGTAGGTTAAGGGGGAGTCCATTTGAGGCATATACAGACAAATTTGGAGCTGGCGGTCGTAGATCGTCCATGGACCAGAACCTCTTGTAGAGGACTTCAGGCATGATGGTTACCTGAGATCCTGTGTCCAGCAAGGCATGCGTCGGGATCCCGTCCAGTACAATGGACAGGAAAGGTCTTCCTCCGACGAACCTGTTGTACCAGTCTGATGGGCCTGGTGAGTCTACTCCTGGGTGTCGGCCCTCGGACCCAGGGTTTTCTCGTTTAAAGGATACTTCTGGGCGAGGTGTCCGGTCTTGCGGCATCGGTAGCAGGTTGGTTCCCTCGGTGGGCGGCGCTGGTCACTTGTCCTTGGTGAGGGTGGTGTTGGCCTCCTCCTCCTGCGCATCCAGGGGACATCCTCAGGGCTATCAGCTAGCAGGATCTTCCCTCCTTCCTCGGGCTCCGTCCGCAGCTGCAGAGCACTCAGCAAGGTGGTCAGAGTTTTGCTCAACTGACGCACCTCAGAGCGCAGACTGTCCAGTTCTTTAGGGGACGTTGCTGGGACTTTAACTTCAGTAGCCACTGGGGAAAAGGTGGGTGTAACAGGCACTGGAGTAGCCCCACCCTGGTAATGTTGGATGGCATTTGTTTCCAGGGGGAACAGTCCTTTTATAGCCATGTCCTTAAGATTGTCAAAGGTGGCATTCGGATGATCCAGGGACCACCAACGCACAGTCCTGCTCTCCTCTGGAGATTTCAGTCCCCGGACAAACTGTTCCTTCAGCATTTTGTTCTCATTCTCAACGCTGGTTGGACTAACCTGGTTCAGAGCCCGCAGGGCCCCTTGGAGACGCCAGGCGTAGTCCCGAACATTGTCCTGTGGTTGTTGGGAGCAGCTGTAGAACCTCATCCGGAGGTCCGCCTCAGTAAGGTCCTCAAATACAGTCTGTAGTTTTTGGAATATTGCGGACACTGACTCTTGGTCTGCGGCTGACCATGTTTCCACTTCCCGCTCTGCAGCACCGGTCAGTTGTCCTAATACAGCGGCAGCTCTTTGTTTGCCGGTCATTGAGTACATGTCTAAGATACCACATATCTTCCGTTTGAATCCAGACAGGGTATCTGGTTTGCCGTTGTACTGGGGGAGCCACTTTGCTCCAGGAATGTACGGTAAAGTCATAGGAATTACAGGTGTTACAGGCGCTGCCGGTGGAGCGGCGGCTTCGGCCTGCTCATTATCGGGTGCGGGCTGAACTTCAGGGACGTTGACCGGCAGGTCGGCGTTCTGCTGTTCGACGGACATCTTAGCGCCCCCCTAGTTAATCGTGGCCTACCTTTTGGTTTTTCTTCCGGTAGGCGGCAGCTCCACAGGTGACGGTTATCTTCAGGACCTTGCGTCGCTTGCGTCCTACGTCAGAGTGTTCAGCGACGCTCCGTACAGGACCTGGCGCTTCCTGATTTGACGTCAAGGCGTGGGGCGTGTCCGGGACTTCGCGCTCTTTTGCAGGTACGCCCCTTATTTTCCCGCTGTTACGCCCTTCTTCTCGCTCGGCGACCCAACAATGGCGGCTATCTTCACCACAACTTTACGTACACAGTTCAGAATAAAGGCGCACAGTACCCGGTGGCAACGGGCAAAACACGGCGTCGTTGCAGCGGGCACGCAATCCTGTTCGTGACGCCAAAAAGAGATGACAAGCCCAGGGGATGGGGGATGACTCGGTTACCCGGGCCTTTAGCCTGGCCTTTAGGGATGTCGCGGTGGTCGGCTCCCGGACCCGTACTCTGGGGTCACTCTTTGAAAAGGCGTTGATAGATGTTACGTTTATAAAAATGTTCGTGACGCCACCTATGGTTTCTGATGATATTCACCAGCGCTGCACAGTCCACTGAGGCCGGTGGTAAGGCAGCTAGATGGTATGGCTCCCCACAGGTGGAGCTAGGCCTCAGGGCAGTATAAGAACGGGGATGCAGGACAAAGAGACTCAGCCGAGTCGGAGCAAGAACAGGGACAGACACAAAAGTCACTTCAGTACCTTTTACTGATGGAAATTCAGGCACTCCCCGGAGCACTGTAGGGTGAAGGGTGTATGTCCGGATCCTCCCCAATGAGCAGGTTTTGGGCCTCCTGGTTCTTGCTGCTGCGTAATAAGTTTCTGACCTGCCTGGAGCTAGGCCTAACTTTGTCTCTGTCCTGCGCTGGCTGACCTTGTGGTAGGGCCTTCTCTTGGAGTGCACGCTCCCGCCCTACGGGGCCTATGTGTCTCCTGGCTCTGGTACGTATCAGCACTTTAGCGATCCTGGGACCTGTAGTTCTCCAGGGATTCCGGTTTATCTTACTGGGTCGTGGAAATCCCGGCAAGCTTCGGACCCGGTGCCCTGTAACTGCTTCTTCGGGGTGAGCTAGTTAAGCTCCTCTGCCCCCTATGAACTAACTCTCTCTACTCTTCGCCTTCGGCCTACTCGGACCCTCAATAGGCTACTCACACTAACGGCAGCGTGCCGCTTTTCACCGATCTTATGGCGCCAGCACACCTAAAGCTCACCTCTCTGAGCTACACGGAGTCTTGCTCTGGAAGCTCCACTGCAGGATAGCAATTGCAGGAGCTGGAACAGACTTTTGTCCTCTGAGGTAACTCCTCTCAGGCTGTACTGGACTCACTGCTAAACCAGACTAGACTCTGACTCCAACTGACTAACTGCCAGGCTCCACCTTCCCTTTTATATCTCCCTAACGGGCTCCCTCTGGTGGTCTGAGGTGGAAGGTGGAGATGTGTGAATGGTTATGGGGGCCTCTTGTGGAGGAATCCTTCAATACACCCTTCTAGGATTTGTGATACCAAGCACAGCTGGGCGTCACACTAAGGAGTATCCTAAACTAAAGACAGAGATCTTAGCACGTCTGGGAGTAAATATGGCTGTGAGAGCCCAACGAGTTCATCACTGGGTGTGTGCTAGCGACAAACCCCCTCGCTCGTAGATGTTTGACCTCCTGCATCTTGTTCAGAAGTAGCTACAACCGGAGTCCTCCACTCCGGCCCAGATGGTTGAGCGGGTGGTGATTGACAGATTCATGCATTCCCTTCCCAAGCCAGTACAGACCTGGGTTTCCCAGGGTGATCCCCAGAACGCAGATGACTTCATCAGCCTGGTAGAGAGGTACCAAGTAGTTGAGAGATGTCTTGGGAAACCGGATGCAGTCACTTCTCCCTACTGGGATACCCAAAAGGGGGCGGGTTCAGCATGGAAGGGGTCTAGAGCCACCACTGGGGGACGTCCCACTCCCACTGAAGGTGCCGTTAGAACGGTTGGTAAAGATATAGTTTGTTGGCCGTGTCACAACCCTGGACATGTAGCCGCCAGGTGTCAAATATCCCCTGAGCCCATGGACTGCAGCCTAGGCAGGCGGGTCTCCTATTATGCCTAGCCAGCCTGTAGTGTGGACTGTCGACCCGGCGAGGGGCCACAGGCGTGTGCAGTGTCCATTAATGGAGTAAAAGTGCTTGGGCTGTTGGACTCTGGGAGTCTGGTGACCTTGATCAGAGCAACCCTTGGTGACGCCAAGGACTATCCCGTGGCCACAGTGACAGTGGGGACAGACTGTGGTGCCCAGTCCCATGAAGTCGGGGTAGTGAAGGACCTGATACACCCCGTCACATTGGGCCGTGATTTTTCCTTATTTTGGGACTTGTGGGGGAAGGGAACTGGACTAAGTAGCATAGGGAAAAGCCAGGTCCTTGAAGAAGAACCCCTGACGAAATTTCAGATGGAGGAGTTCCAACTGTGTGTCCTTGTCGGTGACGAGGGTGATACAGTGACCGAGGAGGCCGACCTCCCTGAGTTAGATATGTCCGGAGAGAACTTTGGGACTGCTCAAGTTCGAGACCTGACCTTAAAAGGGGCGTTCGACCAGGTTACTGTATGTAATGGGGTTGCCCAAGAGCCGGGGGCCGACACCAGATTCCCCCACTTTGCAGTGCAGGGGGAGTTGCTATATCGGGTGGCCAAACTGAGGGGCGGTGAGATAGTGGAACAGCTGTTAGTGCCGGGGCCATACAGACGGCGGGTGCTAGATATGGCCCATTCACATGTTCTGGGGGGACACCTAGGGGTCGAGAAAACTCAGGAGAGGATACTGAGAAGGTTTTATTGGCCAGGGTGTTATCGAGAAGTTCAAAACTATTGTAGGTACTGCCCCACCTGCCAAATAACCGCTACCTCCTCCCACTTCCGTAGCTCCTTAGTCCCAATACCTGTGATAGAGGTTCCCTTTGAGAGGATTGCCATGGACCTCGTGGGCCCCTTAGTTAAATCAGCTCGGGGCCACCAATATATCCTGGTCGTCATAGACTATGCGACCCGGTACCCTGAAGCGGTTCCCCTAAGGAACTCGTCCAGTAAAAGTATAGCCCGAGAGCTGGTCCATATTTTTGCTCGGACAGGTCTGCCAAAAGAGATTCTGACAGACCAAGGAACCCCCTTCATGAGCAAGGTGATGAAGGAGCTTTGCAGAGTCCTTCAGATAACTAAGCTTCGGACCTCGGTTATCATCCACAGACGGAAGGCCTAGTGGAACGCTTCAAGACCTTAAAGGCGATGCTCAAGAAGGTCGTTGAAAAGGATGGGCGAGACTGGGATTACCTGCTCCCATTTCTGCTTTTCTCGGTCAGAGAAGTTCCTCAAGCCTCCACTGGCTTCTCTCCATTTGAGCTCCTATATGGGCGGCATCCAAGAGGTCTCCTAGACATCACCAAGGAAACGTGGGAGGCTGAAGTCACGCCACACCGGAGTATCATCGAACATGTCGCCCAGTTACAGTAGAGAATATCAAAGGTGATGCCCATTGTGCCATTGTGAAGGAACATCTGCTCCAGCTCATCAAGAGAATGCCAAGAGTGTGCAAAGCAGTCATCAAAGCAAAAGGTGGCTACTTTGAAGAACCTAGAATATAAGACATATTTTCAGTTGTTTCACACTTTTTTGTTAAGTATATAATTCCACATGTGTTAATTCATAGTTTTGATGCCTTCAGTGTGAATATACAATTTTCATAGTCATGAAAATACAGAAAAATCTTTAAATGAGATGGTGTGTCCAAACTGTTGGTCTGTACTGTATATATATACAGTATATATATAGATCAGTATTTTTCAACAATCTGACGAGAAAAAAAAAACCTAACAAAGTCCAAGATGAAACATATATGAGTCCTTGTCAAACCTTTCAGATCATAAATGGCCGGTCATGTAGCAGTGCAAATAACTCATAAAGCTGACAGGACACCACTTGCTCTCACTGAGCGTAGCTCCGGGGGCTCTCGCTGCAGCTCCTCATTCTCCCTGGCTCCTCTGCTGAGTGGTTGCATGGATTTACAGCGAGGGACACTTAGGAAAGGTGAGTATTTAGATTTTTTATTTTATTCTTATTTTTACAGATAGACACTGCGGGAGCAAACTACTACTCTCATCATTGTCCCTGCTGGTGCTAATCGCAGCACCGGCAGGGAAACTTGATGAGGGAAGTGTTCAGCACCCGGTGCTTGGGAACAGCGCTAACTGTACACTGATTCCCAAGCGCCGGTACGTGTCACACGGATGTCATCCGTGTGCGGTACGTGTTTACACGGACCCATTGACTTGAATGGGTCCATGTGATTTGTGCTGACATCCAAAAACCGACATGTCAGCGTGTGGATCACACGGTCCGTGGAAACACACTGACATGTGCGCAGACCCATTCATGTGAATGGGTCTGTGTGTGTCAGTGTCTATGGTACGTGTGGGAACTGTCACCACACGTACCGGACACACTGACGTCTGAAAAAGGCCTAAAATGGGGTTGTTTGATTAGTGGAAAACCCCTTTAAGGAGTTAACAGCAGCTGGCGGAGCTCAGTTCCACCCACGACTGCGACAGACAGATTTTGGCTGTAACTGCGCCCCGCCACTGACAGCTGCTCAGCATTAAGGCTCTTTCACATGTCCAGAAATTACCAGTATTGGAAAAAACAGTACTGGAGATATCCGAGTCAGATTGTACCTGTGTGGAATACGTGTGGCAACCGTGTGCTGCCCGTGTGCCGCATCAGAATCACAAGTACCGACGCCTGGGAATTAGTGGTACTGTTAGTGCTGTTCCCAAGCATGGAGTGCTGGAGGCATCACTCCTCATTGTCCCCTGCTTGCGCTGCAATCAGCACCAGCAGAGGACAATGTTGAGAGTTGTAATGTGCCGCCGCTGTGTCCAGCAAGTGTTAAAATAAGAATAAAATGAAAATATCCTTATATTCACCTGTCTCATGCTGTTATCCATCTGACCGACAGGTGACCGTATACGCCGAGGAGCAGAGCAGAAAGACTCGCTGCAGCGAGCGGACCCCTGACCTGCGCTGTCACTCAGTGAGCTCAGGGCAGGTCAGGGTCCCACTCGCTGCAGTGAGTCATTTTGCTCTGCTCCTTGGTGTGTGTGGTCACCTGTCGGTCAGATGGATTACAGCGTGAGACATATATACATACAGATAGTGGTGTTCTGCGGTCCCCTATTAATTGGGACAGGAAGGTCAAGCGAGAAGATGTGGGTGTTTGTTGTGGCACAATTTCAACTTGCCCACGGCCTCGGCCTCGTCCTCTGCATGCACCATCATCACCATCACGTCCACTTCCCCTTCCCTTGCCACGTGCCTTGCCCATTTTAAATGGAGGACAATATTTTCCACGTTCACTACAAATGGCTAGATTTGAACCTCAGTGATATGTGATACGTGTGATGGAAAAACAGTTTTAAGTAGCTGGCCTGTAGGTTACTATTTTTCAAGGCGACCTCATGTCAATAACTTCACTGACACACTGCAACAAAATTTAAATGGAGGCCAATATTTTCCACGTTCACTACAAATTTCTGGATTTTTATCGCTGTAATATGGAAAGAATCTGGCTGTATTCTGCTGTGGCAACAAGCAAATGGAGGAGAAAAACGGTGTTCTCTGGATTGTTTTTTATCCAAATAATCAGGATTAAGATCAAAAAATAATTATCCCTGGCCCCTGATACCTGGGGCTATTTGTAGAAATATCTGTATCAGAAGCAGCAGATAGAACTGGAATGGAACCTCTTGTGCTGTATTACAGACTGCAGTCTGCCACATACACTGCCTGCCTGCCTCTGATATATATATATATATCTAGACTGTCTGATTCCAGAGTAGACTGTGACAAGCATGGCGGCGCTCGGTCTTATATACACCCATAGGCTGATTATAATGAGGGCAATCCGGGCGACCGCCCGGGGCCCCGAGCCGGCAGGGGGCCCGCGGGTCCAGACGGGGTGTCTAATGCCGGATTGCCCTCATTATATGTGCGGGCCGCCGCGGCACATAGCGGTAGCAGTGGCGGGAGGGGGGGCCCGGACCGCTCCCCCAGCAGCGGCCGCCGCTACTTCTTCATCGGCCGGGCCAGCACTGCAGCAGTTAACTTCCCTGTGCTGGCCCGGCCGCGTCACTGCTAGGAGACATGGCCCTGTGCGCGGCTGTGTCTCCTAGCTGTGACGTCACGCAGTGCGCCCCGGCCTGCAGTGCTGCACCGGAAAAGAGAGAGAGCAGGCAGGAGGAATGGAGCCGGGGGATGGTGAGTGTGTGTGCATGTGTGTGTGTGTGTGTGTGTGTGTGTGGGCAGGTGTGTGTGTGTTTGTGGGCAGGTGTCTGTGTGGGCAGGTGTGTGTGTGTGTGTGTGGGCAGGTGTGTGTGTGTTTGTGGGCAGGTGTCTGTGTGGGCAGGTGTGTGTGTGTATATGTGTGTGTGTGTGGGCAGGTGTGTGTGTGGGCAGGTGTGTGTGTGTGTTTGTGGGCAGGTGTGTGTGGGGGCAGGTGTGTGTGTATGTGTGTGTGGGGGGGGCAGGTGTGTGTGTGGGCAGGTGAGTGTGTGTGTATGTGTGTGTGTGGGCAGGTGTGTGTGTTTTTGTGGGCAGGTGTCTGTGTGGGCATGTGTGTGTTTTTGTGTGGGCAGGTGTGTGTGTGTTTGTGGGCAGGTGTCTGTGTGGGCAGGTGTGTGTGTGTGTATATGTGTGTGTGTGTGGGCAGGTGTGTGTGGGCAGGTGTGTGTATGTGTGTGTTTGTGGGCAGGTGTGTGTGGGGGCAGGTGTGTGTGGGCAGGTGTGTGTGTGGGCAGGTGAGTGTGTGTGTATGTGTGTGTGTGTGTGTGGGGGCAGGTGTGTTTGTGGTCAGGTGTCTGTGTGGGCAGGTGTGTGTGTGTGTGTGGGCAGGTGTGTGTGTGTTTGTGGGCAGGTGTCTGTGTGGGCAGGTGTGTGTGTGTATATGTGTGTGTGTGGACAGGTGTGTGTGTGTGTGGGCAGGTGTGTGTGTGTTTGTGGGCAGGTGTGTGTGTGGGCAGGTGTGTGTGAGTATGTGTGTGTGTGGGGGGGGGGCAGGTGTGTGTGTGTGTGTTTGTGGGCAGGTGTCTGTGTGGGCAGGTGTGTGGGGGCAGGTGTGTGTGTGTGTGTATATGTGTGTGTGTGCATATGTGTGTGTGTGTGGGCAGGTGTGTGTGTGTGGGCAGGTGTGTGTGTGTGGGCAGGTGTGTGTGTGTGGGCAGGTGTGTGTGTGTGTGCGGGCAGGTGTGTGTGTGTGTGGGCAGGTGTGTGTGTGCGTGTGGGCAGGTGTGTGTGTGTGGGCAGGTGTGTGGGGGTGTGTGTGTGGGCAGGTGTGTGGGTGTGTGTGTGTGGGCAGGTGTGTGGGTGTGTGGGTGTAGGCAGGTGTGTGTGTGTGTGTGGGCAGGTGTGTGCGTGTGTGTGTGGGCAGGTGTGTGTGTGGGCAGGTGTGTGTGTGTGTGTGTGGGCAGGTGTGTGTGTGGGGGGGGCAGGTGTGTGTGTGTGTATATGTGTGTGTGTGGACAGGTGTGTGTGTGTATATGTGTGTGGGGGGGGCAGGTGTGTGTGTGTGGGCAGGTGTGTGTGTGTGGGCAGGTGTGTGTGTGGGGGCAGGTGTGTAGGTGTGTGTGTGTGGGCAGGTGTGTGGGTGTGTGTGTGTGGGAAGGTGTGTGGGTGTGTGTGTGTGGGCAGGTGTGTGTGTGGGGGCAGGTGTGTGTGTGTGTGTGGGCATGTGTGTGTGTGTGTGTCTGTGTGGGCAGGTGTGTGTGTGTGTGTGGGCAGGTTAGAAAGTCTTGCCCTGTTGAACACTACACCTGACTTGAGGCCACCACCTCTTGGTTGTCCAATGTTCTTGCTTCTCTAGGGCTCTTCTCAGATATTCATTATACCAGCTCCCCAGAATACCAAAGCTAGGGTGGGTGACCGCGAGCCCTGGTGGTGGTCATAACTGCGGCCACCCAGGGGCAATACTCCATAACAACAATCCCCTGAGGTGGCGTAGGATGTAAGGACCTATTCACACTACATTCAGCGCTGCATTCAGGTCTTTACACAAGGCTTACAACTGAATCCCTGAAATTCAGGATTGTGCTGTCTGAAATGAGACATCTGGAAGCAGAGCAAATGGAGCCTAAAGATTCAGACTTTAGCCTCGGTTTGCCTTTGTTCAAATCAATGGCTATGTCAAGGCCCATCTGAATGCCATTTTTCAGGGATTTAGATATAAGCCTGGAAAGAGGAGATGAATGCATTGCAAAATTCAGTGTGAATAGGCCCTTATATCTGGAGTCTTGATATTGATGCCACATGCATTTTACTTGTTTTTAACTTAAAAAAAATACACACACACAAATTATTCACACACACACACACTATACATACACACACACTATACATACACACACATTATACACACTATACATACACACACACTATACATACACACACACTATACACACACACATTATACACACACACACATTATACACACACACACACACTATACATACACACACTATACATACACACACACTATACATACACACACATTATACACACACACACACACTATACATACACACACACAGATGTGTGTGTGGGCAGGTGTGTGTGGGCAGGTGTGTGTGTGTGTGGGCAGGTGTGTGTGTGTGGGCAGGTGTGTGTGTGTGTGTGATGTCTGTCTGTTTGTGTGTGTGCGTGTGTGTGGGCAGATGTCATTGTGTGATGTCTGTTTGTATGTATTTTTGTGTTTCAAATGTGTTTATGCGTGTCTGTATATGTTTGTGTGTGTTTATGACTGCATGCGGCCTCCTGCTGAGTATAGTTGGCGCCGTGCGGCCTCCTGATGTCTCTGGGGGGGGCGCCGTGCGGCCTCCCGCTGTGTATAGATGGCTACGTGCGGCCTTCCGCTGTGTATAGATGGCTACGTGCGGCCCCCTGCTGTGTATAGACGGCACCGTGCGGCCCCCTGCTGTGTATAGATGGCTACGTGCGCCCCCCGCTGTGTATAGATGGCTACATGCGGCCCCCCGCTGAGTATAGATGTCGCCGTGTGGCCTCCTGCTGTGTATAGATGGCTACGTGCGGTCTCCCGCTGAGTATAGATGGTGCTGTGCAGCCTCCTGCTGTCTCTGTGGGGAGTGCCGTGCGGCATCTATACTCAGCAGGAGGCCGCACGTAGCCATCTATACACGTATACTCAGCAGGAGGCCGCACGTAGCCATCTATACGGTGCCATCTATACACAGCGGGAGGCCGCACGGCGCCATCTATACACAGCGGGAGGCCGCACGACGCCATCTATACACAACGGGAGGCCGCACGGCGCCATCTATACACAGCGGGAGTCTCAGTGCTTTGCAACAGCAGTCAATAAATTCTGCTTGACTAATTCTGAGCACCATAAAGTCTGGTTCGCTTCTAACCTGCTGTCTTCATTTTCAGCTTGCTGAATTCTAACTCATTTACTGTCATTCGAGACGATGCCTTTGCTGGTCTCTTTCACCTTGAATACCTGTAAGTGTTCCACTTAATGTCATATTTTTGATTCTGTTCTTCTTCATCTTTTGGCATGTGCAATTGTATGAGCAAGTATTCATATGAATTTATGACCTACTTAAACCTTGGAGGACCTTAAATTTTATTCAATCAAATTTTTTTCCAGTTTAAAACTATGGGACATATTTGTGCCTTGGTCCTCAAAGGGTTTTTAAAGGGGCTGCAAACAAAAATACGAAAAAAATAATTCAATTAGTGCTTTTTGTGTTCATTTAATTTTTATTTGAAGTTCATTTTTTTATATACCTTGAAATTAAGCCCTACCCCATGGAATGAAGCCCTACCTACATGACATCTGAGAGCTACATGGATCCCGCTTGTGAGGTGCCTGTCCGTCACTACTATTCAGTTTTAGGGTCCACTCACAAAGGCATATATTCTCTCATGCAAGAGAATAGGTCCAATTATGCTAATGACACTCGGCTCAAACTCTGTCAGAGCTTCAACTGAGTGTGATCCGATTCTCTCGCAGCACAGATATGGAGAAGATGGAGAACTTAATTTCTCCATCTTCTCCATAGTCTCTGTGAGTGTTCATCGGACTGCACTTGGATGACATCTGAGTGCAGTCCAATGTTTTACGTGCACCCATAGACTTGTATGGGTGCACATGGTCCGAATATCGAATGAGATTATTTTCTCATGCCAATAATCGCAGATCTGCACTGTCCCATAGTATAACATAGGGCAGAGTCCTATCCGATAAAACATCACATAGCATTCGGCTGTGTTATACGACAGTGTGAGCGAGCCCTTAGAGTCAAGGAATATTTACATGCAGATGATGATATTACTCTCCAAGTGTATATTTTTTTAGGCGAGTTCATAGTAAATGCTTTGCCTTTTTGACATGTGATCAACTAAAGAACAAGAAAGATTCAGGACCTCCCCTATACAGAAACGGAAAATAGTTTGGAGGACTTGCATGTCCTTTTTTATTTATTATGAGAAAATCATAAAAGATCCCGTTTTTTAACCATGCTGTGACTTTCTGCTGAGGGAGAGGGAGAGAGCTGCCCTATTCAGAGTCTGTAATAAGACCTGCTGACAAAAGTGTTGAAGATACAGTCTAATGTGAATTAACAATGAAAAAAAGTTAATTTCACAAATGGCTTGTATTTTTTTAATACAAACTTTTTTGTCTTTACAGCTCCTTTAAAGGGAATCTGTCATCAGGTTTTTGCCACCTAATCTGAGAGCAGCATAATGTAGGGTTAGAGGCACTGATTCCAGTAATGTGTCACTTACTGGGCTGCTTAGTGTTGTTTTGATAAAATCATTGATTTGTCAGAAGGTAATTGACTAGTAAGTTCTGTAGGACCCCACCCCCATCACTGATCAGTAGATTTCTGTGTACACTGAGCATGGGCAGAAAGCTGCCAATCAGTGGTGTGGGTGGGGCTATACAGAGCGCAGCATTCAGAGAGCTGCTAGATCTGCAGCAGATAAAACGGTGATTTTCTCAAAATGACAACAAGCAGCTGAAAAAGTGACACATCGCTGGAATCAGGGTATCTGCCCCTATATTGTGCTGCTCTCAGATGGGGCAGCACAATTAATATTGTGCCAAATTAATTTCCCGTGAACTATCACATGATCTATCACAGGGGATCATGTGACATGTCACGTGATAAATCAGGTGTGTGGGGGGGGGGGGCCCGCGCCTTCTAAACTGCCCGGGGCCCTTGCTACTCTTAATCCACCCCTGTATACACCTGATGACGCTGTGCGGCCAGCCAATCACTGTAATGCACAACCAACATGGCTACGGCATTACAGTGAGTGGCAGGCAATCCCTGCATGTTCATTGGCTCTCTAAAGAGTGCCAAACATGCAGGAAGGGGACCCGAGCTCCCGCCGAGCAACCCTGGAAATACTTGCAGAGCGCCGAGCATCTCGAGCAGTGGCGAGCACGTTCGCTCATCACTAGTCTTCACCATAGTGGAGTCTGGAGTGTGACTGTTTGAGGTAGCGGACAGGTGTCTTTTATACTGATAACAAGTTCAAACAGGTGCCAGCACTAGGCTGTGTGCCCATGATGCGTTTTTTAAGCGTTTTTGCAGCGGCAATTCCGCAGCAGAAACGCTTAAAAAACGCTTGGTAGAAGGCCTGCCATGTTCCCCAATGATAATCCGAATGTACTGTGCACATTCTGCGGAAATTTCCGCTGCGGGTTATCATTGCGGAAAAAAATGCAGCATTGCCAATTATTTTGCGGAAGCGCTGAGTTTTCGCCGCCATTGACTTGCATTGGAACACTTGGATTCCGCATCACTGCATCTGTACGTGCGGAATTCAAGCGTTTCAATGTGCAGATGGTACCCGGGTTTGGAGAAGAGGAGACTCTCCTCCGGACCCGGGTACCATAGAACCTGTAAAAAAAAGAATAAAATAAAAAACGCATGTACAATCCGCATGCGTTTTTTCTGCCAGGGAGATGCAGAAACGCTCAGGAAAAAATCCGTAGCATTTCGGCATCGTGGGCACATAGCCCTACAGATGAGTGGAGGACAAAGGAGCCTCTTAAAGAAGAAGTTACAGATCTGTCAGAGCCAGAAATCTTACTTGTTTGTAATTGACCAAATACTTATTTTTCACCAAAATTTCAAAAAAAATTCTTTCCAAATCAGACAATGTGATTTTCAGGATTTGTTTTCTCATTTTGTCTCTCAAAGTTGAGGTCTACCTACAGTGGTGGCCAAAAGTATTGGCACCCCTGCAATTCTGTCAGATAATACTCAGTTTCTTCCTGAAAATGATTGCAATCACAAATTCTTTGGTATTATTATCTTCATTTAATTTGTCTTCGATGAAAAAACACAAAAAGAATTGTCCTAAAGCCAAATTGGATACAATTCCACACACACCAAACCTAAAAAAGGGGGTGGACAAAAGTATTGGCACTGTTTGAAAAATCATGTGATGCTTCTCTAATTCGTGTAATTAACAGCAACTGTAACTTACCTGTGGCACCTAACAGGTGTTGGCAATAACTAAAATCACACTTGCAGCCAGTTAACATGGATAAAAGTTGACTCAACCTCTGTCCTGTGTCCTTGTGTGTACCACATTGAGCATGGAGAAAAGAAAGAAGACCAAAGAACTGTCTGAGGACTTGAGAAACCAAATTGTGAGGAAGTATGAGCAATCTCAAGGCTACAAGTCCATCTCCAAAGACCTGAATGTTCCTGTGTCTTCCGTGCGCAGCGTCATCAAGAAGTTTAAAGCCCATGGCACTGTGGCTAACCTCCCTAGATGTGGACGGAAAAGAAAAATTGACGAGAGATTTCAACGCAAGATTGTGCGGATGGTGGATAAAGAACCTCGACTAACATCCAAACAAGTTCAAGTTGCCTTGCAGTTTGAGGGTACAACAGTGTCAACCCGTACTATCCGTCGGCGTCTGAATGAAAAGGGACTGTATGGTAGGATACCCAGGAAGACCCCACTTCTTACCCCGAGACATAAGAAAGCCAGGCTAGAGTTTGCCAAAACTTACCTGAGAAAGCCTAAAACGTTTTGGAAGAATGTTCTCTGGTCAGATGAGACAAAAGTAGAGCTTTTTGGGAAAAAGCATCATAGTTACATAGTTTACATAGTTTATAAGGCCAAAAAAAGACAAGCGTCCATCCAGTTCAGCCTATTTCTTGTGCACTGCAGCTATTCCGCAGCATTGATCCAGGGGAAGGCAAAAAAAAACCATGCGGTATAGGCCAATATACATCATTGAGGAAAAATTCACTTCCCGACTCCAATCTGGCAGTCAGATTAAATCCCTGGATTAATTAACTATCACTAAGCATAAGATGTAATTTTATTGCTCTCCAGGCCTCTCTTGAACTCATTAAGTGAGTTGGACATCACCACTTCCTCTCCCAGAGAGTTCCAGAGTCTCATGGCTCTGACCGTAAAGAATCCCCTTCTATGCTGGTGCAGGAACCTCCTTTCCTCCAGACGCATAGTGTGCCCCCTCGTCTTTGTCACCATCCTTGGTATAAACAGGTCATGGGAGAGATCTCTGTACTGCCCCCTGATGTATTTATACATGTTTATGAGGTCTCCCCTAAGCCTTCTCTTTTCCAACGTAAATAGGCCTAATTTTGACAACCTCTCTGGGTATTCTTGTCCCTCCATTCCCTTTATTACCTTAGTCGCCCTCCTTTGCACCCTCTCTAGCTCCAATATGTCTTTCCTGAGCACCGGAGCCCAGAAATGTGCACAATATTCTAAGTGCGGCCTTACCAGCGCTTTATACAGAGGAAGAACAATGTTCTCATCATATGCCCCTATTCCTCTTCTGATGCAGGCCATGACTCTATTTGCCTTCGCTGCTGCTGCCTGACACTAGGCACTCCAATTTAATTTGCTGTTAACCAAGACGCCCAGGTCCTTCTCCATGTCAGATTTCCCCAACGGTTTCCCATTTAATGTGTATGGGTGACTGCTGTTTTTCTTTGCCATGTGCATGACCTTACATTTATCGGCATTGAACCCCACTTGCCATTTTTTGGCCCAACTCCCCAATTTATCTAAATTCTCCTGTAGCTGTGCCCTATCCTCATCTGTATTAACTACTTTACAAAGTTTAGTATCATCTGCAAATATTGCTATTTTACTATGCAACCCTTCCACTAGATCATTAATAAATGTATTAAATAATATAGGGCCCAAGACAGACCCTTGAGGCACCCCGCTAGTAACCCTGACACACCCTGAGCTTACTCCATTGATAACCACCCTCTGCTTTCTATCACTCAGCCAGCTATTTACCCACTTGCACACATTATCCCCCAGACCAAGCATTCTCATTTTATATACCAACCTTTTGTGTGGCACGGTATCAAACGCTTTGGAGAAGTCAAGGTATACAACATCCACTGACTCTCCCCGGTCCAGCTGTGAGCTCACCTCCTCGTAGAAGGCGATCAGGTTTGTTTGGCAGGAGCGATCCCTCATGAATCCATGTTGATATGGAGTTAGACAGTTATTATCATTAAGATAGTCTACAATAGCATCTCTAAGAAATCCTTCAAACAATTTACCCACAACAGACGCTAAGCTTACTGGTCTATAGTTCCCAGGGTCACTTTTAGACCCCTTTTTGAATATTGGTACCACATTTGCTTGGCGCCAGTCTAGTGGGGCAGTCCCTGTACATAAAGAGTGCTTGAATATAAGATACAGCGGTCTGTCTATCACATTAGTTAATTCTTTTAGTACCCGGGGGTGTATGCCATCTGGGCCTGGTGACTTGTCTATTTTGATATTATTTAGGCGTTTCTGAACTTCCCCCTGGGTTAGGTGGGTGATATTTAGCGGAGGATTTACTTTATCACTCTGCATTTCCTCCGATAAATTGTTTTCTTTTGTGAAAACAGTGGAGAAGAAGCTATTGAGTAGATTTGCTTTACCCTCATCGCCCTCTATGATTTTACCCAGGTTATTTTTCAATGGGCCAACTCCATCAGTTTTAATCCTTTTACTGTTTATATAGTTAAAGAACAGTTTGGGATTCGTTTTACTTTCCTTGGCAATTAGTCTCTCTGTCTCCTCTTTTGCTGTTCTTATTTGTTTCTTACAGATTTTGTTTTTTTCCCTATAAGATATTAGCGCTTCCTCGCTGCCTTCTTGTTTAAGTTTACCGAAAGCCCTTTTTTTGTTTTTCATTGCCCTCTTGACTTCCTTATTTAGCCACATTGGCTTCCTCCTATTCCTCGCCCTTTTATTCCCATAAGGTATGTACCTTCTACAGTGCCTATGTAGGACTGTTTTGAAAATTTCCCATTTTCTATCCGTGCTCTTATTACTGAAGATACTATCCCAGTCTATAAGGTGAAGGGCATCTCTTAGCTGATCAAACTTTGCCCTCCTGAAGTTCAGTGTTTTTGTGACTCCCTTGCTGGGCACCCTACTGAAGCACATGTGGAATTGTATAATGTTGTGGTCACTATTTCCCAGGTGCCCCCCGACCTGCACCTCAGTTATTCTGTCTGGCCTGTTAGTTAATATTAAGTCTAAAAGGGCCGTCCCTCTAGTTGGTTCCTGCACAAGTTGTGACAAATAATTGTCTTTGATAATTGACAGAAACCTGTTTCCTTTCTGAGATCTACAGCTTTCGGTTTCCCAGTCTATATCGGGGTAGTTGAAGTCCCCCATAATAATCACCTCGTTATTTTTTGCTACTTCGTCTATTTGTCTCATTAATAGACTTTCCGTGGCTTCTGCTATATTTGGTGGTTTATAACAGACTCCTATGATAATTTTTTTATTGTTTTTTGCCCCATGTATCTCCACCCATAAGGACTCGACCTCCTCATTTCCCTCCCATACATCCTCCCGTATTGTAGGCTTTAACATAGAGTGTACAGGAAAAAAAAGAGGCATTCAAAGAAAAGAACACGGTCCCTACAGTCAAACATGGCGGAGGTTCCCTGATGTTTTGTGGTTGCTTTGCTGCCTCTGGCACTGGACTGCTTGACAGTGTGCATGGCATTATGAAGTCTGAAGACTACCAACAAATTTTGCAGCATAATGTAGGGCCAAGTGTGAGAAAGCTGGGTCTCCCTCAGAGGTCATGGGTCTTCCAGCAGGACAATGACCCAAAACACACTTCCAAAAGCACTATAAAATGGTTTGAGAGAAAGCACTGGAGACTTCTAAGGTGGCCAGCAATGAGTCCAGACCTGAATCCCATAGAACACCTGTGGAGAGATCTCAAAATGGCAGTTTGGAGAAGGCACCCTTCAAATATCAGGGACCTGGAGCAGTTTGCCAAAGAAGAATGGTCTACAATTCCAGCAGAGCATTGTAAGAAACTCATTGATGGTTACCGGAAGCGGTTGTTCGCAGTTATTTTGGCTAAAGGTTGTGCAACCAAGTATTAGGCTGAGGGTGCCAATACTTTTGTCTGGCCCATTTTTGGAGTTTTGTGTGAAATGATCAATGATTTGATTTCTGCTTCATTCTCTTTTGTGCTTTTTCCTTGCAAGCAAATTAAATGAAGATAATAATACCAAAGAATTTGTGATTGCAATCATTTTCAGGAAGAAACTGAGTATTATCTGACAGAATTGCAGGGGTGCCAATAGTTTTGGCCTCCACTGTATGATGTCAATTACAGGCCTCTCTCATCTTTTTAAGTGGGAGAACTTGCACAATTGGTGGCTGACTAAATTATTTTTTTCCGCACTGTATAATGAATAATTTTTTAACCCTTTCCTCCATTTATTATGCTTTGGATTCTGGTGATACCTCAGAACATAATAAATGACTTTGCACTGCAATCAGGGCACATTTGATTCAGACTGATTTTAGATGCACCAAATTGTATCTGCTTTCCGAATCCAGTGAATCTGCCCTGAAACAAGATTGATCAACTCCCTATCTTTACCATTTTCATCTGACTGAGAGATGAGAGGCAAGGCTTGGCCAAGGAGTGAAGCTTAGTATCTTTTTTTGCAGAAAAAAAGGAAAGGGAGAGCTTCTGCTTCATCCAGTTGCCCAACAGGTGAGGTGGATCCTCCAAGCCCAATGTCCAGGTGGGCACACGGGCCATGGCCATCAGTGAAGCAGATGGGTGAGGCACGTGGGACATGGATAGCTGACGGACTGGAGACTGCAGGTAGACAGCAGACATCCAGGAGACTACAGACATGCACCTGGGATGTTGGAGACTTCATGAAGGCAGAAGATGTCAGACAGGCAGCTCAGCAGGTCAAGGTGCATAGAGGAACTAAAAGTCTTAGCAACACTAGAGTCTTAATACCAAGACATAGGTGTGTGTCATGGTGAGCCTAATATAGGCCTGGGCAAATGCGCCCATGGGATCACGCCAGGCCATCTTCAAAGCCAGACATGGAGCACAACAGAGTCTAGTGGACCAGAATGAGAGAAGCAAAGCACTTATCCGGGACAGGTACGTAGCATCTATTCACTTAAATGCAGTACCAAGTATAAACTATGGAGGACAGGTACTGTTACCCTTTACGAGGCCAAAAGCCCTCAAAGCAAGACAGCGATAGCATTGATTTCATAGACTCTAGCTATGCTTTGGGCTGCACCTTTGCAAAAGGAAAATCCTTTAATTGGTGCAAAAATAGTATGTTTCCACCTCATCCCAAAGATGCCCCATGTGATTGAAATTAAAGATCAAGTAACTGATAGGTTCAAAACAAAAATGGTGGTCAGTATAATGTGCAGGTTCCTTTTAAATCTTCTGTCTCTACGTACTTAAGCGAGTAGAAAAAAGACGTTGTTGACAGACTTGACCCACAATTTCATCTTCACATCCTAACAGAGCTGATTAATGTTGTTGGCAGAATTCTAGAATTAATGGACCATTATAGAGAAATTGCTGAGGCCCGGTATTGTGGAGTTAGGTATATGCCATATCATATGCAAATTGTTGTATAAACTGCAATGCTGCATAATGTGTGCGCCCTCCATAACATAAGAGGGTTGTATACATTACCAGGACGCAGACACTAAAAAATCCTAATAGCAAACGACAAGGACACGAGCAAAGTGCATAGAACCTGATTTTATAGCTTTATTTAATGTGGCAAACTATTCACAAAAGTAATAAAAGATTAAAAATAAAAAATTAATTAAATTTCAGTAATATACTGTAGCTACAACCTCTCTCATAATCTCAATAATCAAGATGACTGGGGTTAATAGGTACCACAAACCTCATAACACGACCTAAGAAAACCCTACTGATTATGCCCTATAACAGTGTATTAATATCACAGGGGTGATGTACGGCTGTCTGAAGGTTCACCAGGTGATCATGCAGGGGGGCTACCTTAATAACAAGCCCTATTTACGCATTCATGGAACACATCATGTTCTTCAGAATCTTAAGGATTAATAACGGTGATTATTGGTGGTATAATTTATTTATTTTAACTTACTTATATAGCGTCAATGAATCTGTAGCGCCCCGAGGGTTTGGTCGCTACAGAGGTATTGCATCTCACCCAGAGGTGAGAAAGGACACATGAAGGGGGTCCTGAAAAGCATTCCAAAGGTACCTGGGAGTTGGCCGAGCCCCTCACCTGGTGAGCACAGCATAACGTGGGCAGCCATAATCTGCAGAAGTGGCTTGGAGTGTAAAACTGTGAGTAAAGACCCTGGACTGCATCACTGGACTCTGAGTCATTACTGCTGCTCCCGCGCACCATCACCCCCATCATCTGCACTCACTGCCCTGAGGCTATACTCCTCCCACCACACCAGCCTCAGCGGTCTGCCACGCAGCGGCGGTTCTCAGTGACCGCAATCCACGGGTGGCGTAGTCGGATATTTAATATCATAAAAAAACCACATAAATAGACTGCCACTGGTTTGACCACCCTGAGCCACGGGAGCGGGTCGCCGCCACGGAGACTACAACCCCCAGCATTATACAGAGACCCGGCTCCGGGTATTTCCCCTACACACACGGCCCAGGGGGCGTGTAAAATCTAAAGGGGAACGTTTCTCCTTGTGGAGAGTGGCAAGAGTATAAGGAGGCTTATAGGCCATGCAATACCCTATTGGGAGTTTAAATATGCAAATAGCCTCTACAGAAGGAAGAGAACTTGAACTCTATGTAATGTCAACTATTGGATGTAGCAATCCTAAAAGTCAATATCAACCCCTTAATGATCCTTGCCACATGATTTAGGATAAGAAGACAAACCAGAAACTCCATTTGAATTCCCAGAGGAACATTGCATGGCCTATAAGTCTCCTTACGCTGGCTTGGCACTGTCCGCAAGGAAAAACGTTCTCCTTTAGACTCAGTCAGAGGCCTCTAACCTAGTCAAATCAAATATCCCGCTTTACACTGAGGAGGGCAACACCCTGAAACATGTGTCTGCAAAAGGAGATTCTGGTTTATCTTCTTATTCTAAGTTATGTGGCAAGGCTCAATAAAGGGTCGATATTGACTTTTAGGATTGCTACATATAAGAGGTGCTGCCATAGATAAAATCTCCTTCTGAAGAAGCAATTTGCATATTTATATTTATTCCTCCATGCTTTATAGACATTTCTGTCCCCATTGGGACTCACAATCTAAATTCCCTGTCAATATGTCTTTGGAGTGTGGGAAGAAACCCACAGAGAACATACAAACTCCTTACAGATGGGATGAACCCAGGACCCCAGTGCTGCAAGTCTATAGTGTTAACCACTGAGCCACCGTGCTGCCCTAAAACGAAGTTATTTATATTCTCAATGGTCCGTGGTGGTTTAGTGGTCAACACATGTCTTCTCAGATGGTCAATGGGGTGAAGAAGTGGTAATATGGTAATAGTGGTCTACCTGAAAGGGTTAATTCTAGCCTCCATGATTTTCTAGGTTAAGAATAGGTTAGTTCTAGAATCCATGGTGGACTAAGTGGCCAAAGTACATGATAATTTACACCACTTATTTGTTGCAAATTAGGCAGCTTAGCTATCTCCCCTCTTGGCTAAGCTGCACCCACCACTCCAAAAGTTGGGAGACCTAAAAATGCCAAAGCCTGCAAAATTTGCGAAAAACTGCTCAATGAATCGGGTCCTACGTGTCTTCCATGATGAAATTTCAAGCAGTTTTATGCCCGATGATTAGTGAAAACTGCTTGATGAATCGGATCCTATGTGTATTCCATTCACTCTGCCTGATTACTAGCAGTCTTTAAAGTGTAGCGCAGATTGACTACTACAGAATAGGTAGCAATGAACATAGCCCATTGGCTCCTACCCATTTTTACCAGAGGATATAATATTAAAGTATAAAGTTTTGTTTTCTTTTTGTTGATTTTATTTTCTTTGTATTCCAAGACTAGAAAAAAGGCTCTTCAGCTGCAAATAAATTAATCCCCAACAACTAAGAAACCCGTCCTTTAAATATTATCTCCATATTTGAGACATCAATTCTCCCAAAAGCAATGACGTGCTGGAACCCAGTTGAAGAGAAAATGAAATGATGGCTGAGACAGAACATGGACAGAAGGGGAAGAAGAGACATCATGTGGAGAACAAGTACCTGGTAAAGTGTTCAGGGACAAAGCAGAAGAGAAGTGGTGCAGCAGGAGGATGGAGCAATTATCCCAACCAGGAGCTGTCATTTTTTTATTGTACAGAATAGCTTATTCCAGTAGCGTTCTGCTGTCATTGCTGAAAGACATACTTGTAAAATAAGACTTAAATGACTGGACTTATAGCTCGGCAACAGCTGCACACTTTACTTCTCATTTTTACTGTCCGTAACATTTCGCTGCACAGGCTGAAGGCAATGCTTAGATGATTACAGCTCCGCACTTAATGTTTCTGACGCGCCCCCTGGGCCGTGTGTGTGTGGGGATACCCGGAACCGGACCTGTTGAGGATGCTGGGGGTTGTAGTCCTTGCGTGGCGGGGCCCCGGTCCCGTGGCTCAGGGTGGTCAACCCAAATGGTGGTTTATTTATAGGGTTTTGTGATTAAATGTCCGACTACGCCACCCGTGGATTGCGGTCAGAGTGAGCCGCCGCTGCAGGGCAGACTGCTGAGGCTGGTGTTGTGGGTGCAGCAGAGGGTGGTATAACTCCCCACAAGAGGAGTATAGCCTCAGGGCAATAAATAGGGATGCTGGTGGTGATGGAGCGCGGGAGCAGCAGTAACCACACGGAGTCTCTCATGCAATTCAGGGTCTTTACTGTTGGCAGTATTAAGGGACCCTTCCGGAATACAGGTTACCAATGGAGGCCTGGTCAGTCTGAGAGCAACTGGGAAATCCCGCTGGTCAGGCCGAGTTTGTAGGCCTACCGTGCTGACTTCACTCTTTCTTGGTTATTCCGCTGTAGTGTGGGGGTAGCCCACGTCTCCGAGTGTACCGTGTTGTTCTCACCCGTATGACTGGCGACTCGGGCCTTCCGTACTTCTCACCCCTCCGGGGCAGTA
The DNA here is from genome assembly GCF_046119375.1 of Phyllobates terribilis. Classification (NCBI taxonomy): domain Eukaryota; kingdom Metazoa; phylum Chordata; class Amphibia; order Anura; family Dendrobatidae; genus Phyllobates; species Phyllobates terribilis. Next base: position 238,763,538 of record NW_027362772.1, read on the forward strand.
GTGGTCCCTCTCGTGTGGCTGAGCCTCCGGGCTTCCTTGGGCCAGAGAACTTGAAGTCCCCTGCGTGGTGGTTTTCTGCTGCTGGGCTTATAACCGTCACAGCCTCGGACTCCAGTGTCTGGCTTAGTAAGTCTCTAGCCAGGACGAGCTCTGCTAGCTCCCCTCCTGGCCTCGTGTTCCTCCTCTGCCTACAGGGACTCCTCAGCCTGCTGCTGATCTGTCCCTATCTGCCACTTCACTGGAACCTTGTCTGGAACTTGTCTCTCTAACCCCGCCCCAGATCCAGTTTATAAAGGGCAGATTTCTCCCCTCCCTGGACTGAGGCAGGAGGTGCTGCATGCTAATTGTCCCAAACCAGGGAACCTCCCACCTGCTCTCAGACATGACATTGCTGCCACTGTGGCAACCAGACCTGGGGTGCCACATTTCCCTTGGATAAGCCAAACAATGCTAGCTTCACAGTGGCGTAGAGGTAGAGGTTTTTCTGATACTATTTCTAGAGGTGGTTGAGGGTTCCCCTTTAGAGAAGACAATTTCATAATGGTAGAAAATACCAGTTGCACAGATTCTTGATGGTTGTAAACATATTAAGTGGCACATTTCGCTTGATGGTTACAGTTCACTATGAAAAGGCATGATATGCACGGTGGTTGCAGTTTACAAATATTGTGGCTGATCACACTCGGTGGCACAGAACACTTCAACAGTCATGGACTCAGTTTTAGTTTCGACTTTCCAATGTTACATGTTCCTACAGTCGGACTGGGCTGCCAAGTGCGCACCAGTAACATTGACTCATGGGGCCCACTGTTCAGTTACATGCAAATATTACATTACCCTCATTTACACATTTTGATATGATTCTATATAATAATACACTAGTTTGTTTGTTAAATGTATGATTTGGTGCTGACTTATTCGATAGATAGTACATTGTACCAACTACTGCTCATTTAGGGGGCCTACCGGAGGATTTACCTATTCTCCCGTGGGCAAGTCTAAGCCTGCATGGCAAAAAATCAAGTAAATGGCTATTTATGTAGTAGAGGGGTGGTCCCACCTGACAGAGCAATTCTCTGCTCTGACTCACAGAAGGAGGCTTGAAGTAGAGGGCCACACAATATAAGGAGAGGACTGCCCATTCCTTTTAGAGAGTACTATACAACGTGTGGCGCCCCTGAGGGTTCGACCGCCACAGGGATGCTGCACTTCTGTAATGGGGTGTAGTGTTCCTCCTCTGAGGTAAGAACAGTGTGATGGTCAGGACCCCACCTCCACATCCAACAACACACTTTACGCTTCTGTATTGACTCTTCGTCCTTGCACTTTAACCCGTCTGTCTGCGCATGAATGTCTCTGGAAAATGCTAGCACTTTTATAATTTTATACTTTTGTATATTTGTATTATATATATTGTTTGAAACGTTTAAGAAGATGTGCCTCCAATAAAGGGAAGATGGTTTATTGTTATATAAACAGAAAACTTTCCTAGGTCTTACTCTTTTGCAGCCCACGGACGTGCTGTGTTTCACCAGGGGGGAATGTGGCGCCCCTGAGGGTTCGACCGCCACAGGGATGCTGCACTTCTGTAATGGGGTGTAGTGTTCCTCCTCTGAGGTAAGAACAGTGTGATGTTCAGGACCCCACCTCCACATCCAACACCACACTTCTCCCACCAGAGGGGGCTAGTATGCACTAGGTGCTGCCCTCCTGGTACGCAGGAGACTGGGGAACCAAGAGATAGGGGAACCATTTAGTGGGTGAGGGTAGAGGACTCACATTTTAGTGACACTTAATAATTCATATTTAATACACAGCCATTTTGGTTCATGGTTCTTTGACTGTCTTTTGATTGTGATCTCCTACCCTGAACGTGGATCCTGTGTGGACCTGCAGTGGATGGAGACACGGCCCTCGTACCCTGGCCTTGGGTCGAGGGACAGGTTGTAGATGATGGATGTCTCAACCCGGTCAGGGACCATGACCAAAAAGGCCCGGAGCTCAGGAGTGTAGCTCCACAGCAAATGGATCCCAGGGAGGATGCAGACGGAGCGGTATGCGCCACCTGTCCTCGCCAACCTGATCTATTCAGAGGGATTCCGGCTGCAAGAGGGGTACCAGCCCCCGACACTCGACCTTGCTACTCCACGTCCTGGTCGGGAAAGCCCGGTAGGCCCTGAGGATCCCGGCGGGTAATGGAAGGAGCGAAGCTGCCACCTGTACCCTGTTTTCTGAGAGAAGATCAGAGGGAGACCCGGCCTATCTACACACACGCAGACAGGAAAGGACCCGGTCTGAAGTCTAGGGACACTCTGGTGTGGGGTCCTGATTAAACACTCGTATTACTCGGAGGTTGTTGGACCCTCGCTTCTGGTGACCGCAGAACTCCGCGAGGAGCAGGGAGAAGCCTTGCAGCTGCACTCTCCAATGTGAGTAAAAACCCTGGAAGTTAACTCCTATGGCCTCCGGTCTCTTTATTCTGCACTACACTGCACCACGCAGCACCAGAACTCCTAGACTACTACCCCCGCCGTCCTGTCTCTCTGCTCTGAGGCCCTGCTCCGCCTGTGGGGAGTAGTAACAACGACGGCTGCCGTAACATCCCGCCTCAGAGGACTGCAGCAGCGCTGGTGGCCTTCACCAGGTGCCACAGTGGCGTAGTCGAGATCAGCCACTCAACCCGGATAAGCTCGTACCATCTCTTTTTAGTGTGACGGCCCTGGGCACGGAGCGGGTCCGGGCCATGGCTGCACCCCATCGACAACATAGGACCCGGCTCCGAGTCCCCCATCTTCCAGGGCAGGGCTTACACCACAAGTGGGTCACACAACTTGGCGTAGTCGGCAGGATCGCATGCCCGCGGCAAAGGAAGGAATTACCCATTGCTACCGGGTACTGTGTGCCTTACACCTTGGACTGTCGTTTTCACTTAAAATGGCACCCGCCCAAGAAGAACAGGCGCCATAATGCGGTGGAAAGATGGCCTTCTGACACCTCCCATCGTGGGCTGGGCTCCCGCTTGGCGCCAAAAATGTGGACTGCCCCTTCCATCAGAGACTGTCCGCAGGGTAATGCCCATCAAACGAGGATGGGCTGAAAGAAGGCGGGCCTGTCTGCATTCCACCCAGGAACCGCCCTGAAAGAGGAGGAAAAAGAAAAACAACAAGGTGCGGCCATAACAGTTGGAGGTTGGCGATCTTTGGGAGCAGACATGGACGCTTCTGGAGTGCAACCTACAGAGCCTTCTGAACCCGGTCCAGGTCCTTCCCCCGGCAGGGAGCGAGGCGGCAAAATCCTAACAGCGGGAGATATAGAGTTTCTCCACCAGGAAGCACCGGGTCTTGTGCGGAGACTGAAAGAGGCCAAGGAGGCAGCGACTGCTGCTGCGCATCCGGGCCTGCCGCCAAGGAGCTGAAGCTCATGGAGACGCGGTGACAGAGGTCGCGAGCGGCCCAGAGGCGGGTGAGTGTGCTACCCCTGCCCCGGCTGCTGGGCCTACCGTTCCCATACTGGACCTCATGACCGAATATCTCCTGCCCGGCGCGGTCACCTGAGAGCAGGTCTTTGCCCCGAAGCTGCAAGCATCTGCTATAGGCGGAGACCTGCGCTGCCGCCCAACTCCCGAATCGGAAGCGCCTGAGGCTGCTGGGGTATCCACCGACCCCAACCCGGACTGGTCCACGCTTGCAGAGGACCCGCAGCAACCCCTTATGACACTGCTACCCGCACAGACAGTCACCTGGCCTGAGGCTGAGGAGTGGGCCTGGGACAACCAGGGGGGTGACCTGATGGGCTTCGCCCGGGAGACCCGGGCTGAAGCGCAGAGGAGGAGTGAGCGGTGCAGTGAACAGATTCTCCAACTCACTCGGGAGCAATGCCAAAGTGAGGTCCGCTGGGAGCGCATCGAGGTGCGGGCCAAGGCTGCCAAGTCCCAGGCCCGACAGGAAGAGGCAACCCGTCCGAGTCCCCGAGTGGAAGGGCAAGTCGTCCGCTTTCACCATGAGGCGGGGTGGGGGTTCATAACGAGTCCCCAGTACCAGGACGACGTCTTTGTCAGCCGGCGGGAAGTCGAGCTGCGTTTGAAGAAGGGACACCCTGGCCGGAACCTCTTCCCGGGAGATGTAGTTACGTACTCTCGCCACCATAGGGTGCGGGGGTGGTACACCCTGGATGTTAACAAGGTGTCCGGGAGTGACGCCCCCTCACGCTCAGCCTCAGAGGACCGCTCAGCCTCCGTCGGAACGAGCCTTTTCCCAGGAGGGAACCCGAGATCTAAGCAGCCCCGGCGGTTGTAACCTGTTGAAAGTTATACTGTTTGTGTCTATGTTTTGATTTATATCCCCGGTTTCTAGAGACATTGGTCCCTGCGGACTTGCAGCAGACAGACTCTTACCTTGTAAATAGTTTGCATCTCTTTAGGTGCTCCTTATTGGTTTTATGTAAAACCGCGTATATTTCTACCTCAGACCTCAAAAGAAAAACCTGTCTGGGTGGCTCTCCTGGAGGTCCAAGCCAGGGCCCACGTTGGGGGTTTGGGACAGGTCCCTCGCGCTTCTGAACTGACTCTTCGTCCTTGCACTTTAACCCGTCTGTCTGCACATGAATGTCTCTGGAAAATGCTAGCACTTTTATAATTTTATACTTTTATACTTTTGTATTTTTGCATTATATATATTGTTTGAAACGTTTAAGAAGATGTGCCTCCCATAAAGGGAAGATGGTTTATTGTTATATAAAAAGAAAACTTTCCTAGGTCTTACTCTTTTGCAGCCCGCGGACGTGCTGTGTTTCACCAGGGGGGAATGTGGCGCCCCTGAGGGTTCGACCGCCACAGGGATGCTGCACTTCTGTAAAGGGGTGTAGTGTTCCTCCTCTGAGGTAAGAACAGTGTGATGGTCAGGACCCCACCTCCACATCCAACACCACACTTCTCCCACCATAGGGGGCTAGTATGCACTAGGTGCTGCCCTCCTGGTACGCGGGAGACTGGGGAACCAAGAGATAGGGGAACCATTTAGTGGGTGAGGGTGGAGGACTCACATTTTAGTGACACTTAATAATTCATATTTAATACACAGCCATTTTGGTTCATGGTTCTTTGACTGTCTTTTGATTGTGATCTCTCACCCTGAACGTGGATCCTGTGTGGACCTGCAGTGGATGGAGACACGGCCCTCGTACCCTGGCCTTGGGTCGAGGGACAGGTTGTAGATGATGGATGTCTCAACCCGGTCAGGGACCATGACCAAAAAGGCCCGGAGCTCAGGAGTGTAGCTCCACAGCAAATGGATCCCAGGGAGGATGCAGACGGAGCGGTATACGCCACCTGTCCTCGCCAACCTGATCTATTCAGAGGGATTGCGGCTGAAAGAGGGGTACCGGCCCCCGACACTCGACCTTGCTACTCCACGTCCTGGTCGGGAAAGCCCGGTAGGCCCTGAGGATCCCAGCGGGTAATGGAAGGAGCGAAGCTGCCACCTGTACCCTGTTTTCTGAGAGAAGTTCAGAGGGAGACCCGGCCTATCTACACACACGCAGACAGGAAAGGACCCGGTCTGAAGTCTAGGGACACTCTGGTGCGGGGTCCTGATTAAACACTCGTATTACTCGGAGGTTGTTGGACCCTCGTTTCTGGTGACCGCAGAACTCCGCGAGGAGCAGGGAGAAGCCTTGCAGCTGCACTCTCCAACGTGAGTAAAAACCCTGGAAGTTAACTCCTATGGCCTCCAGTCTCTTTATTCTGCACTACACTGCACCACGCAGCACCAGAACTCCTAGACTACTACCCCCGCCGTCCTGTCTCTCTGCTCTGAGGCCCTGCTCCGCCTGTGGGGAGTAGTAACAACGACGGCTGCCGTAACATCCCGCCTCAGAGGACTGCAGCAGTGCTGGTGGCCTTCACCAAGTGCCACAGGTGGCGTAGTCGAGATCAGCCACTCAACCTGGATAAGCCCGTACCATCTCTTTTTAGTGTGACGGCCCTGGGCACGGAGCGGGTCCGGGCCACGGCTGCACCCCATCGACAACATAGGACCCGGCTCCGAGTCCCCGATCTTCCAGGGCAGGGCTTACACCACAAGTGGGTCACACACAACGCTTTATTCACACCATGGAGGCGATGCAGGAGAATTGAGCACTTTATGATTTACATCAACCCAGCAACAGGACAGCCAGTGACCATCTTATCACTTGGAGACCTTTCCAACAAAAAACTGATTGCCCAAAGTAAACAACCCCTCAGGCTCTTTAAAGCTGCAATCTTCACTACGTTCGTTCAGTGGTCCAGTCGGGGCTTACGTCCGAACCCCCGCACAATGGGGCCATTGATTATTCTGGTGCAGACGGAGTCACCATGTCCTTTGTCATACATCATTTTTAGGTGTATACGCCTACTGGAGGAAGACACCCTGATGCAGTTTACTATGTTTTATGGGTGGTTTGGACAACGTGGGGAAGAACACAGTGTTAAAGGGGCCTTCAAGAAGTATCATAGCTCAAAAAATTAGCTGCCTCCATTGCATCAAGAAGCATTAGCATTAAAAGACATCTGACGTTCATGTTAAACCCAAGAACACTGCTTATTTAGGACCCGTCTTTATCACTTCAGCAGATTATAGTTTCAGACCTCATTATGCTTCCCCGGTATATACAGACACTTTGCTATCGCCTGTTTTTTTGAGCATTGACTTGAGAAGTAGAAGCATCAGCAATAGATTAGGAGACACATTTAGCTATCAGGCTTCACTAATGGTATTCCATCCCCACATGAATATTGAAATGAGCTTAGTCCTACACCCAAGGAATCCGCTGAACATGAGCCTCTAATTGTCTCTTTGTCTGCTGAATAGATTTAACGCATCATTCCATGGTAACCAGTGAAAATCGTTTATCTCCAATTAACAATGCAGATGAGTCCCTAATTATATGGAGCCTTACAAGGAATAAGTTTGTTTTGTGCATTTTCCTGCAAATTTTACACAAAAACAGAATTTTGAATTTGAGGTGAAAGTTTACTGTTTATTGAGGTAAAACATCGCTAATCGATTGGAAGGTCGGGTATTAAGTAGACTGTTAAGGCTGCGTTCACATGTAGCATTGTCATGGATGAGCATAAGTGTTAGCAGCTATGGATTTTTAAAGTGTTCTTTTAGAAAATACAGAAATATAATTTATAAAATAGCCCACTTCTTTCTCCTATAATCTCTTTTTTATCCTATTTTGCCACATATTGCAATTAATATTGAGAATGACAAAGAAATCTTCTCTGTGTGTCTCAGGAACTCTACCATGTCCTTGTTCCCCTCTTCCTCAATGTCCTATGTGTGGCTGTTAGACAACTAGCTGCAGCTTTAGCCTCCCTGACTGGTATCACAAAAAAATACGAAGCACTCCCCTGTGGTAAAGGAAGGAGGACTCCATCTAGCCAGCAGCCGAAGATGGAGCTGATCAGCAAAAGATGAACTAGTCTTTTTTTCCTGTTGGATTTCTATAAGATCAAAGATCATGTAGAAAATGCTGCAGACTATCAAACAGTGAGACCAACTATATTTAAAGGGGTATTACCATCCCCAAGATCCTATCCCAATATGTAGTAGGTGTAGTAATAATAATAATATTAGCAAATGCATCCAATTAGAAATGTAGTAATGTTTTTCTGATTCAGTATTTCTCTTTCCTCATGTGCAGGCATTGCAGGACCTTGGGTATCCATGGTTGCGACCACTGATATAATGACAGTTAGCTAGTTGATAGTGGTCGTAACCATGGATACCCAAGGTCCTGCAATGCCTGCACATGAGAAAAGAGACATAGCGAATTAGAAAAACTATACTACATTTCTAATTGGAGGTATTTGCTAATATTATTATTACACCTACTGCATATTGGAATAGGATCTTGGAGATGGGAATACCCCTTTAAATATTTATTTCTAGGTTCAGCGTTCCTTCAATGTGAATTATTCAGTAGCAGCAGTTTAAGAACTTGCGGGTCCCCCATTGACCCCACACATGACTCTTAGCTTGAGACTCTGTGATGAACACAGACATGACAAGGTTATCTTGGAACCACTATACATGGAATGAGTGAGACAAGTGTAACATTTATAGTGAAGGTTCTATTTTAACCATTGCAAAGAAGTAGTTGTGACAATTCTTGTTGGTTTCATATGAAAAAAAACTGGAAAAGATCTTGGCAGTTACACTACTAGGAGGCACTGAACTTGGCAGTTGCTAGAACAGGAATTGTCTCTTTAACTCAAATAACAGCCGTCTTTCACCAACCACAAAGAAAAACAGACTATACAGAGTTCCAAAGGGTTATCATGTCAATAACATGTTCACAGGTTTTCTCACCCCAAACTATATGTGCATGTAGCTCTTTCAAAGACAAATCCATCAATATCTTTACATGGCTAGTCCATTCCTCCATTACTGAGAAATCAGCATTTGAGTTGATATTTAAATGAAGCTGAAGAGCTATGGTAGATCTGAAGCCTTTGTCACTTCAGCTCTATTCTTCACCCAGTGCCGCCTCCTCCTGCTTGAATGACAGCCTCTATACTATGCAACTTCAGGCAAAGGAGCTGTCAGTCAAATAGGAGAAGGCGGAGCTGAGGAAGCATAGAACTGTTTTGACAGATGCTTCAGAACTACAGTATCTATTTGCATATCAATGTTAACACTGATTTCTCAGTAACAGAGAATAGGAGTAGGTTAAGGTATTGCTGGACTCGTCTTTGAAAGAGCTACATGTACATATGAATAGTTTGGAGTGTGTAATCCTGCTGACAGATTCCATTTAACACAGGAAAAGTCCTGAATTCGTATTCACAAATAAATAGCACAATAGGCATAAGAGAAACATATTCAATCAACAGGACTCCAGATGCAGACTATAGTCTTCCTCGGGAAGGTTCTCATTTAAAACCACAGCTATTTCACTTTCTTGGGCCTCAAAGCTTTTCATTGCAAGCAGTAACCAGTTTGCTTATTCATCATTATTACCAAACAAGATTGCAAGCCCAAATCATCATCTCATATTTTATAATGCCATTTATGGCAAAATACAAGCAAGAGAACAACAGACTTCAAACCTAAATAAATGCTCAGACAAAATATATTTCAATCATTCAGTGAAATCATTATTTTTTATTAAACAATCAAGATACCAAAAACAAAGATATATACATATGGATACATAGATAAAAGACAATTTAAAAAGAAGCAACAGGGTGTATGCAGCAAGAGATGTAAACAATAAGCAAGACACAATAGAATAAATCAAATAAATAAATTCTATTATAAATACAAAGCGCTAAGTCACTCCAATAAATTGCAAAGAGCACATTAGCATATTAAGACGTCACTATAAGGTGCAAGTGCACATAAAGTAACTGAATCACTGAATGATTGAAATATATTTTGTCTGAGCATTTATTTAGGTTTGATGCTTCTTCATCATTGCTGTTCTGCAGTTAACCATTTTTCTGCTGCAACTTCCTGATTATATATATCTACCATTAACTCTCTGCCTGCTGCAAGTATATGACTCAGCAATTAATCATCTGCTGATAGCATACAACTCTGCAATTAACCATTTGTCTGCTGCAAGTCCAATATTGTCTACACATCTACTGCTCCTGAGGGTAACGAGTTTTTGAAGCAGAAACTCTCAAAATCCTCCACTAAATCTCAGAGTTCCTGAAAACATTTGAGTTTCCGCTCAGTTTCTGCTCCAAAATCTCAGCAAAAAACTTGGTGTGCACATATTTTCAAAGAAATTTTCCAAAGAACTTATGAGTTAATTTCCTCTTGATCTCTTCCATTTTTTAGCGAAAAGATAGATGCTGATTGGCTGAGGGTTGGAACATAGAGTTCATGGTCCCCTATTATAGACAGATAAGAGGTGAAGGGCTCCTGCTGCAGCCAGTTGTCCTACAGCCAGACAAAAGAATGTAAGGCGGAGAGTTGGGGTGGAATGGGTGATTTCCTAAAAACAATATATTTCATATTTCTTACCATTTTAAATGCAGTATGAGATAGAATAGGATCAGGAAAAAAGGTTTAGTGAGGAACTGCTAAGATATTTTTTATTTTCAGGGCTTTTTTTAATATCTCCTATCTGTTCAGGATTACATTTTTCTACGGGCTGATATTTACACTGATAGGCGAGCCCGCACCTGCCTTTGTATGATAGGCTAATTGCAAGATCATACCCGCGGCAGTCCACCTGCAAGTAGCACTGTAGGAAAACTTCAGATGTAGATAACAAAGCGCATTGTACTCTACATAATGGCTGTGAAATCATTATGCCTGTAGGATACTGTGGCAGAGGAATCGATGCAAGAGAAGAAAAAGAAAATCGTGAAGCCCTAAAGAAAGTCTAAGGGGGAAAAAAATAGTAATAGCAGGGTAGAAAAGACGATGCTTCATTTAAATGCAGATTTTGCTAGCAGCCATTTGTGAAAGGTGTCAAAATGAAGAATATGTTAGTTGGTTTAATGAGGTGTAGAGAGTAACAGCAAGAAGGAAGGATCAAAACAGCAGATGCGCACACGGATTCACAAGTGTAGGCAGAAAAGTCTGCAAGGAGAAAGTTAAAATCATTATTGTTAGAAACAATGAAGATGTGTGCACGTGAGCTTACAGTCTAATGTAGTTCCAAAAAAGAGGGAAACGTCTGGATTAATGGAGCATGGCTCCACATACGTGACCATCAGTATTATACCTGTATAATACCACTAGTACTCATACCCCATGAACTTTTTCACATTTTTTTCACGTTACACCCACAAACTTCAATGTATTTTATTGGGATTTTATGTGATATACCAACACTAACTAGCAAGTACTTGTGAAGTGTAAAGGAAATGATACATTGTTTTCTAATTATTTAAAAAATATAAATCTGGAAATTGCAACGTGCATTTGTATTCAGCCCCCCTGAGTAAATACTTTGTAGGGCCACCTTCTACTGCAATTACTGCTGTACGTCTTTTGGGTTAAGTCTTTTTGCTTTGCACATCTAGAGACTTAAATACTTTCGCATTCTTCTTTGCAAACTAGTGAGTGAGTGAGATTGGATGGAGATGTCTGTGAACAGCAATTTTCAAGTCTTGCCACAGATTCTCAATGGGATTTAGGTCTGGACTGTGACTGGGCCATTCACACACATGAATATGCTTTGATCTAAACCATCCATTGTAGCTCTGGCAGGATGTTTAGGGTCATTGTCCTACTGGAAGTTGAGCGTACGCCCCAGTCTCAAGACATTTACAGCCTCTAACAGGCTTTCTTCCAGGATTGCCTAGTATTTAGCTCCATCCATTTTCCCACCAATTCTGACCAGCTTCCCTGTCCCTGCTGAAGAAAATCAACCCCTTAGAATAATGCTGCCATCACGTGTGACTGTGGGGATGGTGTTTTCAGGGTGATGTGCAGTGTTAGTTTTCCACCAAACATAATGTTTTGCATTTAGTCCAAAAAGTTCTACTTTGGTCTCATGTGACCAGAGAACCTTCTTCCACAAGCTGTGTCCCTTACATGGCTGTTTGCAAACTGTAAACGGGACGTTTTATGGCTTGCTTTAAAAAATGTCTTTTTGCCACTCTTCCATAAAGGCCAGATTTGTGGAGTATACAACTAATAGTTGTTGTCCTGTGGACAGATTCTCCCACATAAGCTCTAGATCTCTGCATATCCTCCAGAGTTACCATGGGCCTCTTGGCTGCTTCTCTAATTAGTGCAGTACTTGCTTGGGATGTCAGTTTAGGTGGACGCCCAGGTCTTGGTAGATTTGCAGTTGTGCCATATTCCTTCCATTTTTGGATGATGAAGTGAACAGTGCTCCATGAGATTTTCAAAGTTCAGAGCCTGGAATTTGTTTTAATAACCTAACCCTGCTTTACTCTTCTCCACAACTTTATCCCTGAACTGTCTGGTGGGTTTCTTGGTTTTTATGATGCTATTTGATTCCTAGTGTTCTCAAACAAACCTCTGAGGCCTTCACCCAACAGCTGTAGTTATACTGAGAATAAATTACACACAGGTGGACTCAATGTACGACTTGTGACTTCTGTAGACAATTGGTCACTCAGGATTTTATTTAGGGGTATCAGACTACAAGGGGGTGAATACAAATGCACCTCACAATTTTCAGATTTATATTTTTAAAACAATTAGAAAACCATTTATTATTTCCTTTACACTTCACAAATACTTGGTACTTTGTTTTGGTATGTCACATAAAATCTCAACAAAATAAATTTAAGTTTGCGGGTGTAACGTAAAAAAAATTTTAAAAGTTCTCGGGGAATAAATACTTTTTCAAGGCACTGTATATGTCAATCTTTCCCATATATATCTATGTAACACTTTCGCACATGGTATAAACATGCTGAAAAAATATGAACTTTTGGTATTTGGCAAAGGACAAGCTAAACTTCCCTCCTGGGAGATCCGTTGCTGCTTGTGAGTAACAGATTGTACAATGAGTTCATGTTCTGTATTTCTTTGTGGTTCTGTGTTTTCTGTTTGTTCGGTGTACTGACCCCCCGGCTAAATGTGTCTTCTTTTATTGCCGCCTGCCCTGGCTATTCCTGTATCTACTCTACAGAGATTGATCCCTTTGTGACAAATAGCTCTGCTATTCCATTAACAGAATTATGTAGTGTGGAGGAAAGAGCCTAGATCGTAACATAACAATACAATTTCTGGAAGTTGATGCCCTGGAGCAGAAATACAGCACAGAGTATTGGGTAAATGTACTGGAAAGACCGGTGGTCATCATGGAGCACAGAGGGGTCACAGCAAATAATACAAGACAAATTTTGTTAACCGCTAACACAATAACGTCCTGGAATTGGGAGCGGAGATTGGTGTGCTCCCTTGTCCCCATCATTGTCCATTACATCATATAATGGTAGGTTTCATACATTAAACAATAGGAGAATTCAGCTACAATAGAATTCAAATGCAAAATATGTTTTTCCATTTTTGCCAGAGCCTGTGTCCAAGTTCACACAAGGACTACAAAACATTAAAAACTTACATTCCATTGAGGTACTAGTCAGTCACATGCAGATTACAAACCCAAAATGCTTGAGCATCATTTGAAGGTTACAAATAGAGTTATTCCCAAAATATCTAGTTATTCCCTATCCGCTGGGACCCCCAGTGACTCTGAGAATGGAGCTCTGCAGGACCCTGTCCTAATTGGAGCTGAGGCGCACACGCTTGACTTCCACACCATTCATTGTCCATGGGACTGCTGGACATAACGGAGCGCTGAACTCAACTCTCTCCAGCAATCCCAAAGACCATGAAAGGAGTGAAGGTCCAGTATGTGAACCTCAACACTATTCATGATAGAGACCTGCAGACCCCGTTCCTATGGACCTACAGCCATGTTCTTGGGATCAGCAAGACATCCTGATGCATCCCAAGGGCCGTGGGGTACTCGGCAGCCGGGCCTCTGGTTGCTGGGGGATATCACGGTGGCTGGCCCGGTCCATGACCCAGGGCGGTCAGTGCAAAAGGAGGGGTACTTTTATATGGGGTTTTTGGGATTGTTTGTGATGCCACCTGTGGATTGCGGCCAAAAGGAGCCGCCACTGCGGAGCAGTCCTCTGGAGCTGGTGTGGCTCTCCACAGGTAGAGCAAGCTCCAGGGCAGTGTAGGAAAATGGTGGTTGCGCTGGGCGTTGTAGTGCAGAGAGGGAATGATGGCGCAGATTAAAGAATGGACGGAGGCAGTGCGGTGCAGTCATCCGAGTTTTTACTCACAGTTCTTGTGACAGTCCCACTGGTGCACTGTACAGGTGTCAGCCTCCCACGTCGCGCTGCGTTCACCAAGCAGGGGTTCAGCACTTCTTCAGGCAGATTAGGAGTACCGGACAGAACCCAACTTTCTCGTGTTCCTAGCTAGACCGACTTCACGCTGAGTCTTTCTCCCTCCTGCCCTGCGCTGCCCACTCTCAATCCCGCTTGGGTGCTCTGAAGTCCCTCCTGTCTCGTCAGAGTTCCCAGACCTGCTTGACCCTCAAGGTGATTAGAAAGCGGCTTCAGCAACTGACTATATAAGCCAGAAGCCTCTGGTTTTCCCATCCGAGACCTGGAGTAAAACGGCTGGACCAGGGGCCGTTCCCCTTCTTGCGGCCTACGATCCCTCTGTCTTCTGACAGATTCGGGGCGTACGGGTGCCGTCCTGAACTCGCCGTACCCCCTATGATCCCTTCTTAGAATGGAGCCTACTCCCTGCTCCCCTCCTGGGCCTCTGTCACTAGGCCACTACTTGTGGAGCAGAGCTCCTACTGAGACTCTGCTCCCGGACTGTCTTCTGAACTGCCCTACTGCTCTGAACTGTTCTCTCGCCACCCTAAAATGGCTTCCCTATTTATACTCCTACCAAAGTGCTCCCCCTAACTACTTCCTCCACCCGCACCCACTACTGGTTCCCTCTACCTTTGGGTTCCCCCCACTCCAGCCAGGGTCAGGGCTCAGCAGCTGCGCTCATGCATGTTGCCTCTCCAGCCGGCCTGGAGCAGTGTAGTGTTGGATGTGACGCGCCCAGGGGATGGGGACGACTCGGCGCCCGGGCCTTGTTGTTGGTTTTGGGGGATGCCGCGGTGGCCGGCTCCCGAGGACGTACCCTGGGGTCACTCTTAAAAAGCAAGGAATAATGGGGGAAAAGGTGTATGGGAAAGGGGAAAGTCCGTGACGCCACCTGTGGTGTCTGGTGAGGATCACCAGCGCTGCTATAGTCCTCTGAGGCCGGTGGTCAGGCAGCTTAGTTGGTGCGGCTCCCCACAGGTGGAGCGGGGCCTCAGGGCAGCGTAGGAGAAGGGATGCAGGACAGAGGGGACCCAGCCGGGTCGGAGGAAGAATGGGCACACACACGACAGTTCACTTCAGTACCTTTACTGGTGTTAGAACCTTGCTCTTAGGTTTTTTTTCCTTTGCTGGTCACATGACCTTGTTGGCCTATTTAATCCTGCTCCGCCCTTCTGGCTTTGCTGGACTTCATTGTATATCTACTTTCTAGCTAGCCTGTGCTCTGTGTCTTGCTCTGTTAGTTTGCTTGGTCTACTGACCTCTATGTTCTATATATTTTGTTTGTTCGTCTGTCTGCTACTATTTCTGTTAGGAGGTGTCCCATATTCCTCCCAGTCCTTAGTACTTGTAGGGATTCCTTCCCCACATCTATAGGTCTCCGTACAGACTAGCTTAGGACTTTAGCAGGTCTGATCGCAGGATCAGGTTCCCTGTTACATCGTAGGGATTAAGCTGAGTTCTATCGTAGGGACAGATCTCCTCTCTTTCCTTAGCTCTGGTAGCACAACATAACAGTAAGTCCAGCCAGCAAATTCTCTAAGGAAAGATTTTTCTGTTCCATCATGGTGTCGGTTCAGGATTTGGTTCATCGCCTGCAGGGACTCTCTCTGGAGGTGGCCGAGCTCCATCAGCACGTGAGTAACTGTCCTGGAGCACATTTCTTGGAGCCTAAGGTATGTTTGCCGGATTTATTTTTTGGTGAACACCGAGAATTTTTTTCATTCAAAAATGCTTGCTTATTGTATTTTCGTTTGAGACCTAAGTCCTCTGGGGATGAATCCCAGCGCGTAGGGTTCATAATGTCACTTTTGCGCAAAGAGCCTCAGGAGTGGGCCTTTTCTTTGCAACCTAGTGATACATGCTTCAGATCAGTGGATAGTTTTTTTTCTGCTTTGGGACTATTATATGATGATCCTGACCGTGTCGCATCAGCTGAGACTGAGTTGAGACGTTTAAAACAAGGATCAGGTAATGTGGAAAAATATTGTACTCATTTCCGTCGTTGGTCTACTCAAACAGGGTGGAACGATTCTGCTCTGAAAAGTCTATTTCTTGCTGGGCTCAGTGAAAGGGTTAAAGACCTGCTAATTGCTTATCCTACACCTGAAGATTTGCAACAGGCTATGCAATTAGCTATACGGGTGGATAGAAGACTGCGTGCAAGGGTTAATGAGAGCAAATCCTCTGCTATGTCAGTTTCTGGTTATGAGAATGTGTGTACTAACAGTGGTGAACCGATGGAGATTGGATCGGTGGCACCTCGCTCTCAAGAAAAAGACCGTCGATTTTTTGAAGGCTTGTGTTTCTATTGCGGAAAATCTGGTCATTTGATTAAAGGCTGTGAGCTTCGTATGAAGAAAGAAAAAAAAATGGTCAGTCATGCCCGTATTGCCTGTTTAAATTCCAAGGGTGTATTTTTAGCTGCTTCCACGATTGCTCAGGAAAAATTAATGGAATTTCGGGTGTTTGTCGATTGTGGGTCTACTCTGAATGTTATTGATGGGGGATTCGTGGAAAGACTCAATTTAAAACCTGAACCTTTATCATCCCCCATTGCTGTGGTTTCTGTGGATGGTTCCCCTTTGAAGAATATTACTCTCAAGGTCTGTGAATTTCCTCTCACTATTAATGGTGTTCACCATGAGAAATTGGATTTGGTAGTGTTGAATAACTTGCCTTCTCCAGTAATATTGGGATTGCCCTGGTTAAAATTTCACAATCCTGTACTGGATTGGTCTACCAGTGAAATTAAATCCTGGAGCCATAAATGTTATGACAAGTGTTGTAATGGGCGTATTGCAGCTTTGGATAGGGGAGAATTGCCTGTTCCTATTCAGGATTTTTGGAGAGTTTTTTCTGAGAAGGAATCGCAGGTTTTGCCTCCCCATAGAGACTATGATTGTTCTATTGAATTTGTCCCTGGAGCGACTCTTCCTAAAAGTCGTTTATTTAACCTTACTATTCCTGAGAGGAAGGCTTTGGAGGAATACATACAGACAAGTTTGGCCGCCGGTCACATTAGGCCCTCTAAGTCTCCTGTGGCGGTTGGATTTTTTTTTGTTAAAAAAAAGGACGGCGGTTTACGTCCTTGTCTGGATTTTCGTGAGATTAACAAAATTACTGTACGCAATCCTTACCCACTGCCATTGATTCCTGATCTGTTTAACCAGTTAATGGGGGCCAAGTGGTTCTCTAAAATTGACCTTAAGGGGGCATACAATCTGTTGCGCATGAAGGAGGGTGACGAATGGAAGACTGCTTTTAACACTCCTGTGGGTCATTTTGAGAATCTGGTTATGCCTTTTGGTCTTACTAATGCTCCTGCATTTTTTCAGAATCTGATTAATGACATCCTTAGACCTTTGATCGGTAAAAATGTGGTTGTGTATTTGGATGACATTTTGATTTATTCGCCGGATCTGGAGTCTCATTGGCGGAGCGTGCGTGAGGTATTACAGTTATTAATGGACAATTCGCTTTTTGCTAAGCTGGAGAAATGTGAGTTCGCTGTACAGAGAATTAGTTTTTTGGGCTACATTATCTCCAGCAAAGGTTTTGAGATGGATCCGGTTAAGGTTCAGGCTGTGCAGGAATGGCCTAGGCCTATTGGTTTGAAATCGATACAGAGGTTTTTGGGTTTCGCCAATTACTATAGAAAATTCATAAAAAAATTTTCTAGTATTGTCAAACCTCTGACTGATCTCACCAGGAAAGGTGCTGATGCGGTTCAGTGGTCTTCTGAGGCCATTGAAGCTTTTGTGTATCTCAAGGAGAGGTTCACCTCTGCTCCCATCCTTATGCAGCCTGATGTTACTAGGCCGTTTTTGGTTGAGGTTGATGCTTCCTCTGTGGGGGTTGGCGCAGTATTGTCTCAGGATAACGGGGATGGATTACATCCCTGTGCCTTTTTTTCAAAAAAATTTTCGGAGACTGAACTGAATTACGATATTGGTAATCGGGAATTATTGGCTATTAAACTCGCATTTGAACACTGGCGCCACTTCTTGGAAGGTGCGGAATTTCCCGTTCAGGTTCTTACGGATCATAAAAATCTGATATATCTTGATGCTGCCAAGCGCCTGAATGCCCGTCAGGCTAGGTGGGCACTGTTTTTCTCGCGGTTTAATTTCTCCGTTACTTACATCCCTGGTACTAAGAATGTTAAGGCGGATGCCTTGTCTCGCAGTTTTTCTCCCATAGTCGGTGCTGAGAAAGAGGAGAACATTTTACAAGAAGGTGTTGTGATAGCTGCTTTGGACTCCGTTTTGGAAAATGAGATTCTTAAAGCACAGGAGAATGCCCCTTCTAACACTCCTCATGGGAGGTTGTTTGTGCCTGGGACCTTTAGGAGAGATTTGTTTGTTGAGTGTCACGAATCTCGGTTGGCAGGTCATCCCGGAATCTCTGAGACCAAGAGACTGGTGGGTCGCAGTTTTTGGTGGCCTGGATGGCAGAAGGAAGTCATTAAGTGGGTGCGTCAATGTACTATATGTGCTAGATCTAAGTCCTCACATACTCCTGCTGCGGGGTTGCTTTGTCCTTTGGAGGTTCCCAGTGCTCCTTGGACACATTTGGCTATGGACTTTATAACTGACCTTCCCCCCTCTGAGGGTTTTACTGTCATCTGGGTGGTCGTGGACCGTTTTAGCAAGATGTGTCACTTGGTTCCTTTCGTCAAACTGCCCTGCGCTAAAACTCTCGCTAAGGCCTTTGTCAAGGAAATTGTCAGACTTCATGGCGTTCCTACTGACATTGTTTCTGATAGGGGTCCTCAGTTCGTGGCTCGTTTTTGGCGTGCCTTTTGTGATAGGTTGGGAGTTCATTTGTCGTTCTCGTCCGGATATCATCCTGAATCTAATGGCCAGACAGAAAGGAAAAACCAGGATGTTGAGCAGTTCTTGCGTTGTTTTGTGGCAGACAATCAAGAGGGGTGGTCTGAGTTTCTGCCACTTGCTGAATTTGCTCTGAACAATCATACATCTTCTTCTGCTGGTTGTTCGCCTTTTTTTTGTTGTTCTAGGAGACATCCGTCGTTTGGGTCGTTCTCCAAGTTGGGATCTGCCGTGCCTGAGGAGGAGAATTTTTCCGGTGATTTGGAGAGAGTTTGGACGGATGTGCGTGGTAATCTTCAGGAGGCCAACAGAAAATCTAAAGACTACTTTGATAGGAAACGACAGGAGGTTTTGTTCGCTGTTGGTGACATGGTTTGGTTGTCCTCTAGGAATCTGCGGTTGAGGATTCCTTCAAAGAAATTGGGTCCCAAGTTTGTAGGGCCCTTTAAGGTGCTTCAGGTTGTCAACCAATCTGCTGTTAGGTTGGAGGTTCCTACCTCCTGGAGAATTAATCCGGTATTTCATGTCTCTCTGTTGAAAAAAGCTGTTGTATCGGATTGTGACGCCTCTGCCTCTGTTCCTCCGGTGGTGGAGGACGGGGAATATGAAATTTCTCGCATCCTTAACTCTAGACGGTATAGAGGTAGTTTGCAGTATCTTGTGGCCTGGAAAGGTTTCGGTCCCGAGGATAACTCTTGGGTGAGGTCGGATGATGTTTCCGCGTCCAGACTTATCAGAGCGTTTCACAGGAGATTTCCTGATAAGCCTGGTCCTAGGGGATCCGGAGGATCCTCTTAGAAGGGGGGGGACTGTTAGAACCTTGCTCTTAGGTTTTTTTTCCTTTGCTGGTCACATGACCTTGTTGGCCTATTTAATCCTGCTCCGCCCTTCTGGCTTTGCTGGACTTCATTGTATATCTACTTTCTAGCTAGCCTGTGCTCTGTGTCTTGCTCTGTTAGTTTACTTGGTCTACTGACCTCTATGTTCTATATATTTTGTTTGTTCGTCTGTCTGCTACTATTTCTGTTAGGAGGTGTCCCATATTCCTCCCAGTCCTTAGTACTTGTAGGGATTCCTTCCCCACATCTATAGGTCTCCGTACAGACTAGCTTAGGACTTTAGCAGGTCTGATCGCAGGATCAGGTTCCCTGTTACATCGTAGGGATTAAGCTGAGTTCTATCGTAGGGACAGATCTCCTCTCTTTCCTTAGCTCTGGTAGCAGAACATAACAACTGGTGGTGTTTCAGGCACGATCCAGGGCACTGTAGGGTGAGGGGTGCATTTCAGGACTCTCCCCAGTGAGCGGGTGTGGGGCCTCCTGTTTCTTGCCTTTTCCTGATAAGTTTATGACCTGCCTGGAGCGAGGCCTAACTTGGTCTCTGTGTTGACCTGGTAGTAGGGCCTTCTGATGGAGTTCACACTCCTTGGTCTCTTGGGCCTCAGTGACTCCTGACCCTGGTATATCAGTCAGCTTTTGGTGTTCCTGGGACATGTAGTTCGCCAGGGGTTCCGGTTGTTTCTGCTGGTCCTAGAGATACTTGCAGACGCGGACCCGGTGTCCGGTATATGGTCTTGGGGTGAGCTGGCTAAGCTCCTCTGCCCCCTATGTAGCTCGCTTACTCCACTTGCCTTCGGCCTCGCTCGGGGCCCTCACTAGGCTTCACACTGGCAGTAGGCCTCGCTACTCTTCACCGCTCTTATGGCGTCGGCACGCCTTGGGCTCACTAACCTGAGCTCTCTGAGTCTGTACTGAACTGGCAACTTCTCTGGCTGCAGCAGACTTTAGACTTACTCCAGACTGCTCCAGACTAGACTGAACTGCCTAGCATGCTATGAGGGCCTCTTGTGGAGGAATCCGTCCATGCACCCCTCTAGGATCTGTGGCACCAATGCACAGCAGGGCGCCACAGATGCAGGTGTTGGGGATCCGGGCAGCGCTCCCTCCTTACCTGAGGGAAGGGGATACCACACCTCTGGGTGAGGAGCAGTACCTCTGTGGCGACTAAACCCTCAGGGGTGCCACAATCCCCTATATCACAATGTTCATCCATTTTTGGTCCATGTGCCCAATTTTACCAACAGTGTAGCATCTATTTTTCTTTTACTAAAAAAATTAAAAACTGTTTGCAAACTTCTCCCATCCATTTGACAGTAAGAAGCGTACACCATCATCCGTGTGCTGTCCACTTTTTTCAAAGAACATTGGTGATTTTGATCTGCAAATCGGAAAAACAAGCTGGGTCTATGTAAAGAAAAAAACAGGCCCATGCAAAACATGTAAGTGAAACACAAAATACAGATCACATCTGTGAATGCCGACATCTAAAATAGGCCGTACTGAAACCATTACCAAACTTTTTAAAAGTACCTACATTGTCCAAAACTTGTCACAACCTGCCCAGATAGTGCCACATAATGTCCATACAAATAATACTATACTGTGCCCATACAGTACCACTCAATGCCCATACAGTACCACCTATGAAAAAAAGAAGAAAAAGACAGAGTGCTCCATAGAGCAAAGATCTTAAAGGGAATCTGTCACTGGATCAACCCTCCTAAGCCATCTACATTGGCATGTAGGTCATAGGATGCTGAATAAACTGATACCTTGATATCTACGATCTGATATCTTATTCCAGAGAATTCCACATGTTTCTAAATATGTAAATGAGCTGTTAAGCTCTATGGGCCGGACATAGATCTCCTCTAGAATCTGCCTCCAGAACTTATTGTAAATGAAAGGGAGCGTTACCAGTGTGAGACATGTAGATCAGGAGAGTAGACTGTCAGTCATTAAATGTCTCACACTAGTAACGCCCCCTTTCATTTACAATAAGCCTTGGAGGCAGATTCTCAGGGAGATCTATGTCTTTAACAGCTCATTTGCATATAAGAAAAACTTGGATTTCTCTGGAATAAGATATCGGATCGCAAACATCAATGTATCATTTTATTCAGCTTTTTATGACCTGCATGCCCATATAGATGGGTTAGGAGGGTTCATATTACTGACAGATTCCCTTTAAGATGATTTGGAGTAGAAATTAGGCTTAAATAAAATGTAATATGTTCATCTTGATAGAAAGACTATTTAGTGTTAGGCACATTCTTGCTTTTATGCAAGTGGCACTGATGTGCAGCTGCTGCATCCTCTTTTATAAACTCTTTTATAAATGATTGTGGAGCCTACTGAAAGAGACTAAGGGACCTTTTTAAACGCTTAGGAAGCCTTTACAGGTGTTTTTTGTTAATTATTTTAATTTACTGAGATAATGACTTTTGTGTTTTCATTGGCTGTAAGCCACAATCATCAACATTAACAGAAATAAACACTTGAAATAGATCACTCTGTTTGTAATGACTCTATATAATATGAGTTTCACTTTTTGTATTGAAGAACTGAAATAAATTAACTTTTTGATGATATTCTAATTTTGTGAAAAGCATCTGTACATATGTATATACACTTAAGTACGGTCACTGCCAAGTTTCCCAATAACCCACGAAAAACTAGCTGCCACCACCAATCGTTTATACAGGCCAATTGGATACCCAAAAGGTAGCACATGGCTTAAGGGGTGCAGTTTACAGAGCAAGAACAGAGCTATTACATTTTATATATTGTGGTAGTTCGCTCACTCAGCTGCACACGAAGGTAGACACAGGTAGCTGTCTCTTTAAACTTATGGTTGGTTTATTAAAATGCAGTATAAACCAACACTGAGTGCTTAAAAGAAAACACTGCCCTTTGGGAAAAACAGGGAAAACAAAGCAAAATGGTAACACAAAATCACAGTCTTTGTGTTAGTAGGGATCCGCCTGCTCAGAGTTCAGCAACTCCACGTGGTTCAGGAAAGCTCCACACAAACAGATCTGGAGTTACTCTCTCCAGACCAACTGAACACTGAATGCCTCTACAGGCTGAGTATTTAAAGTATTTAAACCCCAGACCACAACCTGAGGTGGAGATATGGAGAACAACATCCCACCCACTCTATATTTGTTCTAAAAAAAAACCCACCAGCTTTTGCAAATGGTGGATTAACCCCCTTTTGCACATAACATGCTGGAGGAAACTTAACGGTTTTAATTCACCGAAGCTAATAGCCTAAGGGAAACACATCTCCCCTCCAGCACTTTACCAGTGAATTTGTCACAATATTTAATCCAGAAAAGTATTCAGTGTTCATAAAAAATATACAAAGATGTTACAAAATGAGAAAACAATACTCTATATACAGTTACACAGAATAAAAGGGATGATAAAAGAAAAGTACTAAACCTGTCACAGAAATGGCTCAGAGCTTAGCAGAGGGAAGCGCTCCATAGAACAACTCCTTAGAGCAATGGACAGAAACACAGAGCACTGTGTCTTCCAGAACTGACAAATGACAAAACCAAAACTCTGATTTATATTAGATCAAGATACACCCACATACACTGAGAAGCAAAAGGGTAACAATGTTTTGAACATTTGACTTTCAGGCTCAATATCTCACCATCCACTACAGCTTCTAATGTGAGGCTACCATCATTTTATAGACAATCATCTTGGCTATCTCATACATAAATTTGATTTGCAACTATTTTGCATATGATTAGTTATGCAGATTTTTGTCATGTCACTGCAGTGTTACTGTTTTGCTCCTAAAATTCTACATTTTAAATTTTTATTATTTTGTAAATCCACGTTTGGCTTTCAACACTGCCAGATTCAAGCATATCTCGACCGAAATCTGATCCCAGGTCTCTTCTACACGTTCCCAAAGTTGGTGCATACTGGTCGACTCACATGGGTATATGTACAGCTTTTTCTTCAGCTGTGGGGGCCAATCCAGCACATCAACTTCATTGTCATTGAACCATTTGCTTACCAATCTCGATGTATCCTTTAGGTTATTGTCCTGCTGAAACACTATGCTGTCCTTTTCATACCAATTGTACCTCGAGTGAAAGTAACTTGTCTTGTAGGATACTCACATATAGCTCAGCATTGAGACCACCATCGATCCTGGTCAATTATTCAACACCTTTGGCTCTAAAACAACCCCATATCATCAGGATTCCTCCACAAAACTTGACAGTTACTTTAACCCCTTCCAGACCCGTGTCACAGCGTCTGTGACATGGAAATCGGTGCGTTCCCGACCCATGTCACAGCGTCTGTGACATGGAGGGATCGTGCCCCTGCAGCGCCTGCGAGCTGGGTCGCTCAGGTGTCACAGTTGCTACTGCAACTGGACATCCTGTAGCTGACCCCAGGGGGGGTGGATTAACCCCCCCGTGCCTGGGACCCCTCCGATTGGCAGTTTCATTTTCACTTTTAGTGAAACTGCCAATAGGAATGAATTAAATATTTCACCAATTAAAATTGGTGAAATATTTAAATCTGGGCATGGCCTGATGCTTATAGCATCAGCCATTGGCTGGGGGGAGTGTCACCTCTGTCCCCCCCCCCCAGATCTGATTGGGGCTAGTGTCCATGTGACGCTAGCCCTCCAATCAGATGTGGAGGAGGATGTTCACTATGGCTAATCAAACTGCCCAGCTTTCCCCTCCGTGGAAGCTGAGGAGTTTGATTACCCACATCCAACGTCGACCCCAGACCCGCCAGAGACCAGCCAGAGACCCGCCAGCGACCCCCGCCGCCAGCGATCCACCACCGCCAGCGACCCCCGCCGCCGCTGTCACCGCCGGTAATTATTTCCCCCCTTGTCCGATTTCAGCCCCCACTTAGCCCCCGACCACCCGTCCTTCCCCTACCACCCCCCCTCCATCCCCTACCACCCCAGTCCAATTTCCTACTGCTCCCTTCGCTCCCTCTCCCACATCTTCATCCGCCGGCTGCTGCTCTCCTTCTGACAGCTGGTGTACGGTGATCACAGGCAGCAGCAGGCTCAGTGTAAATCCCCTGCACCTGTGATCACCGATCATCCCCCCTGTCCCAGTGATCATCCCCCTGTCCCAGTGATCACCCCCCTGTCCCAGTGATCACCCCCCGGTCCTCAGTGATCACCCCCCCGTCCCCAGTAATCACCCCCCCCAGTCCCCAGTGATCACCCCCCCAGTCCCCAGTGATCACCCCCCCAGTCCCCAGTGATCACCCCCCCTATGTCCCCAGTGATCACCCCCCCGTCCCCAGTGATCACCCCCCCAACCCAGTGATCAACCCCCCCTGCTGCTGCCGGCCTCCTACCCCCCTTGCTGCTGTCGGCTCCTGCCCCCTTCTGCCCCAGTGATCACCCCCCCTGCTGCTGCTACTGCCGGCTTCCTGCCCCCCCTTTCGGCCCCCTCCTACGCCTCAGCGCCTCATTGCGCCCCCTCCTGCGCTCCTGCGCCTGAGTGCGCCCCGTGTGCCTGAGTGCGCCCCCTCCTGTGCCCCGTGTGCCTGAGTGCGCCCCGTGTGCCTGAGTGCGCCCCGTGTGCCTGAGTGCACCCCGTGTGCCTGAGTGTGCCCCGTGTGCCTGAGTGCGCCCCCTCCTGTGCCCCGTGTGCCTGAGTGCATCCCCTCCTGCGCCCCGTGTGCCTGAGTGAGCCCCCTACGCCTGACAGTCCCCTACGCCTGACAGTCCCCACACGTGACTGCAGAAGGTTACACCAAGCACTCACACACACACGTACACTCACACTATAATAAAGTTTTGATTTATTTTTTTTTACACACACACACAGCACACAAAATGTCCCGCCCGTCCCGCTCATCCCAGTCTAGGGCATACTCAGCTGAGGAGGCTGTCAGGTTGGTGTGCGTGTTGTAGTGTATGTGAGGTTGTGTGTGTGTGGTGTATACACTACACTATACCACACCACACACCAACCTGACATACACTACACAATTTGTGAAGCACCTGGGGGTGCTCACTATGCATCTAGATAAGTTCCCTGGGGGGTCTAGTTTCCAAAATGGGGTCACTTGTGGGGGAGCTCCAATGTTTAGGCACACGGGCTCTCCAAACACGACATGATGTCCGCTAACAAATTGGAACCATGTTGCGTTTGGAGAGCCCCTGATGTGCCTAAACAGTGGCGCTCCCCCACAAGTGACCCCATTTTGGAAACTAGACCCCCCAAGGCACCTATCTAGATGCATAGTGAGCACTTGGAACCCCCAGGTGCTTCACAAATTGATTCGTAAAAATGAAAAAGTGGAAAAAGAAACACTTTTTTATTTTTACGGATTAATTTGTGAAGCACCTGGGGGTTCCAAGTGCTCACTATGCATCTAGATAGGTGCCTTTGGGGGTCTAGTTTCCAAAATGGGGTCACTTGTGGGGGAGCTCCACTGTTTAGGCACATCAGGGGCTCTCCAAACGCGACATGGTGTCCGCTAACAAATTGAATGGAAAATCGGCTCAAATTGTTAGCGGACACCATGTTGCGTTTGGGGAGCCCTGATGTGCCTAAACAGTGGAGCTCCCCCGCAAGTGACCACATTTTGGAAACTAGACCCCCCAAGGCACCTATCTAGATGCATAGTGAGCACTTGGAACCCCCAGGTGCTTCACAAATTGATTCGTAAAAATGAAAAAGTGTAAAAAAAAACACTTTTTTATATTTACGGATTAATTTGTGAAGCACCTGGGGGTTCCAAGTGCTCACTATGCATCTAGATAGGTGCCTTGGGGGGTCTAGTTTCCAAAATGTGGTCACTTGTGGGGGAGCTCCACTGTTTAGGCACATCAAGGGCTCTCCAAACGCAACATGATGTCCGCTAACAAATTGAATGGAAAATCGGCTCAAATTGTTAGCGGACACCATGTGGCGTTTGGAGAGCCCCTGATGTGCCTAAACAGTGGAGCTCCCCCACAAGTGACCCAATTTTGGAAACTAGACCCCCAGGGAACTTATCTAGATGCATAGTCAGCACTTTAAACCCCCAGGTGCTTCACAAATTGATCTGTGAAAACAAAAAAGTACTTTTTTTTCACAAAAATTTTCATTTAGCCTAAATTTTTTAATTTTAACATGGGTAACAGGATAAAATGCATCCTAAAATTTGTTGGGCAATTTCTCCTGAGTACACCGATACATCATATGTGGTGATAAACCACTGTTTGGGCGCATGGCAGGGCTCAGAAGGGAAGGAGCGCAATTTGACTTTTGGAGCTAATTTTCCATTCAAAAAGTGAAATGGCGCTCCTTCCCTTCTGAGCCCTGCCGTGCGCCCAAACAGTGGTTTATGACCACATATGAGGTATCAGTGTACTCAGGAGAAATTGCCCAACAAATTTTAGGATGCATTTTATCCTGATACCCATGTGAAAAGTAAAAAAATTAGGCTAAAAGAAAATTTTTGTTAGAAAAATTAAAATGTTCATTTTTTTCTTCCATGTTGCTTTAGTGCCTGTGATGCACCTGAATGGTTAATAATCTTCTTGAATGTAGTTTTGAGTAGCTTGAGGGGTGCAGTTTTTGTAATGGTGTCACTTTTGGGTGTTTTCTGTCATGTACACCCCTCAAAGGGACTTCAAATGTGATGTGGTCACTAAAAAAAATGGTTTTGTAAATTTTGCTGGAAAAAAAGATAAATTGCTGATGAACTTTGAACCCTTCAAACTTCCTACCAAAAAATTTTTTTTTCCAAAATTGTGCTGATGTAAAGTAGACATGTGAGAAATGTTATTTATTAACTATTTTGTGTCACATCACTCTCTGGTTTAGCAGAATAAAAATTCAAAATTTGAAAATTGCAAAATTTTCAAAATTTTTCCCATATTTTGGATTTTTTCACAAATAAACGCAAATATTATCGACCTAAATTTAATACTAACATGAAGCCCAATATGTCACGAAAAAACAATCTCAGAATCGCTAGGATCCGTTGAAGTGTTCCAGAGTTTTTACTTCGCAAAGGGACACTGGTCAGAATTGACAAAAATGCCAAGGTCTTTAGGGTCAAAATAAGCTGGGTCCTGAAGGGGTATTTCTCGATCCGTTAACCCCTTTTTCCCTTGTTTCTTCGTGACCCATTTGCACCCATCAGAGCCTAGTCTATTGACTTTCATCTCAATGCTCCAAATCACCCATTTCCAATCTTCTACTGTTTACTTTTTGTACTTTTTTGCAAACTTGAGCCAACGCTTATTATTATGATATTGAAGTCGAGGCTTCTTCATATTTTTTCAGGCCACCATTCCAGACTTGTAAAAAAAAAACAAAGACAAAAGCAAAATACACAAATACCTAAAAGTAAATGGATAAATCGCACAGTGCATAAAATAATGATAAATAATAAAGGGTATTTAGTTAACATAAATTTTGATCAAAATAATGTAAAAGCCATCCCGCCACGTCACGGCAACCCTTATGGGACAGTCCTAACTCTAATATTAAAACCTTACCATTTGTCAAGTGACATACATATGGATAAGGGCAGAGAGAATGAACCTTTAGTAGAAGCATGGACCTGAGAGGAAGAGTGAACCTTTCAGCTCAGACAAAGGGCGGCCACACTCTTATATGCACTAAAGCACATTAGACTACAAAGAAAAAAACCTGGGAGTCTGAACTGAAACATAAATTGATGTGCATGCAAAATGTAAATGCATGTTCACATAAGGCCATTAGACAGAAAAAAACCAAAGACAAAAGCAAAATACACAAATACCTAAAAGTAAATGGATAAATCGCACAGTGCATAAAATAATGATAAATAATAAAGGGTATTTAGTTGACATAAATTTTGATCAAAATAATGTAACTCCATGTTCGGAGTTCATTTAAGCTGTGTGCACCCAGTCTACACCTGTATCACTGGACATCAACTTAAAAGGGAATCTGTCATTAGGTTTTTGTTGTCCCATCTGAGACCTGCATGATGTAGGGGCAGAGACCCTGATTCCAGCGATGTATCACTTACAGGGCTTTGCTGTAAATTTGCTGCAGATCTACCAGTTCTCTGAATACTGAGCCCAGTATAACCACACCCACACTACTGATTGGCAACTTTATATGTACACTGTGCATAGGCAGAAAGCAGGCAATCAGTGATGGGGGCAGTTTTATACAGAGTTCATGAATATGGAGGACTACATGGCTACATGACTCGTCTGCTGATCAATCAATGATTTTATAAAAACTACAATAAGCAGCCCAGTAAGTGACACATCTCTAGAATCAGGGTCTCTTTGTTTACATCATGCTGCTCTTAGATTAGGTAGCAAAAAGCTGGTGATGAATTCCCTTCTTCACAAAGGCACAGTAGTACACAGCATTCTTTATAGCACAGTGAGATGGAGGGGGGGGGGGTTGCTGAGGGAGATGATCCCTGTGACACAATTCCTTCCAGTCCTCATCTTCTTGCCCGATGACAAACTTTCTCACCTAGCAGTACAAGGGGTTTCTGACCTTTGCCCAGCTTCACTCTTTACTGGAATCCTGTTCCACTATGGTTCACTTGCCTGAACTTCTGTGAGATAAAGATCACACCCCACTCATCTCTTCAGCTGCTGCCAGAACAGTAAACAACTTCCCCACAATCCCCCTGGGGCTCTGCTAACCACTCCCTGTCTCCTGTGACTGTGTTAACTCTTCTAGTTGCTGGATGCTTCTGAAGCAAACCACTTCCTGTCTCCTTTGATTGGGTTAACTCTTCTAGTTGCTGGATGCTTTTGAAGCAACAGCACTACTTCTGCCTGTCACAACTCTTTAATACAAAATTAAGAAATGTTTTGATGCTTCAGTGTTATAAATCATGTCTAGTCTGCACTTACACCATAGGAGCTCGTGAAGTATTTTGTGCTAAAGTTATTAATTTTGTAAGCACAAAATACTTTTAGTATCACAGAACTTACCCTTATCTTAGAAAACCCGAAAAGAACAATCCATTTCTAGATCTCCATTTGACACTGGTAATAATGTCTTTAGTATCTATATAAATCTCATGTCAGGGCAGGTCAATTAATTGCCTTATACCCTTCGGTCAAAATCCTTAATTGCTAATGAGATCCTGCCTGTAATGGAAGTGATAGCTTCCCGCAATCCATCTATGTATATAAGAGAACACATGTGCATTACTAATTCATGCTCCTGACCTTGCCTTATGGGCATGTGACCTATCTGAGACCCCCAGCATAGACCACAGTCCTTATAGGGTCTGATACACAAAATGGAATATATATGTGTAAGTAACTAAAAAAATGAGAAGAGTTCACTGTTCCAATATTAAAAAAATAAATAAAATAGCAGAAATAATTCCCAACAGAATCTCCAGCCGGCAGAAATTCCTGTGATCATCAGACATATACCATGTGCTACAAAGCTGCTTGGCTCGGTAGGCTATCTCCTTTCATTTCAATAAGCACAGCACAGCTGCTACCTTATAATATATTTTTAATCATATTACTTCATTTTATGTAAAGATATTGGGTGCTTCTTTTTTTTTTTTTATATATATATATGAATTCCCGGGTAGATGTGGGTATAAGTGATTAACAGTTCATCTGGCAAAAGAGAAAACTTGTAAAGAAAATTTGTGTATAGGTTTAATCTGTATTAATAGACTCCAATTTACAGCTTTAATTGTAGTTTTTTTATTATGTCCTAATAAAGGGACCTTGTCAGCTGGTTTCTACAATAATGACATTTTATAGGCTAGAGATACTATATATAATAAAATATATGATTTGAATGATTTATCATTATAAGTAAAAACGTTGTATATATTTTGGGGGCTACACTGAGCTATTGATCTATAGGGTTCCTGGCCATGAGACCCCCACTGATCACTCAAAACACCACCCAGAAGTGTGCAACTCCTGCAGGAACATGTGGAAAGAGAGGAGTACAGGCTCAAAAGAAACTCTATGGATCCATGCACCGCTCTGTGCACTCGCTCCTGCAGGAGCCACGTACTTCAGACAAGAGTTTTAAGTGGTTTTAGGACCCAGAGATGATCTCAGATAGTCAGTAGTTCACCGAGCTCCATCCAAAGGCCATGGAATGGTGACCTGGCTGCTGCAAATTGATTTATTCATCTCTAACAGGAACCCATCTTGCATTGCTTTTTAAATAACTTTGTCGAATATGAAGTAAGACAGCAGCACAGATCTCCGCTGTGTCTCCATGCTGCACACTCCAGGTCCGGCCTCACAGTGGTGTTTGCAAGCTCAGAAGCAGGAAGTCTCACACAGGTGTCAAAATAGTGAGACAGTGGAGAGACTGACTTCAGTCTCCGTCTCTTAAAAAGCATTTATCGCAAAATTAAGAAAATTAGAAAAAAAATCTGTCTAATTCTAAATATTTGAGAAAGGTTTATATTTATTTGATCTTCTTTTACTTCATGGGGTTTCCCAGGAGGTGATAAGTAATTTTACACTTTACTTCTTAATACTAAAGCACTTGATGAGATCAAATTACTTTGCAGCTTCTTACCAACAATAAAAATGGAGACAGAGCCAACCTGGTATAGACTCCCTGTCTTGTGGAATCCTATAGTAGAAGCTGATTGCTTCGAAAAAACAATCTCACAGCCCACTTTACAGCAAGACTGATGTTTCCAATTTCAGTGTTGGACACAGATAGAAGAGGCACCTGTGCAAGAACAATATATGGGCCTTTTGCAGCCCAATAGCAGCTCATAATGCACACTTCCATCTGCTTTGGAGGTGGTAGTGGCCCCCTTACCTCTTGGGCCCCTGTGCGGCTGCACAGGTTGCACTAAAGGTATGTCCGCCCTTACCCAATGCCAGCCTTGAAGAAAATTCTGCTGGTGTAAAACTTGTCAAATTCACTAATCTACACAAGCTATGGCATAAAATATAATGAAGGTGGTAGACCTACTCTCTCACTATGCCCTGCCTACTTTTGTAAAAGTGGTGTGAAAGGTGTATAAATGCAGAAAATCTAAATATTTTTACTATGTGTAACACAAACGTGTTTGCAATTTTTAAGCCAGTTTTTTTGCACTTAATGAATTCCCTTACAGGGTTTAGGTCTGAGCATTTTCATGTCATAGGAATCAATTTTAACAAAAATTACACCAAAAATACAAATTTTACCAAAAACTGCACCAGCTTATTATTTTCATGGGCAACAACAGCTGCTAAAAACAAATCTTTCTCGTGTCATGGTGCTGACCTGTCCTTCCTCATACTTCACCCTGCAGCTCGTCATGTTCAGATAGGCTGCCAGGCATGAGCATAAGCTCACCCAAAGCTCACCACAGATGCAAATCATGAAGAGCTGATATTCATTACAGCAAGAAAAGAATTCTCATAAACTACAATGAAGTAAAACTTCTAATGGAAACGAGATGAATATTAGATAAATACTCTCCATCTATACCAAAGGGAACAAGCCTCAATAAGGATGATCCTGGAAAATCCACTTTATATTGAACTGTAAGTCACAGAGTAAGCAAAACCTCAAAAGGCCGTTCTGAAGCTCTGAAACAACTCGGACAATAAATGGTTGCAGTCTACCAAGAAGACAATGATAAAGAGTTACTTCTCCAGCTAATGCCTATACTTAATTATAGAGTATCATTATAGCGGCTGCCATGGCCATTAACGATTTAAAGAGCCAGGAACCGGGAAGACAAATGATCCTATAACAGGAATCAAACTAATTAAAGTGGCCCAAAGGGTCTTACAGTGGCCAAAGACATTACATAGTGGAGGAAAAGTGACTAACATAACCTTTTCCCTATGTTTTCAGTCTTTGGGTGTAATTAAGTGGCAAGTGACATCACCAATCATGGTGTATGATGTCACCATAAACTGAATTAGACTTGTACCTGATCCAATTAGAGATCCCGGCCTGCATATATAGGTGTCAAGCAGTACAAAACAACTATCATTCAATTCCCCACATTCCTCTGCTGATTCTGTCCTAGTCTACACAGTAAAGCTAACAAGTGAGCTGTAGAGAAAAAAAAAGCTGTCAGTATCTTACTTCATAACTAGCTTGCAAGTGTGGGGCTCTTGAGACAGCGTTTCTATAGATATCAAAAGACTGAACGTCACTTCCAAACAGAATACTGGTCTGAACGGGTGCATACTAAGAGTAGCCATCTCCATAAATAACTAACAAAGTTGCACTCTTTAACGCTATAGCTTGTAAACATGAAATATATGAAAATGGAATTGCATTACTGCTCTAGAAAATGGTAAAAAACCAAGATACTTAGCGCATAAATTGGCCAATCCATGTGTGCCAAGCAGCCAACTACAAGGTGATCTTCTTTTCTTGGGAAATGTAGGCTATCAGCCCAAGAGAGGAAGCACATGAGGTTAGGTGCCCAGCAAAGAAGATCGCCTTGTCGTTGGCTGCTGGGCACAGATAAAATGGCCAATTTATGCGCTAATTATCTTAGTTTTTTGCTATTTTCTTGAGCAGTAATGCAATTCAAATTTCATATATTTCATGTTAACATGCTATAGTGTTACAGAGTGCAACTTTATTTGTTAGCGTTTCTATAGATGTCTGTATTGGACCAGTACTCACACCAAGAAACTTCATCAGATAGCTTTACTAGACTGCAGAAGCATGTATGAAAATTCTAGAAGAGGTTTATTTTCAGGATGAATTCTTGTATTATGCACAATAGTAACAGCAGTAGCTTCAGTAGGTGAAAAGATAATTCTGATCCAGAAATGTACAGAGATGAACCTTGAAACATGGCTGACAAACACTAACTGGAGAAGAAGGGAGGGGTTACTTAGACCAGAGCTGGGCTACAAGGAGAGAGAAAGGACAAACTTCTAAAAGCAAACCTGACTGCATAGCAGTGTAACAACAATAATGCAATGATACATTACGGTATGATTCCCAAGTCGTGGGACATGACGGTCAGCTTATAGAGGGCAGTGTGAAAACTGCAATATTTCAGAGTTGTTGTGTAATTACCGGAGGTCCGAGAGAGATCCAGTGAGTCACAAACTGAGACAGAGACCGAAATAAACAACACTTTCTTTACTGAAACAGGGGTTAGGCTACGATTCAGTATTGAATGAATCAGTCTCAGGCTCCCCCTAGGACGCTATCTCCACTAGTTACACACACTCAACAAAAGCTGAAATCAATGTGCCAATCCCAAGGTTCCCAGTTTATGTGAATTATACTAAAGATCTGGGGAAAATTTTACCTAAACACTGTGTCAATCTAGTGCGGGTGTTCTATGGGAATCCTTGAAATGGCACACTGAGTACAAACCTACCAAAATTAACAATATAATATATGACACTACACTAATTGCTCTTATACCCCTAGTACCTAGTATAGGGATACCCGGGTATCTTAAAGCTACGGTACCGTTAACCTCAGATGTGGTCTCTCACAGGCCTATGATTTGCGGTGGCTGTAGTTAGTCCCGAAAAACTTTGCCGCCAAATAAAAACAACTTTTAGGGTATGTGCACACGATGCAGAAATGAAGCAGAAAATTTCTGCATCATTTCTGCATCTCCCTGGCAGAAAAAACGCATGCAGATTGTGCATGCGTTTTTCCTGCAGAATACATGCGGATCCACATGCAGATTCACATGCGTTTCCGCATGCAGATTGACAAGCGCTTTCCAGGCGATGTTAGCATCACCTGGAAAGTGCTTGATAACTAGGTCACACTATATAAATCCATGCAAACAGCATGGATTTATACAGTGTGAACCGAGAGCGTGTATATACTTACCTCCGATGGCCCGCGCTGTCCTGCTCAATCTGTTCTCCCGGCTGCCGGCAACTTTGAATTGAAAGACCTGCCGACGTCAGCGTCACGTGACCCGTCACATGACTCTGACGTCACCGCAGGTCCTACAACTCACTGCAAAGTGCCGGGAACCAAGCGGGAGCGCTGCGCGGGCCGACAGAAGGTAAGAATACATTATTTTTTATTTTATTCTTCTTTTTACAGCTTTTTTAATGGTACCTGGGTGTGGATGAGACTCTCCTCTCCTCCACACCCGGGTACCATCCGCACATTAGAACGCACCAATTACGCAAGTACAGATGCTGTCTTGCGGAATTGGCGCGTTCTAATGCAAGTCAATGGCGGCGAAATCGCCGCGTTTCCGCAAAATTAATTGACATGCTGCGGATTTTTGACCGCAGCGTTAACGCTGCGGAAAAATCCGCATCATGGGCACAGCACATGCGGATTTCCATTGGGGAACATTGCTTCCCTTCTACCATGCGTTTTTCATGCGTTTCCGCGGCGTTTACGCAACTGCAAAAACGCCGCGGAAACGCATGAAATACGCATCGTGTGAACACAGCCTTACAAAAATAGCAAAGGTTCCTTTCTTGTCGGCCAATGCTGAGCCCAAACGCCGGGGACTTTAGTCCTGTAGCCTCATGTTAAGGTCCGGGAAGAACTCTTTACCAGGGCTTGTCAGTATCCTTTCAATGTGAATGGCACTGGACCCCGTCTCTCCTCTCTCGGTCACTCATTGCTTCCCAGGCCACCGACCACGCGCTCCGTCACAGAGATGGTATACTTTGTCTCTTTCCGAATTCTCGCCACTCAGCCCGTTCAGCACAAAGTCTCTAGTCCACTCCACATGGACTTCCACAAAACTCTAAACAGCCACACAGCTTTCCCCAGCTCAGTACTTGTTCTTAAGCAGGGACATAGCTTCCCTAGGGACAGGAGTTAACAACCCCCCACAGGAGAACTTGTGGAGAGAGTGTCACCAAAGTTCAATTCTCACACTTCTCCTCAGACTCTGCTTCCTGCGTCTCACACAGCAGTCTGCTTCACAACACACAGGGTCTCCCGGTCTGCCCCTGCTCTCTGCTCAGTCAGGCAAAACCCACAGGGTCCTAATGCTCTCCTGCTTCTATTACAGTTCACACTCTCACAGTTGTTTTTTTTGGTTAACCACATATAAATGAATAAAAATATTTCATTATATATCATAAATCTAAATAATATGTTGCTGTTTGACTAAACATATTTGATTATTGCTACCTCTAGGAGTGTCACTGTATTAGTTGTTCTGTCCCTTTCTCTGCAGCGGATGAAGCTGTATTAAGACAATAGTTTTATTTCCCGTTATTACTTTACAACCCAGCAACAAGAAAGATCTACACCCAGACCATTCCAGCGTGTTACCAGATACATATATCCACACGCGGCTGCTCCACAGCTATCAGTGAGATGAATCACCCACGACTATTCTGCCGCTTTCATGTGAATCCCACACTAAAGATGAAAGCTCCAGAATTTATGGAGCCATTTTTACAAAGCTGTCAATTTTCTAATCGTCACACTGAAATATTATCTCCACCTTCAGAACCAAAGTAAAAACAAAACTTCTGCTAATAATAATAATAAAATAATAATAATATTTCAGCTTTTCACTTATTAAGCTTAATGCTATACAAGGAAACCTCCTACAGCTTTTAAATAGACTTTTTGAATTCCTCAATATTTTTTAAATCGCTGCTTGTTGTTAGTGATTAGAAACATTCTTGATTACATCCAAATTGTCTCTTCAGAACGGAAGAGGACTAGAACTCTAGCGCCACCTATAGGAAGTAGCAATCCTAAAAGTCAACATCAGCTCTCTAACAAACCTTGTCACAAGATTTAGGATTAAAACCAAAACCAAAATCTCAATTTGCAGACACTGTATTTCGGGATACTGCCCCTCATCAGTGCAAAGTGTGAGATCTGGTTTGGCTGGGCGAGAGGCGTCTGACCGCGATCCAAGGAGGTAACGTTTCCCTTTGTGGAGAGTGACATGTCAAGCCTGACATGCCAAGGCGAGGAGACTTTTAAGCTGCAATGCTCCTCTGGGAAATATGCAAATTGTCTCTTCAGAGAGGAAGAGCACTAGAACTCTAGCGCCACCTATAGGAAGTAGCAATCCTAAAAGTCAATGTCGACTCTCTAATGAGCCTTGTCATATGACTTAGGATTAAAGCCACTCTGCGCAAGGAGAAATGTTACCCCTTGGATCCCGGTCAGACGCCTTTCACCGAACCAAGCCAGATCTCACACTTTACACTGATGAGGGGCAGTACCCTAAAACACAGTGTCAAACAAATTGAGACTTTGGTTTTGCTTTAATCCTAAATTATGTGACAAGGCTTGTTAGAGAGTCGATATTGACTTTTAGGATTGGTACTTCCTATAAGTGGCGATAGAGTTATAGTCCTCTTCCTCTGTGAAGAGACAATTTGTATATTTCCAAGAGGAGCATTACAGCTTAAAAGTCTCCTCACCTCGGCATGTCAAGCTTGACATGTCACTCTCCACAAGGAGAAACGTTACCCTATGTTTACATCCAGAAATTCAAAGAAAAATCCTAAAGAACAGCACTTTGCACAGCTCAGAGGTGGATGCAGGTATGTGTAGTCTAGGCTATCTATATATCAGCTACATAAATATGTCTTCTTTCTTGGTAGTTTGTTACAATGTATCTGTATAGGTTGGAAGGAAAAACATGAAGTTCCGTGCAACAATGAAAAATCTGTAACCAGTCTCTTACCTATCATGTAACATTTATAATACTGATGTCTTCTTATGCGGTAAAAGGGTCTTTGGGCCACGTCAGGCACAAGTGCCCAGGTGCAATGACAACTAGGGATGAGCAGACTCGTGGAAATTCGGGTTCTGGTACCCGACTGAACTTTAGTCCAAAGATTGGTTTGGGTACCAGAACTGTACCCAAACTTGAACCCGAACCCCACTGAAATCAATGGGGACCCCAACTTTGGAGCTGGAAAATCTCTCCCTTACCCTCTCCTTCTAACTCTATCTCTCTTTCTCAGGACTCTGTTTTGCTCAGGTAGGAATACCTGTCCTAGATACAACTGTAACAAACGCTCAGCTGTGAAAATTATCAATCCCTACGAATCACATGAAAAATGTTTACATTCATGACAGCAAGCAGAGATCTTAAGAATTTAAAACACGAACTATGTTAAAAAGTTAATGTCGTGCCCTAAATTCATTTTTTGCTATTGGTATCACATTTCGTTAGAAGCACTACTACTCCCATTATATTGCCTATCATAATAAGTGTATCTAAGCTTTCTCCAGTGCTTACAGGACATAAGAGCATCTCTTTTACAGCCCACTGCCTCTTGTTTTAGGAACACAGAGAATAAATTACTGTATGTGACCCATTTTCTGATTACCTGAACATTAAGTCAGATGACGGGGTAATCAAGTTACGCTTCCATTAATTTTACTTCTTGTCCCTGCAGAATTCCTCCCAGCTGCGGACACTGATCAGACTGCAGTAGTCATTACACATAGGTACGTACATTACAATTTACACTTTCGCTCCATACTCCATGAATGTCACTTTGTATCTATTTTATATTAAACATGTAAATACAAATAATGTTATTTTTCCTGCGGATACAAATATTAGGAAACACTGCCCTCTGCTGGAAAACTCACAAAATAACACAGTACTATTGCTTGCTTGTTGGAAGACTCTTACAGAACATCTAAGGAGCTGAACATAAAATAAAGGACAAGTCCTACTCAGGTGTAACATTTTGTATATCCATTTAGACCCTTAGCCTCTCTGTAAATGGCAGTAACAATGGCAAATAAATAAAGTCGGATACTATTGTTTAATTCCGATCAAACACTAAATGCACAGTAGGTCGTCTTATATCCTGGAGGCTGAGGCATCATACCGTAATAGTTCATGGTCACCATTCCTTTCTGCACCTGAGAACCGTACCTTGGCCCGAACCGCGTGGTACCTTTAAATTAGGGGCACGTAAATTTGCATTTTAAAAATTATTTTGAGAAATATTTCTAATAAAAATTGTTAAATCTAACGTCTCTACAAAAATAAGGTTTGATTAATGAAAATGCATTAAATAAATGACAAATTGTATAACTTTAACAGTAATCAGTGCGTCCTTTTTTCGGTTATTTCTGCGCCAGTGCCCCCTAGTGGCCTTTCTCTCTAACTGTCCGAAAAGCTCAGAGTTTACGCAACCATTTATTTCCTGTGCCTTATATAATGTCAACGTATTCTTCAGCGCTGTGCAGAGATTGACTCCATTCACACCAGTGTCACAATCTAATTCTTCAAGGTCACAGACTAAACTCCAAGGTCATATTAACCGATTGGCCTACAAATCCTATCAGAGCACTGAATCCATGGCTGAGCTACACGAGCTGTACAGACCACGCGCGCCTATTTAAAGAGATCCTGTCATGTTCAAAATGGATGTTATGGAGCAGGAGGAGATGATCAGATTGGCATTTTTGTGCGATAAAATATAACTTTTATTTTAGTCATTGAAATCCCTGGTGTTTGTATGTAGGAGTCCAGTGGGCGGTCCTACTAGTGATTGACAGTCTTCCCTGTATGAGCATGCAGAGACAGCTGTCAATCACTAGTAGGACCGCCCACTGGACTCTTACAATACAAACACCAGGGATTTCAATGAATGAAATACAAGTTATACTGAATCTTTTCCAACAAACCCATATATCATTCTGCTCAGCTTCTCCTTCTCTGTACCGTGCTGTCCACATACCGGACTGTATGTACAATGTGAAAAATAACCATTAGCACAGTTGACATTCATTATGTTTAATCTGCAACAAACAATAATAAATGGTCGATGGGTGAAAACACTTGGAAGCCCCCAAAATATAGAAACTCTAGAAACCATATAAGCAGCAGAAACAGGAGCTGAGTGACATGTAGCGCCACAACCCTAGTATGTGTCATACAGTTCTGTGCACCAGCAGAACATCATATTACACCTCAGCTGCTGCAGAACATCATAATACACACCTCAGCTGCTGCAGAACCTCCTAATACCTCAGCTGCTGCAGAACATCATATTACACCTCAGCTGCTGCAGAACATCATAATGCACCTCAGCTGCTGCAGAACATCATATTACACCTCAGCTGCTGCAGAACATCATAATACACTTCAGCTGCTGCAGAACATCATATTACACCTCAGCTGCTGCAGAACATCATAATACACCTCAGCTGCTGCAGAACATCATATTACACCTCAGCTGCTGCAGAACATCATATTACACCTCAGCTGCTGCAGAACATCATAATACACCTCAGCTGCTGCAGAACCTCCTAATACCTCAGCTGCTGCAGAACATCATATTACACCTCAGCTGCTGCAGAACACCATAATACACCTCAGCTGCTGCAGAACATCATATTACACCTCAGCTGCTGCAGAACATCATATTACACCTCAGCTGCTGCAGAACATCATAATACACACCTCAGCTGCTGCAGAACCTCCTAATACCTCAGCTGCTGCAGAACATCATATTACACCTCAGCTGCTGCAGAACATCATAATGCACCTCAGCTGCTGCAGAACATCATATTACACCTCAGCTGCTGCAGAACATCATAATACACTTCAGCTGCTGCAGAACATCATATTACACCTCAGCTGCTGCAGAACATCATAATACACCTCAGCTGCTGCAGAACATCATATTACACCTCAGCTGCTGCAGAACATCATATTACACCTCAGCTGCTGCAGAACATCATAATACACCTCAGCTGCTGCAGAACCTCCTAATACCTCAGCTGCTGCAGAACATCATATTACACCTCAGCTGCTGCAGAACATCATAATACACCTCAGCTGCTGCAGAACATCATAATACACCTGAGCTGCTGCAGAACATAATATTACACCTCAGGTGCTGCAGAACCTCATAATACACCTCAGCTGCTGTAGAACATCATAATACACACATTAGCTGCTGCAGAACATCATAATACACCTCAGCTGCTGCAGAACCTCATAATACACCTCAGCTGCTGTAGAACATCATAATACACCTCAGCTGCTGCAGAACATCATAATACACCCCAGCTGCTGCAGAACATCATAATATACACCTCAGCTGCTGCAGAACATCATAATATACCTCAGCTGCTGCAGAACATCATAATACACCTAAGCTGCTGCAGAACCTCATAATACACCTCAGCTGCTGCAGACCATCACAATACACACCTCAGCTGCTGCAGAACCTCATAATACACCTCAGCTGCTGAAGACCTCATAATACACCTCAGCTGCTGCAGAACTTCATAATACACCTCAGCTGCTGCAGAACCTCATAATACACCTCAGCTGCTGCAGAACCTCATAATACACCTCAGCTGCAGCAGAACCTCATGATACACACCTCAGCTTCTTCAGAACCCCATAATACACACCTCAGCTGCTGCAGAACCTCATGATACACACCTCAGCTACTGCAGAGCATCATAATACACCTCAGCTGCTGCAGAAACTCATGATACACATCTCTGCTGCTACAAAACCTCATAATACACCTCAGCTGCTGCAGAACCTCATAATGCACCTCAGCTGCTGCAGAACCTCATAATACACACCTCAGCTGCTGCAGAACATCACAATACACCTCAGCTGCTTAAAAACATCATAATACACCTCAGCTGCTGCAGAACCTCATAATACACACCTCAGCTGCTGCAGAACATCACAATACACCTCAGCAGCAGCAGAACATCATAATTTACTCCTCAGCTGCTGCAGAACCTCGTAATACACCTCAGCTGCTGCAGAACCTCGTAATACACCTCAGCTGCTGCAGAACATCATAATACACCTCAGCTGCTGCACAACATCATAATACACCTCAGCTGCTGCAGAACATCATAATACACCTCAGCTGCTACAAAATCTCATAATACACCTCAGGTGCTGCAGAACCTCATAATACACCTCAGCTGCTGCAGAACATCATAATACACCTCAGCTGCTGCAGAACATCATAGTACACCTCAGCTGCTTCAGAACCTCATAATACACCTCAGCTGTTGCAGAACCTCATGATACACACCTCAGCTGCTGCAGACCATCATAATACACACCTCAGCTGCTGCAGAACCTCGTGATACACATCTCTGCTGCTACAGAACCTCATAAGACACCTCAGCTGCTGCAGAACATCATAGTACACCTCAGCTGCTTCAGAACTTAATAATACACACCTCAGCTGCTTCAGTGCCTCATAATACACCTCAGCTGCTGCAGAACCTCATGATGAACATCTCTGCTGCTACAAAACCTCATAATACACCTCAGCTGCTGCAGAACCTCATAGTACACCTCAGCGGATTCAGAACCTCAATACACCTCAGCTGCTGCAGAACCTCATGATACACATCTCTGCTGCTACAAAACCTCATAATACACCTCAGCTGCTGCAAAACCTCATAATACACACCTCAGCTGCTGCAGAACATCATCATACACATCTCTGCTGCTACAAAACCTCATAATACACCTCAGCTGCTGCAAAACATAATACACCTCAGCTGCTGCAGAACCTCATAATACACACCTCAGCTGCTGCAGAACATCATAATATACCTCAGCTGATGCAGAACCTCATGATACACATCTCAGCTGCTACAGAACCTCATAATACACCTCAGATGCTGCAGAACATCATAATACACACCTCAGCTGCTGCAGAACATCATAATACACCTCAGCTGCTGCAGACCCACATAATACGCACCTCAGCTGCTGCAGAACATCATAATACACCTCAGCTGCTGCAGAACATCATCATACACACCTAAACTGCTGCAAAACATATAATATGCACCTCGGCTGCTGCAGAACCTCTTAATACACACCTGCTGCAGAACCACAGCAGGTACATTTAGCCCAAAGAGTTCTACTGTGGTCTTATATGACCAGAGTACCTTCATTCACATGATAGCTGTGGAAGAAGGTACTCAACTGACCAGAGCACCTTCTTCCATGGCATGTGGAAGAAGGTACTCTGGTAAAATGAGTCCAAAGCAGAACTTTTTGGGCTAAATAAACACTACTTGTGGCAGAAAACTAACATTGCCCATAACCCTAAAAACACCATCCCTACAGTGAAACATCGTGGTGTGGGGATCCTTTTTTCAACAGATACAGTGAAACTGACCAGAGTTGGTGGGGAGATGGATGGAGCTAAATGCAGGGCAATCCTAGAGTCTGCAAAAGACTTGAGACTGGCGAGTAGGTTCATCTTCCAATAGGACAACGTCCCTAAACATCCTGCCAGAGCTACAATGGATGGTTTAGATCAAAGCATATTCATGTGTGTGAATGGCCCAGTCACAGTCCAGACCTAAATCCCATTGAGAAACTGTGACAAGCCTTGGAAATTGTTGTTCACAGACGTCTCCATCCAATCTCACTGAGCGAGAGCGAAGAAGAAGGGGTAAAAATGTCACCTTTAAATGTGCAAAGCTGGAAGAGACAGACCCCAAAAGACTTACATCAATAACTGCAGCAAAAGAGGGTCCTACAAAGTATTGACTCAGGGGGGCTGAATACAAATACACGTCACAATTTTCAGATCTATACTTTTAAAACCTTTAGAAAACCCTGTATCATTGCCTTTACACTTCCTAAATACTTGTTACTTTGTGTTGGTATATCACATAAAATCTCAGTAAAAAAAACATATAAGTTTGTAAAAAAGTTTAAAAAAATGGGCAAAAGTCACTGTATGCATCTCTTTGTATCTTGTGAAGCTTTTAATGAAGATTAAAATACACAAATCTTCTATTTTGTGCTGTTGATTCCTGCTGTGAACTTTTTCCAGGGAACATATTAATACACAGCTCAGAACGTGAAGAACATCACACAATGGATTTTTCATGTAGAAAAATCCAAGACAAATTTGTAAGAGAATCTGTGGCACATATTTTGCTTGTCTGCCTTTAGTTTCTTCATGGAATCAGCTTCAAAAACTGATAACCAAAAGTTTATTTTTTACGTAAGTCACATGTCCAAAAAAAATTCACATTGTGGTTCAAATTTTTCATTAGGTCAAATACTTACCGAAATCCTCATGAAATCTCTGTTGTCTGAACATACCCTCAGCCTAATGTTCCCACTGAGTTTTTGAAGTGGATTTTGGAGCAGATTGGAGCTAGAGGCAGAGACAGACATTCTAGGGAGGAGTTAGAGGCAGACACAGACATTCTAGGGAGGAGCTAGAGGCAGATACAGACATTCTAGAGAGGAGCTAGAGGCAGATACAGACATTCTACGGAGGAGCTAGAGTC
Organism: Phyllobates terribilis; assembly: GCF_046119375.1. Taxonomy (NCBI): domain Eukaryota; kingdom Metazoa; phylum Chordata; class Amphibia; order Anura; family Dendrobatidae; genus Phyllobates; species Phyllobates terribilis. Next base: position 238,807,234 of record NW_027362772.1, read on the forward strand.
AGACACAGACATTCTAGGGAGAAGCTAGAGGCAGACACAGACATTCTAGGGAGAAGCTAGAGGCAGACACAGACATTCTAGAGAGGAGCTAGAGGCAGACACAGACATTCTAGAGAGGAGCTAGAGGCAGACACAGACATTGTAGGGAGGAGCTAAAGGCAGACACAGACATTCTAGGGAGAAGCTAGAGGCAGAAACAGACATTCTAGGGAGGAGCTAGAGGCAGACACAGACATTCTAGGGAGGAGCTAGAGGCAGACACAGACATTCTAGGGAGGAGCTAGAGGCAGACACAGACTTTCTAGGGAGGAACTAAAGGCAGACACAGACATTCTAGGGAGGAGCTAGAGGCAGGTACAGACATTCTAAGGAGAAGCTAAAGGCAGACACAGACATTCTAGGGAGGAGCTAGAGGCAGACATTCTATGGAGGAGCTAGAGGCAGACATAGATATTCTAGGGAGCAGCTAGAGGCAGACACAGACATTCTGGGGAGGAGCTAGAGGCAGACACAGACATTCTAGGGAGTAGCTAGAGGCAGAAACAGACATTCTAGGGAGGATCTGGAGGCAGACACAGACATTCTAGGGAGGAGCTAGAGGCAGAAACAGACATTCTAGGGAGGATCTGGAGGCAGACACAGACATTCTGGGGAGGAGCTAGAGGCAGATAGAGACATTCTAGGGAGGAGATAGAGTAAGACACAGACATTCTATGGAGGAGCTAGAGGCAGACACAGACATTCTAGGGAGGAGCTAGAGGCAGACACAGACATTCTAGGGAGGAGCTAGAGGCATATAGAGACATTCTAGGGAGGCGCTAGAGGCAAACATAGACATTCTAGGGAGACTAAATGAAAAATATAACCATTGTTTAAATTTTTATTTAATAAATCAATAGTACATGTGAATATAAGCAACTTTGTAATATATCTTAGCAGAAAAATCTGCTTCTTTATCCTCCTGGACTGATCTTTTACTCTCGTATCTCAGATAAAATCTGTACACAGTGAAGACAGATTTTCACAATACTGAGATTGAAGATGGCAGTTACTACTTATAACATTGTATGGAGGGGAAGGAGCTAGAGGCAGATACAGACATTCTGGGAAGGAGCTAGAGGCAGACACAGACATTCTAGGGAGGAGCTAGAGGCAGATACAGACATTCTAGGGGGGAGCTAGAGGTAGACACAGACATTCTATGGAGGAGCTAGAGGCAGACACAGACATTCTAGGGAGGAGTTAGAGGTAGACACAGACATTCTAGGGGGGAGCTAGAGGCAGATACAGACATTCTAGGTAGGAGCTAAAGGCAGACACAGACATTCTAGGGAGGAGCTAAAGGCAGACACAGATATTCTAGGAAAGAGCTAGAGGCAGACATTCTAGGGAGGAGCTAGAGGCAGACACAGACATTCTATGGAGGAGCTAAAGGCAGACACAGACATTCTAGGGAGGAGCTAAAGGCAGACACAGATATTCTAGGAAAGAGCTAGAGGCAGACATTCTAGGGAGGAGCTAGAGGCAGACACAGACATTCTATGGAGAAGCTAGAGGCAGACATAGACATTCTAGGAAGGAGCTAAAGGCAGACACAGACAGTCTAGGAAGGAGCTAAAGGCAGACACAGACATTCTATGGAGGAGCTAGAGGCAGACACAGACATTCTAGGTAGGAGCTAGAGACAGATACAGACATTCTGGAAGGAGCTAGAGGCAGACACAGACATTCTAGGGAGCAGCTAGAGGCAGACACAGATATTCTAGGAAAGAGCTAGAGGCAGACATTCTAGGGAGGAGCTAGAGGCAGACACAGACTTTCTAGGGAGGAGTTAGAGGCAGACACAGACATTCTAGGGAGGAGCTAGAGGCAGACACAGACATTCTAGGGAGGAGCTAGAGGCAGACACAGACATTCTAGGGAGGATCTAGAGGTAGACACAGAAATTCTAGGGAGGAGCTAGAGGCATACACAGACATTCTAGGGAGGAGCTAGAGGCATACACAGACATTCTAGGGAGGAGCTAGAGGCATACACAGACATTCTAGGGAGGAGCTAGAGGTAGACACAGGCATTCTGAGGAGGAGCTAGAGGCAGACATAGACATTCTAGGGAGGAGCTAGAGGCAGACATAGACATTCCACTGCAAGTTCTCCTGAAATAATAGTTACCGTTTAAACAGTTTTGAAACCTATAGGTTGCTGGGCATTACATTTCCTCACTTTTAAATTTCTCTGCTTGCTGTTAATGATATTAAAACATTCTTAGCAATATTTTCATGTTTTCATATGTAGACGATGTTTATAAGGAGGTTTTATAGTGTGAGCTTCAATGTGGACATTATTCAGGCTGATTTGGATAAATGATCTATAGTGTGCTGTCAGTGCTATATAAATCTGTAATAACAATTAATTGAACCAGTTATATACAGTGATTTTTCTCGACGCAGTAATCCGACATAACCTGCTGTCAGCCCAACAAGTGGTGCATGTGTGGCACCCCAGGGGTCTGGTTACCACAGTAATAGCAATATTACGTCTGAGAGCAGGTGGGAGGTTTCCTGGTCAGGAACCCTAAGCATGCAACACTTCCTGCCCAGTCCTGGGAGGGGAAGAACTTCCCCTATATAAACTGGGGCTGAGGCGGGGTTAGGAGAGAAGAAGAGGAGTCCCAGACAGAGACACAGTCTGGTCTGGAGTGGAGCAGATACAGGGAGAGCAAGATCAGGAGCTCTGTGGGAACAGTGATAAAAGGGGTCAGAGACTGGAAGCTGTAGAGCTCGTCCTGACTGAAGAGATCTCACCGGACACGGAGTCCGAGGCTGTGGGGACTGATCCATACCCAGCAGCAGAAACCGACCGGCAGGGGATTTCAGGTCCTCCGGCCAAGAAACCCGAAGGCACGGTCACACGCAAGGGACCAGCACCGCCGGCGTGGAGCGGAGGCTACCAGAAGGCCCCGAGTCACCGGCCATACGGGTGAGCACCACACGGTACACTCAGGGACGTGGGCTACTTCTACCCGCTTCTAGCAAGGTAGCCAGGAAGAGTGCAATAGTTGGGGAGGCCTACAACTCCGCCTGGCCAGGGGAGATCCTATCTGCTCACAGACTGACCAGGCCCCGATCGCTAGCCAGTACTCCCGGGAGGGTCTACCTTTGCCACCAGTAAAGACCCTGAACTACACCGCACCGTCTCTGAGTGGTTCCTAGTGCCTGCGTGCAATTCTGCTATCCCCATCATCCACGTCCGCTGCCCTGAGGCCATACCCCTCCCGTTGGGGGTTATACTATCCACGCTGCACAACTGTACCACCGGCCTCAGCGGTCTGCCCTGCAGCGGCGGCTTCATAACCGCATTCAACGGGTGGCGTAGTCGAACAATATAACATCTTATTCTAAGTTCTGCCACTTGGTTTGACACCCTGGGCACGGACCGGGTCACCGCCACGAGGACTACTACCCCTATCAGATCCGGCTCCGGGTATTCCCCCTGCACAGCAGCAGCAGCACAGGCCCAGGGGGCGCGTCAACTTTTGGCGTAGTCGGCAGGATTCCGTGCCCGCAACCACCGGGTACTGCGTGCCTAAAAAAAAAAAAAGAGACTGTTAAACTTACCTGTGGTGAGGATTCCCGCCATCCGACGCCATCTTCTGCCTTCTTCCCGCCATCCGTGGAGTTTTCCCGCCATCCGACGCCATCTTCTGCCTTCTTCCCGCCATCCGTGGAGTTTTCCCGCCATTGGACGCCATCTTGAGGACGCCGCGCGGGAAGAAGAGGGGCGTGGACTCCGAAAGCGCGCGAGAACTGAAGCTCCGCCTCACGTCCGGACGTTGCGTAAGGTCCTGGAAGGAGCCCAGCAGACGCTGACGTCACAGGAGCGCGACGGAAGGTCCTCAACCCTGACGATCCACTGCGGAGCCGCGGCCTACGGAAGAGGATCATCGCAAGGTAGGCCACGGTCCACTAGGGGGGAGGAGGATGTCGGATACAGAGGAGAGCTTCACTGCCACAGCCACCGCCAGCGCCACCGCTGCTGCGGTCATGCCTTTCACTATGCCCTATATCCCGGGGGCAGCCTGGCTACCCCAGTACTCAGGGGAATCACATACCCTAAATGACTTCAGAGAAAGGCTGGATAGCCTCTTCCAGGTGTACCCCCTCACAGAGGAGCAAAAAGTGAGCATCCTGGTGGCTCAATTAACAGGGGCAGCCCAAAGGGAGGTAAAGTCCTGGCCACTCGGGAGGAGGAGGACTGTCGCAGAGATACTAGCCCGGCTGAAGGACACCTTTGATACCCGTACCTCAGCCGAGATCAAGCTTAGATTCTACGGGTGCAAGCAGCGAGCACATGAGAATATAAGGGACTATGCACTAAACCTACAAGAGGCCCTGAGAGGCATTAAGCAGGCCGACCCTAACGGCGTGGGAAACGAAGACAAGCTGTTGACTGAACAATTTATAGAGGGTCTACATTGCAATGCCCACCGAACCCAGTTGCAGGCAATGGCCTTACAGGACCCTCATCTGGACTTTGCACAGTTCAAGGACAGAGCCATCCGGGTGCTCCGAGAACCGGCACCAGGTGGCGCTGTGACCCACAGACGCCCTACTACCACTTACCACCAGGAGACGGCGCCCTTGTCGGCAGGGCCTGTGGGAGCTGATGCGCAGGCTTTAAACAATGACCCGGCTACAGACCTGCACCATCAGGTCCAAGAGCTAACTAAAAGCGTTGCTGCGCTAACCCGAACTGTGCAGTCTTTACAGGTTTCTACTCCAGGGAAGATCCAGCTGGCATCCGGACCGGAGGACATCCCGTGGCGCCGACCAAGGAGGACCCCACCGGCCAGAGGAAAACCCAGCGACCGATACAACGAGGACGGACAACCCATCTGCCGCCGCTGCAATCAACCCGGACATATGGCAAGGTACTGTCCTTTAAACTGGCACAACCTGGGGTAGAGGGCCAACCCCTAGGAATAAGATCACCAGGCCCATCGAACTGGCGTGACAAATACGTGGGAGGACGTCCAGTCTTGCCTGTGGTACTGGATGGCATTCCTATGAGTGCCCTACTGGACACCGGGTCACAGGTCACCACCATCCCGTACATGCTCTTCAAGCAGTACTGGAATGACTCGGATATAACCCGCTACCCTGACGACGACTTGAGTATCATCGCCAGCAATGGTCAGCCCGTGCCACAGATCGGATTTAAAGAGGTGACCATTAAAATCGGTAAAGTCGAACTGGCAGCACAGGGACTGATCATTGTGGACATTGACAAGCGCGAGAGTCACCCAAAGATAACTCTAGGAACTAATGTGATTGAAAATTGTCTTGCAGAGGTGATTCTCATTTTACAGCAGGTTGCCAAGAACGCCAGTTCCGGCCAGCAGCGAGTGCTCCAAAAAGAGATCCGGGCACTGATGCGACGGCAACAGGTGGAACTCTCCGGTGGTGAGATTGGTAGCGTGAGAATGTGTGACCCTTTCCCTATTGCCATGCCCCCGAAAAGTGAAATGATGATTTGGTGCCGGGCAGCTATTGGTCTGAGAGGTAGAGATTACCAGGCAATGGTGGAACCAGTCTACTCAGACAGTAGGCCCACCGTTTTGACAGCACGGGGGGTGGTCGATGTACGCCATGGGAGGGTGCCCGTTCGCATCATAAATATCGGGGAGAGAGAAGTACACCTGCCCCGGTATGCCACGCTAGCCAAATTGTTCACCATAAACCAGAATTCTGTACAGGCCGTGGAACCCTTGCCTCCATCTCAACCAGAGGAAGGTAACGCCTCTAAGCAACAAATGGAGGACTGGTGTTAGCAACTACATTTGGGTACTGACTCCACTCCCTCACACCAAAAACAAGGAGTCTATCGGGTGGTTCAAGAGTACGAGAGAGTGTTTAGTAAACACCCGTTAGACTTCGGGCGAGTAAAGGGGGTAGAACACCACATCCCCACGGGAGACCATCCTCCCATAAAGGAGAGATACCGACCCGTACCCCCTGTACACTGCCAACACGCCAAGGGGATGCTTAGAGACATGAAGGAGGCTGGGGTAATCAGGGATAGCTGTAGCCCCTGGGCAGCTCCACTAGTCTTGGTTAAAAAAAAAGACAACACCATGAGAATGTGTGTAGACTACCGGAAAATCAACCGTATCACACACAAAGATGCGTACCCCTTACCAAGGATAGAGGAGTCTTTGGCTGCTTTAAAATCTGCTAACTTCTTCTCCTGTTTGGATCTCACTAGCGGGTACTGGCAGGTTCCTGTAGCAGAGGCGGACCGGGAGAAGACCGCATTCACCACCCCGATGGGACTTAGCGAGTTTACCTGCATGCCGTTCGGACTCTGCAACGCACCAGGAACCTTCCAACGATTGATGGAATGCTGTCTGGGACACCGGAACTTTGAGACGGTCCTGCTGTACCTGGACGATGTTATAGTTTATTCCAAAACCTACGAGGACCACCTGAAACACCTGGCGGAAGTGTTTGAAGCCCTGGCAAACTACGGTCTGAAGGTGAAACCGTTGAAGTGTCACCTGCTAAAACCAAAAGTGCAGTACCTGGGACACATGGTGAGTGCTGACGGAGTGGCTCCCGACCCTGATAAGATCACCGCGATTAAGGAATGGCCAAGACCCTCTAGCGTAAGGGAAGTACGGCAGTTCCTCGGGTTGGTAGGCTACTACCGAAGATTCATTCCTGGTTTCACCAAAAAGGCAGCTCCTATGCAGGACCTCCTGATAGGCCAGTCCAGGAAGGCCAAGAACCAGAAGCCGCCCTTCAGATGGGAGAAGCTGGAAGAAGAGTCCTTCCGCCAGCTGAAGATGGCCCTCACGGGGGATGAAATCCTGGCATACCCTGATTACAGCCAGCCCTTTATCCTCTACACCGACGCCAGTAACATCGGGCTAGGAGCCGTACTGTCCCAGATCCAGCAGGGGAGAGAACGGGTAATTGCTTACGCCAGACGAAAACTGCGACCCACCGAAAGAAACCCTGAGAATTACAGCTCATTCAAGCTAGAGTTCCTGGCAGTGGTGTGGGCAGTCACCGAACGCTTTAAGCACTACCTCGCCTCTTCCCGGTTCACTGTGTACACGGATAACAACCCGTTGACACACCTGGACACTGCAAGACTCGGTGCCCTGGAGCAGAGATGGATGGCCCGCCTGTCCAACTATGAATTCACGATCAAATACCGGGCAGGACGCTCCAATACCAACGCGGATGCCTTGTCCAGAATGCTAAACCTACCGGACGTAGGGGAAGATCCAGAGAAACTGGAAGAAGTTGAACTCCCCGCGTTCCACCGTCATGGGACTACCCAGTATTCCCACCGTGTAAAGGGTAAGCAATCCGCTACGTTCAACCCCTTACCTCATTACAACTGGGCGGAAACGCAAGACAGTGACCCCGCCGTCCGACTGGTGAAGGAGATGCTGACTCAGCCAGATGCTCGCCTTGACCCAGACGCTCCGGAGGAAACCAAGCAACTGTGGGCTGAGAAGAGTCGACTGTTCCTTTACAAGGGGAAGTTGTGCCGTAGAATGGTTAACTCCCGGACGCATGAACTGATCTGGCAAGTAGTGGTGCCAAGAAGAGACGCGGCTATGGTACTGGAGGCATACCACGACGGAGCTGGGCACTTCGGATGGAAGAAGCTGGAGTTCCTGCTGCGCGGGCGGTTCCACTGGGTAGGCATGAGAGGAACCATCGAGAGGTGGTGCAGAGACTGTGGCCCATGCAACCTAAGAAGGAAGGACCGTGCCAGTCAGAAGACTCCCCTGCAGTCCATCGTCACCAGGCAGCCGTTGGAACTGGTAGCCTTGGATCATGTAAAACTGACCCCCAGCAGAAGTGGCTACGTCTATGCGTTAACCATCGTGGATCACTACTCCCGGTTCTTGGTTGTAGTCCCCGTCAAGGACTTAACGGCTCAAACAGCAGCTAGAGCCTTTCAGCAGCACTTCTGCCGTCCACACGGATACCCAGAGCAGGTGCTGACGGACCAGGGACCTGCCTTTGAAGCGGAAGTCTTCCAGGAGTTCTGCACTCTGTATGGCTGCCGGAAGATAAGAACAACACCCTATCATCCGCAAACCAATGGACTCTGCGAGAAGATGAACCAGGTGGTGATGGACCTTCTGAAAACGTTGCCCCTGGAAGAACGCAGTCTGTGGCCTGAGAAACTGCCTGATCTGGTGGACCTATACAACCACATCCCTGTAGGTTCTACCAACTGTACCCCGGCTTACCTAATGAGAGCAAGACCTGGTAAGCTGCCTGTTGATCTGGATATGGGAGTCCTGACACCCGAGGACACTTCACCAGAAGCAGACTGGGACACAGAGAGGCAGCAGCAGTACCGGAAAGTACAGGAGAGCGTTGAGCGAAGTCTCTGTCAAGCAAGAGAAAGACAGGAGAAGACTTACAACCAGTATGCTCCCGCTGTTCCCCTGGTACCTGGAGAGCAGGTCTTGAAAAGGAAGAGACGGCTCCACAAGTTGGACGACCAGTGGGAGAAGGACCCGTTGTTAGAACCTTGCTCTTAGGTTTTTTCCTTTGCTGGTCACATGACCTCGTTGGCCTATTTAATCCTGCTCCGCCCTTCTGGCTTTGCTGGACTTCATTGTATAACTACTTTCTAGCTAGCCTGTGCTCTGTATCTAACTCTGTTAGTTTGCTTGGTCTACGGACCTCTTTGTTCTTTATATTTTGTTTGTTTGTCTGTCTGCTACTGTTTCTGTTAGGAGGTGTCCCATTTTCCTCCCAGTCCTTAGTACTTGTAGGGATTCCTTCCCCACATCTATAGGTCTCCGTACAGACTAGCTTAGGACTTTAGCAGGTCTGATCGCAGGATCAGGTTCCCTGTTACATCGTAGGGATTCAGCTGAGTTCTATCGTAGGGACAGATCTCCTCTCTTTCCTTAGCTCTGGTAGCAGAACATAACAGTAAGTCCAGCCTGCAAATTCTCTAAGGAAAGATTTTTCTGTTCCATCATGGTGTCGGTTCAGGATTTGGCTCATCGCCTGCAGGGACTCTCTCTGGAGGTGGCCGAGCTCCGTCAGCACGTGAGTAACTATCCTGGAGCACATTTCTTGGAGCCTAAGGTATGTTTGCCGGATTTATTTTTTGGTGAACACCGAGAATTTTTTTCATTTAAAAATGCTTGCTTATTGTATTTTCGTTTGAGACCCAAGTCCTCTGGGGATGAATCCCAGCGTATAGGGTTCATAATGTAACTTTTGCGCAAAGAGCCTCAGGAGTGGGCCTTTTCTTTGCAACCTAGTGATACATGCTTCAGATCAGTGGATAGTTTTTTTTCTGCTTTGGGACTATTATATGATGATCCTGACCGTGTCGCATCAGCTGAGACTGAGTTAAGACGTTTGAGACAGGGATCAGGTAATGTGGAAAAATATTGTACTCATTTCCGTCGTTGGTCTACTCAAACAGGGTGGAACGATTCTGCTCTGAAAAGTCTATTTCTTGCTGGGCTCAATGAAAGGGTTAAAGACCTGCTAATTGCTTATCCTACACCTGAAGATTTGCAACAGGCTATGCAATTAGCTATACGGGTGGATAGGAGACTGCGTGCAAGGGTTAATGAGAGCAAATCCTCTGCTATGTCAGTTTCTGGTTATGAGAATGTGTGTACTAACAGTGGTGAATCGATGGAGATTGGATCGGTGGCACCTCGCTCTCAAGAAAAAGACCGTCGATTTTCTGAAGGCTTGTGTTTCTATTGCGGAAAATCTGGTCATTTGATTAAAGGCTGTGAGCTTCGTATGAAGAAAGAAAAAAAAATGGTCAGTCATGCCCGTATTGCCTGTTTAAATTCCAAGGGTGTATTTTTAGCTGCTTCCACGATTGCTCAGGAAAAATTAATGGAATTTCGGGTGTTTGTTGATTGTGGATCTACTCTGAATGTAATTGATGGGGGATTCTTGGAAAGACTCAATTTAAAACCCGAACCTTTATCATCCCCCATTGCTGTGGTTTCTGTGGATGGTTCCCCTTTGAAGAATATTACTCTCAAGGTCTGTGAATTTCCTCTCACTATTAATGGTGTTCACCATGAGAAATTGGATTTGGTAGTTTTGAATAACTTGCCTTCTCCAGTAATATTGGGATTGCCCTGGTTAAAATTTCACAATCCTGTACTGGATTGGTCTACCAATGAAATTAAATCCTGGAGCCATAAATGTTATGACAAGTGTTGTAACGGGCGTATTGCAGCTTTGGATAGGGGAGAATTGCCTGTTCCTATTCAGGATTTTTGGAGAGTTTTTTCTGAGAAGGAATCGCAGGTTTTGCCTCCCCATAGAGACTATGATTGTTCTATTGAATTTGTCCCTGGAGCGACTCTTCCTAAAAGTCGTTTATTTAACCTTACTATTCCTGAGAGGAAGGCTTTGGATGAATACATACAGACAAGTTTGACCGCCGGTCACATTAGGCCCTCTAAGTCTCCTGTGGCGGTTGGATTTTTTTTTGTAAAAAAAAAGGACGGCGGTTTACGTCCTTGTCTGGATTTTCGTGAGATTAACAAAATTACTGTACGCAATCCTTACCCACTGCCATTGATTCCTGATCTGTTTAACCAGTTAATGGGGGCCAAGTGGTTCTCTAAAATTGACCTTAAGGGGGCATACAATCTGTTGCGCATGAAGGAGGGTGACGAATGGAAGACTGCTTTTAACACTCCTGTGGGTCATTTTGAGAATCTGGTTATGCCTTTTGGTCTTACTAATGCTCCTGCATTTTTTCAGAATCTTATTAATGACATCCTTAGACCTTTGATCGGCAAAAATGTGGTTGTGTATTTGGATGACATTTTGATTTATTCGCCGGATCTGGAGTCTCATTGGCGGAGCGTACGTGAGGTATTACAATTGTTAATGGACAATTCGCTTTTTGCTAAGCTGGAGAAATGTGAGTTCGCTGTACAGAGAATTAGTTTTTTGGGTTACATTATCTCCAGCGAAGGTTTTGAGATGGACCCGGTTAAAGTTCAAGCTGTACAGGAATGGCCTAGGCCTATTGGTTTGAAATCGATACAGAGGTTTTTAGGTTTCGCCAATTATTACAGAAAATTCATAAAAAATTTTTCTAGTATTGTCAAACCTCTGACCGATCTCACCAGGAAAGGTGCTGATGCGGTTCAGTGGTCTTCTGAGGCCATTGAAGCTTTTGTGTATCTCAAGGAGAGGTTCACCTCTGCTCCCATCCTTATGCAGCCTGATGTGACTAAGCCGTTTTTGGTTGAGGTTGATGCTTCTTCGGTGGGGGTTGGCGCAGTATTGTCTCAGGATAACGGGGATGGATTACATCCCTGTGCCTTTTTTTCAAAAAAATTTTCGGAGACTGAACTGAATTACGATATTGGTAATCGGGAATTATTGGCTATTAAACTCGCATTTGAACACTGGCGCCACTTCTTGGAAGGTGCGGAATTTCCCGTTCAGGTTCTTACGGATCATAAAAATCTGATATATCTTGATGCTGCCAAGCGCCTGAATGCCCGTCAGGCTAGGTGGGCACTGTTTTTCTCGCGGTTTAATTTCTCCGTTACTTACATCCCTGGTACTAAGAATGTTAAGGCGGATGCCTTGTCTCGCAGTTTTTCTCCCATAGTCGGTGCTGAGAAGGAGGAGAGCATTTTACAAGAAGGTGTTGTGATAGCTGCTTTGGACTCCGTTTTGGAAGATGAGATTCTTAAAGCACAGGAGAATGCCCCATCTAACACTCCTCATTGGAGGTTGTTTGTGCCTGGGACCTTTAGGAGAGATTTGTTTATTGAGTGTCACGAATCTCGGTTGGCAGGTCATCCCGGAATCTCTGAGACCAAGAGACTGGTGGGTCGCAGTTTTTGGTGGCCTGGATGGCAGAAGGAAGTCATTAAGTGGGTGCGTCAATGTACTATATGTGCTAGATCTAAGTCCTCACATACTCCTGCTGCGGGGTTGCTTTGTCCTTTGGAGGTTCCTAGTGCTCCTTGGACACATTTGGCTATGGACTTTATAACTGACCTTCCCCCCTCTGAGGGTTTTACTGTCATCTGGGTGGTCGTGGACCTTTTTAGCAAGATGTGTCACTTGGTTCCCTTCGTCAAACTGCCCTGCGCTAAAACTCTCGCTAAGGCCTTTGTCAAGGAAATTGTCAGACTTCATGGCGTTCCTACTGACATTGTTTCTGATAGGGGTCCTCAGTGCGTGGCTCGTTTTTGGCGTGCCTTTTGTGACAGGTTGGGAGTTCATCTGTCGTTCTCGTCCGGATATCATCCTGAATCTAATGGCCAGACAGAAAGGAAAAACCAGGATGTTGAGCAGTTCTTGCGTTGTTTTGTGGCAGACAATCAAGAGGGGTGGTCTGAGTTTCTGCCACTTGCTGAATTTGCTCTGAACAATCATACATCTTCTTCTGCTGGTTGTTCGCCTTTTTTTTGTTGTTCTGGGAGACATCCGTCGTTTGGGTCGTTCTCCAAGTTGGGATCTGCCGTGCCTGAGGAGGAGAATTTTTCCGGTGATTTGGAGAGAGTTTGGACAGATGTGCGTGGTAATCTTCAGGAGGCCAACAGAAAATCTAAAGACTACTTTGATAGGAAACGACAGGAGGTTTTGTTCGCTGTTGGTGACATGGTTTGGTTGTCCTCTAGGAATCTGCGGTTGAGGATTCCTTCTAAGAAATTGGGTCCCAAGTTTGTAGGGCCCTTTAAGGTGCTTCAGGTTGTCAACCAATCTGCTGTTAGGTTGGAGGTTCCTACCTCCTGGAGAATTAATCCGTTATTTCATGTCTCTCTGTTAAAAAAAGCTGTTGTGTCGGATGGTGACGCCTCTGCCTCTGTTCCTCCGGTGGTGGAGGACGGGGAATATGAAATTTCTCGCATCCTTAACTCTAGACGGTATAGAGGTAGTTTGCAGTATCTGGTGGCCTGGAAAGGTTTCGGACCCGAGGATAACTCTTGGGTGAGGTCAGATGATGTTTCCGTGTCCAGACTTATCAGAGCGTTTCACAGGAGATTTCCTGATAAGCCTGGTCCTAGGGGATCCGGAGGATCCTCTTAGAAGGGGGGGTACTGTTAGAACCTTGCTCTTAGGTTTTTTCCTTTGCTGGTCACATGACCTCGTTGGCCTATTTAATCCTGCTCCGCCCTTCTGGCTTTGCTGGACTTCATTGTATAACTACTTTCTAGCTAGCCTGTGCTCTGTATCTAACTCTGTTAGTTTGCTTGGTCTACGGACCTCTTTGTTCTTTATATTTTGTTTGTTTGTCTGTCTGCTACTGTTTCTGTTAGGAGGTGTCCCATTTTCCTCCCAGTCCTTAGTACTTGTAGGGATTCCTTCCCCACATCTATAGGTCTCCGTACAGACTAGCTTAGGACTTTAGCAGGTCTGATCGCAGGATCAGGTTCCCTGTTACATCGTAGGGATTCAGCTGAGTTCTATCGTAGGGACAGATCTCCTCTCTTTCCTTAGCTCTGGTAGCAGAACATAACACCCGTACACCGTACTGCCATCAAGCCATGAAAACCCAAAAATCTGCACAATCAGTAAGGATGGAGGAGAAACCACAGCCATTGTCTCCCGAGATCACCTGAAGAAGTGTCCCGAGCAGCTACGAAACCCTGAAGAAGATCAAGAAAACCCTCGATCCGCAGAGGAAAGGGAAGAAATGGTCAGTACTGTACTCGGAGACTTCCCTCGGTCTTGGACACAAGTAAATGGCGCTGTTGTGGTACCCGTCCTCACCTTCCTCCAGCCAGCATCCCAAGTGCCTACGGAAAAACAGGTAGAGCTGGAAGAGCAGCCGGTCCAGGAGGCAGAAGACCCCACACAAGCAGACCAGGAGAATCGACCCTCTGCTTATAGTGAGCCTGCCGTGCCCCTAGTGAGCCAAAGAACCCGTAGACAGCTGCCCAGCTTACCTTTGACAGCTCCTACACCCTGTAGCTTAGGACCGGTCAGTAAGCTCCGTAGGTCTACTAGGGCCACTAGAGGCCAGTTGCCAGTACGTTGGAGGATCTAAAGTGTTCAGACTGTTTTATTGATATTTACCTGTTTACTGTTGCTTGTACTGTAAATAATTATGTTTTTCCAGTTATTTTATAGGTGTCTTTTGTGGATTAACCGGAATTCTTTGTATATATGTTTGGAGCGTAACCCAGGAATGGACTAAGACTGCTAAAGATTCGGGGTAGGACAGACCCCCACCTGGTTACGGCTCCCTGTTCTTTGGTGAAATGGACACCCTTATTGCTTCAAAAACTGCACCCGGTTGCGGACACGCTGTGACCGCCCTAACGTGTTTTCCCTTATTGTATTGTTCCTGTTTATACTCTGTTATGTTTTCAAAAATATGTTTAGTCCCGGAGTACTAAATTTTACTAGGGGGGAATGTGGCACCCCAGGGGTCTGGTTACCACAGTAATAGCAATATTACGTCTGAGAGCAGGTGGGAGGTTTCCTGGTCAGGAACCCTAAGCATGCAACACTTCCTGCCCAGTCCTGGGAGGGGAAGAACTTCCCCTATATAAACTGGGGCTGAGGCGGGGTTAGGAGAGAAGAAGAGGAGTCCCAGACAGAGACACAGTCTGGTCTGGAGTGGAGCAGATACAGGGAGAGCAAGATCAGGAGCTCTGTGGGAGCAGTGATAAAAGGGGTCAGAGACTGGAAGCTGTAGAGCTCGTCCTGACTGAAGAGATCTCACCGGACACGGAGTCCGAGGCTGTGGGGACTGATCCATACCCAGCAGCAGAAACCGACCGGCAGGGGATTTCAGGTCCTTCGGCCAAGAAACCCGAAGGCACGGTCACACGCAAGGGACCAGCACCGCCGGCGTGGAGCGGAGGCTACCAGAAGGCCCCGAGTCACCGGCCATACGGGTGAGCACCACACGGTACACTCAGGGACGTGGGCTACTTCTACCCGCTTCTAGCAAGGTAGCCAGTAAGAGTGCAATAGTTGGGGAGGCCTACAACTCCGCCTGGCCAGGGGAGATCCTATCTGCTCACAGACTGACCAGGCCCCGATCGCTAGCCAGTACTCCCGGGAGGGTCTACCTTTGCCACCAGTAAAGACCCTGAACTACACCGCACCGTCTCTGAGTGGTTCCTAGTGCCTGCGTGCAATTCTGCTATCCCCATCATCCACGTCCGCTGCCCTGAGGCCATACCCCTCCCGTTGGGGGTTATACTATCCACGCTGCACAACTGTACCACCGGCCTCAGCGGTCTGCCCTGCAGCGGCGGCTTCATAACCGCATTCAACGGGTGGCGTAGTCGAACAATATAACATCTTATTCTAAGTTCTGCCACTTGGTTTGACACCCTGGGCACGGACCGGGTCACCGCCACGAGGACTACTACCCCTATCAGATCCGGCTCCGGGTATTCCCCCTGCACAGCAGCAGCAGCACAGGCCCAGGGGGCGCGTCACATGCTACTTGTAGAGAAAAATAACTTGTCAAAGGTCAGAAGGAGCCGGTAAAAGGATTCACTGCAACAACATCCAGTAGTCTCTCAATGTCTCTGTTTACTATCGAAGAAATCATCTATTCTGCTAGGTACACTGCTCCGAACCATGGAAATAATACATCACTGAGGAAAATCAATAGAGATATAACATTATAGATAGATGGATAGACAGATAAGAGAGATGAGATAATAGAATTTTCCAGAGTGTCAGTAAACACTGCAGCTCTATAATTCTATTTATGAACCAGCAGCTCAGGATGAACTGTCCTATATGCTACAGCCTGTGTATGACATTATGTTGCAGAGTGTGGAATTATAGCAAAACACATAAAAAACTGAATGATAAATAATGCTATGAATATATTAGTTACATAAGATGAATAAGCAGTGTGGGATCAGCAGCTGCAGTTTATGGGGGCGGCTACAATTAGTCTTAAAAAGCAAAAGACCCCTATTTAAGAAATCAGTAGTCATACAGCTGAGATGAAAAAATGGACTAGTAAAATACGGAAACTTGTAGCAGAATGGTAAAGCATCGAGAAACTGTCAGATTATTACTGTATCGTCCACGCTCCATGAGCAGACCCCGGTCTCTTCCTGCAATCAAATGAAAGGGAAATGGTGTAATTTGCAGCATTAAGAGCCTCGGCTCGTACAGGTTCAGCTCCTGTTTTTCTGTTTGTCTGGCACTACAGTAGAGACGTGCGGGTCGTGGGGGTTTTGCATCAATTCCTCATAGTCTAAAAAAAAAAAGAAGAATAAGTCTGAAAAATAAGCAACAGCGAGCACTGAGCAGCGCACATTCACCCTTACTAGTGATCTAGAACTACATGGAATGGAATGGATTCTGTACATGATACAGGAGGATGGAAATGGCAACATGTACATAACAAATCAAGTTACAAATCAGATACATAGATCAATAGGTAATAGATGTTCCCGGGTATCCTGCCCGTGACATCACAAGTACATTTTTTCATCGGAGTAACATTACAAAAGTTTTATAGAATTAAGTTCAGTGTCAAACTGTGGAACTGTCTGTCTCCGCTCCAATGCAGAAAATAAGCAGCGTATTAGAGTGAGTTTTATGTGCAGATGATTCTTCATCCAAGATTTCCATTTATTTACATAAGGTGCATAGAAGATATAATTTATGGGAGACTCCTGTATATTTTATCCTGAATGCACCTTATGTAAATAAATGGAAATCTTGAATGAATTGAATTGAAGCACGTGGTGAGTGCTATGAATATACCTCTATTTATGGAGGATTTTGTTGTATCTCTTTGTATTTACACAGAGCACCATTCATTTCTCATGCAGAGACCTGTGGATTTTGCCTTTTATATCTGACATAGTAGTGCCAGCGTTATTTTCTTATGGTGGACTAACTTTATTAAACATGAACTGTAGACAAAGTAATCTTCACCCAAAAAAGCTGAAAAAAACACATCAAAAATTCCGTAAAAACGTTTTTGACCGGTTCTCTATAAAGGAGTGACCCGAAGTCAAATTGAATTTCATTCTAAATCCCTATCTAGTACCATAATCTAAACTAATTTCTAATATACTGTATTTGCATTAAGATCTCCTGATCGCTCCCTAACTACACTATCTGACTGCTTTTCTATTTTTTTCCTTACTTCCTTTCTGGTGCGCTTCGTTTGAGAGGCCCAGTGCAAGCTGGGATACTCAAACGAAGTGACTCGCCCCCTGGGCCGTGGGGCACTCGGAGCCGGGCAACAGGGCAATAATGGGGGTAGTAGTGGCAACCCGGTCCATGGCTCAGGGTGGTCAGACCAAATTGTGGCAGTCTATTTATATGGTTTGTAATGTCCGACTACGCCACCCGTGGATTGCGGTCAGAGTGAACCGCCGCTGCAGAGCAGACCGCTGAGGCTGGTGTTGTGGGTGCAGCAGGGAACAGTATAACTCCCCACGGGAGGAGTGTAGCCTCAGGGCAGTGAGGGTAGATGGTGGGGGTTGTGGTGTAGGGCGTCCCAGTACCGTTAGTGCTGGCGCGGTAAGAAACACAGACAACGTGTTGCAGTCCAGGGTCTTTTACTCACAGTTGATATCCAATTCACTTCCGCCGGTATTGACTGCCCAAGCCGTGCTGCGTCCACCAGGTGAGGGGCTCGGTCAATCCTCAGGCAATTCAGGAGTATGGCACAGGACTCCCTTCTGTCCTTTCTCTGGCCTCTCGTGCCCCACCAGTGACCAAACTTCTGTCCAGCTGCCGCGGATCTTTGCGGGCAAACGTGGGCCCCGTTTCCCGCTATCCTGTATGGTGCCTTCCTAGCAGGTTTGGCGGGGGTCGCACCAATAGATGATCACGACCTCCGGTCTTTGGCTGAGGGATAATTTACCTCCACCAACTTGGGAATCCGGTACCCTTATCCTGCCTGACCCTTCACCCGTTATCTCGTGGGTTCTTAGGGTCCCTTCTGCCTTCTTGTTTCTGAGCCTTTCTACTTCTCTGTCTCTTCTCCTTCTTTCCTGTTCCTTCTTCTCCCCCTTCCCTCGGCCTCTTCTCCAGGCCTACTTCTCCTTCCTTCCACCTTTCTGGGCCCGGCCTTTTCTCTAGGCCTGCCTTCTGAGCAGAGCTCCTACAGAGCCTCTGCTCCCTGTCACTTCTCCACTGAACTTCTCCCAGAACTAAGATGGTGCCCACCTTTTATACCTCCTCCTCTGTGTGTGAGCTCAGGTGACCAGCACCCAATGAGCTCCTACCTATGCTCAGAACCCAACCCCTATCTGCTCCTATACCACTGAGTTTTCCTCCCCCCTCCCCACTCCAGCCAGGGACATGGTCAGATGTGCCTACATATATATATAAATGGGAGCACCGTAGAGCTGTCCCCCGGAAATGGAGTGTGTGTGGTGTATGCAGCTAACTGAGCCCTGGTCAATACTCCATCCTTACCTGAGAGTGGAATATCACACCTCTGGTTGAGGTGCAATACAGAAGCATCATCAGGGGGCAAAGGCTGCGATCAATGCTGCAGTCCCTGCCCCCTCCCAGAAATTAAGCTTCATCAGTGACACTCATTCTTAGGGGCTGGGATAGCCCCTGCTGTGTCCACGCTCTGTCCCTGTGCACTGTGTGTTGTGCACAATGACAGTGCGCGTTATGTAGCCGGCTCAGATCAGCAGTGACGAATCAGCAACAGAGCGGTGTCACAATACCCGGTGTGCAGAGTCCAGCACCGCCCCCGCAAGTGAGAAATCTGTTCTCTGCTCCCAAGGGATTGTGACATCATTCTGTTGCCGGCTCATTACTGTTGATCCGAGCCGACAACATAGCACGCTGTCATTGTGCACATCACAGTGTGCACAGCTCGTAGGGACAGAGCAGAGACTAGCCAGCCCCTGAAACGAGCATCAATAATGACGTTTCATTTTGCTAATACGAAATGTCATCAAAAAGTAAGCAGGGGAAAAAATAGAAGAGCAGTTAGATATTGTAGTGAAGGAAGGATAGGGAATTTTTAATGCAAGTATGTTAGAAATTGGTTTAGATTATGACATTAAATAGGGCTTTAGAATAAAATTTACTTTGACTTTGGACCACCCCTTTAAGCTCCTAGATATGAGGCTATGCAACAGCTCTTTGTCTTCATTCACATTTGTTGAAAACAATGATATTTTCGTTTTTTTTATACCCTTAAAATGTACAAATAAACTACAACCATATTGGCTTACGTTCATCATCATTGGTCTATGTAACTTGTGTCTTTATATACAGTCATATGAAAAAGTTTGGGCACCCCTATTAATCTTAAGCTTAATGTTTTATAAAAATTGGTGTTTTTGCAACAGTTATTTCAGTTTGATATATGTAATAACTGTTGGACACAGTAATGTTTCTGCCTTGAAATGAGGTTTATTGTACTAACAGAAAATGTGTCATCTGCCGAGGTCTAAGTAACACAATGTGCACATACCCCAAGGCTGTTTTCAGAAAAAAAATTTGCAGAGTTTTTAGAGAGAAAACTCTCCAAAAACCACATGGAGTTGAAAAAGAGTTGGAGAGTATCTGCTCCAAAAAAACTCAGCAAAGAAAAATCAGTGTGAACACACTCCAATCAAAATTCACGTTTTTTTGAGAGTTTCTGCTCCAAAACCTCCTGAAAATAACTCAGTGTAAACATACCCAAAGGATATATGAACACAGAGTTTTTTGTCCTCTCCAAAAAATGCCTGAAAAATCACTCATACATTCCTGAAAGGCTATGTGCACTGAACATCTATATCAGACGGATTCAGCCCAGAATCCGCCTGAAAAAGCACAGCAAAAGCGCAACATAAAATGAACATAGTGCACAGCAATGTAAAAACAACATTGCTGTGCACATGTTCCATCTTCTGTCAATTCTTTTAACTGCTTCAGGGTTCTGAAATCCCTAGCAGTATCCGGCCTCTCTCTATACTTAACAATACAGAGTGAAAGCTGCAGCAAGAACAAGTGAAGCCGCCGCTAGCTGCACCAGCGTATAAATAACATTGCAGTGCACTATTTTCATTTTATGCTGCGCTTTTGCAGCGCTTTTTCAGGCAGATTTTGCATACAATGCACCTGAAAAAGACGATGTGTGCACATACCCTCGAGGAGTCTTTCCTCTTCTCTGGTTATGTTCACACTATGTTTTTGTATGGCGGTTTCCACTTTGGAAGTATCATGCTCATTCTCCAGGCGGATTTCACCCAGAAGCCACATGCTCTCTTAATATAGGATATAGTAAAAAGACGCTGGCAGCAGAGCCACCGCCAAAATGACGGCAAAACCGCTGGTTAAACCGCTACAGGAAAAAAATCTGCCGGCTTCTTGCTGAAGCGGCTTCGCCTGGGAAAACTCGGTGTCTGTGCCGGTGTCTCAAGACGTCGCGTGCACATAGCCTCTGGAGTTTTGTAAACCTGAAGTGGATTTTTTTAGCATTGTTTGGTCCTTTCCTGAGCATTTTTTTTTACGCATCTTCCTGCACTTTTCGGGTTCTTTTTATTGGCACTTTATGTTGTTTTTCAATATTTTTTAAACAAAGAAGAAATAACTTGCATTTTTTTAAGTGAAAATGCTGACAAAAGATCAAAAAGACCTAGGCGTCTTTTGGGCGTCATTTTAGCCTTCCTGTTGTAAAGTATTGAGTGTCCTCCTAGCAAATATCACCACCAGAAGAATGGACAGGTTCCTTTTTAAAACTCTCTGCATCTTCGAAAGCCTAAAGCATTTAAGATACATTCAAAAGTCTGAACATATTAAAAAGTCGTTTTCCCATATAAATTTATAGGACCGTTCTTTTGATAATTTTGTTAGTGCTTTTTCCATCTTTTCCGCCAACGGCACAATGTGAACATTCCTAAATGTTCTTCCTCTCCTAGATTTTTTTCCCTTCCCTTATGCTGATGGAGTAAAATAACTTGATTTTCTCTTTGAGAGAAGTGGTGGAATACACTTCTGTTTCTACAAATGTGTACAATGATAAAGTTTGCAATGCAATTAAAAATTGACATATACATGTTCTGTGTAGATAAAGGGACCCTCAGAATAATTTCCTCTGGTTAGATCAAGGAACTATCACGCTTAGGGCAGGTGCAGACGAATGCATTTTTGGTTCTAGTGCGATCCAACTAAACATCAGGTCGCGCCCGGACCAATGTTAGTCTATGGGGCCATGCATATCAGTAAGTGTTGGGGAGGATTGGCCTTACTTTAAACAAATGTCTCCCTTTAAAAAATTCTTGCAATTTTACTATGGCAAAGTCTTTCAGTTAGGTGCACAATTTGACCCAAATTTGTCAGAGTTCTGGGCTTGTTATTGATGGCTCACTCTGCTTTCCAGTTCAGAATGGAGAGAGGGGAAAGCATTTAAGTAGTCAGGGAGGGCAGCTGACTCATACTACAGATCGGAAAGCACCTGATATTTAGATCTTAGAAGGGGAAATCATTCCAGGGATGAAGCTGTACTGACACATAAGATCTAGTAAAAATAGTAGTGTCATGGCTCAGTTTCGAGACTCGATCTGGTGACCTTTTGCTGCATGCTCGGTTTCCCTCTTTGCTGGCCTATAGTCCTATTTGTCTCTGTCCAAATGCTGATGGTTTCTTTTGTTTTGATTTTCCTTTTTTGGCTGGCCTCTCTCCAGGTGCTTTTCATTTTCCCTTTTGGGTCTGTCCTATTAAATTTTGGAATAAGCTTTATATGTTCACCTTTCACTTACCTCACTTGCTGGCTATACTTCAATACAGATTGGTGCTTGGAGTTCCAGCTCTTCAGCTAGGGGTTTACCTTGTCCAGTAAACCCCGGTTGTTTTTCCTGCTGCAAATCTGTAAGATTTCCTCCCCAGCACCTTTCCCTTCTTATCCACATTTGGGGTCTGGGAGGTTTCATTTATTCCATTTCTTTTTTGGTTCTCCTTATTTATCCCTGTCTAATCTTTGTGAATGTGCTTTAGTTCCACACCCTGGGTTCTCATGTCTCCCTGCACGCTTTCCTCTACCTTTGTTGGATTGGTGTTGCGGCCTCCCCTTTGGTTCCTCAGGAGGTACAAGAGACCCCTTGACTGCCTTTTAGGGAGCCAGGTCTGAGGAGGTGTATTTATTTGTGTGGCTAGGGCCTTTTCTAATCTGTACAGGGACCAGTTGGGTACAGGTGTGGCTTCTCTCTTTGGTACTCTTTTCTCTCCTCTGTTACCCGTGTGAGTGTGTGAGCATGATCATAACAAGCAGTAACTTAGACTTATTGCTTTGCATTACTTATACCTGTTTAAAATGTAATAAAAAAGTTATCTGATAAAAAAAGCAGTAACCTGGACATACAGACCTCACATTCATCAGGTATTACAGAGAGGGACGTACCCACAAGAGAAAAGTCAAAAGCTAGGATCAGGCGGCAAACTCAGTCATTGAGATTGCAGGTTGAAACTTAATACAACTTTTTTTTTAACTCAAGCTAACCAATAACATGTAAAAATATTTTTTTCCCATGTAAAAGGTGACCAAATCAAATACAAAGGAATAGACAAACGACATTACTAGCCGTAACCTCCCTCGCTGAATGCCATCAGATCTGAGACAGGCTTGTCAATTATAGAAGAGTTTTCTACTGTGACAAGTAAGATCTGTCTACATGGCTTCTACAGGAACGACCACATGGATCCTGGTAATGTGCTGAGAGACAATGCTGAGCCTGATTAATGACGGAGAACTGGATCCTGGTGATTTGTTCTGGGGCAGAACATATACTGATTATCACACTAATACACAACGGAGGGTGATGTGTATTGCTGCATGCATGAGGACAACGTCTTCTGTCATTTTAGAAGACCCCAGAGTCTGGTACGCTCCCAACACATGGACTGAGTGTCCTTTCTTAGATTTGTGTGTGAAAGATAAACTTAATGAGCTGTTGTATTACTGTGTTGATAACTGCAA
Source organism: Phyllobates terribilis (assembly GCF_046119375.1). Classification (NCBI taxonomy): domain Eukaryota; kingdom Metazoa; phylum Chordata; class Amphibia; order Anura; family Dendrobatidae; genus Phyllobates; species Phyllobates terribilis. Next base: position 238,830,162 of record NW_027362772.1, read on the forward strand.
CGTTCGTTGCATACTAATAAAGCTAAAATGTCACGTAGCTGCTGCTTTATATTGAATACATCCTTTTACCACGGTCGGATCACATTTCAGGGACTCACATTGATTCTTTCATATATTTCTTTGTCTTCTGCTTCCGACACGTTTTGTTGGCTTATTGGAGCACTAAGAGTTTCTAGCTAAAATCATCACCCACCCAGTGCTTCTCCTGTCACCCATCACGGGCCTCTCCCGCTGGTTGCCAGCCCCTCCTGGTCAGGCGCGGCCATATCATTGGTGCAACCTGTGCGGCTGCACAGGAGCCCAAGAGGTAAGGGGGCCCATTTCTACTTCCAAAGAGGGTGCAATTTTGCATTTTTTAGGAGATCTTGGACTCTAAAGGGCCCATATATTGTTCTTGCACCCGGGCCCTTTTCTGTCTGTGTCCGCCAGTGCTCCTGGTGTACTAGCGACTTGTTAGCCAAACAGAAAACCCACATCACTTTTGTCGATATGAAGTGTTATGATAAAGAATGGCAGCCTCAACATCTGCCATAATGTTGCATGGAAAAGTGGCAGTAGGAGCTGTTTGGAAGTGGTTGGGGAGCAGGTGGAGTCCATGACATGGGCATGCTTCCAGTTCTTGCTGGTGATCAGCCATCATATCTCCCTCTTAGATACAGAACTTGACCTGACTAAACTTTTGGGATTTTTAACGTTATAACAAATACACAATCTACTCCCTGGTTACAACGATAGCCTGTTTTTGGATCAGAAATCAGAACTTTATTGTGAGCAGAATAATAGAATTGTGCAATATGCTGGAATGCCATAGTCAATGTAGTAAAAGGCACAGCGGCACTTCTGTACATGTGTAGCACCCTGAGGATTCGGCTGCTACAGGGGTATTGCACCTCAACCCAGAGGTGTGATATTCCACTCCCGGGTAAGGATGGAGTGTGGATCTGAGCTCGGTAGGCTGCATGCACTACACACATCCCATTTCCGAGGAGCAGACCGACGGTACTCCCACTTAGAAATGTGCAGGTACGACCGAGTCTGTTCCTGGCTGGAGTGGGAGGGGGGTGGTACATCCCAAGTAGTGTAGGGGCAGATAGGGGGAGCAGCCTGGGTAAAGTTAGGAGCTCATTGGGTGCTGGTCACCTGAGCTCACACATAGAGGGTGTATATAAGGTGGGCACCAACTAAGAACAGGGTGAGATGCAGAGAACAAGTCAGGAGCAGAGGAGAAGGAAAGACCCAGAGTGAGAGAGGAGAGAGAGAGACCCAGAGGCACAGAAGAACAGGACTCTAAGATCCCAAATTAAAACCCCGGGTGAAGAGTCGGCATCAGGGTACCGGAACCCAAGCTGGTGGGGGTAAAAACATTCCCCAGCCAGAGACCGGAGACCGTGGGCAGCGTTTGCCACGGTCACCCACTACATCCACCCCGAAGGCACACCACATGAAGGGTCAGGGAACCCAAGGCCAAGGGTGTCCCAACAGAAGGCCCGAGGGAGCTGGACCTAGGTGGATCACTGGTGGGGACGGCCAGAGAACGGGACAGAAGGAGAGCTCAGGGCCACGCTCCGGACTTGTTTGGGGGTTGGCTGGATCCAGGACCTGGTGGACGCAGCACGGCTTGGGTGGTCACTCGGAGCTGGAGTGACCAGTACAACATCTGCAGTAAGTAAACACCCTTAACTGCATAACCCGACTCTGTCTTCACTGCCGTCTGCACTGCACCACCATAACCCCCATCCTCTGCACCTGTCCCCCCTGAGGCTATACCCCTCCCGTTGGGAGTTATCATCACAAGCTGCACCTGCATCATCAGCCTCAGCGGACCCTGCTGCAGCGGCGGCCACTGTGACCGCATCACAACGGGTGGCGTAGTCGACACAAAAGAACTCTTAATAACATCTGTAGGACTGCCACATAACACTGAGCTTGACGCCCTGGGCACGGGGCCGGGTCACAGCCGCTCGGAGACTACAACCCCCCATCTGATCCGGTGCCGGGTATTCCCCTCAAAAAGGAATATGTCCCAGGGGGCGCGTCAACTTTGGCGTAGTCGGCAGGATTACGTGCCCGCAACACCCGGGTACTGCGTGCCTGAAGAAAAGTGCAAGTTTACCTCAGAAAGAAGTCTCCCGCCGGTTCCGGAGGGTCCACACCATCGGACCCCATCACAGGTCGTGTCCCGCCGATTGTCCGCCATTTCCAGCTTGTTCCCGCCATCTGCAGAGTTTCCCGCCACTGGGCGACGCTTCCCGCCAAATCCGAAGATTTCCCGCCTTGAAAGAGCAGCGGACGCCATTATGGGCGTGCCAAAGGAGGGCAAGAGGCCGCCTCCCATCGTGGGCCGGGACAGAAAATGGCGCCAAAAGTGGAAACCGCCCCCACCAACAGAGACTGTGATGCTGGAGGTGTCTGTCAGCGTGAAAGAACTACCCCTGGAGCTGACAGTCACCGAGTTGCCCCGGGACCGCCCTCGAAGTGGGAGGAGACGAAAGGAGAGAACAAAGATGGGTGCCGCCTGGAGCAGTCTAGAGCGAGCGCACCCGGAGGCAGGAAGCCTGGAGAGGAGCAGCAAAGAAGCTCACCCGGAGATGTCCAGAGAGCAGAGCAGCACCGGCCCGCTGGCCAGGAGCCTGCTGGAAGAAGAGCAGAGCAGCACCGACCCGTTGGTCAGGAGCCTGCTAGACACCACGACCCCGCTAGGCCTAGTGGAGGTCCTTGCACAGCTCCCCCGAGACCGGGAGTGTGCACAAACTGCCCTGGAGGGCCTCGCACGGAGGATGGCCCGGGTACAGCGAGAGATATTGGCGGAATGGAGCCGGGAGATGGCCCAGCAAGCTGAAACCAAGACCCGGAGCACGCCAGCCAAGATGAGGAAGCAGACCGCCTCTGAGGATGGCGCGGGAGGACCAAAGGCCGGAGACGGCGCCGAGAAGGGAGCCGAACGCATGGAGGCAGGTAAAGGGGACGTCTACACCCCAAGCCGGGACACCGCTTACCTGCCCCAGCTCCCCGTCGCAGAGCCCGAAAGTCCCCCTGCTGTGCCCGAAAACGCCATGTCACCGACGCAGACTAGGCCCCAACCGGAAGCCGCCGCCGCGACCCCTGTGACGTCACACGCCTCAACCCCGAGCGTGACCAAGCAGGAAGTACCACCAGCCTGGTCGCAGGGCCTAGAATTCCCGGGCGTCGCATCACCAACAGCGCCCCCTACCTCCGCGGAGCCTCCGGCCTGGCCGCAAGGCCAGGTAGCCCAGGGCGCCGCCGTCCTAACGGTGCCCTTCACCTTCCAGGTGCCCCAGGCCTGGCCGCAAGGCCTGGGCAACCCGGGCGCCACCACCACCGCGCCCGCACCCGCAAAATCAAGGGTGCCGCGTCTGGGAGAGGACTTGTTTGCCCAGCACACGTGGCCGGACGGGCAGCCTTTCATCTGGCCCCAGAAGTACGAACTGGAGCACCAGAGGAGGGTTAGGCCCATGTGTGCACCCCTGATTCCGGCTCCGAAGCCCGTAATAAGGATCTCGCCCCCGCTAGCGGAAGCGCAGTTTGAGTGGGACCCCACCGGAGAAGATCTAATGGGGTTCACTCAGGAAACCAGGGCAGCTGCAGCGGAGCGTGCTGAGTGCTGCCGACAGCAGCTCGAGGAGTTTGCGAGGGAGCGGAGAGAGAGGCGGGTCCGGGAACAACAAGCCCAGATAAGGAGCGCGGAGCAGAAGAGCCGGGCCAGGAGAGACCCCCGTGCAGCGCATTGTCCCCGCACCATCGGGACAGTGATCAAGTTCAACCAGCAGCATGGGTGGGGCTTCATCAGAGACCACAACACCCCCGGCGACGTTTTTGTAACGCGCAGAGACGTTGAGTCCCATCTGCCGGAGGGGCACAGAGGTCGTGACCTTTATATCGGGGACGAGGTCACCTTTACCCGGCACAAGTGTGCCAAAGGACCTTACGCCCTCCACGTACACCGCCTGACGGAGGAGGAGTTGCGGTGCGAGGAGGAGGAGCAAGAGGACCCGGACGGGTCTGAAGTTACCACCAGCTATAAGCAAAGAGCAGGAGGAAGACGCCGTTGAGTGCGGCAGAGCAGGTGCTGTAAATAAGTTACCCAATCGGGGTATAAAGAAACTGAAACTGTTGCTACATATATATAGTCCCCGTTGGGACCAGCTGAGTGAACTGTTTACCCGTTTACCCCTTAATCCCACAGGCTGAGGACTGTGAGCAGCCATTCCCTTTCCCTCCTTACCTGGCCGAGGACTGAGAGCGGCCAACTTCCCCTGTATATAGTTGCGCGTCCTAAAGCGCCCCTTACCGGTTTTATAGGAAAACCAGTTTTTCTAAGAGACTGTCGCACTTTTCCCGGACACACGTTGCACAGTGTCCGGAGGAGGAACCAGAAACAAGAGACGACGAGAATGTTTATATGAAAAGTTTTATATATATATAATGTTTTATATGTTTTATATGTTTATAAAAATTTGTATGTTTTGGTGATGTTTTATGTCTTACAGCCCGAGGACGTGCTGTGATTTACCAGGGGGGAATGTAGCACCCTGAGGATTCGGCTGCTACAGGGGTATTGCACCTCAACCCAGAGGTGTGATATTCCACTCCCGGGTAAGGATGGAGTGTGGATCTGAGCTCGGTAGGCTGCATGCACTACACACATCCCATTTCCGAGGAGCAGACCGACGGTACTCCCACTTAGAAATGTGCAGGTACGACCGAGTCTGTTCCTGGCTGGAGTGGGAGGGGGGTGGTACATCCCAAGTAGTGTAGGGGCAGATAGGGGGAGCAGCCTGGGTAAAGTTAGGAGCTCATTGGGTGCTGGTCACCTGAGCTCACACATAGAGGGTGTATATAAGGTGGGCACCAACTAAGAACAGGGTGAGATGCAGAGAACAAGTCAGGAGCAGAGGAGAAGGAAAGACCCAGAGTGAGAGAGGAGAGAGAGAGACCCAGAGGCACAGAAGAACAGGACTCTAAGATCCCAAATTAAAACCCCGGGTGAAGAGTCGGCATCAGGGTACCGGAACCCAAGCTGGTGGGGGTAAAAACATTCCCCAGCCAGAGACCGGAGACCGTGGGCAGCGTTTGCCACGGTCACCCACTACATCCACCCCGAAGGCACACCACATGAAGGGTCAGGGAACCCAATGCCAAGGGTGTCCCAACAGAAGGCCCGAGGGAGCTGGACCTAGGTGGATCACTGGTGGGGACGGCCAGAGAACGGGACAGAAGGAGAGCTCAGGGCCACGCTCCGGACTTGTTTGGGGGTTGGCTGGATCCAGGACCTGGTGGACGCAGCACGGCTCGGGTGGTCACTCGGAGCTGGAGTGACCAGTACAACATCTGCAGTAAGTAAACACCCTTAACTGCATAACCCGACTCTGTCTTCACTGCCGTCTGCACTGCACCACCATAACCCCCATCCTCTGCACCTGTCCCCCCTGAGGCTATACCCCTCCCGTTGGGAGTTATCATCACAAGCTGCACCTGCATCATCAGCCTCAGCGGACCCTGCTGCAGCGGCGGCCACTGTGACCGCATCACAACGGGTGGCGTAGTCGACACAAAAGAACTCTTAATAACATCTGTAGGACTGCCACATAACACTGAGCTTGACGCCCTGGGCACGGGGCCGGGTCACAGCCGCTCGGAGACTACAACCCCCCATCTGATCCGGTGCCGGGTATTCCCCTCAAAAAGGAATATGTCCCAGGGGGCGCGTCACATGCAGCTGTGACTAATACTTCAGCCCATCCCAAATTCCGCCCCAAGTTCAAGATATATCTCTAAGATGATTTAAAGGGGATGGTTTAAAAGGGACCTGTCACCAGGTCAAAAATGGCTGCTTTTTGTGCCTATTTTATTCCTGCTGCTCCTCTGTGTATTCTATTTTTTGTTGTTATAAAATCCACCTTACGGTTCCAGAGATATGGGCCTTTTTATTTAGTGCTCCTTTTTATGCTCTTTAGTAAGGAGGCGTGGCTCACAGGGCACTATAGGGGCGTGTCTTTGGGCTGCTCTGCACATTGACCCACTGAGCCACGCCCACTTAGTAAAGACCATTAAAAATTAATACCAAATAAAAAGGCCCATATCTCTGGAACCGTATGGCCGATTTAAAAAAAAAAATCAGAGGAGCAGTGGGAATAAAATAAGAGGAAAAACTGGACATTATTTGTGACATGGTGACAGGTTTTGTTTTAGGGTATCCATTAACAGCACCATCATAGCGATCTCATTAGCAATGCTGGGAGGGTGTTCCTCTTTAAACAGTGCCAGTGAAGTACCAACCCATAATCAAGGCCAACAAAACGCCCTCAATAAACTATGCTGGAAGACTGCCCCTTAAATAATACCACCAAAATGCTTGACAGTGCCAGTTGAGTTTCTCACAAAATCAATAATGCCAGTAAAGGACCCACTATGACCAGTGTCACTATAGTGCCCCTGACTATACAGTATATAGTATCAGTATGGCGTCTTCTTATACTGCCATTCTAGTGTCTATAATAAATACCATCAGTACTAAAAGTTTGGAAAACTTCTATCTTGGGAAACATTTGGACAAACCATGGGAGACAAGTATGGATTGGGGTATGTAGCAGTTCCAACACCTTCCGGCCATCATTAGATACGGACCTTGATCTATTGGGATTATTGGGTAGAACATATGCTCAATCCGCCCCCCGGTTACAACCGCAACCTACCCTGTGTCAGGAATCAGACCTCTATTTTGGAAAACCTTTGGACAATCCATGGGAGGCAAGTACTTTTTGGCGTATGTAGCAGTTCCATCACCTCTTTTGGGGCTTTTTAATTTAAAGCTCTAAATAATTAATAAGTCCCTAATATTTCATAAGAACCACATTTTTCCCTTTTCAGCCCCATCCTAATTCTCCAGATCCGATCGATCAGGTTGGCGGCAGAATTCTTACTTTATTTGATAAAAACCCTTTTGTTTTTCCATTATTGCTGTTCTTTTATGTCTCCAGATTACTATTTTTTTTCTTTAATTGAAGTATATGAATGCACTTCATTCCTTTCCCATTTCTTCTCTCCGTTTCCTCAGCTGCTGACATGAAAATAACAGAGTTGTAAAAATTTCCACCATTATGACTTGATATATCAATTTAATTTTGCAATGACATTTTCAATCACCGAGATAGGATCCGGAGGGAAATCTCTGTTATTCCTTGTCAGACAGTGATCTATGTGGAGAATTATGGAGGATTTTGAAAATTGTGTTTTCAAAGAGTTCACAAGCGACCTCAAAGGAGCGAACTGTCTCAGTGTTTTCTTTCTAAAGGTCTTTGGTCTCTTCATGATTCATATGTTTTACTGTAACCGCTGTGTTAAACCTGTGGGATAAGATTAGTACGCAGGATTGGATTATTAACCAGAGCACAAGTGACACAGAAAACAGAAAGTTTCTGCACCGGCGCTTCATGTGACTGCAAGAGAAAATGATGTGAAACGAGAATTACTTGGTCATTCGGCAAAGGAATGTATTCACACAATGGACACTTGCCTTGGTCCTCCGCCACTTTGGAGGCCTCCTCCAACAACCCTCCCTTCCCAGACTGGTTCTTCTAATTCACTGTGCTCAGTATTTTCTAGCGGCACCCATAGGTAAGCATTAAATGGGTACTATATGCACTGCTCACCATTGGAAATTCCCCCATTGGTGATATTATGGCTTTTCCAATCTTTTTCCTTAACTCCCATAGACTTAAAGGGAATCCGTCACTAGATTTTTGCTTCTGAATCTGAGATCCACATAATATAGGGGCAGAGGCACAGATTCCAGCAATGTATTACTTGCTGAGCTGCTTGCTGCAGTTTTGATAAAATCACAGTTTTCACTGCTACAGTTTTGCCAGTTCTTTGAATGCCGAGTCCTGTATAACCCCGCCCACACCACTCATTGGCTGCTTTCTGTGTACACTAGCAGAAAGCAAACAATCAGTGGTTTGGGCCTGGTTATACAGAGCAAGCAGCCCAGCAAGTGATACATTGCTGTAATCAGGGTCTCTGCCTCTACATCATGCTGCTCTCAGATTAGGTGACAAAAACCTAGTGACAGATTCCCTACATGTACATGTAGTGGTTTGAAGGCAGAAGAGGGGAGTTCAGACACTGCCTAATTGTTTGCTGAAAAGACCTCCACCAAACTTAAAGGGAACTTGTCATGTCTTGTGTAGTATCTAAACTGCCCTCATTGCGTTGTTAGTGATGCAATGTGCATCACTAACATGCTTTTTTCATTAAAATCGACGCTAATATTATACCTAAAAAACACTTTATCTACTTATCTATCATACCTACTGGTTTAGTCAAAGGGGTGTGATTCATCGCATTTAGATTAGGTTGGCGCTGCCCACACCATTTAATTTCTGTTGCGCTGACGTCACTATCCTGCGCTTGTGCAGTATGTCATGGCCAGCCGTGCTTGCACAGAGTGTATATTGGCTAGCCGTGCTTGCGCAGTGGGTATATTGGCCAGCCGTGCTTGCGCAGAGTGTATATTGGCTAGCCGTGCTTGCGCAGTGGGTATATTGGCCAGCCGCGCTTGCGCAGTGTGTATATTGGCCAGCCGTGCTTGCGCAGAGTGTATATTGGCTAGCCGTGCTTGAGCAGTGTCTATATTGGCCAGCCGCACTTGCGCAGTGTGTATATTGGCCTGCCGCGCTTGCGCAGTGTGTATATTGGCCAGCCGCGCTTGCGCAGTGTGTATATTGGCCAGCCGCACTTGTGCAGTGTGTATATTGGCCAGCCGCGCTTGCGCTGTGTGTATATTGGCCAGCCGCGCTTGCGCTGTGTGTATATTGGCCAGCCGCACTTGTGCAGTGTGTATATTGGCCAGCCGCGCTTGCGCAGTGTGTATATTGGCCAGCTGCACTTGCGCAGTGTGTATATTGGCCAGCCGCGCTTGCGCAGTGTGTATATTGGCCAGCCGCACTTGTGCAGTGTGTATATTGGCCAGCCGCGCTTGCGCAGTGTGTATATTGGCCAGCTGCACTTGCGCAGTGTGTATATTGGCCAGCCACGCTTGCGCAGTGTGTATATTGGCAAGCCGCGCTTTCGCAGTGTGTATATTGGCCAGCCGCGCTTGCGTAGTGTGTATATTGGCCAGCCGCGCTTGCGCAGTGTGTATATTGGCCAGCCACGCTTGCGTAGTGTGTATATTGGCCAGCCACGCTTGCGCAGTGTGTATATTGGCCAGCCGCGCTTGCGCAGTGTGTATATTGGCCAGCCGCGCTTGCACAGTGTGTATATTGGCCAGCCACGCTTGCACAGTGCTTATATTGGCTAGCCGCGCTTTCGCAGTGTGCATATTGGCCAGCCGCGCTTGCGCAGTGTGTATATTGGCCAGCTACGCTTGCGCAGTGTGTATATTGGCTAGCTGTGCTTGAGCAGTGTGTATATTAGCCAGCCGCGCTTGCGCAGTGTGTATATTGGCCAGCCACGCTTTCGTAGTGTGTATGTTGGCCAGCCGCGCTTGCGCAGTGTGTATATTAGCCAGCCGCGCTTGTGCAGTGTGTATATTGGCCAGCCGCATTTGCGCAGTGTGTATATTGGCCAACCGCGCTTGCGCAGTGTGTATATTGGCCAGCAACGCTTGTGCAGTGTGTATATTGGCCAGCCGCGCTTGCGCAGTGTGTATATTGGCCAGTCGCGCTTGCGCAGTGTGTATATTGGCCAGCCGCGCTTGTGTAGTGTGTATATTGGCCAGCTGTGATTGCGCAGTGTGTATATTGGCCAGCTGCGCTTGCATAGTGTGTATATTGGCCAGCCGTGCTTTCGCAGTGTGTATATTGGCCAGCCACGCTTGCACAGTGTGTATATTGGCCAGCCGCACTTGCGCAGTGTGTATATTGGCCAGCCGTGCTTGCGCAGTGTGTATATTGGCCAGCCGCGCTTGCGCAGCGTGTATATTGGCCAGCCGCGCTTGCGCAGTGTGCATATTGGCCTGCCGCGCTTGCGCAGTGTGCATATTGGCCAGCCGTGTTTGTGCAGTGTGTATATTAGCCAACCGTGCTTGCGCAGTGTGTATATTGGCCAGTCACGCTTGTGCAGTGTGTATATTGGCCAGCCGCGCTTGCGCAGTGTGTATATTGGCCAGCCGCGCTTGCGCAGTGTGTATATTGGCCAGCTGCGCTTTCGCAGTGTGTATATTGGCCAGCCGCACTTGCGCAGTGTGTATATTGGCCAGCCGCGCTTGCGCAGTGTGTATATTGGCCAGCCGCACATGCGCAGTGTGTATTTTGGCCAGCCGCGCTTGCACAGTGTGTATATTGGCCAGCCGTGCTTGCACAGTGTGTATATTGGCCAGTCACGCTTGCGCAGTGTATATTTTGGCCAGCCGTGCTGGTTGATCTGGGAGCCACGCATGCGCTGTGACGAGCAGCTCCCCGCGCTTGTGCAGTGAAGCTGTGTAGTTCCCAGCTTCACAGTGTGAGGCTGGAGCAACTCGTCAGGGCGCATGCGCGGCTCCCAGATCAACAAGCACAGCTGGCCAATATATACACTGCACAAGCGCGGCTGGCCAATATACACACTGCACAAGCGCGGCTGGCCAATATACACACTGCGCAAGCGCGGCTGGCCAATATACATACTGCGCAAGCGCGGCTGGCCAATATACACACTGCGCAAGCGCGGCTGGCCGATATACACACTGTGCAAGTGCGGCTGGCCATGACATACTGCACAAGCGCAGCATAGTGACGTCAGCGTAAACCAGGAACAGAAATCAAATGGCGTGGGCGGCGTCAACCCTGACTAAATGCGAGGAATCACATCTCTATGACTAAACGACAGGTAAGATAGATAAGTAGATAAAGTGTTCTTTACACATGATATTAGCGCCGATTTTAATGAAAAAAATGTGTTAGTGATGCACATTGTATCGCTAACAACGCAATGGGGGCAGTTTAGATACTACACAGGACATGACAGGTTCCCTTTAAACCAGCACTATCTAAGTCTTTCAAGGTTGTGATTAGTATATAGGGTGCATCTAATGTGGATGGCAATTCTAATCTAAACTCCAAGATAGTAACAATCAGAGACCTTGATCACAGTACTGACCCAGCAATAGAGTCAGGGTCTCTGCCCCTATATTATATGCAGCCCTCACCTCAGGTACCATAAACCTGATGACAGACTCCCTTTAGGTAAAATGTGCATGTTCTGCATTAAAAGTTTAATGTTGACATGTTATGTACTTTGAACGACCTACAAAAGTTGTGCATGTATTAGGCCCATGGATAAAACAGAGACTCCTTGAGTCACTTCCACCAGTCCAGTATTGAACCCTTTATCATTCAAGAAAATGTATTGTAATATAGGGAAAATACTAATGTAATTAACCTCTTTACGACATAGGACGTATATTTACGTCATATGTTGTGTCCCTGACTTTGATGCGGGCTCACACGTTGAGCCCGCATCTTTCCCCACACTTCACAGCTGATTTAATCAGCCATCAGGTGCCTTTAACACGGCTATTAACCTGTTAAATCCCGCTGTCAATCTCTGACAGCGGCATTTAACATACCCAGAAAGGGGCCTGCGTCATTCCACACTCCCATCGCTGCACCCGTGACATGATCACTGGGTGCCGATACGTTGTCATGACAGGCGAGGGTCTGCCGAAGACCTCCGTGCCTGTCATTATGATCCTCCGGTGAACCCTGGCTTGTGGCCGGCATTCATGTGAGATCGTCATTTCTGCTATACATAGCAGGGCTGAAGCACTGCTATGTGTAGCACAGGCAATCGGACAAGTCTTCAAGTCTCCTAAGGGGACTATTAAATAAACATTTTATTTACGAAAAATGGTATCACTAAAAACGTCAGCTCAAGGTACAAATAAGCCCTCATCCGGTCCCCGATCACAAAAAATGAGAATGTTATGGGTTTTGGAAAATGGCGACAAAAGCAAATATATTTTTTTCTTACAAATTTCAGAATTTTTTTTCACCACTTAAATAAAAAATAAATTATAGATGTTTGGTGTCTGCGTACTCGTGCTGACCTGGGGAATCATATTGCCAGGTCAGTTTTACCATAAAGTGAACATGGTAAATAAAAAAACAATTGTGGAATTGCACTTTTCTTGCAATTTCATCACACTTGGAATTGGCAGCCATTTTGCTAAATTCGCTAGGAGCATATTGCCAAAAATTTGGATTGTTGAGAATCCATATTCATATAAAATTCAAGAATTCAGTTTTACTAAAACAAATTTGTTCATCTCTAATCCAAATCCTATCCCTAGTCCTAAATCAAACACGAGCCCTTAGTCCCACCCTAGCCTTAAACCTAGCTCTAACCCTAGTTAGGGCTAGAAAAAAATGAAGACAGTATTAAATCATGTTCACTGCACACAATTCAATATCTGCTCATATTCTGTCATCTCGGTTGCTGCTTATACAGAGCGCAGCAGTTGGGATAAGTTTGTCATCGGCTGCTGCACTCTGCATAGATACCATAGATGATATCTACCAAAATGACAAAACTCATTTCACTATACTGAACTTTGTCATCTTGGTCTCTAACTAAACAGAGCGCAGCAAACAAACTCATTGTGACTGCTGTGCTCTGCATAGGCAGCACTGGGCAGGCACTCACTGCGCTACTCCATGAAGAAGTGGTGCTTGCTGCCGCTGCTCATATCAGAGAGCAGCATTCACAGGATGGGGTGAATTTTGCACCTGTAAAGACTTTTTAGCCCTTGTGGCCCTCTTAGGCTGCGTGCCCACTATGCGTTTTTCAAGCGTTTTTGCCACTGAATTTCTGCAGCGAAAACGCTTAAAAAACGCTTCGTAATACATGCCCCATGGTCCCCAATGATAATCCGCATGTGCTGTGCACATGCTGCGGAAATTTCTGCTGCGGATTATCATTGCGGAAAAATACGCAGCATGTCCATTCATTTTGCGGACACGCAGCGTAATTGCCGCCATTCACTTGCATTGAACTGCATATTATCCGTGTGAGCACATGTGCCCACGCGGATATCATATGGTTCAATGTGCAGATGGTACCCAGGTTTGGAGAAGAGGAGACTCTCCTCCAGACTCGGGTACCATAGAACCTGTTGAAAAAAGAATTTAAAATAAAAAATAAACATTATACTCAACTTCTGATGGCCCCCGGTGTTTTTTCCGCTACGTCCGGTCTGTTGTATGGGTCGAGGTGGTGTGAAAGGACCTGTCATGACGTTTTTTAGTCATGTGACAGGTCATGCGACCGCTGACGTCGGCGGTCACGTGACCTGTCACATGACTAAATGACGTCATGGCAGGTCCTTTCACACCACCGCGACTGATACAACAGACCGGACGCAGCGGAGAAAAGACCGGAATCCATCGGAAGGTAAGTATAATCTTTATTTTTTATTTTTAACCATTCTTATTCTTTTTTTTTAACTATTACTTGGTCACACTATATAAAACCATGGCGGTTGCATGGATTTATATAGTGTGACCAAGTTGTCAAGCACTTTTCCAAGTGATGCTAAAATCGCTTGGAAAAGCGCTTGATAACCCGCATGCAGAAATGCATGCAAAAACGCTTGACAAATGCTTCTACCTGGCGGGAAAAACGCATGTAAAATCCGCATGCGTTTTTCCTGCCAGGGAGAAGTGGAAAAAATATGCAGCATTTCTGCATCGTGGGCACTTAGCCTTACGATAAACTACTGCCTTCTTCTCAGAATCTCTGCCCAAGCCTGAATGCTAACCAGGCTGTCAGTGCCTGCCTATGCGTGAGCCCACACTGCTGCCCAGCACCTCCTCCTACAAGCTGATAGCCAGGAAATTGTTTCCTTGTACCCTGCGACGTTGGTATGGTCTGGTGGTAGGAATATATAGGGGTCTGCCAGCTCTTAGCAACACAAGGGAAAACTGGTGAATGATACAAATGGGGTAGAAGCTATACGACACTGTAAGAGCAAGACTGGAGTTAATACAACCTGGACCGAGCTTATACTTGGCTGCCCAAACGGGAAATCGACCTAACAGGAACAGTTCAATTGTTGTTTTATTGGTCATTTCCAATATGGAGACATTAGTGATGAGCTAGCATGCTCGAAATTCAAGATTTACGAGCATGCTCGAGTGTTTTCCGAGTATCTTCAGCATGCTCAAGTGTTTATGTTTTAGTCACTCCGTGCGCATGATTTGCGACTGTTTGACAGCTTTAATACATGTGAGGAATGCCTGTTTCTTAGGCATTCCTCACATGTATTAAAGCTGTCAAACAGTCGCAAATCATGCGCACCGAGTGACTAAAACATAACGCCCGAGCACGCTGAACATACTCGACGAGCACCCAAGCATGGTCACCGAAAAGGTTAACAGAACATACTCGCTTATCACTAGGAGACATTTGTACTTGGAACGCTGCACAACAGTAGTAACTTTACACAGAGAATGTACGGTCTATGAATTCTCAGATTTTTCAGGGGCACCTGAGCTTAGACAAATATAGTGAAGGAGCACCTGAGCTTAGGTCACCAATCTGTAGGCCTAGCCTGGCCCTTTTTTGCATACAATGAACACTTACACAACCGGATTGGCCTCTTCTGGTCACTTCGCTGCTCCCATCTGACTTTGGGCCTCTGTCTATGTTGGGTGCCTCTCTCTGCTTACCAATTGCACTCATTTGGCTTTGGCTATGGACGCTTCTTCAGGTTGCACACATGTATGCTCCTCAATCATTCTCTCTATGGCTCTGCTCACTTGGACTTTAGCTGTTACAGCTCCTATCAGCTCTCTCGGGAATACTCTCTTTCAAGGCAGTCTCTTTCGCTTAAGGGAGGCCGGTCTACTACCCCCAGGATAGCCACAGAGGCAATCACCCTATAAACGATCTCTGCAACTGACCCAGAGTGGCTGGAAACCAGTCCCTAAATAACCCATGTTCCACTTGTTACACACACACCACTAGGTTCAGAAAGGGCAAGATGGGTTTCATGAATTCTTTGGAATCCTGGGGGAACCGTTACTCAGGGCGACCATAGGCTGCAGCTTCTCTCAGGCACACAATAGATTCAATTGCTGACCAGACACATCTGACGAGTCTTTTTCAAAAGTGGAATTTAATCTGAAGCACGGCCACTGCAATTCAGGGATATTACAGCAACAATCTTCATTACAGTACAGTCTGAGTTTCTTGAGCAACCGGCTCCAGTAACAATACAGTAGTTTCTTCACAAGGCACAGTACTACAGTCTCTTCAGTAGCATAAATCAGCATAGATTAGATCCCTAAGCAGCACACTTCTATGCATACACAACCACAGGCTTTTCCTTCACAAGGAAACAATAGTACACAGCGTTCTTTATCCTGCATGGAGATGGAGGGGGGAAGGGTTTGATGAGGGAGATGATCCCTGTGACACAATTCATTCCAGTCCTTATCTTCCTGCCCGATAATACTCTGCACTGTTAGTTCAGGGAGTTTATCTGACCTGTGTTTAGTTTCTCTCCTGATCTGAATCCTGATCATTTGCCTTCTGTCAGATCCAGATAACACACCACCTTTCTCTTCGGCTTCAGCCAGACTATAATAACAAGTTCCCCACAATCCCCCTGAGGTTCTGCTAAAATACTCCCTGTCTCCTGTGACTGTGTTAACCCCTCTAGTTGCTGGCTGCTTCTGAAGCACAACACTTCCTATCTCCTGTGCTTGTGTTATTTGTAACAGTTGCTAGATGCTTTGGAAGCAACAGCACTACTTCTGCATGTCACACTCTTCCCTCCTTTTTGAATGTCGTCCTCGACATTCGTCTTAATTGGTCAATCTGACCAATTCTGAGACAGTGGTGAAAGCTTAGTAACTATATATATAAATTTGTCATTGTCAAATTGGTATAACATTTATAAACATTGATAACAACCTTTTCTTACGACCTTTTTCTTGTAGGACTCCTGTAAGAAATAAACAATTAACACAATTAAAACAATCAGCATCTCTTCCTCTGGAGCTTTTTGTACGTCTTCAACCAGCTCTCTCTCTCACTAGGCCAAAACAGGTCTTTCCACCAGGTAATATTGTCCATACTGTCTCTCGGTGATGAACAGCACTCAAGTGGGCTTACCTGGTCCGCAGGCAGAGATACCTGTTTCCAGTCGACAGTCCTTGGCACTTCAATCGATTCTCCAAGTGTCTCGTACGTCAGCATCACGGGCCTCCTCACTTCTAGAGTCGACATTCTCCAGGTGGGTTGTTCTTCAGATACCACGGGTTCTTCGGTTACAGGAGTTTCTTCTGCCGCACTCATTTCTCGTACTTTCTCAGATGATCTTGGAACTGCCTCTGTAAGTTCCTGTACTTCTCTTGAATCATCTGTTTCCACCTGGTCTGGTAATTCTGCTACTCCTAAGTGACAATCGGTCTCTTCAGTGACCAGTGTTGGATCATCAGATCTGAATTGGACTTCATCTGTACTCCTTGGTACAAACTATGGAGCCCCGGGACTTAGTTCACTCTCTTGAGGATGGTACGTCCCTCTCCTTGCCGGTCCGAGAAATACAAAGGTGTGCTCTTTTTCCTATCGGAACTTTCAAGGTCACTATCCACCTCTGGAGCTTCAATCTGTGGTGGTCTCTTAGTCGATCTCGGTCGATGTCGGTCTGCTTCTGGGAAGTCTTGTTGTGGTGGGAGATAATCACAGGGTAGTAGTAAATTCCAATGGACTATTCTGGTTTTCTTG
Source organism: Phyllobates terribilis (assembly GCF_046119375.1). Lineage (NCBI taxonomy): Eukaryota > Metazoa > Chordata > Amphibia > Anura > Dendrobatidae > Phyllobates > Phyllobates terribilis. Next base: position 238,846,893 of record NW_027362772.1, read on the forward strand.
TCCCCTCTTTCCAATCGGATTTCATACACTGGACTGTCATCGGCTTTCCTCTTTACGACCACATACACCTTGTCTTCCCAGTACGAACAAAGTTTTCCTGGACCACCTTTCTCACGTCCGTTCTTGACTAGCACCCGGCTTCCTGGTGCCAATTCTGCTCCATAACATTTTCGATCACAGTACTCCTTACTCTTGCTCTGTCCTTGCGTAACCACTTTGGACACTATGTTGTATGCCTCTGCCAACCGTTCCTTCCATTTCCGAATGTACTCCGGATACGTTCTGTAAGTCTCTGACACCAGAGTATCGAACATGATGTCGATTGGCAGTCTTGGCGATTGTCCATACAATAGGAAGAAGGGTGAGTAACAAGCTGCATCTCTCTTTTTACATTTATAGGCATGTACCACTTTTGACAGAGAACTCTTCCAGTCTTTCTTCTCGTCAGCTGTTAAAGTGCGCAACATCGACAATAATGTCCGGTTAAAATTTTCCACTTGTCCATTACCCTCTGGGTGATAGGGTGTTGTGTGGGATCTTTGAATTCTACAGTACTTTGCTAGCTTCACAAAGAGCTGGTTCTCAAATTCTCTTCCTTGGTCGTGGTGTAACCTCGTAGGGAACCCAAACCTCAAAGCAAAATCATTGAAGATCTCTGCCGCTGTTCGACCAGCTTTATTGGTAGTGGCATATGCTTGGGCAAATCGAGTAAAATGGTCCATCACCACCAATATGTATTTGTAACCACCATTGCACATCTAGAGATGTAGAAAGTCTATGGAGACCATCTCAAACGGATACGTAGTTTGGATGTTGCCCATAGGTGCCTGGGTTGATGTGTTGGGACGTTTATCTTTCAGACACCCACACTGCCTGGTCACATACCTCTCAATAGCTCTCTGCATGTACGGCCAGAAGAAACATTCACGGATCAAGTTGGTTGTCCTTTCCACTCCCAGGTGTCCCATGTTTTCATGGAGTTCTTTGAAGACCAACCTACAAAATACTCTGGGTAATACCAACTGCCGGTTTTGTCCTTTACGATACATGATACCGTCTTCACTGAGGTAGAGCTTTGTCCATTCTTTAACTAAAAAAAAGATACTGCTGGTGACTTATTGTCTCTCTCCCGTTTACTTGGAAACCGATTTAGTCCACGTAAAGTAGTGTTCTACCAATTATCTGATCTTCCCGTTGTGCTCTACGGATTTTTCATTTTGGCAGTTTGTTCTCTCGCTTTTATAGTGTTTTCCACTGTCAACGGACACCACAATGGTGTGTCTTCCTCTTGACAAGCTTGCACTGCTTGGGTAGTGCTCTCAATTGCTTCCAGACTGACTTCCTCCGAGCATTCTTGCATGAGCTCCTCAGGCTCTAGTGGCATTCTCGACAATCCGTCAGCATCCGCATTGCATTTTCCTGGCCTGTACTTGATGCTGAAATTGAAGTCAGCTAGTTCAGCGACCTATCTCTGACCTGTTGCATTCAGTTTGGCTGTAGTGAGGACATAGGTCAAAGGGTTGTTGTCAGTGTACACCTCAAACTCTTTGAAGTAATAGAGATAATCTATAAATCGTTCACAGATAGCCCATTTCAATGCCAGGAACTCCAATTTTCTGGAATGTAGATGGTAATTCTTCTCGGCGTCTGTCAACATTCTAGAACCGTAACCGATGACTCTCAATTTTCCATCTTGATGCTGATACAGGGCAGCTCCCAGTCTAACTTGAGAAGCGTCACAATGAAGAACAAATGGTAAGTTGAAATCAGGATATCCCAAGATGGGTGGTTTTACCAGGTAGTCTACTAGTTCCTCCAAAACCTCCTGTGGACTGCTGTCCAGAGAATTGGCTGTTGGGACGAAATGGCGTTGCTTCTTTTAAGCCCGGTCCTACCCGCGTTCTTCTTTTTCTCCGTGGGTGTTGTTGACTCTGTCGTACCCCCCAAGAGGAGGTATAGTGGGACGGCAATACTGGAGAAGTTCCAAACGTAAGTATGATAGTAGGAGAGGAATCCTGAGTTCTGCCTCAGCTTCCCGACAGTAGAGGGCTGCTTGTCTTTTAAGGCCAGTACCGGAGCGATTTCTGCTGGGTCCATGGTATATCCTTCTTCGGACACAATTTTCCCTAGAAATCGGACTTGCCTTTTGAACAGTTCACACTTCTTTGGGGTCAACTTAACTCCGTGTTGTTGATACCATTGTAATACGGTCCTCATGTGTTCAACAAGCTCATGGAAGGTTTTGCTGTGTACCACATTGTCATCCAAGTACAGCTAGCAGATATAGTCCCTCAATCCTTCCAAACAGGTCTCCATGCTCCTCTGAAATTCTGCTGGGGCTGAACTGAGCCCAAACGGTATGCGGATCCACTGATATAACCCCCACAGTGTGATGAATGCTGTCAAGGGTCTACTGGACTCTTCAACAAACCCTTGATGGTATGCTTTACCCTGATCGAGGACAGAGAACCAGGTACTTCCTGATAGACTATCCAGCATATCTTGAATCTTTGGTATCGGGTGCCGATCAGGTACTGATTTTCGGTTTAGTTCCCAGTAATCACAGCAGAGTCTCAATGTACCGTCATTCTTCCTAACACAAACAATAGGAGAGGAATAAGATGACTTCAACTTTTGGACCCAACCTCTGTTGATGAGATCTTGTAAATATTCTTTCACTTCACGCTGTAATGGTTTCGGCACAGACATGTAACTTCTGGTTACTGGGGTCGTGTCTTTCAAGTTGAGTTTCAATTGCAACAACAGCATACAGCCTATATCAGAGTCAACTTTAGAGAATGCATGACACTCTTCTCTCAGCATCTGTTTTGCTATCGCTATATCTTCGGCACACAAGTGTTCCAGGGATACTGGGGGATCCCAGGACCCTGAGGTGGGTCGTGCAATTTCCTCCCCTGGGCAACTCCTGTTCCTTGGTAGGGAAACTAAGTTCACGGTAGACCCCTGGAAGGGTCTTACACTGGCTGGATATACCATTTTAACGGTTTCAATGTGACCTAACACAGTCTTTGGATCCAGTCTAATTTCCTGTTTCGTAGTATTCGTCACAGGTACTGTCACTCAAGCGAACCCACCAGTAGGAATCGTAAGCACAGTCTCACCTTGAACTAGGTCTTCCAGAAGTTCTGAGGAGTCTTTTGGCACAAACAGTCTTTTCTGTACTTTTCTTCCCAGTTCTACCCGAACTCCACACCCCACCCCCACCATTTGGTTTGCAGGGATGATGGTTGGGCGCCAGCCTACCTTGACTTCTTTTAGGTCCAATATATTCTATGCTTTCTTTACTCTATGAATCACATTTTCCGCCACAGCGTTGGGTATGGCAAGTGATGTGGCAATTGCATCCACCACCAGCGTCCCTGACTTGTGTTTTGTGATGACCTCACAGATTACATTATAACCCATGATAGGATCCTCTGCCACGTTCTGATCACTGGTCACAAGAAAAGGTACCAAAAGCTCAATGGTGTTGCTCTTCTTTGTGGCCCTCAGTTGGAAAGTCACTTCCATCCAGCCTGTGAAAGGGATTTCGGTCTGGTTGACAGCTTTGCCGTGGAGTTCCACAGGTCCTAAGAGTTCTTTTATCGACAAAAGGCAGGTATGTGGCAGGTAACGCCTTGTCCATTCTTCATTTAAAAGGCTCGCTTGGGCTCCTGTGTCCCACAGTGCTTTTTCCAGGAGTCCGTCTAGCTGACACTGTATAAAGAACCTTTCACCGATTAGGCTGATGAGGCTATCTTTACTGACTGAGGAATCCTCCTCCCAGGAGTACATCGTTTGACCTCAGCACTGGGCATTAAGTAACTGATGCCCCTGTCTCTCCTGCAGCTGTTGTAGATGGGAACAAACTTGGGGATAGTACTGACGCAGCCGTTTTACCTCATGCGCCATTCTGGGGTTTGGTGAGATTTCAATTTGCTTCTGGGGCCTCCTCCGTGTCGCGGTTACCAGTTGCCCCGCACTGGCAACCTCCTATCTTTTAACCCAAACGACCGGGACCATTGGCATTCCTTGGCATAATGTTCTTCCTCACCACATTTTAGACAGTGGACACACACAGTACTCTGATTGGATGAACAGCATGCTTCACAAGCCGGGTATCTTCTGTTTTGGAACCCACTCCTGGGTCTGAGGGATACAGGTTCTGGCCTAGAATGAATCAACTTTTTCACCTCAATCAACTCGGCTCACAGTTCTCCTATTACTTCCTCCCAGTTAGCGCTGGCAGTCCTCTCTTTTATTGGTGATTTAAGGTTCCCTCTCGGAGGTGGCACTGGAGGGTCTCCATGATGATCCCCGTACGGGCCACCAATGTTACACGCATGTTGCTAGGTTCAGATAGGGTGAGACGGGTTTCATGAATTCTTTGGAATTCTGGGGGAACCGTTACTCAGGGCGACCATAGGCTGCAGCTTCTCTCAGACACACGATAGATTCAATTGCTGACCAGACACATCTGACAAGAGTCTTTTTCAGCAGTTTAACAGTGGAATTTAATCTGAAGCACGGCCAGTGCCATTCAGGGATATTACAGCAGCAATCTTCATTACAGTACAGTCTGAGTTTCTTGAGCAACCGGCTCCAGTAACAATACAGTCGTTTCTTCACAAGGCACAGTACTACAGTCTCTTCATTAGCATAATTCAGTATAGATTAGATCTCTTAGCAGCACACGTTTATGCAAACACAGCCACAGGCTTTTCCTTCACAAGGAAACAATAGTACACAGCGTTCTTTATCCAGCATGGAGATGGAGGGGGGGAAGGGTTTGATGAGGGAGATGATCCCTGTGGCACAATTCCTTCCAGTCCTTATCTTCCTGCCTGATAATACTCTGCACTGTTAGTTCAGGGAGTTTATCTAACCTGTGTTTAGTTTCTCTCCTGATCTGAATCCTGTTCAGTTGCCTTCTGTCAGATCCAGATAACACACCACCTTTCTCTTCGACTTCAGCCAGACTGCAATAACAAGTTCCCCACAATCCCCCTGGGGCTCTGCTAAAACACTCCCTGTCTCCTGTGACTGTGTTAAACCCTCTAGTTGCTGGATGCTTCTGAAGCACAACACTTCCTGTCTCCTGTGCTTGTGTTATTTTTAACAGTTGCTGGATGCTTTGGAAGCAATAGCACTACTTCTGCATGTCACACACGCTCCCTGCCCAGTCTAACATCAGTCATCAAAATGCTTAACTCCTAACTGATTGGGCTACTGCAGTGTTGGCTTGACTCAGCACAGACACAAAGCACACTGTTATGCACACGCCCGGGCTGAGCGGCGTGTGCGTGTGATTGTAGTGATTCCACTGGACCATGAATCGGAGAGTGCCTGGAGGGGCGTGACTAAGTATCTGGCCGATCGGACGGGCTGGAGCACAGAAAGGTTAAGACCCAGTACAGACTGGGTCACAGAACCGCAGATGCGGTAGACAACCACAGCAGAGAGGGAACGCCCGAAGCGGTGGGCAAGAACAGAGCAGGACGGGGCTGCAGGAGCAGCGAGCACAAGCAGGGCAGGACAGGACTGCCGGAGCAGCGGGCAGAAGCAGGGCAGGACAGGACTGCCGGAGCAGCGGGCAGAAGCAGGGCAGGACAGGACTGCCGGAGCAGCGGGCAGAAGCAGGGCAGGACAGGACTGCCGGAGCAGCGGGCAGAAGCAGGGCAGGACAGGACTGCCGGAGCAGCGGGCAGAAGCAGGGCAGGACAGGACTGCCGGAGCAGCGGGCAGAAGCAGGGCAGGACAGGACTGCCGGAGCAGCGGGCAGAAGCAGGGCAGGACAGGACTGCCGGAGCAGCGGGCAGAAGCAGGGCAGGACAGGACTGCCGGAGCAGTGGGCAGAAGCAGGGCAGGACAGGACTGCCGGAGCAGTGAGCAAGGAGTCAGAGCAGGCTAGAACCGCCGGAGCGGTAAGCAAAGGAGTCAGAGCAGACTAGAACCGCCGGAGCGGTGAGCAAAGGAGTCAGAGCAGGCTAGAACCGCCGGAGCGGTGAGCAAAGGAGTCAGAGCAGGCTAGGCTGAGTAGGGGGGACAGGGCTCTGTTCACACGGAACAGACAGGAAGGGAAAGGCAGAGCCAGACACCCACAGGGTACTTGCAGTGAAGTAGCGAGTGGACCACAAACTCACAAACGGGAGTACAGAGACAACAAGCAGGAGTTAGGTACGAGTTCAGACTCTGAAGAAAAAGGAAGGGAACGGACATAGAGGCAAAACAGGTAAAGGATAGGAGAGAGTTCAGACTGGAACTGAGTGTACGGAGGAGACCGACACTGCAGCGGGATACAGGAGCGGGTCTGGGAATACGGCCCCCAGAGAGGCAGGACGAACAGGCAAGGAGCGTGTTCAGACAGGACAGACAAGATACAGGAGCGGGTCTAGGTAATCAGCCCCTAGAAGGCGAGAGGAACAGGCTAGGAGCGTGTTCAGACAGGTCAGACAAGATACAGGAACAGGTCTAGGTAATCGGCCCCTAGAAGGCAAGAGGAACAGGCTAGGAGCGTGTTCAGACAGGCCTGGAAATACAGCCTCCAGGATAGGCAGACAAGAGAACACAGAACGGGACCTGGCACCTTCAGAGTGCAAGCACACACTGAAAGAAACACTATGCTCAGGCAGGGATAGATGGGAGCAGCTGAGCTATATACCAGGTGACAGACAGCAATAGGCTGAGGACGCACAAGGGGTGTGACCCACAGCAGGTACAAAAAGCAGGAAGTGATCGGGCGCCGCCCTTAAGCAGCAGAAACAGACACAAACAGACAGCATGGAGGGAAGCCAGAGAGACATTCTGGACTGGAGATCAAGTGCGCGCTCTTGCACAGTGGGAGATGGACCACTATGCAAGGACGCCGCCAGGTATGTTACAGTACCCCCCCCCTACGCCCCCTCTTCTTCAGGCCTGCCAGAATCTTCCGCAGGGAATTCGAGGGCCAATTCTTCACTTCGAAGAGATCACTTCCACTGTCCACCGGAAAAACTGGTCTCCTCTGGGTAGCTAGGATGCTACCTCCCATCCAGCCACCCTTAGCAACAGACGAAACGGGTGGAGTACCAGGAACAGCACACAAGGAAGTCTCTCTCCACATATTTTCAGGTGGCACCCCAGAGGGTACAGGAGACAACTGGAAGTCCTCCACCGGGTTGGAGGGGGACAGAGACTTGGGGGTAATCTCTGCTTCGAGGTACATCTTGTCAAGCTCACAGGAAGAAATAGACGGGTTATCAGGTACATAATGAGGAAAAGTCACTGTCTCTTTGTTTTCTGGTGGTACCCCGGAGGATTCAGGAAACAACTGGAGGTCCTCCGCCGGGTCAGAAGAGTGCAGAGGCTCAGAGAAAACATCTGCTTCAGAGTACACTAGGTCGGACTCACTGGACGAAGCAGGCGAGGTATCGGGTACCGAGTATAGGAAAGTCTCTGTCCATTCTCCACCAGGTGGCACCCCGAAGGGTTCTGGAGACAACTGGCGGTCCTCCGCCTGGTCAGAGGGGTGTAGAGACTCACGGGTAACCTCTGCTTCAGAGTACACTAGGTCGGACTCACTGGACGAAGCAAGCGAGGTATCAGATCCAGGATATAGGAAAGTCTCTGTCCATTTACCACCAGGTGGCACCCCGAAGGGTTCTGGAGACAACTGGAGGTCCTCCGCCTGGTCAGAGGAGTGTAGAGACTCGGGAGTAACCACTGCTTCAGAGTACACTAGGTTGGACTCACTGGACGAAGCGAGCGAGGTATCAGGTACAGGGTATAGGAGAGTCTCTGTCCTTTCGCTACCAGGTAGCACCCCGAAGGGTTCAGGAGACAACTGGAGGTCCTCCGCCTCGTCGGAGGGGTGTAGAGACTCGGGAGTAACCTCTGCTTCGGAGTACACTAGGTTGGACTCACTGGACGAAGCGAGCGAGGTATCAGGTACAGAGTATAGGAGAGTCTCTGTCCTTTCGCTACCAGGTAGCACCCCGAAGGGTTCAGGAGACAACTGGAGGTCCTCCGCCTGGTCGGAGGGGTGTAGAGACTCGGGGGTAACTACCACTTTGGGGTACCCATTGTCAGGCTCACAGGACGAAGCGGACAAAGTATCGAGTACCGGGTGTAGAGAATTCTCTCTCCATTTGTCATCGAGTGGTATCCCGGAGGATTCAGGAGGCAACAGGGGGTCCTCCGCCAGGTAGTAGAGGTGCACAGACTCTGAGGTAACCACAGCTTTGGAGCATCCTTGGACATGCACACCGGTTAAAGTGGGTGAAGCATCTGATGCCGGGTGCAGGAAGTTCTCCTGTGTGGAGTCTGGATGGGCAGAAGTCTCTTCGGGCAGGAGAACTGGTGCACTACCCACGTACATTACCCGTTGGGGCTTCTCCGGGATACAGGGAGATGAAGCTTCAGTAGGGACTTCAAGGTTGGGGTCAGGAGGTCTCAGGGAGGACAGACCCTGGCGTGACGGCTTGCCTCTACGTCTAGCACGTCTGGACTGCCTCTTGAGGTTGGGAGAAGTATTCCGGAAAGCGTAGTCACCCTGTGAGGATTCTGGGTGGGCAGTAGTCTCATTGGGCTGGAGGACTATTGCGCTACCCACACACATTACCCATTGGGGCTGCTCCGGGATATTGGGAAGTGAAGCTTCAGCAGGAGCCTCCGGGTTAGGATCATCGAAGACCATTAGAAAGGCCACCAGGAAGGCCATTAGGTCCAGGAGGATCGGATCCTGTGTTTCATATAGGGGGTTGATCCATTCCAAGGCATCACCCGCCAGGTAAGACATAATGAATGCCACCTTAACCCGATCGGTGGGAAAACATAGAGGGTAGAACTTGAAGTGTAGCATGCATTGCTCCACAAATGCACGACTTTGTCTAGGATCCCCATAATAACGTAGCGGATCCGCGGGAACGAGAGCAGATAGATCCATCTGGACGGGTGCGTAATTCGCCTGGAACTCAGCTAAAGGAAAAAAAAAAAAAAATTATTTATTTATTTTAATGCATGTATTCGCTGGAAAACTTCTCAGAGAGCGAAGGCCGTGGGGCTCAACGGGAACCATGGCCTGAGCATGCTGTTATGCACACGCCCGGGCTGAGCGGCGTGTGCGTGTGATTGTAGTGATTCCACTGGACCATGAACCGGAGAGTGCCTGGAGGGGCGTGACTAAGTATCTGGCCGATCGGACGGGCTGGAGCACAGAAAGGTTAAGACCCAGTACAGACTGGGTCACAGAACCGCAGATGCGGTAGACAACCACAGCAGAGAGGGAACGCCCGAAGCGGTGGGCAAGAACAGAGCAGGACGGGGCTGCAGGAGCAGCGAGCACAAGCAGGGCAGGACAGGACTGCCGGAGCAGCGGGCAGAAGCAGGGCAGGACAGGACTGCCGGAGCAGCGGCAGAAGCAGGGCAGGACAGGACTGCCGGAGCAGCGGGCAAAAGCAGGGCAGGACAGGACTGCCGGAGCAGCGGGCAGAAGCAGGGCAGGACAGGACTGCCGGAGCAGCGGGCAGAAGCAGGGCAGGACAGGACTGCCGGAGCAGCGGGCAGAAGCAGGGCAGGACAGGACTGCCGGAGCAGCGGGCAGAAGCAGGGCAGGACAGGACTGCCGGAGCAGCGGGCAGAAGCAGGGCAGGACAGGACTGCCGGAGCAGCGGGCAGAAGCAGGGCAGGACAGGACTGCCGGAGCAGCGGGCAGAAGCAGGGCAGGACAGGACTGCCGGAGCAGCGGGCAGAAGCAGGGCAGGACAGGACTGCCGGAGCAGCGGGCAGAAGCAGGGCAGGACAGGACTGCCGGAGCAGTGGGCAGAAGCAGGGCAGGACAGGACTGCCGGAGCAGTGAGCAAGGAGTCAGAGCAGGCTAGAACCGCCGGAGCGGTAAGCAAAGGAGTCAGAGCAGACTAGAACCGCCGGAGCGGTGAGCAAAGGAGTCAGAGCAGGCTAGAACCGCCGGAGCGGTGAGCAAAGGAGTCAGAGCAGGCTAGGCTGAGTAGGGGGGACAGGGCTCTGTTCACACGGAACAGACAGGAAGGGAAAGGCAGAGCCAGACACCCACAGGGTACTTGCAGTGAAGTAGCGAGTGGACCACAAACTCACAAACGGGAGTACAGAGACAACAAGCAGGAGTTAGGTACGAGTTCAGACTCTGAAGAAAAAGGAAGGGAACGGACATAGAGGCAAAACAGGTAAAGGATAGGAGAGAGTTCAGACTGGAACTGAGTGTACGGAGGAGACCGACACTGCAGCGGGATACAGGAGCGGGTCTGGGAATACGGCCCCCAGAGAGGCAGGACGAACAGGCAAGGAGCGTGTTCAGACAGGACAGACAAGATACAGGAGCGGGTCTAGGTAATCAGCCCCTAGAAGGCGAGAGGAACAGGCTAGGAGCGTGTTCAGACAGGTCAGACAAGATACAGGAACAGGTCTAGGTAATCGGCCCCTAGAAGGCAAGAGGAACAGGCTAGGAGCGTGTTCAGACAGGCCTGGAAATACAGCCTCCAGGATAGGCAGACAAGAGAACACAGAACGGGACCTGGCACCTTCAGAGTGCAAGCACACACTGAAAGAAACACTATGCTCAGGCAGGGATAGATGGGAGCAGCTGAGCTATATACCAGGTGACAGACAGCAATAGGCTGAGGACGCACAAGGGGTGTGACCCACAGCAGGTACAAAAAGCAGGAAGTGATCGGGCGCCGCCCTTAAGCAGCAGAAACAGACACAAACAGACAGCATGGAGGGAAGCCAGAGAGACATTCTGGACTGGAGATCAAGTGCGCGCTCTTGCACAGTGGGAGATGGACCACTATGCAAGGACGCCGCCAGGTATGTTACACACACAGAGAAGGAAGCAAGGAAAAGCAACTGAAACTACTAGATAAATAAAGCGCACTAAGCGCACTAACAACACGTTCTGCTCAGTTAGATCACACACACTGCAGTCTAACATCAAAAGTCTGTGGTCTATAAAACTAGAGTTCTGACTCTAACTATTAACTCGCTCACCTACAGATTCCTTTGTACAGTATTTCCCCTAATACACCACACATACACAAAATGTTAGTGGTAGAGATGAGTAGATAATTCCCAAAGGATTTGATCACTTTGAGATTATATTTGTGGTTTGCAAAAAATAAACTTGCCCAGCACCATTTCCCACATTGATGAAGCGTCAGAGAGGGGGCTACCATCACTTTTGCATTGCCACTTGTCAGAGGTGTACACAATCTCTCTTGTAGAGTGTAAGCTCTTAAGGTCAGTGGAGTCTCTCTCTTACTTTCTCTATTTTAGAGTGTAAGCTCTAATGATCAGCGGGGTCCTCTCTCTCCTGAAGAGTGTAAGCTCTTACGATCAATGGGGTCCTCTCTCTCCTGTAGAGTGTAAGCTCTTATCGTCAGTGGGGTCCTCTCTCTACTGTAGAGTGTAATCTCTTATGGTCAGCAGGGTCCTCTTTCTACTGAAGAGTGCAAGCTCTTATGGTCAGCGTGGTCCTCTCTCTACTGTAGAGTGTAAGCTCTTATGGTCAGCGGGGTCCTCTCTCTCTCCTGTAGCGTGTAAGCTCTAATGATCAGTGGGGTCCTCTCTCTCCTGAAGAGTGTAAGCTCTTACGATCAATGGGGTACTCTCTCTCCTGTAGAGTGTAAGCTTTTATGGTCAGTGGGGTTCTCTCTCTACTGTAGAGAGTAACCTCATATGGTCAGAAGGGTCCTCTCTCTATTGTAGAGTGTAAGCTCTTATGGTCAGTGGGGTCCTCTCTCTACTGTAGAGTGTAATCTCTTATGGTCAGCAGGGTCCTCTCTCTATTGTAGAGTGTAATCTCTTATTGTCAATGGGGTCATCTCTCTACTGTAGAGTGTAATTTCTTATGGTCAGCGTGGTCCTCTCTCTACTGTAGAGTGTAAGCTCTTATTGTCAGCTGGGTCCTCTCTCTCTCCTGTAGAGTGTTAGCTCTTATGGTCAGCAGGGTCCTCTCTCTCTCCTGTACAGTGTAAGCTCTTATGGTCTGTGGGATCCTGTCTCCCCTCTAGAGTGTAAGCTCTTATGGTCAGCAGGGTCCTCTCTCTCCTGTAGAGTGTAAGCTCTTATGGTCAGCAGGGTCCTCTCTCTCCTGTAAAGTGTAAGCTCTTTTGGTAGGCATGGTCCTCTCTCTCCTGTAGAGTGTGATCTCTTATGGTCAGCGTGGTCCTCTTTTTCCTGTAGTGTGTAAGCTTTTATGGTCAGCGGGGTACTCTCTCTACTGTAGAGTGTTAGCTCTTATGGTCAGTGGGGCACTCTCTCTCCTGTAGAGTGTAAGCCCTTATGGTCAACGAGGTTCTCTCTCCAGGAGAGTGTAAGCCCTTGTGGTCAACGAGGTTCTTTCTCTCCTGTAGAGTGTAAACCCTTATGGTCAACAAGGTTCTTTCTCTCCACTCCCACCCTTGATCTGTTTATCTCTAATTAGTGGAATAAAAGTATAAAACCATACACTATGTAATACGTAAGTGATACAGTCAATGAGAAAATAATAACCAGACAAATATCCAAAATTACAAATGGGGCAAACATCCCAAGATTATGGCAAAATAGTCTCTCACTTATTAAACAGCATTTGCCAACAACCTCTGACATAACAATAAATTTAATGAAGAGCACACACATTTTCAAGTAATAAAGTAGAATAAATGTTACCCCTTTAAAAAAAACTCTGAACATCTCCTGACAACCTGCAGTAGTTTTTGGCAGTTGTGACTTTATGGTCACGAACCAGGAGGATCAAAATGAACAAAACTATAAAAAATGAAAATTCTAACCAGGTACAGACCATTTTATTCCTTATAGTTCTGCCGTAAAATCGAAAAAAGTCAAATGCCTCCCAGAATCTCTCAGCCTCTCACTATCTCACATCATTAATATCATGCTGGCTGGAATTATGCTATTAAATTCCAAATGAAACACACAGAAGCAATAGAGCGACATCATCGGAAAGCTCATATAAATATTGATTATGTGTTTAGCTTTTATTACTGGAAAAGTCCGGTTAAAGCACACTGAAGCAGACGTCGTAATACGACTGCTCAGCCACTCAGAACTTGACTAATTCCTAGTGGCACGAATATCATCATGTTAATAACCCTGGTGCGTGGTATAAAAAACAAGCACATTTCGCCAAAAGACAGGCGAGATCTATCACACTTTAGTGCAGCCAATCCGGTGCTCATGTGCTTAGCCTAAATCTAAGGTCTCTAAATCTTCCAGATGGAAGTCAGGTTACCTCGTAATGTTGGCCCATTAACTTTTCAGAAGCAGAATCCATGTTTGCAGTCATAAAAATGGCATTGTCTAAAGTGGTATTATGTTAAAAAAAAAAAAAAAGGGTGTGAGTTTACCCTCAGTTGGGCTTCACTACTTTTATGCATTACTCAGGTATGCAAAAACTTTACAAAACGGAGAGTTTTTTTGTTATTTTTGTGTTTAAAAAATGAAATAATGGATTGTATGTTGGTAGATGGTTGACATTTTTGGGCAACTCTATGGGGCTCATTGGAACTTAGTTGAATCTTTTCAAAATTGAGCAAGACACCACCAATAGAAAAATTGCCGTATGCAACATTTTTTTTCAAGGAATTGAATAGTCATCTGGTGTCAAAACTGATTGGTTAAAGAAGTTGTCCACTACTTTTACATTGATGCCCTATTCAATTCAATGGGAGGCAGATGTGCAGTACACCACGGCAGCCACTACCACTTGACGGCGGAGCCCGGCAAGTGAGCACTTTCGGCCGGCGGCCGCCGCTGGCACCGATAACAGCTGATCGGCGGGGGTGCAGCGTGCGGGACCCCAGCCGATCATACATTGATGCCCTATCCTATGGATAGGGCATCAATATAAAAGTAGTGGACAACCCCTTTAAGTTCACATTGAAAGGTAATAGGGGCTATACTTGCAGTACCGTGCAAAAAGTTTTAGGCAGGTATAGAAAAAATGCTATAAAGTAAGAATGTTTTTAAAAATAGAAGTGTTAATAGTGTATTTTTATCAATTGATAAAATTCTAAGTGAATGAACTAAGGAGAAATGTAAATCAAATCAATGTTTGGTGGGATCACACTTTGCCTTGAAAACAGCATCAGTTCTTCTAGGTACACATGTGTGACGCCTCTTGCTCGAAAAAGCCCTTTAGTTTACCCTGGGAGATGGGGGACTCGGAGTCGGGTCCTTCGATGGAGATATGGGGTGTAGCCGTGGCCCGGACCCGACCCGTGCTCAGGGCCGTCACAGTTTAAAAAGGATGGTGTGGGCTTATCTGGGTTGAGTGGCTGATTAACGACTACGCCACCTGTGGTGCCAGGTGAAGGGCCACCAGCGCCGCTGCAGTCCGCAGAGGCATGGTGTTATGGCGGCCAAAGTTATTACTACTCCCCACAGGCGGAGCGTGGCCTCAGGGCAGAGGGACAGGATGGATGGGGTAGTAGTAGAGGAATACGGGCTCCGCGTCGCGCGGTGTGGCGCAGAATAAACAGTCCGGAGGCCATAGGGGTGAACTTCCAAGGCTTTACTCACATAGTTGGCAGTAGGAAGGCGACTCCCTGCTCCCCGCGGAGTCCTGCGGTCACCAGGGACGGGGGTCCGACAACCTCCGAGTAAGTCCAGCATTCAGTCGGGACCCTACACCAGAGTGTTCCTGAACTACGGGCCTAATCCTTTCCTGTCCGTGTGCGTGCAAGTAGGCCGGGTCTCCCTCTGAGCTCCTCTCAGAACAAGGGCACGGGTGGCAGCTCCGCTCCGTCCGATACCCGATGGGATCCTCAGGGCCTACCGGGCTTTCCTGACCAGGACATAGAGTAGCAAGGTCGGGTGTCGGGGACCGGTACCCCTCTTGCAGCCGGACTCACACTGAATATATCAGGTTGGCGAGGACAGGTGGCGTACCCCGCTCCGTCTGCATCCTGCCTGGGATCAATTTGCTGTGGAGCCACACTCTTAAGCTCCGGGCCTTCTTGGTCCTGGTCCTTGTCCAGGTTGAGACATGCCTAGTCTACAACCTGCCTCTCGTTCCAAGGCCGGGGTACGAGGGCCATGTCTCCCTCCCCTGCAGGTCCACACAGGATCCACTGTCAGGGTGGGAAATCACAGTCCTTGACAGTCAGTAGAACGATCAAAGAACAGACAAAGAACAAAGACCCTGGACCAAAGATGGCTCTTAATTAAATATGAAATTTAAAGTGTAACTAACTTGTAAGTCCTCCACCCTCGCCCACTAACTGGTTCCCCTAACTCTTGGTTCCCCAGTCTCCCTGTAACCAGGAGGGCAGCACCTAGTGCATACTAGCCCCCTCTGGTGGAGAAATGTGGTGTTGGATGCAAAGGTTGGGTCACGACTATCACACTGTTCTTACCTCAGAGGAGGAACACTACACTCCATTAAAGAAATGCAGCATCCCTGTGGCGGTCGAACCCTCAGGGGCGCCACATTCCCCCCTGGTAAAACACAGCACGTCCGCGGGCTGCAAAAGAAGTGACACCCAGGAAATTTTCTTTTTATATAAACACAAACTATCTTCCCTTTATGGGAGTCACATCTTCTTAAACGTTGCATAACAGGTTATACAGTACGAAAAATACAAAAGTATAAAAGTATAAAATAATAAAATTTTAAAAGTACTAACATTTTCCAGAGACATTTTTGGGCAGACAGGCGGGTTAAAGTGCAAAGACGCAGAGTCAGTTCAGAAGTGCGAGGGACCTGTCCCCCACTCTCAACGTGGGCCCTGGGGTGGCTGCAGGGCATAAAGATCCTGAGTTGGACCTCCCAGAGAGCCACCCTTGCAGGCTTTCCTTCTGCGGTGTTGAGGTAGAGAGGTATACACGGTTTTACATAAAACCAATATGGAGCACCTGAAAAGATGCAAACTATATACAAGTAAAGCCTGCCGCCTGCCATAGTCCACAGGGACCAATGTCTCTGGTAACGGGTAATAAATTAACTCAAGGTGGAAACAACTTAACTTCAACTTTAACAGCAGCCGGGGGCTGCTTAGTCCATATATTCCTCCCGACAGAGGCTGACCGGCCCTCCACAGGTGGGTGCGCAGGGGCCTCACTCCTGGAGACTCTGTGAACATCCAGGGCGTACCACCCCCGCACTCCACTGTGGCTGGTGAAGAACACTACATCACCCGGGGTGAGATTCCGGCCAGGGTGTCCCTATCACACTGTTCTTACCTCAGAGGAGGAACACTACACTCCATTAAAGAAGTGCAGCATCCCTGTGGCGGTCGAACCCTCAGGGGCGCCACACATGCACACAGTAAAGGATTTTGCAGGATTATAGTCAGGTGTGTGAGTAAGCAATTACAGCAAACAGGTAATAATGATTATCAATTTCATATGTAAGTTGAAATACAGTCATTAACTGAAACAGAATCAGATGAATAGGAGGTTCATAACTGGGTGAGGAACAGCCATCTTTGTGGAAGACAGTTTCATCTCACCGGTCATACACCATGGCAAAACTAAGCATAGCAAGATAGTTATACTGCATCAGCAATGTCTCTCCCAGGCAAAGATTTCCAAGCAGATTGAGGTTTCAAAATATAATAGTCAAGCTTTTTTGAAGAAGGACCAAGAAATGAGCAATGTTGAGGACCGAAGACGCAGAGGTCGACAAGTGAAACTTTATGCAACAGATTAATGACTCAACAATGATCAATGATTAATGCAACAGATTAATGACCCTTGCTTACTTCCCTTTGAAATCAGAAAATGTTCAGAAAATGTCCAGCAGTGCCATCAGCTCAAAACTGGCAGCAACCAATGGGACCCAGCTACACCCAACTAATGTCCAGTGAAGTCTGTCCAGAAATGGTGTTCATAGAAGTGCGGCCAAAAAGCCTTATCACAGGTCATACACCATGGCAAGTCTGAGCACAGAAACAAGACACAAGATAGTTATAGTGCATCAGATTTTTTCAAGTGGAGGCACAAATCAAGACCAGATAACACAAAGTGGAGCTGGACTAGTCATAGTTGGAGCAATATTTGCAAGCCAGTGGCTTGAAGTTCAGTGAGAAATATACGGATGACTATAGAAAAAATTGGAAAACTGTCTTTGTTGCCCATAGCTGCCAATCTCAGCACAGCCTTCATTTTAATACAGCAGTTTAATTTTTTTTATTCAGTAGTTTAAAAAATTTTAGGGCAACAAAGACAATTTTACTTTTACTCCTTCACCTTGGGGCCATTTTCCAATTTGCTTCCCTTCTTCCCAGAGCCATAACCTTTTTTATTTTTCTATCAATATGACCATGTGAGGGCTTGTTTTTAGCGGGACAAGTTGCAATTTTGAATGACATCATTGATTTTACCATATAATGTACTGGAAAATGGTAAAAAAAAAAATTCCAAGTGCAGTGAAATTGCACAAAGAATGCAATTCCACAACAGTTTTGTTTTTGTTTTTTTGTTTTTTTCTTTACCATGTTCACTAAATGCTAAAACTGACCTGCGATTATGATTCTCCAGGTGATTACGAGTTCGCAGATACCAAATATATATAGGTTCTTTTTTATTTAAATGGTGAAAAAAAAATCCAAAGTTAGTAAAAAGAAAAAATGGTGCCATTTTCAGAGACCCGTAGTGTCTCCATTTTTTGGGCTCTGGAGCCGGGTGAGGGCTTATTTTTTGCGCCCCGAGCTGATGTTTTTATTGATACCCATTTTGGGGTAGATACTATATTTTGATTGCCTGTTATTGCAATGATGAAGCGATCAAAAAAACGTAATTCTGGCGTTTTGATTTTTTTTCATTTACTGATCGTATTAATTCTTTTTATATTTTGATAGATCAGGCGTTTCTGAATGCGGTACCAAATATGTGTGTTTTTTTTTACTATTGTTGTATTTTGAATGAGGCGAAAAGAGGATGATTTGAACTTTTATAATTTTTTTAATTTTTTTTTATACTTTTCACTTGCTTCAATAGTCTCCTTTGGAGACTAAGCTGTGATCATCTGAGCTGTCATGTGCAGGAAAACATGGGGGCTCAGATACAGTATATATATGGCACCCCAGGGGTCCGGTTGCCACAGTGGCTTTGCCTCCCTCAAAAGAGGTAATGCCATGCCTGGAAGCAAGCAGGGATCCCCTAGTCAGGGATACTAAACATGCAACACTTTCCTGGCTCCAGACCAGCAAGGGGAGACCATCCCCTTGGCAACTGGGATCTGAGGGCGGGGTTAGTTAGTCTTAGTGTGAGGAGTTGAAGCGAGGACGTCGAGGAGAGAGGAGCTGGGGACTGGAGCTGCGCGGCAGCTCACCACAGAAGTAGCATCAGCACACAAAGGTCTCCTGGCCCCATCAGACGCCCGGAGGCTCAGCAGCACCGCAGGGTCCAGCACTGCCATGAGGGAGCGATGCATCAGCAAGGCCCGAGCTGCCTGCCATACGGGTGAGCACAGAAACGTTACACTCAGGGACGAGGGCCACCGCACCGCTACAAGCAGCAGGGCCAAAGAGTTTAGTGGAAAGGGAAGGCCTCCAACTTTACCAGGCAAGGAGGATTCTTCACTTGCTTCCTGGCTGCCCGGACTTCCACTTCTAGCCAGTACCCTGGTCCCGGCCTGTTTAATCAGCACCAGTAAAGACCCTGGGACTACACTTCTTTGTCTCTGTGTTTCTTGCTGCGCCATCAACCCCTGCACTTCAATGCCCAGCATAACCTGCAACAATATCCACACTGCCCTGGAGCTAACTCTTCCTGTGGAGAGCCACACCATCCCTGCTGCAGTAACATCAGCTCCAGAGGACCTGCTCCGCAGCGGCGGCTCCCTTTAGCCGCATTCCACAGGTGGAGTCACGAACTCTATAAAAACACTATAAATCCCCTATCCACAACCCCCTTTTATTGACCGCCCTGGGTCACGGACCGGGTCACCGCCACTGTGACATTCCCCAGCATCCACCGGCCCCGGGTACCCCATGGCCCAGGGGGTGCGTCAACTTGGCGTCACAAACAGGATTCACGAAGCCCGGTATAACCGGGTCCTGTGTGCCATAGACTTTATTGAACTGTGTTTTCACGTGGTTTGCCGCCCGCCAAGGGGGAAGAAAGAAGCCCCGATCCGGAACCTTCCGCTTGCAGAGCAGCATACTGGTACGTCAGCTGACGCCCAGGACCTGGCTGAGGTTCACTAGGGGGGAAGGAAGATGCCCAACATGGAAGAGAGTTCAGCCGCAGGCGTGGCCGCTGCCACTGTGATGCCGTTATCAATGCCATATATACCGGGGGCCGCATGGTTGCCCCAGTACTCAGGGGAGTCGCACACCCTGAACGACTTTGAGGAGAGACTGCGCAGTTTGTTTAAAGTATACCCCCTGTCTGAGGAGCAAAAAGTCAGCATCCTCATAGGCTAGCTAATCGGTGCAGCCCAGAGAGAGGTGAAGTCCTGGCCGGGCAGAGACAAAGGCACTGTAAAAGAAATACTGGCCCGATTGAAGGATACCTTTGACACCCGCACTGCAGCAGAAATTAAAATGAAGTTTTACGGGTGCAAACAAAGGGTGCAGGACAGTGTACGGGACTATGCTCTAAACCTGCAGTAGGCGCTGTGGGCCATCAAACAGGTGGACCCTGACAGTGTGATGAGGACAGATTGCTAACTGAGCAGTTTATAGAGGGGCTCCTGTCTAACGCTCACCGGACACAGCTGCGCATTATGGCTCTGCAAAACCCTGATCTGGACTTTACGCAATTTAAAGACAGAGCCATCCGGGTGCTGCGAGAATCAACACCAGGAGGCGCTACATCCCACCGGCGCCTAGCTACCACCTACCACCAGGAGGTAGCATCCTTTTCCCCAGAACCTGTGGAGGCTGACGCGCAGACCCTAGATAATGATCCATCTGCAGACCTGCGCCTTCAGGTCTAGGATCTGACCAAAAGTGTGGCTACACTAACCAAAACCATGCAGGCCATGCAAGTGTCTCCAAAGGAAAAGATCCAGCTGGCTTTCAGTCCAGATGACGTCCCGTGGCGACGACAGAGAAGGATTACACTGATCAGAGGGAGGAACAGCGATCGCTACGACCAGGACGGACAACCCATCTGCTGCCGTTGTCAAAAGCGGGACACTACGCGAGATTTCGCAATTTAAACGAGCAACACCTGGGGCAGAGGGCCAACCCCCAGGAGTAAGACGACCAGGCCCACAAAGCTGGCGAGACAAGTACGTGGGAGGACGACTGGTCCTACCTGTCGTGCTTGATGGCATCCCAATGAACGCATTGCTGGACAGTGGGTCCCAGGTGACCACGATGCCATATATCCTTTCTAAACAATACTGGACTGATTCAGACATTACCCACAATCCAGATGAACATCTTAACATCTATGCCAGCAATGGTCAGCCCTTGCCTCAGGTGAGGTATAAAGAGGTGACCATAAAAGTTGGCAAAGTAAAATTGCCATCACAAGGAATGATTATTGTTGATATTGACCGCTGAGAAAGTCATCCCATGATAACCTTAGGCACTAATGTGATAGAAAATTGTCTTGGAGAAATTATTGTTTTGTTGCAGCAGGTCGCAGAGACTGCCAGTTCTAGTCAGCAGCGAGTTCTGCAGAAGGAGATCAGAGCCCTGATGAAAAGACAACAGTAATACAAAAAACATACTGAATGTACCCGCACATATTAATCCTGGTATTTAGACCCACAATTTGTCAGGTCTACAAATAATGTTGTGCTGATTATACGGACCCATGTAAAATGGCAGACCATTCGGAAAATTATATTGTACAACAGGAGAACATCCGAATAACAAGTCAAAGGGAAACTAGATTTAATCAGCATAAAAAACCTTTATTATGAAGTAGAAGGGTTAGGTGGTAACCCCTGACGAAGGACGAAAGTCCGAAACGCGTCGGCGCTGTACCACATGGTGCCTCTCATCTACTTGGACCAATAATGCAGGTATTATACATTTGCCCCTTTTACATGGGTTTGAGATAGACTGTGATTATGTTTTGAACACTACTCTCCAGGCACTATCACCTAGACTCACTCACATAGGAGGTGTACGTGTACATTTCCGCGGTAATTATTTAGCATTACACATATGCTTACATATTTGAGGTGTACACCCCTTGAATGAGAATTATCCCCTTTCTTTCTATGGTTCACATGTGAATTGTATAGGCTATAATCAGTCATCACCTATGCATTTGATGAGGTTCTCTGCTACACATGTAGTTTTCATCTAATTATGTTAGTTTCATTTCACTATGATTCTTCTTGTTGCTGCTGGTCCTAATTGAGAAATGATTGAATTTTTGTATTTATATGTATTATCAATGATCTTTTGTCTGGCATTTTGGTACGGTCATGCTGGTGCATGTAGTGCCACCTAACCCTTCTACTTCATAATAAAGGTTTTTTATGCTGATTAAATCTAGTTTCCCTTTGACTTGTTATTCGGATGTTCTCCTGTTGTACAATGAAAAGACAACAGGTAGAGCTGTCTGGAGGGGAAAATGGCAGTGTCAGGATGAGTGATGCATTCCCCATTGCAATGCCCCCTAGGAGCGAAATGTTAATATGGTGTCGGGCAGCAATTGGTCTCAGGGGTCAAGATTATCAGGCCCTGGTAGAACCTGTATACTCTGACAGTAGGCCCACCATCTTAACAGCCAGGGGGGTAGTCGATGTCCGCAAGGGGAGAGTGCCGATCCGCATCCTGAATTGTGGGGAGAAAGAGGTCCATTTACCCCGGTATGCTACCCTTGCTAAGTTATTCACTGTCAGTAACAACTCAATAAAGACAGTGGAACCCTTGCCTCCATCCAAAGCGGCGGAGGATAATGGCTCCAAGGGGCAGATGGAGGATTGGTGTCAGAAGCTACAAGTGGGCACTGACTCCACCCCTTTGCACCAAAAGCATGGAGTATACCGGGTGGTCCAAGAGTATGAGCGAGTCTTCAGTAAACACCCATTAGACTTTGGGCAGGTAAAAGGGGTCCAACATCATATCCTCACGGGAGATCATCCACCCATTAAAGAGAGGTACCAGCCTGTATCTCCAGCTCACTATCAATGTGCCAAGGGAATGTTACGGGAGATGAAGGAGGCTGGGGTGATCAGAGATAGTTGTAGCCCCTGGGCAGCTCCATTAGTTCTCGTGAGAAAGAAGGATGGTACAATTAGGATGTGTGTTGACTACAGGCAGATTAACCGCATTACACATAAGGATGCCTACCCATTACCCAGGATTGAGGAGTCATTAGCTGCACTAAGATCTGCTAATTATCTCTCCACTTTGGATCTCACCAGTGGCTACTGGCAGGTTCCTGTGGCAGAGGCGGACAAAGAAAAGACCGCGTTTACAACACCAATGGGCCTCAGCGAGTTCAACTGCATGCCATTCGGGCTCTGCAATGCCCCAGGAACCTTCCAGCGGTTAATGGACTGCTGCCTAGGACACAAGAACTTCAAAACTGTCCTGCTGTACCTGGAAAACGTAATTGTCTACTCGAAAACATATGAAGACCACCTGGAGCACCTGGTCGAGGTGTTCGAAGCCCTATCTGGTTTTGGCCTAAAGGTAAAGCCGTCCAAATGCCACCTGTTGAAGCCCAAGGCGCATTACCTAGGTCATGTGGTAAGCACCGAAGGTGTAGCGCCAGACCCTGAAAAAGTCACCGTGATCAAGGACTGGCCAAGACCCTCCACTATTAAGGAAGTGCGGCAGTTCCTCGGGTTGGTAGGCTACTACAGAAGATTTATCAAGGGTTTCACCAAGATAGCGGCACCCATGGAGGACCTCTTAGTGGGCCAGTCTAAGAAGGCCAAGAACCCAAAACCTCCGTTCAAATGGGGTAAACCAGAAGACGAATCTTTCACCTGACTGAAGATGGCTCTGACCGGAGACGAAGTCCTGGCCTACCCCGACTATGGCCAACCCTTTATACTTCATACAGATGCCAGCAACGTGGGATTGGGAGCGGTGCTGTCCCAGGTACAGCAAGGCAGAGAGCGATTGATTGCATACGCCAGCAGGAAGCTCCGGCCCACGGAAAGGAACCCCGACAACTACAGTTCCTTCAAGTTGGAGTTTATCGCCATAATCTGGGCTGTAACAGAGCGCTTCAAGCACTATGTCGCCTCCTCCAAATTTACAGTCTTCACAGATAACAACCCGCTGACGCACCTGGAGACTGCGAAACTTGGTGCCCTAGAGCAACGATGGATGGCCCGACTGTCTAACTACGAGTTTACCATCAAGTATCGGGCGGGGCATAAAAATGCAAATGCTGATGCGCTGTCCAGGATGCCCAACTTGCCAGATGGGGGAGAAGACCCGGAAGAGCTGGAAGAGATAGAGATACCCGCTTTCCATCGTCATGGGGTGACCCAGTGCTCCCACTGTGTGAGGGATAAGCGCTCCGTCAACAGAGAGGCCACGTTCAACCCATTGCGCCACCATGGATGGGCAGAGACGCAGGATAGCGACGCGGCTGTCCGCCTAGTCAAGGAGTTGCTGACGCTAGCTGACTCGTACCCTGATCCAGATGCTCCACAGGAGACCCAACAGTTGTGAAAAGAGAAGGGCAAACTGTTCATCTACGAAGGAAAGCTGTGTCGAAGAAGCATCAACTCCCGGACACATGAACTGGTCTGGTAGGTGGTAGTCCCGAGGCGGGATGGTCTTAGAAGCGTACCACGATGGAGCAGGACACTTCGGGTGGAAGAAGTTGGAAGTCCTGCTACGTGAGCGATTCTACTGGGTTGGCATGACGAAAGCAATCGAGAGATGGTGTAGAGAATGTGGTCCATGCAACCTGAGACGAAAAGACTGTGATAGCCAGAGGGCTCCCCTGCAGCCCATCATCACCAAACAGCCACTAGAACTGGTAGCCTTGGACCATGTGAAGCTAGCCCCAAGCAGGTCAGGCTATGTCTACGCTCTAACCATAGTAGACCACTACTCCCGGTTCCTGGTAGTAGTGCCAGTAAAAGACCAGACGGCTCAGACGGCAGCCAAAGCGTTCCAACAGCACTTTTGTCGCCCGCACGGTTACCCTGAACGGGTGCTTACCGACCAAGGTCCAGCCTTTGAAGCAGAGGTGTTCCAGGAATTCTGTAACTTGTACGGCTGCAAGAAAATCAGGACAACGCCGTATCATCCCCAGACCAACGGGTTGTGTGAGAAGATGAACCAGGTGGTAACAGACCTGTTGAAGACGTTGCCCCTTGAAGAACGTAGCCTGTGGCCAGAGAAGTTACCAGATTTGGTGGACCTATATATATATATACGTCATATATCTTGAAGGGGTTAAAACGTTTTCAGAAATCGATGACACATGAGTCAGACTCATAACCACTAAGAGTCTTATCTCTTCGTGAGCAATAAAGAAAGACATCCCTCTTATGCAAACATTGTCTGTTTTTACAATAAACCAATATATCACTAACACCAAAATAGTGTTGAGTTTTATCTATGACTTCTTTAATTCTTACACTTTTCATTGTTACTTGAGATGTTTACAGCCTTCTGGTAGTGCTGATTGTGTGACATGCAGAAGTAGTGCTGTTGCTTCAAAAGCATCCAGCAACTAGAGGGGTTAACACAGTCACAGGAGACAGGGAGTGTTTTAGCAGAGCCCCAGGAGGATTGTGGGGAACTTGTTATTGTAGTCTGGCTGAAGCTGAAGAGAAAGGTGGTGTGTTATCTGGATCTGACAGAAGGCAACTGAACAGGATTCAGATCAGGAGAGAAACTAAACACAGGTCTATAAACTCCCTGAACTAAAAGTGCAGAGTATTATCTGGCAGGAAGATAAGGACTGGAAGGAATTGTGTCACAGGGATTATCTCCCTCATCAAACACTCCTCCCTCCACCTCCATGCAGGATAAAGAATGCTGTGTACTGTTGAATCCTTGTGAAGGAAAAGCCTGTGGTTGTGTATGCATAGAAGTGTGCTGCTAAGAAATCTAATCTATGCTGAATTATGCTACTGAAGAGACTGTAATACTGTGCCTTGTGAAGAAACTACTGTATTGTTACTGGAGCCGGTTGCTCAAGAAACTCAGACTGAACTGTAATGAAGATTGTGTGGCACCCCAGGGGTCTGGTTTCCACAGTAATGTAATGTTATGTCTGAGAGCAGGTGGGAGGTCCTTTGGTCAGGGATCCTGTGCATGCCACACCTCCTGCCCAGTCTTGGGAGGGGAAGAACTTCCCCTATATAAACCCGGGGCTGAAGCAGGGTTAGGAGTCAAGGAGAGTAGAGACAAGAAACAGCAGAAGCAATACTACTACGAGTCAGGGGCTGGCAGCTGCAGAGCTCGCCCTGACTGAGAAGCTTTCTTACCGGACCCGGCGTCCGAGGCTGTGGGGACTAACTCTTACCCAGCAGCAGAAGCCGACCGGCAGGGGATTTCAGTTCCTCAGGCCCAGAAACCCGAAGGCACGGTCACACGCGTGGGACCAGCACCGCCATCGTGGAGCGGAAGCCATTAGAAGGCCCCGAGTCACCGGCCATACGGGTGAGCACCACACGGTACACTCAGGGACGTGGGCTACTTATATCCGCTTCTAGCAAGGTAGCCAGAAGAGTACAGTCAGTTTGGGAGGCCTACAACTCCGCCTGGCCAGGGGAGATCCCATCTGCTCAAGGACTGACCAGGCCCCGTTCACTAGCAAGTACTCCGGGAGGGTCTATCGTTGTTACCAGTAAAGACCCTGAATTACACCGCACCGTCTCTGAGTGGTTCCTGCTACCCCCATCATCCACATCTGCTGCCCTGAGGCCATACCCCTCCCGTTGGGGGTTATACCATCTACGCTGCACCATCCATCCACCGGCCTCAGCGGACTGTCCTGCAGCGGCAGCTCCATAGCTGCATTCAACGGGTGGCGTAGTCGTCCTGCATCTACCGCTGTTACATCGCCGCTCAGTTTGACTCCCTGGGCACGGACCGGGTCACCGCCACGAGACTACAACCCTCAAGAGATCCGGCTCCGGGTAAGCTCCTGCGTGCGCAACGCAGCACGACACAGGCCCAGGGGCGCGTCAACTTTGGCGTAGTCGGCAGGATTTCGTGCCCGCAACCACCGGGTACTGCGTGCCTGAAAAAGAGACTTTTCAAACTTACCTGTGGTGAAGATTCCCGCCATCCGGCGCCATCTTCAGCCTTCTTCCCGCCATCGGTGAAGTTTCCCGCCATCCGGCGCCATCTTCTGCCTTCTTCCCGCCATCCGTGGAGTTTTCCCGCCATTGGACGCCATCTTGAGGACGCCGCGCGGGAAGAAGAGGGGCGTGGACTCCGAAAGCGCGCGAGAACTGAAGCCCCGCCTCACGTCCGGACGTTGCGTAAGGTCCTGGAAGGAGCCCAGCAGACGCCGACGTCACAGGAGCGCGACGGAAGGTCCTCAACCCTGACGATCCACTGCGGAGCCGCGGCCTACGGAAGAGGATCATCGCAAGGTAGGCCACGGTCCACTAGGGGGGAGGAAGATGTCGGATACGGAGGAGAGCTTCACTGCCTCAACCCCCGCCAGCGCTACCGCTGCTGCAGTTATGCCCTTCACCATGCCCTATATCCCGGGAGCAGCTTGGCTACCCCAGTACTCAGGGGAGTCACATACCCAGCATGACTTTAGAGAAAAGCTGGATAGCCTCTTCCAGGTGTACCCCCTCACAGAAGAGCAAAAAGTGAGCATCCTGGTGGCCCAACTAACCGGGGCAGCCAAAAGGGAAGTAAAATCCTGGCCACCTGGGAGGAAGACTGTCGCAGGGATACTAACCCGGCTGAAGGACACCTTTGATACCCGCACCTCAGCCGAGATTAAGCTTAGATTCTACGGGTGCAAGCAGCGAGCGCATGAGAGTATAAGGGACTATGCACTAAACCTACAAGAGGCCCTGAGGGCCATTAAGCAGACCGACCCTGATGGAGTGGGAAACGAGGACAGGCTGTTGACCGAACAGTTTATAGAGGGACTGTATTGTAATACCCACCGAACCCAGTTGCGGGCAATGGCCTTACAGGATCACCATCTGGGCTTTGCACAGTTCAAGGACAGAGCCATCCGGGTGCTCCGAGAACTGGCACCGGGTGGTGTTGTGACCCACAAGCGCCCTGCTATCACTTACCACCAGGAGGCGGCGCCCTTGTCGGCAGGGCCTGTGGGAGCTGATGCGCAGGCTTTGGACAATGACCCGGCTCCAGACCTACACCATCAGGTCCAAGAGCTAGCTAAGAGCGTTGCTGCGCTAACCCGAACTGTGCAGTCTTTACAGGCTTCCACCCCAGGGAAGATCCAGCTGGCATCCGGACCGGAGGACATCCCGTGGCGTCGATCAAGGAGGACCCCACCGGCCAGAGGAAGACCCAGTGACCGATACAGCGAGGACGGACGACCCATCTGCCGCCGCTGCAATCAACCTGGACATATGGCAAGGTACTGTTCTTTAAACGGGCACAACCTGGGGTAGAGGGCCAACCCCCAGGAAAAAGATCACCAGGCCCATCGAACTGGCGCGACAGATATGTGGGAGGACGTCCAGTCTTGCCTGTGGTACTGGATGGCATTCCCATGAGTGCCCTACTGGACACCGGGTCACAGGTCACCACCATCCCGTACGTGCTCTTTAAGCAGTACTGGAATGACTCGGATATTACCCGCTACCCTGACGACGACTTGAGTATCATCGCCAGCAATGGCCAGCCCGTGCCACAGATCGGATTTAAAGAGGTGACCATCAAAATCGGTAGAGTCGAACTGGCAGCACAGGGACTGATCATTGTAGATATTGACAAACATGAGAGTCACCCAAAAATAACTCTAGGAACTAATGTAATTGAAAATTGTCTTGCAGAGGTGATTTTCCTTTTACAGCAGGTTGCCAAGAACGCCAGCTCCGGCGAGCAGCGGGTGCTCCAGAAAGAGATCCGGGCACTGATGCGACGGCAACAGGTGGAACTCTCCGGCGGTGAGATTGGTAGCGTAAGAATGTGTGACCCTTTTCCTATTGCCATGCCCCCAAAAAGTGAAATGATGATTTGGTGCCGGGCAGCTATTGGTCTGAGAGGTAGAGATTACCAGGCAATGGTAGAACCAGTTTACTCGGACAGTAGGCCCACCATTTTGACAGCACGGGGGGTGGTTGATGTACGCCATGGGAGGGTGCCCGTTCGCATAATAAATATCGGGGAGAGGGAAGTGTACCTGCCCCGGTATGCCACGCTAGCCAAATTATATACCATTAACCAAAATTCTATACAATCTGTGGAACCCTTGCCTCCATCTCACCCGGAGGAAGGTAACGGCTCTAAGAAAAACATGGAGGACTGGTGTCAGCAACTACATCTGGGTACTGACTCCACTCCCGCACACCAGAAACAAGGAGTCTATCGGGTGGTTCAGGAGTACGAGAGAGTGTTCAGTAAACACCCGTTAGACTTCGGGCGAGTCAAGGGGGTAGAACACCACATCCCCACGGGAGACCATCCTCCTATAAAAGAGAGGTATCGACCCGTACCCCCTGCCCACTACCAACACGCCAAGGGGATGCTTAGAGACATGAAGGAGGCTGGGGTGATCAGGGATAGCTGTAGCCCCTGGGCAGCTCCACTAGTCTTAGTCCGAAAGAAAGACAACACCATGAGGATGTGTGTAGATTACCGGAAAATCAATCGTATCACACACAAGGATGCGTACCCCTTACCAAGGATAGAGGAGTCATTGGCTGCTTTAAGATCTGCTAACTTCTTCTCTACCTTGGATCTCACTAGCGGGTACTGGCAGGTTCCTGTAGCAGAGGCGGACCGGGAGAAGACCGCATTCACCACCCCGATGGGACTTAGCGAGTTCACCTGCATGCCGTTCGGACTCTGCAACGCACCGGGAACCTTCCAACGACTAATGGAGTGTTGTCTGGGCCACAGAAACTTCGAGACGGTCCTGTTGTACCTGGACGATGTCATCGTATATTCCAAGACGTATGAGGACCACCTGAAACACCTGGCGGAAGTGTTCGAAGCTCTGGCAAGTTACGGCCTAAAGGTGAAACCCTCCAAGTGTCACCTCCTGAAACCAAAGGTGCAGTACCTGGGACACGTGGTGAGCGCTGACGGAGTAGCTCCCGACCCTGATAAGATCACCGCAATTAAGGAATGGCCAAGCCCCTCCAGCGTAAAAGAAGTGCGGCAGTTCCTCGGGTTGGTAGGCTACTACCGAAGGTTTATTCCCGGTTTCACCAAAAAGGCAGCACCTATGCAGGACCTCCTGATAGGCCAGTCCCGGAAGGCCAAGAACCAGAAGCCGCCCTTCAAATGGGAGGAGCTGGAAGAAGAGTCCTTCCGCCAGCTGAAGATGGCCCTCACGGGGGACGAAATCCTGGCGTACCCGGATTATAGCCAGCCCTTTATCCTCTACACCGACGCCAGTAACATCGGGCTAGGAGCCGTGCTGTCCCAGAACCAGCAGGGGAAGGAACGAGTAATCGCCTACGCCAGCCGAAAACTGCGACCCACCGAAAGGAACCCCGAGAATTACAGCTCATTTAAGCTAGAGTTCCTGGCCGTAGTATGGGCAGTCACCGAGCGCTTTAAGCATTACCTCGCTTCTTCCCGGTTCACCGTGTACACGGATAACAACCCGTTGACACACCTGGACACGGCAAGACTCGGTGCCCTGGAGCAGAGGTGGATGGCCCGTCTGTCCAACTACGAGTTCACAATCAAATACCGGGCAGGACGCTCCAATACCAACGCAGATGCCCTGTCCAGGATGCCCAACCTGCCGGACGGAGGAGAAGATCCGGAGGGACTGGAAGAAGTTGAACTCCCTGCGTTCCACCGTCATGGGACTATCCAGTATTCCCACCGGGTAAGGAGTAAGCAGGCTGCTACGTTGAACCCCTTACCCCACTACAACTGGGCGGAAACGCAAGACAGCGACCCTGCCGTCCGACTGGTGAAGGAGATGCTGACTCGGCCGGAGGCTCGCCTTGAACCAGACGCTCCGGAGGAAGCCAAACAACTATGGGCAGAGAAGAGTCGACTGTTCCTTTACAAAGGGAAGTTGTGCCGCAGAATGGTTAACTCCCGGACGCATGAATTACTCTGGCAAGTAGTGGTGCCACGAAGAGACGCAGCCATGGTGATAGAGGCATACCACGACGGAGCTGGACACTTCGGGTGGAAGAAGCTGGAGTTCCTGCTGCGCGAGCGGTTCCACTGGGTAGGCATGAGGGGAACCATCGAGAAGTGGTGCAGAGACTGTGGCCCGTGCAACCTGAGAAGGAAGGACCGTGCCAGCCAGAAGACTCCCCTGCAGTCCATCGTCACCCGGCAACCGTTGGAACTGGTAGCCTTGGATCATGTAAAACTGACCCCAAGCAGAAGTGGCTACGTCTACGCGTTAACCATCGTGGATCATTACTCCCGGTTTCTGGTTGTCGTCCCCGTCAAGGACTTAACGGCTCAAACAGCAGCTAGAGCCTTCCAGCAGCACTTTTGCCGTCCACACGGGTACCCGGACCAAGTGCTGACGGACCAGGGACCTGCCTTTGAAGCGGAGGTCTTCCAGGAATTCTGCAATCTGTATGGCTGCCGGAAGATAAGGACGACACCCTACCATCCGCAAACTAATGGACTTTGTGAGAAAATGAACCAGGTGGTAATGGATCTTCTAAAAACGTTGCCCCTGGAAGAACGCAGTCTGTGGCCTGAGAAGTTGCCCGATCTGGTGGACCTATACAACCACATCCCGGTAGGTTCCACCAACTGTACCCCGGCTTACCTAATGAGGGCAAGACCTGGTAAGTTACCTGTTGACCTGGAAATGGGAGTCCTGACACCCGAGGACACTTCACCAGAAACAGACTGGGACACAGAGAGGCAGCAGCAGTACCGGAGAGTACAGGAGAGCGTGGAGCGAAGTCTCTGTCAGGCTAGGGAAAGACAAGAGAAAACTTACAACCAGTATGCTCCCGCTGTTCCCCTGGTACCCGGAGAGCAGGTCTTGAAGAGGAAGAGACGGCTCCACAAGTTGGACGACCAGTGGGAGAAGGACCCGTACACCGTACTGCCCTCAAGCCACGAGAACCCGAAGGTTTGTACCATCAGTAAAGACGGAGGGGAAACCACAGCCATTGTATCCCGGGACCACCTGAAGAAGTGTCCCGAACAACTGAGGAACCCTGAAGAGGAACAAGAAGAACATCGACCCGTAGAGGAAAGGGAAGATATGGTTAGTACTGTGCTCGGGGACTTCCCTCGGTCTTGGACTCAAGTCAATGGTGCAGTTGTGGTACCCGTACTCACCTTCCTCCAACCAGCATCCCAAGCACCTACGGAGCAACAGGTAGAGCTGGAAGAACAGCCGGTCCAGGAGGCAGAAGACTCCACACAAGCAGAACAGGAGGATCAACCCTCTGCTTATAGTGAGCCTGCCGTACCCCTAGTGAGACAAAGAGCCGGTAGACAGCTGCCCAGTTTACCCTTGACAGCTCCTACACCCTGTAGTTCAGGGCCAGACAGTCAGCTCCGTAGGTCCACTAGGGCCACTAGAGGCCAGTTACCCGCACGCTGGAGGATTTGAAGTGTATAAATTGTTTTATTTATGTTTATCTGTGTATTGTTGCTTGTGTATAATTTTGTGTTTCCAGTTATTTTTAGGAATCCTTGGTGGATCTACCGGGAATCCTTGTACAATTAGTTGGAGCGTAACCCAGGATGGACTAGAGACTGTTAAGGACTCGGGGTAGGACAGACCCCTACCTGGTTACGTCTCCCTGTTTTGGTGAAATGGACACCTTGCTTTCTTCAAAGACTGCACCCGGTTACGGACATGCCGTGACCACCTTTATGTGTTTCTTATTGTATTGTTATTGTTATATCTTGTTATGTTTTTCTAAAATGTGTTTAGTCCCGGAGTACTAAATTTTACTAGGGGGGAATGTGGCACCCCAGGGGTCTGGTTTCCAAAGTAATGTAATGTTATGTCTGAGAGCAGGTGGGAGGTCCTTTGGTCAGGGATCCTGTGCATGCCACACCTCCTGCCCAGTCTTGGGAGGGGAAGAACTTCCCCTATATAAACCCGGGGCTGAAGCAGGGTTAGGAGTCAAGGAGAGTAGAGACAAGAAACAGCAGAAGCAATACTACTACGAGTCAGGGGCTGGCAGCTGCAGAGCTCGCCCTGACTGAGAAGCTTTCTTACCGGACCCGGCGTCCGAGGCTGTGGGGACTAACTCTTACCCAGCAGCAGAAGCCGACCGGCAGGGGATTTCAGTTCCTCAGGCCCAGAAACCCGAAGGCACGGTCACACGCGTGGGACCAGCACCGCCATCGTGGAGCGGAAGACATTAGAAGGCCCCGAGTCACCGGCCATACGGGTGAGCACCACACGGTACACTCAGGGACGTGGGCTACTTATATCCGCTTCTAGCAAGGTAGCCAGAAGAGTACAGTCAGTTTGGGAGGCCTACAACTCCGCCTGGCCAGGGGAGATCCCATCTGCTCAAGGACTGACCAGGCCCCATTCACTAGCAAGTACTCCGGGAGGGTCTATCGTTGTTACCAGTAAAGACCCTGAATTACACCGCACCGTCTCTGAGTGGTTCCTGCTACCCCCATCATCCACATCTGCTGCCCTGAGGCCATACCCCTCCCGTTGGGGGTTATACCATCTACGCTGCACCATCCATCCACCGGCCTCAGCGGACTGTCCTGCAGCGGCAGCTCCATAGCTGCATTCAACGGGTGGCGTAGTCGTCCTGCATCTACCGCTGTTACATCGCCGCTCAGTTTGACTCCCTGGGCACGGACCGGGTCACCGCCACGAGACTACAACCCTCAAGAGATCCGGCTCCGGGTAAGCTCCTGCGTGCGCAACGCAGCGCGACACAGGCCCAGGGGCGCGTCAATTGTTGCTGTAATATCCCTGAACTGCACTGGCCGTGCTTCAGATTAAATTCCACTGTTAAACTCTTGAAAAAGACTCTTGTCAGATGTGTCTGGTCAGCAACTGAATCTATTGTGTGCCTGAAAGAAGCTGCTGCCTATGGTCTATGGTCGCCCTGAGTAGCGGTTCCCCCAGGATTCCAAAGAATTCATGAAACCCGTCTCGCCCTGAACCTAGCGGCGTGCGTATAACAATTGTCCACCTGGCAAATTCTATGAGCAAAATGCCAAACAACAGGTCGGCACGATACTGGACCGCTTCGGTCTGCATTACTTATAACAGTATCTACATCCTCACAATGTGGATTCTTTTAACCCCTTAATCCAGTTTTCATTTTTGTTTTTTTCCTCCCCTTTTTTCAAAAGCCATAACTTTTTTTCAAAGTGAAATGAAATCAAATACAAAAAAAATAAGACAATTCCGACATTGTTTTTTTGGTTTTGTTTTTACAACGTTCCCTGTCTGGTAAAAATGACCTGGCAACATGATTCTCCAGATAAGTACAACAATGGTGATACCTAACTTGCAAAGTTTTTTTTTAATTTTAATAGTGAAAAAATAGTGGGAAAAAAATCAACAGTTTATAAAATAATATTGCTGGCATCACTATTTTTTATTTTTAGCTTTTTTATTTTTCCGTCAATTGATCTGTATGACGGCTTGCGCAACAAGCTGATGTTTTTATCTACACCATTCTGTGTCATCTCAGATGGTTTCACCTTTTTTATTGCATTTTTTGAGATGGTGCAATGGCCAAAAAAAAACAGATTTGGGTTTTCCAATTTTTTGTGTGTGGTACCCCTGAGGATTCAGTCGCCACAGAGGTACTGCATCTCACCCAGAGGTGTGGTATCTCACTCTCAGGTAAGGATGGAGTACTGCCCGGGACCCACACACTTGCATCCATTACACTCCATTCAGAGGGCAGGGCAAGATTCCTCCTAAGGGAGAGCACAGTCCCTGGTCCCTAGCTGGAGGGTGGAACCATGTAGTGGGTGTGGGTGGAGGAAGGAGAACAGGGGAGCACTTCAGCATTGGTATAAAAAGGGGTCCCATCTTGTAAGGACAGATCAGACAGTGAGAGGAGAAGTAGTGAGAGCAGGAGCTCTGCTCAGGAGGAGCGGGCCTGAGTGAGAGAGGCCCAGAAGGTGAGACTGAAGAGAGGAGAGGAGCAGAGAGTAAGGCTCCAGAAAGAAAGAGGGGATCCTAGGGGTATGGAAAGTGCTGGAGGCCACCCGTACGCCCGAATCTACCAGGATGTGGAGGGATCAAGCCGCAAAGGGGACCGGCCCCTAACTAGTGGGAATTGCAACATTCAGCTAGAAACCGGAGGCTTCTACATTTTCAAGGTGTAGTTGCCCACAGCCGCAATTAATCACCAAAAAGGTAGCCGTACAGGATCCAGGGAACTCCAGGTTGCCCGCCAAGATCTGAGGTTACTGGCTTGGCACACTGGTTGCGAGGAGCAGGGCAGGAGGGTGAGAGCCAGCGCAGGAAGACGACTGAGAAAGGCACACGGAAAGGGGTCCCGTTAAGTGCTCTTGAATTACCTGAGGGATTGCTGAACCCCTCCCTTTTTGAACGCAGGACGACGTGGGTGGTTATAATCTGTCAGTTGTAACCAGGAGCAACGTGATTATCGTGAGTAAAGCCTAAAGACTGCACCCCACTGTCTCTGTGAATTATTGCTGCGCAATCATCCCCTGCACTACACTGCCCAACAACCGCTACCTCATCATTAACCATCACAGCACCGCCCTGGAGCTTAGCTCTACCTGTGGAGAGCTGAACCAACTCTGCTGCATCACTCACAGCTCCAGAGGACTGCTCCGCAGTGGCGGCTCCTTATAGCCGCATACCACAGGTGGCGTCACGAACATTATTCTATATAGAAACTCTATTCCCTTTCCTTTAACTCCCTTTTATTGACCGCCCTGGGTCACGGAGCGGGTCACTGCCACTGTGACTTCCCCCCAGCTACCGAGTACCCCATGGCCCAGGGGGCGCGTCATACTTGGTGTTACGAACAGGATATGAACCTACCCGTTATCACTGGGTATTGTGCGCCTAGAGACTGTGTTGTATACTAAATGTGGCGCCCGCCCCAGAAGAACGGGCGCCATTATGTGCGTTATTAAGGACAACAAGGAACCTCCCATCGTGGGCCGCCCACTGGCGGGCGGCGCTTGCGCAGATTTAAATCATCGCTTGCCGATTGATGCTACTGCGCATGCACCGCCGCCATTTAGTTGGAACCAAATTTTTTTCTTTTAAGACCACAATATTAAATGTTCAGGTGCAGTATTTAAAATAGGAGGCAGGTCAATAAAGGTTCATTGACCTGTCATTTAAGCCTATAAGGATGAATACGAGAACGGCGCACCAAAAAAAGCCCCGACACAGTCCGCCCCAGAGAACGAGCATCTCATTAACTCAAAACTGCAAACACAGATTAAACAACAACCACAAGACGGATTTCTTCAACCCAGGTATCATTTTAATCAGTGTAACAGCGCCAACAGATTTCCTTTAGTCTCATGCTCGTCACCGTCTTCACCCTGTCGTTCTCTCATTCTTTCTGCAATACTGATCATGGTACAGGTCCTAACGGGAGTCAAGGGTACAACGCTGTTAGGCAGCAAGTCCCTGATTGAGTTACTCCGATCACCCGACGCGCTGACCTTCTCCATTCCCTGGAGCCCTCTATACCGCAAGTCCACACCTTGAGTCATGGCTCACACAAATGTCCCTGTCTTTCTATCCGCTCATATGGTTTTGGCTCTGCACCGTCCGCTCGTCTTTGGCTCCGTTCCCTCGGTTCTGGTTACTTGATTCCAGTTACTCGGTTCTGAATATTCGGGTCTAGATATTCAGTTCTGGATACTCCGTTCTGGTTACGTGGGTTCTGGTACTGCCCGCTCAGCTCTGGTTCGCTCTTTTCTGGCTTCGCACTTGCAATGGTGGCCATAAGCCAGCTTAGCTGCTTCCACGTGTCTGACCTGTTACAGGTTCAGGTGCCAACTTTTTCCCTCTTCTTCCCTTTTATGTGCAAACAGGGGGGGCCATACTCGGACAGCACATTCTGATGGAGACAAGGACTAAATGGCAGAAGGATTCCTTATCTCAGGCAAGGAGATCTTAAACAAACGATTATCTATACTAGATTAAAAAAATAGTGTAGCCAGACCTGAGGGTCACAGAGGAGAAGATGGCCAGGCTGGATCACAAGTTATCCTACGGGGAACTTAAGTGAGGAGTCGTAGCAACGTACCTCAGCCAGCGAGTGTAGCATCGGCGTCTCTGCTCCCTGCCAGGCCGAGACGCCTTCCCCCTTACTGCCGCGGTCCTGCTTCGGCGTCTTCCGGCCTCCCTGCTGCTGCTGCTGGTGGATGCAGCTTCCCTGGCTCTGTGCTTAGGGCGCGCGCGCACACACTCCCTCCCTCTAAAAGGGGCCGCGCGCTCCGTCCTATAAAGTCCCCGGCCAATGGACTTTTTATAGGACTTCCTCTATAAAAGGCACCTCCTCCAATATGGAGGTGCCTGTGCAAGGTTGTTGCTCTGTGATACTTACTTTGCTTCAGCCCTCAGGTCCTCTGCAAGTCAGTCCTTTCCGCAAGTCTGTTCTTCAGCCCAGTCTGCCAGTCTGACTTCTCTCCAGTACGACAGTCTGCCTACAGTCCAGTCCGCCAGTCGGTCTATGGGCTCTGCCCGCTTGCTTACCTGGAAGCACCTTCCTGTTACCTGCCGTGTCTGCCCGCCTGCTTACCTGGAAGCACCAGCCTGTTACCTGCCCTGCCCGCCTGCCTGCTTACCTGGAAGCACCTGCCTGTTACCTGCCGTGCCCGCTAGCCCGCTTACCTGGAAGCACCTGCCAGTAACCTGTTGAGCCCGCCTGCCTGCTTACCCGGAGCTCCCGTCTGGCTATCAGCCGAATCAGCCTGCTTGTCTACCCGGACCACCCGTCAGCCTGCCTGCCGTGCTCATCCGTTGTACCGGTCAATTCCTGCCTTCTGACCCGTGGGAGTCACCTGCTCTCATACAAGGTCGGTCCCAGAGTGGCACCTGGTCCCTCTGCTCAGTTCCTCCCTGGTTCACGGAGTCGACTGACCTTGGTCGGGCCGAGTAGATACTTAGTCACGCGCCTCTGGTCCCCCCTTGCACCGCAGCACAGAGGTTCCACCACCCGGATCCGTAACAGCGAGGTTACCACAAATCAACTGGAAGTTGAGACTAGCTGAGAGGGGCCGTAGCGATGCACCTCTACCTATGCGGTCCTCATGACGGAATATGGAGGCTCCCATAATAGTTTGCTGGACTGATGTAACATATAATGGAAGTAATGTTCCATCATGTGTAACCATAAAGTTCCTGCCTCTGGATTGTGCAGAAGAAGTATTCTTAAAGTGCTGTGCCTGCTATCTGTTGTATATACTGTATACTACTTATCAAGATGTTCAGTAAAGAAAAGTTTATGTTTGGACTCTTGGTATCCCTCATTCATCTCAAATACATCTGGTCCTGTCCTGCCAAGTCAAGGGGAAACATGCGGTCTGCAGGGGGCATATCGCCAAGGTAACAGCAACACACACACCTAGCCAGGGCCCCCATTTTTCTGTAGCATGGTGGGGTGTGGATAATGTGAACGTGGCCACGGCTGTCGCCTCGTCCGTTACACAGTGATCACCCAACACATGACTGTGTCAGGGCAGATCGTTTCAAAGCTCTGTCCCAGTCAGTGTTGCCAACTTGACTTATTTTTTTCTGGACAGCTTAAAAAAATAACGGACAGACAATATTTTTTACGGAGGCATCGTAAAACCATAATAAATTATTATGATTATAATGGATACATGTCTACAGGTTATAATTCTGAAAGGAAAACATCAGATGCAGTCACTGTAAACTGTTAAATGATGATAATAACAGTCCAAAATAATCTACATAAGTTTCTTCAGCTTCAAAAAAATCATGGACAACTTAAAGGGAACCTGTCACCAGTTGGCTATATGGGGCCGCCGCTGTGGTGCTGATCCACTGGGACTGATGGTGACGCAGCAGAGTTGGCTCAGCT
The DNA here is from genome assembly GCF_046119375.1 of Phyllobates terribilis. Lineage (NCBI taxonomy): Eukaryota > Metazoa > Chordata > Amphibia > Anura > Dendrobatidae > Phyllobates > Phyllobates terribilis. The sequence continues at coordinate 238,884,901 of NW_027362772.1, forward strand.
CTCTACAGGTAGAGCTAAGCTCCAGGGCAGTATATAGTGGATTTTTGAGGTGGATGTTGCTGGAGTAGTGAAAGGCAGGTGATGGCGCAGCAATTATTCAAGGACACAGTGGGGTGCAGTCTTCAGGTTTTACTCACAGTTGTTAAGTTCTCCAGGTTACAGTTACCGGTTTGTAACTGCTCACGTCGTCCTGTGTCCTCCGGGGAAGTGATCCAGCCAACTCTCCGATATCTTGGAAGCACTTGAACGGGACCTCTTTCTGTGTACCTCTCCAGGTCGTCTCTCTGCGTTGGCTCTCGCCCTCCTGCCCTGTGCCTCACACCCAGTGTCTCAAGCCCGTGGCCGCGGGCCTTGTCAGGCGACGTCCAGTCAGTCCCCTTGGTCCTATATGGCCACCTTTTCGGTGATTGAGTGTGGAGTGTGGTTACAGCACATGAAATGCTGCAACCTTCGGTTTGCTAGCTGAGCCTTAAAGTACTCCACTAGGCTGGGGCCGGTCCCCTACTGCGGCCTGATCCCTCCATGTCAGCGTGAATTCAGGCGCACGGGTGGCTTCCTGCACTCGCCGTGCCCCTAGGATCCCTTCTGTCTCTCTCTGGAGCCTTTCCCACTGCTCCGGTTTCAGAAGACTGAGAGGAGACTTACTAGCTGTCCACAAATATCTGAAGGGCTGTCACAGTGTAGAGGGATCATCCTTATTCTCATTTGGACATAGAAACACGAGAAGCAATGGAATGAAACTGAAAGAGAGAAGATACAGATTAGATATTATAAAAAAAATTTTGACAGTGAGGGTGATCAATGAGTGGAACAGGCAGCCACGAGAGGTGGTGAGTTCTCCTTCAATGGAAGTCTTCAAACAGAGGCTGGCCAGACATCTGTCTGAGATGGTTTAGTGAATCCTGCATTGAGCAGGGGGTTGGACACGACGACCCTGGAGATTCCCTCCAACTCTAACATTCTATGATAAGAAAGTTGTATGGTATCGATAAAAACTAAAGCGTGTATGAAAAAAGACAAGCCCAGATAAAACTCATATCGCCTGAAAAAAAAATTCTATGTCTTGAAAGTCGAGGAAGAAAAATTAAAAATGAAGGTGGGTCTTTAAGAAGGTGTGACGCAAAGGATGAGGATCCCCAGTGCTGTGTGGCATTTGTGTATAAGGACTGCCATCTACTATCCAAACAAGACTCTACCCCTCAACCAGAAGGGGTAGAGTTTCAGGAGGGACGAGTTTGAACAGGGCAACGGGTTTGGTCACCTTGATGACGCAATTCCCTGGTATCAAAGGCAAGCGCGCCAAAAACGGGAGTAGATTTGGCAGCAACTAGAAGGACAGCCAAGATGTGGCAGACTGGGGCAGGAAGCTTGAATCAGTGGGTTATGGCGCACCTTGAATCAGAAACCAGACGGCGCCAGGCAAGTTCCAGAACTCAGACAATGCCGGTCAAGGCCTGAAGACCAGACCTGCGTCGGTAAAGATCCGGAACCCAGATGACGCTGGTCAAGGCCTGAAGACCAGACCTGCATCAGGCAAGTTCCAGAATCCAGATGACGCCAGTCAAGGCCTGGAGGTCAGAACTGCGCCAGGCAAATTACAGAATCCAGACAACGCTGGTCAAAGGCCAGACCTGTGCCAGGCTAGTTCCAGAATCCAGACGACGCCAGTCAAGCCTTGTAGATCAGACCTGCGTCAGTCAAGGCTTGTAGATCAGACCTGTGCCAGTCAAGATTCGGAGCCCAGATGACGCCAGTTATACTGCATTATGGATCCTGCCAGGTCTCAGACATCTTAAGGTGGTCCTTACCATTGCCTGCTTAACTAATGGTTCATCTGTACTCCTAGTCACATTTCAACATTGCTAACTGATGAAGGTCATTACGACCGAAACGTTTTACATCCACTTTTGGACTGCAATAAAATTTTCACTGCTTTGAAATATATTTTGAGTGCCAAGGTTATTTTTACATAGCAATGGGTTCGGCCCCTACTTGAGCACCATTTGGCAGCAGTGCAGCGATTCTTTTGTATCAGTCAAAGCTCGAAGACCAGTCCTGCGTCAGGCAAGTTCCAGAATCCAGACGACGCCGGTCAAGGCCTGGAGGCCAGAACTGCGCCAGGCAAATTCCAGAATCCAGATGACGCCGGTCAAAGCCCGAATGCCAGACCTGCGCCAAGCAAGTTCCAGAATCCAGACGACGCCAGACAAGGCTTGTAGATCAGACCTATGTCAGTCAAGATCCGGAGCCCAGATGACGCCAGTCAAGGCCCGAAGACCAGACCTCTGTCGGTCAACATGCGGAGCCCAGATAACGCCAGTCAAGGCCCGAAGACCAGATCTCTGTCGGTCAAGATCTGGAGCCCACATGACCCCAGTCAAAAGCCGAGTCCCAGCCCTAATCTCACGTCAAGCACCGAAGATTTATTGGAAAACACCGCTTGGGGGTGGACGCCTGCAGTGAACAGGAGGCGTGAGTGAGCCGGGCTGTTGCTTCCAGCACTGACATACGGTATAGGGGTTGTCCTGGACTAGTACAGCAGACAGGACGGGGGCTGGTTGATGAGATAGAGGCCCAGCGAGCCTTGTTAGACTTTGTCAGGAGGACTTGTGGCCTAGCTGGAAAAACCAGAGACCCCTGCTAGGGCCTCTGCTAGAAGAAGCAGTGCAGTGACTCTCATAGTACCAGGATTATCACCCCTGCTGAGAAGTTATACGATTATATAACAAGAGACTGTTATAATAGAGTGAACCTGAGGATTCATTGTATATCTGATATTGTATATTTCACGCTGTAATTATTCTGCTATGCACTATTGTTGCTATAGTTACCGCATTTTCCCGCCATGCTAGAGAAATAAAATTTGCTTGGTCACTTCCGCCTTGTCCCTGTCTTCGTGTTCCATCTGGTCACCGGCTTACAGGCCAACGGAGGCTTGTCAGCCAAGGACCCGGATGAACCTGAAACCTGGCCCATGTAAGGACGAGGAGACAGTGGATTAAGAAGAATCCCAGGCCTCCTATCGGCCTCCTATGACTGTATGTCGAAAGAAAAATAGTGATTGTGAGACGAACACCTCGAACTATGAGGGATATAATTTACATTTTTATTTCTTTACTATTTTTTTTTCAAAGTCGTTTTTCTGAGCTGTATATATTTTTTATTATCTTTTAAAAATAAATGCATTAAAAACAGGAACCCAGTGCTGAACTGGTTAATGAGCGTTTGCCAGCTTCAGGCATGGATGCCATCGGCTTCACGTCCCGGTGCGTGCGATCACTGACGCTAGGCTGTGGCTGTTGTTTTGCCCTCAGTGAAGATGGCCACGTTACTATGTGCTTCCCTGCTGACGTCAGACGCAGGCCGGTTCTCCGTGTGTGAGTTGCTGGGCGGGGCCGTCGCGGAGCCTGGAAAGTTTTGCTAAGTAGTAGGAGAGTTTTGGCGGCGGAAAGAGCCGGGTTTTCTCCATGAAGAAGAGAAAGGTGAGGAGGGGACAGGATGGAAGAATGGGGGCGCTGTGCGGACTCGGGGGGAGGAGGAGACACCGTCATGTGCTCCGCGGTGCCCGCGGTTATGGGCTGCTGAGGACAGCCAAGGTTACCACAGGCAGTGATGTGTGTACAGCGGGGGGGCGGTATACCGGGGGCTTATAATGAGGAGGAGGCAGCAGGATGGTGGCTGCGGGGCCATGTACAGGAGGGGGCGCTGCAGGACTGCCACCAGATATGGACGGGGTATTGGCGGAGCTGTAGGGGTGTCAGGGACAGAGGAGGCTGCAGATGGGTTGTCAGAGGATGATGGTCCAGTGGGGGGGGGGGGGTTGTCAGAGGGATGATGGTCCAGTGGGGGGGGGTTGTCAGAGGAGATGGTCCAGTGGGGGGGGGTTGTCAGAGGATGATGGTCCAGTGGGGGGGTTGTCAGGGGATGATGGTCCAGTGTTTGGTTGTCAGAGGATGATGGTCCAGTGGGGGGGTTGTCAGAGGATGATGGTCCCTGGTCGGGTTGTCAGAGGCTGATGGTCCGGTGTCAGGTTGTCAGGGGATGATGGTCCAGTGGGGGGGGGGGGGTTGTCAGAGGATGATGGTCTGTGGTCGGGTTGTCAGGGGATGATGGTCCAGTGGGGGGGTTGTCAGGGGATGATGGTTGGTTGTCAGGGGATGATGGTCCAGTGGGGGGGGTTGTCAGAGGATGATGGTCCCTGGTCGGGTTGTCAGGGGATGATGGTCCAGTGGGGGGGTTGTCAGGGGATGATGGTTGGGTTGTTAGGGGATGATGGTCCAGTGGGGGGGTTGTCAGGGATCATGGTCCAGTGGGGGGTTGTCAGAGGATGATGGTCCCTGGTCGGGTTGTCAGGGGATGAATGTCCGGTGTCGGGTTGTCAGAGGATGATGGTCCGTGGTCGGGTTGTCAGGGGATGATGGTCCAGTGGGGGGGTTGTCAGAGGATGATGGTCCGTGGTCGGGTTGTCAGGGGATGATGGTCCGGTGTTGGGTTGTCAGGGGATGATGGTCCGTGGTCGGGTTGTCAGGGGATGATGGTCCGTGGTCGGGTTGTCAGGGGATGATGATCCGTGGTCGGGTTGTCAGGGGACGATGGTCCTTGGTCGGGTTGTCAGGGGATGATGGTCCGGTGTTGGGTTGTCAGGGGATGATGGTCCAGTGGGGGGGTTGTCAGAGGATGATGGTCCGTGGTCGGGTTGTCAGAGGATGGTGGTCCGTGGTCAGGTTGTCAGGGGATGATGGTGGTCCGTGGTCGGGTTGTCAGGGGATGATGGTCTGGTGGCGGGTTGTCAGAGGATGCTGGTCCGGTGGCGGGTTGTCAGGGGATGATGGTCCGTTGTCAGGGGACGATGGCCCGGTGTCGGGTTGTCAGGGGACGATGGCCCGGTATCGGGTTGTCAGGGGACGATGGCCCGGTGTCGGGTTGTCAGGGGACGATGGCCCGGTGTCGGGTTGTCAGGGGACGATGGCCCGGTGGCGGGTTGTCAGGGGACGATGGCCCGGGGTCGGGTTGTCAGGGGACGATGGCCCGGGGTCGGGTTGTCAGGGGACTATGGTCCGGTGGCGGGTTGTCATGTGTCAGGGGATGATGATCTGTTGTCAGGGGACGATGGCCCGGGGTCGGGTGTCAGGGGACGATGGCCCGGGGTCGGGTTGTCAGGGGACGATGGCCCGGGGTCGGGTTGTCAGGGGACGATGGTCCGGTAGCGGGTTGTCATGTGTCAGGGGATGATGGTCCGGTGACTATGGAAAAACGACAGGCTGAGCTGTAATCCGCGGAGGCGTTTCCTAATGGAGTAGTGGAGGCAGCTGATGATTGAGTCTGATCCTGATAGACAAGTGTCAGATGATGATGATGATGATGAAGGGACTGGCCTTTATTTTATGATAATAGTTGGGCGTCCTATATCAGTGTGATATGATTTGCTGGTAAGTTGTCTTACGACAGATATTGATGATGATGATGCCATGGCTGAGTTGGCGACGTATCTAACATTAGTAATGGATAGCGGCTGGATGGGTATAACATAATAGGAAGACCCCTTTAGTAGTAGTCAGGGGGCTTCTACACGCTGGATAGGACAGTTGCATGTTATCGCCGGATGTTAGATTGACCAGAGAATATCTGGATAATCCCTATAAAATCAGATCCAACGCTGGACAGCAGTGTGGTCTGAAAACCTCCCGTAGTGGCTGCGTCCAGAGAGATTCATACTTAGAAATACAACGGTTTGATCCAAAAGAACCTAAACGAGCCTCCTGGTTATAGCCGAGGAGAAAGAAATGTCCTCACTGATTCTACAGGGCAGAGTCTGATCAATCTCCTGAAGGGGATGGTCACACACAGGGAATCTGCTGATGAGTTTTCCATGCAGAAAATCTGCAGCTTTTCACCGGAGCAGCAAAGTAAATGAGATTCTGGCGATGAAATGAACCGGCGGTGCAGCATTTAAATTTGCATCTCGTCAATTTTTTTTCTGTGGATTTTCACTGTAGACAGCAATACATCCAGTCATAGTTCTATCTGCATTGCCTCCAAAATAGCATTAGGAACAAGTGAGATTTACCACGTAGGTTCCTGAGCAGCAGAGGTTACATGTATAGCTGGCAGTATGAAAGCAAGCATTGTAGGCTGCCACTGGTTTACATAAGGGCTCATGGGGAATATTTGGAAGAGCCATAGTGGAATCTTTGTGCTGTGCGATGCTGTGGAGACATCAGACCCCACAATACAAACCTTATCCTGAGTATGTGGATGAATGCAGGGCGATTCTAGTGATATCACTGCACTAATGTCCTATAGTTTTCACTGATAAGTCCCAAAGTATTAGAATATTACCCTGTAGTTATAGGCACCAGCACAATGTGCGGAGATAATGAGAAATGTTGGAATAGTAACCTTTATTTACACAGCACCAATGTAATCTGCCGAAATTAAAAATGAGAAATGTCAAAACATTAAAAAATGGCTTTGTTTTTCTCGATCACTGCCTCTGGATTTCTCTCTTTCTCACTCTCTCTCCTTCCTTTTCTCTCTCTCTCTCTCTCCTTCCTTCTTTCTTTCTTTCTTTCTTTCTTTCTTTCTCTCTCTCTCTCTCTCTCCTTCCTGTCTTTCTCTCTCTCTCCTTCCTTTCTTTCTCTCTCTCTCCTTCCTTTCTTTTCTTTCTCTCTCTCTCTCTCCTTCCTTTCTTTTCTCTCTCCTTCCTTTCTTTCTCTTCTCTCTCTCCCTTTCTTTCTTCTCTCCTTTCTTTCTCTCCCTTTCTTTCTCTCTCTCCCTTTCTTTCTCTCTCTCTCCTTCCTTTCCTCTCTCTCTCCTTCCTTTCTTTTTCTCTCCTTCTTTCTTTTTCTCTCCCTTCCTTTCTTTTTCTCTCCTTCCCTTTCTTTTCTCTCCTTCCTTTCTTTTCTCTCCTTCCTTCCTTTCTTTTTCTCTCTCTTCCTTCTTTTCTCTCCTTCCTTTCTTTTTCTCTCCTTCCTTTCTTATTCTCTCCTTCCTTTCTTTTTCTCTCCTTCCTTTCTTTTTCTCTCCTTCCTTTTCTTTTCTCTCCTTCCTTTCTTTTCTCTCCTTCCTTTCTTTTTCTCTCTCTCTCCTTCCTTTCTTTTTCTCTCTCTCCCCTTCCTTTCTTTTTCTCTCTCTCCCCTTCCTTTCTTTTTCTCTCTCTCTCCCCTTCCTTTCTTTTTCTTCTCTCTCCCTTCCTTCTTTCTCTCTCCTCTCCCCTTCCTTTCTTTTCTCTCTCTCTCTCCCCTTCCTTTCTTTTTCTCTCTCTCCCCTTCCTTTCTTTTCTCTCTCTCTCCCTTCCTTTCTTCTTCTCCCTCTTCCTTTCCTTTTTCTCTCTCTCCCCTTCCTTTCTTTTTCTCTCTCTCTCCCCTTCTTTCTTTTTCTCTCTCTCTCCCTTCCTTTCTTTTTCTCTCTCTCTCCCCTTCCTTTCTTTTCTCTCTCTCCCCTTCCTTTTCTTTTTCTCTCTCTCCCCTTCCTTTCTTTTTCTCTCTCTCCTCTCCCCTTCCTTTCTTTTTCTCTCTCTCTCCCTTCCTTTCTTTTTCTCACTCTCTCCCCTTCCTTTCTTTTTCTCTCTCTCCCCCTTCCTTTCTTTTTCTCTCTCTCTCCCCTTCCTTTCTTTTCTCTCTCTCTCCCCTTCCTTTCTTTTTCTCTCTCTCTCCCCTTCCTTTCTTTTTCTCTCTCTCTCCCCTTCCTTTCTTTTTCTCTCTCTCTCCCCTTCCTTTCTTTTTCTCTCTCTCTCCCCTTCCTTTCTTTTCTCTCTCTCTCTCCCTTCCTTTCTTTTTCTCTCTCTCCCTTCCTTTCTTTTTTCTCTCTCTCCCCTTCCTTTCTTTTTCTCTCTCTCCCTCCTTTCTTTTTCTCTCTCTCCTCCCCTTCCTTTCTTTTCTCTCTCTCTCCCCTTCCTTTCTTTTTCTCTCTCTCTCCCTTCCTTTCTTTTTCTCTCTCTCTCCCTTCCTTTCTTTTCTCTCTCTCTCCTTCCTTTCTTTTTCTCTCTCTCTCCCCTTCCTTTCTTTTCTCTCTTCTCTCCCCTTCCTTTCTTTTTCTCTCTCTCTCCCCTTCCTTTCTTTTTCTCTCTCTCCCCTTCCTTTCTTTTTCTCTCTCTCCCCTTCCTTTCTTTTTCTCTCTCTCTCCCTTCCTTTCTTTTTTCTCTCTCTCCCCTTCCTTTCTTTTTCTCTCTCTCTCCCCTTCCTTTCTTTTTCTCTCTCTCTCCCCTTCCTTTCTTTTTCTCTCTCTCTCCCCTTCCTTTCTTTTTCTTCTCTCTCTCCCCTTCCTTTCTTTTTCTCTCTCTCTCCCCTTCCTTTCTTTTTCTCTCTCTCCCCTTCCTTTCTTTTCTCTCTCTCTCCCCTTCCTTTCTTTTTCTCTCTCTCTCCCCTTCCTTTCTTTTTCTCTCTCTCCCTTCCTTTCTTTTTCTCTCTCTCTCCCTTCCTTTCTTTCTCTCTCTCTCCCCTCCTTTCTTTTCTCTCTCTCCCCTTCCCTTTCTTTTTCTCTCTCTCCCCTTCCTTTCTTTTTCTCTCTCTCCCCTCCTTTCTTTTCTCTCTCTCCCCTTCCTTTCTTTTTCTCTCTCTCCCCTTCCTTTCTTTTTCTCTCTCTCCCCTTCCTTTCTTTTTCTCTCTCTCCCCTTCCTTTCTTTTCTCTCTCTCCCCTTCCTTTCTTTTCTCTCTCTCCCCCTTCCTTTCTTTTTCCTCTCTCTCCCCTTCCTTTCTTTTTCTCTCTCTCCCCTTCCTTTCTTTTTCTCTCTCTCCCCTTCCTTTCTTTTTCTCTCTCTCCCCTTCCTTTCTTTTTCTCTCTCTCCCCTTCCTTTCTTTTTCTCTCTCTCCCTTCCTTCTTTTCTCTCTCTCCCTTCCTTTCTTTTCTCTCTCTCCCCTTCCTTTCTTTTTCTCTCTCTCCCCTTCCTTTCTTTTCTCTCTCTCCCCTTCCTTTCTTTTTCTCTCTCTCCCCTTCCTTTCTTTTCTCTCTCTCCCCTTCCTTTCTTTTTCTCTCTCTCCCCTTCCTTTCTTTTTCTCTCTTCTCCCTTCCTTTCTTTTTCTCTCTCTCCCCTTCCTTTCTTTTTCTCTCTCTCCCCTTCCTTTCTTTTTCTCTCTCTCCCCTTCCTTTCTTTTTCTCTCTCTCCCCTTCCTTTCTTTTCTCTCTCTCCCCTTCCTTTCTTTTTCTCTCTCTCCCCTTCCTTTCTTTTCTCTCTCTCTCCCCTTCCTTTCTTTTTCTCTCTCTCCCCTTCCTTTCTTTTTCTCTCTCCTCCCTTCCTTTCTTTTTCTCTCTCTCCCTTCCTTTTTTTTTCTCTCTCTCCCCTTCCTTTCTTTTTCTCTCTCTCTCCCCTTCCTTTCTTTTTCTCTCTCTCTCCCTTCCTTTCTTTTTCTCTCTCTCCCCCTTCCTTTCTTTTCTCTCTCTCTCCCCTTCTTTCTTTTTCTCTCTCTCCCCTTCCTTTCTTTTTCTCTCTCTCTCCTTCCTTTCTTTTTCTCTCTCTCCCTTCCTTTCTTTTTCTCTCTCTCCCCTTCCTTTCTTTTCTCTCTCGCTCCCCTTCCTTTCTTTTTCTCTCTCTCCCCTTCCTTTCTTTTTCTCTCTCGCTCCCCTTCCTTTCTTTTCTCTCTCTCCCCTTCCTTTCTTTTCTCTCTCTCCTCCCCTTCCTTTCTTTTTCTCTCTCGCTCCCTTCCTTTCTTTTTCTCTCTCGCTCCCCTTCCTTTCTTTTCTCTCTCTCTCCCCTTCCTTTCTTTTTCCTCTCTCTCTCCCCTTCCTTTCTTTTTCTCTCTCTCTCCCCTTCCTTTCTTTTTCTCTCTCTCTCCCTTCCTTTCTTTTTCTCTCTCTCTCCCCTTCCTTTCTTTTTCTCTCTCTCTCTCCCCTCCTTTCTTTTTTCTCTCTCTCCCCTTCCTTTCTTTTCTCTCTCTCCCTTCCTTTCTTTTCTCTCTCTCTCCCCTTCCTTTCTTTTTCTCTCTCTCTCCCTTCCTTTCTTTTTCTCTCTCTCCCCTTCCTTTCTTTTTCTCTCTCTCTCCCCTTCCTTTCTTTTTCTCTCTCTCTCCCCTTCCTTTCTTTTTCTCTCTCTCCCCTTCCTTTCTTTTTCTCTCTCTCCCTTCCTTTCTTTTTCTCTCTCTCCCCTTCCTTTCTTTTTCTCTCTCTCCCCTTCCTTTCTTTTTCTCTCTCTCCCTTCCTTTCTTTTTCTCTCTCCTCCCTTCCTTTCTTTTTCTCTCTCTCCCTTCCTTTCTTTTTCTCTCTCTCCCCTTCCTTTCTTTTTCTCTCTCGCTCCCCTTCCTTTCTTTTTCTCTCTCCCCCTTCCTTTCTTTTTCTCTCTCTCCCCTTCCTTTCTTTTTCTCTCTCTCCCCTTCCTTTCTTTTTCTCTCTCTCCCCTTCCTTTCTTTTTCTCTCTCGCTCCCCTTCCTTTCTTTTTCTCTCTCGCTCCCCTTCCTTTCTTTTTCTCTCTCGCTCCCCTTCCTTTCTTTTTCTCTCTCGCTCCCCTTCCTTTCTTTTTCTCTCTCCTTCCTTCCTTTCTCTCGCTCTCCTTCCTTTCTCTCTCTCTCTTCTTCTTTCTCTCTCTCTCTTCTTTCTCTCTCTCTCCTTCCTTTCTTACTCTCTCTCTCCTTCCTTTCTTACTCTCTCTCTCTTTCCTTCTCTCTCTCCTTCCTTTCTTCTCTCTCTCTCCTTCCTTTCTTTTCTCTCTCCTCTCCTTCCTTTCTTTTCTCTCTCTCTCTCCTTCCTTTCTCTCTCTCTCTCCTCCTTCTCTCTCTTCCTTCCTTTCTCTCTCTCTCCTTCCTTTCTTTCTCTCTCTCCTTCCTTTCTTTCTCTCTCTCTCCTTCCTTTCTTTCTCTCTCTCTCCTTCCTTTCTTTCTCTCTCTCTCTCCTTCCTTTCTTTCTCTTCTCTCTCTCCCTTCTTTCTCTCTCTCTCTCTCCCCTCCCTTTCTCTCTCTCTCTCTCTCCCCTTTCTCTCTCTCTCTCTCTCTCTCTCCCCTTTTCTCTCTCTCTCTCTCTCTCTCTCTCTCTCTCCCCTTTCTCTCTCTCTCTCTCTCTCTCTCTCCCCTTTCTCTCTCTCTCTCTCTCCCCTTTCTCCTCTCTCTCTCCCCCTTTCTCTCTCTCTCTCCCCTTTCTCTCTCCCCTTTCTCTCTCTCTCTCTCTCTCCCCTTTCTCTCTCTCTCTCTCCCCTTTCTCTCTCTCTCGCTCCCCCTTTCTCTCTCCCCTTTCTCTCTCTCTCTCCCTTTTCTCTCTCTCCCCTTTCTCTCTCTCCTCTCCCCCTTCTCTCTCTCTCTCTCCCCTTTCTCTCTCTCTCTCTCCCCTTTCTCTCT